>NC_083281.1:68396207-69662457 GCF_963506605.1 Zootoca vivipara
TAGCCTTTAACCCGCCCCTGCCCAGAACTACAATTCCCAGCATTCCCTAAGGGGGGAGGGCGGCAGTGGCGACAACTAATGTTCGGTTCAAACACCTAAGAACCCCGATCCCTTCAGTCTAGCTCCACTCCGGTGTTTCCCTCCCTTCTCCCCTTCACTTCCTGGTGTTCCGCGCGGAGGAGAAAGCAGGGGCGGGGCGCTCCTTCTCCGCGCAGTGCGTTTTCCTCCTCCTCCCCGCCCACCAACCCGCTCCCTCTGGCTCCCCTGTCATCCGGGTGTGCGGTACGGTGCGGTACGTGCGACGTGACGTGACGACGTTGCGCGTGCGTGGCGGAGGGCCTTCCCCCTTCTTCCACTCACCCGCTCTCTCTCGCGCTCTCTCTCTCCTCTTTTCCCCCCTCCCTCCCTTCCTTCTTTCCCTCATACACACACACGCGGGCGCGCGCACGGCCTCCTCCTCCCGGCCTTTCTCCCCGCAACCTACCCGGGAGGCTTCGTCGTCGTCGGCGCCCTTCCCTCCGCCTCCCAGCCGGCCGCCATGGCGAACGTAGCCGACACGAAGCTGTACGACATCCTCGGAGTGCCGCCGGGGGCCTCGGACAACGAGCTCAAGAAGGTCTGCCTGGCCGGGGGGGGGAGGCCGGGGGGCGGGAGCGGTGAGAGGGAGGCCCAGGCGGGAGGGAGGCCGCCGGTGCCGGGCCGGCTTGTGACCGGGGTCATTGGAGACGCCCGGGGTTGGAGCAGGCCTCGCCTGGCTAGGCCTGGCCGGGGGTCGAGCGGTGGGGGGGGGCGGAGGAGGCGGCCTGGATGGGGCCTTCGGGGCCGGTTGCGGGGGGGGGCAGAAGCGCAGGGTCAGGCCCAGGCTTGTTGGGTAGCGGTGAGTGTCCGTGTGTATGAAGGAGGAGGAAGGGAAGGCCGCGGGGGGGGGAGGTGGGATTGAGCTCTCGGCGTGTGCTGGCCCTGGAAGGTGAGAGAAGGCCCTCCTGCCAGGAGGGGGGGCGAGGATGGTGGGCCGTGTTTTTTAGGCATGTCCATATATAATTTGCTTATGGCGCTTGTATCCAACCTATGCACACACACACACAAACACACACCTTCGCGTCCACCTTGCCGGTTAGCGGGGGGTGTTATGTGAAGGAGGAGCAGGAGGAAGGGCCACCGGGTGAGGTGGGAGCGAGTGTTTGTTGTGGTGTTGGCTCTGGAAGGTAAGTAGGCCCTGAAGGAGAAGGTGGATGCTGATGGTGGGCTGCGTTGTATTGGATTGATTGCGTTTATATCCTAGAGCAGGCATCCCCAAACTTCGGCCCTCCAGATGTTTTGGACTACAATTCCCATCTTCCCCGACCACTGGTCCTGTTAGCTAGGGATCATGGGAGTTGTAGGCCAAAGCATCTGGAGGGCCGCAGTTTGGGGATGCCTGTCCTAGAATCACTTATGTTTCTACACCATTGAAATATACATTTGGGTGGGGGACGCTTATGCATCCCCCCCCGCCATCTTACTTGGACGAATTCGTGGATGAGAGAGCTGATCGTGTCTACTAGCCACAATGGCAAAGTGGATGCTTTTGAATACCAGTTGTTGGGCACGGGGAGGGGAGTGCTCTTGTGCTTGGATCCTGCTTGAGGGTTTCACATAATAGGCATCTGGTTGAGCACTATGAGAACAAGATGCTGGACTAGATGGGTTAGACCAGGCACCCCCAAACTCGGCCCTCCAGATGTTTTGGGACTACAACTCCCATCATCCCTAGCTAACAGGACCAGTGGTCAGGGATGATGGGAATTGTAGTCTCAAAACAGCTGGAGGGCTGAGTTTGGGGGTGACTGGGTTAGACCAAGACAAGCTTTTTTTTCTTCTCTCTCTTCCCCCTCCCGTCCATAGTGTTATCTAACCCATAATACTTTACTGGATAGAAAAGTATGTTCAAAAGCAGTAACAAGGCAATAACCCACCCCAGCTTCCCAATAGTTTGTACCTTGGGGATTGTTTTTAGAGTGGCAGTGAGGGAAAGCTGGATGCTGCCCTCCTCCCCATTTTCTTTCCAGTGTGCCACTTCCCTAGATGTGAGTTAAGGCTTGCTTCATGGTTACAATGAGGGGAGGGATATTTTACTGTTAATTCCACTCTTTATCCTCTCCACCCTTTGCAGACTTCATTATTTAATTTGTTGCCTGACCTTCACCCTAAGGTCCCAGGGTGGATTTCAACATTAAAACCTAACATTCTATCCAGAACCACAGCACCCATAGATTTTATATGGCTGATGAGTTATTTTTAGGGTGGCAAGAAGAAAGACCTGGGGATTAGGTCCCCCATTTTTCAAAATTCTGTGTGCCTTGCTTCGTGGTGGCAAGGGTGAGCCAGAGACTGGTCTTCCTTTTCTCTCCCCATCTTCTCTTTGCCGCCTTCTTGCAAACCCCCCCAATAAAAAAACACCTTTTGTGCACTGGAAGTTAAACTTAGGGTAGCAGTAAGGGAAAACAGAGACTATCTCACCAATATTCTTATTCCCTCCCCACAGTTGAGGCTTGCTACATGGTATCAAGAGCTTACTTGTCTTCCCTTTCCTCACAAGTTTGTGCCTTTCTGGATTGGCTATGTGAGAACACGGATGACCTGTCAGTTTCCACACTCCACATCTCACCATTTTTTATTCCCCTTGTCACTCCATCTTCTGTAACCTTGATGGAGTTTCTTATGATGGTGAGGGAAAACTGGAGGTTAGCTCTTTGCCCTTTCATTTTCTACTCTTCTGTCCATTACCAACCCCCAATCCAGGCATGGCCAAACTTGGCCCTCTATCTGTTTTGGGACTACAGCTCCCATCATCCCTAGCTAACAGGACCAGTGGTCAGGGATGGTGGGAATTGTAGTCCCAAAACAGATGGAGGGCCAAGTTTGGCCATGCCTGCCCCAATCCCATGCCTCTTGGGAATTGGTTTAACCTGTAGATCTTGGGGAGGGTAATTAGAATAGTATCCCAACCTATATGCTGAATCTCATTTGGGCACAATCTGTTTCTGTCTACAAAAGCATAGGTTTCATTCTTGGCCTTCATTCCTGTGTAGGTGATCCCTTCTCATGCTGGATGTTCAAAAAGGGGAGTGGGGGTGGAAAGGTCAAAAGTCCCTAATTAAGATAACCCCCTTCATGTTAACCCTTTCAAGATTAATTGCCATTAACTTGTTTTTGTAAGGCACAACCCACTTCTTTTCCTCATCTAGTCTTTGATAGCCCCATCCCACATCAGAGCCTTCAGCTGGTTAATAACCATGTCCTGCCTGTTTGTGACGGAAGGGTGGTGCTACTGGGGAATAGATGCTCTTCATCTGAGTGTGTAATAGCATAATTTGTTTGGGCTGGGTTTTCGTTGTTATGGAAGCAGGTATTTTGGAATAAACATGAGTGATAATACCGTGTTTCTCATATTATAAGACACGTCTTATATTTATTTTTTCCTCAAAAAAAAAACACTATGGCTTATTTTCAAGGGATGTCTTATTTTTTTCCTCCTCATCCTGCCACGGCCGGCATTGCTGCTGCACCTATCACTATGTCTTATTTTCGGGGTATGGCTTATATTCCTTGAATGCTTAAAAATCCTGCTATGGCTTATTTTATGGGGATGTCTTAAAATATGAGAAACAGGGTATGGTTCTGAGGTTAACAGGAAAATAAGTTCCTTCATGTATATTCAGGAAAAACCTATTTATATTCTGTACAGACGTTCCTCCTTTAAAGTGGTGTTTGGTCACTACAGTGATAGGTGATTGCTTACTAAGGGCTGCTGAGATTTAGCAATGTCTTATCCCTTTAAAATGAAAGTTTAGGTGAGTAGCAAAATTAACTATGCCCTGATAATTCCTTTTGACTATGTCCCTTTAAAAATAGAATATATCCAGGAAAACTTCATGGAAGTTACATTGAAACGTGATTTTTGCTTTTGAACCACTTGCATGATCTAAACTTTTCAAAAAATAGGAAGTCAAATTAGGGTGCAATTGTGAATAACTGTGGCCATTTTAATATTTCACAAATAGATGCTTTCTAGGTGAGAAGCAAACATTTATCTGGACTTGCTAGTGGGATTGTGTTGAACTTGCATATATTTTGGAGGAATACATTCCAGAGTCTAGAGAACCTTCTTTTCACAGATGCACATATTGCTTATCACAGCAAGCAGTTTTTGAGCCCTGGGAATATCAAAGGCAGCTAACAGTGTGGCATGGGAAGGCTCCTGTGTGGGAATCAAAATTCCCACTGCTTATTTGTAAGCTTTGGTACATACAGAATGATGGTCTCTGAATTGCAATCATTAGATATAACAGATGGCTGAAGACTCCATTTGACTTTTTAAAGGTTATTCTTTAATTGGTAGATTAGGACCTGGAAGGGGGTTGTGTTCCAGCCTATGTTGGTTTGCAGCAGTAGTACTACCATAATTTTGCTTATTTTTTTTTCTTTTGGAAGGAGCAAACCTTTAACAGTAAAGGTTAAAAATTCAGGATGACTTGAAGTAGAGGGCAGAGCTACATTACTTTTAATGTATAAGAAAATTCTGGTGTAACAACTTGCACATGTAAAGTTTCCGTCCATCTTTGGTCACTAGAGAGAAGAGATTCATTCAGTGAAACAATTGCTAGTTTGTGCCTGTTACAGCTTTGGGTGAAAGATAGGTCCAGGGTCTTTAAATATAAAGTTGTGTCCTGATGAGCAACATTGTAAATCTTAATGCTACTTCATTGCATAGTTTAACAAAATATGTAGAGGAAAGCGTAGTTGTGTCCAGGAATCAGGATACTGTAAAAAAAATTAAAAAGGGAAAAAAAGATGGTCCAAATAGGTACCAATGGTGATGTCATTAATGGAAACAGTTCGGGATGGCTGATATTTCTGACAATGTTTGTAATCCTAGTAGCATCTCATGTTCAATAGTTTGGCACACGGTATTAACTCAGAGCAGTCACTGAAAATACTTTTCAGTCTTGGTCATGTTACAGAATTGCTTCTTAGCAACTATGGCTTTTCTCACTGAAAGTTGATCACTCACACAGATTTTTAGTGAAGCTTCACTATAACCAACTCCAAATTGTTCTCATTGTTGATCTTTGGAGATTTTTGCTGACTTTGAAGAAATAGTAGCATGTCTTGTTGAGAATTAACTTTTTATTTGTGGGCCCTATTTCCTTTCTATGCATATGGACTTTGAGCACATATCAAACCATTAGTAGTGATCTTCTTAAGGGGATTGTTGTAAGGTTAAACACAAACAGTTAAAAAATAAATAAATCGGTTTTTCAAGCACTAGTTGACTTCAGGGGCTTTTGGGGGAGTGGGGAAGGACAAGCTGAACTCAAAATCTGTATTCATTTCCCCACTAACTAGTTATGTTGGTTCCTTTTGCCATTTAGGCATACCGGAAGCTTGCCAAGGAGTACCACCCTGATAAGAATCCAAATGCAGGTGACAAGGTAAGACTTTTTCTGCAGACTGTTGCATTTTAAGATGAACAAGACACAATGCTGGCCAAAATAGCTTGTGAACACATGGTCTGAGAAGAACTGAAAAGAGGAAAATATGCGAAAGTGATCACACTGGTGGAAGAGTAGCCATCGGTGAGGTGTAGGTAGTACTCAGCTTAATAATAATAATAATAATAATAATAATAATAATAATAATAATAATTTTATTATTTATACCCCGCCCATCTGGCTCGGTTTCCCCAGCCACTCTGGGCAGCTTCCAACAGAAAAATAAAATAAAATAATCTATTAAACATTAAAGGCCTCCCTAAACAGGGCTGTCTTCTGATGTCTTCTAAAAATCTGGTAGCTGTTTTTCTCTTTGACATCTGATGGGAGGGCGTTCCACATAACTGGATGAAATGTTGGTTTAAATTCATCCTCGGTGGTGAAGCTTACTGTATATTCCTGCGTATAAGACTACTTTTTAACCCAGGAAAATATTCTCAAAAGTCGGTTGTCTTATACGCCGGGTCGTATTTCTTATACGGCGAGCATATCCCAAACTCTATATTTTAACTGGAAAAGTTGGGGGTTGTCTTATACATCCAGTCATCTTATACGCCGGAATATACGGTACTTAAGAGCCCAGTTCTATCTCATTTTGTTGTGAGAACAAAATGGAACAATATTCATGCGTACTAACCTTGTGTCTTTGGAGAAGCAGTGGGATGTGAATGTTTTAAGATAATCAAAGCTGCCTTCTTGCCATTAGCTGTGCTTTGACACATGACTGCAGAGAGCAGTTTGTTCGAATCAATGTGAGTAATGGAGAAAGTTCATGAATGACACAGATGTGACATGCTTGTATAGTGAATCACTGAGATGCCTGAGAGCAAAGCACAGAAGGATGGATCAGCTGTGCAGAGCAGGATATACCTGGTCCTTCTCAGAAGCAAAGAGAGGCCTGTTCTTTGAAGATAGGTCAGTAAAGGAATGCAGGAGAGTTGGATGCCCAGAGTCAGCTCACCTGCCTGTTGACAGAGTCCAGACTGGACTGGCATTTTGCATATACCGTATATTCTGGTGTATAAGATGGCTTTTGAACCCAGGAAAATCTTTTCAAAAGTTGGGGGGCCATCTTATATGCCGGGTACAAGAATCTGTGGGCGCTGCATACGGTGGGGGGAGCTCAAAAACGGTCACGGCCGCATCCCCGCTCTCCTCTCTATGGCTTTTCCCTTTTTGCTGGCTCTCCCGGCCTCAATTCTCTGCCTCTCTATGACTTCTTTTCCCCTCGATTCTCTGCCTCTCTCTCTCTCCTCTCTATGGCTTCTTTCCCCCTCGCTTCTCTGCCTCTCCCTCCTCTCCTCTCTATGGCTTCTTTCCCCCTCGATTCTCTGCGTCTCTCTGTCTCTGTCTGTCTGTCTCTCTCTCATTCCTTTCCCCCTCAATTTTCTGCCTCTCCCTCCTCTCTATGGCTTCTTTCCCCCTCGATTCTCTGCGTCTCTCTCTCTCTCTCTCTCTCTCTCTCTCTCTCTCTCTCTCTCTCTCGTTTCTTTTCCCCTCAATTTTCTGCCTCTGCCTCCTCTCTCTGGTTTCTTTCCCCCTCGCTTCTCTGCCTCTCCCTCCTCTCCTCTCTATGGCTTCTTTCCCCCTCGATTCTCTGCCCCCCCCTCTGGTTTCTTTTCCCCTCAGTTTTCTGCCTCTCCCTCCTCTCTCTGGCTTCTTTTCCCCTAGATTCTCTGCCTCTCTCTCTATCTCTCCTCTCTCCTCGCTATGGCTTCTTTTCCCCTCTTAATAACTAAAAAAACCCCAAAATCCACCATTTCCCTTGCTGCAGACTTGAGTGCTGGAGAAGACAGCCTCCCCTCCCTGGCGATTATATCCCAAACTCTATATTTTAACTTGAAAATTAGGGGGTCGTCTTATACGCCCAGTCGCCTTATACGCTGGAATATACGGTATCTGCTTATAAAACAGTAATTGTAATGAAGTAGAAGCGTATCTGCTGAAACACTTTCCTTTCCTATTGTACATATATTGCCAAACATGCAAATAATAGGCATTTCATTTACATTTACCTCCTTAGTTCAAAGAAATAAGCTTTGCCTATGAAGTTCTCTCAAATCCCGAGAAACGCGAATTGTATGACCGGTATGGAGAACAAGGCCTCCGAGAAGGTAGTGGTGGAGGTGGAGGAATGGACGACATTTTCTCCCACATATTTGGTGGGGGACTGTTCAGTTTCATGGGTAATCAGAGTAGAAGTCGCAACGGAAGAAGAAGAGGTGAAGATATGATGCATCCACTCAAGTAAGTACCTGGCTTATTGTCTCTGGGGGAAGTTCCTGTCCTGAATGCATAACTGCTCTATTGGTGGGCTGAAGTTCTCATAACAAACTGAAGGACTTTCAAGTACACATGATTTAAAGTTATCTGAAGCTACCTGATACCAAAATAGCCTTGGCGATCCAGCATTTATTTGTTTTGTTTTTTTAAGTCTACCCTGCCTTATTTTCCAAGGAAACTTAAGACAATTAAATAATAATACAGTACTGTATACACAGCATTCCATACCAAACCCAACAAAACAAATCCAGTTATTAAAATATACACAACTTAAGCCAGCACAACATTTAAAACTGTCTTTAAAAGCCATGTTGTCACCAGGCACCTGGAAGGATGCAGTGATGGGTCTGGTGCATCTCACCTGGCAAGCAACTTTCGTAGAATGGCACCACAGCAGAAAATCCCTTCACTTTTTAAAGGCTGAAACCTTACCTGCAGAGTTTGTGTAACACCTGACTCAACGCAAATGATTAGTATGACCCCTTCCATTGTGAGTGTAGGTGGGACGAGATCTCCATAGGGCCCAATGTTGTCCCTTTTGGTATACCTCCATTGCCACATCCAACTTTTACAAGAGATTACAGTAATGTTCTTCGTGCTTCTCCATGGAGCCTTCTCTCTCTCTCATCAGATGGGTTTTTAAAAAAATTCAGATAGGGTTTTTAAAAAACGCTAGAGAAAAAAATTCTGGGTTTAGCCTTGAACACAAAAAAATAATCCAGCATTGTAATAGATCAGGCATCCCCAAACTGCGGCCCTCCAGATGTTTTGGCCTAGGGATCCCATGATCCCTAGCTAACAGGACCAGTGGTCAAGGATGATGGGAATTGTAGTCCAAAACATCTGGAGGGTCGAAGTTTGGATATGCCTGTAATAGATAGTCCCAAGGAACTGGTGCCTGGTTATGTCTTGGTTTGTTTCTGCCAAGGCAAGTTACTAAAGAAATAAGGCCAAGCCACTAAATCATCAGTGAATGGAATATTAAAGCCTCGCCCATGCTTTAGGTAACTTGATACATTTACAAGATGGGTTGTACTGATCATTGCAGCAAAACCACTTATAGATCACTGTAAACCTGAGGCTATCGTTCTACCAAGTCAATGTAATTAAAAACATTGAAGTTGTTCAGCATCCCTTACAATGAAAAACAGACAAGTTGGAACAGCAGACTGTTCCCAGCAGATCAAGTGAGAAAGCAAGCCTTCACAAGAATAGGTAGAGTGAGGAAGGTATTCTGAAATTCTAGTTTAACGCAGCAGGTGGCCTAGGCAGGCAGTGATGGGTACAGAATTGAATAACCCGAAATTTATTTTTTAAAGAACAAAAAAAACACTACCCTTTATAGCTAGTAAGATGCCTAGTGTATTTATCTTAGAGTGGTGCTGAGTCGGATTTTATTGGCAGGAGGAGAGCTTAATGTTCTGCATAGCTCCTTTAACTAGGCCTTGATTGGGTGCCAAGTGGAGAAAGGCAGCATATAAAATTGAAGCAATAAAAAGCAGAAGCAGAATTAATGGTGCAAAATTAAGAAAATGCCAATTTGCTTCCATTAATTATGCAAGTTGCAAAATTCAGATTACATTGGTGCAGAAATGGTTTGTTTATTTGATAAGTGAGGAGTATACACAAGCCTGAGCAGGAGCTAGCCAAGTGTTGCTTCTACTTTAGAATGCTGCATTCTGACAGAGGAAATGTACTAGAAGAATTGTAGCATACAGTTGTTATTCCATGAATGTGTCTCAAGTCAAAACAAAATCCTTAATTTCACCTGAGGTGGGTTGGGAGTTAACCAGGAAGAGCCTTTTCAGTGCCAGTGATCCATTTGTGGAATTTTCTCAAATTTACGAGTTGCCCCATTAACAGAGTTATAGGGGGATGATCATTGTTGGATTTTTGTTTGTTTTGCTTTTAACTTGAATACCAACATCTTGTCATGTGAAACAGTCATGTCTTAGCAGATAACATAATTTCATCCATAGTCATGTTAAAGAGCACCACGAAACATCCTCATTGAGCTTAAACCACAGTGAAATGCAGAGATTAGAATATTAATGTAAATAATTTTAAATGATGTTAAAAACCCTTGGGGGGAGGGAATACTTGACTGGTACGAAAAATATATTAAAGAAGGGTCCTTCCCAGGCAGGCCCAAATAGTGCTAACATTGTTATCCTTTCAGTGCCAACAAAATATATTTTTGTATCCCCAGCCTTCTAAATGTGTTTTGATGTCTGTTTTTTTTCCAATATGTTATGTATTTTATATTGGGTTTGGTTTTTTTTTAATCTCCCTGGAAGCTGAAGGGTCATATACAGATCTTTCAAACAAATAATGTGTGAAATCTTCCATTAAAATGTCTCCTTCTGGAATTCAGTGAGAGTATCTCTGTTTTAGGCTAATTGCTCCACAGGCTCATGTATGTTGAGTTCATTGGAAGGAAGGTAGGGTATGCATGGTGTAGTAATGATGCATTGCTATGCTATGGGATATGGAGACTTTGGTGCACATGTGAAATCCTAGTAAGAGAATGTAGAGCTACCATATAATGGCAAGAAGTTGATGGGGATAATTTTTCTACAATGCAGCTCATCCAGCTCTTGGTCTGGTATAAAACCAATAGTGCTAACATTTTTTACCAGTGTATATTCAGTGTCTGGAATAAGTTTTTGCCACTTTGTGTAACCTTTCAACTGTTTGTGCCTGCAAGTGTGTTAAAACAAAATGTGTTCAGTCTTCTGCTGATACTTGAACCAAAACCTAAAGCAAAATCCCTTTCCCTTACTCAGAGTTTCTTTAGAAGATCTTTATAATGGAAAGACTACCAAACTACAACTTAGCAAGAATGTCCTTTGTAGTTCATGTAACGGGTGAGTTGTTCTTTTTGTTTGTTTGTTTGTTAGTTTGTTTGTTTGTTTACATTCATCTGTCTTCAAAAGATTAATGATTTGATCCTTGAAAAATTGAGGAAAGATTTAAAAATGAAAATTAAATACGGTATAAATAATTTTTTGTTTAGACAAGTCTATCCAGATATGTAGAATGTTTACATGAGTTCTAATCTGGTTTTAGCTTATCACTGATTTTAATTGTTATTTTAATTTTTTTTTAAATAGCTGTTTTTACTGATAATCGTATTGGTTTCTTTTTGTAAATTGCTTGGGGTTTTTCTGCAGTCTGTTGGTATATAATTTAAATTGCTGGAATCTAATAACTGCTAACAAAAAAGTCCATGTCCACCTAAGGTTCAGTTGTTTGTGGGGTTACATCATTCAGCTTTGCAACAAGATGCCCTTGTGTGTGTGTTGATTACATGCTGCTCTTCCTCGCTAAGTGTTTATACGGTTTTTCAAGTGAGCTGCTATCCAAAGCATTAAGACCTGCATTTCCTAAGCTTTAAGACTTGCTACAGGATCAGATGTCCCCAGGCTCCAAAGATGTAAAGCTACGTTTCCCTTTTGTGTTTATATTAATATGAAACCAACATATTTTTTATCTAGCCAAGGGGGTAAATCTGGAGCAGTTCAGAAGTGCGCGGCTTGCCGAGGCAGAGGTGTGCGTATCATGATCAGGCAGCTGGCTCCTGGGATGGTTCAGCAGATGCAGTCTGTCTGCTCCGACTGCAATGGAGAAGGTAAGCCAATCAATTTACCACAAGCATCTGATCTCAAGAAAAGTCCCTTAAGTTTCAATACATTATGAGAGCTAAAACTAGGGTGCAAGTTAGCAAGATGAATTGTTTAGACATATTGGCAACATGGTTTGCCCTTTGCCTTGCTTTCATTGGTGAGGTTTGACAATGCAGTGGGAATATAGAACTCTTAAGGATGATACACATCCAACTAGCCATCTACTAGATGCATCAGTGGCAATTGCATTATGACACCTTGGGCCTAACTCCTACATTGCAGGAGTGGTGCAATGGTTGTTCCAGTAATGTAGGAGTATAGAAAGCATATGCAAGAAATGACATGGAAGGAACTGGTCTACATTCCTCATAACCTGATCAGCATGGTCATAGGTGACCAGCAGCTCAGCTGTTCCTGAATAGTTGTGAGTTGGCTCCTCCTGTGGTGAGGTCAGGTATCTTAGCCTTAGCCTGTCTTCCTGCTTTAAATGACACACATTTGAATGGGGAAGTTCCTGACCTGGTTTTAGTGAACCACATTGAGACACCAGCAGCGCTTGTAGGTATGTGTGCCTTGCATCGTAGTAAAGAAGCAAACTATGGAGCAGGAATAAGGAACCATTTTATTGGAGTGGGGGGGAGAGATATTATTGTAGATTGCTTTCTGTCAAAAACCCAAAGGGGTTTCCATAATCATAACAAAATGATACCAGTGAAATACATTTTAAACTTACAGGAATAAAATAAGCATCAATACGATTGAGACCAGGGCTAACGGTAATTGAAGCATGGCCTCCAAAAGTTTGTGAAAACACGGGGGACGTCAACATGCAACAGAATCCCATCAGCGCAGAGGGATTCAAAGGGCAACATTCTCATTTGGGCAACCTTCCAGGGGCCGTGTGTGAGTGACATGGTGGCCAGGGGCAAAAAAATGGGTGTGGCAACAGATGTGACCCCTGTCTTTGTACAGGGGGTTGCATTCTGACTAAGGATGTTCACACACACTTTCACACACACCATGCAGGCAAGCCAGAGGCATTATCACAGTTGGGCACATTCCAGCCAGGCAGAGGCACTCCGGGAGGGTGCAGAATAGGACCGTGGAGAAGTATGGTCTGGGGAAAGTCGCATGGGCCAGATTAAAAGGCCTGGAGGGCTGTGTTTGTCCCGCATGCCAGATGTCCTCAACCCCTTGAAACTGGGCCATAACTGGCTGGCTCTCTCTTTTCTAGGGGAAGTAATTAATGAAAAAGATCGCTGTAAAAAATGTGAAGGGAAGAAGGTGATCAAAGAAGTGAAGATCCTTGAAGTCCATGTAGATAAAGGCATGAAGCACGGGCAGAGAATCACCTTTACTGGAGAGGCCGATCAAGCCCCCGGAGTGGAGCCAGGTGACATCGTTCTCCTGCTTCAGGAAAAGGAGAATGAGGTAACTTGCTTCCTGAAATGCAAAGCTGTCTTTTTATTGCAGACCTTTGGAGCCTTTTGAATACTGAGGCTTGCGGCAGTTTATGGAGTGGTGGTGTAGTGGTGCTCCATTAAATGCATGGGTGATAATGGAGTTGAACTAGATAGCCATGAGCAAAAGGAAAATTGATGCTGGTGCTGTTCTGCCTGTGCTTGTGCAAGAGTGTGAGCAGTTCTTGTGTTTCGGCTTCTCAGGAGATATCGCAGCAACTCTTGCAAGAGCAGATCATCACCCCGAGAGTTAGAATCACCTTTTGCACTTGGTGTCTTGCCATATCGTGTAAAAACATACCTCCCATGGGCAGAAGAAACATGTATGCAGAAGGGCACTTTTTTGGATCTAACCCAGGGGTGGGGAACCTCCAGATTCTGACCTTCCATATATTGTTGTATTCTGTCAGCCCCAGCCAGCATGCCCAGCAGTCAGGAGGGACACAGGCTTCCCCCAGTTTAACATGTGATAATTTGTGTGAACAAATTTGTTGACAGTAACAGAGAGAAAGATGGGGCTGTGGTGCCCCACTCAGTAGATTCAGCCAAGGGACCATGTGCCGCTTGGCCCCAACTATCAGCAGCCCAGTCTCTGTTCAAGCTGGTCATTTATATGAGCTACTACTGTGTGTGATTGGTCTCTTCTCTCTCCCCTTCTCTTTTTCCCTATGTGTCTAATCTTTTTTAGAAATGTAGGCCTGTGGGCAGGGCCTATCATGTTTTTAAATCTCTGTAC
The DNA here is from genome assembly GCF_963506605.1 of Zootoca vivipara. Taxonomy (NCBI): domain Eukaryota; kingdom Metazoa; phylum Chordata; class Lepidosauria; order Squamata; family Lacertidae; genus Zootoca; species Zootoca vivipara. Next base: position 68,409,847 of record NC_083281.1, read on the forward strand.
GGCATTTGGTACATTCTAGGCACCTAATTGTTACCTAGCAATTAAAATAGGTATGTCTTTGTTGCTTGTTTCCATGCTTTACATATGCGCAACTAGGGAAAGATAATATAGCAAACCTGCTGCTCTTTTAAATACGCATTCTGGAAACCAGAGAAGCTAGCAATGGGCAACTCCTCATAATGGTCAGAGGCCATTTGAGACATGGTTGCTTTTGTTTTCATACCTTTCCCAGTAAAATGTATTGCGGTGAACTCCTTGCTGTTGTGGCCTGAGCCATTCGAAATACAATTGGCTGCTATTCAGAATTAAACAAAAAACAATTGAATGTTCAGAAGTAAAGCCTTTCAGCCCAAAGCTTTGTGTTTTTGCTCAAGTGTCTGGGCTGCATCCAGCTAAGTTGTGTTTTTAAGTATCCCCATTGAAACAAATGAAACTGGTCATAACTAAGTTGACTGAGTTCATTTTAATGAATCTTAAGTCAGATGGCCCCACTGAATTCTGTGAGTTGTCCTAGTCCTGGAGTTGTACCCCCCCCCAAAGTTCTAGTCTCAAAATTCATATATAGGAGTGTAGCCAGATGTAAATGTAAGATACTCCTGTATGTGATACCTTTTGTCTACCTGTGATATTTCAGTGTAACACAAAGCATACACACACTAGGAGTGTGCCCCAGGGAGGCATGCCTGGCACCATCTTTATCTATTTTTAGGTGACGGGCAAAGACTTGTCTTTGTACCCAGGCTTTTGGCCCTGAAATTTGAAGGGTTTCTCGTATTTGTGCCCTCTTTTTCTCCTTTTTTTAGTAGGCCACGATCAGTAAAACATGTGTTTTATTTGTGGTTTTTATTGATTTTGTTACAATAACTGTTTATATTGTGTTTTGGGTCACTTTTGTAAGCAACAAATACAATTAATGTCCTTTTAATCAGACGTCCCGTAAAGTTCAGAAGATTTTATTATTTCAATGAGATGGTGGCTAGGATTGTGACCTTCACCTGCCCTCTGCCTTGTCCAGGAGAAGAAATTGAGGTGGCAAGATGAGGGTGTACAAAATACAATGACATGCTTTCAGGTTTTGTTTTGGTTGGGCACAAGGACAGATTCAGCTCCCATGTCCTCTGAGTATCAATGCATATTCTCCAGCCATCTTCCCTCTGCTCCCCACTGCATCTTAAGCATATGTCCAAAATGCAAGAGTCGTGCACTTTCCAAACTTCTCAAGGGGTCTAGTGAGAAGTTCTTCTAGGAAACTGGCATGGGCTACATTGCAATAACTACACAAGTGACAGTCTGCATTTCTTACAAGGGTTGTGACTAACATGTAGGCTTTACATAAAAAGCTGTGTACCAGCATCTGTTGTGTTGACCCTTGTGCACTTCTGCGTGCCAGTTTTCCTGAGGATTTTGACATTGAACAGGTATCCGGGAACTGAGGAAGTAAAACGACTGAAGGGAACTAAAGCACACCTTACCACTGAACTTGAAATACCATGGAGAGGGTTGCTTTTGTTTTTTTTGTTATGGTAGCCCATCTGCTCATGCATTTGCCGCTAAACTTCTTTCCCTCCTTTTTCCAAGGTGTTCCAAAGAGATGGGAATGACTTGCACATGACGCACAAAATAGGACTTGTTGAAGCACTGTGTGGCTTTCAGTTCACATTTAAGCACCTTGACGGACGTCAAATTGTGGTGAAATACCCTCCCGGAAAAGTAATTGAACCAGGTAAAAAAACCTCATAGGGATGCGGGTGGCGCTGTGGTCTAAACCACAGAGCCTAGGGCTTGCCGATTGGAAGCTTGGCGGTTCGAATCCCCACAACAGGGTGAGCTCCCGTTGCTTGGTCCCAGCTCCTGCCAACCTAGCAGTTCGAAAGCATGTCAAAGAGCAAGTAGATAAATGGGTACCGCTCCGGCGGGAAGGTAAACGGCGTTTCTGTGCGCTGCTCTGGTTTCGCCAGAAGCGGCTTAGTCATGCTGGCCACATGACCCAGAAAAACTGTCTGCGGACAAATGCCGGCTCCCTCGGCCAGTAAAGCGAGATGAGCGCCGCAACCCCAGAGTCGTTCGCGGCTGGACTTAACTGTCACGGGTCCCTTTACATTTACATTTATAAAACCTCATGGGCTTTTGGAGCTGTTTGGAAGCCTGTTACCCTGCATTTTGCCTGTTTAATGCATTTGATTTTACACAGAGGGGAAAACTACAGGCTGCCTCTTAACAATTGCCTTTGTCCATTCCTGCAGGCTGTGTCCGTGTTGTTCGGGGAGAAGGAATGCCACAGTACCGCAATCCCTTTGAAAAGGGAGATCTTTATATAAAGTTTGATGTGCATTTTCCTGAAAACAACTGGATTAGCCCAGAAAAGCTTACAGTGAGTACCCCAGGATGTATCTCTAAATGCTCACCTCTTTTGCACACCAGCTGCAGAATATGTGGAAGTTGCACATCACCATAACATCTGATCAGTATAGGAAACAGTTTTATCCAGCTGTGTTCCTCTGCTTGGAGTAGACTCACTGGAGGTGAAATTGACTTATCTCCGTTAATTTCACTGGGCCTACTCTTGAGTAGGTCCAACATTGGCTGCTAGATTAGATGACACACCTGGTCTGATTCTACCATCATAGATGTGGTCTGATTCTACCATCATAGATTTAAGGATGGTGATTAAAAACACAAGCTCTTACACTGTGCTCTTTTCCCAGTACAATTGTTTATGTAAAAAGCCCAGATTATTTGTATATAAGTGGAGAAAAGGGTACTGACCAAGCCATGGCTTGAAATAAAACATAAAACCAAAACAATAAAAAATAAAATAAAAGCAGACATCAGTTAACCATTGTAGAAGGATTTCTTCTTAATTTTCTGCATAGGCCTGGTGGAATAGGAAAGCTTTCAGCAGGTGTTCAAAAGTTGGTGCAGAAGGCGCCTGCTGGAACTTGTGTTCCTGCGAGTACTACATTTTTGCATCACTCTTCCTCCAATACTTTCTTTTTAGGAACTTGAAGATCTTCTGCCTGCCAGACCAGAAATCTCCAACATAATTAGTGATGCAGAGGAGGTAGAACTTCAAGAATTTGATACCACTCGTGGTTCAGGTGGCGGCCAGAGGCGTGAAGCTTACAACGATAGTTCTGATGACGAAAGCGGCCATCATGGACCTGGGGTGCAGTGTGCCCACCAGTAAAAGTTTTGTCTGGGGGTGGGGGAGGGGGGAAGTTACACATGGATTTTTCTTTTCAAATTTTGCCTGACTTGTTTCCAGCAATCCAGTTGGATTGTGTGAGCAATCCACACGAACCCGATGGACATCTGTTGCTATATGTGTAACTTTTAAATTGGTCCATAGTATCTACAGAGTGTATAATTTAAACTAACCACACAAAAAAGCTTTTTTTCTACTGTTATGTAGCAGAATAAAGGCACTTGAAAGGAAGATGAGATTCTCTCCTTTTCACCTGGGTTAAGTTTCAGTCCTTGTACTTGTGCTTGATTTTTACCAGTTTTTGTGTAGATTTTAAGTTCTATATTTTAAAAATTCAAATTCTACATTGTAAAGTTTTTGTGTAAAACTTTGTCCCGAGGCTTGGTATTTGGCTGCACCTGCATAAGCTGCTACAATAGAATAAAGAATTTCATAGCCTGTATCTATCACTTTAGATGCATGGTAAGTTATTGGACTTGGCACACACTGGGGTTAGAACTGATGGGGAACCATGGCAGAGAGAGAGAGAGAGACAGAGAAATTAGAAGTGGTTGTCAAAGTTTTTTTACCATCTTGTGAAAGGTTTCTGAAACTAAATAAAAGCCGTTGGTGTATGATGATACTTCTTGTAACCTTTTTATTTCCAACTCCAGTATTAACCTCTTAAACTGAAGGCTCAAAATGGGTGGTTTTCCCTGCCAGCAATGACCCCTTGAGCTAGGTCTTGTCTGATCTCGCGCTCCCCCCCCCCCCCAAAAAAAAACCATTAGTCAAATACTAGCCACAATTTAAAGTATGTTAGTTTCCAATGGAGTTTAACATGGCTATTTGTTTAGCCACTTCTGACTAGGGTTGCCAGACTCAATAGAGGACAGGACTTCTGTGCCTTTAATTGCCCTGCTCTCTTTTGAGTCTGGAAACCTTAAAGAGAAACCAGCAGACCCTTTGTTTAATTTCCAAGCAAAGGGTCTGCTGGTTTCTCTTTAAGGTTTCCAGACTCAAAAGAGAGCAGGGCAATTAAAGGCACAGAAGGCCTGTCCTCTATTGAGTCTGGCAACCCTACTTCTGACCCACTAACTTTCAAGTTAAAACATACCTTGCTCTCTGGATTAGGCCCTGCAAACCCTGTGTTTATTGCTTTGCTCCCTGATGATAGCTCTTACATTGGGGGTGGGTGGTCGTCCAGAGGTTGAACCTAGCTACTAGTCAGCGGTCAGCAGTTGCAGTCCAACAATTGGCAAGCCACCCATGGTTTAAATTGTAAGGCAGCCACAGCACTGACTTAGTTGCAAGAGACCTAGGACTACAAGCAGTAAAATCCTAATCCAAAAGCAGGACTTCACATGGAAATATCCCTGCTGCAAAACTTCCATTAAGTTCTTGGCAATCATCCAGGCTACACTGCTGGAATCTTTCTCCAGCCATTTTAGTTCAGCCAGACTGTTTTGAGACAGCCTTAACTTAATGCAGGGAGCAAGACAGCATCTTGCTGTTAGCTAGGAGCTTGCTGCGAGTTAGATCACTGGTCCAGGTGTAAAAACAAACTTACAATGCTGGATATCCTAAGGTCGGTGTTAAAGGTGACACTATAGACTCTAGAGCCATGCAAGATCATGCAACGTGTGAAGAAAGTGGATAGAGGGAAGCTTTTGTCTCCATTGCTTTACACTGGAATTCAGTGACAGCCAATGAAGCTGAATGGTGGAAGATTCGGGACAGACAAAAGGTGGTACCTCTAGCTGTTGGCGGCTTCACATGATGCTCCGCTGGCTGGCTCTGATGGGAGTTGGAGTCTCAACAGTGTCTGGAGGACCACACATGGGTCCCCATCCCTCATTTAAGTAGAACTTTCAGCAGATGGTGAGACAATACACTTTAGAAGGAAGCTCCACCGGCTTCCAGATAGGATCCTGGTCTCCAATTAAGCCCTGGTAATATATTTCTGAAACCATGTAGAATCAGACCACAGGAAAGTACCCTACCACCACATCTTCCAACTTGGTCTGGTGACATCTGGGCTTAAATATGCTTTGGATCAGGGCATTCCAATAGATGATGGATGCAGCCAATTCTATTTATATCTCAACTGGGACACAACAAACGTATAGCCCATGTACGGCACCCTTTTAGAGCTAGCCCCATTCACCCTGAAATAATGCCAGCAAGCCTCCATAGAGAAATAACAAGTTTAATAGTACTTTAAAATAAAAAGGCCTATCTATTTAAACATAAGGAACCAAGGATATTTAGATCCAAGAATGAAAAAAGGTTGTTTATGGAGTCCATCAACTTCACTTAACCGTTGCTTTTCCGCAAAGGACTGTCAACTGGTTCTAAGGAAGGGGGGGGGAGAAAGAAAGCATGGACAGTTGATGGAGCTCTCCAAACATCCCTCTGAACCACCAAAACTCCAGTTTCTATGCAAGGAATGCCTTACACAGAAGTATTTCTGAGAACTACTTGCATGGATTTTTCAGACCCGAGAAGGAACAGTGCAGATTGGCACAGCTGACAACCATGTTACAATGAACCCTGCCAGTCCCCCTGTGGGGAGAAAGCCATTTCCAAGGTTTATTCTGCACACTTACCACAAGGCTGTGGATATGCTGGACGGTGTCCTCATTCAATAATTCCACGTTGACATTCTGGAGGTCTTCGCCAGCCGAGCAGAGAGTCTGAACAAGAGCAGAGAGTTGCTGTTTGCAAGCCGCATGAGTCATGCACGCGCACCATTACGCATGTTACTGCTTCATGCTGCATAGAGGAAGTGGGCAGAGAAAAGTTCCTCTCCCTCTTCCCTAACGCTAGAACTCATGGTTATCCAATATAGCTGAACGTTGGAAGAGTCAGGGCGTAGGACTTATTCATGGAGCACAGAGTTGAACTATGGAACACTCTCCCACAGGAAGAAGCGATGGCCACCAAACTGGATGGTTAAAAAAGTTGATCAGACAAATTCGTGGCAGAGAGGGCTACTGGTGGCTACTAGCCATGATGGCTATGCTCTGCCTCCACAGCTGGAAGCAGCAAAGAAAGGGGTTTGAGAGACGTCCTTAATTTTGGAATGTGTGTCTCAACCTGGATGCATTTATATTTGCAAATCAAAGATGCACAGCCCTCCTCGGCTGATACAGTACCTTTCCATCAGACAAAGGGATGTTGACAAAGGGAACTGAGCTTTCATGGGGCATCGACATACTCCGGAGCGTCACCGCCTGCATTCTCTCCGAGGCAGATGCACTTTTGGAGAGACCCCTTTGTGGAAATCTAGGCACCAGAAAGGGGTGGGGAAGGGGGGTGGAGGAGAGGGAAGGCGGTTCAGAAAAGAAGAAGAGTTTGGATTTGATATCCTGCTTCATCACTACCCGAAGGAGTCTCAAAGCGGCCAACATTCTCCTTTCCCTTCCTCCCCCACAACAAACACTCTGTGAGGTGAATGGGGCTGAGAGACTTCAGAGAAGTGTGACTAGCCCAAGGTCACCCAGCAGCTGCATGTGGAGGAGTGGAGATGCGAACCCGGTTCCCCAGATTATGAGTCTACCGCTCTTAACCACTACACCACACTGGCAAAACAACTTATCAAGGAGATGACGCAAGACCCCTATAAGGAGAGGGTCCAGACATTTGACGATGTTTGAGGATGTTTGTTTTTTTAAAAAAAGATAAGATAAGCCATGATAGAGGTGCTTGGAATTGCACACAGTGCATAGAAAGTAGACAGAAGTTTTTCTCCCTCTCATAATACATTACAATTTAACAATATCCAATGAAACTGAATGTTGGAAGATTTGGGACAGAGGAAAGGAAGTACCAGCTCAAACCTCTTCCCACATTGAGCTTCTCAGGTAGACTGGAAGGGAACAAAGGCTTGATTATCTAGTTCTTCCCAAGGTGAGGGGAAGGGGGCATAGCTAAACCTGGCAGGACAGCTTACTTGATTGTATTAACCTCTTCATGCATGCATTCGACTTAAGTAGGTTGGCTGTATGAGTCTTGATTATCCCACAATATTCATGTCTTTAAAAACAGCATGGCTTGCCTTTTAGAGCCCAATGAGATGCACTTGGAAGCAGACACCGGCCGCTCCCGCATCGAGGTCGATCGCTCAATGGTTCTCCCGTTTGGAGTGGCGTATGCAGACCTGATGGGACACAGGGGGCATTAAAAGCTCCATCGATTTCACACTTGCAGCCTCCCCCATCGAAATATGTAGAACTTGGTTTTTAGCTGCACAGCACCATAGTTTACTGGGCGTAAGATATGGCGTAGGACCATGGTGGTGGTGGGGAGACCATATTTTGAAGGAAAAAATTAACAAATTCCTATGCCCCACAAATAACACAAAGATGCATTTTAAATAAAACGACACATTCTACTCATGTAAAAACATGCTGATTCCCAGACCGTCAATGGGCCGGATTTAGAAGGTGATTGGGCCAGATCCAGCCCCCAGGCCTGAGTTTGCCTACCCATGGCGAGTAGGGTCTCTTGTGCCATAGGCAGAGCTGCTCCTTTGAAAGCAGATGCACTTCGCTGCCTCACAAGAAAAGAACCAAGAGGAATGAATGTAGCAAGAATATATGGTTAGTCTTACCTGGACGGAGTCCCTTGTTTGCCCTTTACAGCAGAAGCCAAGGAAGCCAGAGAATTTGTTTTAAATGCCTGCAGGAGAGTAAAGCAGCAAAACAGGGTGTATGAGCAACAAAGGTACTCCATGGAAAAACCAAAGTTGTTTAGCATTCCTAAAAGTCACCCGATTCTCCACTGTTTGGAATAGCGATCCAACTTTGCAGATTTATAGGCAATGGGATAATGAATAATGTGGGGCTTGTCTGCCTGTTTCCTGCCGCCAGCAAACAACCACTGCATACCACACAAAGCATTTCCCAGCTCACATGCACTACCTCAAACATAGAATGCTGCATAAGATCAGCATATACACCTTTTGTGCCCTGGTGCTAGTGTCAGAATTGAGGGGGGCAATGGATTTCAGGCAGAGCCTGCCCCACCCCCAGCACCTGTCGGGGTCTGATCTTGTCATGCACACAAAGTTCTCATGCTGACTTCTGTTGATTCTGACTTTACACAGAGAACCTTGGGGGAATGGACCCTTTTGCCAATCTTGGGAGCCACTGAACATTCAACCTCACCGGGATCACTCCATTTCCAGGGTTGCAGAGGCAAAGAACTCTCCAGGCCACACTGCTAAAGAGGGTAACTTTGAATCAGCAAAAAAGTGTAGCGTGTCTTACATATAGGACCTGCAACAAAACAGTGAGTGCGTTCCCATGCAGGTTTCCGGACGGCTGAGCCCTTTCCCAGGATATTCCATTCCATTCCCAACCTCAGTTTTGTTCCCAGGACACTCAGCGTTGCATGTGCATTCAGCATACTCAGTTTTCATTGCGCTATTCCAGGTTCTCCCTACACTCTTAGGGTTTCCCAATCTCAGTATTATTATTATTTGTACATCCATAAACCTCCAGGTTCCCCAGAGCACATAACATCTCCCTCTTGTGCATGGAGATGCTACAGAAGGATCCACACTTAAGAACATGAGCTTGCTATGAGCACATACAGGATCCTATTCCCCACTGACCTTCCGAGACAGTTTCCTGGCCGGGGCTCCACTCCCTTCTTCCTCTCCCTTGTATTCCACAATTGTCGTGACCTTAACTATAAGGGGCAATTTGGTCAAGGGTTATTATAGGCATCTTATGCATGCATCTTACATCAGTCTCTCCAAAGCTATGGCAGGATACTTTGGCTTGGATCAAACAGCATCAGGTTTTGCACACTCACGAACTTTCCTCCTCTTCTGTCCCATGGGGAAGAAATAACACACCCAAGGGCCCATGAAAATAAAATGACTGCCCATAGCATAATGCCATTCCAGAAATCTATGATGTGACCACATCTGAAATTCCATGTACTGTACTGTTCTGGTCGCCTCACCTCAAAAAGGATGTGGAGCAATCCGACTGCGGGGGGGGGGGGAATGGCAGCACTGGGTTTTTTATTAGTTTAGGTAAAAGAGATGGAATGATAGAAGCTTATGAAATTACGCGTGGCATGGAGAAAGCAGATAAGGAAAAAAACTTGTCTCCTCTCATAACACTAGAAGTTGTGGACATCCAATTAAGCTGAATGTTGGAAGATTCAGAACAGATAAAAGAAAGGACTTATTCATGCAGTGCATAGTTAAATTAAGGAACTCAATCCCACAGGAGGCAGAGAAGTCAAGCAACATGAATGGCTTTAAAAGAGGATTGGAGGAGGAGGCTATTGAGCCTCATGGAGGAGGAGGCTATCGAGGGCTACTAGCAATGAAAGCTACTAGCCATGATGGCTATAGTCTGCTTTTATGGTCGGAGGCAGTAAATGCTTCTGAATACCAGTTATTGGAAACAACATGAGGGAAAGTGTGCTCTTGTGTGGGGAGTCTGTTCCCACAGGCATCTAGTTTGCCAATGTGAGAAGAGGAGGCTGGAGTAGATGGGCCATTGGGCCTGATCCAGCAGGCTTCTTATGACCCTCCAGAACAACTGGTAAGCCAGCTCTTCTGCATTTTGAGCCCCAGATGTCTACTCCAAAGTCCAGCCCTGACATCATCACTGCCATCGAACATTGACCTGCTTGGCGTGGAACAGCAAGTCAAACCATGGCCAAGCGTGAACACTCTCAAACCATAGTTTAGCATGTTGCCAGAGAGGAGATTGCACCCAATTTTTTTTCCCTCTGCTGCATCTGAGAGCTAAGCTGTGGTTTGGCTTAGCAAATCCTCCACATTCAGGTTCCTGGGTTTATTTTGCTCCAAACAAACCTTGGCTACTACTACTGTAGTTAGATAAACCACAAGCCCTGATCTGAAGGATATGCCAAGCCAAACCATGGTTTGGCACAGCTGTAGAGGGACTGTGAAGCATCAGCATCAGCAGCAGTGATTTCCCTTGCGTGAAACTGGGCAACCCTCCCTCCAAGCAATGTTAAGCTTGGAAGGTCAGCTTACCTCGTTTGCTGTTGCTCCTCACTAGCCTGGGAGTTGGCATATCTGCTGCGCGGCAATCCTGGGGACAGGAGGGAGAAAGAGGTGGGATTATCAGGCCAGAATCTCTGTTGTGGGTTTGGTTGCTGGATCCAGAGTTGGACACATGGACGAATGTCAGAAGAGGCAGGTGACCAGAGCATGTTTCACCTATGAAAAATCTTCCCTCTGGAGCAGAGTCAACCCATGGGAAGCTGACTTATACTGAGACAGACCAATGGTCCATTTATCTCAGTACTGTCTACACTGACTGACAGCAGTTCTCCAAGGTACCAGGCAGGAGGTATTTCCCAGCCCTACCTAGAGATGCCAGGAATTGAATCTTCTGGGACCTTCTGCATGCAAAGCTGATGTTCTATCACTGATCCCAATCTACTTTGAAACCATTCTGGACCTTTGCTTACCGGTAGCTTTGCAAATGTGCTAGCAGTTTTATTCCCCAAAGGACCTGGGACAAAATCACATGCCACCCAGAGCTTGCCAGAGCTTTGACAAATGAGTCTGGTTTCTACTGCAATCTGCCCCTCCCACCCACCATTTAAAACTGCTTTCTCACTGCTTACACCTAAGAAGTAAGGCATTCTGGTAAGGTGACACAGATCTGGCACCTGCATTCTCCTGGGTCATATCACGCAGAATGCCTTGCTCTGAGAAAGGACTCCCTTTTATTAATGGGGGGGTCAAGGGGGGAGGAGTGGGGGCAGTAGCAAAATAAGGGTGGTCCAATACTTTGCACTAGGCCTTGGGGCAGACTTGCCCCAATCTGCCATAACCTGGGAGCAGCATTGCTCAAGAGGCATAAGGATCTGTTACTGTTTTTAAAAAGCATTTCTGTGTTACTTGGTCATACTTACTGCCATGGCGGTGGCGATGACTGTGGCAGCGGCAGCTTCTTCTTCCTTAAGATCTGTGGTACGGAGACAGGCAATTACACCAAGGCAGCCAGTTGCCGATTAATCAAAGGGACTAGCTTCTTATCAATCACCCAGTCTTTATAAAATAAAGGTTGGAGCAAAATATGAGCACAAGGAGAGCCTGATGGATCAGGCCAATGGCCCATCTAGTCCAGCATCCTGTTCTCACAGCAGCCAACCAGATGCTCGTAAACAAGACCTGAGCACAAGAGCACTCTTCCATCCTGCAGTTTCCAGCAAGTGGTATAAGGAAGCATTAATGCTTCTGACCATGGAAGCAGCACATAGTTGTACTGGCTGGTAGCCATCAGTGGTCTTCTCCACAAATCTGCCTAATCTAAGTTGATGGTCATCCTGTGGGAGGGAGTTTCACTGTTCAACAATGTGCTGTGTGAAAAGGTACTAAGAAGTGGGAAGTGGGAAAGAAAAGTATTGAAACAGCACATAGTTAAGCTATGGCGTTTGTTGATGACCACCAACTAAGGTGGCTTTACAAGGGAGTTAGACAAATTCATGGAGAGAGGGGCCATCAACAGGTACAAGACAATGGCTTTATATTGCTTCCAATATCAGGGGCATTATGCGTCTGAATATAGTTGCTGGGGAGCACTATTGAGAAGAATGCAATTGCACTGGGGAAGACTGCAATTGCGCCAGGGTCTTGCTTTGGGGCTTTAGGCTTCTGGCTGGCCACTTTGGGAACAGGATTCTGGACTAGATGAGCCCCTGGCCTGGTCCAACATGTTCTACTTATGTTTTACTAGCAAGCTTGTATCTGACTTTGCACAGTAAGTCTTAAGTAACCAAAAAACTCTGTAGTTGTGAATTCAGCAGTTAAAATCTGTGTGGTATTAAAGGCTCAGACACGATTCATAATGGCATGCAACCTTATCCAAACATAAATGAAAACCAGCTCCTTGATCTCAGGACCCATCATGCAAAATCTGGTTGGGGTATCTTAAGAGGTGTCCGAATGCACAACAAACAAGCCAAGAAACCACTTTTCAAAATATATATTAGATGGTGGGGGCCAAATGCAGCTTTCCAGGTCTCTCTCCCTAGGCCACACCCCTCACTCACTGCCCTTGCTTTGCACCCTCCTTGCACTCTGACCGTGCTTTCTGCTTGCCTGGGTGGAGGGCAGAGATGGGTATGCGAGTGTGTGCAGAAACTAGCCTACTGTGCAAAGGTAAAATTGACATTAGTGGCTACCTGATTTAGAATAGTTTAACAGTCCACCCTTCTTCCAAGGGCACTCTGGGAATTGTAGTTCTGAGAGGGAAACATAGCTGCCAAGTTATCCCTTTTTTACAGGGATTTTCCCTTATGCTGAATAGGCTTCCTCGCGAGAAAAGCGAAAACTTGGCAGCTATGGAGGGAAATAGGCATCTCCTACCAACTCTGAGCAGCCTAAGCCAGGCATCTCCAAACTGCGGCCCTCCAGATGTTTTGGCCTACAACTCCCGTGATCCCTAGCTAACAGGACCAGTGGTCGGGGAAGATGAGGATTGTAGTCCAAAACATCTGGAGGGCCGAAGTTTGGGGATGCCTGGCCTAAGCCAACCACAGTTCCTAAAGTTCTTTAGAGGAAGCCCTGACTATCTAAAGTGGTGCGATAGTGCTTTAACTGTATAGTACAGATGGGGACTTAGCAAGCCCCATTGAGAAAGTGGTCGAGCAAATTCACGATGGGGGCCACAAGGACCTATCTGCATGATAATTCACTCAACACAGTTCTAACCCCGTCCACTCAGAAGTATGTCTGAATTCAACAAGTCTTACTCCCAGCAGGTAAGTGGGGTTTGGAAAGCAGCCTCACCAATCAAGTCCTCCCTCCTCATTTTTCTCATTACCACCGGCATGGCCAGCAGCTCCACCTGGAATGCCTTCTCAGCTGTCTGCAGAAGCGAAGCCAGCTCTTTCTTCAAATCGCGCAGGTTTTCCTTTGCTTGGAGAAAGGGAGAAGGATGGTGGAAGATGCCTTATGCTGAATCAGTCCATTCGCCTATCTACCTCAGTATTGTTTACACTGACTGGCAGCAGCTCTCCAGGCTGTGTTCTCTCTCCCAGGTCTACCTGCAGGTGCCAGAGGTTGGACCCGGGACATTCTACATGCAACACAGATGCTCTAACCACTGGACAATATGGCCCTTGGCAGAAACACAGCACTGCAAGAACCTGAAATGAATCAAGTGAAGCAGCTAGAATTAAGGCATTTCTGTCCTTTGGGGAACAAAATTGTGGGCACATTTGCAAAGCTAAGCAAGGTCCAGAATGGCATGGATGGGGGACTGAGTGTTGAGACTCCTGCATTGCAGGGCATTGGACAAGATGACCCTTGGAGGTCCCTTTCAAGTCTACAGTTCTATGATTCTAATCTTCTAAGCCCCACTCCTTGCTTTTCACTCCACTTCTCCAAGATTCGTTTATTTATGCACCAACTTTTCCTCCATGGAGCTCAACGTGGCTTATACATGGTTCTCCCCCTCTTCACTTAATCCCCACAACATCCCTGTAAGGTAGGTAAGGCTGAAAGGCGCTGATTGACTCCAAGGGAGCTTCACGCTGAGCAGGGCTTTGAACCCTGGTGTCTCTCAGTCCCAGGTCCTGCCCCAGCGTTTCTCAACCTTGGGTCCGCAGGTGTTGTTGGACTACAACTCCCATCATCCCTGACCACTGGCCCTGCTAGCTAGGGATGATGGGAGTTGTAGCCCAACGATATTCGGGGACCCAAGCAAAGGTTGAGAACGGCGGCTCTTACCGCTACACCAGGCTGGCTCACATTTGCTCACTCAGACCCCCCCCCCCCGAGGCCTCACCCTGGTGTTGGAAATCCCGCAGAAAGAGACTGATGCGCTGGTCCCTCTGCTCCTTGCTCGAGAGGCTCCGATCCGACTCCACTCCGGAGTCCGCGCTGCGCTTCTTCGCCTCGTTCAGGTGTTTCCTTAGCGCCATGGCTTGCTCCCAGCTCACAAATTGGGAAAGCTCAGAAAGGAGAAGGCATCTCGCTGTATGTGTGGATTTATTGGAGTTCCCCGCCCTGGCTGTGGACACGCCCACTTAGGACCCTGGAGAAAGAGGGTGGGGGGACTGATTGCAGGTGCAAGGCACGCTCTTTCCCTCAAGAAGTCAAATCAGCCCTGGGGATGGAGGGATCAGCTGCATGGAGCTGTTCCTTTGTGGGTGCCTTTAGTTCTCCCAGTTTATTGAAAGAAGGGGTATGTTCACAACAGACTTCGCTTTTTTAAAAAAAGGAAAAGTGGGGGGCTCAAACCCTGGATTAGTTTTCCTCCATTAACGCCTACTTTTTCCTAGATATATCAGCATGGTGGTGCAGTGATAGATTTCACCTGCTGAATTTCACAGTTGTTAAAAGGCCCTGGAGTGAGTAGATATTGTTCCATGTGTGAACAAATGGCTGCATTCAGTTGGGTTTACTCAAGAGTAACTGTTTAGGGTCACAACCCCGGGGTAGTTTTGCCACAGTCCAATTTTTTACAAGAGTTTTGTTGGCCTAATGACTGAGACAGAAAGGTGCTTGGCAATCTAGGTGGCCATTTTTGCTCGTTTTCTCCCTTGCATCCTAGTGGGCTGTGTTGCTTTAAAAAACAACAACACCTGTGGCAGATTTTAACCTCCTCTAAGAGCCTTGCTGCATCAGACCAACTACCTCTATATATGCTAGTGTCTTATGTTCCCAAGTGTCAGCTGTGAGAAAGGCGGCTTCTAGAAAACTCATTAAAATATAGGCTTCCTTTTTTTCTGTGAAACTTCTAGAAAGCACCACGACAAAACAGTTTCCAACCATTCTTTTAATTTTTCGAAGTTGTAGGTACGTTTAAACAGTCATCCCAAGAACAGCATGAGGAGCACCTGTAGGAAATGTGAACCTACGAGCATGCATCACAATGTTTAGATATTGCCTTACTCATTAAGGATGTACATTTTTTAAAAAGAAAAAACAAAAATTCAGTGTAGTAACATTCTCCACCTGCAATCTCTAAACCGTTTATTTGGGAATTGCATCCACTGAGGTCCACTCTGGAACAGATTTCCGAGGATGACCGCCTTGCCTCCAGGACAACCAGGTTAAATTTTAGCAGCTCATCACAGTACTTACAAATGTGTCAAATCAACTGTGGAAGGATCGTACCATTTCTCAAAAGATGCAGGAAAACAATAACAACCACAACCCCATTCATTCTCCCTCAGCGTACCAGAAATCAAAAGGCACCGCAACAGTGTTTAGAAAACACAAAGGAAGGTAGGTCAACATCCTTGATTTAATAACTAAACCTCTAAGGATTGCTGCTCCCATTTTTAAAAAAAGGTGGGAAGCAGCAGGTGTGGGAGGAAAAAGCAAACCTTTTAAAACATCCCTGCAAAAAGAGTTATTTAGAAACATGTAAACCTTGCATCGTTTTCAGGAACACCGGGTGTAAACACAAGGTAGATAGAAAACCCACTGGCTTGTTAAGACTACAAATACTACCCTTCCCTCCCTCCCTCCCACCCTTCCCAAACCCAACGGGGGGAACTTACAAAAGTATATAAAAATATATAGTAATCACGAGTAGCGCACAGAATTCTCTTGCACTGTATGTTCAATATGAAGGCCCTTCCCAAGCAGTGAGCCCAAAGCCAGGTTTCCGGGGGGGGGGGGAGTGCAATTCCTTTGTTTTTGTTTTTAAACTGCAGTGTTCCAAGAGTGAAACATGCTAGTTTTCAGTAGTTCACGTAATCAATGCTTAGGAAACCGTGCCAAGCAGTTGCGCCAGCAAGCTGAGTGTTCTGTTCATTCAGCATTCCAATATCCCCATCCTTGCACGGCGTCAGTAAAATGGTAGGTTTAAGGGGACAAAAATGCAGAAAGGACGTTTCTGCTGCTCTCGGATGGCAGTGTGTCCATCTAGAATTAACGCCACCCATAAGATACATTTGTTTGCCCCTTTGGAATTCAACTCAGCAATATAGTCGAAGTACGCAGGGTGATCTGCAGCTGTAATTGCTTTGTTCACTTGGACCGTTCTGCAAACTTGGGTCAGCAACAGCAGCAGTCCCCAAAAAAGCTAAGCCAGGTTTATGTACATAGGAGCCAACTCCTAGGGGTCGAGGGGCCTTTGCCCCCCCAACCAATAAAATATTTGAGGGGGCCAGACCCCCAAATTGATAGGCATTGCCATTCAAATGATGTGCATGTGCTGCATCATGTGATTATTTGTGGCAGGGCTTACCTGCCGCCCCCCAATATTGAAGTTGGCACCCCTATTTATGTACAAGACTGAGATGGATTAATGGGGGAGGAAATGGTACTTTCACACTATATCGCAAAATGAAGCCCAGTTGGACCAACACGGATCTACTGTAGGAGAGCAAAGTGTCATGAACCTGGGCGAAACTAGCACTCAGGCAGTCCACTCTACTCTGGTTAGCCATGCTAAATAGCCTACTGGCCATCTTGCCCTCTCGTTTTCACTTCTGCTTCTTAGAAGAGAAACTCAGCCCATGTGACATACCTAGGAGAAAATCCCCGTCTTTCTAAGGCTAGAAACAGCCATGGGATAGCGATTTTCACAGAACTTCCAGTTGCCTGTTCAAGTTGAAATAGCAGCCCTGAGAGAGGGCTGAATATTTAGGCAAGATTATAGTACCAGATTGGACCCATTCTCACTGTGACGTTTCCACGTTCCTTCAACGTTGGACCTTATTATTATCGGTTAGTGGTCAAAAAATATATATATATATATATATTGGCAGAGTACCTTGTTGAACAAAATTGGCAGATCATTTCGCACATAGGAAAATGCTCCCTCTGGTATCGGCATCTTGTATTTATTTGCTACCATGCTGAGGCGCATTCCGATTTACAGTATAGCTAAGAAGCATCTCCTTTGCTTAGCTAATTTACTCAATATCTACATTCTAAAGCAGCACCTAGCCAAATGAAAGGAGGATAGTTCTGTGTCCTGATTATATCAGTTCCACGTCTCCCTCTTTATAGGCTCCCAATTTTTATTTTTTATTTAGCTCATACTTGTGATTCTTTTCCATGCAAAGACCATGATTGGCATCAGTTCACATGCTGGGGCAGTCTAGGCTGGATTCACTGGGTTAGAAGAAATTTGGGCCATTTCTTAAATCCTGAAACAAAGGGATGACATACCTAATGCCCACAGCGTGGCATAGTGCTCAAAAATGATGAGTCTGAACAGGACATCCACCACAAAATGTATCTGTTGCAGCCTTGCTTACGCCAAGGAGAACCGCACAACAGTTCACATGAACCATATTCTACCCAATTTACTGGACGCATGCAGCTTTTAAAATATGGAAGATAGAAGGGGATGCCTTGTTAAAGTACACAAAGTAAGGGATTTTTTTTAATCTATAGAAGGGTGTTTATTGACACTCAATTGCCAGCTTAGTTAAATTTGGCTTTCATATTTAAGACCAAAGGTAAATTTTGTAGGGTTGCTGTTTTGAAATAGTAATAGTTCCAATAATTCTCACCGAGAATCTCCCTATCTTTTTTTCCCCATCAGGCCAGCCAGCCCCACAAGCTAAGAAATAAAAATTGAGTCAAGGCACACAATTGCACTCTCCCCCCCACCCAATTCTTGCCCTTATTTCCATTTCTTTCCATGAAATTAAAGCAACAGTACACACTCAGGCTGGAGGTACGCAAATTTCATAGCTTGGCACTAGCCGTTCTAGTGTGGATTTGATTGATTAAAAGAACATTTTCCCCTCACAGCTTTGTTTGGATTTCCCAGATTTACTCTGGAAAGAGAGAGCGAGAGTGGAAGAGAGTCTTCACTTTGCTTAAGAGTACTCTTTGAGAAACTTTATGTGGAAGTCTTTCACTTTCTCCAGCAAGATCTTTAGCTTCTCTACCGGAGGGAGAATGGTCATCCTGCGGAAACAGGAGGAAAAAAAAGTATTATAAAATGACTTTTGAAAGCAGGGAGACCATGTCATCAAAAAAAAAGAAAATTTAATACAGCTGCTGACACTGCAGCATGCTTTGTCATCCCTGTACCTAAAGTGGTAAGTGCCTTCTCTTTGTCCAAAGCCACTTCCAGGGACAACACAGATCCCTGTTTCCTCCAGAAGTTTCATACAGTAGAACATGTCGGGAGCCATTTTATGAGCCTGCAGAAATAAAAATGATGTAATAATTAGAAACTAGAGAGTGAATAGCAAGTCCCGTTTTCATGGAATCATCGAGCTAAAGAAACCTCAGCAGCCCCCTAGTCCAGGCATCCCCAAACTTTGGCCCTCCAGATGTTTTGGACTACAATTCCCATCATCCGTGACCACTGGTCCTGTTAGCTAGGGATCATGGGAGTTGTAGGCCAAAACATCTGGAGGGCCACAGTTTGGGGATGCCTGCCCTGGTCCATCTATGCAGTTAAGTTCCTCTCATTATATAAAAAAAGGATGCTTCCAAATACTTTTATCCGTTCATCTATCTGGCAAAGCTTCTCTGCAGCAGCCGAAAGTGCCCTCATTTTGTAGGGTCCAATGGCTGTTGCACTTGGACCATACAGGTAAAACTTGGAAAATTAGAATAGCGTCGAAAAGTGCATTTATTTCAGTAATGCAACTTAAAAGGTGAAACCAATATATGAGATAGATGCATGACATGCAAAGCAAGATATGTCAAGCCTTTATTTGTTGTAATTGTAATTATTTGTCGTTAGGCGGGTCAATTATAAATGGAATGGAATTCATGAAATGTAATAGCGGTGTTTATTTTTGTATTATTGTAACTATTTGTTTTATTACTGTGGAAATTCCAAAAGAAAGCCTTTGTAAAAATTAAAAGGAAAAAAAAGTTGCATTACTGAAATAAATGCACTTTTCGACGATATTCTAATTTTCACCTGTAAAGTTGGTCGCACCAAGGACTGTCATCTTGCCCCTGTGTTTCTTTAACAGCTGTTTGACAGGCACGAATCATACTGGTGGTGTGTTCACCACGACGTTTCCATAAACATTATTATTGATTATCAAAGGACCAATATCAAAGGGTAGGAATATCATCATACTAGTGTGCTACAGGTGGCCCAAGATGAGATCCTGCAAATCTAAGACATGCCACCCCTGTTGAGTAATGGCGCTTCAGGAAAATTCAATTCAGCTCCTGTAAAAAAAAAAGTACTGATGTCTCCCCAAACCAGCACAGTGGCTCCAGAAAAGCATCAAAGCTCCCCTGGCCTGGAGCTTCAAAACTGGAATGGCAACAATTGCACAGCTGCAGCAATAGTAATAGCAGCGGTTGGGGAGAAGTCTCACCTTTGCTGCCTCGATGGCCTTGGAAGGGATGAAGATTCGTGGGAACGCATACATAGCCCCCTGAAGAGGGTTGCAGTGGATCCCCGGTACTTGATTGAACATTTCTTCTGTCAGTTTGGCTTTTTTGGCGAGGATGCTCAAGACAGACTCTTTTTCCTGATTTGTGGGGGAACACACAGCAATGTCACACCAAAGGCAAATGAACTATGTACCACAGAAACGGCTTGCGTTGCCCTGCAGTTCCTCTCTTCCTTAGGGTGGTGCTTCTCAAAACTTCTGAGCAGAGCCCTCTGCTTTCTAAACTTCCTAGGCCTTCTGTCCTCCCCCTCCCACCCCACCCTGCCAAGCAACACAAACCGCCTTAGTTTGACAGATGTGTGCAAAGGGAGCTTCGGTGAAGTGCTGTGCACCCCAGCACTGAATGTAAGAATCTGCGTGTGGATTCAGGAGATGCAGGTATCACTTTAGCTTCCCTCTCATGCTTGTCATTCTGATTCTCTTGTCATTACTGCACAAGGTAGACACACACACACCTTGATGAACTGTGCATACGACTCCTCCCCAGGTACAGGAGGATTCACGACAACATCCATGGCGGCTTGACCTGAGACCGGCGGACACAGACGGACTGACAGAAGCTTCACAAGTTGCCCTTTAATATCTGGGTGCAAGTTAATCACCTCCATGTAGCCGCCTCTGTAGCCACACCTGAGAAAAATGAGATAGTCAGGAGGGTGGGGGTAGTGAATAGAAAAAGAATAGGAAAGGAGAAAAAAACAACACGTTCTGAAACACTCATGGCGATGATAGCATTGCGTATATAACATGCCACCTGTTGCTTCTCACCTTGGACATTGTTTGATTGAAAGGCGGGGTAGAAAAATCTTTAAAATAAATAAAATCAGTGCACTAATATAAAACCGCAAGGAAGCGTTGACTTTTAGAACACAAGAGGGACAAATCTCAAGCCAAAGAGGTGTGTCTGTCCCAATGCATTGCCCTTGGGATGTTGTTGGACTCCAACTCCCAGCAGCCCCAGCTGATGGGCTAGGGATGCTGGGAGCTGTAACCCAGCAACATCTGGAGAGTACAGCAGATGTCAATTGGTATGTGGAGGTCATTAGCATCTTTACTGGGCAGTCATGAAGCAGCTGGAGTGGCGTCTGTACAGCCAAAGATGTTATGAATTCTCTCTCTCTCTCTCTTTTACTGTAGCTCAGCATAATGGACAAGCCTTTTAAAAATAAAGACACATATTTACATTTTTGAAAAGATATGGGGCGGAGAGTAAACAGAATAAAGTAGGGGTGGGGGTGAAGTGCCTTACATGTAGGTGCATAGCTGCAGACCGCCATACATTTAACACACATGGCTGCCCCAAAGAATCCTGGGAACTGTAGTCTGAAAGGGTGCCAGGAAGCACATGCATGCCACTTCCTGGTGATTCCTAGCAACTGGCATTCAGGGGCTTCAACAGTGGAGGACGGACATAGTCACCACAGCCAGTAGCTGTTGACAGCTTCAGCCATCCAAGTTGGTGGCCATCTTCACAACTTCTTGTGGGGGGAAACATCCAAGATGCTGCATGAAGCAGTACTGTACTTTGTTTTGTCTACCCTGAATCTTCGAACATTCGGCTTCATTGAATACCCCCCCAAGTTCTAGTGTCATGAGAAGAGGGCGAAGTTGATTTGGCAAGACACCATCCTACACTGATCTCAACAGCTCAGCAGGGAGCGGGTAGAAACTCCTATCTGGGAGTCAGCATGTTTGGGTGGACTAGAGAAACGAAGCTTCAGCTTATTGAGATATGAGAACCAGGACACAGTGAAGAAAAAAAGAGGAGGCACTACGAAAACTTACTCGCCCATGTATCCTTTAGAGGTAGAATGAAAAGAAGCTAGCTCCACATTGTTACAGTAATCTGGTCCCATTTCGTAAAGGATCTTTTTGAAGGAGTGAAACTGACAGCTCTCCGAGTAGACATTATCTTGATAAACCTGTAACCAGCAGGAAAAGGCACATGTATTCTTTGTTTATGAACAAAGTAAAAGATGCGGCCTGCAATTTAATGCTTTAATTACCTCATCAGCTAGGAGGAACAACTTCTCTTCCCAAGCAAAGTGGATCACATCTTCAATGCATTTTCTGTTTTGAACCTGACCTAAATTAGGGGTGGGGGGTGGGAGAGAAAAAACAGAGAGCTCTGATTAATAAAAATCTGTAAGCAATAAATCAGTAATCTTTCAATCCCAGAACAACAAAAGGGGGGTTTCTATTTTAAAGCCCTTTGCAAAAATGCTCACTGAAACTTCCCTATGCTTCTCTAAGTAAGTGATGGGGGGGGAGAGACTCCTTGCTTCTCCCCCCCTCCCCTCCATTAAAAGAGAAGCACACAGCTGCTTCAAAGGGCACTTTTGCAAAGGGTCTTAGCCCCCACTCAAGAACTGATGAGCAGGGACTTAATTCTGCTGCCTTGGCACGCAACAAAGGCAGGATGAAAAGCTGTCCTCCTGCCCATCACTTAACATCACTTAACTGATGACGGGCAGGTGGGTGAAAAGTCATTAGATAAGGAAAATTACAGCATGAAGACAAAAAGGAGTTCTGCAAACCTGTGGGATTTCCAGGGTTGATGATGCAGAGGACCTTTGGATTGCAGTATGTTTTGGCTTCATTCAAGGAGCGGCGCAGTTCATTGACATCTAGGGCCCAACAGTTCTCTTCGTCAAGGTAATAGTTGATCTGAATGGCATCCAATTCCGAAATAGCAGCTGAATACAAGGGATACTGGGGGATTGGGATCATCACTCCAGTTCGGGATCTTCCGCCCCCTGAGACAAGGATCTTTAGAATAGTCTGGAGGGGGAAGAGAAAGGTTATTTAACAAGTTTGTGTTCCATTTCTCCCCTAAACAAATAAAAGAAAGCGTCAACATTACAACAATATTTTGCAGGCTTTTCTAAAAAGTGCTTAAATTTCTTCTTGAGGGTGTTTGAAAAACCAAGAGTGTTTGGGGAAGGGCTGTATAATAAGCTCTGTGGTTCATCTAGTTAGGCATTGTCTACACTGACTTGCTGTGGGTTAAACCACAGAGCCTAGCCCCAGGGCTTGCCAATCAGAAGGGCGGCGGTTCAAATCCCTGTGATGGGGTGAACTCCCGTTGCTTGGTCCCAGCTCCTGCCAACCTAGCAGTTCGAAAGCACGTCAAAGTGCAAGTAGATAAATAGGTACTGCTCCGGCGGGAAGGTAAACGGCGTTTCTGTGCGCTGCTCTGGTTTGCCAGAAGCGGCTTAGTCATGCTGGCCACATGACCCTGAAGCTGTACGCCAGCTCCCTCGGCCAGTAAAGCGAGATGAGCGCTGCAACCCCAGAGTCGTCCACTACTGGACCTAATGGTCAGGGGCCCCTTTACCTTTACCCTGACTTTCAGCAGCCCTCCGGGACTTAAGACAGGGGTTCCTCCCAGCCCCACCTGGTAAATGAACCAGGGATCCTTTGCTTACAAAGCACAAGCTCCCCCACTAAGTTACAGGTGGAACTTTGGACTGATCCAACCAGGTTCTTTTTATATTTCGAACACAGAATAGAGATGGAGGAACCTCAGCTTCAGGGGCCTCCATCTCTCCCCAAGCCACACCCCCTTACTGACCCTCCTTTGCACTCTTTGGGAGTGTTTTTGCTTGGCTGAGTCCTTGAACTCTCTTGCTGGCTTAGATGGGCACAGACCATGCCAAACCCTCCGAAATAATGATCCACCACTGAGCTCCCGCTGAATTTGATTAATTGCTGGCTTTTAGGGCTAATGAATCTAAAGAAGCGATTCCTGCTTCCCCGAGAAGAAAAGGAGCAAGTGCGGCCAAGCACGGAGATGCGTGCCGTTTCTGGCAAAGCTTTACATAAGCAGCTAGTAGTCCACCTCCACCCGCTGCCAAGCCAGAGGCCAAGAACACTGGGTGAATCAATAAAACTGTGGGCCCAACGGTGCTGCAATACCAAACTGTGCCAGGCGATGGCATTTTCATTAAGGTTTTTTGCAAGGCAGCCAAAAATGCCTGAATGTATAAGGGGGTGGGTGGGGGAGTGCGGAAGCGGCGTGTAGGATTTCAAAGTTACATATTGACAGGAACCCCCCCCCCAATTTGCAGCAAACCTACGCCACCCTATATATACTGAAGCTGAGGTGGGTTTCCTGCTGCAGGTCAACAAATATTGCATTGGCACTATTTCACCCACTTGGGTTGCCAATGTTAGTGGGAGGGAAGGGGGCGAGGTCTGGGGGAGGAGATCTTGCCGCATGTTTAACCATGCGTTATGTGCTTTAACCATGGGTCCCTATACAACTCACACCCTCAGCAGAGAGTTTAGGCAATGGTCAGGAATGATGGGGGACCCAAGGTTGAGGAGTTTACAGAATAAAGGAATTTCCCCCTCATTGTGCTGACAAAATCAGCTCTCTCTCTCTCTCTCTCTCTCTCCCCCCCCCCCCCCCCCAGTTCTCGTTTTGCATGTTAGATCAAGCCAGGCCACTGACACACACAAACAGGGCCTTGATCTTGTTTTCCAGGGAGAGAAACCTTGCAAGGAGGGCCTCCTCCACATGAACAGGTCCTGACATAGAAGCCTTTCATTCCTTTGAAATGCCTGGGGCCAGAGAGACAAAGAATTGAAGCAATTATATGGAAAAAAAGATCATAAACAGAGAGAAGAACGCCTGTCCACTTCTGCACCATATGAAGGCCGCGGCTAGGAGTTTCAAAACTAGGACTATTTCTTTGCCCATCTCATGCCTTGTATGGCTGCTTCTATATTCCTTTCCCCCTTCATCTCCCCTTTTCTCTCTGGACAACTGCAAAGCAAATATTCAAACCCTGCAGAAGCTCAGAAGTTGCTGTCAGAGTAACGTGTGCTATCCAAGTATAGCTCGGTAGAGCATGAGACTCTCAATCTCGGCACCATGGGTTCGAGACCCACATTGGGCAAAAGATTCCTGCATTGCAGGGGGTTGGACCAGAAAACCCTCGCGGTCCCTTCCACTATTATAGGAATCTAGGGATTTATGTACATTCACTCAGGCTATGCCGCTCATGCCAAGTGATAGGTTTGCCTTTATATGGTCAGAGTGCACCCAAGCTTGGGGTCTCAATGTCTAGAGCTAGTGGGGTGTAGGGGTTAGGAGACTGGACTAGGACAGAGAAACATTTTCAGCCTGAGGGATTGCAGTTCCTTCTGGGCAACTTTCCAGGGCCACATACCAGTGCTGAGCAGGGACAGAGGCAAAAATAAAAATAAAAGAAATTGGTGGGGCAATGAATGTAATTTTTTCCCTTTGTACAGTAGGCTACACATACTCACACACCCCTCTCTGTCCTCCATCCAGGGAAGTAGGAGGCATCATCAGAGTTCAAGAGTGCATTCCAGCCAGGCAAAAAAAATACTTGAGGGCATGATGGGAGAGAGCATGAGGCCTGAGGGCAAAACAGAGAGGCCTGGAAGAGCCCAGTCTGGGCCTGAGGTTCTCCACTTCTGCGCTAGGGCCCTGGCCACCAGCGTTCAAATACGAAAATCACTGGGTGACCTCAGGCCAGTCTCAGCCTATCATTTATCATGTTATGACAATAAAACATATATACTACCCCAAGTTCCTTGGAGGAAAGAAGGAATATAAATATACATAATATTAATAATAATATAAATATAATAATTTTACTGCATTTTTATCCCACCTTTGCTGCAAGGAGCTGAAGGTGGCGTGAATGGTTCTCCCCCTTCCACTTAATCCCCACAACAACCCTGTGAGGTAGGTTAGGCTGAGAGACCGTGACTGGCCCAAGGTCACCAAGGGAGCTTGATGGCTGAGTGGGGACTTGAACCCAGGGCTCCCAGGTCCTAGTCCACCAAACCACACTATCACAAGAACGATAATATATTAAAAAGCAAAACGTACAGCAATACCGTCGCTAGCTCCTGTTGTCAGGTATATGTTCTCTGGATCTGCAGGAACGCCTCCATCCCGTCGCTCAATGTAGGCTGCAACATCTTCACGGATACAGTTCACCCCTTGGCTGGCACTGTAGGAACCTGTCAGGGAAATGGGGACATCGTTAGAGATTTGCACTCAGACAAGCAGAAACATTTGCAATCCCAGAACAGGTTTGTCACTGAGCTGTCCAAACCAAAACTCAGCCGCCCTTCAAAATCCACTCTGAATTTTGCATTGCAGCTGTCCAGCCAAGTGGTTGTTTAGTCGTTTCCGACTCTTCGTGACCCCATGGACCAGAGCACGCCAGGCACTCCTGTCTTCCCCCAGCCAAGTAGTGTGTGTTAAAAAAAAGCACCCATAAAAATATTAGTGAAAACAGACCAAAGTTATATTAGGAAAAACTACTTGCAAAAGGGGGGGGGGTATTAGGCAAAATTGCATACAAAAATGGATACGAGGAAAGATTTGCACAAAAATGCTGACAAATTTTCCTAATGACAAAAAAAAAAACCAAACAGATAATGGTAATGTGGAGAACCAAACTTAGGTGTAAAAAATGAGAAATTAAAAACCACGAGAAAACCCGAAATTGACAAATTTGCCTATCCCTACTACCGGCCCATTTCTTTTCCTTTGAAATGTTTAGAGCCAGAGGCAACCCCAAGCACACTTGTGCAAGTGGCTCTTCTGCTTACCCATTTCCAAATGCATGGGTAGGATTTCCTAGTAGGAAGAGTTGTAACAACGGCCCTTGTGCGTTAACTCTGTGCTCCCTTTACTACCCAAGTCCATTATGAGCACACGCCTGAGAGATGCAGATCAACTCATCCAGCAGCCTACTTATAGCTAAGAAAGCCCTGCAGTCTCCCTAGCAGAATGCATTCAATAAGCTGTGTACTTGTCTCCTCCTTCTCCATCAACCATGGGTCCTAATATCTTCAATTTATCTCGAAGGCTGCAAGTCTTTTCTTTCTTTTGTGAGCACAGCCAGCCTAGGATGAAAGACCTGCTTTTAGTACAAAGCACAACACTTACCACACACAACTTGTGGTACTAGGATGGCTTTGAATAGGAACTAATTAGCTGAGACTGCTAATCTCCGTCTGTGATACTAGCAGTGCTAATGCTGCTACCTACCAGTTTCTAGCATCCCAGGGACTAGAAACTTCATTGTGAAGAAAACCTTTGCTTTTTTCCCCTGGGTCAGACTACGAGACTCCTCATTACACAGCAAAGGGAGATGGAAACTGGCTGGCTTCCTTCTCATACAGTTGCACTTCCTTATAGATCTAGTTAAACTAGTTTCCAACTTGAATCAATATTAGGCACATCTTTATGGTCTAGGAAGTTGTGCACGAGTGGGAGTGGAAAGACAGAGAACGCAAAGGCAGGCAGATTTGCTACGTGGCTAGTTAAAATCAGCCCAGCAAGGGATTTTATCTGCCAGCTGGCCAAGGTTATTGAAGTTCATCTGAACTTGAGCAACAGGGAGTGTTTAATGTGCAGTTTTTAAATTTTCTTGCTGTACCTCGTTAAGAAATTACTGTTCGGTCATCCTCCAGACGCAGGTAGCTGTCTTAGAAGTAGGCTCTTATCTCTCATGGGGGATAAGGCAAAACAAAGAAACAAACCCACACAGAACTTATGAACCTTCACCTCTTGTCCAATGCCAAGCTTTCTGAGCAGATCCTGGTCACCAAGACACAACATGTCTGCTTATCAGTGTGCTTTCAGAAAATGTTACATGCTGCTCTGGTCCTAGGGTATTATTCAGGAGTAAGTAGACTGGCACACAAAGTATTTGCATCAGGAGAAAGCAGCAGCTGCAATGTCGTTTCTGCTTTACTGAAAACAAAAATCGCTGTGGGGTGGGGGCTGTGCTGATCTGGAAAAGGTCCTTGTGGTTTTGGCGTTCAGAATGTTCAGAATAGGCAGGATTGAAGCCATTAGAAGCAAGCCTATTGTAAGCTGCTAATATTACTTCATAATGATTTAAAAAGATATCTTTGCAGTGAGATACATTGAAGGCCATCAAGGCGCTGGGAAATGCAAAAAAAAAAAAAAAAATCACATGCCAAACTAAGAGCAGAGCTGCTAGTCAGAATTCAAGGCCACACACATCCACACAGAGTGGTGAGAAAGTCACTTCCCTATGGTGTGATCTCATTTGACAGTAGTATGCATGTGAATCCCGGAACCAAATTGGTGGAGCCAAATGACGTGGGTCTTTCTCACCCTACCTTTGTACTCAGTTTGGACAATGATTAGATGGAAATAATTAATGCAACTGACTTTCTCCGTGATTCCTGTATTTGAGAGAATATGGCTGGTATGTGAGATCACACAAGAAAGTGGCTTGCTTGTGTGTGTGTGAGTGAGAGAGATACATGCAAAGTCCCAGGTTCAATCCCCAGCATCTCCAGCTGGAGCTGGGAGTTGTCCCCTGTCTGAAAACCCAGAACTTCTTTGCCAATTGGTGTAGACCAGGCATGTCAAACATGCGGCCCTCCAGATGTTTTGGACTACAATTCCCATCTTCCCCAACCACTGGTCCTGCTAGCTAGGGATCATGGGAGTTGTAGGCCAAAACATCTGGAGGGCCGCATGTTTGACATGCCTGGTGTAGACAATACTGAGCCAGATGGACCAGTGGGTCAGATTCAGTATAAGGGAACTTCATATGTTTCCATCTGAAAAATGAGAGACCTAGGTTGAAATTCTGAAGAAAACAGAATCTGAAAGGGTATGTTCACATATCCCAATCCAGGGAAAATTCAAATTTGGGCTGCTGTTGATTTCGCAGTATGTAAAAGGAGTCAGCGGTGGCAATGGTGCAAACAGGCCTTCGGCACAAGCCACATTTACACACAGGGGTGACCAACTCCCAAGAGACTGCGATCTACTCACAGATTTAAAAACTGGCAGTGATTTACCCCCTTTTGGGGGGTTCAGGTTGAGCTTTTTTTAAGAAGGAGGAAGGCCCATTTTTTGGGGGGGGGTCGGGTCAAAGTTGTTGAGTTTTTTCAGAGAGGAGGTAAAATGTTGAGCTTTCTTTAGGGGAGCCACAGTTGTTTAGCTTCTTTGGGGGGAGCCAGTTATCTACTGCGGACATCCAGTGATCTACCGGTAGATCACGATCTACCTGTTGGACATGCTTGCACTAGAAATATCCAAGTGCAAATGTATCCCTTGTTCAATGACAACTCTGCTTTGTGCTTGTTGCTTTGCACAGGTCATGAACAGATTCCGGATTAGCTGGCTCCTACAACCCAGTCTGTTAAGGCACAAAAAGCCTTCAAGTGATTTCATGAAAAGGAAAGCAGTCAACAGAAAGGAACGAGGCCAAGCACAACCTAGAAGAACAAGCAAGGCAAACATACAGGCTGCTCCAACCTGGTGCTGCCCAGATCATTTTGGACTTCAACTCCCACCAGTCCCAGGCAATGGTCATGCTGACTGGGGCCGATGGGAATTGTAGTCCACAGCATTTAAAGGGCACTAGGTTGGGGGTGGCTGAGTCTCAGAACAATATAAAAATGTTCAAAGGAAACAGGGAGCAGCACTGAATGTTATCTAATGCAAGTGACTGTACTTCCCTCCCCCTTGATGTTGATTGGTCCTGACAAATGTCAAGTAGGCACTTATCACAAAGAAAATTAGGGAAGAGCTCTTTTTCTTTAATTATGCCTTTAATCATGCCACAATAACTCTCTTTCCCTGCCTGGAATGGAAGTAATAAAGGCTGTCAGATTCTGTAGTTCTCGGACATACCCTACAACTAAAGCACTACCTAGATAACAGCAGCATAAACACAATTTCTCTTAACTTTTCTTGGTTGGGGGGGGGGGCGGAATTATGGCACTGGGTTAAATTAGGCTGCAATTTTATGTACACCTGTTTTGGAATAAGTCACGTGGAAACCAGTGGGACTTACCAGTACTTCCCAATAAACCAGGCTGGGATCGAGAACTTAAATGCATGCAAGAGTGAGCCCCTGAGAGTGAGCCATCATTGAACACAGCAGGACTCACTATTGAGATGTGCATAAGACAGTATTGTTGCCCTCATATTTACTGGGGCTCCCTATTCCTGAGGAGGACAGGCTTGAGCAAAGTCTGTGCAATGGGAATTCTGTTTTGCCTCGTTTTCCTGGTTTTCCTGTTTGCAGGAAAGTTAATTAATCTGAACATGGCTTGAGCCTAAAAGGCTTTTTTTGTTTGCAAGAAAACAAAGAATGGGAAAGAGGAGTTGGCTACATGGTGCAACTATGTACAGTGTCCCACAAAGCTTTCAGAAGTAATTCTGCCACTTTCCAGAGTGGCTGAACAATTAATCTCTCCTCCCAGGAAACTCTGGGAACGGGAACTCTGTGAAGGGGAAACGGGGGTCTCCTAACAATTCTCAGAACCCTTAACCAACTACAGTTCCCAGCAGCCTTTTGGGGGGAAGCCACAACTGTTTAAAGTAGTACAATACTGAATTATATGCATAGTGCAGATGAGGCCCAGGAAAGGAAATACACAAAGTTGTCAACACTACCAAAACTGGTCTGCAGACTGTGGAAGGTTGGGTAAGAAAAGGCATGCACATTGATAAAATGTGCATGGAAAAAAAGGATCTGGATGTTCTCCTGTTTTTAAAAGGCCAAAGAAACATGGCTATATACTTAATTAATTAAAATTATTGCTGTGGAAGATCTATAATTTAAATTAAATTGGTAATATGAGAGGAGTACCTAAGCTGTTCCCTCCGCAACCCTGCAAGATCCGCCTCGCTCTCTTCTTAGAGTCCTCTGGGAAGCTTGGGCTGTCCAACAGGTTTGGGTACGTACAAAGTGCAACTACCTACATGGTTGAGAAAAAACAAAGCACACAAAAACTGGTTTTCAAACATAAAGAAACCTTACTGCTACTGAGCATTCCTTGTTCTATTTTAAAAGATCATTTTTCAACCTTCCTCCATTACCTAAAGTACCTGGTAGGTTTCAAATGAGGACTGCTGCTTAGTTTTTAAGTCAGAAAGGTCATTTATAACAAAAACAAAAAAGTCCCTTAGGATTTGCCAGTAAAGTCTGGAGTGATCAATGGCAGCTGATCAATAGGCACCAGGGCCTTAATGCTAACACAAGCAATTTTTCAGAGATCACGGGTAGCTGCTTTCCCTTGTCTTAGGACAGAGATCAGCAATGTGGCATCCACAAGGATACACACATACAACTGCAGAGGCTTTACCTAGTGCCAAGAGGGTTCCTCTTCCTCCAACTCAGACTGGACTTGAAGTGCTTCTATTGTAGCATAGGCTGTGGTTTGTGCTCGGTGGAGAGATATTTGTGTGTGGTTCCAACAGCAATTTCTCCAGTTTGCAAAAGAACCCTTGGGGTGTAGTGGTGAAGACCGCTGGACTAGGGTCTGGGAGACCAGGGTTCAGATACACACTTGGCCATGAAGCTCACTGGGGGACCTTGGGCCAGTCACTGTCTTTCAGCCCAGCCTACCTTACAGGGCTGTTGTGAGGGTAAAATGGGAAGAGGAAAACCTTGAGCTCCTTGGAGGAAAGGTGGGATATAACTAAAATAATAAAATAATAATAATAATAGGTGCCCATGAGTCCAAACAGGTTGGCAAGCTCTGGCTTAATGCTTGAAAACAGCACACCCTCTAGCCTAGCCTTCCTCTTTGACAGCAGCTTGAACTGCAGCAAGTGTGAATTGATTACATCTGAATCCCACTTTGCTTCCATAGAAGTGAAGGTCACTTGCATGGGCTCCTTGGAGTCCTAGTCTTCTATCCCGGTACTGTACCTCCTTAGCTTCTGCAAAAGAACACTGCCCTCATAAAACTGAGCAGGGAGAAGGACGGGGACACAACTAGAATGAGTTCGCTCTAATTGTCATTGGTGAGTCTCTACCGGCTTTTGGGTGCCCTGCCTCCTGCCCTACCAGTTGCAATGGGCACCAGCAACCACTGGGAGAACCTGCAATGGCTTGAGAACCATCGTACCTGACGAAGGAAGGTGATGGGTTGTTGACCCATGGCGTGTGCGTCCCCAATGTTGGCCTTGATGACCTCCGTGAAAGGCTTTTTGATCCCCTAAGAGGAGAGAGCACATCAAAGCTTTATTCAGATACAGCGTATTGGAAGGGCACACTGTCTTGCTTTTTACATGCGATACCATCTGCAAAGGACGACGGCAACAAAACGACACTGGTGAAGAACAGGAGGCTCTCCAGAGAATCAAGGAGCTAGAAGTTTTGCCTACCACTATCAGGGGTGAAAGAAGGAATTGTACCTGGTTCTCCACAAAAAGGCAGAAGCCCAGAGAGAGAAGTGTTTGGGTCAAGCCAGCAGGGTGGGAAGACACTGGCTTCAAACCCTGCACATTTGCAGCAAAACAAAAACCCTTGCAACACCTTTCTCAAAAGATGGTAGATTTGTGTCTGCTTACATGGAGATAATCTCAGAGTAGGGCAAATGTCACCTCTGAGGCAACCCTAAGGCCCCCCCACTTCCATTTTCAAGTCCTGGGAAAAACACGTGGTTGGAGTGTCACATTTGAACTGGAAAAATGTGGATTCGAATCTCTGCTCATTCCAGGAGCAAGCTGGGTGGTCATGGGCAAATCACTGAGTGCATTCAGTTATCACATTTCCAATTCTCTAGATCAGGCATCCCCAAACTGCTCTAGGTCATGGCTTGGAGGGTCAGCAAAATGTCCTATGCTGACACATTCTCTTCACCTCTCGCAGGCCTGGTTTAATGAATAATACCCTGGGCTTGACCAAACCACAAGAGTCCTGCAGGATCAGATCAAAGGTCCATCTTTACTCAGCCTTGTGTTCCCAACCGTTTCTGAAAAGCCCAGAATCAAGAACATAATGGCAATAACTCTCTCCAGGTTTTTTTCTCCTAGTAGTAGTTGGTATGAAGAGGCATGGAAGAAAGAGCATCTCACCTGGTGGGCCAGAACTATAGCAGTAGCCTGCTGGCGCTGGCATCACGGCAGAGAGGGGCATGGGTGAAACTAGAATGAAGATGGGGCTGCATGGACCTTCTGGCCGGAGTGCAGGATTGGCTCTGCCGGTGTGCCCATGCAGCCCCAACAATGCTGCCACCTCACCCCTCTGAGGAAGCCGCAGGGATGCTGGTGCGTGGAGCCTATTGCTGCAGCTCTGCCTCGCTGGATGACTAACACCACAGTTTACAGTTACTCTGGAAACAGCAAACTATGGTTTCATCAAACCCTCCTTTCCAGGATTGCAAATCAGGATCAAACTGTGGCATTCAACCATGAATAAATAAGGAAGCTTGCTCAAATGACAGTTTTCCAATTACAGTGGTACCTCGGGTAACAGACACTTCAGGTTACAAACGCTTCAGGTTACAGACTCCGCTAACCCAGAAATAGTACCTTGGGTTAAGAACTTTGCTTCAGGGTGAGAACAGAAATCACGCAGTGGCGGCACGGCAGGCCCCATTAGCTAAAATGGTACCTCAGGTTAAGAACAGACCTCCAGAACGAATTAAGTTCTGAACCCGAGGTACCACTGTAAAACAAGTGATCAAACCAGGAAGGAACACATGAACCACAGGGCTTGTTTCCCATCCTTCAAACCATATTTTGCAGAATTGGAAACATGGAACCTACAAACAGCCACTGTCTCCAACCCTAGCGTGTCTCACAGATGCTGCCTGTTCAAACCAGCAGAGGTTCACCATGGTATCTTGACAAGATCTTACCCGGACCTGCCATGGGAAATCGAGATGCCCAATCTCTGGGCTAAACACGCAATCTTGCTAGTCACCTAAATTGACTTTTTGGGAAACCGTCCTGACCCTATGCTTTGACAGAGGATTATTTTTTAATTATCTCCTTTTAGACTGAGCCTAAAACACAGGAACATAGGAAGCTGTCATATACTGAAGGAGATCATTGGTCCACCTAGCACGATTTTGTCAAAAGCTGAGTGGCAGTGGCTCTCCAGGCTTTAAGACAGGAGTCTCTCAGCCCTACCGAGAGGTGCAAGGGGTTGAATCTGGATGCTTCTGCATTGCAAAACAGATGCAGAAGAGAGCCATGGCCCTTTCCTGCTGCAGTAACTCTATACTGACCGACTAAGTATAAGGTAACTCTATACTGGCGATATAAGGAAAAGAATGTACTTTGGGCATATTTTGAACAAGCAATTATGGAGACCAGAACTAGAAAAATAAGAGAGACAGCAAGTGGAAGATTTGGATGTCTTGCAAAAATTATAAAGAGAAAGGGGGGGGAATAATCTTTTACAAGCATATTGCTGAGCACTGATTAACTAGACCTGTGAGTTGCATGTTTATGCTGCCATTTCTTTTGTTTCTACAATATCTTAGTTTCACACTGTGCTTGGTACAAGGACTTCTGATATTAAAAGTAATGACATACATTTGAAAGGTACACCATGGCCCTTAATCCTAAGTTACAGCACCAGTGTTGTTGCTTTTTCCTTTCCTGTCCTGTCCTGTCCTTTTTTTGCAGAGAACAAACCTTTCCAAGAGAACATTTGATGAGCGCTGGCTTGCCATCAAGCTCTCTTTATATTAAAATGAAGAACCCTGCTGAGAACATTTTGCTAAGCATATATATTTACAATATTCAGTCAGCATGTGCAAAGATGTACAAAGGCCAAGCTTGTTCTCAGTCTCCCATCATGAGTTACGAAGCTTGGAATTAAGGGAATGTTTTTGTTTTCCCAAAGAAAAACATCAGGCAACCCCTGGATATAGTTACTGAAGCAATGGCTGTCATGGATACAAGGTTAGAGGTGTTTGAGACATGGGGTTCAGGAAAGGGAGGATATGTTGTATCAGATGAAGTAATTCAGGTCCTCATCCTGGTCCCATTAAAAACACTGACAAAAAGTAGAAAGGCTGTCCAGAAACTGACTGTGAATTGGAAAAAACAAAACAGAACCACCATCCCAGGCAGGGATCTAATTTCATTTGCACAGGGCATCTCAGAGAAAAGGTCTTCCTTGACATGAAAAATACCAGGGGGCTATTTGCTGAAACACAGCAGGGCTGCAAACCTTCCAACCGGCAGGGCCCCTGGCAAAAATCCAGGGTACCAAGGCAGAAATCCAGTTGAAACTTCCCTCCCTGCCACACCAGAAAAGACTTAGCTTGTACAATTCCTAGTTTTCATGTAGAATGCTTGTTTCTACTAATGCTTCAAAACTGGCAGCCTTGGAATAGAGTCAGTTGGCCATTTATCTGCAGGCTCTCTTTCCCATCGCCTCTAAGAAGTGACAACCAGCCCCTCCTCCACTTATTTGGAATTATAGAGAAAGAGGCATGTAGGTCAGAAAGCAGGATAGAGAGGAATTCCCCACCCGCAAAAGCACTCATAGGAACACAGGAAAATGTGTTCATCTAGCTCAGTACTGTCTACTCTGACTAGCAGCAGCTCTCCAGGATTTCCGTCAGAGGCCACTCCCAGCTCTCACCTGGATACTGCTGACTATTGAATATGGGACATTTTACACACAATGCAAGAACATAAGAGAAGCTTGATGGATCGAGGCAACAACCTATCTTGTCCAGCATCCTGTTCTCTTAGTGGCAAACCAGATCCCTATGGGAAGCCCAAAGGCAGGATTCTGAGTGCAAAAGCACTCTCCCCGCTTGAGATTCCTAGCAACTGCCATTCAGAGGCACGCTGCTTCTGACAGTGCAGGTAAAACATAGCAATCTGAGTCTCTGAATACTAAGCACCTTTTATATACGTATCGTAGAATTATATTAGGAAGCATGAAACTTGTGTCCAAACAAACATGCAAAGCATTGCTGCAACTGGCTGCAAACTTGGGAATAAAGAACCAGCAAACTCAGCTGGACTCAACTTCCATGAAAATGTGCAAAGAACGGGGCTGTCAACCTTCTTTTTCCGTAAGAGAAAACCAATTTAAGCACCAGTCAATTCAGCTTCATAACAGACCAATGCATCTTTTAAAACTGTCCTCGTCTGTCCTTGTGGCACTTAAGCAACCACAAAATGTTGGCAGGCTGGCAGTGCAATCCTGCATGCATCTACTCAGAAGTCCCGCTAAGTTCAGTCTAACAGGACCAGCCTGTACACACTTGCCTGGGGGTAAGCCCCATTGAGCTCAGTGGGGCTAACCTATGCAATCTCCTGTTATCAAACAGGTTCACCGCAGACGCAACTGTCCTGCTTGTCAAACCAGCTGGTGTCATTTTGGTGTAATTGAAGCTGACAAGAGCTGTAGCTGAAGGGGGAGGCTAAACAGTCTTGATAGTGACCTCAAATGGCACCGGACTGTTTGATGAGCCTTACGGCTCCCTAGAAAGGGGTGATGTAACTAGAAGGAACTGAAGTATTTTGCTATGCCTTAGCAGTGCAAGTGTGAATGCGCTTTTCTGGTGAATAACCTTGTTTTAATGTTATTATTTGTATGTATTTATCTAAGAAAATGTATATACTGTTTAATTGTAAGTAAAACCTCTAACAAATAGAGGATGTCACTGTACATTACTTCTCATATTAAGGGAGCCCTGAAAGGAGAGTGGTCAATTTGGAATAATTTGTAAGAAAATAAAATTAGGGCAGGAGAAGGAAAGCCTCAGGTCTTTTAGGCTGCAATTCTCTTGTAATGTTGCATTACCTTGTAAAACCAATGGCTCAGTCTTGTATTTAGCATGGGGGAACATGCTGCAGGCTTATGATGTACAACACATTACTATCAGCACTTAGTATACACCATACCCTCCAACATTTCTCTAATGAAAATAGGGATAAATAAATAAATAAATAAATAATGCCCCATCCATCTGACTGGGTTGCCCGCACCAAACTGGGCAGCTTCCAACATATATAAAAACATAATAAAACATTTAAAAATTTAAAAACTTCCCTATACAGGGCTGCCTTTAGATGTCTTCTAAAGGTTGTATAATTACTTATCTCCTTCACATAACTCCATACCCTCCAACATTTCTGCAATGAAAATAGGAGTGTTCTCAGGAAAAGCAGGAAATTCCTGGATCAAATCAGAAACT
This sequence comes from Zootoca vivipara, assembly GCF_963506605.1. Classification (NCBI taxonomy): domain Eukaryota; kingdom Metazoa; phylum Chordata; class Lepidosauria; order Squamata; family Lacertidae; genus Zootoca; species Zootoca vivipara. The sequence continues at coordinate 68,446,340 of NC_083281.1, forward strand.
GGGATTACTTCTGTAAATCCGGGACTGTTTCTGGAAAATAGGGACACTTGGAGGGTCTGGGATACAGTACCTAATATCCATCATTACAAGCACACCAGAGGGTTTTGTACCCTTCTGTGCAAAGCCATGGAGGAGGGAACGTTAGGTGTTCCCTATCCCACTAGGAGCTGCCACAATTCATACATCTGCTTGCGATGTATCTTTCCTGTTCCAATTCTCCCCTAACTCAACTGGCAAACAATTCATTTTATTTATTTAACCAAGTTGTTATACCTCTTGATTACAAAACGCCTCTAAGCAGTTTACAAAAATATAAAAAGGTAACAACAACATGCCCACAAGGAGCTTACAATCTAAACCAGGCATCCCCAACCTTCGGCCCTCCAGATGTTTTGGACTCCAATTCCCATCATCCCTGACCACTGGTGCTGTTAGCTAGGGATCATGGGAGTTGTAGGCCAAAACATCTGGAGGGCCGCAGGTTGGGGATGCCTGATCTAAACTGATACAGGAAGGACACACTGCAGTGTCCTCATTGCCTTTTTATACCGTCCATCCTTTACCTCCAAGGAGCTCAATGTGATATACATGGTCTTTTCCTACACCCCTGTGTAGGTTAGATGAGGTATAGTGACTTACTCAAGGCCAGCCAAGTAGGGATTTGAACCTGGACCTTTTTGGGCCTAGTCAGTCATCCAAACCACTGCATCAAACTGCATCCCTTGTACGGAAAGGAGGCAAGGGTACCTGGTCACTACACTGTAAGGAGCAGGAGGAATGAGCAGGGCTTTCAAGGGTAGGCTGGCATAGGGCAGAACAGGATATCATTTTATTTTTCTGGTATGGATCCAGGTACAGGATCCCGGATTCTTGTTGAATCGTGTCCTTGGCACACTTCCGTGTATGCATTCAAAAGATTTCTCCCCTCTCTCTTTTATTTAAAGCAACATGTTTCGTTGGGAGAGGCTCGAAGTCACTTAAGCGATGCCAACAAAGCTCCTTCCTGGTTGATGTTGCACACAAACTGGACAAGAGTTATGACAAAACACACATACTCAACTCATTTTCCCTCTGCGCTGGCATAGGTCCAAAGCATTTTTCAGGTGTGCTCAAGAAAGGGCTCTGCACCTCAGCAAGTCAAACATGATAAGTGTGTCACGGATGCCAGCTCACAAGAAGTGAGGCCAATAAGTCTTTGGGGGCCTCAGTCAATTTGGTAGAGCCCAACAGGGGGTCCAACATTATGCCAGCCTGCCTCCAGGCTTGGAGCATATCCAGAGGAACTTTTGACTGTGCTCTTTGAAAATCTGATTCCATGCTATATCGTGATCCATCATTATACAGTGGTGAGGCTAACTTCAGAGTGGACATGTGTAGGAATGCATTGAGCTGTTGGACCTTTTTGGCTCTACAGGCTAGATCCTTGTCATAGAAGAACACCATTGGCCAAATTTGACAAGTGGGTGGGGCTACCCACCTGTCAATCACACATCTTTAGGAAGTGGGGAAACTTTTGGGTTTCTGTTTGAGAACAACGAACTAAAAGCCCCCTTGGGTGTATGAAATTAGTTATAATTCTCTGGTCCTGGCCAATTCACAATTTGGCACAGTGACATCTAGGAATCACTACAGTGGATAATACTTAGATTTTTGTGTGTGTGTGTGTGTGAGGGGAGGGTGATTGTGGTAAAGAATGGAACTGAGTAAAGGGCCACCAAGTTGCTGATGATGTTTTAGACTAAATATAGACCCAGCATGAGACATTAGATAAACTTGGGTTTTTTATTGCTATGAATGGCTTCCTTTGATGTTTGCAGACAGCCACGTGCTATGCAAATTGGATGAAGAGGATTTCCCTACCTGCAATAGAAATTAAGAAAAAGCAGTGCAACGTTTACAAATTGTGCTGCATAAAAATTTACTCTCGGATTATGAAGGGTCAAAAAACCAGAGCAGTGACTAAGTACCATACAGTAATACCTCTGGTTATGTACCTTCCTCCTTGCGAACGCTTTGGGTTACGATCTCCGCTAACCCAGAAGTAGCTGCTCCCGGTAGCTAACTTTGCACCGGGATGCAAGCGGAAGTCGCGCGTGCAGTGGGAGGCCCCATTACCAAAAGCGCGCCTCAGGATAAGAACAGTTTCCAGTTACGAATGGACCTCTGGAACAAATTAAGTTCGTAACCGGAGGTACCGCTGTATTGACTCGAGTCTAATGAGTCATTGAATCGAACACAGACTTCAATTGTCAGAACCTTGAAACCAAAAAAAGTACAGTGGTACCTCGGTTTATGAACACAAATGGTTCCGGAAGTCTGTTCATAAACTGAAGCGAACTTTCCCATTGAAAGTAATGGAAAGTGGATTAATCCGTTCCAGACGGGTCCGCGGAGTACTCAACCTGAAGCGTACTTAACCCGAAGCATGGGTGTAATTGGTTCCGGAAATCTGTTCATAAACTGAAGCGTTTATAAACTGAAGCGAACTTTCCCATTGAAAGTAATGGAAAATGAATTAATCTGTTCCAGATGGGTCCGCGGCATTCGTAAACCGAAAATTCATAAACCGAGGTGTTCATAAACCGAGGTTCCACTGTATTTGCTGGCAAAGGTAAATGTGCCATTGAATCTAATGTGCACCTTAATTTTCACAATGTAATTTGGCGAAAAAATGTGAGCATTAGATTCGAGGAAATATGATATCTGCTACAGAGGCCTCACTTCATACTTATGGTTCTATTCAAGTAAGGCCTACTCAGATATGAATGAACCAAAGCTAGTCATGTCCATTAACTTCAATGGGACTATTCTGAGCAGGGCTAACACTGAATACCACCATAGGAATTGTTGCAGATGCATTTACTCACCCCTTCACACCAACACTCCCTGTTGGTGGCACATTTTATTTGTCTTACGTGTGCGCAGAGAGCCTAAATGTGAATTGCTGGTAATAGCACCCTGGTAGGTTGATCTTTTTTATTATTATTAAACATTTTTATTAAAGAAAATGATTTTTAAACAATACGAATTGCCAATACATATCCAATTACAATTCCCCCTTTCTCCCCCCTCCCATCAATCCATCTCCCGCCCCTTAAGGACTTCCCTCAGCTCCCCTCTCTGGTTTGTTTGTACATATTGTTTTCTGCATATTTTAAAATTGTGCATATCATTGCCTTATCTATCATATGTTCTACTAATAAATTGTGGACGTTTAATCAAAACCTGCCTGGTAGGTTGAGTAAAGCCATTTTTACACCACCTTTCTCCAAACAGCCAAGTTTTATGTTTCTAAATCGAAATAAACTGAACCAAAACAAAAGTTCCCCAAAAGTAACTCTTCCCCCATCTTGGCAGTGTATGCGCCTGGGGAATTCTTGGGTCATGTGCAAACATGCATCAAGAATCATGGCCCTAAAGCCTGAGTAAAATGCCAAACAACTAAAGTAAACTGAATCTGAAAGAAAGCATTAGCTCAGAGTTGATGAACTTGTGCCTGAAGAATGCAGCTGTAGGCTCATGCACATTATTAAACTTTCCTCTATACAAATAATAATAATAAATCTCTGTACAAATAAACCTAGCATGTTTGGAAAGGTTCAGGCAACCTAGGTTATGAATCACAAAGTCAGGCAAACCTCTCTGTTCTCCTCAATCTCTCCATCTGCAATAAGTGGGATGTTGCCAACTTAGACAAGGTAAGGCAACAAAGTGAGCCTTGTGAAACAGCGCTGAATACTTTGAAGTGTTATACAAATAAAAATATTTTAACATTATTCAGAAAGGACTATTGATTCGAAACAACCTGAGAAAACATAAAACATAGGAGCCGGAGAAAGGGATTCAGAAGTGAGAGATGCAGTGGAAGAGTTCAATTTATAGTGGTTTCTTTTTGCAACAGGAACTGACTCTAGGTTAACTCTAAAGAATCTGCAAATGAAACACTGAATGGCAAAACCGAACAAGGATTCTCATGGCACCTTTAAAACTTAATACATTTATTGTGGTGTCAGGGTTTGCTGGAACAGACTTAGCATGGCTAACCTTCTGAAAAACTGACCAGTTATCTATTACCCCTTTACATAAGACAAAGGAGTCATTAACTACATCAGAGGGCAGCAGAGGCAGAAGAAAAGTAAATATTAATTTATGAAGTATCTGATCACAAACTGACGCAATTGGATGACACAGATTGTGGGAGGGGGGTATTTGCTTTTTTGGTTGGCTTTTTAAAAAAGATTTCTGAGTGACTGCCTAGCAAAAATATTAGGCTGTAAAAAATCAAAATGGATATGATATGCAGCTTGAAGCTTATCATTCTAGTTTCTTAATTCTTTAAAACAAAGCACTTTTTACTGTTCTTTCCTAATGTCAGTTTTACCTTTAAATCACCCATCCGAAAAAAGGTCTACGGTAATTGAAAGTAGACCCAACTTTTTAATGTGGTAAGAAAACCAAGTGAAGCTTCTCAAAAACTATTTTGGAAAATACTACTGAAAAATAAATGTATGCTAACATGATTACCTCAAATATTTTTTCCAGTGAAACTTTATTTCCATGGTCACAAACCTATTTATGTGAAAACAAGTTCTGCTGAAATCCATTGAACTTACTTCAGTGCAAATTGTAGACTCTATATACTGCGTAAAATTAAGGTTGCAATCCTTAGAACACTCAGTAAACCCCACTAGATTTACTTCTGAGTAAGCACACATAGGATCACTCTGTATGAAAGCATTTATTCTACTGAAACCAGTATTCGAACATGGCTGTTATTTTAAAATGGTACAAGTGTAATTTTATTCAAAGCAAAGGCAGCCATGGAAAGTTAGGTCCGAGGATTAACGCCAGAGAAATTCTATTTACATACACGTGGAAGTATAATGGACAAGACCTGCAAGACAATCCTAAGCATGTTTAATCAGAACCAAACCAGCCATTTTGCGCTTGCCTCCCCTCCCCGGGACAACTGTCCTATATAATGCAATTGTCCTATAACTACTGTATTAATTAGTAAAGCCAGAAGCTTGGAAAGTTACAGGGCCGTTCCCAACCCTTGAAGTGTATGCGTAAAACGGAATTAATGCCGTTCCGATAGGTTGTCCACTAGCCTCCGCCGCGTTCCCTCCCTGGGCCAAACTCTGTCCTGGTTGTTGATGCAAAAAGCAGCGTGCCTCCTTCGCTCCATGCGGGCTGGCAGGCCTCCCTCGCCTGCCCCAATCAAGAGCCGCAGCGGCGGAGGAGTGGCCCGGGGGCGGCGGCCCAGGCCGGCGGCGAGAAGAGCTGCAAGCGGCCGGGGGGGGGGGCGTGAAAAGAACAAAAGCAACCTCTCTCTTCGTTGAAACCGGCCAGGTACCAGCTGTTATACCTATGACACTTCTAGTTGCCAGAGCCATTAGGCACATATTTCCGGGAGGGGGGTGTCATTCGCAGCGTGCAAACAGCGGGTGTCTTTTTCTGAGCAGACCACCCTTCCCCCCCCCCATTGCAACAAAGCTAATTCATTCAGGCAGCCAAAACCCGCCGCTCCCCACCCCACCCCCTTACCTTCCGCAGCTCGTTCTCGATCTCGCCCGCTTTCAAGACAATGGGCCCCCGCACGGCGTACTCCACCGCTTTGACTTGGGGGTTCATGGATTCCAGCGTGAGGATCTTTTCCCGGGTCTGCTTCTCCTTGATCGGTATCGCAGAGGCCTTGGCAGCGCTGCTCCAGCGCGCCAACGGACCGTCTTTCCCCGGCGGCCGGCGGGGCCGGGCGGCCGATCTTGGATGCTTGTTGCCGGCCACTAGCGAGGAGACGAAGCGCACGGCCGCCTCTGTCCGTTCATTCTTGCTGCTCGGGCGAGCGGCTTCCTTCGCGAGTCCCGAGAGGCGATGCATGCTCCCCCTTGGAGGGTGCAAATTCCAGAGGTGGTGGGGGAAGCAGTCACATCCACCTCGGGGAAAAAACAAACAAACAGAAAACCCCACACACACAACCCCTGTTATTTCGCGACAGAGATGCAATAAGACCTCACGAGCAAAATGTTAAAATAAAATAAAATCAACGTTGCCCGGGTACAAGTGCATGCTTGGCAAGGTTCTTTTTTTCCTCCTCCAAGCTTCCAAGCAACTTGACGGAAAGAGGGCAGAGTTGGGTTTTTACAAGAAAGAGCAGTTATGCTCTCACCCAATGAGGAGGAAGACTCCCAGCATTGCAAGGATTAGGTCCTCGCTCGCAGTCGCAATCTGTATTCTCTGCAGAGGAGCAAAGTCCGGGGAAATCCCATCCGGCCAAAGACCCGAGACACCCCCAACTGCAAGCCCGCCCCTCCAAGACCCTCTTTTCTCCGCTACCGCCTGTGGAGATAAGAGATTGCACCAGCCAGTACTGTCAGCCGCGCTGCCTGGTGGGTCTTGTAGTCTTGCTTCCCTCTAGCTGAGCCAACCCAGTAGCACCAGGTGGTGACATATGAAACTACCACGCCCAGAATCCCCTCCTGGGCAGCGCAGCCGAGTGCTTGTATTTTGTCATTGTGGTTGCGAGGATGTGGGATGGAGTTGGCTGTGTGGGTAATAATGGGGAGATCACGCCACATCTGAAATGCGATCTCCTTAAATAGTAGCTTGTGTGGTTTTGCTTGCTTTTAATTTTAAAAGGCGAGGCTGTTTGAGAAACGTTGGCGTAATTATTCTTTCCCCTACGGAGGTGCAGTTCCAGATTCAAGAAGGCTCCCCAGGTTGCGCAACCAGTGCATGCATTAAGAGAACCTGGAAGAGAAATGCGCCTCCAATTTCAAAGCCCGTGATAAAGGGTACAATCCTATCGTGTCCTGTGCATACTGATAGCGTGGTCATTGTCCGTGTGCAGATTATTGTGCAGCGACAATGGAACCAGCTGCAGGAAACGCCGAAGTATACACCAGTAAAAATCTCACACAGAGAGAAAAACAAAGGGAGAAGCCTTCTCAAAATACAACCCAATGAAAACTCAGCAGGCTTAGTGGTCACAGAGTACAGGGCTAGGGGATGGAATGGAGTATCCTAATAAGGGGCGTGGCTAGCAACACACTGTACAGGTGCAGCTATACTGCAACATTCTGTTGCAGGCACACTTAACCACAATTTCTAGGGATATGGCTCCACTGAGCTGGATGTGACATCCAGATAAACTTGTTTAAGATTAAAAACTGTAAAGTGTCTTGGCTGCACTGTAAAACTCACCCATAAGGATATAAGAATAGCCTGCCGGATCAGGCCAATGGTCCACCTCGTCCACAATCCTGTTCTCACAATGGCCAACCAGGTGCCTGTTGGAAGCTTGCAAACAAGTCCGAGCTCAACAGCCTGCAGTTTCCAGCAACTGGTATTCAGAAACATTACTGCCTCCAATCATGGATTTCAGGGTTGTGGGTTTGAGCCCCGACAAACTTCCTGCATTGCAGGGGGTCAGACTAGATGACCCTCGTGGTCCCTTCCAACTCTTCAGTTCTATGATTCTTTGGAGCCAGAGCATTGTTAGTAGCCATTGGTAGCCTTATCCTTCATAAATTTGTCCAACTCCCCCCTCCCCACAATGAAATCTCTAGATGTTGCTCAGAAACTTTCAGCAGTGAAAAATAATATTGTTAATATTATTACCTACAGCTGGACAAGGTTAAATCTTCATGTTGCTTCATCCTGTGCAGGGCCGGATTTAGGTTTGATGAGGCCCTAAGCTACTGAAGGTAATGGGGCCCTTTATATGTCCAGTTGTCCTTTGTCAACAACAAATTGTCGCTGTTTTTTGTGTTGAATATACTGTATGCTATATGGTAATTTATGGACCTAATAGGTATCTAAAACCATTTGCCACTGTTGCTGTATGTAGGTTTTATTTGTTTTTTATCTTATATTTTGGAAATGTGCATCCAGGTTTTGTTTCCTTTAATTTTTTTTGGGGGGGGGGCAAGAGAGTGGTGCCCCAAGCTATAGCTTGTTTATCTTATACGTAAAGCCGGCACTGATCCTGTGTATCTATCAAGTGGCTAGAAGCTTGCACAATATGTGAGTGGCTTGTCCTATTCTCAAAACAGATTTTCAAAGGGAGTTCACCTCTAGTAAATGTGCCTAGGATTAAGACCTAAGGCTAAAGCAAAGAAAGAAAAAGTGGGAGTGCAACTACTTTTGTACAAGGAAGAGCGTTTATGACTCAGTATAAGCAACGATAAGAGAACAGCACTGAACTGTTGCACAATTAATTGGGCCTGTTCAGCTACAGTGTTTTTCCACTAATGATGCTTACCTTTTCGACATGGAAAATAACTATGCAGTCTGTTACTTTATATGTAAATCTGAGAGCAAAGGGTTTGCTCCCCGGTAAGTGTATATTGACCGTAAGAAGAAGCTGCTGGATCAGTATACTGTATACTGTACTGTTCTCATAGTGGCCATTCAAATGCCTGTAGCAAACCAGCAAGCACAAGAGCCCTCTTCCCTCCTGTGTTTTCCAGCAACTGGTATTCAGAGGCATTGCTGCCTCAAGTTGTGGAGGCAGAGCATAGCCATCATGGGTATTGGATGGGTCCATACATTTGTGTGGCCAACAAGGAAATAATAATTGACAACAATGCTGTTCTATTCACTATGAATGATGGTTGTGTGTACTAATCTACAGCACACGGCACATAAGGCTTTACATAGAGAATAACCAAATCTAGCACATGCTTTCATATGATAGCCCTTCAGGACGCATTTAATTGGCATCTCTTACAAAACCCAGTGCACATGCTTGAGAAGAGGGCGTATAATTAATTTTAATGCATACATTATAATATACACACTGCTTGCTTTTTTTAATTAAAAAAATATTTTAAGGGGAATTGAATATTTCTGAACCATTTAAAGCTCATCTACACAGAATGGAAGATGGCAGGATCCCCAAGGACATACTCTATGGGGAGCTGGCTTCAGACGATGGGCTTGTAGGCAGAAAAACTCTACGTTACAAAGATGTCTGCAAAAGGTGTTGGCAACATCAACCCTGCCTTATGGGAATCCCTTGCCTGGAGACAGTCAATTTGTGTATCCACAGCAGTGACCAGAGCAGGAATGACTCATGGGAGGAGTGCAAAGAGAAGAAATGCCATGGTGCACCTGTAGAAGCAAAACCAGATGCCTACATCTGCCCTACCTGCAATAAAATATGTCTCTCCTGCATTGGTCTCTACAGCCAGAGCAGGCGCTGTAACTCTCCAGTGGTTTGGTTTTACCTCCGGGTGCATTCTTCCATTGTCTCCCAAGACAGATGGATGCCAACAAATTTAAAGGCTGTTTTAGCAATATGTAGAAAAGGCCCATGCCTTTTCTACACAGATGCCCACTCAGAAACGAGTCTTAGTGATTTCAGTGGGATTTATTTCCAGGTAATCATGTACAGAATTGCAACCGTAGGCAACAATCTACCCATTGAATTCAATGAGCCTTCTGTGTATACAGGTATAGGATCACTTGTCAGTGTTAAAAGCTGTTACAAGCTGCACTGCCTTAAGTTTGATTCACAAGTCATTTACACAGAAGTACTTTGATTTAAAATGTATTTCAAAAATCTTCCGATTCATCAGTTGTATGTGTCTTAGTATGCAGCACTGTAGACTGTGACACAACAATGCCATCTCTATCATTATCAAAAAGCTGCTGGATATTATTGTTGTTGTGCAGGTTGGTGATCTTTGATGTTTCATGAGAAATATTGGCAGAACTATGACCTTTGTAAAATAATTATGTAAATACTCTGTCTTCACCAGTTTTGATGTTTACTTAAATTTCTGACTGTTGCAAATAACTTGTATATGTCAAGTTAATTAAGTAAAGAGACTGTGTTGTTGCGTTCTTGGTTCGGAGAAATCTAGTATGATCAAACAAGTACTTTGGCTATAGGTGCTTCATTAAATTAAAAAGAAAACTACTGTAACAACATTCCAAGCCTCATTTAACTAATGCCCCAAGGGATGACTGTTTTATTGGGTGGTATTATACTAAATTTTACTCAGAGTAAATAACTGAAATTAATGAACATGACTTAGTTAGGTCCATTAATTTCAGTTGGTCTACTCTGAGTAAAACTTAGTTGACTGCTACCCACTGAGTCTAGTTTTTGTTCAGGAATTAAATTTACTTTGTATGTGAGTTTATTTTTTAAATTTTTTGCTACAATGTATATACTGTATCAAAGAGGAAGAATGTTTGAATAACATGCTACAGCCTGTATTATTCTGAGCCAAAGTGAAAAAAGTTGATATGCCCTAAAAATAAAGATTAATTATCTCAGTAACTAGGTGCACAATTGGAGTGTTCTTTATTAAAAGGCATGCATTGCAAGGTCCCTGGTCCAACCCTCAGCTCATATGGGAACTCCCTAGATGGCTTTATATAATATGCCACATTTCTTAGCCTTAGCATCTCATTTTTAATCTGAAGACAAGCCATTTGTGAATATTATTCAGGGTGCATTCGTTAGCAAAACCTTCAGCAGCAAAATACTTCTCTTCTGTACTGTCTGCACTGTGAAATGTGAAGCACTAGAGAACTTAATAAGTGCATTGTGCAAATAATAAGCATTTAGCATCCTGCAGGTGTGGAGAAACTATGCCCCCCCTTTTTTTTTTGCTTTCCCGTCTAGGATAGAGAGAGTTAAGTTCAAGCAAGAACTATAAATGAAGTCTATATATAAGCGCAAAGAGGATAGCTGAAATTATTATGCACTGCCTCTGACAATATTTCTGAAACGTTGCTAAGCTTAAAAATGATAAAAAGAAAATAAGATACTAATGCTGGCACAGTAAAATTAGAAAGTGATCAAGAAATGTCTAGATCATGAGAAGGGATAACTTTATGTAACTGAATAAGTAATGGGATATATTTTGGTGCCAGTGTATAAAGAATGATTTATGTTTTTCCTTAATGATAAATACGGTATATACTAATACATTAAGTAGCAAAAAGTCTTCAGTCCTTGAATGGTGCCTGAAGTCTGCCACTGGAAGCAGCTCCTATGAGTTACATCACTTCTAGAGCCAAGATTATTGTATGCTGCCTACACAGGAAAAGACAGCATTGCAAGTACATCTTTGTAATAATGTTGACAGGTCTATGGGCTGTCTAAATAAATAATCTTCAGAGCGATTCCCCTACCCGGAGATCTCATCCTCCTGTATGCATTATGAAATCAAAGTGTGGAAACAGAATGAGAAGAAAGGAATTAACCTTTTGTTCAAAATAAGAACATTGCATAATTGCAAATTGGAATCTCCTCTTAAATATGATGTTCCCTGTATCAGGTGCATGGAATTAGTTGGTTGTTCCCAAATATGACTAAGGTTTAATAGGTGTGTCTTCATTGTAAAAACTTTCAGGGCCCCTTTAATAAAGATGTATATTATCTGGGGGAAAGCATTAAAATAATAGAATTTTAGAGTTGGAAGGGACACTGAGGATCATCTAGTCCAGCCCCCTGCAATGCAGAAATATGCAGCTATCCCATGTGGGGATCAAATCTGCAACCCTGGCATTTTCAGCAGCACGCTCTAACCAACTGAGCTACCCAGGAAGGGTGTGGGAAAAGATGTAATATGTAGGAATTTTTAAATATCTGTTACCAAAGTAATAGTATTAACACTGAAAAAATGGGAGAGGAGTATAATACAAATGGTGGAGCCAGACATGACAAATATAGGTTTATAATCCTCAAATAGGGCTGTTTTGCCCATTAAATGCTTATTTTGCCCTGATTCTTTATCTTGTGGGCAGAGAGGTGATGGATTCTGAATTCTTTACTCAGTTATGTAGACTACCGTGTTTCTCTGAAAATAAGACACCGTCTTATATTTATTTTTCCTAAAAAAAAAACCACTATGACTTATCTTCAGGGGATGTCTTATTTTTATCCTCCTCCTCCTTCTGCTGCCGCGGCTGGCATTGCTGCTGCGCCTATCACTATGTCTTATTTTCGGGGTATGGCTTATATTCCTTTAATGCTTTAAAATCCTGCTATGGCTTATTTTATGACTACGTCTTAAAATAGGGGAAAGAGGGTAGAAGGTCTGCTTGTTTCATGAAAACAACAGAGGTTATTAGAATTCTATCACTATCTTTGTTACTCATCTCTGTCCTAAAGTTTAAAGTGCCTTCTTAATTTCTTTTATTTTTGTGATCACTTTGCATTTTTATAGAGCAGTCAGCTGTGAAAGTGGTTAATGTGTAAAAGTCATTGTCCTTGAATAACATCCCATTTGTTTTCAGAGACAAATCAGGAAGACAGCCTCGCTACAGACTTGTGAAGAAAACCTCTTTGCTAGGCCCCTGCAGCAAGTATAGTACCTGAATGTATGAGGAAATCATTTGGAAGCTACACAGAAGAGACAAGATCAAACTTGCTTTACTCTTGCAGATGTTTTTGCTTGAGCTGTTTATTTTTTCCATTTTAAGCAAAGTACTTCACTTCTATTGGCATTCATCCATATTATTTTAGTGGCAAACTAAAATGCTTCATGTTGAAGAGCACAAGAATATGGCAATAGCAAATACCAGGCAGAAGGATGTCTCTGTGGGTCTCTGTTGAATACATATGAGAAAACATGGGTCTGTGAGAAATATCTTCAAATTAAGTTACAACTAGGGATAGAGGAAAATTTCTTTTTCTTTTGCATTGTAAAGTGAACCTACCTAATTTGCACTTCTTGAACCAATGTATGAATCAAAACACAGCTATCCTTCAAAATCCACACTTCTCCAAATTTTGTGGTGCAGTTCTCCAACCAAACAATATATGCAAAAATGTATCAATTGGACGGTAATGTACATAAAACACACTAGTGAAAATAACATGCAAAAATCCTTTTTTAGGGCAAAGTGTTTACAATAATGTTTACAAAAATTACATACAAAAATGTGCTTACTAGGATAAATTTGCCCTGAAACACTGACTAATTTTCATGTGTTTTTTTTAAAAAAATTGTTACAGAAATGTGAAGAACTGGATTTAAGATTGGAAAAATTAGAAATGTAGAGAACCAAAAGTGACAGGTTCATCCATCCTTATTTACAACCTTTGCTTTGAGCTGGAAGCCTGTTTGAACAGTATCTATGCCAAGGGTTGGCAACCTAAGGCCCATGGGCAACAAGCGGCCCATGGAGGTCATTTAACCAGCCCATGGGCCCCCGCCACCCGCTTGGGGACCCCCACCGCCCGCTCGGTCAGCTCCTGTGCGCTGCGCTAAATTAGTGCAGAGCAGAGTGGGGACCTCCTTCCGAGATGATGGCCGGCTTCCCATTGGCTGCAGGAAGCTGGAGGAAAGCTGCGCAGGCCTCCTCCGCGCTGAAAGGAGTGCCGGAAATAGCGTTTGCACATGTGTACGTGCGCATGCATGTGTGCGTGCGTGCGTGCACTCCGGCCCACCATGGCGTCTGCAGGACCATGAACCGGCCCAAGCCACAAAAACTTTGCCGACCCCTGGTCTATGCTCTGAGTCTTTGGAATCTGTCCTGTATGAACCAATTATGATACCATTTTGTGAATACCATTTTGTGGAAATTTGCCATATTTCAAAATGTAAAAACCAGGACACCCCTAAAGTTGTAGAAAATTGAATTTACTAAGATCCAGGACAAAGTGCTGCCTTTTGGAAATTCCCCCCAGACGACAGTTCCGCCTTTGAAATCCCTGTAACGTCCAGGAAAATCCAGACATATGGCAGCCCTATGTAACATACTATATTTTTCAGAGTGTGGTTTGAGTATCTCCTTGATTCAGATAGATGAAGCCATAAGAATTAACCCCATGGTTCTACCGTATATTTGATGAATCACCCAATGAATAACTTCCTTTCCCCTTGAGGCTTTGGAAGTGTGAGCTGTTTCCAGCAGGAGTTCATCTACAAACCTTGCCATTACAGTCACTCTGGTTTGCCAGTACAAAAGGCCATGCAGCCCCCCCCCACTGCCCAGTATTCATAGCCCGGCCATCTAGCTCAGTATTGTCTACTCTGACTGGCAGCAGCTCTCCAGTTTCGGACAGGAGACATTCCTGGCCAAACCTGGAGGTGCCAAAGATTGAAAATGGGATATCCTGGATTCAGTGCAGATTCCCTACCATGGAGCTACGGACTTTACCCAAAGGGAGCATGAGTGGAACCAATAACAATTTAATCACCAGGCTTTCAAGTTTTGTCTTTAAGGGAGCTCAGCAAGGACTAGTTACCCCCTAACATCCCTAGGTTTGAGAGGGTGTGGGCCATTGCCTTCCCTGAGTTATGAAACAAGACCATTTTGATGTTGTATTGTTTTCATTCGTATGTTTTAAAGACAAAAACATGGTGCTGTATGGGCGCCCAACAACACGTCTCTGTGTGGCAAGCTTACCATATCAATATGTGACTCTTATTCAAAAATGTCCCTTCGCAGAATCTATTTTACTGTGGTGTTTTCAAAAGTAGACTAGCTCTTTTGCTTATTTTATTTCAACTTCAGTAATGCACTCCATGTGGTCATTTTTAAAATTACAATGGTCTTGTTTGTATGTTGTTCTTTTTGACAACTGAATAAGCAACTCTTTTTTAAAAAATAAAAAATAAAATACCCTAGCTATCCTGCCACACGAAGAATCAGAATGGCTGAGGGGTGTTAAAAAAAAGGGGGAAAAGGGTACGCTCCTCCTGTCTCTTTTTTCTATTTTTGAGACCTCCAGATACTAAGCGGTCTATAAATATGCCTAATGATAATAAAAATATGAATAATAATATGTGTTTATAATGGATAAAGGGGACACTTTGAGCAGGCATGCCTAGGATGGCGCTGTTACTGGTAATGTGCACAAATCTGAGAGAATTGTGTGGGAGGAAGGCTTGGGTGAACTGGAAAAGAAATAAGTTGATTTATGTTTCATATGTTTTTCTTTGCTGCCTTTGTATATAGATGTTTTTATTTTTAAGATATGGTGTATTCAGTGTTGATATGATTTGCACAAGTATGATCCATGTGAGTTTACTGAACACATTTGAATTTTGAAAAAAAAAATATTATAACCCAAACTTGAATATTAACTTTTTTAAAAAAATGTCGTCGTCGTCCCCTTCTCCCCCGTTTCTAATCCGTGCCTGCTTCTTTTATATGATGTATTTCCCGCCTTTTCCTCTTCAGGCGTATCCCCTCCCGTTCTGCTCCATCAACCCCCAAAACCGTCACTGAGGCGATTCTCCAGCCCTCCCCTCTTGCCCCCACCCTCGGAGCCGTCTTTCCACCAATCCCAGAGTGTAAACGAGCCTTGTCATTTAATAAGCTCCGCCCCGTTACCTTTCGCAACTGATAAAGAGGTGTGGCTTTTGGCAGGAGGAAAACGGTTTCCTGTTTCGGCTTTGAAAAGCCTCCGTTGTGCCCCCCCCCGCGCGCGCGGACACCCGCACGAGCGTCCAGAGTTTGGCAGTGGTCGGGCCGCCGGCGGAGCTTTGGACGTCCGGCCCGCGAGAGCGCGCGCAGAAGGGGAGGGAGGGGTGAGTGTGGGTAGGCGCGCGCGCGGCAGCGACGGCGGCGATTGCTACTGGCTCTGACTGGCGCGAGGGCTTAGTTCCATCCAGGTGGGAGGGGAGGCTCGCTCTCGGTCTCTCTGTGTCTCCTTTGCAAGCTGAGCAGTAAGTAGCATCTGCTGCTGTGCGCGAGACCAGGCAAGGAGCATGTCTGCAGGCAGGGCCAAGAAAGTGAAGATGGCCACCAAGTCCTGCCCAGAGTGCGACCAGCAGGTAAGGCTTTAGTAGTGTGAATAAGGAGAATAAGGCCCCGAAAACGTGGACCACGTTCTCCCTGGCTCAGGTTGTGGGTAAAGGAGGACTCATCGAATTGCCCCAAGTGCTTTTTCTCCATCCTGAGTTTAACAGCTTACGTTAAGCATCCAGGTGTGTTGCATTACATTACATTGCATGCCCACATAGGCATGTCGAGAACGAGGGTGGCACTCCTTCCCAGCCCCCCCCCCCAGCAAAAGTCTTAGCCTGAAAACATGCACTGAATAATTCTATTACATTGAGTTTTGTAGAATGCGTTTAAAAACAAATGTTTTGCTTTACTCCCCCCCCCCAAAGTATTTGCTGCAAATGTCATTGCATTGTATTGTTGGCAGCTGCAGTTCCTTGGCAAGAGGACAAGAGGAGGTTTGGATTGGTGACTTGTGAAGGTTTAAATAAAAGGAATCCTGTGCTTTTAGCCCCTGCCCAAATAATTTTGTGGAGCTGCGAGTGTTCTGAATAAATACATTCAGTATGTTCTCTTGAAGAGTTATCTGGAAGAGGTGACAGATGGAAGAATAATAAGGCTGTTGAACTTGCAATATTAATATTTCCTGATGAACAGGATTAGGGATTGGCAGTGCACTCCTATGTCTACTCAGAAGAATGTCTTACTGATTTAATCAGGGCTTATTCCCAGGGAAGTATGTATAAGATTGCAGCCTTAGGAGCTGAAAATGAGACTGAAGACTTATGTACACTCAGATATTGATTTTAGTCTTTTAAAAATACTGCTTTGCTACTTCCTGTAAAGGATGGTGTTTGTTCTTGCCCAGGTTTTGTGATTATATCAGTCAAGTTTGACTCTGCCACTATTCCCTTCAAAAGATGTTTTGAGGTGTTACAACTGTATGTAGCCCACTGCTGCCCTATTTATTGTATATTTGAGCTGGAAATATATACACACAGGTACTGTTGTGACCAGCTCACTCAGTGGCTAAACATCCTTACATTTGACAGCTTGTGTTGCAGTTGAGAATCGGCTCTTCTTCATTTTGCTGGGTGAAAAGGTTCATGAAACTCAAATAATTATATGCCCCACAGCATTGGTATGGTAAAAATTATTGTGTGTTTCATACCTTGTTGAAATAACACAGAAACTTTAATTATATTGAAGGAAGAAGCCTGTGTTTTTCTTTTTCCAATCCCCAAATGCTATATTTAATTGCCATTTTCCTCTGTCCTTAATCTGTTTTGTTTGAGGGGATTCTTATTGCAATTTTCTCCTTAAAACTGAGATTATAAAATACTGGAAGTAGCCTTGGTGGGGGTCAATACTAGCAGAACACTGTTGTTGACTCTTAGAAATGTGTGTGTGGACAGAGCTAGTACATGTTGCTGCCACTATGACCTTTTATTTATTGATTTATTAATTTATTTCAATCTTTCATTTTCCCCAAGTTGCTCAGGGGTGCAGTGAGCACCCCCCCCACACACACACATTTAACCCTCACAACAACCCTGTGAAGTAGGTTATGCTGAGAGAGACTGACTGGTCCAAGCTCATCCACAGCTCAGTAGGGATTTGGTCTTGGGGCACCCTGGTTTCTCTATTGGGCACATTAATTACTGTTGTTTGGATTATAGTACCGGTAGCCTTTGTCTTTTAAACTTCAAGTTGATTTAGTTTATCTGAGTAGGCCCAGAATCACTCACGTTCAAATCTGTTGGTTCAGTTCGTCTCCCCACAATGCTTAATGGGTTTAAGCTGGGTTTGAAACTAATTAACTAGCTTTAGCTCCACACTTCATGTGACAAACATGTTGCTGCATGTAAACTGGGTGTTTACTGTAGCAAACATGTAAAGTGTGGATGACGCGTCTTTGAAGGCCTCAATATGCCCTTTGGGGAAACCCGTCTCAGTCAGATTTCCTAGATCAGGGGTCAGCAAACTTTTTCAGCAGGGGGCCGGGTCCACTGTCCCGCAGACCTTGTGGGGGCCGGACTATTTTTTTGGGGGGGGGGATGAACTAATTCCTATGCCCCACAAATAACCCAGAGATGCATTTTAAATAAAAGGACACATTCTACTCATGTAAAAACACCAGGCAGGCCCCATAAATAACCCAGAGATGCATTTTAAATAAAATGACACATTCTACTCATGTAAAAACATGCTGATTCCCGGACTGTCTGCGGGCCGGATTTAGAAGGCGATAGGACCCCTGTCCTAGATGCTCCCCCTCTCCCCCAGTTTATACATATGCTTTAGGAATCACCAGCGTATACGCAACAGATACATTTTCCATGCAAAGTGCGGAGCTGCTTTTAATTATGGCATTTTCCTGACGCAACCTCTCAGTGCTACGCAGTTCCTCTCAAAGCAAGGGTTCCTATTTTGTCAGATGGGTGTATTTTACCCAGCAGGGAAAAGTTATTCCAAGAGTACAAGTTTGTAAGTAGAGTAGTTTATGGGATGTCTTGTGGCCCTATAAGGCCTTGTTTCGCTTGCCCCAGTGAGAATCTGCTCAGAGTTTATTTTACCCTCTAAGACTCCTGCATCATAAACAGCTGTCTCTGGATATGTTGGAGTTTATGCAGTTGTGTCTGGCGTCCGTGTCTTGATCTTCAACCTTGTGAAAGCAGGCCAACTCGGTTTTCTTTTCTCCTAGAGATTGCCTTTGGAAGGAGTTTGCTCTGTGCAATCTGTCCCTACCGCCCAAGAAGGAGCCTGACTCAAATGCGGGGGATTCTGCATAGCTATTGCTGTCTCTGCCTGCGTTCCAGTTCTTTCCATATGCTCCATTTACTCTTATCATAGTTTTTCATGTTCTGAGGGGGTTTGCTGAATGTGTAATAGGGAGGTAGTCATCATGCTTTGGCAAAGTTGTGCCAAATAGACCGTTTCCCCCCTCACAAGGCCTAGTGGCACACAGCTGTGAAGAATCAGAAACTAAAAAAAGAAAGAGAGCTTATTTTAAAACTGCTTCTGATCTTTAGCATTTAAACACACCACCCGGCCAGCTTGCTGCTTAGTCATTTCACGGCTGTAATTTTTTAATATTACGTACACGGTGTGTTGTGTTAGTGCCCTGATAAAGGGGCTTGCAGAAGCACCTCAGTTTGACAATCTCTCAGCCTAACCTGCCTAACAGGAGAGACCCCATTGCCCTCACGGAGATACAATTCTCAAGAGTGGTTTAAGAAGCACCCCTTCTCCCCAGGGAATTGTAGCTCTGTGAGGTTGAATAAGGGTCTCTTAACCTGGAGGTTAGTGCCAGAGCTTGGCTAACTGTAGCCAGGCTATTGCTGTCCAGGTGGGGTTGCAAGCTGGTGCACCAACTCGATTGGTGAAAGGTACCAGGACCTCAGTAACAAAGGTGGATCAGGGACTGCGTTCCTGATCCTTGACAGGAGTGCAGCCCCATCAAAAACAGGTTGGACAGATGAACCATCTCTTGACAGCACATCCGGACAAATACTAAAAGAAAGTACTTCTTCATGCAGCACATAGTTAAGCTATGGAAGTCCCACAGGAGGCTGTGATGGCCACAACCTTGAATGGCTTTAAAAGAGGATTAGGCAAATTCATGGAGAAGAGGGCTGTCAGTGGCTTCTAGCCATGATGCCGTGCTGCCACAGTTGGTAGCAGTAATGCGTCCAAAGGCTAGTTGCCGGAAACAACAGGAAGAGAGTGTGCTTGAAGGTTTCCCAAAAGAGGCACCTGGCTGGCCACTATGAGAATAGGATGCTGGACTAGATGGGCCATTGGCCTGATCCAGAAGACTGTTCTCATGTTCTTTGTTGTCAGGGTTGAGCTTTAGTTTTTTGGCCGACATCCAGTCCACAACTGATTCTGAGAATGACTCGGCACTTCCTCACATGAATGTGAGAGAAAGGGGAGGGAATTCTGAAAATAATCGGCATATTAATGCCATCCACATTTCATTCTGTGGTTGAAAAAAGTGGGAGGGGAAAGGCACAGAGCTGAACTTTTAGTATCATATTCTGAAATGGGCCCTCCAGAGAGGTGGAAGATCACTCACACACTGTGCTTTCAGCTCCCTATCCAGAGGGTCAAATCTAACCAAGTAATATTCGGAGTAGGGCCATTGAAGTCGGTGAATACAAGTTAGTCATGGCCAGGTAGCTCAGTTGGTAGAACATGAGACTCTTAGTCTCAGGGCAGTGGGTTCCAGCCCCATGTTGGGTGAAAGATTCCTGCATTGCAGAGGGTTGGACTAGATGATTATTGTGGTCCTTTCCAACTCTATCAGTCAGGGTGCCCAAGATGGCTTCTGTATTGAAACTAGGCCAAGCTGAAACAGATCCAAATTTACAGTTACATCCAGGATTGCCTGGAGTTGTGTGCATCTTCTTAATTCTGACAGTCTGCTGCTGTTTGGAGGAGGCTGCTAGTTTTTGTATTTCCAATACAGTACAGTAATTAGGTGTTTATGTCAAGGCTGATTTCAGCATGCCTCTGCTTTGAGTGAAGGCTTCCCATTGACAATTACAATAACTGATCTAGTGCAAATCTTTCAGGCTGCCATCCTAAACAGCCATGCCTAGGCGTAAGACCCACTGGAAGAAGAGGTCCTTGTTTCTGAATGAGCATGTTTAGGATTGTACTGTGGTGCCTTTACCTTTTTTTTTTTTTTAGCTTTGTGCAGTTAGGTTTTGTGGCCTGTCTTCTTTCATGCTTTAAGTCTGCAGGCCTTTGCTGACACTGACAAGTTCCAACTAAGCATGACATAGTTTCCTGAGCTAAACAAGTTAAATTCCCATCTTTCGGGCCTGGGATGAAAGCAAAAATTGCAGAGCATCTACTGTGGCATAAATGTGTTATTGAGGAGTTTGGGTTTTATTTGCTTTCAGAAGGTCCTTCACTAATTATTTCGAATTTGTAGGTTAATATTTACAGCCACTCAGCGTGTCTTTTCTCAAGTTCATTGGTGTAAACTTTCGGTGTCCTTACCAAAGTGAGAAAAGTCTGATTTGTATGAGTTCTCTATGAGATGCTGACGTACAGATTTGGGTAGGAAAATAAATTGGCTGTTGAATAAAGTGCCTCTGATGAAATGTTAACAAACGTAGCACCCATTTTTAATCCTCCGCCACCTATTTTTTTTTAAAAAAGCACATTCCTCAGGTTGCAATCCTGTACTTACTTTTCTTAGCCTGAGGACTGCATTCTGGGCAGCTTTCTGAAGGCCATATGCCAGTGGTAGCCTGAGCCAGAGGCCTGGAACAAGAAATGTGAATTTTACCTTTCTACAATAGGCTCATTTTGACACACACATGTCCCTCTGTCTCTTTCATGTGGACAAGGCCTGAGACGAAGTTTAAGGACCTATTCCAGCCAGGCAAAAACACTTGAGGTGTGAAGCCTAGGGGAGCCAGATTAAGAGACATGAGGGCTGCATCCGTCCCCTGGGCCTGAGGCTCTTCACCCCTGCTGCACGTAGTTAACCGGGTTGATTGCCAACCCCACTGGTGTGAGAAGACACATCCAACATATGTGGGTTGAGGCAAAGCACCGCTCTCCACATGATCAAAGTGCACAGGCGGCCATTCACGCGTGGGAATCTCTTGAGAGAGTGGCAAATGTATTTTGTGTCTTCCGTATGGTGCCAGAAGTTTTAATATTAGCCAGGCGCTTAACTGTAGCTGCATGCTAGGCTGTAATCAAGACTAGCCAATGCAACCGAAAGAACTGCGGGATGTTAACTTAAAAGGGGTTGCTGACGTATTCCTGGAAATGGCAGAATAGACGGTTGTCGATTAAAGAATCAGTGTTTCCACGGAAGCGAGCCTTTTTATATGCAAGCATAGATCGCTTCATGAGCAATGGAACGCCTTCCTTTCTCTGAATAGCAACTTTGTGCTGCCTCGGAAACTGCTTCTGAAAATTGTTGTGGGGGTGGGACGCTTCTTCCTGTTTTTTTCACTGGATGTGGAAGCTCCATGACTTCTGGCTCTTTGCAAGGGAAGCAGCAGTAATAAATACCACTGCAGTCTTAAGATTGCGTGAGTGGTGTTCTGGAAGAATCCCTTTCTCATTTTTGTTTTTCAAATGGGCTTATTCATAAAATTACGTGAATGAGATTATCAATGAAGGTTGCCTTGGGGTTTTTTGATCCAATTAATCACCTCCAAGTGCATCATGAATGGGGTCCATTGTGAATAATGCAGAGCCTTGGCAGATAATGCACGGCCCAGGAAGAGCAATAATCTGCTGTGTGAGGGCTGTCTGCTCGTAAACTTGCATCTGCATGTAGGGTTGCACAGGAAAAGGAGCCCTACCTCTGGTGGTACTAATAACTCAGTGTGATGCATACAGTAGGAATATTCTTGCCCCTTTTCAAAGAAATGCAGAGGCTGCATATAATTTGTTCTTCTAATATTAGCTAATGAAAGGGAAACCTATGTGTGGTTGGGACAGCTTCAAGGTTTCATTCTGATTTAGCCTGGGTCTAAGCTGTTTTAGCAAAGCTATCTGAAAGACCATGTTTTTAATGAAAGGGGTACTGTTGTCATAGCTGCCAAGTTATCCCTTTTTTAAAGGGATTTTCCCTTATGCTGAATAGGCTTCCTCGCGAGAAAAGGGAAAAGTTGGCAGCTATGACTGTTGTTGTTATAATATGTATTTTTTAAATATATATTCTTAATATATTGTTTTAACTCCATTACTGATTAATTACTTTTTCTTTGTTTCCAGTGGTTTCTATTTTATTTATGTTTTTGTACTTTTTGCCTGTAAGCCGCCTTCAGCCCTGGTCTGGGGAAGGGGCACGGTATAGATAAAGATAATAAAAATAAAAAAAAATATTGAAACTAATGGCAGGCACAATGACGAATGCTATGGCAGTTGGCAGGCGTAGATTCGCGATGTGCTCGTTGTGCCAGACGTAGAACACGTAATCAATACCTGGCCTGTTAATAACAGGTGTGATAACTGGGCAGCAGGTCCTTCTGCCACGATGCTGTTTTGTTAACATTTCCAGTGGCACAACCTCTTTATTGCACGGTTCGTTTATCGTTAAGATAATGACATTATGAATCAGAATGAGTTGAGTAGATCATTTACAGTGCAATCTCATGCTTGGGAACATGGGGGGAGGTTGCCTTATATATTGAACCGGGCCATTGGTCCATCTAGCTCAGTATGGTCTACAATGAGTAGCAGCAACAGCTGTCCAGAGTTTCAGATGGAGGACATTCCCAGCTGTACCTGGAGATGCCAGGGATCAAAGCTGGGGCCTCCTTCATTCAAAGTGGATGCTTGGCCACTGTGCTCACAGCCCTTGCCCACGTCTACTCAGAAGGAAGTCCCACTGAGTTCAATATGGCTTACTCTCAGGAAAGTGGAGTTGTAACCTTAAACTGCCAAGTATCAGTATCACCAACAGGTATTTTGCACAAACCACAGATGACGTCGTAAAATTGTTCCTTGGACTGTGTAGCCATAGATGGTAGTTGAGCATTGGAGTATTCACCCATTTTTTAAAAAGTGAAGAAATTGTCTCCTTTTCCACCCACCCCCCAAGTCCGCCTTCCCCAAACTGTTGTAATTCAGATATTGTTGGGTGAAAGCTCTCATCAGTCACAGCCAGCATGCCCAATGGTCATGGTCAATGGGGGCTGGAATAAGCATTTGGACCACACATAATTGCAGTCTAAAATATATGGGGGAAATTGCTATAGCTCAGTGCTAGTGCATAATCCTTGCATGGTAAAGATCCTGGGTTCAGTTCCTAGCATATGGCTGCCTGAATCCCCGGAGAGCTGCTGCCAGTCAGTATATAGACAAGACTGTGCTAGATAAGGACCTTAGAGGTTGCTGGATCAGGCCAATGGCCCATCTAGTCCAACATCCTGTTCTTACAGTGGTCAACCAAGTAGGAGCTAAGCACAAGAGCATCCTTCCCTCCCGTGGTTTCCAGCAACTGGTATTCGGAAGCGTTCCTGCTACTGTGGAGGGCAGAGCACAGTCATTACGGGCCGGTAGCCATCAATAGCCTTTTACTGCATGAATTTCCTCTTTTGAAGCCATCCAAGTTGGTGGCCGTCCCTGCCTCCTGTGGGAGTGAGTGAAGAAGTACTTTCTTTGATCAGTAATGGATTTTTCAACAGATGGACCCATGGCCTCACTCAGTGTAAGGCAACTTCTCATGTTCCTGTGTAAAGCAGTGTAGTCCTGGGGCAGTTTTTAACCTGATATTTCAGTTCTTTTGAAATGTAGTCCTTTTCTCTTTTGTCTCTCTTCCAGGTTCCTGTTGCATGCAAATCCTGTCCGTGTGGCTATATATTTATCAGTCGAAAACTCTTGCATGCTAAACGTTCCGAAAGGCTGCCGTCCTCAGGTACTTTTCTACTTGATGGCTTTGCTTAGATTGCTGTGGTTTTAAAAGAGTACAGCTGAAAGGGAAGGATTAAGTAGTGTCCCCACCCCCCAGGATATCCCTGGCTGCCAGCTTCCACTGCTGGCTCCTGGCACAGACCAAGACTGCTGTACATCTCTACTATCTGTTTTGGCCAGGTGCTATAATGGGTATTCTGCTGCTGGCATATCAGTTGGGCAAAATGTGGGTTTTGTTTCGACACAGACGTTAGAAATATCTTCCGCCTCTGGCTTTGTTTACCCAACCCTTTCCCTACCTCCTTCCTCTACTTTTTTCTGTGTCTCTTGTACTCCTTTTCATTTATGCCAACTCCTGCCTGTTTGATGAGTTCTTCCCTCCTTCCTTCCTTGCTTCCTTGCTTCCTTCCTTCCTTGCCTTTTGATTTTTAACCAGTTTCTGTCAACCTGTTGCCCTCCAGACGCTTTAAACTGCATTTCCCACCAGCCTTCTGATGAGAATTGTAGTTCTAAGCATTTGGAGGGCGCCGCCAGCTTGGCAAAAGCTGCTCTTACTTCCTGTACACCTCTGCTCCTGTTTTCTTCCTGGTTCAGCAATTTGGGTATTATTCATTGTGCAGATTCTGGCAAGAAAAAAAGCGAATCTTGTTTTGTTACGTGATCTTTTGAAGAATTGGATTTGGAAAGAAAAGCATCACTGGTTATAGAGGCAATTTCATTTTGACATTTATGCTTTGTGAATATAAAAAAAAATTCTGGGTGAAGAGGCTGGGGTGGCGCAGATAAACACTATGGTGGAGTTAAAGGGCTCACATTGAGCAATGTCAGAGAAGCAGATCTTAAAATGTACAGTATCATAATAATGGTGGTGATAATGTGTTGAAACAGAAAGCAGAAGTGAAGCTAAGAGGAGACGGACAGAGAGAGTCACAAGAGAGAGGATAAACTCCGTGGTAAATAAAGATTTAGAAAACAGGAGAAGATCCAGATCAAACAGCCATTCGGATCACAGTAGAAGAGGAAGAGGGAGACCAAAGACTGCCTCAGCGAAAAAACACGAGGAGGAAAGAGGTATAAAAGGCAGAGAGCTGTTGCTTGCTGATCTTAGCATGCTGTAGAGGCCACAGGCATGTGAGGATCTGTGAGTTTCTTTCCCCCAAACAGACACACGAGGAAGAAGGGGAGGGGAGCTTCGTTCTAGCCTTTGAGATGATCTCATTTTGGTCGAATTGGGAACTGTTGTGGTAGGGAAGGCAAACACCCTTCCTTCTGAGGAAATTTGAGTTGTTTTATAAGCTATGCTTACAGGGCTGTCTTGTGAACCTACCCAGCCTTTACTTCTGAGGCTGCCTCTTGCAGAGATTATCACTGGGTGGGGAATGGAAGAGGTCAAAACAGCAAACACCCCATCACCATTTCCAGTGCCAAACCTTGATTGGGCAAGTCAGGGAGTAGGATACTGTCACCGGCCTCACGCGAGGCACAATGCAAAGTCACATTGGCACAGGGCAGGATCCTGGTGGCCACAGTTCTTGCAAAACAAACAAACCAGCCAGATAGATACATTGGACTGCTGAGGATGAAGCTTAAACACTGATGTGGTTTGCCAATGGTAAACCGTGGCTTGTCGTGAATGAGAAAGCCTGCTTGTGCCACTGTGGCTGTTCTGCTCCTCCTCAAATCCTACTGCTGCCACCACACTACCAGGAGTAGAGCCATAGTTTGGCTTAGTATTGTGTGCAAACCTGGGCTCATGGCTTGTCTCATTCTGAACAAGCCATGTTTTTTCCCCTTGGCATGTCCCAAACAAACAACAAACCTCGGTTCAGATGCGTTGCTAAGCTAGGCCGTGTCTTAAATCATAGCGCAGCAGGAGTGAAGCATCTACAGCTACCCTGTGCATTCTGCATACTTGCCCATCTATGGTAAGTCGTGGTTTGACTTACAGTGGCATGCAAATGAAGCCATCATGATGATTATAAAATCAAGGCAGTCCCAGCTGTCTTAACTTGCCATGGGGAGCTCCCATTGTGAGTGCAGTAAGTGGGACAAATAAAAGAAAGTTTGCTAAGAAATTGCTGAGTTACAGCACTTCAAAGATTTCTGACTTGAAGTGCAGTTTGTAATATATCCTGTCCCCTCCCCACCAGCCACCTAAAACATACCTCCTAGCTTTCCCTTTCTTCATGTTTAGGTTGTCTCAAAAATTACAGGGGTCTGTTTTGGTAAAATTTCTGTTTTTCCTTAACTAGTTGGTTCATTAAAGTAATGTTTGTTCCCATCTCAGAAAAATTGACTCATAAATTAAGGGGATCTTGCAGTGCCACTTCATAATAAAGCCTTGAAAATCATGTATTAAAAATACCTGACACATTAATAACATTAACTGTTAAAACCTCGTTTTTCATGATATATACATTTGAGTCACAATCTGTTCATTTTATCTCTGTGAGACACAGCTGTATATACAGTAACTAGAATGACCGAATTGACCTAAACTAGGGTCATTCTTTTATAGGAAGGTATCCGTCTTCTCATAATCTTCATATTGGCAAAGTGCACAGCATAATTGCATGGCTTAAATCAACAGAGCGATTATTGACCGCTGTCAGGTTTTATAGAAGCTGGTTTTTCTTTGTGGGGGGAGTGTGTCTGCGTGTCCAATTCCCGCTTTTTAAAAGTAGCTGAAATAATACTTGGCTCATGCAATGCCTTTTCTTTCTCTGCAGAGAAACAAGAGAAAGAAGTTGACATGTATGCAAACCTATCTGATGAAAAGGCTTTCGTATTTTCCGTGGCCTTGGCAGAAATAAACAGAAAAATAATCAACCAGAGGCTTATTCTGTGATTTCCTGGCCCCAGGACCTATGCATGCTATGGTGTTTAAGCCAGGCAGTGGATTTCCACCAGTTGGTGGCCTCTCAAGCAAGGAATGCTGTTGCCTGCCTTAGTGAAGGCTGTATGTCTTTTTTCCTTGCTGACCTTCTGCTGTGGCTGCTGCTGTTTGGATCATGCAGACTTCTTGTTCCAGCTAATTGTCAAGAAGGAAGACGACCAGCACTTTGCTTGGGGGGGGGGGAGACACCAAAATCTGATGAACGTGGCATCTTGAAGAACTCAACAGAGTTATTAAAAACTGTT
Organism: Zootoca vivipara; assembly: GCF_963506605.1. Taxonomy (NCBI): domain Eukaryota; kingdom Metazoa; phylum Chordata; class Lepidosauria; order Squamata; family Lacertidae; genus Zootoca; species Zootoca vivipara. The sequence continues at coordinate 68,473,574 of NC_083281.1, forward strand.
CCTTTGAACACTTCTGCAATTAAAATGCAATGTTTTAATTAATTTAAATCTCCTTCACCACAGAGTTCAGATTTTGCAGCTGTATTGAAGCTTACATGTACATAATTAAGCTAACTTCTTAATAAATCAATATTCTGGTGTTTGTTTTTATTAATCTGCTGAATTGATCTGGGAGCCATAGCGTGTTTTTTTACTTCCGGTTTAAGAGAGTCTGAATAAATGCTTCTTTAGTCAGCGTACAGATCATTTGTGCTCAGAGCAGAAGTGTGATATATGGGCAATAAAGTGAAAATCTGTTATTCTTTTTTCCAGAAGCATTGGTGCATTTGTTGGGCTGTCACCCCTTTAATCTCAGCTGCAGAATCAAACTAGTTTGATTAAATCTGCATACATCTACATGTGACTAAAACAGCAGCTTCTAGGAAATCTTCAGGAAGGGGATTGTATAGATTCCATGTTGGACTGTGTTTTAGGTTATTTTCCTAGAGATGCTTTGCAATTGTGCAAACCTTGTTTGTTTTTATTTATACAAGTATTTCTATAGCTTATCTGCAGGTGGTCTCATTTTGGATACATAGTCAACAACACTCATACTGTACTTGAACATTGAAAATAGAGGGAGCCATCTGGGCCTGCAACAAAAGGCAACAGAATGGAGTGCTCCTTCTAGCTGGCTAGCAGACACACTGCCCTTTTCCAGGATACTCTGTTACATCCCCTCTTAATTTTATCCCTGCCCCTTTTAACAGTCATTCCATGGCCACTGAGCATACTCAGACTCCACAGCCTGGGGCAGCCACAATTCCGTCAGAGGCAGAGTTTGGGCTGTGAGCCACCTACTGGTTCAACCCTGGTACTGCCAGTGCATTTAGCTTACTTGAAATGCTTTCCTTTTGCATGCTGATAAGAATTCCTTTTTCCAGGGGGCATCATGGACCCTTGCAACTGAGTGGGCTAAGTGAGTGCCTTGAAGGGCTTCTTAATGAGGATAAGCAGAACAGCTCACTAAAAGCTGTTGAGAGTCGAATGGAGAACCTATCTATCTATATGAGAGAGAGAATGAAGATCTTTTAAAAAATGGAAACAAATTTCTTTGGTAAAGCATATATCTTGTCTTTTGGGAAACCCTCTCAAGAAACCAACCTCTGCGTAGGGAAAAAATAAGCTGTTGCCTCTTTAATTTTGAATGCGATTAAAAATAACTCGAGTTCACTAGAAAATCATTTCACTTCCTGCAAGCAAAGCCTATAATTTATAACATTGTGGGGAGCTTTTGTTTCTGTTGTGTGGTTTCTCTCACCCTGCCTTTACCTTTCTGCCCAGTTCTCTAGCTCCTCAAATTGTAGGCTGCGCCTCTACATTTTTAATTCGTTGTGCATGGAGAACATTGGCGCTGAGTTGTCTTTGAGCCCTTGAAAGCTGGAGTTGTGCAATCTAGACTCTGGGCTTCGGGTGCTTATTTACAGCAAGCGGGCAAGCTTGCCATTGCTTTAAGTACTTGAGGCCAGGAGGAGCAATTATGGAAATAGGATTGTAGAACTAATAAGATATGTCTCTCTCCCTACCCCCCCCCCAAAAAAAAACACCCAATACCCATATGGACAACTTGGAACAACTTTGGAAAAGCACCAAGATCGTATTAATTTACATTCTGATCTGTGAACAGCAATTTGAAATGTAAGAGCATAAGAAGTGCCCTGCTGGATCAGGCCAGTGATCCATATAGCCCAGCATTCTGTTCTCACTGTGGCCAGCCAGATGCCGGTGGGAAGCTGGCAAGCTGGACATGAGCAGAGCAGCACATTCTGTATCCCAGCAACTGGTATTCATAGGCAAGATGTATCTGACGGAGGTAGAGCTTAGCCATTGTGGCTAGTAGCCACCAATAGCCCTCCCATTATTTGTTTCCAGTCTTTTAAAGCCATCTAGGTTGGTGGCCATCACTGTATCCTGCATCCATACTTTTAACTGCTGCATGAAGGAGGACTTTTCTCTGTCTTGGATCTTCCAACATTCAGCTTCATTGGATGCCTACTAGTTCTGCCGTTATGAGACAGGGAGAAAAACTTTCCTATCCATTTTTTGTCATGCCATGCATAATTTTATGAACTTCTGATCATGCGACCATGGGTGGCATAGGTGTGAAGCTTGTATCTTTCCAGGTGGTTGTTGGACTCCCAACATCCATTAGCCTCAGCCAGTGTGAGGTCAACATCTGATAAACAGAAAGATGCAGAAACATTAGGAATGGAGGAAAAAATTGACTCTGCATTTAAATCCAAATCTGTCAAATTTGCTTTTTGAAAATATGCAAGCTGAAACATAGCTACCGGTATCCTATCCTTTGAAATTCGCACTTACCTGAATTTTCTAACAAGGTTCTCCAACATTCACAAAAATGCATATAAGGTGAAAGCGCACATGGAAATGAAAATATTAGTGACTATAACATGCAAATATGCTGTATATTCGGGGAAATAGCTTGCAAAACTATTTGTCAATATAAAAAGTGTTTATTGGGGGAAAATTGCCATAAAGCACTGATGAATTTTTATGAGGATTTCTTTTTGAAGATAGAATTGGTACAAAATGTAGAAAACAGAATTTAAGAATGAGAAACGGATACAAAATTAACTGATCCTCTCATCTCTAATAAACACCCTGCAAGCCTTTTAGAAGGGATGCACATTGCTGCATTAACCACACTGCCAACAAAACAAAGATCAATGCTCTGCGAATTGGGATCAATGCTCATCTGGAGGTTGTATTTGGGACTTCCTTTGTCTAGCAGTTATTCATGCTTGGCACCTATTGAAAATCCAAATTGGGAAGAGGCTTTGCTTCTCTTTCCCCGTTTTCCACTTCTTGCTCAAAATAATCAGAGATGAAAGCAAAGCTGCATAGCTCAATGATGTGCACATGATTTGCATTCTTTCAGACAACATTCCAGATGCACGCAGGAAAGAAAAATATCACGATTAACAATAAATCGGAGCAAATGCTTGTCAAAGCCCAGGCATAATTAAAAAAAAACCTGTGTAAGCTTTATGCAAACAAGATCAGGACGGCTGCTCATTTAGTAGGCTGGCCTGGAGGGGGAGCCCCATGACATTCTCTTGCTTTAAAGCCTGACTTGGGGAAAAAAAGATATCTCATGACAACTTCTATGGCTAGGTGGCAGTATATTCCCAAGAGAGAGAGAAAAACACCCTGTATACTGCTGTGCTGTGGCTATTTGGCCATTAGTAGCAAAGGGCATGCCATGCTGCTGCCTGGTAGCCCTGACTGCCTCTCCTTATTTGCAAAGCACCCTCAGGAGGGAGCGATTTACACCAGAGAAATATGAAGAAGGCTGTTCCTAACCCTTTCCTTGCCCCATTCTTTCAGCTGAAACTGCTTCCTGGCCCACACCCAATATTTTTACTGCTGGGATGCTCCAGGCCCATGCTGGTGAGCTTTCTTTGTTTTTTAAACACCTCATCCATCACTCTGGAAGGTTGCCTGGATGGAAAAGTGACCATTAGGTTGAAAACCCTCCACTTTTTGACGCCTCCTTTCATTATGCATTTCCTCTTCTTTTCGGTGAAGCTTGATGGTGGTGGTGGTGGTGGTAGAAATATGCCCTGCGTGCCCCTCTGGCAGATAGGAGACCAGTGCGTCAAGAAGGCGGTTTTTGCACATGATGTAGAGATAAGTGAGGAGGGGGCAGGTGGGGCTCGTCAACCTGGGAAGGTAGCCCATCTAGGAGAAGGAAAACTCCGATACTAAACCTCTGCTGCCTTGTGGGACATCTTTGGGAGAAGAAAAGGCACTGTGAGGCCGCATGTTATGTTTTGCCTCAGCCAGCTCCTGGGCCAACACTGCAATCCACAGTATACATTTAAAGAAGTATCATGCTACTTTAAACAGTTCCATCCTGGGAACTTGTAAAGGGTGCTGAGATCTGTTGGGAGACCCCATATTCCCCTCCGGGGCTACAATTCCCAGTTTGGTTAAATAATCCGTCTTCCCAAGGGACTCTGGGATGCCATAGCTATCAAATGCAGTATGATACTGCTTTAAATGTAAGACACAGACCTGTTTGTAACCTTGCAAGTGGCAAAAATTTTAACTTCTGTCTTATAAGAGACGTAAAGGTCTCCTATACGAAAATTGAAACTCTTTTATTATATCTCATCCCTGATTTTGTATATTTCTCAAATATTTTATTTCAATCCATATTGTTTTTTGTTATTTGTAACTCAATTATGAGTGCCTTGGTTGCTTCTGTATTTTTATGAGCTTAAAGCTGAAATAAACTGATTTGATTTGATCTGCTTTAAATGTAAGGTTCAGGTGGGGTCTTAGCTCCTGTTTCTGCTCCATCATTAGTTGTAACTTAGGACTCGGCTACACAGGTCAATTATAACGTTAAAGATGTGTTATTAAAGTGTGACACCAGATGGTGCTGTACAGCAGCAATCCAATGGTGGTATTATTATTATTATTATTATTATTATTATTATTATTATTATTATATTTATACCCTGCCCATCTGGCTGGGCTTCCCCAGCCACTCTGGGCGGCTTCCAACAAAACATTAAAATACAGTAATCCATCAAACATTAAAAGCTTCCCTAAACAGGGCTGCCTTGAGATGACTTCTAAAAGTCTGGTAGTTGTTGTTCTCTTTGACATCTGTGGGGGAGGGCATTGCACAGGGTGGGTGCCACTACCAAGAAGGCCCTCTGCCTGGTTCCCTGTAACTTGGCTTCTCACAGGGAATCGCCAGAAGGCCTTTGGCGCTGGACCTCAGTGTCCGGGCAGAACGATGGCGTGTGGAGACACTCCTTTTAGTGGTTTGTTTCATAGTGTTTTTTATATCTCTGTAGATCCAGCCTTAGTGTCTGTTTGCACCACATCTTTTACACTCCCGTTCCCCTTGCAGAGCTACAACTTCCAGAGTTCCCTGGGAAGAAGGATTGACTGTTAAACCAAACTGAGAACTGTAGCTTTCTGAAGAGAATCGGGATCTCTTAACAAGTCTTAATCACCCTTTGCAATCTACAGCTCCAAGCATTTTTGGGGGGGGGGGCATGACTGCTCAAAGGAATATGGAACGTTACTACTTCTACACTTTCATCTAATCAGATCTGGACCTGCAGAACACAACAGTTTGCGAGCAACCCATCTTTCTTTCTCATCTCTACTTCTTAATCATCCTTACCCCTTTCTAATGCACCTTCTCTTTTACTTTGTGAAAACAGCACATGGGGAAGCTTGTTTGGGTATCACACTGTGGCCACAGAGCGGCCGAAATGCCCTGATACTTTGCAAAATGGCTCCCAGGGATGGAAAGTGATTTCCCAGCCCAGCGGTTGTTCAGTGCAAGTAAGTAATTGCATCTTTGTGTTTTTGCTAGAGGAGGCAGACACGTGATCCAAAATACCAGCCAGCGGGCTCTTCTGAACTCTCTCCAAAGCTGTTTTCATTACCTGGACTCCGAGGGGTGTTTATTTCTTTAAATCCTAGATTGAGCTATAAATGGACTGAAGTCAAAATATTGTTGGCTTTGGGTAGTGGATTGTGTTGTGTGTGTTTCTTTTCAAAATGAAATTCACAGGTTTGAGCAAACTTTGCCTATCTGGTGTCCCCCCCCCCCCGCCCGCCCCATGTTTGGGAGCCTAGCAACACCTGAAGGGCCAGAGGCTCCTCTCTCCTGGATTGAGGAGTGGCCTCACCTGCAAGATACATTTAAAACCATATCATACAACATTAAACAGTCATGGTATCCCCCCCAAGAATCCTGGGAACTGTAGTTTGTTAAGGGTGCCAAGAACTGTTAGGGGGTGCCTATTTCTCTCACAGAGCTACAATTCCCTCTTCAAAGGGAACTCCGGGAACTAGCTCTGTGAAGGGACTAGGGTGGTTTCCTAACAATGCTCACCACCCTTAACAAACTACCTGAAACAGGGTATGAGATTCCAAAATAACATATTCTTAAATTACTTAACAGGACTACATTGAAAAGGTGGACATTGAAATGGACACAATTCGGCTTATAGCAGTCAGAATGCCAATTACAATTTCTTTTTTTGGGGGGGAGGTATTATCTCCCATCTCCCTTGTCAATATTTGGGACTTAGCTGCTATGCATAAACTTTTTTTTTATTGTGTCAGAGCAAGAGAAAACAAATATGAAAACAAATTTATCAAAAATGGTTGACTTTTATCGTATTTTAGAATGAGAAGCTAGGAAATGATAGCAGGTCATATTCAATATTTGGCTTAAGGATAATATAAAGTGCGTTCATATATCTAGTTACACATGCACACGCAAAATAATGAAAATACCATTACTTGTATTATAGGAATTCTAAGGTCATGTATGTGTGTGTGTGTGTGTGTGCGTGCGTGCGTGCGTGCGCGCGCGCACACACACACACACACACATATAATCAGGGGTGGCCAACTCCCAAGAGACTGCGATCTACTCACAGAGCTAAAAACTGGCAGTGATCTACCCCCTTTTTAGAGGTTCAGGTCAAAGTTGTTGAACTTCTTAAGGGAGGGGGAAAGCCACAGTTTTTAGGGGTGCAGGGCAAAAATGATGAGCTTCTTTTAGGGGAGCCAAACTTGTTGAGCTTCTTTGGGGGGAGCCAGTGATCTACCACAGAAGTCCAGTGATCTACTGGTAGATCACGATCTACCTGTTGGATGTGCCTGGAATAAATGTTCATAAATGTACAAGGCAAACACACATGCGTAAGTATAGTGTCTGAAACAGTACAGGAGAGCAATCCTGAAGCCATTTTGACTCTCCCAAATTGACCTCAAATATTTCTCTGCAAGGAGGAAGGAAATGGGAAAAGCTTTCCAGTTGTCTTTCAGGGGCTTATACCTCCCTTTGCAAATACAGTCTGGCAAGTATCTGTTAAGCTGAGCAAACTATCAATATATGTAAGAGATTGTGGAACTAATCACAAAAGAATGGCCAGACTGCCCAGGTTGAGCAATGATTGACCTTTATCAGGTACCCTGATGGTGGTCTTGGGTGGTGGTCTTCTTGAGCTATAGGGGATGCAATTTCAAAAGTCTGTACAGTATAAGAGCTCGCACACCATTGTTTGGGGTTCCTCTCCTCCCTCCCTACGTGGGGTGAGCGGGGGACCCTGTTGCAACAATTTAAAAAAGATCAGACTTACTAGCTGCTTTGCTTCTCAATATTCTCTGGTTGGCTTCTGTTATTTTCTCCTGCCGACAGAGAGCCTACTGTTATAAAATCATATTGGGGGGGGGGGTGTTTGCAGGACACCATTACTAATGAACAGAGAGGGGTGACCGAATCTGACAGCTGCAGTTACCCAGAATCCCTCGCAACACCACCTTCTTCGCCTCTGCTCCACTCCAGAGACCCGCACCCCTCCCGCTCGGATGCAACCCTGCCCTAAGGATCAGCATATGCAAACATCTCCCAAGGATGCCATAAACCCACACATTTCCCCTCTCCACCTCCCCTCCGCCCAGAAGAAAACAATGTTTCCAGAAGAAGGAGGGGGGAAAGCCGCCCAAATCCAAAGTGACACTTTTCTACTCAAGTTAATAATACAGCCTATTATATGTTCTCTTACCATGAACCCTGCCTTTATTATATGTCCTCTTATTATGAAATCCTTATGCGTATCCCTTAATGTACCCTCTATACGTTTCCCTCATTATGTGCCTTTTAACGTTTCTAGGAAATCTATCCGCTGCCTCTGTATTAGAATTGCTGTCTTATTCATGACGTATGCTAGGATCTCTCTGTATTAGAATTGCTGTTTTATGTCTCAGAACCTTTATATATCAGGACTACTGCCTTTTGCATAGAATTCCCTGTATTATATATGTCTCCTGTAAAAAGAAATGCTGCATAACCTGTGCATGACCCCAGCCCACCTGAACCTTGCCCCATCGCCATCCTGATTCAAAAGACACACATGGACAAAGATGGATTAACTGGCACAGTTTATTCAAACCTCCAGAAGTGTCACCTTTTACATAATCCCAGGGATCATCCTTGCATGACCTGGGGGAAAACACCTGCCGGATGGACCCCAACCCCTCAGCAATCGCCAGGAACGCCCGACCTCAACTCCCATCTAGACTGATCAAACAAAGGGAAACCCATCAACAACGGGAGGAGAGCGATTGACATCTCACCATATGAAGAAATAGTCGTCTCTACACCCAGTTAATCCCATCACCACCCATCCTCCTTGTCCTTCCCCTCCCTCCCAGTAAAGGGATTTTCACGTGGGGACAGGAGGGTATAAGAGGGAGGTTCACCATTTCCCGGGGTTCCTTCCTACATTCTTTGAGGCAGGGACCCTACAGCTGTAGTTCTTTCTTTCTGTAATAAAAGGATCAGTTTGTTTTTCCTGACAGCATCGTGTGGTCTCTGTCATTTCCCGGCGGAGCTGAACTTAGTGCAAATTTTGGAGCTTCCGACCCGCGTCTGTCCTTCTTAAAAGGCAACGCATTTTGGGGTTCATTTTTTCATAACACTACTTAAGGACTCTACGGGCTCTTGGATACCCCATAAGGGAAAAGGAGCAGTATTTTCTTATAACACTTGGAAACAGCATCATTTTTATTAAAGCAACCAATGAAGGTGGAAGCCAACATGTTTTGCTTTAAGAAATGTTTTCTACTCACTGTATATACACACAGACAAACAAACACACTTTCTTTCTCTTTAAAAAGAGGCCATGGCCTAAACTCGTCTCCAGAGGGCAACCCACGCTGGCAAACTGCATTTTATAAAGACAAAACAAGCCCTGATTTTCTCCTCAGCCTCAGCCTCAAAAATGAGAAACAGCCGGGGAAAGTGTCCTGTCCCTGGCAATGTTGCCAGGATGATATATGTATGTGATCAGCCTTTTGGGGGGGAGGTTTAAAAATGGAACGCCTTTGGTCCTGGGGGGAATTTCTCCCTCTGTGTTAAGAGATGCAGGAGACAAATAGATACTAATTAGCTGTGGAGAGAGCCTTGTGGCTCCCTGACCTTTCGCTCTAATCCATTTGGAGCGGAGCACCCTATTGAAATATGCTTGTGCCCAGGCAGGGCAGTCAGTGTAGCTCGGGCTGCTGCAAGATGCCTCTTCTTCTGGAGACCTTTACAGATCCATAAGTGTTTGTTTCCCTTTCCCCTCTTCCCCCGATAACAGTTTGCAACAGTCCTTTTGCATCTTTCCTTTTGTTATTTAAGGCTTCTGCCCTCCCAGCCCACTTTCCAGGCTATCGGTGTCCTGCTGCATTCCTTCGTCTCCCCTGCTGCCGCTCCTCGGAAGTGCTATATATGCTGGTATCCAATTCGGCTTTGGTGCACGGATGGAAGACAAATGAAAGGGTAGGTACCAGTGGAAAGGGCACTGCTGGCTTTTCTTTGTATTTGTGGCGCTTTCAGGCATATTTCTTGCGAATCATGAATGTGACGTTGCAGCCTGGGCCCCCCTTCCAGGCTGGTGTTTTTCTGTGGCTGCATCCTGCAACATGCAATCGTAATGGTGGAATAGTGGTGGAATTATCCCGGGCTGTCCACACATCGTGCTGCTTCTTAGCATTCCTGTCGAGATGTGGGAGAGGTGTATGCTATCTGCACCTTCTGGAAACAATTGTTCTTTCCCAGGATCAAAGCAGTTTCCCAAAAAAGGATAAAATGATATTTTTTCAATAAAAACAATGAACAACAATAATTTAAAACAACTGAACAAATCTAAAGCAGCAATAAGCTAAGAACAGACTGAAGCAAACATGAGCATCCTGACTATCTTGGTAGGCTTGTCTAAAGAAAAATGCTTTCAGCAGGAGCTCAAAAGAGTACAGCGAAGGCACCTGCCTGGTATCAATAGGCAGGGAGTTCCAAAGTGTGGGTTCTTCTGTCTTGATTTAAATATATTTGTTTCTGTGTGTTGCAACTCTTTTTAACCGTCTAATGTGTAAATCGCCTTGTGGCTGTGGTTTAGAAGGTGATTAATAAATCAGTAACAACCGCAATATAATGTTTTGGAATACCTCCTTAATGTTGTTGCATTATTGCCACCTGGAGGGACACTCTTGTTCCACAAAGCAACAAAAGTGGAAGGAAAAACAATAACTCCAGAACCCTAGCAGTATGAAAAGTTACAGGATTTCATCAGGAAATTATAGGGCACACACTGTTTGCAAATGAAGCAGTCTGTCCACCCTGGAACTTCTCTAGGCACAAAGAGTAGGCAAAGTGGGATTGTATCTCTGCGTCCTGAATGTGAGCACAAATCATGTGATTCTTATTCCCATCTAGTTCCGCTCTTTAAATTCAACCGCCACACTGTCTCGTTGTAACAGGAGCAGTATATGTTCTCTTGCGGGAACGGGGCACATTTTCTTGTTATGTTTTCTTGATCTCTCGCATAACATTGAAAATTGTCAGCTACTTGGCTGACCGTGCTATTTGACTCAGTTCAGACAAAATGGCAAAATGTAGATCAGAGCTATGAAAGCAAGCCTTGAAAGAGGCACACCCCCCCTCTCCTTGCATCCTCAGACTTATTGGCTGTTTCCTGGGTTTTAGAAAACCATGGCTGGTTGTTACATCGAAACAGGAAACTATGGGTTGGGTCCAGAGATCCCTAAACTGAAATCTTTCATCTCCTGCAAGTGGAAGGGTGGTGTGTGTGTGTGTGTGTGTGTTACAGCCATTTTTATGGGAAATGGCAAGGGGGCTGCAGGCAGAAGTGAAATATTTATGCAATTCTCTGCTGGATTGCAGCCTCTTCTGCAAATGGAAGGACACTCTTGTTTGGATATCCGAGTCTATGGGTTTCAACCCATAACCAGACACCAGTTTGCAATTCTGATTTGCAGGACAGTTGTAAACTACAGCTTGGCAATTCAGATGTAATGACAAACTATGGTTTGCCGCAAACCAGGAAGTAATACAAAAGAAGAAGGAAGCTGTGTATGAGCTTTAGAATTCCAGGTACCTTTGCGAAGCACCAAACTATGGGCTAGCCTTTGTCAATTTGATGGCTCGACTTTGCTGGTGCATATTTTTGAAATGTTATTGAAGTCTAGTGTTTGGGAACCGTTCTGTTTAGCATAGGTGGCATAAAAATGTTTTTTTAAAAAATCAGTATGTGAAATTATCTGTGCTGCAAAACCTCTCTTGGAATCAGTTCTCTCACAGCCATGTTCCCACTTCCAATATTCTCTTGGGAGCAGTGAGGGTTAACAGATTTGTAACACCAAATGAAGAACATGCTGGCCATTGGATTTTTCCTCCCAAATCCCAAACACATTTGCTTTCTCCCTGCCTGCCTCTTTTTGAATCTGAGAAATATGAAAAGGAACAACATATTCTGGCTTGCAGAAGATCAAGCAGAGTGGCTCAGAGAAACTGATCAATCAGTGGAATTATCTCCACGAATTGCATGTAAGACATGAATTGATTGAAGACAATGCAGGGCTGGCGAGGTGTCCTTTTACACTAGCATTCTCTATTTAGAGTCGCTCATGGAGGGTGGCAGGGTGGTGAGTGTTGTTTGTTCCAGCCTGGCTGCCAAATTTCCTAACGGGGACCCACTCGATCACGCAAGCCCTGTCCTTTTTCTTCTTCTTTGGCACTCGCTAGTTCTACGTGCATTTGCCGCTATCTGAACGCCTCCCCTCTGCAAAGCACAGGATAATAGTGTTATTTGCAAACAAAAATATTGACTTGCCTCAAGTGCCCCTATCTAAACATGGGTGTTTATCACATTTGCATCAACTCCTTCAATAAGCTCTTATTCTCTGCGGGTGGAGCGTAATGGCTAAGATCTATGATCCAGGAAGTTCACTGAATTTTGCCTCTGTCGCTAGGGGATGAGACTGATGCACATAGCTTCAGCTAAGAGCAGCAGGAAGCTGGTTTGTAGCAAAACAGACCATTGTTCCAATTTGATCAGTACTATCTAAACCAGGAAAAGACCCTGATGTTGGGAAAGATTGAGGGCACTAGGAGAAGGGGACGACAGAGGATGAGATGGTTGGACAGTCTTCTCGAAGCTACGAACATGAGTTTGACCAAACTGCGGGAGGCAGTGGAAGACAGGAGTGCCTGGCGTGCTCTGGTCCATGGGGTCACAAAGAGTCGGACACGACTAAACGACTAAACAACAACAATCTAAACCAGGGTTCCCCAAACTTGGGTCTCCAGCTGCTTTTGGACTTCAATTCCCACCATCCCTGCCTGCTGGTCCTGCTAGCTCCGAGTTATGGGAGTTGTAGTCCAAAAACAGCAGGAGACACAAGTGTGAGAAACACCGATACACTCACAGGGAATGGCTCTCCACGGATTCAGACAGCTGCCTTTTCCAGCACTAGCTAGACATGCTTGTTCTTGAACCTGGGACCTTTTGCATGCAGCTGTGAGGAGCCTTCTGGGAACATTCATTTCAGATTTCTATTTATTTAATCTCAACCAATCAGACAGGGGTTCATCTTAGCTACGGTTAGTGGAAACAAGGTGTCCTCAAGCCATAGTTCAGGCATCCCCAACCTTCGGCCCTCCAGATGTTTTGGACTACAATTCCCATCTTCCCCAACCACTGGTCCTGTTAGCTAGGGATCATGGGAGTTGTAGGCCAAAACATCTGGAGGGCCGCAGTTTGGGGATGCCTGCCATAGTTCATGGGGGTGGGGAGGGCTATCGATGGCTACTAGCCATGATTTCTATGCTCTGCCTCCACATCTGGAAGCATCTGCTTGGCTACTGTGTGAACAGGACTGCTGTACTACATGGGCCCTTGGCCTGATCCAGCAGACTCTTCTTATGATAAATTAAATTCAGTTTTCATTTAATGGTGCACTTGCCGAGTTCATACTTTCCGAAACAATATACCTTTCCAAAATGACACAGCCTTCCTGCAAGAGTTGCGCATGAGATACCGAGAGAAACTGAGATTTGACATAGTTGCCCTAGGACAAGCAAGCTAGCCTGGCCCAGTGGATTAAAACTGCCTCGGAGACAAGCACTCCGGGTATTTTGAGGTAAGTCTCTCCACCTCCCTACTCGGGGCATCATGTAGGGTGGGGGAGAATCAGCCCTCCCTGTGTTTTGAGGGCTCGTGAACAATTCCTATTGAGCACTTGTATTGTCAATCAGCCTATTCAGTCCTATGCACTGTGTTTCATAGGCAAAAGTAAGCCTGTCCCCCACCCTCGAGGGCAAATAAGCAACGTGAAAAGGAGAGACGAGTATTGGGGAAGGCGGGATATGGGCTAGTGGAGTCACATCCTTATTCAAAAGCTGCTAGATCCTCATTGTTAGCAATGAGGATCAAGAGAATTTCTGGCCAACTCAATGGATTCTGTACAGTGATTGCATAGCAAACCATAGTTTGGTGTTACAAGAATGGGCTCACACTTCCCTTCCTCCGGTGTCGTCAAAAAGAGATCGAAAGCTTTCCCTTCTGTTTAGTGTGTTGCCTCAACCCTAATCTGTGCTTAACCATAACTATGGCTGATGAAAATAAGGCAGATTCATAAGCTTCACAAGTTTCTAGCAACTGGTATTCAGACACATTCCCGACTCTGACTGTGGAGTAGAGCACAGCCATCCTGGTAAGTAGCCATCAACATTAATATTTTATAATTATTTATTGAATTTATATACCGCCCTATACACAGAGGTCTCAGGGCGGTTCACAGAACAAAATCAAATATAAAACCACAAAATATATAATCAAAATAAAAACCCAATAACCCCCCTTCTCCTCCATGAATTTGTCTAATCTTCTTTTAAAGCCAACAGAGTTGTTTCTTGCTCAGCCTTATACCTTTCACACTTTTTTTTGCTCATCCAATAGCCAAATTACAAGGGGTAACAATGTGGAGGGGGGGAGGGTGCCCTCTTGGGGGGGGACTTCAAATTAACAGCATCCTCTGTTTTTGCACCCACAGACTTTATCAGTGACCCAGGAAGTGAGCTGTAGGAATACAGATAAGAGCCAGGGCTTCGGAGATAAGGAAGTGGCTGAAATGCCTGGTGTAGTGGCAGATAAAGGGGAATGCCTGTTATGGCAATGTCCACAGAGGCTTTGATTCTTAATGCAGTCAATAGCTGCAGGGCGCCTTGGTGGCTTGGCCCAGCAACAAGGCCAAAGGGGGAGGGAATGGGGACTCTGTATCAAGGATCCCCATTGCATAAGACACTTCACTTGAGCATGGGAGGGTCTTGCGTTTCCGATTACGTAAAGAAATTTGCGGTAAGCAAATATATATCTTTATATATTTGTAAAAATTTTTTAAAAAAGTAACTTTAAAAACTGCTTGAATGTAAGGTCTAATTGACTGTGTCACATTTTGTCTTAGATATCCAGACCCTTTCCAAGTTAGCTGAGGCTGTTGCAGCTGACCTAGAGATGTGTGCTGGTTTTGGTTTTAATTGTATGTTACTTTTTTTTGTAAATCTCATTGATGTGCACTGTTTTGATGCATGCTACGCTGCAGTCCTGTCTGATGAATAGTGGCATAAGAGAGGACCAGATTATGATAATAATGAATAAAAAGTCATAAATACAACAAGGGATCTCTGTGTGTGTGTTTGTCCAGAAGGGATCCTATTTAAATTATTTTCATTTTGTTCTGCTTTTCTTCCAAATCCTAGCACCATTCTGTTGTTGTTTTCCTCTGTCCTGTCCTATATGTGTTAATAATACATCATCATTGGAGGTTGGGGGTAAGGTCTGGAATGGTTTCACTGGAAAATTGTCACAAATCATGTAAAGAGAGGGGTGAACGTCAAGGAGTTTCCTGCTGAAAACTGTTCAGTTTCAAGAAAGCAACATAGCTAGATTGTTCATTTCCAGTTTTTCTCTGAGTATGCCACTTAATCATTTATCAGAGATGGCAGGGAGAGAGAGAGAGCTTTTCAGGGGTGGGGAATGAGTAATAACCTTGATGGTTTACTTAAAGGATAGAAACCTTTGCTTTTAAATGTGCATTCCTCTAATCCTGGGATTGGGGACCTTGTGACGCTCCAGATGTTGTCGAGCTCCATCACTCATCAGAACCAGCCAGTAAATCTAGAAGTGAGAGTTGTAGTGGAGGCCTAAAGTTGTCCACGATTCTTCTAATCCCTTAAATCCACAATTTATTTTCAGCGAAGAACAGTAATCCGGCTAAGGTTGGACCTTGGTGCTGAAGTTCTAGGCTTCACAGCCCCACCCTGCTCCATCCACAAATGACCACCCAGTTAAAGGCAGATGGATGTGGCAGTTGCAAACAGGCTCCGTATCAGCACCTGACTTGGCACTGATATCGTAGAATTCCCTTCTGTGGTCTCCATCACCATCATTTTATAATTGATGGGCAACCAGCCAACTATAGAGACATTATGGTTATCACAGGTGCTCCTCTTACTGTTTTCACCTTGAAAATATACCATACTTTTCTACATCAAAATGAGGGCTTATTTCGAAGCAAATGTGTTGATCGTTAGATGGCGACAAACTTGGGTGGCTTTAAAAGAGGGTTGGACAAAGTCATGGAGGGTAACGCTATCAATGGTTACTAGCCACAATGGCTCGGTTCTGCTTCCACTGTTGGAGGTAGCCATGCTTCTGACTACCAGTTGCGGGAAACCATAGGAGGGGAGAGGGCTCTTGTGCTAGGGGCCTGCTTGTGGGTAGGTAAGAAATAAAGTAGACAGGAATATTTGTGGTATAAAAAGTTGCAGAATTCCGGCAAGAAGTTGATTGGAAGGGAAACAGTACAGGTGAAACTCGGAAAATTAGAATATCGTCGAAAAGTGCATTTATTTCAGTAATGCAATTTATTTTTTATTTTTCTTTTAATTTTTACAAATGCTTTCTTTTGGAAATTCCACAGTAATAAATCAAAAAGTTACAATAATACAATAATAAACATCGCTATTACATTTCATTAATTACATTCCATTTATAATTGACCCACCTAACGACAAATAATTACAACTACAACAAATAAAGGCTAGACATATCTTGCTTTGCATGTCATGCATCTATCTCATATATTGGTTTCCCCTTTTAAGTTGCGTTACTGAAACAAATGCACTTTTCGACGATAGTCTAATTTTCCGAGTTTCATCTGTATGTCTACCATGAAATTTTTGCAGGTGCAAACTGAAAATTTCAGAGCATGGGAAGATATATAATTTGGCATTGGATATTTGGCTTTTTTGATTATATCATGATTTGGAATGTTTTAATGTGGTTTTTATAGGATTGTTAAAATGGAAAATTTAATATTATTTTAAAAAAGAAAAAAGGAAACACATAATGTATAACTGCCCCAACAGAAATAATCATGGATGTACAACAGAAAGGGCACCTGAAGGGACCATTAATGGCCTAACTCGCTTGTCATGGTAAGCCAAACCATGGTTTACCTGGGACCATATGAATGCAGCTTCCTAGAGAGTCACTTGCAGCCACATTGCTCTTCCCATAACTTTTTTACTCCTACATCATGCTGAGCTAAGCCGAAGTTTTGCTCCACAGGTACTCTGAACCCAGGCTCATGGGCCCTATCTGCACGTTACATTTTAAGTATCTTCATATGACTTTGGGATATGGGTGAGGCTGAGAACATTCCCTTTGATGATGGTTCTGAGGATGGGCTTGCTCCTGGGTGATAGAGAGAAGCAGGTGCAAAGATGTGAATCAACGTGACTTCTACACTAGAGGTAGATGTCAAGGAGCTGTATCTCTGGTGCATCTGGTGGTTTTTGCTCTTTTATATTTGTATTAACTTATTGTATTTATTTATTGTGCGTTTGCATTTGTATTTACTGTACTTCTATTATATCCTGGTTACAGGTAGGTAGCCGTGTTGGTCTGACGTAGTCGAAACAAAATAAAAAAATTCCTTCCAGCAGCAACTTAGAGACCAACTAAGTTTGTCATAGGTACGAGTTTTCATGTACATGCACACTTCTTCTTCTGTTTCAGTGTATCTGAAGAAGTCATGCACACGAAAGCTCGTACCAATGACAAACTTAGTTGGTCTCTAAGGTGCTGCTGGAAGGAATTTTTTTATTTTGTTTCTATTATATCCTGTATTTATTTTAATTGGTTTCCTGCTTGTGTGTTGGGGGGGGGCAGTTTGGGCCAAAAGCAGTATATAAATCAATCAATGAATGAATACTATGTGATCGGAAACTCTTGCTGCTCTACTAGAAATCACCCAGAGACCTACCAGTAGATTCAGTTCTACCTTCTGTGCACCCCTGTGGTAAATAAAATACCCGATTTTCCGGCGTATAAGACGACTGGGCGTATAAGATGACCCCCAACTTTTCCAGTTAAATATAGAGTTTGGGATATACTTGCCGTATAAGAAATACCACCTGGCGTATAAGACGACCCCTGACTTTTGAGAAGATTTTCCTGGGTTAAAAAATAGTCTTATACACAGGAATATACAGTAGTCTTCACTGCCTTTCTTACAGCAGACAGTGAAGGAGCCAGGCATATCGTTCCTGAGGGCTCATTAGCCAAATCCAAATGTTGCAAGGCACCAACTGCCAAAGTATTAAGCTCCAAGAACTTCTTCTCAAAATACCAGTATCTTTTAAAAATTAATTAAGCTGTGAATTAAAGAGTTCTTGGTCTGAATTTCATCTCTGCTGTGAATGTGCTAGATATTCTTTTTGCAAGGACTCAGACCCCCGCCCCTGCAGCAGGAAGATAATGGTCTTGGCCTACTTCAGAGGGTCGCTGTGAGGTTTGCGACAAGAGAACCAATGTGCTGTGCTTTGAATGCTTGGCAGCTAAGTATTACTGTTGCCAGGCATGACTGCTCCTCTGCTCAAGCTGTTGCCACTTCCTTGGCTCTCTGTTGTTGTGGAACTGCCGAGCCTAAGCTTCATCCGATAAATTATTCTTGTACGTGCGACTGACGTCAAATGAAAATGTCACAGAGATCTAAATTGGCAGGTGAGCATGTGCCAGAGAGCACACGCTGAGCGGAAGGTTGTGAGAAACCAGGGTATCAAAAGGGACTGCTTGGGGAGGTATTCCCATTGTTGGTGTGGTGGCTGGGAGTTGTCCGTGCTCCTCCAGGAAATACTCCAGTTACTGCTAATGGAAAGAAGATACTGACTCTCTCTCTCTCTCTCTCTCTCTCTCTCTCTCTCTCTCTCTCTCTCTCTCTCTCTCTCTCTCTCTCTCTCTCACACACACACACACACACACCCCTCTACACAGATGGAACTACCAAAACAAATGCATAATCAAAAGCTTGTAAGAATTAGCCTGGCCCAACGATTTCCAGTGTTAGAGCCTCAGTAATTTTTTTCGGGAAATCATTTTTGAGGGCTAATTATTTTACCGTGAATTATGGAAACAATGTTGACATGCCATTCTGTGGAGATCCCCCCCCCCTTTCCCCCTTTTACACTGGGGGCTCTCTTGGCACCGAATGAAGAATTCAGTTTGAGTTGTTTCAGTTGACAAAGGCATGCTGGCAGTAGATATATACTCCATATCGCTGTCATGACGGTCTATTTTTAAATTTCAACTGCCGGCCAAGCTTGGGCATGGAAGGCATGTATGTGTTTTGATCATTGTGCGCACGTTTCTGTTTTCACAATGCCGGCTTCTTTTAGGCCATACCATGTACCCGGCTCAATTCCATCCTTTCCTTTTGGGACGAAGCAAAGCATTTTATGTGGTTTCAATGCACACCGCTGGCCGCCTCCAAGGAGTAGGGCAAAAATGGCACAACGTTCTTGCCCCCTCCTTTCTCTGGGTGGGGATGTCTGCTACATGACCATTGCCAATTCTCAACATGCTTGGTTATCAACAGCCTCTCAAGGAAAGAATTTTAAACGATTCTGTGACGTCGGGAGGCCAAGAGGGAGGGGGAGAGACCCCTCAAGCCCACCGCCAAGTTAAGACCATCATTATAAGCCTGCAGGAGGAATATCTTACATAGCAGCTAATTAGTGACGCCCTCACAGAGTGTTCTAGAGTTTTCCTTCCTTTCCAACTCGAGATGGAATTTCATAGAGCTGTCCTCTAACTTCAACAAGTAATGGGGCTACCTGCCTAATCCTTTTGTGTGTGTTTTTTGCCACGATGTCTGAAAGCAACCAGGAGACTGACGAAGAAGAGTTTGTAAATAAATCACGGATTACGAAAGGGAACAGTTTAAGCACAATGGACCAAAAACTGAACCTTCTCAACGAGAAGGTAGACAAACTGCTGAATTTTCAAGAAGACATGACGGGAAAGCTTCAGAAGGTTAACCAAGGGATCGATGATTTGGGGAAAGGCCTTCACAGGCTCACCGTCTCACGGATGCCTGCCGACCAGATCGGTGGAGTAAAAAGGGGCCTGAAATTTGAAGGTGGGGTTCACCAAATGGACACCCAAAGCACATGTACCGAAATCCTGAAGCTTATGAAAGTGACCCATCAAGATGCTTCAAAGTACAAGGAGAGGCTGGAGAAGATGGAAAAAATGGTGGACTCGGTGGACAAGGTTGTGAAATGTTTGGGAGAGACTTTCAAAAACTCAAAGGTGGTGGATTTTATCCTGAAGGGTGTTGTCCCTTGGCAGAAAGGGAGCCTGGTTGAAATCGTAGAAGAGGTGAGTCCCCCTCTCCCCACGTTGCTTGTTCAAGACCTCCCACATTAGTAGAAATCATATCACATTTATTTAGAGGGATGGGGAACCCATGACCTTCCAGGTGGTGTTGGGCTCTAACTTCTATCAGTCCCAGCTAGCATGGTCAATGGCCAGCGATGTTGGGAGCTGTGGTCCAACAATATAAGGGCTACAGGAGCCCACCCTGCTTTAGATCCCCTCCCACTGTGTATGATTTTATATTCCAGACAACTGGTCTTCAACTGATGAGTTAGGACCTTGAAGTGGTCAGGGCCGTCTTAAGCGCCCCTGTCGCCATGGCGCGCCGGATCTGTCCGGCGCCCTATGGCCCCCCTGTCGCCATGGTGCGCCGGATCTCTCCGGTGCCCTTCCGCCCCGTTTCCCAGAGCGGTGGGCGGGTGGGCGCGGCGCTGCTGTGCGGCGGGCGGGCGGGCAGGCACAGCGCAATCTGTCCGGCGCCCTCCTGCCCTGTTTCCCAGCGCAGTGGGCAGGTGGGCGCCGTGCGCAGCGGACCGGCGGACCGGCGGGCCAGCGGGTGGGCGCAGCTCGCGGCGCCCTCCTGGTGGGCCGGCGCCATGGTGCCCTGCGCCACCGGGGGTCTATGTAGAGCCGGCCCTGGAAGTGGTTAAAAATATGAAAATATTAAAATAGAAAACCAAATATACATAACTAAGGAACATATTTTCAATATTTGCTGGATTAATATTTCCCATGGGCAGCTGGCTGACCACTGCACTGAGAGAAACTGGATGTAATCTTGATAATTTCTGAATAAAATTGTTTGTGCCCAGGAACTGTAGGATTCAATGCTAAGTTTAGCATTCTTTCTGTCATGGTATTCTGCCCATCCTTTCTTCTGATTATCCTTCCTGAAAGAGAAATAAATTCTTCGTTTTCAGGCAGACTTATTCTATAAGCCTTTACACTCTATTTTTTGGTCTCTGTTAATGAATTGCTAAAAGAGCTGTCTTGAACCATAGCACCACTGTTTCATTGAATTCGTTTATGTGTTCAGTTAATTTTATCTGTTTTGCCTTTGTTATGTGTTGTCTAAATTTCAGTAAGTCATCACCAAGTGGGCTGGACCAGATGGTTCTGCGCCCCACCCCCCGCCGATCCAGCCGATCTCTCAAGTTCTTTTGTCTAGATAGACCTGTTGAGATTCATTTGTAGCAGGAGACGGTGCCAGTATTATCAAGTGTACCCGCATTAGCAAGGGGGTGCAGGCCTGGTGTGTGTGCGCGCACACACACAAAAATCACCCCTCAAATATGTCTCCAGTTATCTATGTAAGGTTGTGAGTTTAGACAAGAGCTGGGAACTGAGCAGTAGGAGAAATGGCAAGGCGATATGAAGGTAGACTGCTGGAGACTATGGAGAAGATGACGTATATTTGTGTGGCAATGCGCTGCAGCTGTCACGATGAGATCAAACGGCAAGAGAAGTTTCTAATCCTCATGGCACTGTGGCAAAAAGATGTGGATTTTTCCCCACCCTTCCTCCTCACCTCAATCTGGATGCTTTGAGTACTTGGGTCATGTAAAATGTAGTAATTTCTAATGTGTCTATTGTAGTAAAGTGATGTGTGTGTGTGTGTGTGTGTGTGTGTGTGTTTGCTGACACAGCTCCTTGACAAGGGTGACCCTAGGTATGCCTCTGGCCTAACGTTAAACATGCAGGGAGTTTCAAAGCACTGGTGCTGCCACACCAAAAGACGCAACTCCGAACGCAGGCAGAACAAACAGCCTTGCAGAAATGTTCATTGCACACATTGAAGTGGTGGAGCAAGGAGGTTGAGAAACCGCCTCCTCTTACCTGCTGTGCCAACCAATATGGATTGGGTCCAGAGGAGGAGAGGAGCATTGATTTGCGTGGCAAGGGCACCGAAGGCATTTTGACCAAACGCTTCCTAGCCCGAATCTGAAAACGATACCGAGGGAAGTAAATGAGGGGAAAGAACTGTTGCAAGTTAACCATGGCAAGTGGGTGGCTGTTAGCCACAATGTCTATGTTCTCCCTCCATTATTGCATGAAGTATCCCTCTGAATATCCAGCGGCTGGGAATCACAAATGGGGAGAGTGCAGATGCCCCCAGGTGTTGTTTGTGGGCTTCTTGTAGGCAGAGTTCTTCTAATGTTCCCTGACCACAAGATTTTGGGATGGCCACCGACTTGCATGGCTTGCGGGAGGGAGGGATAAGACAAGTTCACGAAGGCTAAGCCTTGTCAAGAGCTACTAGTTCTGCTCTTGCACCGATTGCCTGCTTGCAGGCTTCCCATGGAGGCATCTGGTTGCTCCCTTTGAATATGGGACTAGATGGGCCATTGGCCCTGATCCAGCAGGCTCTTCTTACATTGACCAGACTTTCCCTTCCCCCCCTTTTAGACTAAAGATAAACCAGAAGAAAAAGGTGCAAAAGGGAAGCATGCACCTAGCAGCAAAGGAATCGAGGCAGAAGGCAAGTACTCCTTGAAAGGTATCTACAAATGCATCATACTGAGCAGATTTGCAAAGCGGGCAAAGAGTCCATTGCTGAGAAATTTCATGGCACTTTGGGCAATATCAGGACTTCACTCGAAGTCTTATTAAGATAAGAAATGCGACAAATGAGCTAAATGTTTATTTTATTTCTTGATTTCAAATATTCGTTATACACCTTTAGGTGCCAGGCAAAAACATTTCTCTTTAACCAGGCCTTTGGTTGATTGACATCCAATGCCCTTTTTAAAATGTGTGTGTGTGTGTGTGGAGGAGTTATTGGGCTGTTTTTGTTTTTATTGTGATTTTATCTCGTGAACTGCCATGAGATCTGTGGGTATAAGGTGGTATAATAATAATAATAATAATAATAATAATAATAATAATAATAATAATAATAATGTAGTGCACACACAGAATGGAAGGCAAGATGTGGTGGTGGCACCCAATTTTGGCCTCACACAGAGCAATGCTGAAATTTGAAAGGCCAGAGTCTACCTTTGATACCACTTTACAATAGCTGCTCCCAAAGAATCCTGGGAACTGCATTTGTTTCTGTTTCTCTTTTTTAAAGAAACAGTGTTCAGCGACTCTTACTTTCCTCCCAGAGATACAATTTTCAGGGTGGTTTAACAGTTGATCCCTCTTTCCAGGGAACTCTGGGAATTGTAGTTCTGAGGGGGAAATAGGTGGCCACCAAACAACTCTCAGCACCCTTAACAAACTACAGTTCCCAGGCTGCAGGTTCAATTCCTGCATTGCAGGGTCCCTTCTAACTCTAAAATTCTGTGATTCTAATACTTGCCCCCAGAGAATATACATCCTTTAAAAAGGGATCCCCAAAGTTTTTACAATGAAGACACACCTATCAAGCCTTAGTCTTATTTGGGACCAACATACACATTCCATGCAACTGACCCAGGAACATCATTCTTAAGATTCTATGGGAGAAGTAATAGCTGTTTGAAACGGTGTGGGGCTGCTTTAAATGTACGGTGCAGATGCAGTCTTAGGCAGTGCTCTCCCATCTTTTTCTCTTTTCCTTTTTGCAATGTGGGCCCCCCACCCCATATATACTGCCTTCCACACTAATGGTTCGTCCATTGTTTTCTCTGTTGGTATCACTTCTGTCCTTAGGAAACAGAAGGGAGAAAAAGTTGGATGGCGGTGATGGAGCATGTGAAAAGGTGAACGTGGCTGGTCCAGTCCGTTCCAAAGTTGACGGCAGTCCACGTACCGAACAGCAGGCGGCCCAGTTGGAAACCAAAGAAGCTCAGGGACAGGCAGGTGACCCCAAAGGTTGCCCAAAGCAAAAGGACGCTGCTGGAGTCAGTGCCGTGCTCCAGAACAATGGCCTCTCCTGCGTAAGCAGTGGCGATCCAGCTGGATACCAGAACACAAACAAAGCCTCTGGCCTGGAAGATCCTCTTAAGAAGCATGTCAATCCAAAAGCAAAGGAAAATGAAAACGAGGTTTCCCAGCTCGGTGATCCTTCTGTGAAAACTGTGTCATCTGCCTCTAAGCCTGGTGGTGAAGTTATACGGACAAGGTAATGGCAAAGCCTAGAGGTGGGCAAAGCTTTTTTGCCCAAAGGGCAGCATTCCCTTGCGAACAAGGCTTCCGGGAACTGCATGCTCGTGGTGGTGGTGGTCAGGGATAAAAGTGGGTGGAGCAACAGAGGTGACTCATAATTTTGTAGGGTAGGCTACGTTCCAACCATGCAAAAGCCAGAGTCTTTGAGAGACAGGATTGTCTCTCCTCCCAGGCAAGCAAGGGGCGTGATTGCAGTTCAAGGACACATTCTAAGCAAGTGAAAGTTCTCAAGGGAGGGATCAGAGTGGGGTAGCTGAGGGGTATTACCTGGGGAAGGGGCCTGGGGAAAGTCCTGAGGGCTGGATAGAAAAGCCCAAAGAGCCACATTCAGACATCGGGTTCCCCACCTTTCGCATAGCCTCTTATTTTCTTGTAAAATGCTTCTGAATACCAGTTGCTGGAAAACACAGGAGGAGAGAGTGCTCTCATGCTTAGGTCTTGCTTGTGGGTTTCCCATTCCGGGCATCTGGTTGGAGGTTGTGAGAATAGGATGCTGGGCTGGGTGGGTCATTGGCCTAATCCAGCAGGCTCTTCTTATGTTCTTATTTGGACTGGAGGGCACCATGTTGGCCACTCTTGAACTAGAGTAACAAAGCTGTATACAAAACGTGGCCGGTGAGGGTCATTACTCATGCTACAAGATGCTCTTTAGATCCAGGGTTATATACTTAAAACAAACAAACAAACAAACAAACACAAAAAATTTCCCTCCACTGCAGGCTTTTGGAACAATGTTATTGACAAATAAATCTATTCAGCTACCAGGGACAGACAGCCTGCACATGAGGCAAGGGGAAGCAATTGCCTCAGAGTGGCAGGCTCTGGACTGTTGCAGGGGGGCAGGGAGAGACAAGGGACCACAAGTTTACATAGGATGTGTCCAGCAGATGGCAGTATTAGAAATACAGGCATTGAACCAAACTGGTTACCATGTTGAAACCTTGATCGGGCAATACCTTGAATTACGATCAGCTTGGTCATGCTGCAAAAGCCGAAGTTTTCACCTTGCAATTGTCTTAAGTGAAAGAAGTATTCTGCAGACTTAATTAGGGTAGGTCAGCCTTCCGCAACCTCTGGTGTTTGGAACTACAACTCCCATCAGCCTCAGCTGGCACAGTTGCTCTGAATCCTATTTCCAGTAGGAAGAGAAAAATCCACAAAGGTAATAGGGTACCTTCATTAGGGCCAGCTAAAACGGTGGCTCCCAAAGGGGGCAGTGGGATTACCTAGTGGGGCGCTAAGAGGCAAGGGGGCGGCAGGGAGGTGCTGGAGATGCAAATGACTGCCAGACTTTGAAAAGCTGGTATCAGTGGATCAAGTTCATCCATTTGGTTGATTTAATTAAACTAAATAGTTTTAATTGGATTTTGACTAAATATGCAATCAATTGTTACTGCTTTGAATTTTATTGTCGTATTATCTTCTTTAGTGGGTTGTGCAGAATGCAATTGTGAACAATGCTTTTAATGGGGTAGGATAAAGAGCACTGAGGATGAGTTTGTGGAACCAAGGGGGAAGTGGCCCACAGAGCTAAAAGTTCACAAGGAAACATTTGAAACTG
Organism: Zootoca vivipara; assembly: GCF_963506605.1. Classification (NCBI taxonomy): domain Eukaryota; kingdom Metazoa; phylum Chordata; class Lepidosauria; order Squamata; family Lacertidae; genus Zootoca; species Zootoca vivipara. The sequence continues at coordinate 68,498,837 of NC_083281.1, forward strand.
AAAAATGTTTGCTCTGCAGGCTTTCGATCAACATGGAAATGAGCGATGCTCAAGACCAAGCATTGAAGGGGAAAGAAGCTGGTGTTGGAAGCCAAGGAGGCAACAGCAATGGAGCACCAGCAATTTGCCCACCGCTATCAAAAGGTGAAGGAACAAAATGCTTGCCAGACTCTTGTAAAGCTAAGCAGCCCTCGAAGAACAGCAGGGCTGAGCCAGCCCAAGAACCAAGAGGGGCAAAGTCTTCGGATAAGCAGTCTGAGCAGGCGCCCAAACTGATGGGTCCTCCTCCTCCACCACCACTTAAGAAGACTGAAGGGAGAGCAGAGGTCAAATGCAAAATGGTTACATGCCCAAATTCAGTGGCAAGGGACTCTGGAAAAGATCCAGGAGGCAAAGTGAAAACTCCCAAGGAAACGGCAAGGATAACAAAAGACTCTGTGAAAGACGACAGATTGGAGACTGTGGAATCAGGTAGCTCACCTGCAGAAAGGGAAGAGAGAAGAAGACCCAGTCAGGTTGCCATGAAACCAACTGAAGATGCTGCGTCTGTAGGAGCCGGTAAAGTGGAGGAGGTCATCATTGGTAAGAAGTGGGACATGTGCCAGCCAGAGACGCCTGGGTCACATGGATACTACAAATCTAGAATATTTTGAAATTGATTCAATGGCATTGAGGAGGGGGTTGGACACCATGTCCATTGAGTGCAGTATTGTCCACACTGACTGGCAGCAGCTCTCCAGGATTTCAGAAAGGGGGTTCTTGTGGTCCTACCTGGAGATGCCAGGAGTTGAATCTGGGACCTTCTGCATGCCAAGCAGATGTTCCTCCAGTGAGCTTTGGCCCTTTCCCTTGAAGAGTTTCATTAGTCGTTTCCTATCCACCCACTGACCAGACCAAGACCTGTTTAGGTGCAGCAAAGGAGGGCTTTCAGACTGGAGGTGGGGGGACAGTAGGGGCTTAATGTGCAAATAGGTCATTGAGATGAATTGGTCAATTCTGGCTCCCCTCAGTTTCTCATTTTTCCAGTCTTAAATTCCATTCCTTTCATTTCCACTTCACTTTGCATTTTTTAAAAAAAAGTCCTGATGAAAATTCACCGGTATCTTAGTGTTAATTTTGTATGCCACTTTGCCTAACATGCACAATTTTTGCAAAGAGGTTCCTAATGTAATGCATTTTTGCATACTAATATATGCATTTTGTATGCACACTTTAATCCCAGTACTGTACATACATTTTTGTACACATTCCTTCGGCTGGTGAAAGGCATGGCAAAACTGTGAGGAAGACAATGATTTTCAAGCGGGTGGGACATCACACAATATAGGCGTAATTGCCTATAGCAGGGGTCCCCAAACTATGGCCCCCGGGCCGGATGCGGCCCAATCGGCCTCCCAATCCGGCCCGCGACGACCCCCGCCGCCCGCTGCCGCTGCCCGCTCTCACGGCGCGCGGCGCAGCGACGACCTAAAAAATCGGCAAAAAATCGCAGAAAATCCTTTGTGCACATGCGTATGGGCCTCTCCCGACCCGGAAGAGGTCATTTCTGGTGCACTTCCGGGTCGGGGGAGGCCCATACGCATGCGCACAAGCGATTTTCAGCGATTTTTTTCCCGCCCGTGTGCGTGTGCGCATGCGCACGGGCGCGCACTCCCCCGCCCTCCGGCCCGCCGCACGGTAAGTCTGGGGACCCCTGGCCTATAGCGAACAGACACTCTTTTGAGATTTTCACCTTGTGTCTTAACACAACAGCCTCTCATGTCAAACTGGTTGGGCAGATTTCGGAAGCACTCAAAGACCTATAGGCTGCATGAATAATTAGTTGAGCATACTCACCGTAACCAGTTATGATCGGATCAAGGTAATAAATTCTGTTGATTTAATAGATTCTGTTGATTTATTTAAACCAAATAGTTTTAGTTGGATTTTGACTACATGTGCACACAAGAATAACTAGTGCAATAAGCACGGTTTGTTTCTGCTTCAGATGACAGCCCTCCGCCTCCCGCTCCTTTTGAACATCGGATCGTGAGCATCAAGCAAACTGAGCTGACGGCATGTTACTCTGTGTGCCATCACGAAGTCTTGGGAGGGTGAGTCCCACTAGATTGCCCTCCTTATTATTTTTATATATTTCAAAATCATACTAGGTAGGTTAACATCTAAACCCAGGGGTGAGAGACTGGATACGGTTGCCAAACCAAAAGGGGAGGGGAAGATCAATGTTGCCCAAAGTGGGCAGTAGTGGCTGCTGGGGGTTGGTGGGGTTACCTAAGCAAGCAGGGGTGCCAACTTTAATAAAATATTGGAAGGAGGCCCAGGTAAGCCATATCCCACATAAGCGATCACATGATGTGGTGCATGCACACCATTTGAATGGCAATGCCCATCAACTTAGGGGGAGCCTGACCCCCTCAAATATTTTATTGTGGGGCTGAAGATGCCTCGGAGTTGGCTCCTAAGCAATGGGGTGGCAGCGGGGCACTGGAGATGTAAATGACTATCAGACTTTGAAAAGTAATAATAATAATAATAATAATAATAATAATTTATTATTTATACACCGCCCATCTGGCTGGGTTTCCCCAGCCACTCTGGGCGGCTAGTATCACCAGATCAAGTCCATCAGTTTTGTTGAATTAATTCAACTACATCATTTTAATTGGATTTTGAATACATGGGAAATAATTGTTACTGTTTCTATTTTTTATCATGCTGTTATCTTTATAATTATCATTATCATTCATTTCATTTCTATACCAATTTATATATATTTTTAAAAAATAATCTAAAAGCAGTTTGCAATAAAGCATCAAATGAAACAATCCAGAATAAAACCTTACAGAAGAAAGTCAAGTATAAAATAGTGAACATTCAAAGGAACTTGATTAATGGGAACCTGAAAAGATTTCAAAACAAAACATTGCCAAGGAAGTGAAGTACAGAATGCATTTAACGCAGCAGTTAACAACAGCAACAAACTCTAAACCAATTATCTTAACATTTCAAAAGAAAACATTACTAAAGGAAGTCAAATGTAAAATGCACATTTAAAACAACATAATTGGTGAAAGAATAACATATTATCTTAAGCATGGACCATTGATGTTGCTGTTGCTATCAGTCTTGCCAATGTTGGTTCATGTTAGGCAATGGCTGTAGTAGTTTGGGCTTGATGACCTCGGTCCGCACTAAGAGGCAGCTAAGATGGTCTTCCTTAGTGTGTTGTGCAAACCGCAGTTCTGAATAATGCCCTTTTAATTCCCACAGTGGTTTAAGGACTAGTCTCTTTTCCTAGGAGACTTTGGAAACTGTAGCCATATGGGTCTCCTAACAACTCTCATAACCCTTAATAGACCAGAGTCCCCAGGATTCTTTGGTGTGTTTAAAGTGATACGATACTGCTTTAAACACATAGTGCAGATGGGGGCCTTACTCAGGTCCTTTCATGTCAATGGGTCTATCCTGGGTAGGACTTAGTTGGAGAAAACCCTACAATGTTAGTTTGACATTTCCCAACATCTGGACTGAGGTTCTAATGTAGAAATTTTGAACGCCCGCCCATAGCTATTGACTCTGGCATCATTTAGAAACAAACAGATTTAGCACAGAAATATCCGCTCGAAGGAAGCTTTGGTAATGTGTTGCTAAAGGACAGAGACCAGGCGTGTCCAGTTACGGAACCCAACATAGACCCCCGTCAGGTTGTCATTCCATGGTGAAAACGAGGAATACAAATGGGGTGTAATATTTTAACGTAAGCACTGGACAACTGGCTGGAAAGATCAAGCCTAATCCCTCCCTAAGCTGGGAGAAAGAGGAGCCCTTAGACCTCCCGACCTCCACGATTCCGTTCCCTTTGTACCAAGTTATTTTTAATTGACGATAAGAATAGTTGGTCTCCGGAGGCGTCTGCGGTGAGTGGGCCTCTAAGCCGTTTTCCCTCCGGGCTTCACTGCTTTGTCTTCTCCATCCATCAACAGGGGGCGTTTTGGTCAAGTTCACAAGTGCACCGAAAAGTCAACGGGACTCTGCCTGGCAGCCAAGATCATCAAAGTGAAAGTAGCAAAAGAAAGGGTAATTATATCCTCGTTAAAAAAAGAAAGAAGGCAAAGAGCGGGGACCTTTTCTTTCAAGCCACATCTAGCCATTGCCTCCAAGCAAGACATCTTACTCTTACTCTCCCCCTTTCCAGCTGTCCCTCTAAGCCCCATGGCTGTGGAGCATCCTCAGTCCTGATTAGGCTGTTCTAGGACTCTTCTGCTCTTCGGGATTTTCTTTTAAAAAGTTTTTAAAAAGCTTTTTTTGTGCATTTTTTTGCAAACTTTGAGGTCTCCCCAAGCATGGTGATACCAACCTCCTTTCTCAGCTGAATCTGTTTTGGTTACAAACTTGGCGGCACTCGCCAGTCGAGTTTGCTGTTAGAACAGGGGTCAGCAAACTTATTCAGTAGAAGGACTGGATAGAAGGAGTGGATAGCTCTTCCCACAATCTAAAGCCCAGTGGGGTTAGATCCTGGGACTAATTGGGTTTTGTGAGAAGAGATCAGGAACGCTACGCAGGTACACAGTACACAGGTTCTCAGATTTGACCACAAATAGCAGATCCAGTCCTTCAAATGCACAACAGTGAATATTGATTCCTTTTAGGGTATGCACTTGGTTTGGGGTGGGCAGTGACAAGGGCTTGTGACCCAAGGACCTTTTAACTGGAATCTAGACTCCATTGAATTCAGCAAATCCCACTTCCAGGCTACTTACATTTTGGGCTGCAGCTTACTCCCAAACAGGCTATTGTTTATGGGAAAGTGTCAGGCTTGGCTTCCTCCCTCCCTTGGTCATAGATAAGCAGTACAAAGAGAAAACAGTCTCTTACCAGTAACAGAAATGTTTAATTACAGGTAGGTAGCCGTGTTGCTCTGACATAGTCAAAACAAAATTTAAAAATTCCTTCCAGCAGCACCTTAGAGACCAACTAAGTTTGTCATTGGTATGAGCTTTCCTGTGCATTCGTGTGCATGCACACGAAAGCTCATACCAATGACAAACTTAGTTGGTCTCTAAGGTGCTGCTGGAAGGAATTTAGAAATGTTTAATGAATGCAGCAAAAGAACAAGCGACCATTCTCAGAGTGCAGGTGCTCTGAATTAAGGTTCTGCCCACTTCCCTCTAGTCACTTCCATCCTCTCGTCTCCTAGCCGCCTGATCTCTCAGCCATTGAGCCTTTGGCACAGCCACATTATCTAATCTCCTTGCCTTCGGACTGAGAGGCTGTACTGTACATCTTCCAGTGAGAGAGTCGGCTAGTTCACTCTCTTCCCATTCTTCCCCTTGCTGTTCACCTCCCAGTTCTGTCCAAACTGTGCCCCTCAGCAAACCATTGTTCCAAATCAAATCAATACGAATCCACTGCTCCTGTGGAGTTTCAGGATCCTGGCCATGAGCGGGTGGGGTGGGGGCTCCTACCATTCCTCATCAGAGTTGTACTCTTTAACCTGGTTTCTGACAGAAAGCCACCTTAGCAGTGCAGGATCACCCAGAGCCCTAGCAATGGACAAATAAGTCAATTTTCGTTCATAGAAATCTCACTGGAACCCGCCGCTGTCGCTGTGCCTTTGTGGGCGCCGTCATGTTACCCAGCTAAGGGAGGCTTCCGCAGGGTGTGTGTGGCCTGCAACAGGTGGGGTGGCAGCAACGTTCTGTTTTGCCTCAGGCTGCTCCTGCTGTGTGCCTTCTAAACCCCCACCCCCACTGAAATGCAAGGTCCGCTGACTGCTGCTAATGCTCACAATACTCTTAATCTCTAATATTTCAGGAGGAGGTGAAAAACGAGATCAACATCATGAACCAGCTAAACCACGTGAATTTGATCCAGCTCTATGATGCTTTTGAGTGCAAGAACAACCTCACCTTAATCATGGAATAGTGAGTCATAAAATATCTTTTGAGTGTCTTGTGTGAGCAACTGAAGGAGATACGCTACAGAACTTGTCCGTTATAACATTGCATAAACCTGCCCTCCCCGCCTTCCAGATGTTTTGGACTACAACTCCCATCATCCTCGATCACTGGCCAGACTGGCTGGGGCTGATGGCAGTTGTAGTTAAGGCAGGCATCCCCAAACTTTGGCCCTCCAGATGTTTTGGACTACAATTCCCATCATCCCTGACCACTGGTCCTGTCAGCTAGGGATCATGGGAGTTGTAGGCCAAAACATCTGGAGGGCCGCAGTTTGGGGGTGCCTGAATTAAGGGCACAAGGCTGGCGAAGGCTTGAGCAAACAAAATAATATATAATATATAAAACAGCTTGGGTTGCCCTTTATTCCCAACTTTACCAATTGAAATTGAACCTTGCTGATCTATTGATAAATCAGCTAAAGCTGTGATCCTGTACACACTTACTACAGGATGAGTTCCATTCCCGTTCCCTCTCACAGAGCTACCGGTACAATTCCCAGGGTGGATTTATCACCAATCCCTCTTCCCAAGGGGCTCTGGGGGCTGTAGCTTTCTGAGGTCTGCTAGCACCTCTCAGTTCCCTTAACAAACTATAGTTCCTGGTATTCTTTGGGGAGGGGAAGCCATCACTGTTTAAGTGGTATGGTATTGCTTTAAAAGCATATTGTAGAGGGGGCTATCAGTGGCTCTGCCTGTCATTGACTCAGGCTCCACTTCCTAGCTGCCCTGCCTTCTGCTCCAGTCGTTCCAGCAGGTACCGCCACTGCCTGATCCATCAGGTTCAAATTGCAAGACAAGGGATTTTGACTAAAAATCAGGAAGAACTTATTGGTGGCGCAGGCTTTCTGACAGTGGAATAGGGTGCTTTGGAAAATGGTGGACTTAGGCTGGATGGCTCAGTTGGGATAGTTAGCTAGATAACTTTTGATGTCCTTCCAACACTTAACGTTCCTACGACTGATGTCTGCTGAAGTTGGGACCTAATGTATGTAAATCAATTGAGCTGAAAAGAGGATACCCATCTCCCTTCCATGTTCTCTTCTGTCTCCCTATTAGCGTTGATGGTGGTGAACTGTTTGACCGGATCACAGATGAAAACTACAACCTCACTGAACTAGACGCTATCCTTTTCACCAAACAAATATGTGAGGGCATCTATTACCTGCACCAACAGTACATCCTTCATCTGGATCTGAAGGTGATGGAAATTTCTGCTCCCTGCCAATTTATAGCCAAAATAATTGCAGCTTATGCAATTGCAGCAAAGAAAATCTGAGCGAGAATTTCGAACCAAACCCCCGTAGTTTGCGGAAGCAACTTGTAAATTTGAGCAAGCAAAAGTTAAGAGCAACCCCAAGAAGTTCCAAGGTTGATTTTAAATTTGATTCAGTTTTAACCAGATTATAGGAGACTTCTGCTTTGTTTGTGCATTTTTATTTATTGCATTGACTTATGGCTATGAACAATCAATATTTATTGTATCGTTAAAATTCAGTAACACCTGCCATTCACAATCCAGTGAGAATGGTGGCACCATTTCCCCCCCCCCAATCTTTTATACTTTACTTACTTAAAAACAACAGGTTTTTTGTTTGTTTTAAAAAACACAGCTTTATCATAATTTATGGTTATATGTTGTTGATATCTGTGTGGCCAAGGTCAGCTGGTAAGCTTCATGGCTAAGTGAGGATTTCAACCCGGGTCTGTCTGGCCCTAGTCCAACACGCTAACCACAACACTTCATTTGAAATCAGGCATCCAAGGCCCACCCAGTGGGCAAAATTCATCATGTTTTGGCGCCTGAGCAAATAACATTTGAACTTGGGGCTTTCCCCTCACCATGCTGAAACATAATTTTACACGGATGAGCTTTGCAAAAGAATTCATTATAATCACATACAAAGATTGCAGATGACGACTTCTCAGACTAATCTAAGCATGCCTTCTTCTTCCTCTGCAGCCTGAGAACATACTGTGTGTGAATCGCACAGGAAACCAGATTAAAATAATTGATTTTGGATTAGCAAGGAGGTAAGCCTCCCCACCCCCCACTTCTTTTGGCTGCTAATGTTTTCTTTCATCTAATACTTTTTATCCATGTTTGGGAGTTCACACAATAAGACCCGCTAATGCAGCAGGTTTTCCCCTTTCTTCTTCCCCTGACCCCACGCCCCTTGGCTCTTGAGAGGGTGTTGGAAAAACGCCTTGAACAGTGCACAGAGGGGGGGGGGGCGGTTGTTCCATTCAGCAAGCTGAAATGCTTGAGCTGATATCATAATAGCATGGTGCTGAATTCCTCTCCTTGCAATGGAAAGGCGAAGCCTGCGTGTTTTCAATGGCACGATAAGAGTGTTTAGCTGTATGTATAGTACAGCTGGGCACCCCCAGCTCCCATCAGCCCCAGTCAACGCAGCCAATGGTCAAGGATGATGGGAGTTGTAGTCCAATGACCACTGGCAGGTTCGTCATCCCTGCATGGTCCATGCGCCTGCCTACTGGAGCATCACTTTATCACTGACAAATCTGCACCTCTCTCTTTCTTTTCCCTCATTGTTCATCAAGGTACAAGCCCCGTGAGAAGCTGAAAGTTAATTTTGGCACGCCAGAGTTTTTGGCTCCCGAAGTGGTGAACTATGACTTTGTGTCTTTCCCAACAGACATGTGGAGCGTGGGAGTCATAGCATACATGCTGTGAGTAAACCCTCCGGAGAACATTAGCTACGTAGAAAAGGCCACCAAGTGGCCTTTTGTAAGGTCAGGATGCAGAAGACTTCTGTCGGGAGACTCTGTGGACCCACAAGAGAGCTGATCATTGTGTTATCCTTCAGCGTGGGGATGATGCTTGTGGGAAAGGGAGAAGGGTGGGTGTCACATAGCAAAAGAGGGAAAACCCCTTGTGACGCAGCTATATTTACACACTCAGACCGTAGCACCAAAGCAGCACTAGTTGGAGCGCATTGGCACATTTTATTTATCTTATTATTATTTATTATATTTATAATAAATATTATTATAACCCTCCAGGTGTTGTTGCAGTCCAACTTCATCAGCCTCAGCCAGAATGCCCAATATTCAGGGAAGCTGATGATGGGACTTGTAGTCCAGCAAGAACCTGGAGTGCTGCAGATTGCCCATCTCTGGGCTGGATTTCCGCCCCCTTGCAGAATGTTCCAGAGAGCTGGAGCAGCCGCCGAGAAGGCCCTGCACACTGTGCTGTTCTTCCACTGCATCAGACTAGACAGGTTGCACAGCCTCTTGGGAAACCTTTCTCCCAGGTAGAGAGGCACCTGACATGCAAAGAGGCAGGAGTGTCTCCATATGACACTGTGGCTTCCTGTTTCAGAGTGAGCGGCTTGTCGCCCTTCTTGGGAGAAACTGACACGGAGACCATGAATTACATTGTCAATTGCAGCTGGGATTTTGATGCGGAAGCGTTTGAACAAGTGTCGGAAGAAGCAAAAGACTTTGTTTCCAGGCTCCTGATAAAGGAGAAAAGGTACAGTGCCTTGTTTGAAAAAAGCGATTTATTCCTAGGATCTTGTTGCCACCCCTTGACTTGGATACAATCACCCAGCCTGCCAGACTCCCTTGAAAATTCTCAACCCAGCTGAATCCACCTTTGTCCTTGCGCCCAATGAACCTGCTTCCCATCTTTTGCACACCGGAGCGATGGAGGGGAATGGGCTTCTATGGTCTGCATGTACGCTGGGATAGGGAACCTTTCTCAACCCAAAGGATGAATCCAGGACTGATGCACTCTCCGTGGGTTATTTCTGATGCATGGGCAGGGCCTCACACCTGATGTCATGACATCAGGTGATTCAGAATTCCTGCACAAGCTTCTCTCTTACCTACAGCATTAAGATCTGAGTTGAGTCTCTGCCTGCTATGTCTTAAAGAAGAAGCAGAATCTTTTCTCCAGTGGTGCTAACACAGGTAATAAGAGATCCCTTATCTTCTAGTCTTAGCAGTTGGTGCTCAGATTGGAGATAACAGATCTTGTGGATGTTATTTGCTCCGAGTTGGCAAGATGACAAAGTCCCTACCAGAGAAGAATGGCAAACCAAGTTGATGGACTATGCCGAGATGGCAAAGCTGACTGGAAAACTCAGAAACCAAGAGGATAAAAACTTTATAAAAGAATGGGAAATTTTTATAAGTTATCTAGGAGGTCACTGTAAGCAGATGGAAACAAGAGCAGGATTCTGACACACTTGTAGTGTAAAAAACATTATGGATAATATGGTTCAATATAGAAACTGGAGTACAGACTAATATGCAGTTGTAGATGTTTAAAATAAGACTCCATGGACGGGATGGGGGGAAGTCGTGAGATTTGGAGAATCTCCACATACAGTATGACTTTATTGATGTGTGTTTATTTCTATTTTTTATTTGTAAAACTAGTAAAATTTTCTTGAAAATCGTTAACAGATCTCAGTGACTGACAGGTGGGTGTGGTTTGCCCAAAATGACCTCACAGGCCAAATTCAGGGACCTGCAGGCTAGAACTTCCCCGCTGCTGATGTAGACCATCCATGCAACCTGTTTGCTTTCATTTGGTTCCAAAATAATCAAACAAGACATTCAAGCCTAATGCTGAATGACTCTTGTTTCATTTCCAGAGAAGGTCAGATTCTACCTCGTGTGTCCACTCACAAATTCTCTTCCACCCTCCCTCGTATCTTCACAGTGGCAGAACAAGTGCCTCAAATTGCCTTAAACACGAATGGCTGACAGACCTGCCTGGCAAAGCCAAGAAATCCAAGGTGCGCTTGAGGTCTCAGCTGCTACTACGGCGTTACATGGCTCAAAGGAAATGGAAAGTAAGCTCTACATTGACTTCTGACTCTTTTTCCAAGCACCATTCAAGGTCATTGTGGTTGTCATCCATGATGCCCACTGGCTGCCTCTCTCAGCTTACCAGGCCGTGTTCAAGTTCTTCTTACTCAGAAATGAAAACCCTAAACAATTTGTGACCAGGGGTGCCTCCAGTCGATTGTTCTGTTAGCAAGCATCTTCTGTAATACATCATTGAGGCTCACCTGGCACCATGATTTTATGGCAAAAAACTTACCTTTTTAACCAGGCCTTTGGCTTTTATCTATCTATGGCCTTTTTTGAGTGGGTGGGATGTTTTCATGTAGGTTTCATGTTTTGTTTTTTGCTTAAAGTATTGTAAGTCGCTTGGAGTTGCCATGGCAAAAAAGGTGACAAATTTAATTACAGTGGTACCTCGGGTTACAAACACCTTGGGTTACAAACTCCGCTAACCCAGAAGTAGTACCTCGGGTTAGTAACTTTACCTCAGGATGAGAACAGAAATTGCGTGCCGGCAGTGGGAGACCCCATTAGCTAAAGTGGTACCTCAGGTTAAGAACGGTTTCAGGTTAAGAACGGACCTCCGGAACGAATTAAGTTCTTAACCAGAGGTACCACTGTAATTAATAATAATTGATGCAACAATGGTGCATTTATGCAGTCAGTGTGCTTCTGAGTATCAGCTGCAGGAGACGGCTGTTGCCTTCCAGCCCACCATTTATGGGCTTCCAAAATGCATCTGCTTGGCCACTGTGCTAAACAGGGTGCTAGACAACAACAGAGGATTGATCCAGCAGGAGTTTTCTTACATTCTTATGAGATTTCCTGGCAGAACATCTGCTTTGCATGCAGGAGGTTCTAGGTTCAATCCCCAGCATCTCCAGGTGGGCCTGGAATCTGCTGCCGGTCAGTGTAGACAACACTGAGCCAGATGCACAAAGAACCTGACTCGGTGTAAGGCAGGCATAGGCAAACTGAACCCTCCAGGTGTTTTGGGACTACAACTCCCATCACCCCTAGCTAACAGGACCAGTGGTCAGGGATGATGGGAACTGTAGTCTCAAAGGTCTGGAGGGCCGAGTTTGCCTATGCCTGGTATAAGGGAACTCCCTCTGTTCCCAGTCCATTTGAATCTGACATCTCCTGTGTGGCCATTGCTATTCCTCGGTATCTGAGCTATCTTGGTTGCAGTGCTGGAGGAGTAACCACAAGAAAGGCATTGACTGCAAAAAGGCGTTTGCTCCACGAAGATATTAAGAATTTCATGTCCCGCCTCCCCCCAAGAGGGTTCAGGTATCACTCTACATTGTCTGCATGACAAGGACCAGAGGCAGCTGCTGCTTTGTTCTTTGAGCCTGTCAACACCTTGACATGCCCCAAATGGTTGCAATTACACCTCCAGGCGTTGGGTATGCTGGCAACTGGGCAGAAAAAGGATACCCAGCAGGCTAGATGAGTAGGAAGCTGTCCAAAAGGTCCCAAAAGAGGCAATACGCCTCTGATTGAGAGTTGTCGAGAATCACAGGTGGGGAGAAGGCTCTTGTGCTTGGATCCTGCTTGGGGCTTCCCATAGGTATCCGGCTGGCCACTGTGAGAACTGGATGCTGGGCTAGATGGGCCATTGGCCTGATCCAGTAGTGTCGATACAATGAAGCAAGACTCAAACCATTTCCAGCTCCGTCTTCTTCCTGTGCAACACGACACCCAATCCTGTCACTCTTTTAACATCCCGGTGTGGTTTGTTTTCTTTTGCAGAAGCATTTCTACGTGGTGGCCGCTGCCAACAGGCTGAGGAGGTTCCCGAGCATGACTGAGAATCCTGTATAACCTGTTGTAGAAGACCGAAAATGGAAGGACTCTGGTTTTTAGCCACTGGCCCACCCTCACCCGTTTGGGCAATTAGGATGCATTTCTTCCTCTCCTATTATCCCATAGCCACAAGCGTGCTGAAGTTTCTGCCTTTGAGCCCTAATAGGATAGGATGGGACTTGCTATACAAGGAGGAAATGGGTTCTGTTGTGGAGGGGGGACGGTGACCACGAGTCTTGCCTCACAATACCTTCATTTCTCCAATTCTATCTTAGTGCTTAGCAGTGACCCTATCTGAGTGGGGCTGGTTTCCTTTGAGAGTAGTTTGAGAACTGTGAGGAGCATGCTAGAACAAAGCAACACACCGCGTCCTCGCTTACAGCTGATTTCAGCCTGTTTGCTTTCAAGTTAGTACATTGGGTGGGTGCGACGAAACAAATTGTGTACCTTCCCAAACATTTGTTTCCCATCACACTTTTGCTTCCTCTGCTGCTGCTTGACCCCATTTGCCGCCTTCCGCTTTGTCGCCACTGCTGGTTGCAATAAATAATTATATTAATCCAGGATGGAGGGTAGAGATGCTTCAGGCTTGCGGGATTTCCTTTCTATTTTACAATAATACTGGGGTCCCTCCACCTGAGCCAGGTGTAAAAACAGTGGCTATGAGGGCAGCACCACTTACCTTAAGCATCTCACGAGCCTCACAGTGAGACAACTTACATAGACAAGTGTGAACGTTCATCAAAGTTCCTGCAGATCAAGAAGTTGATCTCCAAATTCTTAAAATCAGCCAGCAGACACTCAAAAGGCAACCAAGGAACACTTCTCTTTTGGTGAGGACGAGTTGTGCAATTGAAAAACCCAACCAGCTATCACAGCAAATTAATTCTTTTTCTTTACGTTTACTTAGTTGGAAATTCTTGCAGGTACGACCCTATTGCAAATCAGTAATTACAAATTACACCCTGATGACACACCTGTTTATGCCCCAATTGCCTGTGGTGATCCACACAAAGGTTTGCTGTGATCCATAACATCAGTTATTACCGACTTATTACCAGACACCCGGGGAGGGAGGTGCAGTCTCACCTTGTGAGAAAGGCAGGATCTATTAGGGATCAACCTTTTGGGGCCTGTTTGCAAACTGGAGAAACTGTCATTCAACATGCTAAACCACTACACTACCAACTGGCTATTCTCAGTGGGGCGGGTTTTCTGTTTTTTACACCTCCTTCAGCAGCCTCAGACATGCATATTTTAAACTTCCATGTAGGGGATTCATCAATGACGAGTTCTGCATTCATGCATATAATTTGGAACGCGGTTGACTGGCAGCAAGAAAGGGAAACAACAGTAACTCCGATTTATATACTGCTCTGTGTCATTTGAAAAACAAGACTAAAAAGGAGAGGAAGAAAAATATATAGAAAAGTATTTATTGATGTTGCTGCAAGGGAGGGATGTCTTACACAAAGCCACAATAAAAATAAACTTGAGAGACAGAGTAAGAATGCGGAGTTAAAAATTGTGTTGTCGAATAAGATTTTCAAGGGCTGGAAGTGGGAATGAATTGGCAGCAGGCATATTCAGATACCAAATCTTTGCACCCCGATTTGAAGTGTCTTCTGTGGAAGCAACTTCCACTGCAAATAATGGTTTACATCTGAGCAAGCATGGTTATGGCTGAGATGCCTGGATTGCCAAATCCAGAATTTGTCGTAACATGGAAGGCTCCCTCCACCTCCAAAAATCTGAGCTGCGGCACAGAAGTTCTTTCTCACTGCAAAAACAGTTCCAAACTTTCTTGAACAATATAACGTGGAGTTCACAGGCCCTCAACAGCAAAATAAAGAGCTCACACGTTTTGAGGGCCATTTCAGTAGTGTAGCCCTCCTGACCAAGGAGAACCCATCAGTAGGGCAGGCTTTCTGCATTCATCCCAGAAGCCTCCAGGGGAGGAAGCAGGAAGCAGAGGCCAATTCCCACAATCCATGTTTTGTGCTACGACACCCAGCTGGGAAGTGTGCGCACTCAAACCAGTGCCCAAGAAAAACCACCACGAAGGTTGCTGGCCTAAAAATACCATTGATTCTAAAAATCCCAGAAGAGCTGCCTGCTGTGGTCAAACACTGTCCCTTTGTGATTTGGCTGCGTTTTCCAAAATTCTCCTCTTCCATTCTTCATACTCTTCTTTTGCCTCCGTTTCAATTTTTGGACGCTTGCGAGGGGCCTCTGCTTCCGTTTCATCTGCTGTCATGGGGTGGAAAAGAGAGACAAGACTTTGGAGAAGATGCTCGTACAACAAGTAGTGGGGGAGAACCCAAATCAAATATCCTTCTAGCTGGTTAAGGACTTGCTGCACCCTCTCAGTCATCAAGTTCTCCCCCTCCCAAATATATATTTACGTATGAAAGTATTTGTAGTCCCGCCTTCTTGCAAAGCATCAGGGCAGTGTGCAACCATATTAAAATAGTAATAAAAGAAGTACAAAACAATCATTAAAAGGTCTGGTTGCTCAAGCGACCTTTCAGACAGATGCATAGGCCTGCTGGCATGAATAAAGGCCTTCAATAGCTGCTGGAAAGTCGTAGGAGAGGATGCTTGACGAATCTCCGCTGGAAGAGGGTTCCACAGCATGGAGGCCAGTCAATCTTATTTAACCCTGAGGACAAGTATTAGCACCTCTTCTGCTATATGTCTGCAAACCTTGGGGATCCTTTGAGCTTGCAGACACCACCCTCTTGTGGATAGATAGCAAATGCTTTAGCTACATAAGCAATGGCACAACATTGGAAATAAAGGGGAGCAATAGATGTGGCAGAGAGTTCTCGAGTCATCCCCAGTTCTAAGGTTTGGGGAGAATCAAGATGACTAGTGTGTCCTTGTCTTACCTTTTTATTTTACTCTTATTTATATCCTGTCTGCTGTTTCAGAATTCAAAAATAGAGCCCCATTCAGGCACTGCCCAGATGGTGACCAGTTTAGCTTTTGCCAGGTTCCCACATCTGGCTGGCTGGACCCAATCTTCCAGGCATGGAATGTGCTTTGCACAATTGCTTGAGAAACGCAAGATGTCTGACTTGAATGCAGAACACTTCCATCACTGGAGGAACCTGTTTTCTGCTGCAGATGTTAACCCAAGAGGCAGGGGCTCAGCATGATCTGTGAGGGTGGGCAAAGGTCTTGCAGGAGATGGTTGGCTCAGAACAGCCGT
This sequence comes from Zootoca vivipara, assembly GCF_963506605.1. Taxonomy (NCBI): domain Eukaryota; kingdom Metazoa; phylum Chordata; class Lepidosauria; order Squamata; family Lacertidae; genus Zootoca; species Zootoca vivipara. Next base: position 68,514,640 of record NC_083281.1, read on the forward strand.
GGGGATGGGGAAATTCCAGCCCGGAAACCTAATTAGATTCCCTATTTGGTTCATCGGGCTTTTTTTTTTGGCCAAGCTACGTCCAACTGCCTTGTACCTGGCACCAGGTATGTGTGTGTAACAAAGTGTGTGTAACAGGTAACAAAGTAGCTCCTGTGTGGTTTGCAGGCACTGCTGATCAGATGCTTGCAAAGCACCATGCCAGCATGACAGTCAGGTGAATGACAGGTGGGTGGCTAATCACACCTATCAAAGCTGGTCCACGTGTGTGTCTGCATGGAGCTAAGAATCCAGCCAGTTTTGCCTACAGCAAATGGATGCACACACCAGCTCCAGTGGCCTTTACATAGACCAGAAGAGGACAGGGTCTATCTATAGATATATATATACTGTATATATAAAATATGGTATGTCATGGAATGTCGCCAAAATTGTGGTATTACAATTTATGCCAATTGTTACCTTGCCAAGTTCAAGGTGTCGGTACTAACATAATAAGGCCCTTTACAATTTAGGACTAGTTTACCTTAATCCATAGTAGATCACTATGGTCTGTGGAAGAGTTTATCCTGCAAGTTCCAAAGATCTCAGAAGCCTGCTCTGCAGGAACTCAGAGCAGGGCTTTTAGTGTGGCTGCCCCGTTCTCTGCAATACACTTTCCTGGGGAGATACTCTCTGTACTTTCCAGAAACAACCAAAGACGTTTTAGTTGTGAAAAACCTTCCCAGCTGGACGAAAAGGTGACTGACGCAAGGACTACTCTGTATGGTTTTAGTTTGGTTTTAAATGTATTGGCTGTTTTCATGTTTTTAACTATCTTTACCACACACTGGTTGTTTAGAAAGCGACTAATAAAAACAACACATTGCTCTAAATATCACTATTAAAACAGCAAGACGACTTTTTGACTTTTACCAACCCTGGACGCCCCAAACTGGTTCATCCAATACAGCTGAGAACACTTTCCTATCACTGAAGCTGCTCTTAGGGCCTGGTTCCCAAGTTTCCAACAAAGGACCCTGTTTTGCAGAAGCAGTAGGCGAGCGAGTCATGTTTCACCTACCAGCGTTCTTGCCAAGGCCTTCCAGCAAGGTCTCCTGAGGTTTGGAGGCCTCCGTGGCCAATGGAACACTTTCACCTTTGGAAGAAGAGAGAACAAGCTCCTCAGTGTGGTTTATGTTAAATCTGGATTTCTAGACCAGGGTGGGAAGTCGTTACCATCATCCAGCCAATTTTCAGGGATGATGGGAGGTGGCATCCAGCAGCATCACAAGCTCACCTCTGTTTCAGATCATGGGTAAAATTTATCACATGCACATGCTGGAGACAGAGGACTGAGGCTACAAGGGATGGATAAGAAATACATACGGCCCATTTGCTGGCTTATCTTCTCTAGCTGGCCGTGGAGACGGTCAAATATGGTTTTCTTCACCCCAGACGCAGCTACCATTTTGTTCTTATCCACTTTAAGTTTCAAACACCTGCAAGAAGAAGCCGGCTGATTTTCAAAAGGATCATCCGACCGAATATTTCACCATACTCTTCGCTCCGATTGTAAACAGTCACTTGCCTGTAGCAAGTAAGAATTTGCCTGCGGGAAGCTGGACGTCTAGAAAATGCAGGGATGGCAAAAAATGGTGCCCTCCAGATCCTGCTGAACTACAACTCCCATCAGCCCCAGCAAGCATGATCCATGGGTGCTGTAGTTCAGCTACATCTGCAGCTCAGGCCCCAACCATGAGCACGTGGCCCTTGACTGCATACTCCCTGCAGCGTGTGGCCCTCTGGGGCAAAAAGGCTGCTAACTTCTGTTCTAAACAATCTGCATTTCTTCCTGGTGCAGAATCCTAGTTGTTATCCCCACCTGCCCATCACCTGAGCAGAATTAACACAAGGAGAACTTCTCAGTACCAACCCCACCCCAAATACAAAATGGAACCTGGGCAAACTTTACCTGCAAGCTGTAAATAATGCTGCGGTGGTGAATAAGGACTTGGACAAATCAAGATCCATCTTCTGAGCTTCTGGCAGGCTGGATTCATACCTGAAAGAGCAAAGCCACTTTCTGAAAGGGAGTGAAGCTCTCAAATAGAGAGTTGATGCAGCCAAATAGCAGCATCCATACGTGGGATGGGCATCAGTAGGCTGTAGGCAGCTTTCCAAAAGCAGCCCAATGTGGACTGAGCAATGCTCAGGGGCCTTGGAACAGAGTATCCTCACTGGTTAGAACTCTGAACAGGAAATAGGCAGCGATCATTTTAGGCATGTCCGTTATGTCTGTGACTGTGCACACACACATTGTGCCAAACCCGGAAGTGACCCGGAAGTGTCATAAAAAGGGATTGAATAGGGTCTTTGCAGGCTTTCAGTGGCGTTTCAAATATACGTGATTTCACTTAAACGTGTGGTGCCTTGGAACGTAACCCCTGTGTAAATTTGGACTTGCCTATACAACAAACCAGAGCATTTTGTTGTTGGCCCCGCTGACATTTCCTAAAAGCAAGGGTAAAAGCTTGAGCTGCAGGATCTCCTTTAAAATTCCCTACCTTTGCAGTATTTTTGAGGCCATATTCACTGCTTCCAGGCAGCAAAACTGAACAGCCAGATCTCGGATGCCAAGGCTGGAATGCACACCCAGGAGGCTCTCAAAGGACCTCATGCAGCTCTGGTAAGCAGTCTTGTTCATGCCAGAAAGTTTCACTAAATAAGCCTTGAGAGGGAAGAAAAGCACAGAAAACCATGAGACAATTTCTCCTTGCAAGCAACAGCCTCTTACCTAGTCGCCTGGGGTAAATAAGGATCCCTTCTATTCAACCAGCTTAAAGGAAGGTGGTTTTGCATAGGTATGTGTGGGGTGGCATGCAAGAAATTTCTGTTAAATTTTTTTTTTGCTCTTGTTTCAAGGCTTTGCCATGTGCAGTCAAAAGAGATGGCTTAAGAAAAAAAAGCACTTGGGGTGGGGAGGTAGTCGTATAACCATTTATTACTTTGTCCACGGGGTTTTTTGTGAAGGCAGCAGCCAAGTCCAGGCAGATCACGGCTTTGCTTGTGGCAGTCATCTGAGCCAGCAAGGTGGCACATTTCACTTGAGACAGGCGCAGATACTCTTCAGCTTTCCTGTGGTGCAGCAAAGAGAAGAGACGGTTAATTCCATTTTCACAGCCGGGACAGCCAAACAGAACCTGAACTGTCCCATTGAAAGTAATGGAAAGTGGATTAATCCGTTCCAGACGGGTCTGTGGAGTACTTATCTTGAAAGTACTCAACCTGAAGCGTACTTAACCCGAGGAATGACTGTATGCTATACCTTTAAAGTACTTTCAAACCACGCGCTTTTCTGCAAAGGATCCAGGGCACTGTAGTTAACACCTATGAAGCTGCAATTCCCAGTAGCCTTTAAGGAGCCCAGAATCCTTTGAGGGAAAGCAAGCACTTTGGATGTGCTTTAAAAGCACAGCGTGCACAAGGCTAAAGCCTTCAGTCCGATCCAGCAACTGGGCCCTTGTAGCGTTTAGGGAAACTTTTAGGTTATCATGAAAATAATATTTTTGTGTTAAGCAAATTTGAATGCAGCTGGTTTATACAGGTCTGAACATTTGGGAGAGAACTCAGAGGACTTAACTAAAGGAAAGTCCAAGAAATATATTCTATGAACCCCCAAGGTCATTAAAGGCAAGATAGTTTTTAACCCAAACTGCTTTTCGATGTTTTGATTGCAACTGTTTTCAGAAATGTTTTGATTGTTTTAGAATATTTTTGCTTATCTCTTTGCTTTTAAATAATGGTGTGTCTGTTTGCCTCCCTTTGATGGATGGGGTAGAAATAAGCCATCATTGTTAATTTATTGGTCGCTCCCTACCACCTCCTCCCCGTAACTCAAAACGACAATACGTAAAGGAACACATACATTAGAAGTGGCATAAAAAGGGTGTGTGTGTGGGAAACAAAGAAAAATCTAAAAGTTTTTTTAAAAGGCAGGATTAAAACATCCCTCTAACTTCAAGGAGGCCCCAGATAATCAAATACCAAAGGCCTTTAAATAAACAAATACAAAAATTCAATGAATGAATGCAATGAAATAAAATCCCCTTCCCCCAGTTCACCTGATAACTCCGGGCGCAGTGACGCCCAGCTTGGAAGCCAAACACTGGATCACTTCGCGCTCCATTCCCGGATCGCTAAACTCAGCCTACGCCTCCACCAACCCGGCTGCTACGATCCTCCTTTTCTTTCCCGCGCGCGCATGGGAGGACGCGACACCTTCAAAGCCTGCCGGGAACGTTGCGACACGCTTGCCGCGCCCCTTTCGAACGCTCGGCTGCCTCTCTGAACGTCCCCGCCCTGGCTCCACCCACTCCCTTGCTGTCACTCGCCGGAGGCTCTCCTCAACCCACTCCTTCCCTTCCTTCCTTCTCCGGAACGTGACGTAGCGCCGTTCCATCCTATTACAGCTCTCCAGGAGGAAGGGATAGCGAAGAGGCGCCTAATCAGTCAGGAAGACAAGCCCGAGGAGCGTGGAGGCCCTATTGGCGGAACGGAGCGTCCGTCGCCGCTCCTGAGAGCCAATCACTGCAGCGGAAGGGAGACTTCCCCCTTCGGCTTTTGGCCAATCGGGAGCGAGAGTAGAAGAAAAAGAGGCGGGGTCCAGAGCGGGTTTCCTTTGTCACATGACAGTGGTGGGAAGTGGGGGGGCGGCTGAGCAGGCGCCTAGCTAGGAGGGGGTTTGTTGCAAGCGCTGCGGGGGTTGCAGTGAGTGACGCGCCACTATGGTGAGTAAGAAAAAAAGAAGGGGGTGATAAAGAGGGGTGGTGGGTGGGGGTCGCCTTGGCAAGAGGGGCTGCGCAGGCCTCCTCCTCCTCCTCTGCAGTCCTTTCTATGGGGCAAGGCTGTTGGCCTGGCTGCTGGTGGTTATCCCTTCCCCCCAATTAAATATATTAAGCCTTATCAGTTAATTGGTTCTATTTATATAGCCATCGATAAGTGTTCTTTGGGTGCATTGCAGTCAAAAGGTGGAAACTGCAGAGCTGGACTACAGTAATGTGCTTTCCGTGGGGCTGCATCTTGAAGACGGCTTGGGGAAGCTGTCAGGGCGCTAAAAGTGAACGGGACGGGAGGTTTGAACACGCAACATGACTTTTGTGTTTCGTTGTGCTGACTGCTGGTGTGTTTCTCAGCGCAACTCAAAAGGGCTGGTATTAACCTTTAAGGCCCCCAAGCCCGCCTTTCCTCAACCTCTAGAACAGGTGTGGGCGACCTTTGACCCTCCAGATGTTGCTGAAGAACAACTTCTGTTGTCCCTGGCCATTGGGCATGCTTGCTAGGGCTTTGGGAGTTGTAGCGCACTGGTTCCCCACTGTTGCTCTAGAGATGTTTTGGGTGGTCATTCCCAGGTAGCGTGGCTGTGCTGACCTGGACTGATGGGAGGGCACATTGTTGGGGAGGGCTACCCTAAATTGGTTGGGAATTAATTACTTTAAGATTGTCTGCACTCCTATGATACTGCCTGTAATATGTGCTTGTGTACTGACTGGAGAATTTGGTTAGGCTCATGAGTATTCACCAGAAGGCCTTGTTGGTGGTGGCCTCGCAGTTGTGGAAGTTGCCCAGTTAATATTTCTTTGGACCCCTTCACTTCAGGCATTGAGAATGTCTGCCAAAATTCTTACTAATGCCTTTCCTTAAGAGAATTTTGGTGATCTTATTCAGAATCTCTTACACATCTGTCTTCAACCACTCAGTGCTTTGCACTGCAAAGTTCATTTTTCTCCATGGCTTTATAAGGGGTTGGCTCTGAAAAGGGACAAACATATAACTGTAACAAAGCGTATCAATATTAAAAATGCAACAATAAGAATCGAACATTTTAATGCCACTCTTTATTGTGTCAGGTTCAGGACAGTGTACAGCATAAAACATTTATGTTTTAAAACTCCCACAATACACACTTAAAAGAAAGAAGTTGAGCACAACCCTAAGTATGTTTACTACTGAGCTCAATGGGGGTTTATTATCTTCAAGAAGTGTGCTTAGAATTGCACTCTACAACTAAAGTAATTTAAACTGCTAAATTAAAAGACCACTTGAATTAAGGAAGTCTCAAGTTCATGTGGAACTGCAAAGGTTCTGCTTAGCTAGCAAATACTTTTTCCAGAAGGGGGAAAGCAGTAAATGGCTCCAGGTGTGGCTTCCTTCATGACTAATGCTGCAATCCTGTGGGAACTTACTCAGAAGTAAGCCCCACACTATCTAGTAGTGCCCTAGTAAGTACAGAGTCTTGTAGCACGTTAAAATACTGAGATGTTAGGGTAGGGCTGATGGGAAATGGGGGTCCAGCAACATCTGGTGGTCCAAAGGTTCCCTGCTTTGTGGGCTTTGTCTGCATGGAAACCTCTTCATATGCAGATACAGAAATAACATACAAAAGAGAGGAACAAATGTGAAATCTGGGTCAACAGTAAAGGTTATGAATTTGATGGGCTCGTGAGAGAGCCATTCACGTCTTGGAAGTGATCCAAGAGTCTTCTATATGTTATTGTTATCATGCGCGACTTAAGACCTTGTTAGGTGTTGCATCAGGGGTTGGGCATCTGAGTGGTCAAATGCTGTGCAAATATTTTTAAATTGTTAACAATGAGAAAGCTACCTCGATCAACAGCCAGGTTTGATATATATGCTAATTGCAACCCCCCCCCAAGTCCTACATATGTTTGTGAAAACAGACGAACTCCTAGCTTTCTTGTGTACCATTCTTTTGAGCCCAAGGAGACCTCTTCCTCTGATGTTGGGATAGCCAAAATGAAGTCTTCTAGAGATTATTGGACAACAACTCCCACCATCCCCACCTTTTGGAAGCGCTGGCTGGGGCTGATGGGATTTGTAATCCAAAAACATCTGATGAGTATCACTTTGAGGAAGACTGTGTTATACTTAACAAGGCTGTGCAGCTGCATGGAAAAGCTGGCATTGAGGTCGATCAAAAGCTGGCATTGAGGTCGATCAAACTTGGCCCTCCAGCTGTTTTGGGACTACAATTCCCATCATCCCTGACCACTGGTCCTGTTAGCTAGGGATGATGGGAGTTGTAGTCCCAAAACAGCTGGAGGGCCAAGTTTGGCCATCATTGAGGTAGATGGTTGGAGGTCAGGAACAGTATTGAATCTTGAGCTGAGGAACTTAAAAGCTCCGAGTGTGTTTGAAAATGGTAAAGGTAAAGGGATGAATAATGGTAGGGATGAATAATTCTTCAGATCAGAGCAGGGATAAATCATCTTCATCCAAGGAGCTCGTTGAAATGACTGGACCAAGAGTAATTTGTCAGCTTCTGCTATGTGGTTGTTTGCCTTGCTGGCTGTTATGACCATCGTTGCTGGCTGTTATGACCATCTTCCTCTTGGTGCTTGCACCATCAGAAGTGACACGGGTGGCATCCTCGTTTGTGGAACCCTCCCCATTTCTATTCACCCTCCTCCAATTGTAATTTATATACAGTGGTACCTCTGGTTAAGAACTTAATTCATTCCAGAGGTCCGTTCTTAACCTGAAACTGTTCTTAACCTGAGACACCACTTTAGCTAATGGGGCCTCCCGCTGCCGCTACGCCACCAGAGCATGATTTCTGTTCTCATCCTGAAGCAAAGTTCTTAACCTGAGGTACTATTTCTGGGTTAGCGGAGTCTGTAACCTGAAGCGTTTGTAACCTGAAGCGTTTGTAACCCAAGGTACCACTGTAGTTAATTTATTTATAAGGATATACACTTGTTCCCACCACCAGAATCCCCAGGGTGGCTTCCAGAATATGAAAGTACAATAAAGCAAATCAGGTTAATGGTCTTTGGGTGTCGGCTAGAAACACTTTTGCTTATGGGGACATTCAGAGGCCTTGACATAGAGTAGCTGGACCGTGCAAGCAGGAGTTGATGGGAGTTGGAGTCCAAAACATCTGGAGGGCACCAGTTTGGATTCCCAACTCCCATCTGCTCCAGCCAGCATGATTGTGCAGAAGGGCACCAGTTTGGTGAAGGCTGGGTGAAGACAGTGTTCTTCAACCCTAAGTCCCCAGATGTTGCTTTACAATTCCCATTATATCTGGTGATTGGCTAAGATAGCTGAGGGTGATGGGAGTTGTAGTCTAACAACCTTTCAGGACCCAAAGTTGAGGAATACTAGAATATTTAGATTGCAGCCCTGTACTCACTCACCTGAGAGTGAGTGAACTAAATGGGCATTACTTTTTATGTACCGGTAGACACTTACAAGCTTGCAGTTTTGGTCTCTGCTGTGTTTTATGTTTTATGATGCATTGTTTGAAAACTTAGATTGTCATGTTGTCCTGAAAATGTGTCTTAAATGATACATTTAAAAAAAATATAAACTAAGGGTGTTGGGCATGTTTTCAAGAAATGAGGGAAACGCTACATGATCGTTAGCTGTCAGTATACATATGGCTATAGAATATATATTTTTAAGATTACTGAAAGATATGGGAAAAAAAGAATATAACAGCATGGACTTCTAAAAGCAAATGTCAGGCTTCACAGAGTACAACTACTCTAAATAATATACTTGGAACATACTGCAATTGGCTTTCTACACTAAAATAAATGCAGTTCCTCTGGAATTTTGGTAAACCATTCAATGTGGTAACCAAGAAAAATAAAACCTTTATAAAAGTTGGCTGTATTGGCATTTCATTAAATGGAAACAAGGAAACTTTGCAAGACATGTGAAATCCTTTCTAGGCTGGTCTTTCTTGTTGCCACCTTGGAAGAATATCCCATGTGTTGACATTCTGCAGGACCTTATTTACTTACTGTGATGTGTTTATATCTTGTCATTCAATCAAGGAATTCAAGGTGGCTTACAACAGATTGCGCCAATACAGAGCAAACAAAGACCCCATATCCAGCCTCACAGCCTTCAGTTCTTTGGCTGGTGGGTGGGGTGAGAGTATGCTTCTTTATGGCCAGAATGGACTTTCTACTTTTACGTCTGCAGGCCCAGGTCCTTGCTGATCCTATTGTCTGCCTACTCTTGGGCAACTAAGTGCAGCATTCTCCATCACTGATCACCAGTAGTGTTGGTCCCACAAGAAATCACCATTAGCTTATTCCCACAATGGATAATTAGCTTAAGAAATTTCTTGCCAAGAGATGGGGTCCTAGGCCCCTAAACTCAGATTATTTTTAAAGAAAATTAGACGAATTTAGGGAGGAGAGGGTGATCAGCTGCTGCCTATTTACTTAAAAGATCCCCCCTTTCCATAAGGTTCTAGGTGGGGTTACAACAGTATGATATACAGTTATGAGAACAGATTGAACCGCTGCAATTATGAAAGAAGGAGAGTTGTTTCAAGTGGAATGGAATTGTATAAACTGCATTTAGCCATGTGACCTACTTTTTAAAGAAGTTCCTTACCTGCCCTTCACCACAAGGTTGCAGGGTGGATCCCCAACCATACAGTAATGAAGCCCAATAAAGCAAATGAAATGATGTACCTCAGGCAGCAGAGGCATAGGGATCCTGCATTGTTCGAACATTGCACGCCAGTGGAAATGAATTGCTGGGGAGCAACAGCAGGGGAGAATGGTAGCTTCCTAGAAGCCTACAAGGAGGGTTCGAAGGGTTCTGATGGGTTTCTGGTTGGGGGAAGTGGGGTGATGGACTAGGTGGAATATCACTCTGACCCAGCAGCTCCTGCTCCTATGTTCTTGCCAGGAAGTAATCACCTGTTTCCCTCACCCCTTTTTCCTAGCCGACTACACAGCAGTCTCCTCAGGATGAGCAAGAGAAGCTCCTGGATGAAGCCATTCAAGCTGTCAAGGTCCAATCCTTCCAAATGAAGCGGTGTTTGGTAAGAACTGTGGGGCTTGATTCCCTTAAAAGTTTGGGCCTAGAGTTCTTCAACCTCAGGCCCCTCAGGTGTTGTTGGACTGCAGCTCCCATTATCCTCAGCCAGCAGTCGTCGATGATGGGTGTTGCAGCACAGCAACATCTGGCCCAGTGTCACTTAAGGAGTGCCATCTCCCCTATGTAAGGTCTAAGGTCTGCCAAGGAGACCCATCCTGGATCCCTTCTCTGTAAGGGAATGCAGAACACCACAGGCTACAGCTCTGGAGTTCTCTTTCCCAAAGGATCTACAAGGCTGCCTCTCCAACCATTTTAAAGCATAAAATTACATTTCTTAATCTTCTCAGTTCATTTATTTCTGACAGGCATTGTCTTTTCAGCTTCTGCTGTTTTATTTGGGTTTTGTTTTTAAATTTAATTTATCTTTGGATATAATCTTATTGCTGTAAAACTGCCTTTGAGTGCCTGTTCAAAATAGTGGCCTAGACGTCATCTCAAAAAAATATATTTTGGGATGTTCTGGAAGGGTGAATTGGCAGGTCGCTCCTTGACCTCCAGAGCACTGGATATTCCTGAAAGTTACAAAAGGCCATCACTGCCATGTGCACATCTGTGTATGACTCTTGCATGGCGGGGCGGGGGAACTAATTGGGAAATGAGATGTGCGACCAATAATCTTACTTTTAAATGTTTTGTTTTGTTAGGACAAGAACAAGCTAATGGATGCCCTGAAACATGCCTCTAACATGCTTGGTGAGCTGCGGACTTCGATGCTTTCCCCAAAGAGCTATTATGAGCTCTGTATCCTCTTGAGACTAGCTGAGTCTTGTTTGGGGTGATGGTGATAGGGAGGGAGGGAACTTGGAACAACACCTGCAGATGGAAGAACCATGGGAGCAATTTCCTTGCTCATCGTATGATCCAGCTCCCTGCTCCCATGCAGGGAATCCAGAACTGTATTATTTATTACATTTCTCAAGGTTGGGTTAGCACGATGGTTCCAAAACGTTTTCAGGCCACCACTCCCTTGGTTCCACAAACTCATCCCCAGTGCTCCCATCCCCATTAAAAGCATTACTCAGAACAGTGGTTTGCACGACTCACTAGGGATAATAATAATAATAGTTTGGATTTGATATCCCGCTTTATCACTACCCGAAGGAGTCTCAAAGCGGCTAACAATCTCCTTTCCCCTCCTCCCCCACAACAGACACGGGGCTGAGAGACTTCAGAGAAGTGTGACTAGCCCAAGGTCACCCAGCAGCTGCATGTGGAGGAGCGGAGACGCGAACCCGGTTCCCCAGATTACAAGTCTACCGCTCTTAACCACTACACCACCACATAATAAAATTCCAAATAGTAACATTTATTTGAAATCCAGTTGAACCACTGAGTCGAATTAATTCAACATAATTGATGAACTTGATTTAGTGATGCCAGCTAATAGTTATTTATATCTCCAGTATTCCCTGCCATTCCCTTGCCTCCTAGGTAATCCCACCACCTGCAAGGGTTGGTACAGCTCACTTTGGGAACCATTAGATTTCAAAGACTTTCCCTCTTCCTCTTGCCTAGCTATCTCTGCTTGAGGACTCAAGCTTTTTGCCCTCTAAAATGTCAGCACCTTCCTTCCTGCTGCCCCCATCATCTGCATTAGATTCTGAGCTCTTCCAGGGCTACTGATTTTCCCTTGGTACTTCTGGGTAGTCACACACCCACACATCACACCACCTACCTGCTGCTCTGGTCTGAATCCTTAACCACAAGGAAAAGATATGGCGATCTCCGATGAGCTACACTACCTGGAGGTTTACCTGACGGATGAGTTTGCCAAGGGAAGGAAGGTGACAGATCTCTATGAACTGGTGCAGTATGCTGGAAACATCATCCCACGGCTGTAAGTAAATAAGAATCGAGGGTGACGTATTGCGTTCTGGGACCAGTAATCTGCTTTCTGCAACTGCAGTAGCCTTTCCATATCACCTTAAATTTTCCTGTGGTAGAAGGGAGCATTGTTTGGCGGGCAGCAAGTAAGTGGCCTCACTCGGGCAGATGTTTTGGACTACAACTCCCATCACCCATAACAACCACATGATGGGAGTTGTAGTCCAAGACATCCAGAGAGTACAACGCATGAGAAGGTTGCTTTTGCTTCTGTGATTGCACTTAAGTATCCTTAACGGTTTCTCTTTCTCCTCCCTCCTCCCTTAGATATTTACTCATAACCGTTGGGGTTGTCTACGTGAAGTCCTTCCCCCAGTCCAGAAAGGATATCTTAAAAGACCTGGTGGAAATGTGCCGTGGTGTCCAGCATCCTCTGAGGGGCCTGTTTCTGCGTAACTATCTCCTTCAGTGCACACGGAACATCTTGCCTGATGATGGGGAACAGACAGAGTAAGGGGCCTGGTGGGGCGGAAGTGGAGCTTTCATAAGTGTGTTGCGTGTGTTTGGTAGGCAGACACTGGAGCAAAGCTGCACGGGCTGAGGTCACCTGAGGGCAGCAACAGCAGGTGCAATTAGTGCCTGGAAGAGAGGTCACCTAAGACGCCTTGGTTCCAAGATGGAAGACGGTGGAGTGTAAATGGAGAGTCCAATCAGGAGCTGCCAATTTCACCTCTGGTAACAGTGATGGCTCCCAACTTGGGGCAGCTTTCTAAGCAGATTAGATAAATTCATGGGAGGATAAGGCTGTCAATGGCTGCTAGCTGCGATGGCTATATTAAGAATATAAGAGGAGCCTGCTGGATCAGGCCAGCATCCTGTTCTCACAGTGGGCCAACCTGATGCTCCCATAGAAAGCTGGCAAGTAGAGCACAGACGTAGTCTCCAGCAACTCTTGAGACTCAAGATCCTGAATTAGATGGGCCCTTGGTCTGATCCAACAGGGTTTCTGTGCGGTTTGCCAATCATTTGAGGTTCCTTTTCTAGTCTGCAGAGTCGCCCAGAAAGTCGTCTTCCAGGATCTTCTTTCTCAGTTCAGCTCATGTTGGCGAATTCCCACGTGGGAGTGAACACACCACCCATTCTAGTTTTGCTTAAAGTATTTAACTTGAAGGGTTAGCGTGAATAATTTGCACAACTGCTTTTCTGAGGGAAACAAAGTAAAACTGTACAGAGAACCATTCCTTCCTCTCTGCTCTTCAGCCATCTGGACAGAGGTAACAGCCACCTCTGTCAGAACGCCTCTAATAGAGAAGTCCATTGTTGGGGAGAAACCTTGTTGCTAGGGGCAAAACTCTGCAAGGATCATTTCAAGCCTTATTTCTTAGACTACACTTACACAGAGTTCTTCTGATGTCCTTAAGTCATGGCTGGGCTCACTGGGAGACATGTTGGCGAGGGAAGGGAGGAAACCCATCGGCTCTCTGCTTTGGGACACCTGCCAGCTATGCAAGTTGCTTCCCAGGAAGCTGAACATTGCAAGTTGGTTGCATTCTGCCGCTTTCGTTCCTTGTTTAAGAAACAAAATAGCTTGGCCCTCCAAAGTGTCATGATGAGCTGATCTTCTGTTGCAGCCCGTGCCCCTCTAGCCTTCTCTCTCTAGCCTTGGGACTCTAGCCTTGGGACTAGCCCTGCCTTTCGCCCTCCTGGAGTGTTTTCTGCAGGGTGGAATGTGTCCTTGAATTCTGAGAAAGGACTCTTGTTTCTCTGGATGGAAGATAGAGAGGGTGGTGTGTGTGTGTGTGTGTGTGTGTGTGTGTGTGTGTGTAGAAACTAGCATACTGTACAAAAGCTAAGTTTGTATTGATTTATTTGTCTACTTTTCCTGGAAAGGAAAGGACACCCCCCCCCTTCGCCCTGTTGCCTGATAACATTGTTGTGCACAAAACCTCCCTAGCTGAGCACTCCTACAGGACAGGAGCACAGCTTCATGTCCATGAAAAGGATACTCACATCTTCTTTGGAAGAGATGCAAATTGTATGTTACGGTGTGCGGCTTTCTCCAGGCTTTTAAAATGGAATGGTTCCCAGCGCGTGTTTAAATCCAGCCAGGGGTTCTTCAGGCTGCAGATATTTAGACCAAAGAGGGCTCTTTTTAACAAGCATCTCTCTCCATGGTTCAAACTGGGTGCTGCTTTGTTTTATTTTGAAAATGAATTTGACCCTCATCTTGAAAGCAAATCCTCTCTGGCCTCCTGTACATCCGTAAAAAGGAAATGCTTGCTCTCTTGACTTTACAGTGAAGAAACGACCGGGGACATCAGCGATTCCATGGACTTTGTGCTGCTGAACTTTGCTGAAATGAACAAGCTCTGGGTGCGAATGCAGCACCAGGGACACAGTCGTGACCGAGAGAAGAGGGAGCGCGAGAGGCAGGAGCTGAGAATCCTGGTGGGAACCAACCTGGTTCGGCTGAGTCAGCTGGAAGGGGTCAATGTGGAGAGATATAAGCAGGTGAGATGGTTTATTGGCTTGGCTTGGCTCCAGTTCCGAGTGGGCCTTTTTAGGGGTGGCTCCCTGCTTGTGGAATGCTCTTCTCTAGTGAGGCACACCTGGTGCCATCACTGTCTCTTTTTAGGCAAAAGGCAAAATCATAACCTTTTCAGACAAGCTTTGGGCCCTTAATTTGGAGGGGGTTAAGTAAATTTGTGGTCACTTTCTTGCTTATCTTTTGGCGCAGTGGGTTGTGTTAAACCTGCCTTTTTTACATACATTACGGAGGTGTTTTTAGATTTTTCTTTCGGTTTTAATTTTTGTGCTATTTTGTAAATTGCTCTGGGTAATCTTTCATGAAAAAGTGTGATAATATGCTATTAATAATAATAATAAGAAGAACAGCAACAATAAAAATGAATTGGTTAGTTGTAGTTTCTTACAGCTGCAGAAAATGAAAGTTATATTATTTTGTCCCCAGTAGTCATACCTTTTGATTCAGCTTTTTATTCACCTAACAGAGGGTTTTCTCTAGGCCAGTGGTTTTCAACCAGTGTGCCGTGAATGATGGTCAGGGGTGCCGCAGGCAAGACTGGCCACTGTCCCTCTTTCCTTCCCTCCCTCCTCTGACGCCCTCTCTCACGTTTCTGCCTCCCCAAGGCTTGCTCAGCTATTTGTCGTAGCAGCCCTGGCTGCAGGTGCCCCAGGTGAATGGTGCCTCTGGGGCTGGCCAGGGGGTGCTTCCCAGGCCCCTGTGGGGCAGTGTGAGGAGTCCCTTCTCTTTGGCCTGGGGGGGGGGGAGGGCAGCTAAGAGACCAGGGGCAGCAACTGCAACTGCTCTGAGGATTCCCAAGGGGAGGGGAGGGGAGAGGTGACTAAGGGAACACTCCACAAGGGAGGGTGTTTGTTTCAGTTTTCAGCTTAGTTTTATTGCAGCAAAATCCAGCAGTACAAAATACCATAATTCCAAAGAAAGAATCAGCAATAACATCACCAGAAGCAGAACAGTTACACAGAAGGAATTTGCAATGTATTATTCAATAGAAGAGATTTACGTTTCTTAATAGCTAAAGTGCAGAATTTGGCCACATCATATGATACTGGACTTGAGGAATCTTCCAGAAGGAATTTTTGTAAAATTTCGGGGGAGAATTCGAAATAAAATTGTAAGGGTATACATTTTGATTAGAGGGGTAAAATAAGTCGAGCAGAATGTGTGAGTGACAGATTCTGCCTTATTGGACATGCAAGGGCAAAGGCGCTCATGGATTGGTACCCGCATAAATTTGCCGTACAGCACAGCTGAGGGCATTGCCTCAAAGCAGGCTCTAGAAAAGGCCCATCTATAAGCTTCGTTAGTGATGTTAGATAAGTAAGGGGCAGCTGCAAAGTTAGGCCACGATTTTAGACATCTGTAATTCTCCGGGAGTAAGGCATCTTCTTGTTGTAATTCAACATCGTGAAGTCTCTGAGTAATAATTAGTTTTGCCTTATTCAGAGTTCCATTAAAAAGATCTTCGGGGTTTCAGCCGATTTGTTTGATCTTATTAGTTATTTGCGTAAGCCAGGGTGAATGGGGAACTGCGGCCAGGAAGTGAGGTAACATTCCCTTTGGATTGTAATGAATTTTCAACCGGAGGGATATTGCTTGCTCCCAGACTTTTAATTCAACTCTGGGGAGTCCTGCCTCTTGCCTTAACATTGCATTAGATGTACTCTTTGGGGTACCAAATGGAGATCTTAAAATTTTTGATTGTACTGTTTCAAGGATCTTAAGATTGCCAGGATGTGAGGGCGATGTGGCTGCGACATCTGTCACCCCATTGATCGCCAGGGTTGATTCGGCTGGTCTGGCTGGCTGGGCAGAGGGTGTTTGAGAAAGGGCGAGGGGCTGCCAGCTCTGCAGGCAAGGGGTGACATAACTGGGCTCCTGAGCCCTACAGGGGTGCTGCAGAAAGAATGTAGTTGGTCCAGGGAGCCGTGGACTCAAAAAGGCTGATAACCTCTGCTCCAGGCGACTAAGAATACAACTTAAAAACATCAACCACCAGCCATCAAATTCAACAAATCAGTAGCAAAACCACAAGCAGCCTCCACATGACACAGCTGGATCACATTCAGTCCACGTGTCGGGGCGAAGATGAAAGTCCTAACCTGGTGTTGAAAAGCTTGGTGGTGACACCAGGCAGGCCTCATTCCAGAAAGCATTCTGTGTTGGTGGTAGGGGAGTGGACAAGTCAAAAAGCAGTCTTCCAAGTCTTGGAGGGAAACACTCAGATGAGGGTCTTGGAGGGTCTGGGTACATGCATCCTGGGAGAAGTGTTTAAGTGGGGAATAGATTTTAGAGATGGGAGCAAGCGGGCAAGCTTGCAGAAGGCCCAAGGGAGAGAATTGACACGGAGCTCTTTTTTTCTTCCGGCCAGATTGTCTTGCCCGGCATATTGGAGCAAGTTGTCAACTGCAGGGATGCCTTAGCTCAGGAATACCTCATGGAGTGCATCATACAGGTGAGCCTGCAGAGGGAGATTACAGACGGCTTTGGTTAAGTGGCATGGCCAATACATAACAGCATGCAGGGTGTTTCTTCCTTTGGTCTCTTCTGGGACGAGGAAACAGGATACAACTAGGCATAGTGGTGAGTGTGGGAAGTATGGCAAGCATTGCCCTGCTCTGCTCAGCCAACTGACTCTTCCTGCTCTGTCTAGGTCTTCCCGGATGAATTTCACCTCCAGACCCTGAACCTTTTTCTACGAGCCTGTGCAGAGTTGCACCAAAATGTGAATGTGAAGAATATCATCATTGCTTTAATTGACAGGTGCGTAAGGAAGCATTTGAATGACACTGCAGGTGGGGAGGAAACCGATAGGCACTTGGGGAGAGCAGGTTATCTATCTTTTCCCGGTTATGAATTTCTCTGCATGGTTTCCAGGTCCTTTGCTCCATGCAGTCTTGTTAAAGGTAAAGGTAAAGGGGCCCCTGACCATCAGGTCCAGTCGTGTCCGACTCGGGTTGCGGTGCTCATCTCGCTCTATAGGCTGAGGGAGCCAGCGTTTGTCCGCAGACAGCTTCCGGGTCATGTGGCCAGCATGAAAAAGCTGCTTCTGGCGAACCAGAGCAGCGCACGGAAACGCCATTTACCTTCCCGCCGGAGCGGTCCTTATTTATCTACTTGCACTTTGATGTGCTTTCGAACTGCTAGGTGGGCAGGAGCTGGGACCGAGCAACGGGAGCTCACCCCGTTGCAGGGATTCGAACCGCCGACCTTCTGATCAGCAAGCCCTAGACTCTGTGGTTTAACCCACAGCGCCACCTGGGTCCCTGTTACAGTCTTGTTATCTTAAGCAAAAAAAAAGCCCCCGTTGGTGCGATTCCTTCTAGTGATTGGTGGAGCTCCTGTGATGTCATGGAATGCTCACAAGCTTTCTTTGGAGGCTGGCAAGAGTTAACCCAGGGAAGTCTTATAGACAGTGTAGCTTTCTGTTGGGATTAAAACACACAGTTGGGGGGGTTAAAAACGGAAAGCTGGTCTTGTTGGTAAGAAGTAAAGTTGGACTGGGAGTTTGACTAGAAAGCGGAAGCAGGGGAAGAGTAAGCACTAGACTGAGAAGAAGGAGCCAGTGAAGGCTCAGCAAAAAGGCTGCAGGAAAAGTTTCGTTAAAGGAGGAATGCATGTTCCCAAGGGACTTGGGAGTTCTGAGTGGCTTATAAGTATAAAACCAAAGCATGAAGATGCATATTTAAAATACACAATATAATGATTCCATCAAAATAAACACCCACAATTAAAATGTGCAACAAAGCAAGCCAGTTAAAATAGCATGGCAATTAAAACTGCTTAAATAGCCATTATAAAACAGGAGGTTAGGTCAGGTGGAATGCTTGTCTGGAGCAGGTGTGCTTTTCAAGAGCCCACTCTGCAAAATCATAATTGAGGAAATGAGGTTTTATCTGATTTTTTTTTTTGGGGGGGGGGGAGAAGAGATCTAGTATTGGCAAACCAGAATAGGGATTCTCAGGCTCACATGTGGCCCTCTGGATCTCTCTCTCTGGCCCTTGGGAAGCGTTCCCAGGCCACAGCCCTCACTGCCCTTACTTCACATCTTCCATGCGTGTTTTTGCCTGCCTGAAATGTGCCCTCGAAGTCTAGTAATGCCTCTCGCTTGCCTGAGTGGAGGGTGTGTGCAGAAACAAGCCTACTGCGCAAAGGTAAAAATTATATCCTTTGCTCTGCCCATGTTTGCATGTGGCCCCAAGACGGTTACCTAGGAGATAATGCGGCCCCCAGACTGGAAAAGGTTATCCACCCCTGATTTAAACAGTAGCAGTTGTGTGCTGTTGGCAGCGAGGAAGATAGGGAGGAGGGAAGGATGTCTGAAAGCCAGCAAAGGCTCTTGTCCATGCCGACAGCTTGCCAACAGGATTGGCGCATGTGCTGTTGTCAGAAAGGGGTATTGTTGGGTTTGGGTGCTTGGAGGGCAGATGAAATAAGACGCATAGAGGCAACAGGAAGGTTGAATTTCACATGTATTGTTAAGCTAGCCAGCCATGCCTGTTTTGCAGGTTTTGGCATGGTGGTTTGGGAGACGTCCAAGCAGAGTTCTGCCATTCCCTCTTGCCTTTCTCCGTTCCCTTTCGGCAGATGGATAGCTGTGGTTGGAGGGAACTGTGTTTCTGAGTGCCAGTTCAGGAGAGGAGAGGGCTCTTATGTTCTGGCCCAGCTTGCTGGATTCCCATTGCAGGCATCTGGTCGGCTGCTGTGAGAACAGGACGCTGGACTAGATGAGCCATGGGCCTGATCCATCAGGCACCTCTTTTTAAGTTGTTGGTTGCATCCAGCTAAGCTTTACTCAGAGTAGACCTACTGGAATGAATGGACCCCAGTTAAGTCATGCTCATACTGTTCTACTCCAAGTAGGTCTGTCTGGCATTAGATACGAACTCGTTATCTTTTCGGATGGCAGCGTTACCAGCATCTTTCCGAGAACTGTGTATGGTTGCATCGGTGTCTGTGTTTATAAAGCTGATTGCCTTTTAAATATTGGCAAAGGTTTGCTTTTGCATGGCTGGCAGGGATAAGCTGTGCATTTGTGTGTGGGGGGGGGCAAATGGGTGATTCAGCCACTCAGAGGGAGCTGAGCGCCTGTTTGTTTGCAGGTGGCTTTGTTTTGATGACCTCTCTGACTCACGCAGGTTTGCATTGCTTTGAGAAAAGCCTTTGTACAATGTGAAGCAGGCAACCTTTGGGTGACTTTTCGTACTCTCTCGCTTGAGAGTTTTCCCCGGTTATTTCTCTGGAACATCCAGTACTCTCTGCAGCTTGAAATGGAGTGAGATGCGGGTGCAAACCATCCATTTATTTCTCTAATTCCAGTGTTAAAAGCCCAGTACTTGACAGATTCCCCCCCTCCCCCGTTCTTCCTTTTGGCAGCAATAATAATAATTATAATGATAATACTGGTAATAATGATAATTTATTATTTATACCCCACCCACCTGGCTGGGTTTCCCCAGGCACTCTGGGCGGCTTCCAACAGAATATTAAAATACAATAATCTATTAAACATTAAAAGCTTCCCTTAACAGGGCTGCCTTCAGATGTCTTCTAAAAGTCTGGTAGCTGTTTTTCTCTTTGACATCTGGTGGGAGGGCGTTCCACAGGGCAGATGCCACTACTGAGAAGGCCCTCTGCCTGGTTCCCTGTAACTTGGCTTCTCGCTGCGAGGGAACCGCCAGAAGGCCCTCGGTACTGGACCTCAGTGTCTGGGCAGAACGATGGGGGTGGAGACGCTCTTTCAGGTATACTGGACCGAGGCCGAGCTAGTGTCTCTAATGCAGGGAGAGACTGACTTGCTCAGCTTGCTGGCTTAAATCTCCTGTGGATAAGTTTGCACAGATCCGTTTTTTGACGGCCTGTGACCTGGCCACGTTCGGAAGCCAGTGGCGGCACCAGGGGGAAACAAAAAATCTGGGGTGGCACAGGAGAGGCAAAGTATATTTCCAGGTGGGCAAGAAATTAAAATAACAGTGTATGTTAATGATAGGTGTTCGGAAATGGGGAGCAAGTGAAGGGATGAGCTCCTTCTTGGCAGGGGCAGTTGCCTTTCTCCCCCTCTCCCCCTGTATCACCTGTGACTGAAGTTAGCAGGTCTGTACCTGGTCAGTGCCTGGATGGGGAAACACCTGGGGACCCCTCTCATGCTGCCTTGAGCGTCATTGCAGAAGCAAAGCAAATATTTATCGTTAATGGCCAGTGACCAGCACCCTAGAAACCACATAAAACGCATTATCGAAATGTGTATAACGAGTAAAAGTAAGGTAAAATAAAGTAAGAACTCCATTTTTCCACGTTGTAACTCCCTGCCTGTTGACCTCAGGAAGGCGCATTTTGGTGCCTGATAAAACAGGTGGTGGTGTGGTCTAAGCCACTGAGCCTCTCGGGCTTGCTGATTGTCGGTGGTTCAAATCCCCACAATGGGGTGAGCTCCCATTGCTCTGTCCCAGCTCTTGCCAACCTAGCAGTTTCAAAAGCACACTAGTGCAAGTACCGGTAGATAAATAGGTACCGCTGCGGCAGGAAGGTAAATGGCATTTCTGTGTGCTCTGGTTTCCATCACGGTGTTCTGTTGCGCTAGAAGCAGTTTAGTCATGCTGGCCACATGACCTGGAAAGCTGTCAGTGGACAAACGCCGGCTCCCTTGGCCTGAAGCAAGATGAACACCACAACCCCATAGCCACCTTTGACTGGACTTAACCGTCCGGGGTCCTTTACCTTAAAACAGGTTTGTTTAGACACAGATGTTTGGAAAGTTGATGCAAGTTTTAATCTGCTTTTTGTCTATAGCTGTTTTACCTTTTCGAATGTCTTAAATTAATTGGTGTACATTTTTCTTACTGATTTTATTGTTTGATCATTTTTGTAAGTCTCTTTGAGATTTTTTTTCTTTCAGTCAAGCTGTGTATAAATGTGAAATGACAGATAAGTAAATAAATAAATAATAGCCCAGAGTAAAAATTAGATGGGCATCGTCAACTTAAAAGATGTATCGGTAATCCTGCCTCAAAAGCCAAAGAGCAAAATGTTTATGAAGTGTCTGGGATCAGTTTCTGGCAGGTTTTGCTCACTGCAGGAGAATATTTGACCGTACTCAAAGGGGATTAATGCATGTTGATCCGAGCAGAAGGACATAAAATGATTGCCCTGGCAGATTTGGTAATATGGGTTCAATAAAGGTTTTATTCAAGCCGCGGTAGAAGGAGCAGCACAGGAAGGTTTGCATCTCTGACTCAACCTCCCCAAAGCTTCAGGAGCACTTAAATTTTGGACTCCAACTCCCATCAGCCTTGGCCATCCGGGACAATGGGTCAGGAATGATGGGAACTGTAGTCCAAGAATCTGAAGGTCCACACATACTGTCTCCCAGATATAATGTCCACAGGGGCTAGGAGACATAAGGCAGCTGCTCACCATACATTTAAAGTGCATTCAACGCACACGGGAAGCACTGATTTCCCGCTCCAAAGAATTCTGGGAAGTGTAGTTCCCCCTCATAGATTTACAATCCCCAGTACACTTAACAAACTACGGTTCCCAGGATTCTTTGGTGGAAGCAATGTGCTCTTAAATGGGCATTGGATATGTTTTAAATGTAGGCTGCCTATTTACCTGTATGCTCTAGGAACCTAGATTTTACTTTGAGAGGAAGTAGATGCTAACGCCCCCAACTCTCAAGCACCTTGACTTGGGAAAGAGCTTCGGTGGGTATTGCTTATGAGTAGGATTGGCCTGCAAATCACATTTCCCCAAACTTCCTTTCTACGGCTTTAGGCTTGCGCTCTTTGCTCACCGAGAGGATGGGCCAGGGATCCCTGCTGACATTAAGCTCTTCGACATTTTCTCCCAGCAGGTGGCTACCGTCATACAGGTAAGTGGAGAGTTTGGACACTTCCCTCAGCGGTTTTTTTAAAAACTCAGACTTACTCTGAGTCCACAAGTGTAGCTGCTGAGTCTGACAATAGGCTGGTCCAAGTCAAAAGTGGCTACTGGGCTGGGTCTCCTCCCGGTGCTCGCAGTGGGCTTCGGAGACCCTTCGAAGCGGCAGCTACTGGCCCCACCTCTGGTGTCATCGGTGTAGGGCTGGTGTGGTGGACCAAATATGGCCTGCAGTCCAGAGGTTTCCTGCTCCTGGTGAAAAGTCTGTCGAGGGCATCTGAAGGCAGCTCTGTTTAGGGAAGCTTTTAATGACTCTGACGTTTTAATGTATTTTAAAACTTTCGTTGGAAACCTCCCAGAGTGGCTGGGGAAACCCAGCCAGATGGGCGGTGCATAAGTAATAATTTATTGTTATATTATTATTATTATTATTATCAGCTCCATCCCATCTTCCTTGTGTTGCACGGGGAAAATCTGAAAGATTCTTCTAAGCCTGTGTTTCCCAAACTTGGGTCCCCAGCTGTTTTTTGAGCTCCAGTTCCCATTGTCTCTGGCCACTGGTCCTGCTAGCTTGGAGTTATGGGAGTTGTAGTCCAAAAACATCAGGAGACACAAGTTCGGGAAACACTGATACACTCACAGGGAATGGCTCTCCACGGTTTCAGACAGGGGCCTTTCCCAGCACTAGCCAGACATGCTGGTTCTTGAACCTGGGACCTTTTGCATGCAGCTGTGAGAAGCCTTTTGGGAACATTCATTTCAGATTTCTATTGATTTATTTGCCATTTAATCTCAACCAATCAGACAGGGGTTCATCTTAGCTATGGTTAGTGGAAACAAGGTGTCCTCAAGCCATAGTTCATGGGGGGTGGGGAAGGCTATCGATGGCTACTAGCCATGATTTCTATGCTCTGCCTCCACATCTGGAAGCATCTGCTTGGCTACTGTGTGAACAGGACTGCTGTACTTACCCTACATGGGCCTTTGGCCTGATCCAGCAGACTCTTCTTATGAGAAGAAGAGTCTTATGTTTTTTGAACTCCAGTTCCCATCGTCCCTGGCCACTGGTCCTGCTAGCTAGGGATGGTCGGAGTTGTAGTCCAAAAACAGGCCCAAGTTGGGGAAACACTGTTCCAAGGGGAGGGTTGGGCTAGATGACCCTTTGGTGCACTTCCAACTCCACAGTTCTGTGATTCTATGAAAAGCCTCCCAGCAATTAGGGTCCCTGACTGCTTAATGCAGAAAGGTTGGGGCGGAGGAGCTGGTGTTGGGACTCACTTTATGCACCCCCAACCCATTTTGCACCCTTACACATCCGTCTGAGAGCCTCAGCAGTGCATGTGTGTGTTAAGAATGCATTTGGGAATCCAAAAGAGTCTCCGTATGAGTGCCTCTTCCGGCCCTGATGCGTGTAGGCCCTTGACGTAGACATCTTGCAGAAGTTGCACAAGTCTGGGCCTGAGCAGTGTCTGAAGGAGAGAGCACCTGTGTGTCCCCCTCCCTTCAATGCTGCCCTGTGTCTGCGTGTGAATTGTAAATGTAATAAATGCAAGTGCCCTTTCTTCAGCCGTCTGACATGCATATCTCCTCTTTATTTTCCCCGCGGTGTCCGAAACTCCAGTCTAGACAAGATATGCCTTCAGAGGACGTGGTGTCGCTTCAGGTCTCTCTCATTAACCTGGCGATGAAGTGCTACCCGGATCGTGTTGACTATGTCGACAAAGTGCTGGAGACAACGGTGGAAATCTTTAACAAGCTGAACCTGGAGCAGTGAGTGGAGGCCGTCTGGCTCGTGGCAGAGCAGGCTGCGCTCCCTGCTAATTGGGGGTGGTGGGCGGAAGGCGACCGAAACCAATTAAGTCTGCCTGGCTAAATTGGCCTCGCTCTTTTTCTTCCAAGTGCAGCAGATGGTTCTGTCCTAACAATGAATTGTTGCTGAATGGCTGAACCTTGACAACAGGCGGTCTAAATGTTTGCATTGGGCAAATATCACTTTGCTTCTAGATCTGTTTCTGCCTCCCCCCTTCTTTTGTCAGCTTCCAAAAAGCGGGGCCAGGGGGTAAAATCCATTTGTTGTTTTTCTCCGGAAGCCAGAGGGCCCTTGAGCGGCTCCTGCGGCAAAAGAAATGAAGTAGAAGTTAAAATAAATAAATAAATGAATATTGAGCCTAGGGGAACTGGTTTATGAAACCAAACTTGTCTGGAAACCAAGACCTCATGGGGTCACATTTAAAGGAGCTGGGGATATTCAGCCTGGAGAAAAGGAGTCTGAGAGGTGGTAGTGTAGCCATCTTTAAATATCCAAAGGGTTGTCTTAGGGAAGATGGAGCAAGCTTGTTTTCTGCTGCTCCAGAGAGTTGAACCTGAACCAATGACAAGAAAAGAGATTCCAACTAAATATTAAGAAGGACTTTCTGAGGGTAAGAGCTGTTTGACAGTGGAACAGACTAGCTTGGAAGGTTGTGGACTCTCCTTCCTTGGCAGGCGTTGGACAGCCATCTGTAAGGGAAACTTTATTTGCCATTCCTGCTTTGTAGGGGGTTGGACTAGATGACCCTTGGTGTCATTGCCAACTCTACAATTCTGTGAGAGTACCAGAGAGCTCACATCCCTTCCATACTCATGTTTTTCCTCCTGGTTTACTCCTAGGCGTCCTTTATTTCAGTAATGTAATTTGGGGGCGTGGAGTCACTTTGTTCCTGTTATGAAAACAACTGGGAGTCAAGAAATCCTTTGCTGCTCTGCTGAAAATCACCCAGAAATCTACCAACAGATCCTGATCCCTCCTCTGCTTCACCTGTGTCCTAAACTATAGGAAACTTGATACATGCCAATCCATTGTTGCCTGCTTAATTCTTAATTCCTTTCTTTCTTTTTTATAGCATCGCCACAAGCAGCGCCGTATCCAAGGAGCTGACAAGGCTCTTGAAGATCCCGGTCGACACCTACAACAATGTCCTGACTGTCTTGAAACTGAAACATTTCCACCCGCTCTTTGAGTACTTTGACTACGAGTCCAGGAAGAGCATGAGTTGTTACGTGCTCAGCAACGTGCTGGATTACAACACGGAAATCGTCTCCCAAGACCAGGTAGGGAAAGAGCGTAATGGAGTTGGCAGGACCTGCACTTCAGAACTGCCCCCTCCTTGCTGACATGAATACCTTAATTGTATTTCTTTCGGTGCCTGCCTAAAACCTTTTGGCTCGTGGCTGTTTGATCCAGGCCAGTATGCGTTGCATACTGAGCTGCAGGGAGCATGAGCTGGGCCTCACTGCCCTTATCCTTTGCCTCCTGCAGGTAGATGCCATCATGAACCTTGTGTCGACGCTGATCCAGGACCAGCCAGACCAGCCGGCTGAGGATCCAGACCCCGAGGATTTTGCAGACGAACAGGGCCTTGTGGGCAGGTTTATTCACCTCCTCCGCTCCGACGATCCTGATCAGCAGTACCTGGTATGGCTTCTTTAAAGCATTGGAATGGGGCTGCTTCAAAGAGAAGCTTTTTCCTCTAGTTCAGCGGTGGGGAACCTCAGGCCCAGGGGCTGAATGCAGCCCCTCCCCAAACACTCTTTCCGATCCTTGGGGCTCTCCCCTGGCCACACACTCTTCCTTGGCCACACCCCCTAGTGGCCCTTGCTTTGCACTCCTGAGCGCAAAAGCAACTGTATCCTAACTTGCGATTCCCAGTAGCTGGCATTCAGAAGCCTTGCTGCTTCTAACTGTGGAGGCAGAGCATGGTCATCAGCCCTCGATAGCCCCCCTCCTCCATGGATTTGTTAAATCTTTGTTTAAAGAGAGCCAGTGTGGTGTAGTGGTTAAGAGCAGTGGACTTGTAATCTGGTGAACCGGGTTCGCTTCCTCGCTCCTCCACATGCAGCTGCTGGGTGACCTTGAGCTAGTCACACTTCTCTGAAGTCTCTCAGCCCTACTCACCTCACAGAGTGTTTGCTGTGGGGGAGGAAGGGAAAGGAGAATGTTAACCGCTTTGAGACTCCTTCGGTTAGTGATAAAGCGGGATATCAAGTCCAAACTTCTTCCTCTTCTTCTTTTGCCATCCGAGTTGGTGGCCATCCCTACCTCCTGTGGGAGGGAGTCCCACAGTTTTAACTCTGCGCTGTGTGAAGGAAGTAAACCTGATACTTCTTTTAAACTGGAAGGGCTGAGGACTGAACCTGCATGCAAAGAATCTGCTTTGCTACTGAACTGTGGTTCCTCCGTAAGCATCGTTCTCTCATGCCTGCACATTGGCAAATAAAGGGTGCTCATCAATGGCTCCTCCTCATCCTGGAGAGTAGTGACTAGTGGGGTGCCACAGGGTTCTGTCTTGGGCCCAGTCTTGTTCAACATCTTTATCAATGAATTGGATGATGGGCTTGAGGGCATCCTGAGCAAGTTTGCAGATGACACCAAATTGGGAGGGGTGGCTAACACCCCAGAGGACAGGATCACACTTCAGAATGACCTTAACAGATTAGACAACTGGGCCAAAGCAAACAAGATGAATTTTAACAAGGAGAAATGTAAAGTACTACACTTGGGCAAAAAAAATGAAAGGCACAAATACAGGATGGGAGACACCTGGCTTGAGAGCAGTACATGTGAAAAGGATCTAGGAGTCTTGGTAGACCACAAACTTGACATGGGTCAGCAGTGTGATGCAGCAGCTAAAAAAGCCAATGCAATTCTGGGCTGCATCAATAGGAGTATAGCATCTAGATCAAGGGAAGTAATAGTACCACTGTATTCTGCTCTGGTCAGACCTCACCTGGAGTACTGTGTCCAGTTCTGGGCACCACAGTTCAAGAAGGATACTGATAAGCTGGAACGTGTCCAGAAGAGGGCAACCAAAATGGTCAAAGGCCTGGAAACGATGCCTTATGAGGAACGGCTTAGGGAGCTGGGTATGTTTAGCCTGGAGAAGAGAAGGTTAAGGGGTGATATGATAACCATGTTCAAATATATAAAAGGATGTCATATAGAGGAGGGAGAAAGGTTGTTTTCTGCTGCTCCAGAGAAGCGGACACGGAGCAACGGATTCAAACTACAAGAAAGAAAATTCCACCTAAACATTAGGAAGAACTTCCTGACAGTAAGAGCTGTTCGGCAGTGGAATTTGCTGCCAAGGAGTGTGGTGGAGTCTCCTTCTTTGGAGGTCTTTAAGCAGAGGCTTGACAGCCATCTGTCAGGAATGCTTTGATGGTGTTTCCTGCTTGGCAGGGGGTTGGACTGGATGGCCCTTGTGGTCTCTTCCAACTCTATGATTCTATGATTCTAAGATTGCCTGCTGACTTGTAGAATCGTGGAATTATAGAGGTGGGAGGTACTCCGCCTCCCGGGGTCCTCTAGTCCAGGCATCCCCAAACTTTGGCCCTCCAGATGTTTTGGACTACAATTCCCATCACCCCTGACCACTGGTCCTCTTCGCTAGGGATCATGGGAGTTGTAGGCCAAAACATCTGGAGGGCCACCGTTTGGGGACGCCTGCTCTAGTCCAACCTCCTGTGATGCAGGGATCTTCCAAACCCAGGTTGATGCATGCTGTTTAGTTCATAAAGCAGGGTGTTTGTTTCTTCGGATGGGATGGCGGCGGCACTTCCCATCTTGCCTCCCATCAGTTATGGGCATATCAACGGGTGATATATATATATTCTCTTGATTTAGATTTTAAACACTGCCCGGAAACACTTTGGCGCGGGAGGAAACCAGCGCATCCGTTTCACGTTGCCCCCCTTGGTCTTCGCTGCCTACCAGCTCGCTTTCCGCTATAAGGAGAATTCTAAAGTGGTGAGTGAACGAGCCAAGATGCAAATCCTGACGGGTTTTTCCTCTCTTAAGAACATAAGATGAGCCTTCTGGACCAGGCCAGTGGCCCATCTAGCCCAGCATCCTGTTCTCACGGTGGCCAACCAGAGAGAGGCCTCTTCTGGGAAGCCTGCAAGCAGGATTCAAGTCCCAGAGCGCTCTCTTCTCCTGTGGCTTCCAGCAACTAGTATCCAGAAGCATTGCTGCCCCTGAAAGGGGAGGCAGAGCTTAGCCATCATGGCTAGCAGCCATAAAGTGTCCTTTATCCTCCATGAGATGGGGGGTTTGGGTAGAAACAGTTGAGTAAAGAAGACAGTAAAATGGCAAGGTGCAAGAGATTAAGTGCTTAAAGAGAGAGGGAGAGAGAGACGTATTCAGTGATATTCGGACATATTCATTCAGACATATTCATATTTCAGTTAAATATATTAAAACTTTTCAGGAACTGCCCTCCATGTGGAATAGAGCGAGAACAAAAAGCTGCTTCCTTGAGCCTGTCTACATGGGAACCTTGTCATCTCAGGTTCCATCTTGGCAGAACAGTGGGATATAAATATTCACGGATTTGGGTTTTCCATAATTTGTTCAGGTTGCAGAATTCCAGTTCTTGTTGCAGATAATGTGGAAATGTTAAGTGGAGCCCTCTTCTTGGTCCTGTCTACCAAGTTTGCTTATTTTTTCCTGTCATGCTTTTTTGACACAGTATTTTCCTTTGATGTGGTCCCCCCCCCCGCTTTTAGGATGACAAATGGGAAAAGAAATGCCAGAAGATCTTCTCGTTTGCGCACCAGACGATCAGCGCTTTGATCAAGGCCGAGCTGGCCGAGCTCCCTCTGCGGCTGTTCCTCCAGGGGGCTCTGGCGGCAGGAGAGATTGGGTTTGAGAACCATGAAACGGTGGCTTACGAATTCATGTCCCAGGTGGGCTCAGCAAAGGTTTTTCTTCCCACTCCTTCCAAAAACATAAGTTCAATGTGTAGACTGGTCTGATAACAGAATTGCACATGCTTAGTCCATGTGTTTGAACCCAGTGCCGGATCAAGAGCCTTAACTGAATAAGAACCTAATCAGTGTTCTACTGGATCAGACCAATGACCCATCTAGTCCACCATCCTGTTCTCATCAGTAGCTATCAATAGCCCTCCATGAATTTGTCTCATCTTTTAAAGCCATCCAAGTTGGTGGCCCTCACTGCCTCCTACGGGAAGGAGACTAAGTATGCACTGCATAAAGTACTTCCTTTTATGTGTCCTGAATCTTCTAGCACCCAGTTTCATTGGACATCCATGAGTTCTAGTAGTAATAAGAATAATAAGAATATAATAAGAATAATTTATTATTATTTACACCCCACCCATCTGGCTGGGCGGCTCCCAACAGAATATTAAAAACATGATAGAACATCAAACATTAAAAACACCCCTAAACAGGGCTGCCTTCAGATGTCTTCTAAAAGTCAGATAGTTGTTTATTTCCTTGACATCTGATTTTTTTGGGGGGAGGGGGGCGTTGCACAGGGCAGGTGCCACCACCGAGAAGACCCTCTGCCTGGTTCCCAGTAACCTCACTTCTAGCAGTGAGGGAACCGCCAGAAGGCCCTTGGAGCTGGACCTCAGTGTCTGGGGGGTGGAGATGCTCCTTCAGGTATACTGGGCCGAGGCCGTTTAGGGCCTTAAAGGTCAGCACCAACACTTTGAATTGTGCTCGGAAACGTACTGGGAGCCAATGCAGGTCTTTCAGGAGCAGTGTTATATGGTCTCGGCGGCCACTCCCAGTCACCAGTCTAGCTGGAAAAAGGAATAATATATTTTTTTAAATCCACTTTCTCCATGGCATGCATAATTTTATAAACTTCCTCACTTGTTTTCTCAAAGTCCTATATAGGATGTCTGCAATGGATGGACTATATTTGGTTTTCTTAGCTCGGTCCTTCCTTTCTATGAAATGGAAACGTGTGTGATAAACTTCAATACAGCGAATGTAGGAAGATGCCTTTGAATGAACCAGACTTAAGTGTTTCACTGGTAAATGCTTTTCTGGATCTTAAGCCAGGTGGCTTCCCCAGCTCTGCTGCCTGAGACCCTTTTAATATCCAGAGATTTCAGGGACTGAAGCAGAGACTTCGCACATGGGAATCAGGTGCTCAGCCATTCCCCACTCTCCCTGGAAAGCGCAAAAGGCCCTCTGTAGCCATCCCCTCCTGGCAAGGAGACCCAACTGAACTTGGTCCTACAAAGCAGAGCAAGATGTGCTACTAGACCAGGCATCCCCAAACTTTGGCCCTCCAGATGTTTTGGACTACAATTCCCATCTTCCCATCTTCCCTGACCACTGGTCCTGTTAGCTAGGGATCATGGGAGTTGTAGGCCAGAACATCTGGAGGGCCGCAGTTTGGGGATGCCTGCACTAGACAGTCTGCTAGGAGACTGGCCAAAGCATGGCATCAAGACATCAGAGAAGTGCTTTGTCCTCCAAAGTGCCGTGCAAACACTTTTATTTATTTCAGAAATTTTTTTGTTCATCACTGGATTGGAAAACAGCAACCCTCAAAAGTGGTTTACCAAAGAGAAAACAATGACATGATCGCTAAGAAAAGTTGACAATATTTTACAACTAGCAATACTTTACGACTAATCATTTAAAATAACAATAGAATAAAAACAGATTAGAACTCGCATCAACTTTATAAAACACCTGGGTTAGTCTTGTCCTAAACAAAAGTGGTGTATAAGTTTTACAAACTTGGGTCTCCAGCTGTTTTTGGATTGGTTAGGGATCATGGGAGTTGCAACAAACTGCAGGGCCACAGATTCCCCATTCCTGCTGTAGAAAGTAGTCTTGAACGCCCCCTTCTCTCATGTTCCAGGGAGCTGAGAGCTCCAGCTTTCTCCGCTCGTTTGCTTTTGTGAAAGTCACAAAGCCAGTAATCAAAACTTCCGGCTGTCCATCCTCCCTCCCTCATTTCTCTTCTGAAACAGGCGTTCTCTCTGTATGAAGACGAAATCAGTGACTCAAAAGCCCAGCTGGCTGCAATCACCTTGATAATTGGGACATTCGAGCGGATGAAATGTTTTGGCGAGGAGAACCACGAGCCCCTGAGGACCCAGTGTGCCCTGGCGGCTTCCAAGCTGCTGAAGAAGCCGGATCAGTGCCGAGCCGTCAGCACCTGTGCCCATCTCTTCTGGTCCGGACGTAACATGGACAAGAACGGAGAGGAGGTGAGGGAGTGACTTGGACCGCAGCTCTTCCATCAGCTCCAGGAAGCACAGCAGCTGCCTGGCCCTGCTCCTGGGGTGGGGTGGGAGTGGGTTACTGTCCCAGAATCTGCCCAACCTTTCCACTTCCTGATGCTGATTCTGACTTGGATTTGAGGGGTTGTCTGTGTGCCGAGGGCTGTGGTCCTCTGCGTGGTCCCAAGACATT
Organism: Zootoca vivipara; assembly: GCF_963506605.1. NCBI lineage: Eukaryota > Metazoa > Chordata > Lepidosauria > Squamata > Lacertidae > Zootoca > Zootoca vivipara. The sequence continues at coordinate 68,546,015 of NC_083281.1, forward strand.
TCTGTGTTGCAGGGGTTGGACTATAGATGACTACTTGCATCCCTTCCAACTCCGCCATTCTCTAAAAGGCAAACTTTCTGAAGTTAAGCAGGCATGAGTCTGACCTATGCCTGGGTGACAGATTCTAGGGCTGGGCGATACCTGGTTTTCAGCATCGCGGTATATCACCAGCTAAACATTGCGATACACTGATATATCGCAACGTCTGAAATAAGGATGGAGCTGTGTAGAGGCACTGGCTGGCTTCACAATTTTCCCCATGTCATGATTTTGCATAGCGCGCGCACACACACACGTGTCATGATTTGCGATATATTCCCTGGTCAAAAATTATGAAACCGATATCACAATATGGATTCATTCAAACCAGTTTTGGATGATACATCGATATCTCTCTCAGCCCTATGATAGACTGCCTGGTTAACCTCGCATTCTCTGCCTTGAGTTCCATGATGGGAGCAAGGTGGGAATCGAAATGTCCTTCAGTCAGGGGTAGGGAACCAAAAGTGCCCCCCGTGGCTTCTCTTTCTGGCCGTTGGGACTTTCCCCCAGACTATACCTTTCACCAGTCTTCCTCCACACTCTCTTCTTGAGTGTTTTCCACCTGGGAAGAATGTGTCCTTGAACTCCCAACTTTTGCTTTCCTGAACAGTGGGGGGGATTAGAGAAGGGCAGGGTGTGCTCGCCCTACTCTATCAAGCTATGCTTTGTTCCTCTGCCCACTTTTGCCTCTAGTCCCACCCAGTGCTGGCATGTGGCTCTCACCAGGTTCCCTGGAAAGGAATGTGGCCCCTCTGGCTTTGGATGGGCCAAGGTGGACACTGAAGCTGAGAAAGGATCCCCCCCACTCCTGTACTAAATGAAATAGCTTCTTGGGAAAGAGCCCCGTTGAATATGGCTGGGCTAAGCCCAGTAAATACTCATAGGTTGGAGGTGGAAAACCAAATTGGTGGTGACAGTGACCGTGTAGCTATTTGCATGCAGTGGGACTTGCTGGCTGAGTTGCAGTTGCAGTGGGGTGAGGGCAGGGACGGGGAAGAAAATAAGACAGGATATATGGGAGATGCTGACCAGCTCTTTTCTGTTTGGTGCTTAGCTCCACGGTGGGAAGAGAGTCATGGAGTGCTTGAAAAAGGCATTAAAAATAGCAAATCAGTGCATGGACCCCTCTCTCCAAGTCCAGCTCTTCATAGAAATTCTCAACAGATACATCTACTTCTACGAAAAAGAGAACGATGCGGTAAGCGGAAGAGTGCCGAAACAGCACATGTGTTTGGAGGTCTTCTCAGTGGGGAAGGCTGGGCTTGGATGCCAGTGGCCTCCCAGATGTTGCTGAAATACAACTCCCATCATCACTGCCTGTTGGCCTTCCAAATCTGGCTAGGACAGATGGCCATTGGAGTCCAGCAACATCTGGAAGACTGCAGCCCCCTCCCCCAAAGTCTAAATAAATACTAGATATGTGATAGAAGCCGGACAGCTGTGTGTTTTCCTCTGAATAGCAGTGGAGTTTCCCCTCTGCTTCCTTTCCCCCGGATCCAAGTTGTTCGTTCCATCTTTTGGACATCCTGGGTATTTCACAAGCCGGTCGAAGACCCTGTATGGGAAAAGCAGCTGTGATCTGTCCTGGGGACTCCCCCAACCCTCCAGAGCCAGATTGGGGGACTGCAGGGTATGCATTGGGGGAGGGGAGGAGCATTTTGGGGGGGGGGGCTGTTGGAACTAATCCTTACGCTATCACAATTACGTAGTTGAATACCACCCCATATCATCTTAGTCCCAATAGCACTGCGAGGAAAAATAGCTGCAGGGTAGCTTATCTGCAGCTACCAATTTTTTCACTGGGAAGCACCCAAAATATTTTTATTTTATTTTATCTGTTTCTATAGAGCTGTTCTTCAAAGCAGATTGCAGGGCAGGAACTGCTGCGTGATTCAGTTTGGCGGCTAGTTCCCTGGACTAATAAACCCAGCTGCCTTCTGCATCCTGCCATTGTTATATACATTGCTCTCTCTTCCTTCTGATTGAAGGTTTTGGCTTCCTGTTTTTTTCACGCGCCGGGCTTCGTTGCTTCTTTTTCTTTCTCAGGTGACAATTCAGGTTTTGAATCAGCTCATACAGAAAATCCGGGAAGACCTCCCTAACCTTGAATCGACCGAGGAAACGGAACAGATCAACAAACACTTTCACAACACGCTGGAGCATTTGCGCTCGAGGAGAGAGTCCCCCGAGTCAGAGGGCCCCATCTACGAAGGGCTGGTTATATAGAGGGGGGGGGGCGGCTCCTGTGCATTTGCACCACACCCAACCGGATCACCTTTCCATTTACAACACAGTACCTGGGTTTTGTTTTTATTACAGCGATGCTAGAGTTTCATAGATTTGTGCCTTTCGGAAGTGCCAAGTTAGGCTACCTGCTCTCTCTCTCTCTCCTTTTTTGTTGTTGCTTTCATTTCTGTACTTGGCATGTATGTGCGATGTGTTCAGCGCTTTGCTTCCAAGCACTTGCGTTCACCACTTCTACCAGGTTTCTCTCCCCCCCCCCCCCAACTTCTTGGACCAGCAGCTCTGTAGACCATCAGAAAAATTAGCACGGCTGAAGTCATTCCTTCCTTTTTTAAAAAATAAATAAATAAAATCCATGTGGCAAATGCCTCCCCCTGCCTCTCTCTCCCCCCCCCCGCCTCCTCTCTCCCCCTCTCTTGCATTCTAATTTGTCTTAGATCACTTCTCTTCTCTGCCCCCCCCCCCCCCGGCCAGCTCAGAACCCGTTAATGTCTTAACCTGGCTTTCCAGCTGCAAGTGTTAATAGGTAGGGGTGTGTGTGTGTGTGTTGGTTAATTTTTACAGAGAGCTTTCACTTTCTTTATAGGTTGGATACCCTTTCCCCCCCCCCCTCCCCGCCCCCTGAGGTTATGCCAGATTTTTCTTCCCTCCCCCCACCCCTCTTAAAAACTAGAATATATTAATGCATGTTTTTGGAGTTGTAAAGCACCATGCTTAAAAATTAAATTCAGAAGTTATATTTTGCATATGGAGGCTCTGTGACCCGCGGTGGAGGGCCAGTCATTGTGCACAGGGCGATATTTATCAAGGAAACTTTATTCCTGCATAGTATTAAGGAGGCGGAGGAGGAGAAAAGTAATAGATGAATTGTGGTCTCTATATAGTTCTATGTATAACCTTCGTTACTGTAAAGTTTAGAGGGGTGGGGGAACGCATTACACAGTTCTGCTCCGTATCATGAATTTGCACCAGTGAAACCAATAAAGTTGCTATTAACGAGTCTGGCTCTGAATGTTTCCCATTGCATCTAAAGCAGAGGGGTAGCCAACGTGGTGTCCTGCGGGTGCCATTGAACTACAGCTCCCATTGTCTCTGCCCCGTTGGCCATGCTGGTAGGAGCCGGTGGGAATTGGAGTCCAACAACGTCCAGGCAAGGACGCAGGTTCTCCACTCTGTTTTAAAGGTTGGATTTCTCCCCTGCCCAAGTTTGAACAAGGTTCCATCATGCGCCCCCCCCCCAAAGAAAAATCAAGAAAGGACAGCCTTTTGGCTTAAGCTACGGATGGGGATTCTGTGACCCAATGGGTCAGGGCCATAATGGGAGTCATAGGCCACCAACAACACCTGTCTTGTGTCTGTCCCTACCCCGACCTCATTCAACACCAGGAGTCTACAGCAGGCATAGGCAAACTCCAGCCCTCCAGATGTTTGGGACTACAATTCCCATGATCCCTGACCACTGGTCCTGTTAGCTAGGGATGATGGGAATTGTAGTCCCAAACATCTGGAGGGCCAGACTTTGCCTATGCCTGGTCTGCAGTGTGAGCAAGCAGATGGCCACGAATGACCTCAGGTTTATACAGTATAGTTATTCTTGGTTGTCGTTGGCTCCTCCACCCGTAGATACCTGGAGCGACCTGCAGAAAAAAGGGGGCAGAAACATTAAAAGCAACCCCTGTTAAACCATCACTGAAAGTGGCAACTAAAACAGCAGCAGAATTGGATAGTAAAGCCCAGAGGAAAAGATACAAAAATCCAGCATTGTCAGAAGGGAGCGACCCATTGCAATGAGTAATGTTTGATAATAATAAATTTTTATTTATACCCCGCCCTCCCCAGTCAAAAACCGGGCTCAGGGCGGCTCACACCAACAAAACCACAATAAAACATAAAAACAATTAATTATAATACAGATTAAAATACAGTATTAAAATTTAAAATGCAGCCTCATTTCAAGTAGTCCATAAATCCAGGCCATGAGGGAGGAAAACACAGGGGTCAGGCTAAGTCCAACCCAAAGGCCAGGCGGAACAGCTCTGTCTTGTCTTGCAGGTCCTGCGGAAAGATGACAAATCCCGCAGGGCCCTGGTCTCCTGGGAAAGAGCGTTCCACCAAGTTGGGGCCAATACTGAAAAGGCCAATCTAGCCACCTTATGGCTCGGGATCTCCAAAGTAGTGTTGTTTGTGGACCTTAAGGTCCTCCGCGGGGCATACCAGGAGAGGCGGTCCCATAGGTACGAGGGTCCCAAGCCGCATAGGGCTTTAAAGGTCAAAACCAGCACCTTAAACCTGATCCTGTACTCCACCGGGAGCCAGTGCAGCTGGTAAAGCACTGGATGAATGTGATCCCAAGGCCGGGACCCCGTAAGGAGTCTCGCCGCGGCATTCTGCACCCACTGGAGTTTCTGGGTCAGTTTTAAGGGCAGCCCCGCGTAGAGCGAGTTACAAGAATCAAGCCTGGAGGTGACCGTTGCATGGATCCCTGTGGCCAGATCAGGGTGAGAGGGGTAAGGGACCAACTGCTTAATACGGTGGAGATGGAAAAATGCCACCTTTGCTGTGGATGCAACCTGCGCCTCCATGGAAAGGGAGGCGTCGAAGGTTACACCCAAACTCTTGACAGAAGGCGCTGGCACTAATTGAGCCCCTGCAAGAGATGGGAGTTGGCCCCCCAACCCCATGTCGTCCCGACCCAGCCAGAGGACCTCTGTCTTTGAAGGATTTAGCTTCAGTCGGCTCCCACGTAGCCATCCAGCCACAGCTTCCAAGCACCTGGTGAGTGTGTCCGGGGCCGAGGCAGGGCGGCCGTCCATCAACAGATAGATGTTTTATCGTGTTTTTAATATTTTGTTGGGAGCCGTGTTTTTAATATTTTGTTGGGAGCCGCCCAGAGTGTCTGGGGAAACCCAGCCAGATGGGCAGGGTATAAAGAAAATATTACTATTATAGTAACCATATGTAGCACAACTTAATTTTAAATGGATATAAAACGGCCCCTGGGGGCAGGGATATAATGTCAAAATCCAGCACTGATGAAACAGAAAGGCCACCGAAAAGCAGACGTCTCCTACGAGAACTCTGGCACTTCTCAGAAACTAGTCTCCTGTGTGCCACCTGGAGGTGACTCCTATGACTGGTCTACTGCTTCATGTTTTCAAGTGACTCCTGCCTGCTTTGATGTGGATGCTGTTAGGGTGGTGAAGGTATGGAGATGCTGGCCTGGATCCAAAGAGCTCTTGCATGAATGGAAAGGCACTTCCACTCTTGGAAGACTCCCGCTTATTGGTACAGCGCCTTTCCCCTCCCGCCTGGGGTGTCTCGTCACCTGGCGTTTTAGAAGGTCACTTGATCCTTGGGAATGCTGGATGCCATCTGATTGTGTTAGATCCTGCCAAGCTGTCAATCTACAGCAGGAAGTGCAGAACATAAGAGTCCGCTGAGTCAGGCCAATGGCCCGCCTAGGCCAACATCGGTTCAATCCCCAATGGCATCTCCTAGTGAGTCTGTGAGATGATCTTACCTAGACGCTGCTGCCAGTCAATGTAGGCAATACTGAACTAGATGGACCAAATGGCAGGCAGCTTCATGTGTTCCTGTGATATACACGGAGCTACTTTCTTAGAAGATGGTCCTATCTAGCCCAGGACTGGCCCTCTCCAGATGTTAAGAGTCAAATTCCCATTGGCCCCAGGAGGCATGACCAATGATTAGGGGAGAGGGGAGGAGTTTAGTCCATGAAACATCTTGCAGAGACGTTTGCACTGGCATGGCAGCAACTCTGAAAGAGTTCCAGGTCTTTTAGAAGGAAATGGAATTGGGCCCCTTTGGGCATGCAAATCTTGTCATCTGCTAAGCACAGAGCTGATGCCAATAAACCCACATCTTAGCAGCGTTCGGTGTTTATTTTCCAAGTTAGCAAGGGTGCCTTCCTTAAAGCATTTCCACAACATGTTAAAGGTGCTTAACAATCATGAATGCCGATAAGCTGACTTTGACTAGCACATCAAAGTGGATTCCCTAAGGTTGAGCAAATCACCTCCTTTTGATCCACTTCTCCAATATTAAAAACATTTATGAAATACATACAAATGCACCATTGACCTACCAAAGGCTAGACCAGTTCACTGTTCAGGATGCCAATTTATTATGATACAATGAAGCATGGGATTCTTGAGGTGGGAGATGCCAAGAGACACTGACTACAGGAAATATCTCTAAAATACATAGGAAGTGGAAGCCTGTTGAACTGAACTTCAGCAGGCTTGAATGGGTCATGTTGCTAATCTTTCCATCTGTATGAAAATTATGTACAGGCAGTAACAGCCCAGTACGATGAACTGCAGTGACTGCTGTGTTGGAGCAACTTGCAGTGCTAAGCTCTGTTATGCTGTCCCTTGTAGCTATACACATCAAGGGGTGGAGGGACCCGTGAACCTCCAGCTGTGGTTCTGCTCTCACAATGTCTCACCAGCATGGCCAATGGCCAACCCTAAACGACTTGGGCCTCAAGAACCGGAAAGACTGCCTCCTTCCCTACAGACCCTCTTGGGTGCTGAGATTGGCAGACGGGAGCCTCTAGGGCAGGGGTGTCCAAACTTTTTTCAAAGAGGGCCAGATTTGATGAAGTGAACATGCGTGGGGGCCGACCAAAGTTGTTGACTGTTTTTTTAGGATTGAAGTTGTTGAGCTTTCTTACGATGTTACCCCAAAGTTGTTGAGGTTTTTTTTTAGGATTGAAGTTGCTGATCTTGTTTTACGATTTTACCCCAGACAGGCTGGATTAGGCCCCCAGGCTGGGCTTTGGACATGCCTGCTCTAGGGTGTTCCTCTGCCATCAGAAGCACAGGGAGGTGGCCTTCTCTGTGGCAGCCCCTAAGTTGTGGAACTCCCTCCACACAGAGGTGCATCTGATACTTTTTTATTATACAGCTTCCAGAAAATGTATTCATTTATTTAATTTTAATTAAATTGATTGATGGCATTTGTATATCACCAATTCTTCCAAGGCGCTCAAGGTGCTGTACATGGTTTTCCCATCCTGATTTTATCCTCACAATAACCCTGTGAAGTAGGCTAGGCTGAGAAACTGGACCAAGGTCACCCAGTGAGCTTCATGGCAGAGTGAGGATTTGAAGCCTGGTCTTTCCCATGTCCTAGACTTGACACACTAACCATTTACACCACACTAGCTCTAAAATGCAGGTGATGTAAGTCTTTAACCTGGCTTTTGACACTTGAGATGTATATTTTTACATAGGCAGCCACAATAATCCAACTATTGAAGGCAACTCATCTGCTTTAGCACAAATCTTGGGAGTGGTCTTGAATTCAACTGCTCTAGAATCTGCACCTAACTAAAAACCTTTCAAGTTAAAGCTGCTGTGTTAAATCTTGCTGCCCTGTTACACCTTGTTGCCTCGAGTTAAGCCTTTCCTCCCCATTTGCACCTCTGCAATGCAAATGCTCCCTGCAGCCAATGCAGCAATCAGACTTGGAAACAGCCTTCCATTGGCTCTAATGGAAAAGGGAAGAAAGGAGGCAGAGGGGTAGATTGAAAGCCCCATGGGCCTCATATGGCCTCCCATCCCATAATTCCCCACCCCTGCTTGAATGAAAACCTTGATTATTATTTTTTGCAGTTAAGTGCACAAACATAAAGTGTCAAATAGGCAGTGCATTTCATAGCATTGCAGACAGAATTCCACTGACTGCTAACTCTTAAGAGCTTAGGCTCCAGTTTTAAGATGCCCAATGTATGAGTTGAGTTTCCCTACAACAATATCAATAATCGATCAGTCCTCATTAGCACTGCAGGGTATTAGTTGCAAAGTCTTGTATTTTCTCAAAACAGTACTGAATTTTCTAAATTTCTGCAGCACTGCAAAATAAAATATAAAAATCCAGCACATGTTTGAGGGTAGAATGTTGCAAGGCCATCTTTCTAATGCAGACAAGTCTTTAGGTCTTCAGACTAGCGTACAATCAATGTTTCTTTCCCAAATGAAAAAAACACACATCACTTTTAAAACCTGTTCTCTCGCCTTATATGTTCTCACAGGAACATATTGGGGTGGATCTTAGCTTTCCCCGGGCACAACAGTTTGAAAAAAGCTTTTCTGAAACTCATGTGGCACAAAGGGTATAATATGGGGTTAATGGCTGAATTCAACCACAGGAGCCAAAAGGAGGCTTCGTAGAGAGCATGCGGGATGCATTTTCCATGGCAAGCTGCTCTGATGATCATCAGCAGTGTGTAAGGAGCCCAACAGAGAGCAAAAATGCAGACGATGATGGCCAAAGATTTGGCCACTTTTTTATCCCGGGAAAGCCGGAACCGGCTAGCCATAGTGTTGGCAACCTCTGTTTTTCTCTTGGTGGTGGAAAGACTCTCCAGAGCTTTGTAGAAACCATCCCACGGGGATTTAGTCTGAAGATCCACTTGCAAAGGCAGAAGGTCTTGGTTGACGTTAAAATCGGCCGGCTGGCTCTGAAGGTGACCTATGTTGAGCTGCTGGACCGAGGGTTCGGCAAAGGAGGAGCTGCTTGTTGCCTTCTCCTTACTCCTTTTCTGGCTCACTTTCATAAAAAAGTTGGGGTGTTCTTGCTTCTCTCGGGGGCGACTTTTGCCGCCTCTGTGACGGAGCGGCACTGTCTCCCTCCTCAGGGGGGTCCTCTTCCTAATGTTGATGTAAATGCTTAAGTTGAAGTAGGAGACGCTGATGAAAGGAGTGAAGAACTCTATCGTGGAGGCAATCATGAGGAAGTACCAGTTGTAGAAGAACTCAGCATAACACTCTTTCTCAGGCAGGATGCTTCGATGTGCAATGTATTCCCAGCTGATGATCGCTGGGCCGTAAAGGAGAAATGCCGCTACCCAGACCATGACCATTTTTACCACTGTGTTCTTGGTCATCCCCTTCTGAGCTCTGTAACTCACCTAGGTGGAAAGGTAAGAGGAAGAGTCAAGTGATGACTATGCCATTAAAAACCCATTGCCATTAACAAACAACAACACCCATGTTGTTTCTGGGATTGTGGAAGCGCTCATGGAATAGCTCCACTAGCTGTTGCTCTCGGCCGGAGGCTGAAATTAATTTCCAGCCTTTCTTCAGCCAGGTGCGTGACGTTTGAAAACAGGTTTGTCCTGCTCCCTTAGGGCAAGGAATCCAAATGCAGTGGTACCTCTACTTACGAATTTAATGCATTCTGAACGCACATTTGTAAGTAGAAAAAATTTGTAAGTCAAATCCCATAGAAATGCATTGGGAGAAAAAAATCGTAAGTAGAAGCAACCCTATCTAAAAATTCGTAAGTAGAAAAAATCCTATCTAAACCGCATCCAAGATGGCGGACAGAGCTCTATTCGTAAGTAGAAACATTCGTAAGTAGAGGTACCACTGTAGGTCTGAGAAGAGGGCTGGGATCGGTGTGATGGCTGCTGGTGTCCCAAAGTTTTCTGCTTAGAGCAGGGGCAAGTGGCGGGGACTGTGATATTGGCTCGGCAGGGATGCTGAGATGCTTAGTGAGAGTTGGAATGATGTGATGAAGTTGGGCAGAGTTAGGAAGGGTGGCTTGAGAGCATCACAATAGTGGGTGCCAGAGATCCAGGGGTGGAGGGAGGTCACAAAGGAATTGGGACAGGAGGAAGAACAGCTTGGCAGAAAATGAATGGCAAATGGGGGCTTTGGGAGGGTTTTTTTTATTTCTTTTGCAGAGGGGCAGCTATGGGTCCCAGAAGCAATTTTGTTGGGGTGGGGAGAGGTAAATACCACACCTCTGAAATCCTTTTTAGCTACAGGTCCTTGAACAGACAAATGCAAGAAGTTTCCTAATATTCAAGCTATGACAGGAGTGTACATTGATAATTGACTTCTCATGGCTGTTCTTTTGTACCAAGGAGCTCATTTGTATGTGGATGAAATGGATACACTCAAGCCACTTTGCATTTTACTCTGGCTTGTGTTTACAATGCTAGTGGTGGTGGTGGAGAATGAGGGGAGGGGAGGGGAGCTTATTTTCCAAAGGAATGTGAAAGCCTCACAGCGTGCATCTGATTACCATAGGGCAGTGAGGGCTGAGATTAATACCTAGAGGAAATTATGGTAGCGCCACGAACAAAACGTTGGGAAGAGGAATGCAATAAAAGCACTTTCCTTTCACCGCAAGCCCTTTGATAAAGGGAAAGCGATCTCAATGATAGAACGAGGTCCAGAATAAAGTTGGTTTTGCTGCAGGTTTAGCTCTCATACCTCCCTGAAGGTCACTCAAATTATTCAGGGTGGGTGGCTGGTGCGGTCCTGAACAAAGATCTGGAGCAGGGTTGGGCAGCCTGCAGTCATAAGGCCACATGTGTCTGCCAAGGCTAATTTTATGTGGTCCTTGCACTAATTTCATGCGGGTAGCAAGGAAAGGTGAAAAGAGGGGAAAGGGAGTGGGGGGGGGAGAGAGAGAAGGGGATGGCGGGGAGAGAGGAAGGTAGAAAGTGAGAAAGTGAATGAGAAAGGGGTGGAAGAAAGAGAGGAAGAGAAGGGTTGGCAGAAATAGAGAAAATGAGAAAGAGAGAGATGGCAAAAAGAAAAGGGAATTGGGGTGGCAGAGAGAATGGGATGGCACAGAGAGAGACAGACAAAGAGAGAAAAGGTGGCATAAAAAGGGGGAAGGGGAGAAGGGAGGGGAGCGAAAGATAAAAGGCACACAGAGAGAAAGAGATAAAAGATACAAACAGAGAGAGAAAGGGAAGAGGTGGAAGAAAGATAAGAGTCCCCACTCACTTTGACTCTGGCCTCATGCACCAATATTATGCAGCTCCTGAAAGATTACCCCTAGGGAATTTGGCCCTCAACAATTACAGAGAAAAATGGAGCTACACAGCAAATAACCAATTTTCATAATTGGGAGGTATTGATAATGGGAATTAACATACTGATGGAGTAACAGCAGAGCAAACAAAAGCAACTTCCTAGGTTGGCTCAATGCAGCAACCCTTTTGTATTAGTGCTGTGCTCAGGCACCTCCTCTCACCCCAGGGACACACAAGCAGCCCTGGGACTTTGGAAGGCCTTAAGAAGCTCAGGGTGCCTTAAGAAGCTCAGCGATGTCCCTTACCGCCTTTGTCACAGAGATGAATCTGTCAAAACTGATCAGAACAATGTTGAAGACGGAGGCACTGCAGACCAGGTAATCGGCCACCAGCCAGAGCTTGCACAAGCCCTTTCCAAACTTCCACTCGCCTGTCAGGATGTAAGGGATGTATAGAGGGATGCAAAATCCACCTGTGGATATTGACCAAGAAACAGCACTGGTGAGAGAGTCTTAGCCTAGCTTTCTTTCCAGAGAGACAGGTTTTGATGTGGAGGAACTTTCAAACAAATATACCTCCCACCCTCCCCACTACACAGAAATCAGTTGGAGACCTCTATTTTGTCAGAATACTTAAGGCAGGGGTGGGCTAGGTGATTATTGTTTGCACTCCAGTTGTCCAGCTGGGGCTCTAGTTTTGTGTCTGCAATGAGGTTAGCTGACACAAGAGTGGGAGTCTTCCTTTGGTAGCCTTGCACTTGTGGAATGCTGTTCCTATGCAATACATCAGACTCCATCACTACAGGGCTTTAAATAAATGGTGTGTGTGCGCGCACGTGCATTCATGCTTGTGAATGGGGGTGTATGCCATTTCCAGGACATATTTTATTTTCCATTCTGTGTAGAAAAAATACATTCTGGCAGTGTCTACCTGGTGTACGTAGTGAGATGAAACAAGCACATTCTGCATCCTTTCTTACACCACAGAAAATCATACAGCTTGTACAGCAGGAATCAGTTCTCAGTCTGCTTTCTCCAGACTTTCATTTGCTGCAAGCAGCCAGCCAGTGCTACCAAAGAGTACACTAAAGGTTCCTTAAAGATTTAGTTTAACACATGCTTGTAGGCTCAAATACACGAGGGATTTCATATATTGCATGGTATTACAAGATAATCACTATTGAGTGGAAAGCCCTCCCTTATTCCAGATGTTGCAATTGATTAGATGACACATAAAAATAAAACCCACCTTTAAGAGCCAGTGTGGTATAGTGGTTAGAGTATTGGACTGGGACCTGGAAGACCAGGGTTCAAATCTCTACTTGCCCATGAAGCTCACAGGGTGACTTTGGGTCAGTCCCTGCCTCACAGCCTAACCTACTGCATAGAGTTGTTGTGGGGATTAAGTGAGGAGGGGAAGAACCATACACACCACCTTGAGTTCCTTGGACAGCAAGCAATACTTATTGAGAGGTGGTGGAAGCAACCCAATGTGATGTCTACTGATACAGCTACAAGGTACAAATTTGCTCATATACAATTAACCCAATCATCTGTTGTTGATCATCTGTATAATCATCTGTATAATGCATATGCAAAAACATTTTCTAATCTTGTTTGTGCTTACAAATACACCTGCTGCTGCATAGTGACTTCCTCTCCCCTCTTACATACATGGTAAGCTGAGGCTGAGAAAGATAAAGCCATTTACACAGCGCCATTTACACAGCGTGTTCATTTTGCAAAGTACTTTCATCATGGGTTTGCCTTCACCAAAATCCCCATTGTGTATTATTGTTGTGTTACACACACACACACACACACACCACATTTAAACCCTGCCTTTGCTCCAAAGAGCTCAAGGGAGCCACACGCTTCTCTTGAATTTGATCCTCACAACAACCATGTTGGGTAGGTACTGCTGATAGACAGTGACTGGCCGAAGGCCCTCTCCCTGTGAGTTTCATAGATAAATGAGAATTTGAAACATGAGTCTCTGGGCTTAATCTGACATACAAACCACTACATTGCACTGATTTTGTTACACACACACACACACACACACACAACTTTTCAGTTAATGTTTCCAAAGTGGTGCCCAAGTAAATAACTGCATTGAAACAATTAAAAATATAAACATTAAATTAGCCTAGCACACAGGAAAGACAGTATTAAAAAACCCACCGATCAGCTGGAAATAGGCAACTTATTAAAAGAGGTTCTGTTCCAAAAGCCCAGCAAAACTAGTTTGCTCACACTTGGTTAGGGAGCCATATGAAAGAGGGTGCAAAATGTCAAAGGGTGTTCTGCTTCTGTGGGGCTGAAACCATGAAGTTTCTGCTGCTTGTGGAATCAGTCACACCTCCAAATAAGTTGGAAATTGAAACACAGTTTCATTGGCTGACTTTAAACTTTGGGGGCTTTCCATTTATAATTATTAGTGTGTCCCTCATGGGGAACTGGGGCCAAGAGAGGAAGCTTGGGGCCAGATTTCACTCCACCAGGTCCAACTTTCTTGATTCCCTTGGCCCAGTGTCCTTCAACCTTGTAGCCCAGAAACATCTGGGGACCCAGCTCCCATCACTCATGACAATTGGCTGAACCAGCCAAGGGTGAAGAAAACCCTCCTGGCCCCTGGCCCCTGGCCCCAACTCAAGTTGTTGTTTGTGGGGAGCTCCCTGGCTTCACTCACCTACTAAAAGATCAGCAATGGCCAAGTTGAGGAAGAAGAAATTCCCTTGGGTCCTGAGGCTCTTGTCCACCACGAAAGCCAAGATGACCAGCGCGTTGCCCAGCACCGTGATCAGAACCACAAGTCCCATCAGCGAGGCCAGTAGGACGGAGACGGGCGCGGAGAACTGTCCCTGGTGCTGAAAGTGCCGCTCCTCGCCCGCCGCGCACCCGTTTCCCAGCGAGGCGGAGACGCTGGAGAAATTGGTATCCAGCCGATTTTCCGCCATAGCTGCAGGGGGAGGGGAGGAGAGGAGAAGAGGCAGGGCGCCCGGAGACCCCCAAATTGTAAGGTAGCGATTTCCCAAAAAAGTATTCGTGTTACAAGAACGACGAGAAGGGTTTCATCCTTTGGCTGAGACGCTCTTCTTGGGAGGGCGAATGAAGCGTCTGGCTTGAGCGCGGGACTTGGTCGGCTTGAGTGAGTCAGCGGTCGATGGGCTCCCCCCGCCCTCCGGCTGGTGGGGGAGGACGAAAAATGAACGGAGGGACGCGGCCAGGTGATCCGAAAGAGAAGCGGCGGAGGTGGAGAGGCGAAACGCAGCCCGCTTTCCTACCTAGTGCATCTGCAAGAATCCGCATCCAATTCAATGCCATTCCCTTGTACGCTTGAAACTTGCAGAAGGGGTTTGCGTGTGCGTGTGTATGTCCCTCTCCCGCTTAGTGCTGACCTACCAAGTGAACAGACTAAGCTTTGGTCACCACGATGACAAGGACATAACGACAACAAAGAGCACCCAAGTGCAGTAGGGGTAAATCAGAACTTTGATAGATGTCCTTACTCCCAATGCCACACTCTTCCCACATTTTTCTGTTCTCTCTTTATTATTTATCCCCACCTAAACTAGGGGGTGTCCAACAAAAGCAGGTCAAAATAGCGTGAAGAAATCAGATCTGATCATGTGCTGCAATAAATCCATGTTTTGTTATTTTAAAATTTTGTTTTATGCTTGAATTACATTGGGGGGGGGAGGCGTGGGGGGAGATGTGTCCAAACGTCTTAAATCCAGCCCTGGCCCCACTATATGGACTTTGGTCCTTTTCCCTACAGATCTTGCAGTTCTCCCTCCCTGTAGATTCCAGAGCTTTGTTGGATATTATTTCAATTGAAAGCATTGCAAGGTACAAAATGGCTCCAGATGTCCAGTGGAAAATGCCTACAGCTGCAGAGGGCAGGGACCACACTTTTTCCTCTAGCCAATGGTGGGCGGGGGGAGATAGGAACAAGACTTATCCTACAAATTACAGGTAGGTAGCTGTGTTGGTCTGACATAGTCGGGGGGGGGGGGAACCATTGCTTCCAGTAGCACCTTAGAGACCAACTAAGTTTGTCATAGGTATGACCCTTCATGTATCTGAAGAAGTGTGCATGCACACGAAATCTCATACCTATGACAAACTTATTGGAAGCAATTTTTTTATTTTATTTTTTGTTTATCCTACAAACTTTTGGAAGTCAGCACAAACTTTTAAGTCAGCACAAATGGACAAGTTTCTAGAACAGAGGAAGGTGGATGTGTGGCCCTCCAGATGATGTTGGACTACAGGTGGCCAGGTAACGGCAGCCGATACAATGTGAATCAGGCTTGGGGAACTTGGCAGCCTCCACCCCAGATGTTGGACTGCAACACATTTTCTTCTGCCTTAAGCTTTGTTCTGGGCAAGTAACTCTGAAACAGGATGATGCCACAAAGGCAGGTTTTTCCTCTTTTTCGCCAACCATACACCAACAAAGCTCACTGACAAACTGGTGCAGGTGCAGAGGAGTTCAAGCAGGTTGGTGAAACCAAGTCCCATAATGAATAGTTGAAAGAGCTGGACATGTCTAGGCTGGAGAAGGGATGATTAAGAGGAGACGTGCTAGAGGTCTTCAGGTGGTTTAACATTGAGAATGGCTTGAGGAAAATAAGTCTCTGTCTCTCTCCCAACCCCAGCTGTCTGAGAACAAATTCGCTGTGTGTGTGCATGTGTTGTTGTTGTTTTTTAAAAAATACTTCCCCATTTTTCTTCTTCTGCATATGTGGATGTTGAGTATATCCACATGCTCCCTGCATACTTGATTGTTTGGCAAAAATATTCCCTGAACATTTAGATCTCCCATAATATTTGGATTTAGCGCTTGACAAAATGGGACAAAGAATAGTGTTCAATATTTGGTTGTATTTGGTAGCTACTATGAAGTGATATTTCATTCGTGCCAGCATTTGATGGTTGCTGTACAATGGCATTTAAAGTGTGAGGTTGAATTTGCTCCATGACATGCAGTCACATTTAATATAAACATATTGCAGAAATAAAATAATGTGGTAAGACTACTGGTTGAAAGAATAAAGGATCTTTATAAAGGAACATCCTGGAAAACCCCTGATGCTTAAAGTCAGGGTACTGTGTGGTGGGTTTTGTTGCTGCTATTATTCCCCATTGGTTAAAATGTTTTCAATCATCTTTAACTGCTTTTTAAACTCATGTGTTTTAAAGTTGGGTTTTTGTTGTTATGGTTGAATTGACATGGGATGTGCCTTGGAAGAGAGAAACTGGGGAGAGCAGGGTTGTCCCCAATCACAGCGGTTCTGGGTAGGAGGAGCTAGGGTGTGGGAAGCTGGGCAGGCCTGGTAAGGGACACGTCTCTGAGTAGGACCTCTTTCATCCATGACTTGATTATGGATGAGGAGGCTGATCTGGTCTGTATCACTGAGAACTGGGTGGATGAGCAGGGTGGAGTTGGTCTCACCTGGGCACTCAGGGCAGCATCAGGGTAGACTTGAGAGTTGGGGAGGGAGAATTGCTGTAGTCTATAGAGATTCCATCTCTTCCTCCAGCCTTTCTGTCCAGTTGTGTGTGTGGGGATCTAGAGCAGTGGTTCTCAACCTGTGGGTCCCCAGATGTTGTTGGACTACAACTCCCATCACCCCTAGTGGGAAGGTCCAGCAGTCAGGGATTGTGGGAATTGTAGTCCAACAACATCTGGGGACCCACAGGTTGAGAACCACTGATCTAACTACCAGTCAGTTGTTTTTGTTTTGTTATACATTTTGTGTTCTTTGTTGTGTTTCTATGTTGTGAACCACCCTGTGACCTTTGGATGAAGGGCAGTATACAAATTAGATAGATGATAGATAGATAGAGCCATTCTGAATAAAACTTGGTGTCATGGTGCCACGACATTGACAAAAGTCAGGTCTAAGACTAGCTGACTGAAGAGTAGGAAGGAAGTGAAGCCTGGGAAAAACAGGTGGTTACATAACAGGGAATCTGTGAGGGAGGAATACCGTATGTTACCTCTCTGTCTATTGCCCCCACCCCCTGCTCTAGTCCAGGCAACTTATTGCAAGTGCTGTTGCTTTACTTCCAACCAGAAGAGAGTGACCCTCCTCCCAGCTTAAGAGTGAGTCTTCAGGTGTGTATATGAAGGAACAACAGAAGCATTTTGGGGATCAGAAGCACAGGCAGAGACAGCATATGACAGATTGCCAAAGAGTTAGCTGGAGGCTCAAAGCTGTTTTGGGGTACTGGGGTGCCTCTATGGATCAGATGGGGTTAGGAGATTTGCACCTTCAGCTGTTTGCCTACCTAATAACATAAGAAGTGCCTGCTGGATCAGGCTAATGGCCCATCTAGTCTAGCATCCTGTTCTCACAGTGGCCAACCAGATGCCTGAAGAGACAGAGCATAGCCATCATGGCTAGTACCATTCAGTAGTCCTCTCCTCCATTAATTCATCTAATCCACTTCTGAAGTCATCTAGGTTGGTGGCTATCACTGCTTTCTGTGGGAGCAAAGTCCTCAGTTTAACTATGCGCTGTATGAAGAAGGGCTTTCTTTTCTCTGACTTGAATCTTCCAACATTCAGTTTCACTGGATGGCCATGAGTTCTAGTGGTGATATGAGAGAGGGAGAAAAACGTTATCCACTTTCTTTGTGTCATGCATCATTTTTATAAACTTCTATCATGTCGCCGCTGACTTGTCTTTCCTCTAAGCCAGGCTTCCTCAACCTCGGCCCTCCAGATGTTTTGAGACTACAATTTCCGTCATCCCTGACCACTGGTCCTGCTAGCTAGGGATCATGGGAGTTGTAGGCCAAAAACATCTGGAGGGCCGAGGCTGAGGAAGCCTGCTCTAAGCTAAAATGTCCCAGATGCTACAGCCTTTCCTCATAGAGGAGTTGCTCCGTCCTCTTGATAATTTTAGTTGCCTTTTCCAACTCCACAATATCCTTTAGCAGCCTTTCCCAGAAAGCACTATATTCACAAAATATACTTGCAATTCTCTGAGGCCATGAAAAGGAACATTTCTGTATGTATCATGAGAACAAAACAACTCCAGAAAAGCAATGAAAAGACACAGAAATGCTAGGCTCACAGGAATGCCCAATAACCAAGCCATACTACAGGGTGTAATGTACAGTATATTGCCTATGCCTATTGCAATTGACCTTTAGCTCAGTGGTGGAATACCCGGTTTACAGGGCCTGGGTTCAGTCCTCAGCATATTCTGCTCACAGAATCTCAGAAAACAACTGCTGGGCTGGGAATGATCTGTATCGAATATCTTGGAGAGTTGCTGCCAGTCAGAGCGGGGAATTCTGGACTGGCGGACCCATTAGGGCGGCGGCGGGGGAACCTAAAGCTCCTATCAGACAGCATGTCCAATGGGCATGGAAACTGTATTCCAGCAACATCTGGGAGGCTGCAGGGTCCTCATTAGGGTTGTATTCAGCTAATTCAGAGAAGTGTTAGCAGAATCACTTCAATAACACATATGGAATCCAGAGAGAAAAGAAACTGATAATACTTTACTGTGGGAAATTGAACGAAAGCAGGGTATAACATGAGCAGAAATAAACAGAGAGCTTTTGTCCTTCTCAATAGTTCAAGCCCAGTTTGTAGCAGGAAGATTTTCAACATATAGGGGGAAATTCCCTACGACCTACACAGAAAGCCAGAGCATGAGTTACCTCAGCAAGGATCATGCTATTCTGACTGCTTGCTAGTCAACACTCCCCTTGTTTGGCAGACTAATTGTCAACAGAGTTAACCCTTACATGACTAACTGAATGATCCCTGCTGCTGTACTTCTAAGAAGTAGGCCATTTGAGGTTAATGGACCTATGTTAATCATGCCTAATAATTTCAATACTTCTAATCTGAGTATGACACAATTGGAGGCAACCCTTGGGGTCTGACGCAGTAGAAAGCACCTTGGCATGCAAATGTAGCTGGCTGGAGGTGTCTGAGGATGTTTTATGAAAAGAGTAAGGCTGCAGGAATTATTTGACCACTGGCTGCAAATCATTCACAGCCAGATTTGAGCTTTGACTCCCTGTGGTGCACTAAGAAGATTGATCTATAAATGTTAGAGATTGGTAGTTAAGAAAGTGCTTCAGCTCAACCCGGCTCTGAAAGGTTGCAGCCAACGATTTATCAGCCACAAAAATCAAAAAGCTTTCATTAGAAAAGCCTAAATTTAATTAAGTGGCTGGAGAAAATCTATCACACTCATTTCCTATCTGCTTACTTGGCTGCACTTGACAAATTAACATTTTTTCGTCCACATGGATTTATTTGTGGTTACAGCATCTCCGCTGCCCTTGGGTCATTTCCAGGCGAATAATAAAATCTTAGTTTGTTTACAGGAGTGACTCTTTCCTCTACATGCCTGCACTGTAGAGTGGTAATGACAGGAGGAGTTGGCTGCAAATTCCTGAAACGTTCACTTGTAGAGAGCATGCAGTTAGAGCCCCTAACTGCACATCATTTTAAGTGACCCATATTTTTAATGTCCTGGCCCATAGATGGCTGGGTCCATAGATGGCCCATAGATATTGCTTTGATAGATCTCTTGACTGAGGCATTGTATTTTGGTTAAGATGGCTTGGTTTCCAGACCCTTTATCATCTTTGTCACCCTCCCCTGCACACATTCCTTCTTAACCTGCGCTGCCCAGAACTGGACACCGGACTCTAGGTGGGATCTAACCAAGACAGAATACAGTGGCATGTTTACTTCATTTGATCTGGGCCTTATGAATCTCTTGATGCAGTCTAAAATTGCATTAGCTTTTTTTTTTGGTGCTGCATCACACTGTTGACTCGTCTTAAGCTAGATCCCTTTTACATGTACAGTATTTGTCAAACCAGGTGTCCTCCATCCTATACTTGTACTTGGTCCCTACTGAAATTCATTTTGTTGGTTTTTGCCCAGTTTTCCAATCTGTTCATTCCATCTTGAATTTTGATTCTACCTTCTGCAGTATTAGCTACTACAGTACTTCCAGTTTGGTGTCTTCTGCACGTTTGATGATCATTTCCAGCTGGAGCAATGTGATCTGGAGGTGAGGAGAGCAGGGATTGTCATGGAGAAAAAACTGAGTCAGATTCAGCTTGGGTTGAGTTAGCCCCGGAACATCCTGAGTCAGAATAGGCCACCCCAAAACACCAGATTGCACTCCAAACTGGATCCATGGGCCTGTGCACAGCCCTAGTTTCCATCACCATATCTTGTAAGGGGAAATAGGTACGTACTTTATTTTGCCTTGGCACACATCTGTGCTCCTTGGGGGAAACCGTCACCTGTAGCACTGGCAATTATTGTTCTGTAAAGTGCTCACTCTGAGCTGAAATGGAAAATGTTCCCTCTTCTTGACAGCATGTTCAGAATGCCAACTATGGCAGGAACACTGGCCCAAATGACAGGGAATTGACACCCGTCTGCTTGCTTTTCTGGCAGGCTTGCACCAATATGTTCCAGTGGAATGGTGCTAATTTGGAGCTGAAGCAAGGGTGCATTGGCAGAAATTTATTTCATTTCATTTATGTATTGCTTCCTGTTAAACACGATTGCTTCCTATGATCGTTGCTAAAGAAAACAATATAGTGATTGTTACATCCATGTGAAGTATCATTCAAACAGAATCTGGCTCTTGTGAAGACCCGATCTGTTGCTGTGATCACACATATCCTTTGCATAAAATATACTCCCCCCCATAAGAACATGCTCTATCTTCTTTGTACATTTCATGCTTGTTGATGTCTCATAGTACTAAAACTGGCAGCCTTGAGTGGGATATATCATTAAAAAAACCAGATCTGAACACAACTGATGAGCCTTCTAATTTTCCTGAGTGCTTGGGATTAATTAGCACTTGTTAGCTGAGCAGTATTGGATGAATGTGTATATACTCTTAATTTATCAGATGACAAAAGGAGTTTGAAACGGGGAGTTTTGAAAACTAACTTTTTTTAACTTTCATTTTTAAAAGATGGCAACCACCTTATTTTAATTGAGACAGGGATTTATCCATAGAAGTAAAATAACACCATTCTAAAGATAAAAAGTATTGAAACCAAAAATGATGGCAGCAAATGGCTAGACTGCATCTCTCTCTCTTACTAGCTTACTATATAATAAGATTGTAAGGCGGTTGTCGCATTGCAGCATCACTCCCCAGGTCACAGTAAGGGAAGTGACATCAGGTGATGTTGCATTGAGTAGATTCACATTCAGTAAGGCCACACTAAGTAGAGCCATTCTAGTTAATGGTTGGATAAAGGGAACTGTAGCATGGCTTGTTCACGTTCAGGAAAACTAGACGGAAACCCTGGAAAGCTCACAGTGTGCTATGACTGCTGGGAGCTCTTAGGAAGTCATTCATTCAGCAAAGGGTTGACCTCATCTGAATTGAATGAATGAATGAATGAATACATTTATAGCTCACCTTTCCTCTTCTCCCTGTCTTCATTCTTACCTGCACAACAACCCTGTGAGGTAGGTCAGGCTGAGAGGCAGTGACTGTCCCATGGTCACCTGGTGGGATAAAAATACAAAGATGGTAAAATAGTACCCTGATCAGGATGAACACTCACATCTTTTAAATTCTGTGCGCTGTACTCTCTGTATTTCATCTCCCTGAACTTTTAAAAGAGCTAATTAAAACTGGGGAAAGCTTGGTGGTTATTTAATAATAAATGAGTGGCAAAAGAGCAGGGGGAATGGGGTGGGAATTTGAATAGGGCAGGGAGATGCTCCTACTTCACCCTGGCGACAATGGAAATTAATAACCTATCATTGTTCACGCCAGTGGGATGGAAAACCGGGAGAGTTTTAGAGAGCTTTTTAGAACATCATGAGGAACTGGTAGGGGTTCTCAAACAGAAATTAGACAGAATGGCCAGCTAATTATTAACCGAAACAATGAGAATACAAAATACAACGTGAACGGACACTACATTTAATTATAAGAGCTAGCAAACCTTAACCTTTCCTTTAAAATGGAATATTGCTGATACAAATGGACACCTACGCTAATTTAGACTCTCCACCCATCACCCTTCCTCCAAATTCAGCAGAAGGATCAAATTTGTATGATCAAAACTAAACGCTTTGCAATATAGCTCTTTTGATCAGCTTGCGGAGGATCAGAGATGTGCCGCAAGATGTTTAGCTTTAATCCAGCAAGTCTGGTTCTTGAGCTGCTTAATTGGTCAATAACCATGACTCTGTGCAGATATTTGGTATAAGGGTGGAGGAGGGTAATGATCACACCAGGCCTGAGCCCCTCACTCTTCTTGATATCTATATTTTGCACATAAAAGAGTTGGTTCATGCTTAGAGTAACCTACGCCCTATTGAGCTCAATGATTCTGCACTAAGCATGACTCAGTTTGAATTCTGTACCAAGTCAAGCCCTACCATTAGGCAGAGTGAGGCAGCAGATGCTGCAGTGCAGAGAGGCTGTGCAAATCTCTGTCCTCTCTAGTAGGGGTGCATAAGTGGCCAGTTAGCAGGTCCTGTCTGTAGAGGTGGCACTGGGTGGGTGGGCGGGCTCCTGAGGAAGCAGCAGATCTGACCTCCACGGAGTGTGCTGCAGCTGTCTCTGCCCCTATGGCAGCAGCAGCAGCAGTGGGCGATGCATTCCTCGGAGGCCAGATCTGCTGCCCCTCTGGAGCCTGCCGCCTGAGGTGGTTGTCTCACCTTGCCTCAAAGGTTCTCTCTGCTTCCTTCTCCTGGCTGAGTTCCACAAGAACATTGGTGAGAGTGAGGAGGAGGAAGTTGACAGCCTTCTACTGGATGTAAGTAGGTAGGGAATCAAGGAGTAGGGCTGAATGAGGACAGCATCAAGTTGGAGGGGCAGCATGCCATTTGTCCAATGGACCAGGCTCCACTGTCTCAAACCTTGGTGCAATTCACCTAAATCAAGGGACGGGGAACATATGGCCTTCTAGATGTTGTTGGACTATGTTTCCCATCATAAGAACACAAGGACATGAGAAGAGCCTGCTGGACCAGGCCAATGGCCCATCTAGTCACAACATCCTTGTCTCACAGAGGCCTACTGGAGGCATATGGGAAACCCACAAGCTGGACCTGAGAACAAGAGCACTCTCCGTTCTTGGCCATGCTGCCTGGGGATTCTGGGAGCTGGAGTCTAATGACATCTGGAGAGCCATCAGTTCCTCACCTAAATGTTCCCTTTTTTGTCAGCTGATGTATGCATTTCTTCCTCCTTGTTATTCAAACTGCTGCAGCAATGCCATCTATGGAAGCATTCTGCCTTTTTTTCCTTCTGTGTCAATGGAGATTGAGTATCCGAGTCTCCATGGCAATGTGACCCCATATTTCCTGTTTCCTGGGCATGGTACAATTGACATAATTATGTCTGCTTGCTGAATGGGAGGCATCATTTGTGAAGTTTTAGTTTTTAATAGCATCGGGGTCCAAGCCGAGAGATGGTATTTTGTTCTAATTCATCTCGTACAGTTCGATAAGCTTTTTGGACCTGATCCAGGAAAAAAAAGAAAAAGAAATTTTAAACCCAGTTGAAATTAATAGGATTTCAGTTAGCTGCAACTAAATTGTCTCATTGATTTCAACGGGACATAAAGAAGGAACCAGCCTTCGTAAGCCTTCTTTTGTTGTTGTTTAGTTGTGTCTGACTATTCGTGACCCCATGGACCAGAGCATGCCAGGCACTCCTGTCTTCCACTGCCTCCCGTAGTTTGGTCAAACTCATGTTCGTAGCTTCGAGAACACTGTCCAACCATCTCCTCCTCTGTCGTCCCCTTCTCCTTGTGCCCTCAATCTTTCCCAACATCAGGGTCTTTTCCAGGGAGTCTTCTCTTTTCACGAGGTGGCCAAAGTATTGGAGCCTCAGCTTCACGATCTGTCCTTCCAGTGAGCCCTCAGGGCTGATTTCATTCAGAATGGATAGGTTTGATCTTCTTGCAGTCCATGGGACTCTCAAGAGTCTCCTCCAGCACCATAATTCAAAAGCATCAGTTCTTCAGCGATCAGCCTTCTTTATGGTCCAGCTCTCACTTCCATACATCACTACTGGGGAAACCATAGCTTTAACTACTGGGACGTTTGTCGGCAAGGTGATGTCTCTGCTTTTTAAGAAAAGCAAAAGTCTTCTTTAACCAACCTTAAAAGATCAAAGGGAAGTGCCAGCTGCTTCAGTTCTAGTTGTTTTACTGTATTGGCATCTGGGTTGTGGTTCGTGGCAAATCTAGACATGGAAGGTCCCTTTATAATAATCATAGACATGCCCTCAACTAAGATTATACAATAAACTTATAATTGTGCAACAACCATAATAAATAGGGATGCATTGCAACAATGCATGTGTTACCTTATAGCAAGATCTACCAAGGTCTGTGTATGTACATGGGCAAGTAATTCATGAGCAAGGGCTCCAATATCTTCCTTCAGAGTGACTTAGGTTGTGTTTTCTGTGAAATTCCATTATATGTGACAGAATTTGCATACCCTCCTCTTGAAACTGAAGCAACTTGTGTTGGCAGGTTTACTTTGGAGCATACAGAACAACTCCTCCTTGGTGTTCTTCCCACACACCTTTTCCAGAGCCAATCCTCCCTAGTCTTCTTTCACTGTGATTGGCTCCAATCAGCACAAAGGTGACTAAAAACCTTCCATTTCAAGCTGATTGCATGGCTCTAGGAGGCTTCAGTCCGGAACTCTGCTGCAGAAAGAGTAATTGGTCTTGGAGCTGCAACCTCGGACCACAATAGCACTGAGCTCGCTTAAAGAAGGGGAGAGGAAACTGTGCCCTTCCAAATGCTGCTGTAACAACAGTTTTAACCACTCCTGCCCATTGACCTTGCTGCCTGGGATTGATGGGACTTGCAATCCAATGAGAGAAAGTCGCTATGTGCACTCAGGTAGGCACAGTGGTACCTCGGTTTACGAACTTAATCCGTTCCGGAAGTCTGTTCTTAAACTGTTAATGAGGCCACCCACCGCTGGTGGCCTTCCACCATTCGGATTCCATTTTTAGACCGAGGTAAAGTTCTCAAACCAATACACTAATTCCAATTTTGAGGAGTTTGTAAACCAACCAAATCGTTCTTAAACCGGACTGTTCTTAAACCGAGGTACCACTGTGCCGTGTGCCCTCAAGAGCTGGGGAACTCTAGCAGCTTAACCATGGACTCAGTCTGTAGCCTTGGGCGAGCCACTTCTTAACCTCACAAAGATGCCCCTTCAGCACCTGCAGTACGGAACTGTTGTTGACATCTTTACAAAGGTGAAAAGCGAGGGGAAGCGGGAGGCAGACAGTGCCTGCCAACTGGACTAGGGAGGCCACTTAAGCACCCCTACGAGAGAGGACAGAAATTTGGACAAAATTTGCACGTGCTGATTTATAAGCATCAATGCCAATTTAGAGACAACTGTCATTTCAATAGAAAGGCAATTGTTATCGCTGCAATGTGGGGGAAAGACTGTGCTCATGTGATCTGTGTGCTTCCTCAGCCTGCTGTCTAGGTACCAGAGGTGGATTTAGGGCAGCACAGCCAGTTCCCCTGCACTGGGCACTGAGCCAAAGGGGTGCCACAGGGCACACAGACTTTGACATAGTGCACACTCAGAACGAAAGGCGAGTGGCATGGGGTGGGGGGCTCATACAGGGCGCTGCTGAAAGACCAAAGTCTGCCACTGCAGGTACTGTCAATAGACAGCTCTGTCTTTAAACTGGGCTTGGATCAGACTACCTCCGACAGCCCTTCAAATAAAAGAGTAGGACTCGTGGCCACTCTATATTGGATGCCTTAGCAGAGGGCAAATTTTCAAAATCAAGAGTAAAGCCATCACTGCATGTATTGTTCCTTGTAGACATTTTCACTCCATGGTCCTTGACAGACATGAAAGAGCTCAGATGTTCAAGTCTGGCCTCAATTAACTTTTGATTTCAATGACTGTTCAGCCGGCCTTCCACAGTACAAATTGCAATGCAACCTTGCCTTGTACTGCTGGAAATGTTGATATGTTTGCTCTCTAGGCCTGGCTCTTGTGTTAATCTGTATTCATGGAATAAACATGGGGATTTAGACACCTTGTTGCTAGGACTGAGGGCATGGGTTTCTCCCTCCTCCTCCCCTGTTTTCATTGGGACAGTGTGTTGGATAGGCAGTTGCCTCACTTGCTGATCAGCGATGAATCTTTCAGCTGGTTTTTGGGCACAGCTCATATATTCATCTGGAAACAGCAAGAGAAGAGAGTGGTCTTGTGCTTGGGTCCAGATTGTGCACTTCCAGAGACACCTGGAAGGCCACTGTGAGAACAGGATGCTGGAGTAGATGGGCCATTGGCCTGATCCAACAGGCTCTTCCGATGTCCTTGCAAATACCAGTTGCTAGAGAACAACAGCATTATTTATTTATTGAATTTATATACCGTCCTATACCCTCAGGTCTCAGGGCAGTTCACAGAATAAATGGAAGATTATGCCTAGCAAGATTATTGCCACCATTTCCTCCCATTTGTCCTCTTTCCATAGGCATCTGGTGAACCATTGTGGGAAGCGGGAGGCAGGAACACTAGAACTCATAGACATGCAATGAATCTGAAACTTGGAAGATTCTGGAGAGATAAGAACAGTTGGAGGCAGTAATGGCCAGCAACCTAGATGGCTTCAAAAGAAGATTAGACAGATACATGGAGGAGAAGGCTATTGGTGGTTATTAGGCATGATGGCTAAGCTCTGCCTCCATGTTTGGATGCAGCAATGTTTCCGAATACTAGTTTCTGGGAACCACAGGGGGAATAGTGCTCCCGTGTTTGCAGGCTTCTAACAGACATCTGGTTGGCCACTGTGAGAACAGGTTGCTGGACTAGATGGGCTATTGGCCTGATCCAGAAGAGCTCTTCTTTTGTTCATAGTAATTCTCAGTTGATTTACTAGGATTGCCAGCTAGGATTTTCTTGGTTACAGGATGCTGATTGTACCTGGGTTCCCCCTCCTGGGGATGCCTGGTTTGGCATGGAGACAGCTCCTTCTAGCCCTCTCCTGAGGTCCAGGTGTGCCCCCTTGATGTGACCCTGTGTTTCAGGGATGCTGAAGGTCATAAAGGGCTCCAATCATAGGAACTGCAATCCAATTGCGAAACAGCAATAAATGGGCATTCCATTGATAGCAGCTAATTGCAAGAGTTTGGCAGTCTGATGATGCTACACAGAGCTGCCAGGTGCAAATTTACTCTCCCAACCTCCACTGCGTGGGATGTGTAACCTTTACATAATCAACACATTCCCTTTGGGAAGACCTGCTTCATCGCAGCAGGACAATGGCAAAAAGAAGGAGTGTGAGGTTCTGAATCACAGCAGATTGCCTTGCCAAGCGAATCTCTGGGTGGGCTGTAAACAGTAGGGGAGCAGCGGCAGGATGCGTTTGGTGCCTTTGAGAGCTGCAATTCTTTGTTTCCCCTATTGTGAATACTATCACATTTTGCAATTATTCAAGATGCAGCCTCACTTCCATTTTATTTTGCCGTGCTCGGAGGTGCCCCCAAGGAATATCCACAGCCTGCTCTACCTTGGTAAACCTAAAGAGTTTAATAGCTCCTTTAAACACTCCTTGTTATAGCATTTAGGTTGTCATCACTATTTTGAAATAAAGCGGGTCCAGGAAAATGGAGGGGGACATATTGATATGGCCTTGGATGCAGGTCAGATGCTCTGATGGGGAGATAGATCCACTCCCCAGTTCTTGACACAACTGTTCCCCACTCATCTCCATGTCGCTCCCCAGAACTACCACCTCTTCCTCTGAATCACAAGGGACGCAGGTGCCACTGTGGTCTAAACCACTGAGCCTCTTGGGCTTGCCGATCAGAAGGTTGGCGGTTTAAATTCCTGCAACGGGGTCAGCTCCTGTTGCTCTGTCCCAGCGCCTGCCAACCTAGCAGATTGAAAGCATGCCAGTGCAAGTAGATAAATAGGTACTGCTGCAGTGGGAAGGTAAATAGTGTTTCCATGCACACTGGCTTCTGTTACGGTGTCCCATTGTACCAGAAGTGGTTTAGTCATGCTGGCCACATGACCAGGAAAGCTGCCTGTGGACAAACACCAGCTCCCTTGGCCTGAAAGCGAGATGAGCACAGCAACTCCATAGTCGCCTTTGACTGGACTTAACTATCCAGGGGTCCTTAACCTACCTTTTACCTGAATCCTGAGGAATCACCCCTGGCACACAAGCCGCCCCCTTTCCAGCAAGAACAATTCAGTGCACTCCTACTTCCCAATATTTATATTCTCAACTAGCATAAAGTAGCTGACAGTTTCAGTGACAAGCTCCCCTTTAGGAGAGGAAAGGCTGAAGCTCAGCTTAAACTACTGCAGGCAAGCCATTACTGGTTAACATGACACATCAGAAATGAATGAGTTATGTTATAAAACCAAGGCTGAAATGTCAATTCTCATGTATTGTGCTATGTATTGGACTGAGAAGCTAATGGGAACATGATGCTCTCCATACTGTGTTGAAAGGCATGGTTGTAGCTGAAAAGGAGTGGGTCTGATATACTATTTGTCTAGGATTAGGAACATCCTTCTGTCCTGGAGTGTGTTGTTATCTTATAGAAGAACACTGAAAGGTGACTAATAGAGTGTGATCTGAAGTGCAGAAAGCAGAGGGGCTGTGCATCAAAAGTATTATTTTATTCTTGTATTTATTTGTAAGAGTATTGACATACCAGCTTCTAATAAAATATCAGGGCAGTTATTTAGAGGGAGCTGAACTGGAACTGTATATTGTAAAAATAAAAGTTGCTCCTACAGTAGTCATGTTTTGTGTATGTGTTGCATGAACATGTTGTTCGGCTGCTATCATGATTGTCTCTCCCTATACATATAAAAATGTAAGGTTGTCATCGCACAGCCCCCATTGGGAGGGTCTGTAGTGCTGCATTCCAATCTTGGATTTCCATGAAGGCAGGGGAGCAAAAGGGTGAAATGGTGGTTTAAAATAATGGCAGGAGTTTGAGTTAAGCAAGGATGGAGTAAATTGAGAGGAAAATGCGTTAAAAAAAATCTATACAATAGATTTTCAGGTATTACAACAATAAAAGAACAAAAGGGAAAAAACCCCCAATAAAAACATAGGAAGATGACTTACATCAAGTCCAAAAAGAAGCTTCTCTCAGGGTTATCTCCAGCAAACATACTATTGTTTTACAGAAGAGTTTAAGATATAAATAGAAAATTGCATGTTTTCTTTTAACAATGGCAGATATTTGAGTAAAAACCTTCATATAATGGACTATCTGAGGGCTCTGAAGCCTTTAGTTCGCTCACCCGAAGCAGCTGAGGGAGAAGTTTGAGCACAGTGAGAAGGGATGAACACTGAAAAGAAATAAGTGGCTATTTTCAAAGGTTTCCCTCAAAAAAAAAATCTTATTGATTTTGCAATGATATACATTAAATGAACATAATAAACAATGAGAAAATATAAACATCTCCTCTCCACTTCTCACACCAGAAGCCAAGGAAGTGTTCTTGTTTTCCATTGTATGATTGTCACTCGTGCTTGTTTACTGTCTATTTTTACCATGCCTTCAGCAGGCATATTGTATATCTTATTTGTTTATTTATTGCATTTATATCTCACCTGTTTCTCCAAGGAGCTCGAGGTGATGTGCATGGTTCTCCTCCTCCTCATTTAATTCCCACAACAACCCTGTGAGGTACCGTAGGTGAGGCTGAGACGGAGTGACTGGCTCAAGAGCCCTCCCAGAGAGCTTCATGGCTGAGTGGCGATTCGAACTGTGAGCTCCCGGGTCCTAGTCCGACCGTCTAACTGCTATTCCACATTGGCTCCCATATCATCACCATCTCCGTCAACCAAGGGAACCAGAACGCACACAAGCATAGTTCTAACAAAGGGAAAGCAAACAGAAAATCCAGAACTGCCCTAATGTAGCTGACATGGTGTTCTCCAATTCCGGATGCATTAATATGTCTAATGAATGGCCACCAACTGGCATGGAAAGCTTCTGGTTTCTTTCCCCCCTTTAATACTGCTACAATATTTTGCTGCAGGTTCCACTTGCTCCCTCTGCAAGTGCTGTTGCCTATGTAGCCCAAATTGCTGCCAGAAACAACAATTTCCTGCCCTTTCATGATACCCTGAATCAACTGCCTGAGACCGATGCCTCCGCCTGTCTAATTGTTGTTTACGCATCACTTTGGTTGCATGATTTATTTTATGCTGTACTCTGTTGGGCATCCCTGGTCAGGGCACCTGTTTCTACAGTCCTCCTCTTGCTTTGCAGAAAGATACACAGGGAAGTCTCAACTCATGGCTTTTATTAGGCATTAAGTCTTACACAAGGGATGCGGGTGGCACTGTGGGTTAAACCACAGAGCCTAGGGCTTGCCTATCAGAAGGTCGGTGGTTCGAATCCCCACGACGGGGTGAGCTCCTGTTGCTCGGTCCCAGCTCCTGTTAACCAGGCAGTTCGAAAGCACGTCAAAGTGCAAGTAGATAAATAGGTACCGCTCCAAGCGGGAAGGTAAACGGTGTTTCCGTGTGCTGCTCTGGTTTGCCAGAAGCAGCTTTGTTAAGCTGGCCACATGACCTGGAAGCTGTATGCCGGCTCCCTCGGTCAATAACACGAGATGAGCGCCACAACCCCAGAGTTGGTCACGACTGGACCTAATGGTCAGGGGTCCCTTTACATTTACCTTTTAAGTCTTACACAGCACCCTCTAATTGCCCCACCCTGCATGTTAAATCAGTCTTCTTGTGTTAGGGGTTTACACCAGGGGTGGGAACTGTATCGACCCACCGCTGCCTTAATTCCCTTACCCCCTCACTCTCTAAATTTACATGTAGGGACAGGCCCCCACTTGTCAGTTGGGTGATAGGGTGCTTTGAAGTCCCTTCCTCCTCAAATCTCTGAACTTCAAAGCACCATGCCGGGCTTGAAAAGAGCCTTGCTGGATCCACTGAAGCGCTGATATCCCCTATTCCCCATCCAGATCTATGGTTCTCAGAGTTTCCTGTGAGGAGGGTCTACTACAGTAATTGTTACACCACTGGGAGGGGAATAGAGGCCTCCTAACCACTCTCAGTGCCCTTAACAAATGACAGCTCCCAGAATTCTTTGGCAGAAGCCCATGCCTGTTCAAAGTGGTATCATGCTGGTTTAAATGTATGGTGTAAATGAAGCCACCATCTAGCTCCTTTTATGAAAATGCCACTATTGCTATTTTTGAATATTTATGTTTTCCTAATGTACTTCGGCTTCTATTCAGTGAAAGCCACAGAAATAGCAACAAACTCTGGACCAGGTACACAGTGTTCTACCGATAAATGAAGGAACTGTGACCCCATCAAGGCTTGCTAACACCGAAGTATGACACACTTTTGAGGTGGAAATCAAGCATCTTTTGTATATGCAATAAAGGAAGAAAGGAAAGGAAGGGCCTTGGAACCTTATTAGGCCACTTAAGTAAAGCAAAACAAAATCAGACAGGATATTTATGGAAGCTCTGGAAAGCATGTTTTCCAGACATTTTTCTCTGTCTGCTTTCCAGCTAGTTTAATAATAAAAAAGCAGCGTCTGGACTCCGTATAGTTATTGAACAGCACTGCCATTTTCATAGACCAAGGGTTGACTTGTTTATTCTACATTCCACCCCTTCGAGATAAATGTTATGTACCCAAGGGGCATCTCACAAAGCACTTGAGTATAAGGAAATAGGAAATAGGAAATGAAGGTATACAACTCCCCTCCCCCATCAAAAGCAGCAGCATCCATTTCAAATAGACAGAAATAGCAATAACAATATACGGTAAGCAATTTATATATATATCTAGAAATCATTGAGCAAAATATTTCTAGCTCACCTTTCTGTCTCACAAAGTAGAACCCTCCATCCTAAGATGGCCAGCAATGAAGGGTTGATTCTAGTGCTAATCCTACTCAGAGGAAACCTATTGAAGCTAATGGGCAATACTAATGTAGGCCCATTAGTTTCAATGGGTCTGGTCTGAGTAATATTGAGTTTGACAGGACCCTAACTTGTATTTTAGTTTAAAAAGAGCAAAGAGCAATCAGCAGCAAAAGCACCAAAACAAACCCAAGACAAGAAAACCCATTAATTAAAATATGCAAATAGAAAAAAGGGGAGACCTTAATTGTCTTCCCAAAGGAAGTCAAAATGAAACAGCTTAACTCAATGTTAAAATGTATATAGATGGAACCAAAATGAGCCTCCTAGAGTAAGGAATCTCAAAGTTTTGGTGCCACAAGCAAGAGGCCCTTGGTCACAACATGCATTTAAAGCAAATGTATAGCACTTTAACAGTCAGGTAGGATGGGGAAAAGCTCCCACCTGGAACCCTGGAGTGTTGCTGCCACTCAGCATGAGCAATGCTGAGCTCGGTGGCTCAATGGTCTGACTCTGTATAAGGCAGCTTCCTAGGTACCTGACTAAAAATGCCAGATTGATCTTGGGAAGTTTGGCATGCAGAGCGTCGGTTTCCCCGTTCAGACTTTATATATTATCTTCACAATAGCAAGCATTGGGATAACTAGTGACTGTTTCCTCTTGGCTTGAGAAAAAGCTATGGAAAGTGGAGGCTGGTCCCCATTAGAACTGGTAGGGCAAAAAGCAGGCGGGGCAGCAGGAGAAGGAGCCAGTGTCAATGATGGTTGGAGCCACCGGATTCTAGTTTTGACCCCATCAACCTCCTCCCTTATAAGTTGTACAAGGGCAACATTGAGTCCAAGGAGGAAGAAGCTGAGTGGTGGCAGGCAGTAATGTCT
This sequence comes from Zootoca vivipara, assembly GCF_963506605.1. Classification (NCBI taxonomy): domain Eukaryota; kingdom Metazoa; phylum Chordata; class Lepidosauria; order Squamata; family Lacertidae; genus Zootoca; species Zootoca vivipara. The sequence continues at coordinate 68,578,898 of NC_083281.1, forward strand.
TTGGAGAAGATGGTGGAGAAGATAGCTGGTTTTGCTATCCTTTCCTACCTGGGGTCTTTTATTAGAAATTAATGTGCACTCCTCTTAAACATTTTTTTTAAAAAAATGGCTACCACAGGTCCTGAGCCAGGGATCCTACAGTGGTTAATCTTGGATGCTTGACCCATATCTCCGTCACACAAATAGCGAAAATATTTCAAGTTCTTCTGTTCCCAACATGACGGCTAAGCAGGCAGGGCAAGAAAAACCTAAAGAAGATTATTGCACCTTTGTAGGGCTTCTTCTACAATTGAGAAACAACATATTTCAAGAATGGAGGACGACAGGAACTCCTCTGAAATAAGAAATGGCTTGCCTCTCAGAAGCTCTATCGGACTTAACAAAAACAGCAGATGGAGGCTCTGAACAGAACATCATGAATAGAACAGCTGTAAAGCAAATCAAACGCAGGCAGGTCAATGTAAAACTTCAGCTTGAGGACCTCTGTGATTGCCGGAGACAATTAAATATTAAGGCCTGGGGAAAAGGATCCAGCCACTGCATTCACAGACTGGACACGACTTTGCCTACTGCGAAAGTGCAATTGCGAGTTCAAGAACATATTCACCACTCACTGAGACCGAAACCTAAACCAGGTGAGAGACAAGGGACATCATAATACAATTTGCACGTTTCTTGGTTAGAAGTTCTTTAATGCAGCTCTTTTGTGCAGCGGGGGTCTGTTAAATGCAAGGTCCAAGAGGTATAACAGGAGGAGGAAGCTGGCAGGCAGGGCCACTTTCTAGGGGTAAGTAAGGAGGCAGTTGGGTGGGGGCTGGTTTAGGGCAGTGTGAAGCTGGGGGGGGGGGGGAAAGTTACCTATTTTCCCCAATGTCTTAGCTTCCACTGCCCATAAGCACCCAAGCAAACAGCGCCTGCACTTTCTAGAATAAACCTGTCACTTAGACTTCCTAATCGGGTGTATAGTACATCATGTTATGAGCCAGCCATTATTACTAGAAAATTAAGGTTGACACACCATATGATTCAGTGGATGTCCTCAGATGCTTCCACATACTTAGACACCGATGAACACCCACATATGAAGACAACTGAGGACACCACAGAAGTGAGCATAAGATAAGCACATGAGATCAGACCAAAGGCCTGTCTAGTCTGATTCTCACCCTAGCCAACCAGAGGCCTCTGAGCAGAGATGCCCATGAGCAGAACATGAGAACAGTCGCCTTCTCCCTCTTCCGTTTCCCAGTACAGTGGTACCTCAGGTTACAGATGCTTCAGGTTACAGACTCTGCTAAGCCAGAAATAGTACCTCAGGTTAAGAACTTTGCTTCAGGATGAGAACAGAAATCGTGTGGCGGCTGCGAGGCGGCAGCAGTGGGAGGCCCCATTAGCTAAAGTGGTACCTCAGGTTAAGAACAGTTTCAGGTTAAGAACGGACCTCCAGAACGAATCAAGTTCTTAACCCGAGGTACCACTGTAACTAGTTTTCAGGGACATACTGCCTCTGATCTTGGAGGTACTACATGGCCATCATGATGATAACTGGATAGCCTTAGCCTACACAACTTGGTGTAATCCCCCTTCAGTGCCAATTAGGTTGGTGTCTAGCACTAGATCCTGAGGTAGTGTCAATCCTATATAATAAAGTCCAAGTGTCTCTGCGTCCAGTCCCTGTGTCTGTGGGATTGTGCTACTGCACATGTGCCCCGCGGACAGCCGTTGGGACTTGGAGCGCAGAGACTTCGGACGGGATAAACCAGGACCGTGAGAGAGATTACATGCTTGCATATACACAACCATACAAACAAACAAAAAGTGTGCGGCTTCCCCTTGACTCTGCTGCGCTACGGAAGGATCTCTCTATTTCCTCCTGGTTTCTTCTCCGTTAGAGGGGGAGGAGGCAGGCGTGTGCCGGCGAAAGGGAAAGGGAGGGTAGGTAGGTGGGTGTGGATAGAGAGCGCGCGAGAGCCGCAAGTGAGGCTGAAGGATCGTTTAGCCGTTACTGAGGGGCGAAAGCAGGAGTGCGGGCGGACCCGCGGGGGAATTAGTCCCTGGAAGTGTGTGTGGATTTTTTTGGGGGGGGGGTTGGAAGGGCTGCTGCATCTGGGACCAGCGAGGGGAGAGAGAGAGAGAGAGAGAGAGAAAGAAGAGGGTGGGAAATGGGGAGGGAGAGAGAGGAAGCTGAGGAGGCAGCTGGCTGGGGCAGGGGCCGGGGAAGGGACTGAGTGAGGGGCTGAGGTGTTGGCGGTGGGTGAGTCGGGGGAGGGGAAGCCCATAGAAGGGAGAGGCAACCTTTTTTGGGGGGTAGGAGGGTAGGCGGGAGATGTGAAAGGCGAGCGTTATGGGGCCAGGGAACGGGGTGGGGTGGGGTACCCCCCTACATATCCATCTTCAAAGCAGCGAGGGGGGGCGCCTCTTTTGGATAGAAAGGTGTCGCCCTCTGAGGAAAGCTGTGCAGGCAGCTCCCAAACAAATATTAAAAACACAATGAAGCGGTGTGCGTGGGCATCTCTAGTCCCCGAGGTTGATAGAGCAACAGGTCTGTTCTAGCACCTGTTAATTTAACGGGCTTCATGATACTACTACTACTACTACTACTACTACTACTACTACTAATAATAACAACAATTTTTTATACCCCGCCTAGCTGGCTGGGCTTCCCCAGACACTCTGGGTGGCTTCCAAAAGAAAAAATACACTAATCTATTAAACATTAAAAACCTCCCTAAACAGGACTGCCTTCAGATGTCTTCGAAAAGTCTGGTAGTTGTTGTTCTCTTTGACATTAGACGGGAGGGCGTTCCACAGGGCGGGCGCCACTACCGAGAAGGCCCTCTGTTTAGTTCCCTGCAACTTGGCTTCTCGCAACGAGGGAACCGCCAGAAGGCCCTCGGTGCTGGACCTCAGTGTCCGGGCAGAATGATGGAGGTGGAGACGCTCCTTCAGGTATACTGGACCAAGGCCATTTAGGGCTTTAAAGGTCAGCACCAACACTTTGAATTGTGCTCGGAAACGAACTGGGAGCGAATGGAGATCTTTCAAGACCGGTGTTATGTGGTCTCGGCGGCCGCTCCCAGTCATCAGTCTAGCTGCTGCATTCTGGGTTAGTTGTAGTTTCCGGGTCACCTTCATGCACTGTGTAAATAAGTACTTCCTTTTGTCTGTGTGGCATACTGTTATGAAAAAATGTACCCCAAAATGCGTTGCCTTTTAAGAAGGACAGACGCAGGTCGGAAGCTCCAAAATTTGCACTAAGTTCAGCTCCGCCGGGAAAATGACAGAGACCATACGATGCTGTCAGGAAAAACAAACTGATCCTTTTATTACAGAAAGAAAGAACTACAGCTGTAGGGTCCCTGCCTCAAAGAATGTAGGACGGAACCCCGGGAAATGGTGAACCTCCCTCTTGTACCCTCCTGTCCCCACATGAAAATCCCTTTACTGGGAGGGAGGGGAAGGACAAGGAGGATGGGTGGTGATGGGATTAACTGGGTGCAGAGACGACTACTTCTTCATATGGTGAGATGTCAATCGCTCTCCTCCCGTTGTTGATGGGTTTCCCTTTGTTTGATCAGTCTAGATGGGAGTTGAGGTGGGGCTGTTCCTGGCGATTGCTGAGGGGTTGGGGTCCATCCGGCAGGTGTTTTCCCCCAGGTCATGCAAGGATGATCCCTGGGATTATGTAAAAGGTGACACTTCTGGAGGTTTGAATAAACTGTCCCAGTTAATCCATCTTTGTCCATGTGTGTCTTTTGAATCAGGATGGCGATGGGGCAAGGTTCAGGTGGGCTGGGGTCATGCACAGGTTATGCAGCATTTCCTTTTACAGGAGACATATCTAATACAGGGAATTCTATGCAAAAGGAAGTAGTCCTGATATATAAAGGTTCTGAGACATAAAACAGCAATTCTAATACAGAGAGATCCTAGCATACGTCATGAATAAGACAGCAATTCTAATACAGAGACAGCGGATAGATTTCCTAGAAACGTTAAAAGGCACATAATGATGGAAACATATAGAGGGTACATTAAGGGATACGCATAAGGATTTCATAATAAGAGGACATATAATAAAGGCAGGGTTCATGGTAAGAGAACATATAATAGGCTGTATTATTAACTTGAGTAGAAAAGTGTCGCTTTGGATCTGGGCGGCTTTCCCCCCTCCTTCTTCTGGAAACATTGTTTTGTTCTGGGCGGAGGGGAGGTGGAGAGGGGAAATGTGTGAGTTTATGGCATCCTTGGGAGATGTTTGCATATGCTGATCCTTAGGGCAGGGTTGCGGGTCTCTGGAGTGGAGCAGAGGCGAAGAAGATGGTGTTGCGAGGGATTCTGGGTAACTGCAGCTGTCAGATTCGGTCACCCCTCTCTGTTCGTTAGTAATGGTGTCCTGCAACACCCCCCCATATGATTTTATAACAGTACGCAACTCTATTACCTATAGAGGAAGGTGGCCGGGAGCGGGGGGAACCTGAGCATGATAGGTTTCTGCTTCCCAGCGACTGCCTAATGATAGGGCTGGCCCTGATTCCAGATAGTAGCTGTGGAACCCCCTCCCCAAAATATTCCTTTTTAAAAGATTGCTTTGCTATCAGAATAGAAAGGGGGTCAGCAACAGAATCCAAGAAGCAGAGAGAGAGAAGCCAGCCTCAAAACAGAGCATTCTCTCTCACACACATACATGGGACACATCCAAGCACACAATGCCCCCTGCCCTTGCAGCTAATCTGTGATTTATTGCCCAGTGTTGTGTTAATGCTATAATTAAAAAAGGGGTTTTTGTTGTTGTTGTTTCCGCTGCCTGGACAGTGGAGAAAAAATTACCCAGAACTGGGTAAAAAATTATCCCTGAACTGGGGGTTGGGCACTCTCCGTACAGACCATTTAATTATGAAAATCAGCATATTTGTACAAGGCAAAACCATCTATTCATTCAAAGAACCAACCAACGCAGTGTTCCTATCCCAGAAACAATGTGATTTTGTGTTGATCACATTTATTCTACAGGAGAGGTGAAGGACTAAGGGGGAAGTGATGGCTTATGTTGCCAAATAAATCCTTTCTTTTATCAATTTCCCCCGCAAGAGCTCTGGGGGAAACGTTGGAGAAGATTTTCAGTTAGGAAGAAAGAGAGAGATTGTCAAGAAACAGCAGGTCACCCATGCCTATCTTGCACCTGGTTGCTTCATCTCCCTAAACTAGCTGCTCTTGGCCTGCTAGAATGTGTGACAATCTGCCTCCCATCAGTAGCTAAGCTTTCAGGCGGCCTAGGGAGATCGAGACCCTTGATGCTGCTAAACCCAAATCACATTAATAAAATATGTTAGTGGGCTCTAACCTGGTCAGCTTTGAACTAGCAGGCATCCAAAAAAACCACACACTGGCCACGTTTCCATCCCTATGTATACAACACATTGCAACAGGCATCATATTGAAACATAATCCAAGAAGGTACCGTAGGAAAACATGCTGTTTCATTAAAAAAACACTGCAAGACGTTAAAAAAAGAGAGCTTGCAAAGTTGCATCTCTTGCCTGGTCTGCTCCCTCGCCACCCCACAAAGGCCACCAACTGCCTTGTGGGAAGGATCCTGATAATCTATGCTGCTGTATTGTGTTTTCAATTATGCATTTTCATTGGTGTTGCTGGTAAGCTGCCTTTGGAGGATTTGTATCCTGAAAGGTTGGAAATAGAAGATTTGAAATAAAGAAAGAATAGGGGGCTTACTCAATGGGGCTTACTCAACCTAGCAAGCATGTTTATGATGGCAGTTTAACAGTGCCATCCTATTTGTTGTTGTTGTTTAGTCGTTTAGTCGTGTCCGACTCTTCGTGACCCCATGGACCATAGCACGCCAGGCACTCCTGTCTTGCACTGCCTCCCGCAGTTTGGTCAAACTCATGTTCGTAGCTTCGAGAACACTGTCCAACCATCTTGTCCTCTGTCGTCCCCTTCTCCTAGTGCCCTCCATCTTTCCCAACATCAGGGTCTTTTCCAAGGATTCTTCTCTTCTCATGAGGTGGCCAAAGTATTGGAGCCTCAGCTTCACGATCTGTCCTTCCAGGGAGCACTCAGGGCTGATTTCCTTCAGAATGGATAGGTTTGATCTTCTTGCAGTCCTCCAGCACCAACCATCCTATACATTTCCAGTTAAGAGGAAATTCCCATTCAGTTCAACTGGATTTTCTCCCAGATCATGGAGTAAAAAGGATTGCAGCCTAAATCATGTTTGCTACATCTCTTTGTGGAAATTACTTACAAAGGAAAGCTCTTGTAACAGAAAGCGCAGCATCAACAGAGCAAGGCTCAGACTAACGAAAACCAATAAAAATCTCTATTACTTCCAACTCAGGAAGGATTTATCCTTTAATCATTTGAATGCCGTGCCTTCTTGCATCTACTTAATGAGACAGCTCATTCTGTTCTGAGAATTACAGAGAGCATTGCGGTTTATGGGCAATCAAAACTAATAAGGTTGTTTATCGAAAAATGGATTACCAGGCAAGAATCTGACCATGGAAGCAGAGTGCCTGTTCATTAATGGACACTTAAAAAAAACAATAAACAAAACAAAAAAAACCCATATGTTTACTGCAGGCTGTCACTCACCTAGCAAAAACAAAAACCCAAAAATGACATCTATTCCACACCATAGATATACACACACTTCCAAAGTTCCATCTCTTAGTTACACAAGTCCTTTCTGAAGGTGTAGTGGTCCCATCAGACATCTTCTCTGTGGCCTGCCTATCTCTGGATCAACAAGTCTGGGACTTGCAAACAGGAATGCAACTGGTCACCTGGGGTGAAGATAAATCTTTTCCAGGTGACCAAATGGGCAAAGTTTTAATCATTCTTATTATTTATCAAATTTATATAATGCCATTCATCAGAGGATGACAGTGTGGTTTAACAATATGAAAACACAAAAAATTATTTATTTATACATTGCATTTATATCCCACTTTCCCCCCTCCATGCTCAAGGTGGCACAGATGGTTCTTCCTCTCCTTATTTGATCCCCATAACAACAGGGTGAGGTGAATTGACAGAAGACTGTGATTGGTCCAGGGCCACCCAGTGAGCTTTGTGGCTGAGTGGGGATTTGAACCCTGGATCCCCTGAGACAGGAGGATGTTGGTCTTTGTCAAGCTGATGGTGAGGCCAAACTCCCCACAGGCTTGGGCAAAACGGTTGATGAGCCTCTGTAGAGCTTCCTCAGAGTGTGCTGGCAAGGCTGTGCCATCTGCAAACACATCTTTCAGATAAAGACCTGCAACACTTTTGTTTTGGGGCAGAGATGTGCCAGGTTGAGTCCCGTCGTTCCTGGAATGAAAGCACACACCCCACACCGCTGTAAATAAAATCACACGTCCTAGTTTCCCATTGTTTGTGTTTCGCCTCTTATAAGCTCCCTGAAACAGAAGCATTGGCTGCTGTGCAATTTGATGCTCCTCCTTGTCAGGCTGAAAAACAAAGGATGGCTGTTTTTACTTGTACACTGAACAGACAAGAGAATAGGTGGGATATAGACATTGCCCTGGAATCCGAGTTTTCTAACAGGATTTGAAATGTTACATTGCCCCCTTGTGGCAGTTCTAATCAATTCCAAATCCTTCTCAACTAGTCTATTTCATACAGCCTGGAAGGTTACAGGCTATACAGACTATAGCCCTTGATTTATTTTAACGATCCCTGCAAAACCACTTACTGAGGCTGCACCCTACTATCATGAGCTTGAGAGTAGACACAAGGCAAGGCATTTAACAAAACCCTACTTCTGCTGTGCACTTTAGATTATTTCTATATAGGAGGGATGAGGAATCCGGTGGCCTTCTAGTGGGTTGTTGGACTATTATTTATTTATATATTTCCCCCTAGCAAAGACTCAAGGCAGCTTACAGCTAAAATAGGGACAACTAAACAAACACACATATATAAAGCAATCATTAAAAAAACTTTAGTAGAATATATACTGTATATATATATATAATTTTATTTTGATATATTGTAATGCTTTGTTTGATATATTAATTTACATTGTCAACGTATTTGAATTTTTAAAAATATATAAAGCAGTATTGAAATGATTTAAATAAAACTTGCTTAGAAGTAAGTCCTGTTGTATAACAGAGTATCACAGAATTGTACAGTTGGAAGGGACCTCGATAGTCATCTAGTCCAACCCCCTGCAATACAGGAATCTTTTGCCCAACATGGGGCTCAAACCTTGAGATTAAGAGTTTCACACTCTGTTCAAAGAGACTTTCTCTCTCTTTTGCACACACATATACACACACACACACTCTCTCTCTGTATGTTTTCCTAGATATATAACGAAATAAAATTACACAAACAAAACAATAACAGAAACACTATACATAAACAATATACTCCCAACATTGTATTGCATTCTATTTATTGCATTGTCAAACGTTTCACTTCGCCTGTGTGTGTATTCATATTTTTGTACCCAATCCCACTACCTGTTTGGCTGGACATAGGAGAGCTCTGCTGTTGCGCCAATCTAAACCACTGTCCTGTCTCCCCAGTGACCAACCAGTTGCCCATTTGGGAATCCCACAAGCGGAATCTGAGCGCAACAGCAACTCTCCCCACTTGTGATTCTCAGCAACTGGGATTCGGAGGCACATACTGCTGCTCAAAGCAGAGGTAGTAGCCACTGAAAAACTTATGTCTTAAGAGCAGTGCCGGATTTATGTATAAGCTAAACAAGCTATAGCTTAGGGCCCCAAAAAATTTAAAGGAAAAAAACAACTTAATGTACATTTCCAAAATATAAGATAAAAAACAAATAAAATAAAACCTACATCATTTTAAGTTACAGCTTAATAATTATTTCACTATTAATATACTTCTTCTTTTATTTCAGTTCAACAATTACTTTCATAAAATAGATATAGGTAGGTAGCCGTGTTGGTCTGCCGTAGTCGAAACAAAATAAAAAAATTCCTTCCAGTAGCACCTTAGAGACCAACTAAGTTTGTTATTGGTATAAGCTTTCGTGTGCATGCACACTTCTGCAGATACTTCTTCTTTTGATAAAATACATATTTTGTTATGTGCGAATGGATTTAGATACCTATTAGGTCCAAAAATTACTATATAGCATATATTCAAAACAAAAAACAGCGACAATTTGTTGTTGACAGAGGACAGCTGGACATATAAAGCGTCCCATTACCTTCAGTAGCTTAGGGCCTCATCAAACTTAAATCCGGCTCTGTTTAAGAGAGATTTCAGAGCTGTCTCTCTGCACTTTCCTTCTCAACCTTCCATTACTTCCCTTTCCCCGCCCACTTCGAACGCTGGGACACCGCCCTGAAGTCTCAACGTTCCACAACTCCCCCGCTGCCGGCGCGCCGATTGGCTCCCGCGACGTTCCGAGTCCCCCCTTTCGGCCAATCCGAGCTCTCCCGCGCGTTACGCAAAGGAAGACGGTGAGCTCACTGCCCGGGAAGGTTTGAAATTTACAAGGAAAGGCTTGTTTGGCCGCTTGGCTGTCGTTGAGGGTTGAAGTTGCGGCGACCCGGGCCGGGTGAAGGAGGAGTTGATGGCTGATCCGGCGCCCGAATCGTTGACGCCGCCGCCGCTGGAAGGGGCAGCGATGGAGACCGAGGCCTCGGATGCCCCAGCGAGAGGGGAGGAAGCGAATGAGAACCGACCAGGCGAGACGGTGAAGGGCGCTGTGATACTGGAGAAGGAAGCAGGGGAAACGGAAGAAGGGCGTGATGGACGGGGAGAGGAGCCCCTGGAGCCCGCTCCAGAAAACCCTAAACTAGGTAAACAAGTGGTTTGTTTGTTTGTTTGTTTGTTTATCTTCTGCCTCCTTCAACAAATCTCATTATTGTGTACTTGTTTTAAATCCTTTAATTTGATTACTCACATTGGGATTTTTATTTTCCAAACTAAGCTGTATTACAAAAGTACAATATTGATCACAGTGTAGCTATAAATTTATGCCACTCCCTCCATGAACAGTTTTCCAGGATTTAGATGAAATTTCTTTGAAACACAATCCATTCTATGAGTAGGATTAAGTATCTTCTGTTAATATATTTGTTCTACTACAATATCTAGTTCTATTTTTTTCCTTTACTGTGTTCATTGTTTCCCATAACATATAACCCCCAAAAATGATGCCTTTAGTTAACTCCACATTTCATTTTTCTTAATTAATCCAACCCTTCTTCAGTTGATCCTGTTTTCCCTTTAAAAAGACCAAACCATTTTATCTGTAGTAGGAGTTGACTTTGGTTACCTTTTTTTACATTTTCCATGCCACTGTTCCTTCCAAAGAACTTGGCTTGGTGCAAATCCTGTTGTTGTTGTTGTTTTGTAACAACCACCTTGTTAGGTAGGTTAACCTGAGAGGCTGTTGCAGTGACCCCTCTGAACAAAGCCTCTTTTCCTAAACATAATGCTGTCAGCAAAACATATTGTGTGAATGCATTTGGAATACTGCATACAGTTCTGATTGGCTCACCTCAGAATAGTATAGATGTAGAGCTGGAAAAAAAATGATCAAAGAGATGAAGTGACACCTCTATGACTAAAGGTTACAGCGTTGGGGATTTTTTTAGTTTAGAGAAAAGGTGAGCAAGAGTTGACACGATAGAAGTTCATAAAATTATGCATGGCATGAAAAAGTGTATGTGTGTGTGTATATATATGTATATATATATATACACACACTTTTCTGTCTCATGAAACTCTAGAACTTGTAGACACCCAATGAAGCCGAATGTTGGAAGATTCGGCACAGATAAAATAATTTCTTTATGCAGCACATGGTTAAAATGTAGTGCTTGCTCCACAGGAGGTAGCGATGGCCAACTTGGATAGTTTTAAAGGGGGATTGGACATATTTATGAAGGAGAAGGCTATTACGAGCTATAATAGTTATCTCTCTCCCCCCCCCCCCCCGGTCATGCCCCTGAATACTAGTGGCTGGGAGTTGCAGGAGGGCAGAGTGCCCCTGTGGCCCCTTGCAGGCTTCCCATTGTGGCCACTGTGAGAACAGGATGCTGGACAAGATGGGCCACTGCTCTTCTTATGTCCTTACACTGGGACCCCTGAACCTGAAGGTACCTATACTTCTCCCCATATGAACCCACCGAGGCCTTAAAATCAGCAACCCAGCAACATCTGGAGCACAACTGGGAATTAGGCCTTGCACTTTAGTAAAAAGGCATTATGGGTGTGCTAAAAGTGACCAGTGTTTTAATGCATCACAAGTTTCCTATATGTTCTGTGTGGAACTTCAAAATATTTAAGTAGCACGTAGCTATTTGGAGCCATGTTTTGTTTTTTAAAGGCTTCATCTGATGTGTTCGAGAATAAATCCTTTGGATGTATGATTTCTCTCTCTCTCTCTCTCTCAGACGAGGGCGGAGAAAGCGATAGTGATTGCAGCAGCTGCAGCGATTATGGGAGTCATGGCAAGCCAGGGACCTCCTTGCAAAGGCTCGTGCCAGAGAGGAATGTCCTCTTCCCAGACACTTTCCAGACAAACAACCTCCTGTTCTATGAGCGGTTTAAGACCTATCAGGACTACATGTTGGGTGAGTAGCCTCTTGGCTTCTGAGGCCGTGCTCTTGATATCGGCGTTCCAGATTTACAGTTTTTCATATTTGTCAATTTATTTACACCTTGCCCGTTTAAGGCGCAAACCGTCACAAGGTGGCTTACAGAATGACCAACAAATTAATAAGCATGAAAACTGGTGTGTTCAAATGGCAGCAGCTACAACATTACACCAGCAGAGTCAATAAAACCAGGCACGAGAGCAGCAGCAGCAGCAAGTCTGCTTTCAAATGAGGGTTGTGCGGGGGTTGAATTCTGTTTATTGCCATTTCAGCACAGATTAATATCACAGTTAAGCTGCAAGTTCAAACCTGCGTCTGAGTTAACTACAGGCCAGGGATTCTACCAGTTGAGCGTTTCCCCCCTTTAAAATCCTGCTGGGATTCAGGCACCATTTCTGAGCTGCAAATCACCCAGTGATTCACCAGTAGATTCCAACCTCTTATCTTCTCTCTGCCCAAATGGAAACTATAGCCCATTGTTGCAAGCCTTTCTCTCCTAGGAGGTATTTGTGTGGGTTTGCAGAAGATGGTGAACCCCTCCGAGTTTCCACATGGTCTATCTTGCTCAAATTCTTGCAGCTAGCGAAAGGGGGTTGGGGACTTGTAGCTTCTCCAGATTTCATGGTCTCCAACCCTGCTCATGACCACCAGTGGTCAGGGAAGATGGGAGCTGGAGTCCTGCAGCACTTGAAATGCCTTGGGTTTCCTAACCCTGGCCTGTTGGCTTCCTTAATGTTTCCCAGTAACAGCTGAGCAGTTCTCATTGTATCTCTTTGTGCTTTGAAAGTGCTCACCTAAAGTGACTTCTTTTCATTTGTTTTCCGTCTGCTGTGCTCACAAAGGCATTCAGGGCATTGCCTGTGTATTTTCTGATGTGTGGATGTGTGTAATCTCTCCCCCCCCCCAAATTTGATTTCCAGCTGACTGCAAAGCCTCGGAGGTCCAAGAATACACAGCATCGTATTTGGAGAAGGTCCTTGAGCCATCTGGGTGGCAGGCAATTTGGCACACCAGCGTGTTTGAGGTCCTGGTTGAAGTAAGTGCTGCTAGGCAGCCCAGAGGCTTGGTTCCACGTGAACCATTGACAGAGCTGGGTGTTTAGATGCTTGCCTTGTGCTAGGGGGATCGCTTGCGTTGCATGACCCACTATAACAAAATAAAAATTCAAAACACTACCCATTTGCACGTTTACTCAAAATCCAATGAAAAACATTTAATTAATTCAGCACCATTGATGATTTTGATCCAGTGGTACCAGCTTTTCACAGTCTCCTTTTAAATAATATATTTTTTTCAATATAGAAAATTACATTTGTTACTCAACAATTATATAACGACAGTTATATATACCTCCAGCATCGCCCTGCAACCCGCTTGCCTCTTAGCACCCCACTAGGTATTCCCTCCATCCCCCCAGGTGGCAGTACCACCCCTTTTGGGAGCTACTGTTTTTAACAGGGTGTTTTAATTGATGTAATCCGCCCTGGGATGTTACAGTGAAGGACTAGGGCCCTGTAGGACTTGATCTCCTTCCGCAGGGCCTGTAAGACAGAGTTATTCCACCTGGCCTTCAATTTAGCCTGATCCCCTTTTCCTTTTTCCCTTCCCTTTTTATGAAGAAACCCTTCTGGGTCCCTACATTAAAACTCTTCCCTGGTCTCCTGCTGCTGGCCTTAGCAGGACTAACTTGGCCAGTTACATTGATGCTACATTGATGTTGTATTTTATGCTGTTTTTAAGTTGGCTTAAAGTCGTTTTTAATCAATGTTTTATATTTGTTGTTAGCCGCCCTGAGCCCGGTTTCTGAGCTGGGAAGGGTGGAGTATAAATAAAAATTTATTGTTATTATTATTACTCTCTTCTGGAGCAGCAGAAAACAAGCTTGTTGTTATTAATAATATTATTAATACTATTATTAATACATTGAGTTTTTTTGGCGGGTCTTTAAAGCCATCCTCCTGCCCCCAGATGGCGCTGCGCAGACCATGAACGTGCCTCTTCTTGCCTCTCTTTTTAACACAACAGGTTGTTGACGTGGATTACTCTGCTCTGAAGGCGGTGGTGCGCCTCTGTGAGCCTTTCCTGTGCGAGACTCGCGGGGGTGATGCCTTCACTCAGGAGTGTATGCAGGAGCTTTTAGAACTGAAGGCGCAGCGGCTGCCGTTGTGGGAGTTGTGGGTTGTCTTTGACGAGTCGGGGGAATTGGACCACACCGCACTGGCTGTTGAGCACGTCAGGTAAGATGACATCGCCTGCCTATACTGGGGACCCGCTTGCCCATGGCTTGGCCTGGACCCAACATGATGGACATTTATGAAAGAGAGAGAAGTTTTCTCTTTCATAGCGCTAGAACTCATGGACATCCAATGAAGCTGAATGTTGGAAGGTTCAGGCAAAATAAAGCACTTCTTCATGCAATGCATAGTTAAACTGTGGAACTCAATGCCACAGGAGGTGGTGATAGCCATCTACTTGGATGGCTTTAAAAGAGGGTTGGGCAAATTTATGGAAGAAAGTTCTTCCAAAGGCTGCTAGCCAAGATGGCTATGCCCTGCCTCCATGGTTGGAGGCTGCAATGCTTCTGAATGCCAGTTGCTGGAAACCACAGAAGTATTTTTGTCCTGCTTTCCCATAGGGATCTGGTCGGCCACTGCAAAAACAGGATACAGGGCTAGATGGGCCACTGTCTTGATCCAGCAGGCTCTTCCTTGACATCCTTAACATTTCCCCCTCTTTGTTTTTGAAGGTTTTTCTACAAGCACATCTGGCGGAGCTGGGATGAAGAGGACGACGACGACTTCGATTATTTTGTCAGATGTGTTGAACCTCGGCTCAGGCTGTAGGTCCCTCTTTAAAACATTTCTGAGCTTGGGGGTCGACTGTAGCTAAGCAGCTTCTGCTCCCAACTCCAAATGTTGTATTGTAAATGTGCTTGTGACAGTGAATCTTCCCACGTAGTTTTGGCGCAGTGTTGGGTGTCCTGGCTGGGAATGTTCAGTTGCTTGGGCAACAAACCCACTTGCAGTCCAGCTCCTGTGAGGGAAGGGGAAGTTGTCAGCTTGGCTGAGTTTGAAACCTTATTGGCGAGGATGGGGAACTGGGAAGGTCCCAAGAAGTATGTGGAGCTAAGAGGCAAAAAAACGGCGCAGAGGAGGAACACATAGGAAGTGTATGTGGAGAATGAAGCGAGGCTTGAAGAGATGGGGAACTGAGTTGAGAGGTTAACTGGAGAGCGAGCTCTGAAGAAACACCAGCACAATACTGGGGCCTGGGGCCACCCAATGAAGGTGTATAGGAGAAGCTTACAGGACAAGTAAGAAGAAATACTTTGGTCGGTGCTTAGTTGGACTATGTAATTCACTGCCGCAACACTTAGAGATGACTTCAAATTGGCACCAGACAGATCGGTGGAGGAAAATGCTGTCGATGACTCTATACTAGTCATGATGGCTATACAGTATACTAGGGCTGTGCATTGGTTTTTTGTGTCCCCCGAACAACAAGGCAAATCGGGGTGATTTGGGTCAGGCTCTCACGTTCCCGAGTCGGATAGCGCGGTTAGCAAGCTGTCTCAAATTGCATCCTGGACTGTCTAAGCTTCTGAGCCGTTCTGTGGCTTTGGCTGCCTCAGAACGTAAACACGCAACTCCCTGACCCCTCCACTTTAGTTCCAAAAACATTGCCGTGGAATGAAAAGTAACCTTGGGGACAGTTCTAGGGGCGTTTTCTAAATTATATCACATGCATAGGGTCACTTTACCTCTAGGTGGTGCTGTAACACCAACAGTAGGATTTTATAGGCAAGAGCCACTTGGAGGAGTTATGCCCAAATTAAAATAAAATTGGGTGTTCTGAGTTTCCCTGCAGTGGGCCAGGGCTGCATGATAGACTTAAAACAGGGTTTTATCCTCTTTCTCCTCCCCCCTTTTTTTGGCTAAGTCCATCTTAAAAATTACCCACTTCCCCACCTGCTTCTTGCTTCACAATTCTCTTTTGCTCTGAAATATTTTACCGTTCCATTTCTGGTGCACCTTTCCCTCTGGTCACCAACCCTCAGAGCCTAACATACCTCACAACAACCCTGTGAGGTATGTTAGGCTGTGAGGGTTGGTGCCTGGCCCAGTGATCACCCAGTGATCTTTTTAGCAGAGGAGGAGATTTGAACCCTGGTCCCCCCGGTCCTAGCCCAGCAACTCTCCCCACTACACCACACTGGCTCCAAAGTATCGCAGGCCATATTCCGAACCAAGCCTTAAGAAGAAGAACGGCTGAGGGAGCTGGGTATATTTAGCCTGGAGAAGAGTTCCTGGTGATATGTTAGCCCTCTTCAGATATCTGAAGGGCTGTCATGCGGAAGGTGGAGGAAGATTGTTTTCCTCTGCTCTGGAGGGCAGAATCCGAACCAGTGAATTCAAATGACCAGAAAGGAGAGCCTGACTAAGCATGAGGAGGAACTTTTTGACCGTAAGGCCATGGAGCAGACTCCCTTGGCAGGCGGTGAGCAATCCTTCACTGGAGGTGTTTAAACAGGGGTTGGGGGGCCACCTGTCAGAGATTCATTAGCTGTGATTTCTGCATTGCAGAGGGTTGGACTAGATGAGCCCTGGGTGTACCTTCCAACCCTAGATTTTTATGATTCCAAGGTGCTACTAGACTCTGGGTTGTGGGGGTCCCCCCTCCCCTTCAGCAGACTACCCTAGCTGTTCCTCCTGGGATTTTTTTTTAATTCTGGCTTCCTTCGTGCAACATTTGATTCTTGCGCCTCTTCCCCCCCCAATCGATGATGTCCTAATTTTGAATTCCAGGTACTATGACATTGCAGAAGACCGTGTCCCTTCCGCACTGGTGGCAGACTACCACGGCCTTCTCTCCCAGTGTGAAGAGCTCTACCGCCGGTTTCTAGACCTCAGGAACAGCCTCGCAAGTAGTGATTCCGACACCGAAGCAGAGAACGTCTCCGTGGTGGAAGGGATGAAACTCTACAACAGGGTAGAGCACCTGAAACAAAGGTTGAAGCTGATTGAAAACCCTCTTTTGAGGTAATGCAAAAATGCATTTTCATTTTAATTGGATTTTTTTTTACTGCCTTTTGAATAATAAAAACAACAACAACAAAGCAGTAGGGTTTAGTGACCAGGGTTGCATTTGGGATCTTGGAAGGTCTTTTCTTTCTGGATTCAGTCCAACCATGGATTAATCTGGGTGGCTTTGCCCAGTCTTGGGGCCAAGACAGACAATATTTTAAACATGTGATTGCATGTTTAATCTGTCCCCCCCCCCTTTAAAAATAGCTTGTGTGAGAGGGTGGGTGGGGTAAGCTATCAGGACCATGGGGAGGGGGCTTAACCCTTTCTTTCCCACACTGTCTTCCATTCTGCTGGGATACTGGTAAAATGGCCACATTCCTCCAAGAACAAGTAACTGCTTGGGAGTGGGAGTCCCACCTCCTTCCCCCCCATGTCTAAAAATGATTAGACAAATTCACAGACAATAAGGCTTGCAGTGGCTACTTGCCGTGATCGCTATGCTCTGTCTCCACAATAAGAGGCCATCATGTTTCTGAATCCCAGTTGCTGGAAGCCACAGTGGGGACAATGCCCTTGTGCTCAAATCCTGCTTGCTGGTTTCCTCACAGGCATCTGGTTGGCAACTATGAGAACAGGATGCTGGCCTGATCCAGCAGGTGGTTCTTACGTTCTCATGGTGCCATTGTTGACTGATGGGAATTGTTGTTGTTGTGTAGTCGTTTAGTCGTGTCCGACTCTTCGTGACCCAATGGACCATAGCATGGGTTAATCCTGAACTCTACCTTCCCCACATACGATTGTCCTGATCCTGATTTGTGTGGGGTGTGTGTCCTCTATTTTTACAAGAGGAAATATGTTCTGTACAATTCTTCGTTTGGATGTAACGTCCATCTAGGAACTGAACGTGCTTAAGGAAGGGTCTCTCTTTTTTGCAGGTATGTGTTTGGCTACCAGAAGCACGCTCGCCTCCAGGCGAGGGGAGTGCGCCCCTCGGGCACCACCGTCACCCATATTGTGTCTGCCACCATGATGTCAAGCTTGCTGCAGTGTCTCCTTAGGGATAAATTTTCTCCAGAGTATTGTAATGAAGAAATGGAAATACAGGTATAGTAGTCCAGGGTTGTTTGGTATGTTGTTGTTGTTGTTGTTTTGCCTGGATCACAGAATCATAGAATTGTAGAGTTGGAAGGGACCCTGAAGATCATCCAATGCAGGAATATGCAAACCCATACAGGGATTGAACCTCCAACCTTGGCGTTATCTGCACCATGCTCTAACCAACTGAGCTATCCAGGCTGAAAACTTTGCTGTAGGGAAGCAGCGCTTTCTTGACAAATGGGGAAGTTGCAGTTGGAAGTGGTGACTGCATGCTGTAGGTCAGGCATCCCCAAACCTCGGCCCTCCAGATGTTTTGGACTACAATTCCCATCTTCCCCGACCACTGGTCCTGTTAGCTAGGGGTCATGGGAGTTGTAGGCAAAAACATCTGGAGGGCCACAGTTTGGGGGTGCCTGCTGTAGGCTGTGCATCCATGAATTAACATTATTTATTGCAGAATTAAAATTTCTGAAAAGAGACAGAGTTTTTAGGTAGCGTCCAATGTTCCTAGACTACAACTCCCATCATTCCCAGCCAGAATGGCTGATGGGAGCTGTAATCCGTCAACAACATCTCAAGGCCACCAGGTTGGTGAAGGCTGGAGCATGGCATTGACTTGGTTAGCCATCTTCCCATTTTCATGTGATTTTTCCTGGTAACGGATTGATGGAGAGAACCTTCCAGCTATTGCTGGACTACCCCTCCCATCGTCCTTGGCCCTTCCACATCATCTCAGTGGCCAAAACTTTCCCACCCCTGCCGCAATGTCCTGGGCACATGTCCTCTAAAACTGTGAAGACCTGGAATGGAGAGAAGGTCTGAGTCCTCTCCCAGCATCTGAACGTTGCTTTTGATGGTATCTCTTTCCTCTTCCTCAGTTCCACAGCGACCCGCTGTCTGCTATGAACGCCTGCTATGCAGGGGACAGGATCGTGGTTTGCCCTGGTCACTACATTGTGGAGGGCACCTTGTGTGTCGCCGACAGCATTGAACTAGAAGGTTAGAGCTTGTGTTTGTTAAAAGTCTTGCTGGGTTTTCCTCCTCCTCTCTGAAACCAGGAGTGGGGGAACCTGGACTCCAACTCCCAATCAGCCTCAGCCAGTATGGGTTCAGCCAATATGGGACTTCAATCCCAGGAGAAATTGGGTAGGGAGAAGTATTTCTCATTTTAAAACTCGCGGACATCCACGAAGCTGAATGTTGGAAGGTTCAGGACAAATAAAGGACAGGAAGAACTTCTTTATGCAGTACATAGTTTAACCGTGGAACTCAGTCCCATAGGAGGCAGGTACGGCCACAGACTTAGATGGCTTTAAAAGAGGATTAATCAAATTTATGGAGGAGGAGAGGGCGATTGATGGCTTCTAGCTATGATGGTTAGGCTCAGCCTCCACAGATGGAGGCAACAATGCTTCTGAATACCAGTTGCTGGAAACCACAGGAGGGGAGGGGGATCTTGTGCTGGAATCCGCCTTCTGGATTTCCCACAGGTGCCTGGTTGGCCACCGTGAGATCAGGATGCTGAACTAGATGGCCCATTGGCCTGATCCAGCAGGCTCTTCTTATGTGAGCCAGATATTTGCCCTCAAAGGGGTGGGAGAGGAGACTGTACAATGGGGCTTATGCATGTGTAGGTCTTTAGGTGGAGTAGCTGTCTAACATGTTCCGCACATCGTGGAGGAAGGGTCATGTCTGAGGGAGAAGCACCCCTTTCCGGTTAAGTCAGTGGGCCTGTCTCCTTGTTCTGTATAGAAATTTAATGGATAAAATATAGGAAGAGACCCCTGTTCTATAGCAATAAGAGCTATGGTGATCAGTCAATCCTCTTAGCTCTGTTGCTATTCCTTCATGTTCTGATATTTCACCGGCACCGGCAGGACTTTCTGAAGCTTATCTCCATAGCTAGCCACCCTCATCCAGGAACATGGGTCCAAAATGAAATGCTTATTTATTTGTAAAAAACATTTATATACCGCTGTGTCATTAAAATAACCAAAGCAGTTTACGGCGTTAAAAACATAAAACTAAAAACAAACATCAATTAACCATGGTAGAGGGATGTATCCTTAATTGCTTGCATAGGCCTGGGGGAATAGAAAAAAGTTTTCAGTAGGCGTATAAAAGTTGGCACAGAAGCCGCCTGCTGAATCTCTAGTGGCAGAGAGTTCCACAGGACTGGACCGATGGCACTAAAGGCTTGGTTCCTTGTTTTCAAACGAGCCGCGCCAACTCAGGAACGACCATCGACGCTCCTGACCGAGCTTGGATATATAAGGGTTCTTTCAGGCGTTCCTGGAAATACTTCTGTCTTGTTTTGGAGAAACAGGCTCAACCCCCTTTTTGTTTCCACCATGTAACTCTCCCCCTGGACTTTCTTCACTGCGGACAACTCCACCTCCCTTAAGTTTGCCAAAAGAACTTGGGGTCTGCTGTGCGGTTGTTAGCATAATAGGCTGTACGTTGCTGTGGGGCTTATGTTGCAGTCGCTATCTTTCTCTTGTCAAAAGTCTTTAGTAGAGAAAGAGCCGAAGGTTTAATTTCCTGCTGTTCAGACTCTTTCCACCCCCCGCTCTTGCCGGCCTCCTTTTTAAAAAAACAAACCAAAACCATAACCCAACAACTTTTGCTTCTTTATTTTTATGACAATGATTTTCTTTTTCTCCCAGTCTTTCTCGAATGTTTGATTTATATAGATATGCACGCCAGTGTGTGGTACCCCTGCAGGACAGAGGCTTTCAATAAATTTCTTTATCAGTAGGAGTGAGAATAAGATGGCTCGGGAACTCGGGGTGGTATTTATGACAAATCGCATCCTATCAAGAGAGGTCAGGCGAATGTGAGCAAGCAAATTAAAGCGTACTAGACCAGACATCGCCACGAGCTTTTAAGGAACAAAAGCCGACATCTAGTTTATTCATCGAGTCGACGCTTCTGATTGAACAAGTGCCAGGAAGTCTTATTGCTTGTCGTTTGATAGATCTGCTTTTTCCTTCTTTGGAAGCTGTGAAAAATAAAAGCGCTGGGTGGCATTTTAGCAACGTGGTCTGTTAATGATGTTGGATGGGTGTTAATGATAAGGGAGGAGTATCTCTCTCTCTCTTTGTGTGTGTGTGTGTTTGTATGGACCAATTTGAGCCATTGAGTGTTGCTGTTGGTGCATGGCATACAGCGGTGTAGTGGCAAATCCAGGCGGGCAGGGTCCTTTCCTGATAGTCATGGCTACACCCCTTCCAAGATTATACTTCCTACAATTATATAATCTTACAAGATAATAACAAGATACAATACAAATACAAATACAAATACAAGATAATAACAGGGGATGCATTGCAACCGTCGGTGCAGATCTCCATGTGTTGCCGTGCACCCAGACCTGCAATTTCCTGTGCAGTTACGTGGGCAAATCACCTGGAGTGCTCTAATACCGTATCTTCTTTTGAAGTCCCATCATACAGTACAGAACCTGCACATGCCCTTCCCTTGTAATGAAAGCAACTTGTGTTTCCAATTTTCCTATGTGCTTCGCTTTGGAGCATTTGGGAACAACTCCTTTGTGTTCTCCCCTTGTGACTTCTCCAGAGCTGACCCTAGGAGCCGATCCTCGGTGGCTGACTCCGCCTCCTTCGCTGTGATTGGCTCCAGTTAGCCCAAAGGGTGAGATAATGTATTTTCAGTGGCTAAAAAGCTCCCTTTCCAAGCTGATTGGTTGGCTCTAGGACAGGCATCCCCAAACTTTGGCCCTCCAGATGTTTTGGACTACAATTCCCATCTTCCCTGACCACTGGTCTTGTTAGCTAGGGATCATGGGAGTTGTAGGCCAAAACATTTGGAGGGCCGCAGTTTGGGGATGCCTGCTCTAGGACAATGTAGGGCAGGGGGCCCTGCTACAGAAATAGTAATGGGACTTTAACACACACTCCCAATGACCCCACGGCTTTACACTAATGGTAGCACGGACTCC
This sequence comes from Zootoca vivipara, assembly GCF_963506605.1. Lineage (NCBI taxonomy): Eukaryota > Metazoa > Chordata > Lepidosauria > Squamata > Lacertidae > Zootoca > Zootoca vivipara. Next base: position 68,600,599 of record NC_083281.1, read on the forward strand.
TTTTTGGAAAGGGAGCGGTAGCTTTACTGATAAATTGATCCAAGACTTTAAAAGTGAGCCCACCAATGCGTGCTCCTGTCAACCGCACCAAAAATTGTTGTCAAACGAACGTATTTGTATCTGTATGTTGATGTATGGGACCGGTTCACACTTAATGGGAAACCGTGGATTCCTGCCACATGAATGAGCCTTGGGCAGCCCCTTGGGAAGAAACTGGGAACTGAAGCCACTTAAAATTGTAGAGTTGGAAGGGACCATGAGGGTCATCCAGTCCAGCCCCCTGCCAATGCAGGAATCTTGTCCCCAAAGTGAGTCTCAAACCCATGGCGCTGAGTTTAAGAGTCTCATGCTCTACCGACTGAGCTATCTCCGCAGCTAACGTCGCTGCTTTGCACGGACTAGAGTTTGAAGCAAACCACAGTTTCCCAAGTTTGGACTTCAAAGGAAACAGTGATTTAGTTAAAAGTGGGTGTTCCCAATCTCCTCCTTGCTGTGAAAGGAGAGGTGAGGCCAAGACTTGTTGGAAGGTTCGTTCACATAGTGATGTCATGGATTCCCCACTACATTTGAACTAGTGGAAGTTTAGCACTTATTTCCGTGTAGATTGCTATAAGAGAGAGAGAGAAAAAATCCAGTTGCAATTCCATTAATCCAGGAAAGAGCAAGGAGCAGAGTGACAAAATATGGGGTGGTATATCAGCAAATGGTTCTTCCTGGCCATTTCCGGGGGTGAATCGTAGGGGAACAGAAGTGTGCATGTGTGGAAAGGGTGGGGCAGTAGTGGCATGGCCAGTGTTTAGGGTGACCTGCCAGTATATCAGTAAAACACAACAGCAACCCCACAGTTTCATAATGCAACAGTTCCTGCAGTGTGAAAGGAATGTTACAAATGAGGACAGAAGTGCTAGCATCCTAACTGGGAAACTGCCACAATAAATCCTGTGTCTGAATTCAGCCTTCCTATGGTTCCTAGCGCTTTTCTCATAGAGTTGGAGAACTGTAGAGTTGGAAGGGATTCAAAGGGTCATCTAGTACAACCCAGAACCACAGCTAAAGAGCTACTTTTTAGAAGATTCCTCCTTGCTGGATGTGCCTTGTGAACAAGAGTTCCTGCTCTTTCTTTTTAATTCCAGAAAGGTCTTGTGGCTCTCTAACAGCATTGTTATTATCGCTTGCCTTGTTGTTTGTTCTTGCTAGTGACGAGCCATATTTTTTTTTACATGCTCGTAAATTTCTCTTAAGTGCTTCAGAGCGAGCGACTGGAGAGCTTAGTTAACTCAGCATTGCAGCCTTAAAAAAAGGAGGGGAGGGATATTTGTTGTGTGTGTCATTTAATTAAATGCCGTAGAACTGAGCAGAATGTCCCACCTAAAATGCAGAAGTGTGTAAAAAGGAAGCTGGTTTATTGTTACAGGTATATCACACCTTTTCTCCAAGGAGCTCAAGGTGGTAGATGTGATTCTTCTCCTTTGCTGTCTTATCCCCAAAACAACCCAGTGAGGTAGGTTAGTGCTGAGACTTAGTTACTGGACTGAGGCCACTCTCTGAGCTTTGTAGCCAAGAGCGGGATTTGAACCCCGGTCTCCCAGGCCCTAGTCGGATGCTCTAACTATGTGAGAGACAGTGTGGTGTAGTGGTTAAGAGCGGTGGACTGGGGAACCGGGTTCGTGTCTCCGCTCCTCCACATGCAGCTGCTGGGTGACCTTGGGCTAGTCACACTTCTTTGAAGTCTCTCAGCCCCACTCACCTCACAGAGTGTTTGTTGTGGGAGAGGAAGGGAAAGGAGAATGTTAGCTGCTTTGAGACTCCTTTGGGTAGTGATAAAGCGGGATATCAAATCCAAACTCTTCTTCCTATTCTTCTTCTAACCACTACAGCACATTGGCTAGTGGTGTGGCTGCTATAGGGTGGTAATAATAATAACGATAATTATAATGCTATTATTTATACCCCGCTCATCTGGCTGGGTTTCCCTAGCCAATGTGGGCAGCTTACAGCATATCTAAAAACATAATAAAAACATCAAGCTTTAAAAACCTTCCAATACAGGGCTGCCTTCAGATGTCTTCTAAAAGTTGTGTAATTCTTTATTTCCTTGACGTCTGAGGGGAGGGTGCCACTACTGAGAAGGCCCTCTGCCTGGTCCCTGAGTTTGATGCAACCTGCCAAAACTATTCTTTCCTTCTGCCCCCTGAAACTTTCTCCACAGGCTACGGCTTGCCAGACGACATCGTGATAGAGAAACGAGGGAAGGGGGACGCTTTTGTGGAGTGCACTGCTGCGGACGTGAAAATCTCTAGCGTGAAGCTGGTCCAGCATGATGCTGTGGAGGGCATCTTGAGTAAGTACTTTAAGCTTGCCACCTGGCTTTGGCGTGCCACCCCCTAGCCTGGACTGAGGAACAAAGTGATGGGTGGGGCCCCATTCCTCTTCTGCTGTGCCAACCCTAATAATAGGTGAAATCGACAGTCTAGGATGATTGCCGCAACTTGATCCATGCCTGGATGACTTCTGTTACTACTCGTGTATGTTGGGATTGAAATACCCCAAGATTTTTCTACCTTGGTGGGACTGCCAAAGAGGAGAGGGTTGCCTTCACCCGGCAGGCCAGCATGCAAGGCTCATGATTTGGCTTGCAAATTGCCCAGGCACCACCCCCATTCTTCATTTGTTTTTTTCCCCTTGGTCTTTCCCTTCCTCCTTATCTGAATTTGGGGTGGGGAAGCCCAGATCTGTAATTCCACAGAGGAGTTCTTCTGAATACCAATTCCTGTTTTTTTTTAAATAATAATTTTTATTCAAATTTTCCGAATTAACAAATAAAACAAACAAAACAACATTTTTAACACAGTTCATCTTAAATTCAACCATCTCAATTTGCTCTGCCGAGCTTTGACTTCCCTCCCTCCCTTCCCACGGTTTTCTTATTTACTCCTGTCTTGCACTATTGTCCTAACTTCAGTCAATTCGTAGGATTTATTTCAATCCTGCGAGTGTTTTTAAACTTCTACAGTTTTTCTCCATATAGTCCACAAATTTACTCCAGTCTTTACGGAACTTTGTCTCTCCCTGGTTTCGGATCCTGCATGTCAGTTTTGCTGATTCAGCATAGTCTATCAGTTTCATCTGCCACCGAATACCAATTCCTGTTAACCACCAATTTCCTCTGCTCACAGGCTTCCCATTGGGGCATCTAGTTGGCCACTGTGAGAACAGGATGCTGGACTAGATGAGCCATCGGCCTGATCCAGCAGGCTCTTTTTATGTTCCTAGCCTTTAATGGCAGGGACCCAGTTTAATCCTTAGAAGCATCATATTCCTAACATTATCCCCCTGTATCTGTTGCATCAAAGCACCACCTTATTAGTCCTACTTCTAGTTTCATCTTCTTACCTTTCATCTCTGATTTTATTAATAACCTAGTTCTGCTGTCGCCATTGTGGTTCGCCCTTCAGATGTTTTGGGCTGTGACTCCCATCAACCATGCTGGCAGATGTTGTGCTGGTTGCGGCTGATGGGAGTGGAAATCCAAAGCATTTGGGGGGGGCACCTTGTTGGTCCAGGCTGGTGATCGATGGCCTGTTCCAGAGAGGCGTGTCATAACGTGGATAGTTTACTCACCTCCCATCGTTTGATATCAAAAGTTTAATTTTTAATTTTTGGTTCCCTAATGGGAATCTGGCACCCCTCCACCCCTCTCTGAATTTGACAACAATCTTGTTGGCTCTGCCCTCCTGTCTTCTGGAGCAGGTGATAATTAACACTTCGTCATCGAGAGGTAGATTTGAATAACAAATGTTACATGGGCTAGCAAGACTATTTCAGCACCTTCTACATGTGAAAATATATTCACACACCACGAAAAGAGAGGGTTCTTGGGCCACTGCTGGAGAGAAGTTACTAACTGCATGTCCCTTACGAAGAGTAACTTTCTTTCAAAATTCTGGTTGTTGCGATAAATCAGGCATCCCCAAACTTCGGCCCTCCAGATGTTTTGGACTACAATCCCCATCTCCCCCGACCACTGGTCCTATTAGCTAGGGATCATGGGAGTTGTAGGCAAAAACATCTGGAGGGCCGCAGTTTGGGGGATGCCTGCGATAAATGCTTAATGTGAGGGGAGAGGAGAGAAAGAATTGGAGATCTGGCCTACAAAGGCTTCCTGTTCAGTTCCAGCTTTGCCCCTGCTCCCAAAGGACCTTCTCACCCCACATACACAATTGTTGGTTTGTTTAGAAGATTTTCACCTGCCTCTCAATAGGACGCTTCTCCAAAGTGGGTAGCGACAACTCAAACCACAAAATGCAATCCAACAGAACAACAACAAACCAGTTGAGAAAACGATTCAGCAGGAAAAGTTTCCAGCAGCTAATAAGTGTAGACCTAGTGCAACTTGCAGCGTGGCAATATGTCCTAAAAATAAGCCACTGAAATGTCCCCCCTAAAGATGAATCCATCACTTTAGAACTAATGAATGACAATTTTGCAGTGGACTAGCAACCAAAGGTTATATTGTGAAGAGTTTCTGTCCGTGATGCTTTTGCAAGATACTCCTCTCTGTCCCTCCAACCTCTGGTTTTCCACCCCCCCCCCCTGCACAAAAGACACCTGGGTCTTCTGTTACCTTCTACTGAATCAGGCCACTGGTCCCTCTAGCTCAGGATCCTCAATACAGAATGACAGAGCTCCAGGATTTGACACAGGGGACATTCCCAGACCTACCTGGACGTGCTGGACATAGAACCTGGGACCTTCTGCATGCAAAGCAGATTCTCTACCACTGGGCTTCCCCAGGCTTGCGTGACTCAAACACCCTAGAATTCCTTGCTTGTGTTTGTTGGGGTTCGCCAGGAACCACTTCTAAATCTGGGCTATAAGTGCAGCAGCTCAGAGTGTTCTGCTCTCTCCCTCCCACCCAGGTGTCCATCAAGGGAAGACCACCCTGGAGAACTGCGTGTTGCAGTGCGAGACCACAGGGGTGGCGGTACGAACATCGGCTGAGCTTTTAATGAAAAATTCCGACTTGTACGGTGCTAAGGTAGGAATTGATGCTCTTCTTGCGATTGACAGATGCATTGAAAAGGAAACAAAAGCAGCGTCGGCAGATACGTTTGACGCCGGCTAATAATCCGCTCCTCTTTCAAAAGCACACACGAGGCGCTTCCTCAGATACGCTGGAAAATTACAGAAATTGCAAGAAGATTACAAACAGTTACTGAAATAGGTTTGCCCTTTCAAATCAGTTTATTTAGCATTGTGTGGCGTTACATGGCGGTTGCAACGTGTGGCAGTGCTTTTGAGCAACTTTGTTATTCTGGTTAGAGCAGAATGCGGACCATGCAAACGCCACCCTCGCCAGCCATCCCTCGGCCCTTAGCCTTAACACCGGCTCCCCACAGGGTTGTGTGTTGAGTCCCCTGTTCTATTCCCTCTATACGTATGATTGCACAGCTATCCACTCCAGCAACAAAATCATCAAGTTTGCTGATGACACCACTGTAGTGGGTCTAATTTCGGGGGGGGGGGGATGAGTCTGCCTATCAGGACGAGGTGGAGCGGCTCTGTGTTTGGTGTGGAGATAATAATCTGGTCCTTAATACTGCCAAGACCAAGGAACTACAGGAAGGAACTACAGGTGGACTACAGGATTCAGCTCTTGTATATTGGCGGGGAGGGTGGCTGTATTTAAGTTCTTGGTGTTACCATCGAGCACGGTATGACCTGGAGTGCAAATACCACTACTTTGGTAAAGAAGGCCCAGCAGAGAATATATTCCCTCAGGCTTTTAAAAAAGAACAAGCTGAGTGAGAGACTGCTGGTGTCCTTCTACCGAGGCTCCATAGAGAGCATTCTCACATACTGTACCTGTGCTTGGTTTTCCAGCTGCACAGTCATGGATAGGAAAGTGCTCCAGAAGGTCATAACCACAGCCCAAAAGATTATCGGTCATCCTCTCCCATCTCTGGAAGAACTATACAATTCCCATTGCCTTAAAAAAGCAAATAATATCTTACAAGATTCGTCTCATCCTGGATATAGTCTTTTTGCACCGTTGCCTTCGGGCAAGAGATACAGAACAATAAAATCAAGAATGAATAGATTAAAAAACAAGTTTCTATCCAAGAGCTATAACCACCTTAAATGCTGTAACTAAATAATATGATCTTGGGGAGTTGTGATAGGTGTGTATATATGGCTGTAATTGTGTTGTGTGGCAATGTCCCTCCCTCCCCGTGAGAATAAGACACAAGACACAAATGATAGATTTTAAGTGGGCGAATAAGGCCACAACTTTATTGGTTACGGATGTTGAGCGGTATTGGCTTAGGCATTGGAACCTAACCGACTGTATCTGACACCAACCCGTGTGTTGGAGTCTGGGAGAAATTAGCCACCAGAAAGGAGCCCAGTGATGTACATCTACCGGAACTCCTCCTGTGACCACCGTTGGGGCGTGCCTTACGGCCCTGACCTCTCCAGGTTCAGGACAAAGCTCCGCCCCTGAAAACCTTTAACGGACTACTTCTCCATTTGCTGGGCATGTGATGACGTAACCTGTCCCCCCTCTTCTTTTTATGCAAATTTCCAATGCCTACCACCAAAGCAAAAGTTGTGACGGATTGCTACGAGGTAGGCGAAAAAACCATCTTGGCTAGCCCAAGTGGGAAAAGTCCTACCCGGCCCCTGGCCAACCAGGCGACCAACCGAAGTCCATAGCAGCGTCAGCCTAGCCTAAAGGGTGGGTGGGCGGGTGAACCGATTGCAGGGGCAAAGAGGCTGAGTTCCCGCCTCTGGGCTGTTTTGAAGGAAACAAGCCCCGCCCCCAGCAGACCTCATTGGTCGGCCTGGGGTTGATGGAGGCGGGAATGGCCAATCGCGAAGGGGCTGAGCTCTCAGCCCCCATCGCGAGAGTTCGGTCGAGCCTGCCCACAACACCACCTCCGTCGCAGGCGCAGAAGTGGTTTTTTTCGTTGTACTATGTACAATGACAATAAAGTGTCTGTCTGTCTGTCTGTCTCTGTCTGTCTATCTATCTATCTATCTATCTATCTATCTATCTATCTATCTATCTATCATCTATCTATCTATCTATCTATCTATCTATCTATCTATCTATCTATCATCTATCATCTATCTAATCTATCTCATCGCATACACACTTGAACCGTTGACCAGAGCAAAGTTCATTTGTCGATTATCCAGGAGCCTAGGCCTTATTGATTTCTCCAACAGCCTCTTAGAATTGCCTATTGATTAGCGACATCTCCGTCTCTTAATTGCAGGGTGCCGGTGTAGAAATCTATCCGGGCAGCATGTGTACGTTGATGGGGAACGGCATACACCATTGCAAGGAAGGAATCCTAATAAAAGTGAGTGTCTAAGCAGAATTGGGGTTAGCAGGGCTGCTTCCTACGTTTCTGGTAACATTGGATTGGCAGAACTGTGTGGGCAGAGAGAAGGGCATGGTTTCATGATCTCTCATTGGTTTGAATGTCTCAGGAAGCTGCACATCAGCTGTGGGAAACCTGTGATTCTTCAGATGCAGCTGATCTGGAGTTCCCACCATTGGCCATGCTTGGCTGGGGCTGTTGGGAGGATGCAGCCCAAGAACACCTGGGGGGGGGCACCTCAACCCTGCCATAAACTATGGCTTAGACCAAATTGCACCCTTTTTGCTCCTCCTGGCTCGCTAAGTCACCATCCCTGGCTTAGTGTTATGCTGGGACCTGCTCTTGGTCTCTCCACTGTGGTTTGTTTGAGTGAAGTAAACCATGGTTCTTAGGAAACTGCCCTTGTACAGAATCAGACCACTGGCCCCTCTAGCTCATTATTGTCCACTGTGATCTGATGGGGAGGATCTACTGATTGGACTACACAGCACCTGGCTGTGGTCTAGAAGAGGGCCTTCCTCTCTAGTGGCACCTAGCCTGTGACCTCCCTATTAGACTGCTGCCACTGGAAGTTTAAAACATATTTATTTCATCACATGATCCCCTGACCTTTTCCCCTTTCTAGTGTTGATCTTGTTGTCTGTCTTTGATCTGACAGTTGAGTTTTGTTGAATTTGTTCTTCTTAAATTTTATCCTACATTTTTTATTATTAAATAAAATTATCACAGTAGAGGAAAACAGAGTACAGTCGTACCTTGGATCCCAAACATCCGACGGGGCTTCCGTGGCTTCTGATTGGCTACAGGAGCTTCCTGCAGCCAATCGGAATATGTACTTTGATTTCTGAACATTTTGGAAGTCGAACAGACTTCTGGAACGGATTCCGTTCGACTTCCGAGGTACCACTGTATAAACTTCCTAATAATAAATATATGAAATGAGAATACGAGCGATCTTACCTTCTGGACTGTGGCATGTCTCTCAGCCTTATTCATCCTTGGCTTTTAGGACTTTTTGGAAGAAAATTATGACGTTCCCAGGATAACAATGGTGAACAACGTAATACATAATAACGAAGGGTATGGAGTGGTCCTGGTGAAGCCTACTGTCTCTCCGGATGCCAAAGAGAGCGCTCCAGACAGCTCAGGAGGCACAATCTTAAGTGGCCCAGGTAAGTTGTTAATGAAAGGTAGCTCTATCTGGGCACACAGAAACGGCAGGCAACAATGCCCTGAGACCTGCGGGTATAGGGCAGTATATAAATTCAATAAATTAATAATAAGAATGCCTGTTCTGAACCCCAGGATAAGAGGAGCCATGCTGGATCAGGCCAGTGGCCCACCTAGTCCAGCATCCTGTTCTTACAGTGGCTAACCAGAGAGACCCCAAGGGGAAGCTGCAAGCTGGCCGTGAACACAGAAGCACTCTGCCCTCCTGTAGTTTCCAGCAACTGGCATACAGGAGCCTTGCTGCCTCCAGCCACGGAGGCAGAGCAGAGCCACGATGGCTAGTAGCCCTTCCCATGATGAACTGCTTTGCCTTGGGCCAGGTTGATGCATTCAGAGGGGGCTCTCTTGGCGGTTCCTCCACCCACAGAGGTGTGTTTAGCACCTTCATTATACAGTTACAGGTAGGTAGCCGTGTTGGTCTGAGTCGAAACAAAATAAAAAAAATTCCTTCAGTAGCACCTTAAAGACCAACTAGTTTTTATTTTGGTATGAGCTTTCGTGTGCATGCACACTTCATCAGATACACTGAAACAGAAGTCACCAGACCCTTATGTATATTCAGAGGGTGGGGATGATGGGAATGGGTGATGGGCTGATAGGAGTGGTAAACCCGTTGATGACTGTTAATGACAGCAGCTGTTTTATTACAGAAAAATTTCAGAAACAGACTGGAAAGAGAAGTTGCTGAATTGCAACTCACTAGCAAGCTTAAAACCATGGAGCCACCTGGAATGAACAGAGACATAGGATTCTTATCTCATTATACATGATCAAGCTTTCCTTAGCACCTCAGCCCTTGCTCCCCCCCCCCGCAAGACCAATTGCAGTCATTAACAGTCGTTAACAGTCATCAACAGGTTTACCACTCCTATCAGCCCATCACCCATTCCCATCACCCCCACCCTCTGAATATACATAAGGGTCTGGTGACTTCTGTTTCAGTGTATCTGATGAAGTGTGCATGCACACGAAAGCTCATACCAAAATAAAAACTAGTTGGTCTTTAAGGTGCTACTGAAGGATTTTTTTTTATTTCATTATACAGTTTCAGGAGGATTCTAAAGATGCATATTTTGTTCCTGGATTTTTGACACTTGAAAACATGTACATTTTTGGGTCCTGTCTTATTGTTATGATTCTAAGTTTCAAACTGTTTTTCATATGTGGTGGTCAACGAAATCAATCGTACGTAAGGATTCCACTTAATGTCGTTGTTTCTGGCTTAGATCAAGCGAAGGACGTTCATCCCACGGGCGGCGACCCCATCCCGGCGTGCGAAGATGCACACCAGCAGCTCGGCGGTGGGTGGGAGCCTCACGGAAGGGCAGGCGTTTCTGAGCACACGGAAGGCAATTCTGAAATCGCCAACGAACTTTCCGCCGCATCTCTTAAGAAGAGCCACCTGCGTAAGAAGAGGCTGAGCAACCTGGGCATCACGGAAGCGGACGACAACCTGATGTGTCAGGAGATGTTTGTGTCCATTGTGGGCAACCACTTCAAGCGAAATGGCAAAGGGAGCTTTGGCACATTTCTCTACTAGGTTTCCCTAGTAGAATGGCATTGGAATAATATATAGCCTGGCTGCCGGCTGGCTTGCTGCAGAGGAGCTGAAACTGTTGACATCCATCCCTTAAAAATAATAATTATTATTTGGCTCCATTCCTTGCTTGTGTGTGATTCCGGTGTATTTATTCTCCTATGCAGCACATCTGTTGCACAAATGAAATTTCTACTCCTTTGTGTGAGTTTTGAACCCAGCACTTGAGAGCAAAAGAAAACTTCCCCGTGGAACCTTTTGAATGGATATGCTCTCTTTCTGCTTGCTATACATACATATATATCACTTACTGTATTTATTTCTGATAGAAGACACCTTATTAAAAAATACATTTGAATCTCCAGCTGCAGAGGGGGCTGTTCATAGTAACGTCAAACTGTTGACCTCTTAACCACAGCTGAAAAGAGTGTTTAGCTTCCTGCGTAGTAGTGGTGGTCTATTATTTTCAGCTGTTTTTAAATAAAGCCTTTTTAAAATATATATATTTAGGAAATTGTCCCCCTTCTTTGTTTTGTGCAGAATTCTGTCCCTTTCAATAAACATTATATGTTACACAGCTGATCCATGTGTGCTACCGGAAGGATTTTTTATTTATTTTGTTTCTTAAAATATATTCGGGTGTAGAACTGAAGTGCTTAGATTTAACGGGTGTTAGAAAACTGTGTAGTCTTGTGCTCTGGTGGTTCTCAGGGTGGTCTCTGTTAACTCTGGGAACGTTTCCCTGAGTGAGAGGCTTGGAAAGGTGTGGGCAAGATCTTCCATCTTTGAACTTGGAGGAATGAGAGAGGCATGGTCGTCCGTCTGTAGGCTCAGGAGTTCTTGCGAGTGGCCGAGAGGGGAGCTGGCATTGTACCAGGGCCAGGAATGTGCATCTTCAGAGAAAGAGTGGTGGATTTCTTTAATAAACACACCACTAATGCAGCTTTGCTTTTGTCAAAATAACAGCGGTCAAAATGATGAGCCCACAGGCCTATAATGACACAATGCTTCTTTAGAGAAATCCTCTTGCCTTAGCTTGACACGTGCGTAGAGATTAAGTCGTGTTCACAGAGGAAAAGCATGTCTGCATTATCAGAGCTGGATGCCCAATTCAGCGAAAAGAACAGGGTGCCTACTCTCTATCAGGTTAGCTCAAGGGTAAAGGGAATTGGCTCCTAAAGTGTAAACGTGGCTACCTGGGAGTCACTCATCCAGGCCCTGGCAGAGTAGCAATGGAGACTGGGGAAGCGTATTCCTGCCTATCTGCTTGGAGTTGGTTCCCAGGTGTCTTGCACGGGTGATGCTGTTTTGGCTATGTAAAGCAGCTCTCATGCCTGGACATCGGAAATGGAGGGAAGGATGACCGAGTGATAGCTCCATGAAAGGTCCTTTGCTCCTTTCTCTACTGTGAGATGTGCCTGTGTGTTGCTCATGCACAAATGCACATCCCTTGGACTGGGAAAGGTTCCCTAACCCCTGTTTTAGTGTTAGATTTGCTGTCTCCCCATCCCCTTATTGCAGGCATAGGCAAGCTCAGCCCTCCAGATGTTTTGGGACTACAACTCCCATCATCCCTGACCACTGGTCCCGTTAGCTAGGGATGATGGGTGTTGTAGTCCCAAAACATCTGGAGGGCCGAGTTTGCCTATGCCTGACATTGCTTAGGACAGGCTTCCTCGGCCTCGGCCCTCCAGATGTTTTGAGACTAAAATTCCCATCATCCCTGACCACTGGTTCTGCTAGCTAGGGATCATGGGAGTTGTAGGCCAAAAACATCTGGAGGGCCGAGGTTGTGGAAGCCTGGCTTAGGACAAAATGGCATGGACTATGTTTGGTCAATGTATGACTCCCAGGACTTTTAAAATCAGGGCAATGCTGCTGAATACAAGTTGCTGGAAACCACAGGAGGGGAGAGGGCTCCTTGTGGGGCAACCAGTCTCATACAGCCAACATGCTTAAGTCTAATTAGTGCATGAAAGGGTTACTACCATAGAATAAGCTGTCCTGCCAGACTTAGCTGTGTCACTTCTCCTTACCTTGGGAGGAAATAGGTAATCAAGTCTTTGTTCCCGTCCCAGTCTACCTGAGAATCCAGTGTGTGAGGAGGTGTGAACTGGTTGTTCCATCTCAGCCAAAGGACTTTAATCACCTTGTTTGTTTGTTTGTTTGTTTGAGGCAAGAATAGAGTCTAAAAGCAACATTTTCTTATACCAACAGTTTAGGAATTTGTACTCATTTGTGGTGCTGTGGGTTAAACCACAGAGCCTAGGGCTTGCTGATCAGAAGGTCGGTGGTTCAAATCCCCGCGACGGGATGAGCTCCCGTTGCTCGGTCCCTGCTCCTGCCAACCTAGCGGTTTGAAAGCGCACAGTGCAAGTAGATAAACAGGTACCACTCCAGCGGGAAGGTAAACAGCATTTCCATGCGCTGCTCTGGTTCGCCAGAAGCGGCTTAGTCATGCTGGCCACATGACCCAGAAGCTGTACGCCGGCTCCCTCGGCCAGTAAAGCGAGATGAGCGCCGCAACCCCAGAGTCACCCACGACTGGACCTATCAGTCAGGGGTCCCTTTACCTTTACGTTTAACTCATTTGTAACTAAGCTACGTTTTACTGCTTGTTCAATTTTTCTGACTAATGTAAAGAAAAGCATGTGAATCTGACTTTTGGAAAATTTGTAAGCAAACATTTTCCAGCTTACCAAAGTGTGGTCTTTTCTATGCTGGAGAAATGGGAAACTTTGGAACTCACTTGGAGGAGCACATTTTTAAATGCTTTTCGGTCTACATTTTACTTTGCTTTACGTTGCTGATTTTAAATCTCTTCAGGGGTGCTCTCACCAGAGTTTTTGTCCCCCAAATTGGATTCTTAGCATCAGAGGAATTTCTCCTTTTATCTGTTTTTCCTTGAACCAATGATCGTGTGCTTGGATTCTGCTTGTAGTATTTTGGTAGCCACTGTGAGAACAGGATGCTGGATCAGGTAGTCCCTTGGCCTGATCCTGCAGGCTCTTAGTGTAAGCATCCAGCGTTCCTAAATATGTGTACTGAAAAGGCAGAGTTTTGTTCTTAATGAAATAATGTTCATAGCTCATTACTCCCTTTTTTATATATGAACTAGTATACCATTTTTATAGGCTGAACTGTAATTCATCCTTTTCTCTGGCAGCGGAAAGGTCTGTGCTTCTGTTTCCCCACCATGCCTTTACTCTTCCCTGAAGACGCAGATGCTCGTGTAACTAAGCGCTGATATTTAGATGTCTTCATCTCGGTCAATAAAGTGGAATGTAAAATACTTTCTCCGTGTAAGTAGCTGTGTGCCTTGGGGGCTTGTGAATGGTCCTTTGTGGCAAATCAATAACTGCAGAGATGCTCTTAAAAAAAAAACCCTTTGATAAATGATTAAAAAGGCAAGTTAAGAGCGATCGATGCTGGGATATATTGTCACCCTGCCATTTACTCTTGTGCTTTCAGCTTTTTTGGAGCGGGATATGGGGGTGGGGGCGGAGAGAGAGAGAGAGAGAGAGAGAGAGGAAGCTGAGAAAAAGAGACGTGTTTCCAAAATAAAACAGGGACTGTTCCTATTGAACATCTTTTGCATCAAGGTTCCAGCTGCTTTTCTAATAGTCCGCCTAGTTTTCAGAGTTAATATGGATTAGTTTCTTTGGGTTTGCCAAACTTAAAGCTGCCTGAAGCCTGTTTTGCACGAGAACTTGAATACTACTTGGTTCTAATGCCTAACTTTTCATTTCAAGGTTTTCATTCTCTGGGTGAGGCATACTGTAGTTCAATGTTTCTTGCTCTTTATTTTTTCACATTTACATATAACTTTTCTTCCACCATGGAACCCAACAGGGGTGCCAACTTGAATAAAATATTGTGGGGGTCCAGGTAAGTCCTGCCCCTCATAATTGATCACATAATTGCACACACCTCATTTGAGTGGGAATATTCATAAACTTAGTGCCCCCCCTTAAATATTTTATTGTTGGGGCCAAAGCCCCCGCGACCCCTAGCAATTGGCTCCTATGGAGAACCCAAGGTGGAGTTCATGACATCATCATGCAGTCTCCCTTTCAGGCACTGACCACATTACAACCTGCTTAGCTTCAGCAAGGGAAGGGGGGGGGCCTCATATACCTTCAGAGCATTCCTTGGGACCTTAGCTTGTCCACAGCCTGTTAGAGAGTTTTGGAAGAGAGATTCTTTCTCATAGCAGAGCTAGTACAGTGCTGATTGCTACCAAGCACAAGTAAGCTTTGTTAGATTTTACATCTGCCCTCATTCTTCTTTAAACAAACATTCCCCATGAGAAATACTTAGGCTAGAATAAATTACAGACAGCTTTGCAAATAAGTGAAGATTTTTGCAGAAGTTAAAGCAAACAAGTCTCTATCTGTTGACAGGAGTGATAAAGAAGAAAAAAAGGTTCCAAAAGACTTAAAAAGAAATAACTTGGGTTTCCTTACAAAAGAATCATGCAGTCCTTGCATTAGCAAAGGCAGCAGAAATCCCATTTTGGAGAGACTTTCCATTCACATGATTTTTCTACATGAGCTGGGAGCCATACTCAGCTGCAGTGTCTTTGATGAAGCAGGAGAAGAGGGAGAGGTAGCAAAGGGTTGCCACATGTCCATAATTTATTGGACATAGCCAAATTTCCTTAAAAAGAGGGCTTTTAAAAATAGATTTGAGTGTGAGTCAGTAAGTGTATATTACAACACATCCGACTCACTTGCCTGGTTGGTCTATGAAGGACTCTTCATGCTCTTTAGAAAGTGATATCTAAAGAGTAAGACAGAGTGCTTTATCTTCAAATGAGCTGGTAAAACTGGATCATGCTGACTGGGACTGAGGGGAGTTGTGGAGTCCTTATAACACCCGGAGTGTCACAAATTAGTCCTTAACATGATGATTTAGCATGTTGTTCCTTAAGAGATTTGGATGTTGGTGTGATGCAACAATACTTAATATATTGGCCCTTACAATAGGGTGAACATACCCCAAAATGAATAGTGTAGATTTTGGAGATCTGTCTATAAACAGGCAGGCTTGTGTTAAAATATTCACTATAATTTCTAAGGGTGGTTTTCAACTTAATTTCACTTGTTGAAATGAATGGACCTAACCTGCCCATTAATTTCAATGGGTCTGCTTTGAATATAGCATGGATACTACACAAAGTTTTTCCCCTTAATTCTGCCTGGCTTCTTCTTCTTCTTCTTCTTCTTCTTCTTCTTCTTCTTCTTCTTCTTCTTCTTCTTCTTCTTCTTCTTCTTCTTCTTCTTCTTCTTCTTCTTCTTCTTCTCCTCCTCCTCCTCCTCCTCCTCCTCCTCCTCCTCCTCCTCCTCCTCCTCCTCCTCCTCCTCCTCCTCCTCTTCTTCTTCTTCTTCTTCTTCTTCTTCTTCTTCTTCTTCTTCTTCTTCTTCTTCTTCTTCTTCTTCTTCTTCTTCTCTGCTGGCATACTTCCTTTTAAAATAATACGTCTAAGCTACCACCTTGTAATTTTATAATCTAGTATTATCTAGTCAGAAAAGAAATGGATGTCAAAATTACATTTAAGTGGGAGGGTGTTGGTGCTGGGGAGAGAGAAAAGATTATGCGCTGAATTACTCTTAAATAAACACCTCCTAATCTTGCTTTGGGGGGTGGGGGCAAGCCAACCTTGCCTCATTCCATACCACAGCGTTGTACAAAGTTGAGGGTTCCATGGCCCTTCGGATCTGAGGGACTCAAACTCCCATCAGGGAAGCAGGGATGATGGGAGTTGTAGTCCTGCTGCATCTAGTGGGCCAATTGTGTTTTACCTAGGGTGTAGGTGTGTAGGGCATCGAGAATTAGGGTCCTGGCCGACTATAATTCTTGTATTTATATATGCATATAAAGTTAAATACTGAAATGGCCTCAACTTTGCTACTGTCCTTTTCACTTGCAAGCCAAGCAAGAGGCGAAACAGAGTATCAGGCTAGCTTATGTGAAATTTTAAAAATATGTGCTTGATTTATCTTGTCAGAAGTGATAATTAAGTATTATAATACAGCCAGCCTGCCAACAGCAGTACATTATCATGTGTTCAGAAAGAATTTGTGTGTGTGTAGGGCAAAGAAAGTGCTGTCAGCTGCCTGGGCCCCCCCACCCCATATTCACTCCTAATTAGTGGAAGTTATTTCTTTCTTACTTGGCAAGTACCAGTTTCTTGGCGTGAATCTCGGTGCATCAGGATAGCACTGATGTGCTGGTCCCACAAAGCATGGGTGCTGAGTGAGTGCAACGCTGAGGAACCTTGCTCACTTATCCGCGTGCAATACTTGGCTGCGGCAGCAAAATATTGTGGAGCGTTTCCACCCCAGAGAAAGAATGTCCCAGTCAGCTCGTCGTGCTGTAGAGGGGAAGCAGTGTAGCTCAGTGGCAGAGCATCTGACTTGCATTGAGGAACGTCCCAAGTTCAATTCCCAACGGCATCTCCACTCAGAGCTGGAATGTCCCCCGGTTGAGAACCCGGACCGCCTCTGCCAGCCAGCCAGGGGCGTACCCAGGATCAAAACTAGGGGGGGGCAAGGGGCGGGGCCAAGGCACGGGAGGGGAGGGGCCACAAAGTGGGAATGTGGGCGGGGCTACAGAGCCCAGGTGAAATCAAAATAAACCTGAAGCGACGGCGGCGAAGGGGAGAAAACCAGCGGCCGCCTAGAGGAGAAGAGGGAAGTCTGGGGGTGGGCGGGGGGGGAGAGAAGGGAACCAGGCTTGGATCGGGGCCTCCGCGGAGGTCTGGAGCAAAGCCCCGGCCTCCGCGAAGCTATCCGAGGCTCCGTTGCTGCAGCGGTCTGGCAGGCGCTGAACGACTCCCGACGTTCGGGAGACCTTTGAGCACAGCCGCGCTGTGCGCATGCGCCCTGCACGGCGGCCGCCGGTGTCCACAGCCGCGCTGTGCGCATGCGCCCCGCTTTGCGCATGCGCAAAGGTCTCCCGAACGTCGGGAGCGTCAGCCCTTGCCCCCTCCCACACAGCGCGGCTGTGTGGACTCCGCACGGCTCGGGCGCAAGAGACTGCTGCGGGCGCCGAACTCGCGCTCCGCTGGGCTGTCCTCCGCCTCTGCCCACCAGCCCCGCCGGCAGCGCCACTCTTGCCCGCAGCTGCCCGACCGGCCCTGCCTCTAGAGTAGGGCAGCGGCCCCTCCCTGCCCCGCGGTGGGTACGCCCTTGCAGCCAGCGTAGACAGGACTCTGGCTTGGTTTAAGGTGGCATCCTACGGTTAACCTGTTTGTAGCACAAAAATGTACAGGGGAATTCCCACTTACGCAGGGGTTCCATTCCCAGGGGGATGCGGGCAAGTCCGTCCCGTCCCACTCCCACTTCACCTTCGGGCACCAAAATTGGGGCACGTGTCAGCCATGCGTGCATGTGCTGATCACACGCAAGTGGTGGTGTGCCTGTAGCTGTAAGTTGTTTTAAAGTGTTTTTAATACTGTGTTTTAATATAACCCTGCCCTGGGACCTTAGGATGAAGGGTGGGGTAATAAGAATAGTCATACTTTTTCTCAATCTGGAATAGTTCATGCGTTTCCTCAACAGGCTGCTTTCTTGATTCTGGAATCCCGCCTCCCACAAAGTGTAGGTGTCATTACTTGATACGCATTTGAAAACCCCTCCCCTCGATTAGGCCTGCACAATGGTGAACGAAGAAGGAAACGGGGATTGCAATCCTGTTCCATGCCCAGACACAACACCCACCCACTTCCATTGCTGGGACCACCGCCTACACTTGTTTTCGAACGGACATGCCCACTGGGGAATGCAGAATCAATCTGCAATGCGCATCGATGTTGCTCGACTACAACTCCCAACACGGCTAACTATGGCTTTCCTGGCTGGGGCTGATGCATAGCTGCCAAGTCTCCTGTTTTCCCTGGGAAATCCCCGTTTTTCCAGCTGTTCCTAGCTGAAAAAAACGGATTTTTTTGTTTTTTCCTGGTTTATTCTGGCACGGTGGCCATTTTGGAACTGGGCGGAGCATGCTCAGAAGCGACTTTTGATGCTGCTCTGCCCAGTTCAAAAATGGCTGCAGTGTGACTTCTGGCGCAGTGGCCATTTTGGAACTGGGCAAAGCAGCATCAAAAGTCACTTCTGAGCATGCTCAGCCCAGTTCCAAAATGGCGGCAGCACTACTTCCGGTCTGCTATTTCCAGCCCGGTCCCTTATTTCTCTGACAGCAACTTGGCAGGTATGGGCTGATGGGAGTTGGAGTCCAACAGCATTCAGAGAGCTTCAAGTCCCTCCACTCCTGTGCTCAAGGAAGAGAAGGGGAGACATTACCCGTCAAGCCTACCTGTGCCACCTTCTATGCTGTTCTGGAGGGTCCTCTGACCCTTGACAAGATTTTCAGGCACTGCGGGGGGATCCTGCAGTGGGAAGGGTGAATAGATGAAAATCGCCTTGCTTTCCCTCATGTTGGCAGACACCTCTACTGAATCAAAAGCTGTTCCATAAGCAGAACTGTGACATTGGAGTTCCCCCCTTCGTTTCTGAATTGCAAATTGATATTTTAATGAGGTTGGGTATGGATTGAAGCAGATACCTAGGATACATCTGTCATTTACACCCTGATGGATTATTAGCTTTCTGTGCCACTCAACGGGTGTACAGCATTCCTTATTTTTAGGCACCACTAATGAAACTTCTTTAACGTGCTCAGTGATTAGATAGGCTTATCTGTCAAATATCTGCCACGTAGTGCCGGGCCCTCAAACTCACACGCAGCATGAGATGTGAATTAATGGGATGACGTGCTCATGTGCTTCCTCCTTCTTCCCATTCTCAATTTTCATTTTCCTCAAATAATCTGCCACAAATTTCCTGCAGTTCATACAAGACCCATGCTGCCTTCACAAAACGAACAAGCACTTATAGCTATGCCTAGTTTAGAACTAGCTTGCTGGCTTGGATGAAGTCCTAAGTGCCTCCAGGAATAGGGAACTTTTGGCCTTCCAGGTAACGCCAGACTACAACTCCCATCATCTTTGATCATTGCCCATGTAGGCTACGGACTGTGGGAGTCGAAGCCCAACAGCATCTGGCATAAGAACATAAGAGAAGCTTGCTGGATCAGCCCAATAGCCCATCTAGCACCCTGTTTCCACAGTGGCCAACCAGATGTCTGGATGATCCGGTAGATTTTATGTAGGAGCAAAGTGGAGAACCTAGTTGTCCTGATTCCCAGGAACTTCTCTTTTCCAGAGACGAGGCTACCGCGCTAAATCCCTGAACCTGCTGTCCATACCACAGTCAACATATTGCAAAGCAGTAATGTGCAGAGAGTCTCTAGAAGATAACCACTCACTCTGCTCATGGGTTAAGAGGAAAGGGCATTCAGGTCTGAGAAAGCTATCAACTTCAGCTTGGTACCTATTGCTTTTGGAAACAAAATGTTTCCTAGGAGCAGCAGAATCCCTTCCTCCTGCTTTCCAGCCCTCCTGGTCTAACCTGCAAGACATCTTGTTGTTGTTGTCGTTTAGTCGTTTAGTCGTGTCCGACTCTTCGTGACCCCATGGACCAGAGCACGCCAGGCACTCCTGTCTTCCACTGCCTCCCGCAGTTTGGTCAAACTCATGTTCGTAGCTTCAAGAACACTGTCCAACCATCTCGTCCTCTGTCGTCCCCTTCTCCTAGTGCCCTCAATCTTTCCCAGCACTCCTCCAGCACCAGCAAGTCTCCTCTTGCACTATAGTGATGGTGCAAAACATCTATATCCACTTAATCCAGATTAACCTCAGTGCCAGAAAACAGTTTCATGAAATGGGACATGAAAAAAATTAAGACACGGAAGTAGTGCCAAGAAACAACAACAACAACAACAACAACAACAAATCATTTAAAAAGTGCCCTTATTCACACCCCAGCTACCCTTCTTTTTTTGGAGGATGTTGTAGCTCTTAAATAATGGTGGAAATGAAACTGTCTTTAGCGTTGACACTTTCCCTTCAGACTGATAAAGATTTAGCAAGGAGAAACAATTACAATGGTTGGGCATTGTTTATTTTTCATTTTTAGAACCTGTATTGATTCCACGTATACGATTCAGTTTCAAAGCTATTTAAAAACAGGTGCTGGTGTGTAGCCTGCCGTGGTTATTCAGAAGGGTGTGATCAGTTATGACAGCCTGGCTGAGGTGCTCCAGGCTATGTGCTTTGAGGCTGTGTTGAATCCCCCCCTCCCCTGCAAAATTACCTGTAGTTTCAGAGGGCTATTTTTACACCACCACCCCTCAAATTGAGCTAAAGGTTCTCCGCTGAGATCTTTTCAGTTCAGCACTAATTAAAAGTCTAAGATCATTGCTGGCTGCTGATGTGCATAACATGCCTCCCTTTAGAACAAAACCCAAACCACGCTCAAAATTCTCCCCATGAATATTTTTGATGCCTTTTGAGTGCTTCGCCCACAGTGTGGGGCTGCCGTTCTCAAGAAAGGTGCAAAAGGTGCTTGCTGTGATGAGCTTAGAATGGGAAATTCGACAGAGAAGGGGGTGAGCAGAATTAAGGAACTTGTGGCCCTCCAGGTCTTGCTGAACTACACTTCCCATCATTCCTTGCCCATTGGCCATGTTGGCTGGGACTGGTGGAAGTTTTTATTTTATTTATACAAATATTTCTATACCACTAATTCAAAAGGCAAATATCAAAGTGGTTCACAACAACTGTATGCAAAACCATACAATGAAAACAATATAGATCTTTAAAACAAATCGGCTAGCTTTTGCAGGAATGTGTACTCTTAATTGCTTGCATAAACTGGACGGAACAGAAAAGTTTTCAGCAAGTGTTCAAAAGTTGAAATGGAATGCACCTCTTGAATCTCTGTTGGCAGAGTGCTCCACAGGGCTCCTTTTCTTGTTGTTGTCAAATGAGCCTTGCCAACATGAAGAATGACCAATGACAAGATAATCTCCACAATCAAACTGGGATATAAGGATTCAAGTGGTCCCTGAGGTACCCAGGACCTAAATCAGGCATCCCCAAACTGTGGCCCTCCAGATGTTTTGGCCTACAACTCCCATGATCCCTAGCTAACAGGACCAGTGGTCGGGGAAGATGGGAATTGTAGTCTCAAAACATTTGGAGGGCCGAGGTTGAGGAAGCCTATCCTAAGCAATGTCAGGCATAGGCAAACTCGGCCCTCCAGATGTTTTGGGACTACAATTCCCATCATCCCTAGCTAACAGGAGTCCAAAACATCTGGAGGGCCGAAGTCTGGGGATGCTTGGCCTAAATAGTGGGCTTTGTCAATTAACACAAGGAACTTGAACCTGACTCTGCGGTAGATAGGCAGCTGGTGTAGATGCTATAACAAAACGGTGCTATATATTGTTAGGGTTGCCAGGCTCAATAGAGGACAGGACTTCTGTGCCTTTAATTGCCCTGCTCTCTTTTGAGTCTGGAAACCTTAAAGAGAAACCAGCAGACCCTTTGTTTACTTTCCAAGCAAAGGGTCTTCTGGTTTCTCTTTAAGGTTTCCAGACTCAAAAGAGAGCAGGGCAATTAAAGGCACAGAAGTCCTGTCCTCTATTGAGTCTGGCAACCCTACATGTTGTTGGCTAGATGGCCCCATTAGCAATCTGGCTGCCTCCTTCTGCACCTACTGGAGCTTCCAAACCAGATCCAAACCAGGTGTTTCATGGATCTCTTGTTGGTTATTGCTCCTTGGTGTTTGAAATCCAGCTGCTTGATATCCCCCTAGCTCTCCCCGCCATTTCACCTGTCATCTCCACCCTCACTCCATTTTGATCCCGACTGGCCCTTACGAGACCCCTCTTTCTTCCAGCTAAAAAGCCGCGTCGGTAAGAGGGACCACTCTGCTTCTGCAAAAATGGAGCAGAGAAGCTCTTCTGCTTTGCTGTCCCCCCCCATGCCTTTGACAAATCTTTAAGAGACAGAACACAGAGACACAGCTCTCATTAACATTTGCAGCGACCCACCAGGTAGAACATTTTCTGTAATATTTTCACATTTGTCTTAACTGACACCTTCGACTGCGTGACATTTTTCACAAAACCAGAATTCCGCTATTGCTTCATTTTGTTACAGGAATGAGTTTTGGGATGGGGGTAGTGGGTGGGGAACAAGGGGAAGCAATCTTCCCTCCCTCCCTGCACATTAAAACGGGAAAACATTTTGTTTTGAATTTTTCACTTGGCTCGAGCAAATAAGCTGTTGGAAATCAACCAAATGAAAATTTGTTTCTCAACATCTGTTTCCTCTTTTATTTTATTTTTTCAACGAAACAAAACCATGGCATTTACACACAGGTTTATTATATTCCAAGGCTGACTGCCCTTTTTTCTCGAAGGACCAAATACTCTTCTTTTTCATTGGGACTTAAAAGCTGCTTCCTTTTGGGTGAATCGTGCCACAGTTTGATTTATTTAAAAACATTTATATACCACCTGCTTTTTATAAAACATTAAAGCAGCATACATCAATATTGTCTAAGGCTTTGGAGGGGAGGTTAGGCTGCATAGAATCATAGAGTTGGAAGAGACCACTAGGGCCATCCAGTCCAACCCTCTGCCAAGTAGAAAATACCATCAAAGCATTCCTGACAGATGGCTGTCAAGCCTCTGCTTAAATACCTCCAAAGAAGGAGACTCCACCACACTCCTTGGCAGCAAATTCCACTGTCGGACAGCTCTTACTTTCAGGAAGTTCTTCCTAATGTTTAGGTGGAATCTTCTTTCTTGTAGCTTGAATCCATTGCTCCGTGTCCGCTTCTCTGGAGCAGCAGAAAACAATCTTTTACCCTCTTCCATATGACATCCTTTTATATATTTGAACATGGCTATCATATCACCCCTTAATCTTCTCTTGTCCATGCTAAACATACCCAGCTCCCTAAGCCATTCCTCATAAGGCATTGTTTCCAGGCCTTTGATCATTTTGGTTGCCCTCCTCTGGGCACGTTCCAGCTTGTCAGTATCCTTCTTGAACTGCGGTGCCTAGAACTGGACACAGTATTCCAGGTGAGGTCTGACCAGAGCGGAATACAGTGGTACTATTACTTCCCTTGATCTAGATGCTATTGATGCAGCCCAGAATTGCATTGGCTTTTTTAAGCTGCTGCATCACACTGTTGACTCATGTCAAGTTTGTGGTCTACCAAGACTCCTAGATCCTTTTCAC
Source organism: Zootoca vivipara (assembly GCF_963506605.1). Classification (NCBI taxonomy): domain Eukaryota; kingdom Metazoa; phylum Chordata; class Lepidosauria; order Squamata; family Lacertidae; genus Zootoca; species Zootoca vivipara. The sequence goes on from NC_083281.1 coordinate 68,623,919, forward strand.
ATGTACTGCTCTCAAGCCAGGTGTCACCCATCCTGTATTTGTGCCTTCCATTTTTTTTGCCCAAGTGTAGTACTTTACATTTCTCCCTGTTAAAATTCATCTTGTTTGCTTTGGCCCAGTTGTCTAATCTGTTAAGGTCATTTTGAAGTGTGATCCTGTCCTCTGGGGTATTAGCCACCCCTCCCAATTTGGTGTCATCTGCAAATTTGCTCAGGATGCTTCTAATGCCTGGATTCAGCACAGATTCAATTGCTGCAATAGCCAGGCAAACCTGGCAATGGCCTGCTAAACACAATTTGTTACGGAACAAAGGGAGTGGCTTTGAACGAGAGAGCAAATGGGTTTGTGTCCCTCCCTCAACTATCTGTTAGTTAAAACTTCTGTGCATGCACACGGAAGCTCATACTAATATACTAATGACAAACTTAGTTGGTCTCTAAGGTGCTACTGGAAAGAATTTTTTTATTTTGTTTCGACTATGCCAGACCAACACGGCTACCTACCTGTATCTGTTAGTTAAAAAGAGAGAAGCCTAGAGCTGAGAGCTGAGTTATGTGTTAAGCTGGATGCAAAAGTTTTTTTCCATGAACCAGTGGTGGGGGAACCTGTGGCTCCTCCAGATTTTGATGGACTCCCACAAGCCCCAGCCAAATTGGCCAAAATTGACTATTATAATTATTACAAGATATTTCTCGCCCTTCACCCTAAGGTCCCAGGGCGGGTTAAAACACAATACTAACAACAGTTCTATACAACTTAAAATTACAGAAACAACGTATGTAACTCAATGCATCAAAAGTACTGTACTTATTTTATGGAGAGAATCAGCCCAAGAGGGTTGAGGTTTGGGTATATTTGGGGGCGGGGGGGGGGGCAGGTGGGAGACAAATTCAAAATACAGAACTAATTATAGCCAAACGGATCATTTCACTAAAGAGACAATTCTAGATGTTGAGAACAGAATGGGAAACAGCTGGGGAACAGTTTAATCAGCTGAAAGCAGCTTGCTTGGACTCCTTTAAGGGATGATAGATTTAATCGATGTGTGCTGCTTGGTTTAGCTGAAGGAAGAGAATGATAACTCTAGTGAATGGAGGAGAATAACTTCAGAGAAAACTGCTGCAGTGCAAAGCTTCAGGGTCCTTGGGGCCAAACATGGTGTTTGCCATGTGATTTGTCATTGTGTAGATGCAAATCTCTCTCTCTCCCTCTCTCTCTCTCCCCCCCTCTCTCTCATATAATAGGTGTGGGTGTATGGGCAGCAGCAACAATTGGTCAAATCAGGCATTGGCCAAGGGCCCTTGACTCCACCTGAATTCCTTCCAACCACCCTCTCTTTTTCTATGTGATTGGGATCGTGGTATGTGGGAGTCTCTCACTCTTCGCCCATGTTGTGGCTCCTGATTAGACATGACCCCTGCACCTATTGTTCTCCAGAGTAGAAATGCTCCCATTGGTGCCAGCCAGAGTGATTGCTCCAACTAGCACCAAAGGGGGATGCCCAGTCAGGACACAATGGGAGGAGCTAAAGTTTAAAGCCCCCTCTCAACCACACAATGGGATCTGCTTGCCCCCTGCAACCTGCTACAGTATTTGTTATTAAATCACATTTGGTTTCATACAGATTGAATCGCTCCCTACACTCTCCATTCCTCTTTCTACCAAGTGCTCCGGTCTGAATATGATGTAGGAGTTCAAATCGTTTTGTTTTGAAAGAGAGGGAGTTCCTTGTGCAGAACACGACTTAAATTTATTGTCCGACTTGATTCCCCCCCTTCATTTTTTTAAAAACATAACATTTCCATCTGATATAACAAAATTATAGTGCTCCAATTGCTATAGTGTATTATAAAACGTTATAGTGCTCCAATATGTTTTGAAGTTGTCGTACTTTGTAGCTGGTTTTGGAGTTTGATAAAATTAGTTTCATATTTGTATATTATTATTATTATTATTTGCAAGGCTTTGCTTTTTTGTTTTTTAAAATTAGAATACATACTTTATTGGCTTGCATTTGTGTTTCATACAGCTACTGAGCCTGGCTTGGATATAAATTGGTGGAGATTCACGCTTCGCAAACAGACGAGAAGAACAAATGATCGAGGTTTGCTCCTGTGTCTCTCTCTCTCCTAGTTTAAGATGTATGAAGGTCCTTCAGATCCTGTAGCATAGAAACTGTTCTTTGCTTCTGCCTAGTGCTGCCAACTCTTTCTTTTAACAATACCGACCCTCTGGGAGGGAGAGAGCAGATGGATGGATATGCCATTTGATTTGATTTGATTCAATCCATTTACTACGGCCAATGAAAAGCATTCAAAAAGAAACTTTTTTTTTTAAAAAAAACAAATATTAAAAACACACAATAAAAAAGCAGAATAGAGAGCCGCAAAATAAAGTTACTAATGACTATTGCTCACTATAGAATGTCAGGCATGGAAAACAATGGTACCTTGGTTCTCAAATGCTTTGGTACTCAAACAACTTGGAACCCCAAAACTGCAAACCCGGAAGTAAGTGTTCGGTTTGCGAACTTTTTTCAGAAGCTGAACATGCTCCGTTTTGAGAACATGGCCGCCGGCAGAAGGTCCGTAATCTGGGGGAATACGGGGTATTTTGCCATTTGGGACACCTGCGGGAAACGGTAAGAAAATACGGGGGTTTCCCGGGGAAAACGGGGTACTTGGCAGCTATGAGCAGTACTGTGACAATGCGGGGCGATTGCTGCCCAGCACATCTGGATGGACACTCAGCCCAGCTCCGACAGGAAAAAAACATCCCAGCGAAAAAACCCTGGGAACCCTGAAAAAAATCCCAAAACGGCCAGGCTTGTGGTAGCTGCGTCGCCTCCCTCCCCGGCCAAGGAAAGTGACCTCTCATCACTTCCACTGTCGTTGGGGTGCAGCCTCTCCTGTATTTTTTTTAAAAATAAAACCAGTAAAAACCACAGAAAACCAAAAAAAAAAACGGGTTGCCATAAGTCCCAGAAATTCCTGACATCTCTTAAAATTCAAAAAAATTCCCCCGGGGCACTATTTTAGGCGTCCAGTTTCTGTACATGTGCGGAATTTTCTGGACGTTTGGCAAGTTCTTCATTTTACATGAGAACTGAACCTGACTGGAGCTCATGGGAATTATATGATCCAAAAGAGCTGGAGGGCACCTGATTGGGGAATGCTTGCTCAGAGTTGAATAGCTGCTCCTAGAGCATTTCCCTCTTGCATTTTCAGAGAAGGATGCGATTCTTGAAAGCCTGCTTGCTTCCCCCCCCCCCCGCTTTTTTTTTTTAAAAAAGCGAGTATGGAAAGTGAGTCTTATTGCTCATCTTTATGCCCTGCCTTTCTGGTTTTCTCTCCCCCTTTCAACAGAACATTCCTCTCGCTAGAGCCCCACATCCTTGCATGCTAACTATTTAAGATTTAAATCCAGCATTGCAACTTTATAGCTGAAGACGACGCCTGCTGCGGGAAGGGAATGGGACAGATGGCGTGAGATATGACTGTAATTTTACTGACAAAGCACTAAGCAACCCACAGAAGTAGTTCAAAACGCATCCATCTCTTTCCCAGTCGAAGGAAGTTTTAGCAGTCACCAAAGCGCGGTCTCGATAATCGGTGGTTGTTGTTTGTGACGAGAAGGAAAAATTAGCTCTGTGAATAGGAAGGGGGGGGACGTTCACACTCTCTCTCTGCTTGTTTCCATCATCCCCAGGTTTTTTGTTTTTATAAAAAAAACCCACACCATTCTATTTAAAAATAAGTGCTGTGTTCACATATTTATCAAAAGCCACAGTAGAGCATGGGCTGCGCATAGAATCTGGACCCCTCCCATCTAGCTGTTTGGCCTTTATTAATTTAGCTCTGATCTCTTTTATAGCACAACCTCAGGCTTAAGATATGTGGAGCTCATTTGTCCTGAATTGGAACAAAGCATTACACCCACCCCTGTCTCCGAGCAGCTCTCCAGATGGATGCTAGACTCCATTCCCCCCCCCCCAGCCAGCAATGGGCAATGGTCAGGAATGATGGGTTTGGAGTTCAACATCTGGAGGGCTACATGTTTCCCACTTCTGGATTAAACCCACCCAGGTAGGTCTGGGAAGCAGGGCCGGTGCTAGGGTTTTTTGCGCCCTAGGCGAGATCACCTTCTGGCACCCCCCCATTAATAAAAAATAAAAAATAAAATAAAAATAAATAAAAATAAAAAGTAGAAAAATTAAAAATAAAATTGGATTACTGCAATGCGCACTACGTGGGGCTACCTTTGAAGGTGACCCGGAAACTGCAATTAATCCAGAATGCGGCAGCTAGACTGCTGACTGGGAGTGGTCGCCAAGACCACATAACACCGGTCCTAAGAGACCTACATTGGCTCCCAGTACGTTTCCGAGCACAGTTCAAAGTGTTGGTGCTGACCTTTAAAGCCCTAAACAGCCTCAGTCCTGTATACCTGAAGGAGCGTTTCCACCCCCATCGTTTAGCCAGGACACTGAGATCCAGCGCCGAGGGCCTTCTGGCGGTTCCCTCACTGCGAGAAGCAAAGCTACAGGGAACCAGGCAGAGGGCCTTTTTGGTAGTGGCGCCCGCCCTGTGGAACACCCTCCCATCGGAGGTCAAGGAAATAAACAACTACCCAACATTTAGAAAACACCTAAAGGCAGCCCTGTCTAGGGAAGTTTTTAATCTGTGATATTTTAATGTATTTTGGTATTTGTTGGAAGCCACCCAGAGTGGTGGGGGAAGCCCAGCCAGATGGGTGGGGTATAAATAAATAAATAATAAAACAGCTGAGAGGTGCAGCGAGGTGGACCCGGGCTCGCGCTCCCCACGCGCCTCCGGAGCTTCGCGCGGGGAGCGCGAGCCTGGGGCCGCCTCCACTGCGCCTGTCAGCTGTTGTTCTGATCGGCAAGACCTAGGCTCTGTGTTTTAACCCACAGCACCACCTGCATCCCTCTCACAGCGCCACCTGCGGCCCGCACTATTACACCATTTTAAATAGTCATGGCACACACACACACACACACACACACACACACACACACACACATATATATATATATATATATATATATATATATATATATATATATACTGTATATTACATTTGCACCTCACCTTTCCTCCAAGAAGCTCAAGGTGGTTATGTACATGCATTCCCCCCCTCCTCATTTTATCTTCACAACAACCCTGTGAGGTAATCCAGGTCCTAGCCCAAGACTCAAACCATGACACCACACTGCCTCTTTTCTCCCCCAAAATCCAGAAAATTGTAAAGGATGCTGAGAGTTATTGGAGTACCCCTATTCAAAGAATCATATATTGTGGACTTGGAAGGAACCCCAAGGGTCATCTAGACCAATGCCCTGCAATGAAGTAATATCAACTAAAGCATCCATGACAGATGGCCATCCAACCAGTGCTCAAAAACCTCCAAGAGTTCACCACTTTCCGAGAGATGCCATTCCACTGTCAAACAGCTCTTACTGTCAGAAAGTTCTTCCTGATGTTGATTTGGAACCTCCTTTCTTGTAACTTGTATCCATTGGTAAAGGTCCTACCCTACAGAGCAGGGGAACACAAGCTTGCTCCATCTTCCATGTCATAGATGATTTATCCTTTCTGAAGTTATTTAATCCTCCCCCCTTTTTATTTTTTTAAAGTGTTCTGGTCTTTCAAACACAACATTTGTGAAATGTTATTGCAAGTCGGCTGTCGACACTCTCAAACGTTGACTACTACCCCATCAGCTGTCAAATGCTGACAGCTGCACATCAGACATTTTAAAATGTCGAGTGCTATTAACAAATCACTGGCTGTTCAGGGGATATTTGTCATCAAATATGCAGAGGAGAATTTCTGGAGGCCAATTTCTTTCATCCCAACCAAGAGTACCTTCTGGTTGGGGGGGGGGGGAGAGGAAGGCAGCCTTCAGACGGCCATTCTTCTGCAAGAGGATTCCAAGGACGTCCTGGCACTGTAGTTTAATTCATTTAAAGTCGATTAAAGCTCCCTGCCATCTCCAGAGGGACAAATGAACTTTTAAAAAGAAATGGGCATTTTATGGGGTGGCGGTGGCAGTTGGAAAGCGATGGGAAAATACATTGAAAAGTGCGAGGTGAAGAAATTACTAACAACCGCTCCCTGCTGCACAAGCGAGTCAGAATGAATGCACAGCGAAGACTGGATAGAATTAATCCATTTAAAAGCATTTCAAGATTACTTTTGTTTATTTATTACATTTTTGATCTCACCTTTCCTGAAGGTAGTGTACATAGGCCTCCCCCCCCCACCATTTTCGCTTCACAACAACCCTGTGTGGTAGGTTAGGCTGAGAGTGAATGACTGGCCCAAGGTCACCCAGGGAGCTTTCATGGCTGAGTGGGGATTTGAACCCTGGCCAGTCCCAGCTCACAGCCCCACACTCTAACCACTGTGCCACATCAGCTGTCTCTGATGGAGACACCTGATTTCCCCCTGAAACTGTTGTGCCTTCCAGAGAAATGAGACGCCGCATTTTGAAAACTATGGAGCAATCAACTGATAAGGCATGTTATGAGCCTAATCAGCGTGCATCAAAGGCGTGCATCTGATCCTAAATTAAAGATATGCTGGTCCACAGTGAGTTCATGTTTAATTTCAGAGCCAAATAAGAAGGGAACTACTTGAATAATAGATTGGAGGTGAGCATTCACAAATCCTCAGCCATGTCTGCCTTTTTCCCCGGGAATATGTAAGCGGGCCCAGCGGGTTCTCTGCACTCTGCGTCTCATTACTATTGACAAAGCATGAATTTATGTATTCGGAACGGCATGTGGCAAAATGTGTGTGAGGGTTTTTTTTATGAAAATCCTCCATTAGCTTTTTTTTCATATTTCCTGGAGCTATTAAAATGTCACTTGGGGTAAATATTATGTGATAATGTACCTGATAAATCTCACCTGCTTTTGTTTGCTGTCTCGATGTGGTTTGGCAATAATTCAGGCCTCGGATGGCTTCATTGGGGCTCGCTCCACCGCCATAAAGAAATCCAAGCTTTTCTGCTTGTAATTCCAATTTCGTCAAACCCAATTCCGTTATTCAAGGTGTCATGCGATGGGAATTTAAACACCATCCTTTGTGCAGTGCTGCAATGCATCATCCCCTCTCGCTTAAGCAGTCTTTAATTTACCACGGTTATGGATGCATTTTGGCTTCTGTTTATCAACAAGGATCCAGGCTTGCTGTGTGGTATAAGGTGGTAGAGAGCCTTCCCCAAGGAACCTGTGACTCTCCAGATGTTGTTGGATTGCATCTCCCATCAGCCCCTCCCATCATTGGCCATGGTGGGTGAGACTGATGGGACTTTATGTGCAACGACATCTCGAATTCCCCATACTTGCTATTGTAGGTTAGAGATCTGCACCAGTTTGGTTGGTTCAGATCTTCTCATCACTTTGTGGAGCTTACTCCTCCCCTCCCTGATAGAACGGTCTGCAGTTCCCGAGCCACCAAACCTCCCTCTTCTGTTTTCTTTCACAACAGCACACGCTCTCTTCAGCCCCTGGACCCTGTGTGAGGTTCCCTCATGCTTCTTTAATACAGAATTATCTCAATTGTTGTGGGTTTGAATAGTCAGTCTGGCTGATGCCCCGAATCCCTTCCAATTCTTAGGGTAAGGTTACCAGATTTTTTTCAATGAATCTGGGGGCACTTTTCAACTTCAATGGATTTTGTATGGGGACAGATTTGTTTAGCTTTAATGCTGAATACCTAAGCTGTGAACAAGCCATAACTGAGAATGTACTTTAGGGTTATTCTCCTTGCATATCGTGAACTCTAAAAAAAATAAATAAATGCCGGTTTCAAAATGCTTATTTTTTATAATATAAAAGGGCGAACAGAAATAATCTTTAAAAATAAAAACAAAGTGTGTGTGTGTGTGTGTGTGTGTGAGAGAGAGAGAGAGAGAGAGAGAGAGATGTATACAACCCCCCTTCTATTGATGGTCCCTTACAATAAAATCAATAATCAAAATGCAGATACTCTATCTAGCATGTTGCAGAGTTAAATGCAAACGCAGGTAATGCCAAAAGTGTAATGGGCAAGAAAGAAGGGTAGTATTGTGAGAGTGGTTTGGAGAAACTAGAAAGAGTTGGGGTTTCTGTCATGATGGAGGGTCAAAGCAGATCCAGACTTGGCTCATGGTATAGTGATTGGCAGCAGCTTGCAGTCACATGGCTTAATCTGCCCATGGCATTGTGGGTGATGGTACTTGATGGCCTGACAAAAACATTCCCCAACCATATCAATCTGTATTTGGTATCCTATAACATTCGACTTTAGCATCTGACAATATGGCACATTGTAAATATTGTCTCTTCTCCCCTCTTACTCTTTTGCTTAGTTTTAACACTGACTACCTAGGCTGTGAACTTCTTGGTGTTTTTTGGTAGGATTTGGTAGCTGCCACAAATTCATCTTTCATTATTATTTTATTTATTTATGTTTATAGCTCACCTTTCCTCCAAGGAGCTCAAGGTGGCATACAAGGTTCTCCCTCTCCTCATTTAATCCCTGCAACAACCCTAGGAAGTATGTTAGGCAGTGGCAGGGCAAGTTCACCCCAGGGAACTTTATGGCTGAGTGGGGATTTGAACCCTGGTCTCCCAGGTGCTAGACCGGCACTCTAACCACTACACCATGCTGGCTTTCTTGTGCTCAGGTTCAGCTTCCAGGCTTTTCATTGAGGCATCCAGTTAGCCGCTGTGAGAAGAAGACAATGGACTAGATGGGCCATTGGCCTGATCCAGAAGGGCTGTTCATATTCCCTTCTCTCCATAAAGCTTTCGAGAGTCTGCTTTCCAGGTTAGCACCAACCTACAAAGACTGCACATCAAGCACCGCTGTGAGATACACACACACAGCTCAGGCATTCTTAACATGTTGGCTTAGATCTTTCTTGGTTTTAAAATGGTTATCTTGTCTTTGGGAATAGAAAGAGTCCCACCTCGGAGCCTTGCCAAGCAGCTGTATGATCAGCTAGAAAAAAGTATTACGAGCGACGCTGCTTTAAAATGCAAATGCGCCAAGTGTTTACAATTGCGTTTAGGCTCCGTTGCCGTGTTTTTGCTGGGATTTCTGTTTAAGCACATTAAGATCCACATAATGAAAATGCAGCAGTGTATCCCCCGAGGCGAGCTGATTTATCTCTCCGAAAGTTTGCGACTGTAACTTAACGGATGCTTTCTCCCTCGCTCCCCACTTTTGCTTGGCTTCATCGGGGTCTTCCTTGTTTAAGAAACAAGAAGGTAAGAAGAGTCTGCAGAGTGAGACCAATGGCCCATCTGGTCCAGCATCCTGCTCTCATAGTGGCTGACCAGATGCCTGTGGGAAACCTTTAAGCAGGACTAGATCACATGATCACTCTCTTCTTCTGTGGTTTCCAGCTACTGGTGCTCAGGAGCATTACTGCCCCCGACTGGGGAGGCAAAGCATAGCCACCATGAGTGTGTTGTTGTTTAGTCGTTTAGTCGTGTCCGACTCTTCGTGACCCCAAGGACCAGAGCACGCCAGGCACTGCTGTCTTGCACCACCTCCCGGAGTTTGGTCAAACTCATGTTCGTAGCTTCGAGTACACTGTCCAACCATCTCGTCCTCTGTCGTCCCCTTCTCCCAGTGCCCTCAATCTTTCCCAACATCAGGGTCTTTTCCAAGGATTCTTCTCTTCTCATGAGGTGGCCAAAGTATTGGAGCCTCAGCTTCAGGATCTGTCCTTCCAGGGAGCACTCAGGGCTGATTTCCTTCAGAATGGATAGGTTTGATCTTCTTGCAGTCCATGGGACTCTCAAGAGTCTCCCCCAGCACCATAATTCAAAAGCATCAATTCTTCGGCGATCAGCCTTCTTTACGGTCCAGCTCTCACTTCCATACATCACTACTGGGAAAACCATAGCTTTAACTATACGGACCTTTGTAGGCAAGGTGATGTGCTTTTTAAGATGCTGTCTAGGTTTGTCATTGCTTTTCTCCCAAGAAGCAGGCATCTTTTAATTTCGTGACTGCTGTCGCCATCTGCAGTGATCAAGGAGCCCAAGAAAGTAAAATCTCTCATTGCCTCCATTTCTTCCCCTTCTATTTGCCAGGAGGTGATGGGACCAGTGGCCATGATCTTGGTTTTTTTGATGTTGAGCTTCAGACCATATTTTGCGCTCTCCTCTTTCACCCTCATTAAAAGGGTGAAATGACTAGTGGCTATCAAAGGCCATTTCCTCCATAAATTTGTCCAATCCTCCTCTTAAAGCCATCCTGTGGGAGTGAGTTCCACCGCTAAACTATGCGCTGCGTGAAGGAGGACTTTCTTTTATCTTTTATCGGATGTCCACGACGAATTCTTGTGTGTTAACTTTTTTCTCGTTCAAGTATAAAAGAAGGAAGAAAAGGAGCAGCCCTTTATTTATTTGCTCCTGGTTGAAAGAGGGCACTGCTCAATTTGATACCCTTGTTGTCTCTGCCACTTCTTCCCCACCTGCAGTTTCTCATCTAAAGAGCAGTTAGCAAATGCAAACCAGAGTTTGTGTGTGTTAACATGGTTAGAGACCATCTTACATTGCTGGATATATTAGAAGCTTCAGGTTTGCTGTTTGAAGACAGCTGCACTGGTTGCCAGTTCATTTCCAGGTCCAATGGAAGATGTTCATGCGATGTTCGATAGCCCTAAATGACTTAGGCCCCCTAAGGGTATCATATAGAGGAGGGTGAAAGGTTGTTTTCTGCTGCTCCAGAGAAGCGGACACGGAGCAATGGATTCAAACTACAAGAAAGAAGATTCCACCTAAACATTAGGAAGAACTTCCTGACAGTAAGAGGGATCATAAGGAAGGAATACAGACTCTGACAACGTTATATGGAATTAAAATTAGCCACAACTTTATTAAACTTCCAAATGTAGGAAGACCTTGGCTTAGGCCTTGGGTGTGTATCCCTCCCAGCCCCCCAACCGGGGGAACTGGGGCACACCAGGGTAAATGGGATATGGGGGTCCTCTGCGAGACGTAAGTGTAGCAGGCAGCCCAGTCCATATCACCACATGCAGGGTAGTTCACTGACAACCTCCCCATATAGGGAAGAAAAGACTAAAGGAGTCCACCCAAGGCCATAACCGCCAAAGTCCTTCAATAGCAACCAGCCATAGACTGTAGCAGCGCCTGCTAAACAGGAAGAAAAAGTTAACCTGCAAACAAGAAAACATTAAACTAAAAGAGGGTAGGGAGGGTGAATCTCCTAAGCCGATTGCCTGGATACTGTCGGCTCCACCCCTTATATATATGGGACTGGCCCCACCTCCCAGCAATGAAACTTGACTACTGAGGCTGGGCGTGAACCTCCAAAAACTAACACTGAGAGGCAGGCCAGTCCCTGTTTGCCAGTAAGTTCCCAGGGAACTGTAGCACCGTGTGTGTTGCCGCAAAGGGCACCTACAATGTAAAGTGTGAGTGCTCATTATATCATGTACTGTATAAAGTGCTCACCTGATTGTTTAGATCAGCCCCTGCAGAAGGAAAGTGTCCTTTCCCAAAATTCATTAAAGATAAAGGGACCTCTGACCATTACTGTCCTCTCACGGATGACTCTGGGGTTGCGGTGCTCATCTCGCTTTATTGGCCGAGGGAGCCGGTGTACAGCTTCTGGGTCATGTGGCCAGCATGACTAAGCCGCTTCTGGCGAACCAGAGCAGCACACGGAAACGCCGTTTACCTTCCTGCCGGAGCAGTACCTATTGATCTACTTGCACTTTGACATGCTTTCGAACTGCTAGGCTGGCAGGACGAACTGCTAGGTTGGCAGGACAAAATTCATTTGGCACTTATTGAGGAAAAATACAGTTGTTTTCCTTATTGCTTTCACGGTAACCAACACGCTTTCCCCTTTTATTTCCTTCGGTGCAGTGCGGCTACGATAATGTTGCTTCATCCTGACCTCTGACTGGGTGGACCTGAGCCACGACTGTCAACACACTGATTTGACGCAGTCAAATGTAAGCAGAAATTAAGAAACCTAGCATTGGCACCATTTAGTGGCGCCTGGTTATTTTGAGCTGTCCTCAAGAGTCTGTGGACGTCAGCCCAGTTTCTATTTACACCCTCTGTGTTTTCTTCACAGCGCAGAGATCTGCCAATTAGATCACGTGACTTAAACTGTTATGTGGCGATGGCTCAGAATGTTGGGGGCAGTGCCTTCACTTGCATCTCCTAAGATGGCACCAAAGAAGCCTTTTCACGATGCTCCTTGGAGATGTTAGAGCAACTTTCCCTAAGCTGGTGCTCTCTGGACATTATAGGACTCCAGCTAGGGATGGAGGAGAAATCGGATTCAGTTCAAACTTAAAAAACAAATCTACCTAATTCACACTTTCTGAAATGACGCTTGAACCGAACCATAGCTTTCTTTTGAAAATTTGCACGTCTCTGAATTTTGCAATGCAGTTCCTCATTCAGATCACCTGTACAAGCACTAGGGTAGCTTGTGCATTGCAAAAAAATAAAAAATAAATAAAAATGCACCTATTACTGAAAGTAACATCATAGCTGCCAAGTTTTCCCTTTTCTCGCGAGGAAGCCTATTCAGCATAAGGGAAAATCCCTTTAAAAAAGGGATAACTTGGCAGCTATGAGTAACATGCACAAAGGCATTGGGGAAAATTCTTTTGCAAAAATGTGTGTGTTGGGAGAAATTCACATTAGAATGTGAATGGATTTTCATGAGGACTGAAAAATACATTTTTATTTTTTATTTTGCAAACTGATGTGGAGAACTGAACTGAAGAGTGGACAAATAAGAAACGGAAAGAAATTGAATGGTTAGATTTACTTATCCATATCTCCATCCCACATGGCCAATGCTCAGGGGTGATGGGGTTATAGCCCAGCAACCTCAGGAGGGCACCCGTTGGAGGAAGTCTGTTTGTTTTAGGGTCTTATTTCCTGTCTTGTCTTCAAGGCTTAGTAACATGGGTAGGCAAACTAAGGCCTGGCGGCCGGATGCTGCCTGCGGACAGTCTGGGAATCAGTGTGTTTTTACATGAGTAGAATGTGTCCTTTTATTTAAAATGCATCTCTGGGTTATTTGTGGGGTATAGGAATTTGTTCATTATTCCCCCCCCCCAATATAGTCTGGCCCCCCACTAGGTATTAGGGACAGTGGACCGGCCCCCTGCTGAAGATGTTTGCTGACCCCTGCTTAATAATGTAAGAACAGAATAATATGAGAAGAGCCCAGATGGATCGGACCACTGGCCCCTCTAGTCCAGCATCTTGTTCTTACAGTGACCAACCAGATGCCTATGGGAAACCATAAAGCAGGATTGGAGCACAAGAACCCTTCCTGTGGTTCCCATCAACTGGTATTCAGAAGCATTGCTGCTCTAACTGTGGAGGCAGAGCATAGCCATCCTGGCTAGTAGCCATCAATAGCCCTCTCACCCAGGAATCTGTCTAATCTATTAGAGCCATCCAAGTTGGTGGCCATCACTGCCTCCTGTGAGTGCAAGTTCCATCGTTTAACTATGCTCGGCATGTAGAATTATTCTATTTTCTCTGCCCTGAATCTTCCAACATTCAACTTCCCTGGGTGGCCTCACAAGTTCTAGTGTTAAGAAAGAGGGATAAAAACTCCCTCTCTATCTACTTTCTCCATGCCATGTATATTTGATTTCACTTTTCCAATTAATAATAATAATTTTTTTTGGTAAGAATTTCTCTCTGGCTTTTTTTATTTAGAGACTTGAAAGGGGTGGAAGGAGAAATGGCACCCTAGACATGGCAGAGCTGTCAGCACTGGTAATGCCACGTCTGTTAATTCAACCTACATTTGACAGCGTCGAGCCGCGTCTGGCTATTTCCAGCCGTCCTTATCGTTTGTGGATGTCAGCGCCGTTTTGAGTCACACTCTGTGTTTTCTTGCAGTGCTGAAACTGAGACATCTTCTTCTTCTTCTTCTTCTTCTTCTTCTTCTTCTTCTTCTTCTTCTTCTTCTTCTTCTTCTTCTTCTTCTTTTAAATCCATGAATAATTGTGAATGGGTCAAACATTCAGTGAAGTTCACTATGCATTCAGCTTCCGTATTCATATGGAAAATGCAACCATGGCTGGAGTTCAATGATGGGTGCTGAAAACTCTGCTTCTGCGATTGTCCTTGGAAAGCTGCAGCTATATTTAGTGGTGCTCCAGCCATACCTTTCTTTTTCTACCTGAATCAGGATGAAACGGGGGTTAAATTTCCTTTGGGTGGTAGCCAGCTAAGTCGTACCCACAGGAGTTCCATTGAAACCATTGGATCTAAGTTACTCATGGGAGGAAGCACATGGTACAATGACACTAACTCCATTGGTGTCAGTGGGTCTGTTCTGAGAATGACATAGGCTAGAATCCAAACTGTGCCCCGGGGATTTGGAATTATAGAATTGCAAAGTCGGAAGGGACCCCAAGGGTCATCTAGTTCAATTCCCTGCAATGTAGGAATCACATCTAAAGAATCCCTGGAAGATGGCCATCCAACCTCTGCTCAAAAACTTCCAGTGATGGAGAGTCCACTACCTTCTGAGGGAGTCCGTTTCACTGCTGAACAGCTCTCAGCATCAAGAAGTTCTTCCTTACGCTTAGTCAAAATTTCCTTTCTTGTCATTTGAATCCATTTGTTTGAGTCCTTCCCGGCTTGCTGCAAATTGGTTTTTGGATTGCAGCTGAAGTCAAGCTTTCAACTTGAAGCCAGAGAAGTGGAGCAGGTGAACATGGACTAAGGGACTTGCTTTCAAATCCCTGCCGAGCTATGCAGCTCTCCAGCTTTCTCAAGGCTTTAAGATGTAAGCTTGCTAAGCGAAGCAAAGGTTCTTTATTTCTTGTGTTATTAGGATTGGGGGAAAAAACAAAGCTGAGCTGTGTGTGAAAGTGCTCTGATCTAACATGCTCAGCTCCTGCAAGGTTAACCATGAATGTAATTGAACAGGAAAACTTATAAAAATCTGGGTGCAGTTGTCCATACCGTAGCAAAGCCAAAGCTAGGTGGCCCTATTTCAAAACAAGGAGGGGAATAATTTCTAATATCTATTGTTTCCTACTTGAAGCAAGAGCCTCAGCAAGGTTACACCACAGTTCTTGGATGTCCGTGTTCTTGTATGGAACACGCCTCCCTTCCATTCGAAAAGCTTTACCTGGCGTCATCCTAGCTAGGTAACTTTGCCGATCGCAAATCCGGCTGCTCAACAAGATCTCCTGCTGCGATGCTTTGTAATCTCTGCTAGGTTTTGTTGTTGTGAAACCAGGATTGTGGGACTCTGGAGGCGGGGGAGTTTGGGAGCTGGTGGGAAAAGGGCATCCCCTCTCGCTAGTGTGACGCTAATTACCAATGACACATCTAAATACCTCGTGTGCACAAGGGGCCCACGAAAGCATGAATAAAACATGTCCCAAATGACGAACTGTCAGAATGGTAAAGATGTCGCTGCCTGCTGCAAGCAGACGATGCTCCTTGCCGGTGGTGGTTTTGTTTGCAAATCTGTACTAGATTGCGCTGTTGGTCTCTTCGAAATGCTTCTCTACCTCCCTTGACGAAAAGAGGAATCAACCCACTTCCAACAACCACCCTTTGTTCTGGGGTTATGTCAAATGCAAACCATATTTTATGTGTTGTTGTTGTTGTTGTTGCTGCTGTTGTTGTTGTTGATTTATTTCCTATTTTGATTTGGTTTAATATTTGTAGTCAGCCTTTCCAAAAAAACAACGATGAGTTCAAAGTAGCTCGGGGTAACATTAAAAGTTAAGAAACATTACAATCGCTATAATTGCATCAAAAATGCAAGAGCGTATAAATAAGGCGAAAAACAAGTTAATCAAACAATTAATACAATTCAGCGCAAAGTCATAGTGTTTCAAAATGCTAAAAATGGTTGCTGAGTACCAGCCCTGAGCCAGTTAGTTGAAGGGGCGTCTTTTTCTTTTTGAGGGTTTACTTGTCATTTTGATTTTTGAAAAGAATCAGCAAAGAAAATCCTTCCATTACAATTGAATTATTAATTGCCTTCTAAGCCCCCGTCTCCAGGTGATTGACACTAAAGTTAATTAAAAACCGGTTAAAAACAACAAATGCATTTAAAACAAAGCTAAAACCCCAACAAGTGGGCGCTCATGGTAAAGACCCATCTATCCAGCTGGGGAAATATTTCGGAACACAAATGTCTTTAACTGTTTCCAGAAAGTGGAGATAGTGGGTGCCTATCATATTCCAGGGGGCTTCTGGGATCTTTGGAATTTGCAGGAGAAACTCTCCCACAGACCCCAGCAATCTACTCTCCCTCTTGCATCTGTGCACAAGATTTCTGTAAACACTTGGACTGCTTAAAGCACAAATAGGAAGGCAAGCAACACAAGATGGATAGCTATGTGGCCTTGGTTCTTCCTCACTTCTCTCTGTGTGCTGTCACTGTTTGCTCCACCCAATAAGGTCATTGCTAATGATGGTAACCTTGCCTGTTACATGGATAGAAAGTGTGCATGTGCTTAGTAGTGTTAAGTTGGAAGCTTATAAAAGTCGATGTGCCTTTTATGGGGTTGGAATCCATTTCCCCACTGGTTGCTGCTTTGACCAAAATAAAGCTGACTTAAACGTCACAATTGATGTAGTTACTGAAGAAATCCACAACACCAACTGACTTGGTCTTGGGTTCTCATTTGTCTGAGGCTGCCTCTCCCTTCGATTCCTGCTCGCCTGCTTCACAGTTCACTCTTCAGGCTGCCAGCTCTGATGTGCCATGATGTTTTGGACCAGCCCTTTTTTTAAGGAAATGAATGATGGAGCAGAATCCAAAGTCTCCACAAAAGGACTTGATTTATGGCAGAGAAGCCTCTCATTCAGATGCAGTTCTGTTTAGCTAAGCATCCGACTTGCAATTCCGTGGAACTGATTCTCTAGGGAGAAAAGACGAAGAGATGAAATTCAACCGGAGAATCTCAAAGCAAAGGGGGAGAACCTGCAGCCCTGATCCAGCAAACCTGGGGAACTGATTGCCAGAACGGAGCTGGGTTGGCTCAAACTATACACCACTCTGCCATAGATGAAGCTTGCAGATGTGCCGGCCAAATAAAAACAAATAGGCAGCAGGAGAAGTAAAGGGCTCACTGCTCTCTGGCTTATGATTCATCTCCAGACATTGCGGCTGAATCTGTGTCTCCCAGATAGGCTGACATAACCCACAGCAGAGGCACAGGAGCACCATTGAACAAGAAGCCATTGGCACTGATGGCTCACTCAATCATTGCAGCCATTATCATGTTAAATCAGTTGCCCAGAAAGCTGCCACAGGGACTTGCTCCGGCAGTATCTTTCAGAAATCACTCTGCATTAGCCATGATGGCGATGGCGGCAGCCGGTTGAATTTAATGCTGGGGAAAATGAATTAGAATAGCTGTCTAATTCTGAGAAACAGAAGAACCAAAGAACTTAGGAGACATGAATTAAAGTCCTCCTAGATGCAGAGCGTGGTTAAACTATGGAACTCGCTTCCTCAGGAGGCAGTGAGGGCCACCAACTTGGATGGCTCTAAAAGAGGATCAAGGGCTATTGATGGCTACTAGCCGCAATGAAGGCTCTGCCTCCACAGTAGGAGGCAGTAATGATTCTGAATTTGCTGGAAACCACAGGAGGGAAGAGTCACCTGGTAGTCGAGTCCTGCTTGAGGGTTTCTTGCAGGCATCTGATTGGCCACTCTGAGAAGAGGATTCTGGACAAGATGAGCCATTGGCCTAATCCAGCATGCTTTTCTTATGGAGGAGACTCTTTGAGGAGGCAAACAAGATAGATCCATCCTGGACATCTCTCCAGGGGTTAAACATCTTTCCCTGCATTGTCTCATGTTAGTGACTGTTTGTCAAATGGTCCTTGAACACCCCCCCCCCATCATCTTTGAGTGTATTTCATTTTTTACAGAAGGCTGCCTTGCGCAACAGCAGCACTGTTTCCCCGCCACCACCAACGGAAAGGCCTTTTCTGCTTCATTAAAAATGAATTGATCATGAAATGCTTTTTCATTGTATTCCTTCCTTTGGTATTCAAGTAGTGCCATTTACCCGTGCAACAAAACAGGCAGCTGCAAAGAGCCATATCTCTGTCCCTAACGTTTGCATGCCAACACACGGAGAGCATCTTGCTATTCATTATTTGACAGTAGCGTTTTTATTACGAGGGAACCTGTTCATTGACCAGCAGGAAGGGACGTGGGTGAAATCAACAGCAGAAGTGGTTCTTATAGACCAGGGGTGTCAAACTCAAATTCATCAGGGGCCGCATCAGCAGTTTGGTCACCCTCAAAGGGCCGGTTGTATCTGTAGGACTATGTGTCCACTCTTTATTATCATAAATTATTGTCACTGCATTCAATTATTACTGTTTTTTGTAATAATGTAAGTAATAACTAGCTCTGAAAGCAGAAACATAGTCAGAATAATGGCAAGTAGATATTCAAATGTACAATTATTGTACAATTTATTGAAAAATGATTTTTGGTAACTACACTGGGTGGTGGAGGCTCGCTCGCTAGGGTTTCATGCAGGACCTTTGCAGAGCTACTAGTACCTGGAGATGCTGGGGTCCTTCTGCATGCAGGACAGATGTTCTGCCAGTGAGCCACCACCCTTCACCAAAGGGACTGGCTGAGGTTGACTCACTGGAGCTGCTCTCCTGGTTCCAGGGTTTAAGGGCCAGAATCCTCCTCCTCCTCCTCCTCCTCCTCCTCCTCCTCCTCCTCCTCCTCCTCCTCCACGCGGCACTGCTGGGTGCTTTGTCTGTGCTGCAGCAGCAGCAGCAGCAGCAGCAGCCGTTTCCAGGCACTGAGCCGTGGCAGGAGGAGGAGGATTCAAAGTGCTACGGAGCACTGCTGCGTCGCAGAGGCTCGGGACTCTCCGTGCTGCGCTGCTCCGGCCGCCTTTCTACCCCCCCCGCCCCAGCTGTTTGTCGGCGCTTTGTCGGCGCGGCGCTTCAGCAGCAAGGTCCCGCTGCTGGGTCCCGCTGGCTGGGGCGCTCAGCGGGCCACATGATGAGGTCTGGCGGGCCGGATTTGGCCCCCGGGCCTTGTGTTTGACACCCATGTTATAGACAAATTCATGGAGGAGAGGGCTATTGATGGTTAGCCATGATGCATATGCTCTACAAACATAGTTCTGTATACCAAGATAGGCGGGGAATAAATAATAAAACCACCATCATTATTATTTAATTCCTACAACAACCCATGTGAGGTAGGCTGAATGGGGATTCGAACCCTGGTCTCCCAGGGCCTAGTCTGACATAGTACACCATGCTGCTTATCTTTCATTCTTCTTGCCCATTTTAACTTGTCTGTTAGATTTTCAGTGAGGACTACATGCCACACTCTTCTATACCAAAGTTTTTAAGTACAGTTGTACCTTGAATCTTGAACGCCTTGGCTCCTGAACAAATAAGCCCCTGAACAATCTAAACCCGGAAGTGAGTGTTCCGGTTTTTGAACGATTTTTGGATGCCAAATGTCTGGCTGGGCTTCTGCGGCTTCCGATTGCACTGCAGGAGCTTCCTGCAGCCAATCAGAAGCCGCGCTTTGGTTTTCAAACATTTTGGAAGTCGAATGGACTTCCGGAACGGATTCCGTTTGACTTCCAAGGTATGACTGTAGCTCCTTTAAGGTGTTTCCAGAAGCTGGTGGCAACCATACGTGCTGCCGCCAGAAGAAATCCAATTGCAGTAAAGCTTTGTCAGTGAAGTCCTGATTTTCATTTGTAAATAGGCTCAACGGTGCCAACTCTGGGGTTTTCATGACTTGATGGTGTGTGATTTTGTCAATTTCCTGCATTATCTGATCCCAGAACATCGACACTTTCAGGCATGCCTTTTGTGTTAGGTGATTGACAGGTGGGTAGCCATACCCACCAGTCAGACCTGACCCATGGCGATTAGGGGAGGTAAGGATCTGCTGGCCACATCCACACCTTACTCTAAAAAATGCCACCAGATCCTTTGCAATGTGCACTAAGATTGCATGACTGATGCTCAGTGACTCCATAGAAACAGTTTCACCTGGAAAGCACTAGGGTCAAAGACCCAGTTTGGCACTCCCCATGTGCATTGGCACACAAACAGGCTGGGACCCTCAATGGTACCTCTCTGGAGGCTCCACCCAGGGCAAAAAACCTTGCTAGACCCCCTGGAGCTACGGCTCTGCCTGTAGGTGGAAAGTTTTGTGTCTGGAAGGGTCTTGAAACCAAGCTTTATGAGGAATAGTTAGGGAAGTGGCTGAAAACATGCCCAGGAGTAGGGAGTGGAACAGCTCAGAAAGTAGATCGTAAGAGTTTTAATTTCAGGGTTGTGGGTTCAAGCCCCACTTTGGGCAAAATATTCATGCATTGCAGGAGTTGGGACTAGATAACCCTCGTGGTCCCTTCCAACTCTATGATTCTATGACCTGGTTTCTCCTGTTTTAGGGAACTTCCTGCCCGGTACTATATTTAATAAATATAAACTCCTCTCAATAAAGCTGTGTCCTGAGCATAGCTGCCAAGTTTTCCCTTTTCTCGCGAGGAAGCCTATTCAGCATAAGGGAAAATCCCTTTAAAAAAGGGATAACTTGGCAGCTATGGTCCTGAGTCTTCTTTAAGACGGGTGGCCCCTGCCTGGCAACACTAGTCACCATAGCAGAGTTGTTATTGTTGAGTTGTTGTTGTTGTTGTTGTTATTGTTGTTGTTGTTGTTTGCGCTCATCCTGTGAACCCATTTCAGAGACCCCAAAGGCAACGACCTTGATTAATGGTTTAAGCTAGTGGTAGCTAAACTCGGCCCCCCAGATGTTTTGGGACTACAATTCCCACCACCCCTGACCACTGGTTCTCTTATCTAGGGATGATGCGAGTTGTAGTCCCAAAACATCTGGAGGGCCGAGTTTGGCCTCCACTGGTTTAAGCTAATAACAATCTGTTCAGCTCAGGCAGATTCCAGCATCAAACAGCGACCACCAAGCTCCATTCCTGCTGGAAGGCAGACTGTTCAGTGTCAGGAGAGCCAGTATTAATGTCCCATTACTGAGATATTATCTCCAGCTCATAGCGATACCCATGCACAGTTCAGGTTAGGTTTAGCAGTACATCAAGGAAGTTGATTTCATGCCAAGGCTGAATATGTAGCTCCTGCCCCCCCCCGCTCAGGACTACAATCTTTTCCCTTTCATTATTAATCAAAGCGTTGGTCATTTTGACCCTCTGCAACACATCAGCTTCATTAGCCATCTGGCCTACCGTGGAAAGCTCCAACAAGCGTTAAAGTCGAACAAACACAGCAGTCGAGCATTAGAGTGCAGCCACACTGATACAGAAAATGGGGCTTTTTGTGGGGGGAGTTGGTAGTTACAAACAGGAGCACAGAATCAGAATTGTAGGGCTGGAAGGTATCCCAAGGATCAACCCCCCGACCTGCAGAAAACACAGCTAAACAATCCTTGGCAGATGGCCATCCAACCTCTGTTGAAAAACCTCAAACAAATGAGAGTCTACCAGCTCCCAAGGTCACCCATTCCACTGTCAGACAGCTCTTAGCCTCAGAAGGTCATTCCTAATGTTTAGCTTGAACCTCCTTTCTTGCCATTTCAATTCATTGGCTAGGGTCCTCCGCTCTGGAGCAGCAGAAAAACAAGCTTGCTCCATCTTCCATGTGACAACCCTTCAGATATTTGAAGGTGGCTATCATCTCACCTCTCAGTCTTCTCTTCTACAGGCTGAACAGCCCCAGCTCCTTCAACTGTTGTTCCTCATAAGCTTTGGTTTCCACGAGAAGCCACACCTACCCAAATAATTTCTTCTGCCCATACAAAGGTGCTTGAGTCCTTGGCTGGTTCTAGTTCCAATCATACCAATGCTCAATGCAGCTTTTAGATTATGGAATTAGGAATGTACCCCTCAAAATTTAGTTGTTTGTGAAGCCTCATTCTGGGCGTATTATGTGTGAAGTGACTTTTCCTGACAGTGCATGGCCCAGAAAGCAGTGGGGGGGGGCATCATGCTCTCGTGGTACCACCCAAGAAGGAGGGTGGGCTGAGGCTTTTAAAGGTCTCACCCACGAGGGCTTGGGGCCATTTTGCTCCATGAGCTTCCCACCCACCCTCAGGTTAGAGCCTTGCAGAGCTACTTGGGTCACTGGTTGATGGGGCCAGAATGTAATTTGTTCCACGTGACCTTAATTCACCCTTGGTTGTCTCTCCGTTTCTTTTTGTTTTTTGTTTGCCCTTCCCTCAATAGAATATGGCTTATCTATATTAGGCATTTGGCAATATTTTGTTCCAAATTTGTGGGTAGAAATGGTACAGGGCAGGATCAGCATAGGAAAGGGGCCTCTCTCTCTGTGTGTATGTAGGGTTGGCCATGCCATGCCATGCCCTAAGCATCTCTTACCTTGGTAAGTGAGACCCCAGATGCTTGGCTTGTACCATGGCAGGGTTCAACGCTGGACACTTTTCATGTTGAGGGTTTGGATACCTCCCAATCCCAATGAATTCCATTCCATCAGCAGGAAATGAGTGGAAAGATGATCTGGTCCTCACCCTACTGTCCCACCAGCCCTGCCTGCCTGCTGCAGTCAGTAAATATTTGGCCTGATTTTTCACCCGACACCAGGTGTCGTGTTCCACTTATTTCACTGTTCCAACGGGCTGTAGTATGTCCCTGCCAAGGCAAGAGCTCTCAGCGTTAGCTTATAGAGTGCTGTCTTGCAGCAGATCCATTAGCTGCAGTAAAATGTTTTTGAGGATGGCATTTCTTGACTTGGTTTTTTTTATATATAAAAAATAAGAGATCTGCACTTGCATGCGCCCACCCAAATAAAACCCTAAAGCCAGAATTAATTCATGCAATTTAAAACATGACACACAATTAATATCTCAGTTCTTACTGTTTTAATTTTACCCCAGAACAATCCATCTGCTCAGTTATTGCAGCAAGCTAATAACTGTATTGGATTTCGCTGGATCATTTGTAGATTATCTTTTGCCCTGTTTTTTTCCACCCAAGAAAAGAAATGATACAAAAGTGAAATAGCCTTGATATGAAAGTTAACAATTTAATCAAAGTTGTTTTTTTAAAAGCAGTTTACAAATCCTTTTCTTTCCCACAGATCAATCCCACTTCCCAGGGAACTCTGGGAATTGTAGCTCTGTGATGGGAATAAGGGCTTCCTAGTGTGCTGGATTTAAGTTAATGAGGACAGTTCTCCTACACAGGGTGCCAAGCCGAAGGGCACCGCAAAGTTGGGAAGATACATATTTGAGATCCATTAGGGGGCCACCAATTTTTGGCCTCTCACAGGGCGCCATATTATGAAAGAAAACTAAAGTCTACTCCTGGCCTTCTAACAACTCTAGGTACTCTTAACAAACTACAGCTCCCAGAAATCTCTGGGGGAAATCCATGATTATTTAGAGTGGTATCACAGAGCTTTAAATGCATGGTGTGGGTGTGTTCTATGTCTAGGACATACGTAGAAGTATGGAGGGCACGGAGAAATGGAAGTATTTTCTCCCCCACTGTTCAGGCCAAGGCTTTCACCATTCATTTACCTCCTTGATGCGCCCCCTCCCCATATTGGCTTAATTCTTTGTCACCACAGCTCTCTTAATCTAATTCTGAATCTTTTGATATGGTGCTATCACACTCCCTTTGCCAGTTTCACAGGGCTGTTGCAAATCATTAGCTAGTTTCCCTGCCATCGTCACCTCCCAGATGGACTTGAAAGATGAGCTATAAGTGCAAAGTGCTATGATGAATATATTCTCTCTCTCTCCTTACCTTGAGTGGTCACTCGAGTTTCAAAGGGATCTTTTAGAAAAACTCTCCAACTTCTAGATGACACATCCGGGCATCTTTTTAATAAAAACAAATGAACATGGGGAAGAGATGTGCACATGCTTCAAGATGCCAGAGGTCCCTAATTAAATTCCTGGCATCTCCAGAAAGGATGGGAAGAAACCTCTGTCTGACGAGATGCTACCACTTGACAATAGTGAACTAGATAAGCCAATGTCCTAATTTAGCTCAGTTTAGAGAAGAGGCATGTGAGAGGTGACATGACAGTAGTTTATAAAATTATGTATTTTTCTCCCTTTCTCCTAACGCCATAACTCATGGGCATCCAGTGAAATTGAATGAAGGGAGATTCACAACAGAAAGGAAAACATTTCTTCATGCAGTGCATACTGAACCTATGGAACTTGCTCCTGCAGGAGGCTGTGATATCCACCAACTTGGATCGCTTTAGAAGATTAGACAAATTCATGGAGGAGGAGACTATCAATGGCTACTAGTTTTGAAGGCTAGTAGTAATGCTTCTGAATACCCAGTTGCTGGAAACCACAGGAGCAGAGAGTGCCCTTGTGCTTTGATCTTGCTTGTGGGTTTCCCACTTGGGTGTCTGGTTGGCCACTGTGAGAACAGGATGCCGAACTAGATGGGCCATTGGCTTAAACCAGCAGGCTCTTCCTGTGTCCTTATGAATTATGGCCTATTGATTGGGAAGGGATTCATTACTTTCCACAGACCTTTTTTCTGCCTTTGCTGTTACATACGAATGACGACCCTTCCATAATTTATACCACGCGCAGAGCAACTGGAGGGACTTTTTCTTTTATGAGTTCAATTTATTTCATTTTGGGGAAATTTCATGTGACTAAAGAGGCGTCAAATTATTTTGATTTACAGGCGAGCTGGCAATGCATCCTTGGGCTCCACTTCATCTGACACTTTGGGACTCTGGATTTCATGCTTAGAAATGAACAGTGATAGAGGAGAGCAGAGTCAAGGACAATGGCGGGTGGCTACTGATTGATGCAGAACAGCCGTCAGATACACTTTGCTCACGCATTTGTTACTGGTGCTATGGATGTAATTCCGAAACTCTGTGCTGGGACACCGTAATGTTAATGTGCCGTAAGAAACATGCTGCAATTATTATTGTTTTTACAAGGTTCCAGGGTGCTCAAACTAGCCTGTCACAGGTGAGGTTGCCCCGCCATGTCACTGTATGCTTTGCTGCTCAGCTTCTGCTAAAGGCAGGCATTTTTGCTGCATCACTGCCCTAGATGAGGTTGAGGGCTGAGTTTAGGGGCAGGCTACCTAAGGGACCACCCGGGGTGCTAGGCCGGGCCAAGCTCTTGTGGGCCCTGTTATGAGCTATCTACTCAACCATCCATTCATATAAGTTCACCTTCACTTGTAAGGCTGGAATCGCTGACGTGTGTGGCCATGGTTGTATTAACAGTCATTGATTCATGGGAAGGATGACTCTATCCATATCAGTTCCTCATCCCCACCCCCCCATCCTAATGATTCTCAGAGCAGTTTCACACCCCTCTCCTTAGGGAACTCTGGGAACTGTAGCTCCATGAGAGGGAAATAAGTATCCCTGAACAACTCTCAATACTTATAACAAGCTACAGGCCCCAGGCTTTGTGGTGGAAACCATGACTGTCTAAAGTGGTATAATACTACTTTAAATGCAGAGTGCAGGTGGGACCCTTGTGTCCTTTTATCCAGGTTAAGGGTGAGAAACCAAACCTGTGGCCCTCCATATGCAGTTGGATTCCAACTTCCACCAGCCCCAGCCAGCATGGCCAATCAAGGATGCTGGAATCTGTCCAGGTGAGCCACCCTTGGTGTAGGTATCAAGGAAGTGTACAAACCCATTAAAGTAGTTCTGAAGTAGCCTGGCTGGATCCAGCCCAAAGCCTATTTAGAACAGCAGTCTATTTCCCGCAGAGGTCAACCAGTTGCCAATGGGAAACCTGTGAGCAAGACATGAGAAGTACAGTGGTACCTCGCAAGACGAATGCCTTGTGCAACGAAAAACTCGCTAGCGATTCTTTGTTGCCTCGCAAGACGAAGCTTTTTATGGCCGCGTCTCGCAAGTCGAATTTTTTTTGCCGCTTTTTGTTGTTGTTGCCGTCTGCCGTTTGTTTCCGCAAGACGAAAATTTTTGTAAGATGGCACGACTCGCGGAACAAATTATTTTCGTCCTGCGAGGTACCACTGTATAGCCCCCCTCTGCTGTCGTTCCCCAGGGACTGGTATTCAGAAGCATGCTGCTTCCCATCTTGGAGGTAGTATTGTGACAAAAATATGCCCTTTGTTCGTTCCCTGGATAGGCAGAGCCCCATTTCCTGCCAACAGATGGAGTCAGGAACAATGAGAAAGGTGCAATTGTGTTTTATTATTCCAACAGTGCTGCGTGGTCAACTCCCCGGCTCATGCTCCAAGGGGAATGACCCAGAACTCTGAGATGTGCTCACCTCTTATACATGAATAACACAATGATACTAGTCCAAGAAATTACGTATTGACGAAAAGCAGTTAAAAGCGGTCTGAACACTCTAAGGCAGGTATAAGCAGTTCATACTAGCTTTGGCTGCTTCTATGATGGCCAAGGTAAGAAAGATTATATTACCATACCATATACAGTGGTACCTCTACTTACGAATTTAATGCATTCCGAACGCACATTTGTAAATCGAAAAAATTTGTAGGTTGAATCCCATAGGAATGCATTGGGAGAAAAAATTCGTAAGTAGAAGCAACCCTATCTAAACCGCATCCAAGATGGCGGATGGAGCTCCATTCGTAAGTAGAAACATTCGTAAGTAGAGTTATTCGTAAGTAGAGGTACCACTGTATAGGTTTTCCTGTCTAACACATTCCTTAGGGGTTCAAATACAGGTCATCATGGCTGCACTTCAGCTAAGCGAGCAGATATAAAAAGCAAAGCAAGAGGCCATTTGATAGATACAAAAGTAAAATCCAAGAAGGTTTTCACAACACCATTCTGACTAGTAGCCCTTGATAGCCTTCTCCTCCTTGAATGTATATCACACCCCCTCTTTAAACCCGCTAAGTTGGTGGTCATTTCTGCAGCCCGGATACAACTTTTCCACCTGACCACTGAAGGCTAGGCCAAAATCAGGCTCTTGTGTATATGCCAAGAGGCTGTTGAAAACGTTAAGATTGAAGATGAATGGCAGATCTTTGGGGTATTTTCCTGACCATAGTGATAATCTTGGAAGCAATTTGCAGAGCCCACATGCAGGAGAGCTACCCCAGGTATTCATGCCAATGTGATTAAGAATCCTGCCTTTTTGCAGGATTGCAGTTCTCTGTCCCCAGCGCTAAAGAGGCCGTTCAGATCAACAACCACAAATGCCAATGGATAGATAGCAGGTAATCCTAAGTAAGGTCTGCTCAATATTTTGTCCAGATTGGATTCTTTGTTTGTACAGCTTGCTTTGGCTCTGCACATTTCTTTAACCACTAGAAGGCACTCTGGTATAATTTTCACCCCTCTCCCTGCTATCTTTTCAGCTATTCAAATATGAGAGAGAGAAAAAAAGTCCGACAAACAAAACATGCCTGTCTTTAAAATGCCTAATTGCATAGATAATCACTCTTTCCTTTCGCATGAAAATATAACTCCCTGACTTGGCTTAACTGGTGCCTGCCAGCGATCCCCGAGCAAATGTAACTATTGATTTCAGTAAAGGGTTGTGAATCAAAGATTAAGGATGTGCTGGGGTGGTCAAAATACCGTGCGTTCAGTGGTAGAGGACATATTTTGTACGCAGAACATCCCAGGTTCAACTCCAGGTACAGTTAGGGGTTGTGAGGCTTTGGGCTAGGAGCAACCTCGTGTGAAACCCCGGAAAACTGCTGCTGGCCCAAGAAGGGGTGGTCAGCATGGTTCCCTCAAGGAACTGTTGGACTACAGTGGACTACAGTGCCCATCACCCACTGTCAACATGGATGATTGGTGATGTGGTCCAATAACACCTGGAGGGCACCTGGACAGTCCTGGTGTAGATGGACCAATGGTCTGACTCAATATAAGGTAGCTTCCTGTGTATAGCTAGTGTTTCCTGAAAAAGACAAGCAACCCAGGGACATCTACCATATGATCCATTTCAGCAGTTGTATGTGGAGGTGTGTTCCTAGATCTTGATGTTTCCTCCCCACTTGGTTGATGATGTGAACAAGTTGGAAGCAAGGTCAATGAATTGTCCTTGGAACCTGGATCACCAATTCAGTCTCCATGCAGTTGTGACAGTCTTAACTTAACTCAGGCCTGCAAGAACTCCTAGGGAACAGAGAGATGTGGGAGGCTAGCACCCTCCCATTCCTCATGTAGAATCCAACTGGGTTGGCAGTAGGACCTTATGTCAACACTGACGGTGGTAGAATATCCTCTGCTGCACCTGAGAGTGCAAAGGGAATGGGGGGTCTGCCGCTCTTGCCACAGCATCTTCTGCCTGAGACCACTCACCCTGCTTTATGGTAGGTGTCCCGGCCCACCCCAGCTTAGGATAGTTGAGTTTTTATTGACAAAGAAAGTAAAGAAAGTACAGCAACTCCCACAGTGCCTCTAGCCACTGTCCCCTGCAGATCATAGTCACTAGAATTAAGGGAGGGGGGAAGGCATCCTGGGGCTCAGGTTAACATGTCATATCCTGTACAGAGCAGAGCATGCTATGCCCTATTACAAAAAGAAAGGACCCAGGTGCACAAAATTGCCAATTTGCAAAGAGATGTTCTCAGGCAGGGTACCCCCCCGCCCGCCTCCACCGCAACCATAGCTGGGTTTACAAAGATCTCCCTGCGTAGACATCCATTAATTAAACATAATACTAGTTTACATAATCTCTTTCCAAACATATTATCTTCAAGCTGCCCTGATGCTGTCACTTCCACTTAATTCCTAGGGAACACTTAAGCAAAGATAGTCTGGAGAAGTTGGGGAGGAAAGTCTCCACTTCTGTGAAAGTGCAGGAGTGAATAAAATATGCTGATGTTTAAAATGAAGAGGAGGGAAGAAGCCAGGCCTAGAAACATGATCCTCTCAGGAAGCCCTTTATCAAAACATGGGCAGTCACAAGCGTTAGTTGAGCGGTGATGAGCCACAGGTTCCTCATTCCTGGGATAGTTCATACAAACAACAGATTTAATATTCAGTGCATATCTAATACTTCCCCTACATGCAGAGAACTAGGGTTACATTCACATGGCAGTTTACTCTGTATTTCCTTAGCTGTTTATTTCTGCTTGCTTTATTTGTTTATTTTATTTATATACAAAAGGTAAAGGACCCCCGGGCAGTCAAGTCCAGTCAAAGGTGGCTATGGGGTTGTGGCGCTCATCTCGCTTTCAGGCTGAGGGAGCCGCTGTTTGTCCACAGGCAGCTTGTCCACAACCAGAGTGCACGGAAACGCCGTTTACCTTCCCACCGCAGTGGTACCTATTTATCTATTTGCACTGGCGTGCCTTCGAACTGCTAGGTTGGCAGGAGCTGGGGCAGAACAACAGGAGCTCACCCCATCACTGGGATTCGAACCGCCAACCTTCTGATCGGCAAGCCCAAGAGGCTCAGTGGTTTAGACCACAGCGCGACCTGCGTTATTTATATATAGCCTTTCTGCCAAGGCACCCAAGGTAGCTCACAATTTTAAATGACTAAAACAAATGATATAGCATGTAAAGTTTCCTGGGGGGTGAGGAAGGGAGGGGACAATCAACCTGGAGCAGGCCTTGACGCTGTCTCTGTGCCTCCTTCCCCCCCCTTTCCCCCGCTTGCTGGGGCAGGTGGTGTCCCTTGGCCCTGGAGCGGGAAGGAAGGCTGCAGCAGCCCTTGATGCAAAAGACCCTTTTGGGAATCAAGCAGAAGTTTAGCACTCATTTCCATGTTAATTGCTTCTAGGAAAATAAAAAAAAATCTGCCCGCAACCCCATCAACTTAGATAACTGTGGAAGTAAAGTGGCAAAATTTGGGGCAGTATACCAGAGTGCAGTTCTTTCCTGCTGTTTTCATGGGGGACCAGAAGCACACATGTGTGGAAAGGCTGGGGGAGTAGTGACCTTGTCCAATGACCTCTGCTGCTGTGCTGCAACAGGAGGAATGAAATTTAGCATGAATGACATGCTCTTTAGGATTCTAGCCACTTCATTCCATTCCATTCTTTCTCCCAACAGCCCGTCAGCATTCGGTGGCTACTGAGCATGCTCAGCCCTCACTGGTCTGTTTTCATCCCTTCCCTCACCAGTGTGTTAAAATACTTTTCGTATTTCCGCAAACTTCAAAGTGCTGATTCCTTTGACTTGCGCTTGGGTAGGTGCCCTTTTGTTGACATGCAGTGGCAGACCTACATTTGGGGGCCCAGGGGCGCCTTTGCAATGAGGTTTGGGTAACCATTGTTATCTTTTTCAATGGGGGTTGTTCCACCACAGATCACCACATTTTTTAAAAATTAACTACTACATTTTGATTGAAATTGTACAGTACAGTACTGGATAATCTCACATGTCAAAGCCACTGGCGTGAATTAAAAATCCCTATGCCTTATAGTTTTCAAGTTACGGGAGGGATGAAAATTAGGGAAATCCATGATGCACTTTGTAAAGCAACATTTTTAAGAAATGTGGACAATTGTCGCTTGTGGGGCCCCTCTGGGATTAGGGGCCCTGAAGTTTAAGCTTCATTAGTTTCATAGCAGGTCCGCCCCTGGTGACATGAGCATTGGGATGCAAAGCCTGAATCTTGGAGACAGAAGCGATGGCTTTTGAAAAGGTTTCCCTTAAACTGCAATTAATGAGAGGCGGACTGCATGGCAGAGCGAAGCAGGAGGATAGAAGGAACAAAACAAGAGAACCTCTTTCATTCCTCCAGTTCACGCCTTTACTGTAAACATGATGGACCAACCAATGACAATCACTGACAAGCAAAGTTCTACCCCACCACCCAGAGCAAGTTTCTCCCACTTCAGAAACTCAGCCGTGGTGCAGGCACACGGCAGCCACCTTCCGTTTGACCCTTATTTTCTGCCCTCTCTAGCACTGACACACGGTGTGCTTGCACGCAGTGGAAGTCATCATGCTCAATGTGTGATCGATGAGCAGATTGCAGGGCAGCGTCTCAGGCTCATTAGATCCACCAGAGAGATTATGTGGGTGGCCAGCAGAAGAGGCGATGTTTTCCAGTGTAATCATTATGGCGAAGGAAGGGAGGCTAGGACCAGGGAGGAGGACAAGAATTATGTGGTTATGTGTGTGTGTGTGTGTGTTTGTTTGTGTGTGTGTATTTTTTTTGAACTGTTGTATACTGCCCACATTACTAAGTTCTCTGGCTGGTTTGCAGAGACATTAAACATCCGCAATGCAATACAAAATCGACACAATGGAAACGCTAAATCATGTGTTAAAAATAAGTTGCAAGGGCAAAAACCATCTGAATCCAGCATAAGCATAAAAACAGCTTGGGAAAAAGTTATGAGCCCATCAATATCTCAGATTAATGTGGATTGTGAACCCCTTGTGCCTCCTTTAAGCCTCCCGTGTCCATGCAGCATTCTCCTCCAACTACTGCTGTCCCATGCAATCGATGTAGCTCTCCTATTCTGATTTTGAAAGGATAGGGAATCTCCGGATTTAGGGAGGAGACAAGGTGGGACCAGCAGTAGCTGGAGGAGAACGATAGAGAGCTCAAGGAGGCACAAGGCCTTCACAATCCACATTAAACCGAGGTATGAGTGGGTTTCAAGTATGAGTTTGCTGGTTGTTGGAGCAATATTTAAGCTGGCCTTGTCTGAGTGCAGCCTTGCAGCTACTTGGACCAATTTATCTATCTGGTTTGTTTGCCTTTTGGACTGTGGCCTTCCCTTGTCTGGACTCTCCTATGCTGTGTCTGACTTTGCTTTGCTAGACCCTGACTTTGCTTCCTAGAGTGCTTCCAGACTTCTCATAGCCAAAGAGAGAAGCCATTCTTGAGGGATAAAAATCCCCCTGTGTTTTGCCTCTTTGACATCTGCTGGGTCAGACACAATGAAGAATCCCCCAGCTGCAGGAATGACTCTTTTCTTGAGCAGGCTGCACATTACATCTCTGGATCTTCTTGGCTCTCACTTTCTTAAGTGGAATAGCAAAATTAAGATGCAACTGAGTTGCTCTCCCACATTTTCATAATTTTCTTCCACCTGTCTGAAGTGAAATGTTCTGTGCTTGAAACTATTGGGGTAATTATCAGGTCAGCTAACCTGTGAAGAACAAGGATTCTTGGTCTTTCCCTCCCTATTGCTCCCCTGAACTTAAAGCAGCCACCTCACATCTGTAGTCTCTATTTTGCTTCCGTTTTCAACCAATCAAATATGGGAGGGTTGTCAAGCAGCACATTACCAATGTTATGCTAATGGGCAACTAGGCATGCAGATTACATTCGGAGGAGGTGCCCCTTTTCTGCCGTGATAATAATTGCAGCAGATGTCATGGTGTAAAGCTTCGTCTCTCTTGCAGATGTGTCATCACCTGATATGATGAAGATGGTGTGATGCTCATTAGTGTAATAAGAACCTATATATAAAATCAAAGGCTCGCCAGCTTAAGATTTCTTCTCCTTCTAAGAAGAGCAAAGATGGAGGGAGGGCGCTATTACTGTAGACTTAGCAGCAGAAATAACATAAAATGAGTCTTGCTGGGCCAGGTCAATGACTCATCTAGTCTAGTACTCTGTTTTCATAATGGCCAACCACTTGTGATACCCAGCAGCTGCTATTCAGAGGCATGGTGTCTCCAGCAGCAGAGGCAGAGAATAGCCATCAAGCCATCAATAGTCCTCTCCTTCATGAAATTGTCTAATTGTCTTTTAAAGCCATCACTGCTTCATGGGGGAGCAAATTGCAAAGTTCAACCCTGTGCTTCAGGAAGAAGTTCCTTTCTTCCGGCCTGAACCAGCAGGACCTGGCCCTGCAGCCCCTTGGTGGTGGCTGCCATTTTCCCCACCCAGAGACTCCTGCTGGTGCTGTGGATGTTGTTGTTTTTTTGGGGGGAGGGGAGACTGCTGTCTCCCCCACTTGGAGGACTGTCGCTGCTGCTACAGAAGCGAAGAGGACTGCAGAGAGTAGGGTCCCTGGGCAGGCAGGCAAAGTGGGAACAGCTGCTGGAGCAGTGTTATAAACAGTGGGGGAGCAAGCCGATTAGGCGAGCTGGGGCAGGACGCTCTGCCGGGCCTCCGAGGAGTCTGCCTGCCTCCTCCCACTCAGACGCCCCACAACTGAGGGGGAGGCGGTGAGCGGACCATTTGGGTCAGTGCGGAGCCTGCGGGCGCTCAAGCCACCGCATCACTCCCAGGAGAGATGTGTGGCTCGGGCACGCTGCAGGTCCCACAGTGAGTGCCGCCAGGCATTTTGTCACCCCCCTCAGTGGTGACACCCGTGGCAGACTGTTCCCACCACACCCTCTTCCTCCACTCTTGGTTATAAAGTCTGTCTTTATAAAGTGGGTCATTCCTTTTGGGGGTGGCCCTTTGGGGGTGGGATGTGGGTGAAGGCTTTTTTGGTATTTTAGTTAAGTTGTGTTGTTTTAAGGGGGGAAGGTGGGGCTGCCTGGGACTGGACCCCAGACAGCACAATGGATGGAAGAATTGACCTGGCATGTGTGACAGAGACTTGGTTGGACGAAGCAGATGGGCCTGTTTTTGCTGCTGCTTGTCCACCAGGTTTCTCTTACGCACAGCAACCCAGGTAATCTGGGTGGGGAAGGGAGGGTTGCAGTGGTTTCTAGGAAATTATTAGCTTGCACCAGGCGTCCTATTGGGAAGACCCAGTTTTCTGAGTGCATGTTCTTGGCCACCTGTCTCCAGTGAGCTGGGAAGGGCTGGGCGATGGGCTCCATGGGGTGGTGAATGCCTCCCTCTGTGAAGGAATCTTCCCAGACCTGATTAAAGAAGTGGTTTTTAAACCACTGCTTAAAGTAGCATCTTTGGCCTGGCGAATATGGCCAACTATTGCCCAGTCTCAAATCTTCCATTCTTGGGCAAGGTGATTGAGCAGGTTGTCGCTTAACAACTCCAGGCATGCCCGGAGGATGCAGACCACTTGGATCCCTTCCAATTGGGATTCAGGCCTCATCATGGGACTGAAATTGCCTTAGTTGCGCGGGTTGATGATCTCCGACGGGCCAGGGACTGAGGTGAAAGCTGTTTCCTGGTCCTGCTGGATCTCTCAGCGGCCTTTGATACCATTGATCATGACATCCTTCTGGACTGTCTAGAGGAGTTGGGAGCTGAGGGCACTGTTATACAGTGATTTCACTCCTTCCTCCTGGGCTGTGCCCAGAAAGTGGTGTTGGGGGATGTGTTCAGACCCCTGGGCTCTCACTTGTGGGGGTCCTCTCCCCCATGCTTTGCAACATGAAGCCACTGGGAGAGATCAGCGGGGTTGGGCTGGGCGTTCACCAGTATGCTGATGATATCCAGTTCTACGTCTCCTTCAAATCTGAACCAGCAAAGGCAGTGAAGGTCATGTGTGAGTGTCTGGAGGCAGTTGGAGGATGGATGGCAGCTAACAGATTGAGGCTGAAGTACTGTTTCGGGGGGACAGGGGACAGGCAGGTGTGGGGGACTTCCTGGTTTTGAATGGGGTAACTGTGCCCCTGAAGGACCTGGTGCACAGCCTGGGTGTCATTTTGGACTCACAGCTGTCCATGGAGGCGCAGGTCAATTCTGTGTCCAGGGCAGCTGTCTACCAGCTCCACCTGGTACACCGGCTGAGACCCTACCTGCCTGCAGACTGTCTCGCAAGAGTGGTGCATGCTCTAGTTATCTCCCTCTTGGATTACTGCAATGCACTCCACGTGGGGCTACCTTTGAAGGTGACCTGGAAACTACAACTACCGTAATTCAGAATGCAGCAGCTAGACTGGTGACTGGGAGTGGCCACCCGAACCATATAACACCGGTCCTAAAGAATCTTCATTGTCTCCTAGTGTGTTTCCAAGCACAATTCAAAGTGTTGGTGCTGACGTTTAAAGCCCTAAACTGCCTCAGCCCAGTATACCTGAAGGAGCGTCTTCTCCCCCATCATTCAGCCATAGCTGTCAAGTTCTCCCTTTTTTTAAAGGGAAATTCCCTTATGCTGAATAGGCTTCCTTACGAGAAAAGGGAAAACTTGACAGCTATACATTCAGCCTGGACACTGAGGTCCTCCTCTGAGTGTCTTCTGCTGGTTCCCTCATTGCAAGAAGTGAGGTTACAGAAAACCAGGCAGAGGACCTTCTTGGTAGTGGCATCCTCCTTTCAGATGTCAAGGAAATAAACAACTATCTGACCTTTAGAAGACATCTGAAGGCAGCCCTGTTTAGGGAAGATTTTAATGTTTGGTGTTTCAGTATGTTCTGATATATGCTGCGAGCTGCCCAGAGTGGCTGGGGAAATGATGATGATGATGATGTTCTTAGCTTAGGGCACATGATGCCACCACTTGGCTAAAGTTAAGCATGACTAGGTCTGGATGGGAGACCTCCTGGGAACCACAGAGGGGTCAGCTTAAATTCCCTGATGGAAGTAATGTAGGATAGAAACGTACAACAAAATAAATGCCTGCTTGGAAGGGTGTTCCAAGCATGAATCTGCACAGACCTAGCTAATTCACTAGCTCAGGGTCCTGGCATCAGCCCTTGAGGTTGTTGGATCAGGCCCCAGAGGCTCGACATTTGCCATACTAAGTGATGGTGCCCGGGAAGTGGAGGCACTACATTTTTCGAACGGCCCAGTAAAACTGTTCCCCTGGCTTGCTAGGCTGATCTATCATAGGTTCTGAAATAACATTCTTTACGATGCTTATAAATGCAGGAGGCATGGCCATTCACCAAGGATCCATTACATTTATAGAGGCGGCCGTGAGGCTTCATTTCTTCCTGATTCATGCATCAGATTGAGTAATAAGAACACAAGGCTGATGATCCAATAATAGGCTATTTCCTAACTGGCAAGCCACATATCTCCCCCTTCCCTCTGCTCCACCTCCTTCTCCTCCTCCTCCTCCTCCTCCTCCTCCTCCTCCTCCTCCTCCTCCTCCAGTCTAATATGTTCAGTGGCAAGCAGGGCTTATTGACAATATATTCTAAGGGAAATTAAGGGAAATTAATCTCTACCCCCTATCTAATGTATTTTGTGTGTGTGTCAATTATTGACATTTCCAGACAACCAGGTTTTCACGTAAGGAATGTGATGCCGTCTTATGTGTAGGTTACTGATAAGTAGGGCCGGCTCCACCATTTGGCAGAGTGAGGCAGCCTCCTTAGGTGGCAGATGGTGAGACCTGAGGAGTATGCAGAGCTGTGTGTGCCTGCTCTGTATCCTTAATTTAGCTTTAGCCTGCTGCCCTCTTGTGCAGTGGAGAATTCATTTGGGGGAGATCCCATCAGACATTTTCTGTATTTCATTGGGTGCCTGCTGGCATGTTGGACTAGAACATGGTAGATCAGGGTTCAAATCCTCACTCGGCCGTGAAGCTCACTGGGTGGGCTGTGGGCCAGTCACAGTCTTTCAGCCTAACCTATCTCAAAGGGTTGTTGTGGGGATAAAATGGAGATGGGGAGAATTGCGTACAGCACCTTGAACTGCTTGGAGAATGGGTGGGATATATTATTATTATTATTATTATTATTATTATTATTAATACCCCGCCCATCTGGCCGGGTTCCCCCAGCCACTCTGGGCGGCTTCCAACAAAATATTAAAATACAGAAATCCATCAAACATTAAAAGCTTCCCTAAACAGGGCTGCCTTAAGATGCCTTCTAAAGGTCTGGTAATTGTTGTTCTCTTTGACCTCTGGTGGGAGGGCATTCCACAGGGTGGGTGCCACTACCGAGAGGGCCCTCTGCCTGGTTCCCTGTAACTTAGCTTCTCGTAGCGAGGGAACTGCCAGAAGGCCCTCGGTGCTGGACCTCAGTGTCCGGGCAGAACGGTGGGGGAGGAGACGCTCCTTCAGGTATACTGGACCGAGGCCGTTTAGGGCTTTAAAGGTCAGCACCAACACTTTGAATTGTGCTCGGAAACGTACTGGGAGCCAATGTAGGTCTTTCAGGACCAGTGTTATGTGGTCTCGGCGGCCACTCCCAGTCACCAGTCTAGCTGCCGCATTCTGGGTTAGCTGTAGTTTCCAGGTCACCTTCAAAGGTAGCCCCACGTAGAGCGCATTGCAGTAGTCCAAGCGAGAGATAACTAGAGCATGCACCACTCTGGCGAGACAGTGCGTGGGCAGGTAGGGTCTCAGCCTGCGTGCCAGATGGAGCTGATAAACAGCTGCCCTGGACACAGAATTGACCTGTGCCTCCATGGACAGCTGTGAGTCCAAAATGACTCCCAGGCTGCGCACCTGGTCCTTCAGGGGCACAGTTACCCCATTGAGGACCAGGGAGTCCTCCACACCTGCCCGCCTCCTGTCCCCCACAAACAGTACTTCTGTCTTGTCGGGATTCAATCTCAATCTGTTAGCCGCCATCCAACCTCCATCTGCCTCCAAGCACTCACACAGGACCTTCACCACCTTCACTGGTTCTGATTTAAAAGAGAGGTAGAGCTGGATATCATCCGCATACTGATGAACACCCAGCCCAAACCCCCTGATGATCTCTCCCAGCAGCTGCATGTAGATGTTAAAAAGCATGGGGGAGAAGACAGAACCCTGAGGCACCCCACAAGTGAGATCCCAGGGGTCTGAACACTCATCCCCCCCCCACCACACTCTGAACACGGCCCAGGAGGAAAGAGCGGAACCACTGCATGACAGTGCCCCCAGCTCCCAAACCCTCTAGACGGTCCAGAAGCATGTTATGGTCGATGGTGTCAAAAGCCGCTGAGAGATCCAGCAGGACTAGGAAACAGCTCTCACCTTTGTCCCTTGCCCACCGGAGATCATCAACCAGTGCGACCAAGGCAGTTTCAGTCCCATGATGAGGTCTAAATCCCGAATGGAAGGGATCCAAATGGTCTTATATAAATATAACAAATAATTAAAGAAGGGAATTATGCTATTCTGTCCCCTTGGGTTGGGTCTTCAATGTGTTTGAATTTGATAATGAGCCATTTGGGGGCATCTCTCTCAGGTGGGGAGTACTATTTGAAGAACATACGGTTCTATCTAAGTTTCACTCCAGGCTGACTCACTGAAATGAATGGACCCACATTAGTTAGGTCCATGAATTTTCAAGGGGTCTACCCTGAGTTTGACTAGCATGGGAATCAACCCCCAAATAACAATTCAGTTCAAAACAAAATAAACGGTGGTGCTCTCTAGACCTTGTGGAACTCCAGCTGCCATCATTGGCCGCACTATCTGGGGCTGATGGGAATTGGAGTACAACAACTTTCTGGGAGCACCGCAACGGCTACCCTCTGGGTCTGAGGGCTTTCAAGCCATATTGAGATACAACTGTGAGACGTTGCTTCTTACCTTTCCCAGCTCTAAAGGAAGCCCATGGAAGAATGAAGCCAAACAATCTCAAAATGATTAATTTTCATTGGTGCAAAATCTCTTAAGCTGTTCTATTGCATTAAAAATTATGGCATTAGATTCTCTCTGCTCCCCCTTCCTCTTGCCTGCCCAAATGGGCCACTGCTAAAGTATTGCTAAAGTGCTTTTAACAGCTGAGGTTTTTTGAGTGTTTCAATAAAGTATCACTATTAGTGGATTTTACGCCTTTCCATTATAGACTGCTCTGGAAATTTCCTTAAGTGTGTGAATTCCTCTCCTCTCCCCTCTTCTTTTTTCTTTTGGTCTTCTCTTTTGATTTTGGAATATTAAAGCATCCCGATGAGGAACGTGGTGTAAATGACTAGGATGATTTAATGCTACTCTGGCTTGCCAATAAACCTTCGAGTCAGATTCTTGTTTAAATTGTGGCAATCATAAAAGACGTTTTTTAAAAAGTGCAATAATGCTTGCTAAAGAAAAGGGGGTCGTCCAAGAAAAATGTTGGGTGGCTGCAGAGCAAGGGAGGGCTTGCCACATAGGAATGAGTCACTGCAGTATCCGACATCATGGAAAGATTTGCATGTTGCCTTGCCTGCAATGCTTTCCAGGGCTTTTTAAAAAAGGGATTTTGGCCGGGGAGGGGGGGGAATCATGTGAATGGGCACTTTAATCTTCATCTTAATGAAAAAAAACCCCACATTTATTTAAATAAAGAAACGTCACTGATCACCTTTTTTTAAAAAAAGTTATGCTAAAATGTTTACTTTTTTAATGGACAAAAATTATCACAAACGAGTTACATAAGGCATAACTTTATACGTAAACAGTTTTGGTCCTTAGCTTAAAATCTATCGCTGATCTTTGTTGGGGTTCCATGTTGCTGTCTGCATATTTTCTTCATGATTGTTTGACTTTTCTCCTTTTTTCTGTGCATCCACAAGTTTCACCAGGACTAAGCCATGTATCGTAACAGCAAATGTTGCAATTTAAAGAACTTGGCATTTAAAATTTAACTAAAATAATCCAGAACTCCAAATGATTATTTATTTAGTTAGTTTGCAAAATCCTGCTCGGCATGAATTTCTGGACCAGGCTGATACAGTCTCCTGTCTCCTGTTGAAAGAAAGTGGAGAACAGCAGATCAGGCATCAAAACAGTCCAGGAATGGGAAACCTACAGCCTATGGGTCAAACGTGGCCTACCAGCCCTCTCCATTTGACCCATGAGACAGTTTTTTCCTGAAAGCACACCCACCTGCCCCACAGCTGATGCTTAGAGCATCTTGCGCCAGTCACTGGTGAGGACAACGAACCCAGTGCCAAACTGCTAACAGATGTTGCTCTGATCAGTTAATCATTCCGCATTTGATGATATATGTGGACACTTGGAGCACCTTGAGCCAGCTACAGTTGGGGGCAGTATGCTGGGTTAAATGAACCCAGTGCTGAACATATGATGGGTGCTGCTCCTAGGACATCCAGCTCCAGAGAGTGGATAGAAGTCTGTGTGTCATAAAAAAAGGTCAGTGTCTGGTGGGGGGGGGAGAGAGGGAGAGGGAGAGGGAGAGGGAGTGGGAGAGAGAGAGGGAGAGAGAGGGAGAGAGAGGGAGAGAGAGAGAGAGAGAGAGAGAGAGAGAGAGAGAGAGAGAGAACACCTTGCAAGACAGGGCTTCATTGACCCTGCGGTGGAGCTTCATGCTCTGCCACCGGGGGCGGAGAGCAGGTGCGCTGCCCCCAGTGATGTGGCTAGCATTCTGGAGGTGGGGCGGGGCACGCTGTGCGCAGTGACGTGGCACACATTTTGGGGGCGGGCAGCGGCAATGGCGCTCCTGGGATCGCGTCACTCGGGGCACACTGCCCCACTGGCCCTATCTTCCTACACCCCTGCATTGACCTCCCCATCCAGACTCACTCATCTAATGAATCTGTTATGTTGATCGACAGTCTGGGGTTCAAGTGGACTGCTTTCGAAAGTCTCTGCCATCTCGTTTGTTTTGCTGTCCTCGTGAATGAATCATATTATTTGGATAATGAGCCATTTAATGACTTGTGTGTTGATTTATCTGGTGGCAGCCGCTGGAGAGGCCAGTTTGAACAAAAGGGAGATGGAGATATGTGTCAGAGACTGCTTCAGCTCCCTTATCAATGGCTGCAGCTTCCATCAAAATGCAGGCACAAGTGGGCTTGTCTGTAGGGCATGTGTGTTTGTGTGTGCATAAAGACCTAACTCAGGATAAGGGAGAAATTCAATTCAGTTCTCATTTAAAGGCGAACCTATCTAATTTACACTTTCTGAAGCAACACTAGAATGAAATCACAGCTAGAGCCCAACAACAGCTGAAGGGCCACTGGTTCCCTGTCCCTAATCTCCAAAATGCTGCCATTTCTGAGACTCTTAATTTCCCACCAACAGGTATCAGAGAACCTGTAATCCCATCACCAAATACGACTCCCAAGTTTCGAAGAGGTGAGGAAGAGAGGCCCAGAATCACCATAAAGTTATCCTTCTAGACTTGTCATCAACTTCCAATGGTTGCAATTGCAAGTTGTTGTTGTTGCTTTTTTTTTAAAAAAAGAAACACATCTGGAGCTTTTTTTGCTCCATTAAGCATCAGTCTTCTTGATTAGCATTTACAGTGAAGGAAAGTGATATTGTTGGGAGGAGGGAGCCTAATTTAAATATCAAAGATCCTTCAGCAGAGATGGGATAAATTACAGGTGTGCTGCTTTCGAACCCCTGAGTGATAACTCTTAATGTGCATGCACAGTGACAGCCTGAATGGGTTCCCCAGGCAGCAGAGTGCATCAGCTTGCAGGTCCTTTGTTTTGATGTGTTCTTCTTCTAAATAGAGGTTTCTGAAAAAATCAGGATCAATGGCTGGGCTGTGAGAAGCTTCAAAGACTTTGTTTTATGCCAATGTACTTTAACCCTGTCCCGATTTACCTCAAAAGAAAATTGTTGCTGAGACTGGCATAATTTTGTCAGTGATATCAAAGCAACCACATTAGCCAAAGTGGCTTTCATTGAGGGTTCCTTTTTGAAGGTGGAATAATCTTCACAATGGCAGCTGATTCA
Source organism: Zootoca vivipara (assembly GCF_963506605.1). Taxonomy (NCBI): domain Eukaryota; kingdom Metazoa; phylum Chordata; class Lepidosauria; order Squamata; family Lacertidae; genus Zootoca; species Zootoca vivipara. Next base: position 68,665,303 of record NC_083281.1, read on the forward strand.
TTACAACTGCAGCTGATTGGTGCGTTCTGAAATAGGCATGTGATCCGGCTTTTCTGGACTGGGCCACTTCAGCAAACAGATGAGGGCATCGTGTCTTTGAATGCGGACTTTTATGTGTGTGTTCACATACCTTTATTCAATTCTTGCAGTGTGCTCTATGTGGGGCTACCGTTGGGCTTGGTCTGGAGGGTCCAACTGGTGTAAAATGCTCAGGCTAGACTGTTGATGGGGATAGATGATAACCAGAACACAATTTCAGTGCTCAAAAACTGCCTATGTGCTACTAGACAAGCTTCAAGTTTCTTGCATTAATTTACAAGGCCTTTAACAACTTGGGTCCAGGATACCTTAGGGACTGCCTGATCCCTTATACCCCAGAGGTCTTTGGTGGAGTTGGTGGTCCACCATGGCCCAGATATACATGACTCATCAGAGCTGTATGTTCAACATTGTGGATCCTGTTCTATGGAACTCCCTTCTAGCTGAGGTCAGACCCACTCCGCTGAATTTCCAAATTCTAGTGAAAACATTAAAAAATTTTTTTAAAAAATCCTGGAATTCTGATTTTATAGCCATGATGACTGGGACTCGTGGTAGCTGGTGTCCAAGAACTTCTGGAGGAACACATTTCTGTTCCCCTGCTCTAACAATTAGCACCCAAATAGACATTCCTCGAATATCCAGGACCATTGACAAGCTTCAAAAAAGGTATTGTGTGGTCAGTGTTCAAGCGAAAGATGTGAGGCCAATTATGCCAGGGCCCCCACAAGGATTTAAGAAACACCATCTTTTGTTTTCCTTGCATGGGAGAAAATAGACTATGGATATGGCAAATGTTTATCTGGATATGTCCCCACCAGGTTTGGAATTCGTCCTTCTGTATATTCCACCACCAACAAGAGATGAAGGGAAATTATGGAGGCAAAATGTCCATGATAGTCATGCATTATCATTTAGAATATTTATATGCTACTTTTCAACAGGAGAAGTCCTCAAAGCAGTTTCCTACAAACATATCTCAATTAAGTTGTTTCCAGCCTTAGCAGGGAATGGGTTGACTTTCCTATGTCAATCTTCCATCCACAAACAAAGGAATTGGGTCCCTCATCTCATGCTTGATTGTCTAAACAGGTTCTGCCTTCCTTCCTTGAAGAGGCAATCTATTTCTGGACACACCTGTTCCCATACACTCCAAGACCAAATTTAGAAATGGGTCAGATAATGTCCAGGCCAGAAGCATAAGGCTGATCCTGCTATTCCAGACAGTTGACTTTATGGCACTTGGATTCCTCCCAGGTGGGGTTGGATAGAGTTGCCCTCCTCTCTTGCCAATCTCAAACCTTCCCCACAGGGCTGGATTAACCATTAAGGAAAATAAGCAAGTGTTTAGGGCATCAAGGGAAAAGGGGGCACCACAGAAATTTTCCATCGGACCAGGTTCCACAAAAAAAGCTCCCACAACATGTACATCACTGGATTAGATGGGCCATTGGCCTCATCCAGCAGGGCTCTTATGTTTTGGGACTCGTCTTATGTTCTTACATAGCCTACATTTAGTTTTATATGCCAGATACTGTTGTGATATAGAGGACAGATTTAGAGCAGTGCCCAAATGAAAGGAATGCTTGAAGAACCACATCTTGAGAAATTCCTTATTCAAGGTCAGCTAAAAGCAAGGTCATGGGTCTTTGTCACAGAAGAATCTAAGTGAAATATGTCAATGTAACACACATTACATTGCAGAGGATACTAGCTTTAAGATTTTGTGTGCGTTTAATCTATGGTGCTGGAGGAGACTCTTGAGAGTCCCATGGACTGCAAGAAGATGAAACCTATCCATTCTTAAGGAAATCAGCCCTGAGTGCTCCCTGGAAGGACAGATCGTGAAGCTGAGGCTCCAATACTTTGGCCACCTCATGAGAAGAGAAGAATCCTTGGAAAAGACCCTGATGTTGGGAAAGATTGAGGGCACTAGGAGAAGGGGACGACAGAGGACGAGATGGTTGGACAGTGTTCTCGAAGCTACGAACATGAGTTTGACCAAACTGCGGGAGGCAGTGCAAGACAGGAGTGCCTGGCGTGCTATGGTCCATGGGGTCACGAAGAGTCGGACACGACTAAACGACTAAACAACAACAACAACAATCTCACTTGATTGGAGGAGGAAAGCGTATTAAGGGAGCCATGCTCTATATGCCACCTATTGGTAAAAACAGTCTTCCTAACTATGAATAAAGTGATTTGTGCCACTTTGTAAATGCAGAAGTATCGTGTAACCCACAAACAGATGATGTTCCAAAGGAGTAATTATTATTTCCCTTTTTTATGATGAAAAAGGAGTCTTCTTTGCTTCCAGGCCTCCCTGTAATTCTTTCACCATTTAATGAGGAACTCACACCACCACCTCTAATAAATGGCAGAAAACTTGTTGAACTAATCAAACATGGACATTTAAAGGGCAAGTCAGTGTAAAACATTACATTGTTTTATTCAGCAGAGTTGCACATTAGTGAGGTCTTGCTTTAATGGGATTATCAATAACTACAATTGTCCTTTTCTTACTCATCTGCTTGAAAGCTCTTTTTATGTTGATCGTCAACAGAAGCTGTTGTAAGTGTGATTTCCTGGTGGTTGTCAAAAGGCTGGAATGGTTTCAAATGTGCTTTTAACACCTCTTTGGAATAAATATATACATGGCTGTGTGACTTTATTCATGCACGATCCCTGGGCACCAGAGTTTAAGAAGGATGTTGACAAGCTGGAACATGTGCAGAGGAGGGCAACCAAAATGATCAAGGGTCTGGAAACCAAGCCTTATGAGGAACCATTGAGGAAGCTGGGTATGTTTAGCCCGGAGAAAAGGCTAAACTGAGAGGTGATATAATTTTTTTAAAAAATCCTTCCATTAGCACCTTAGAGACCAACTAAGTTTGTCATAGGTATGAGCTTTCGTGTGCATGCACACTTCTTCAGATACACTGAAACAGAAGTCACCAGACCCTTATGTATAGTCAGAGGGTGGGGAGGGGTATTACTCAGAAGGGTGGTGGGAATGGGTGATTGGCTGATAGGAGTGGTGACTTCTATTTCAGAAGTATCTGAAGAATTGTGCATGCACACGAAAGCTCATACCTATGACAAACTTAGTGGGTTTCTAAGGTGCCACTGGAAGGAATTGTTTGTTTCGACTACGTCAGACCAACATGGCTACCTACCTGTGAGAGGTGAAAGCTCTGAAGGCTTATCCCATGGAAGATGGAGAAAGCTTATTTTCTGCTGCTCCAGAGGGTAGGGCCCAAACCAATGGATTCAAATGAGAAGAAAGGACATTCCGACTAAACATTAGGAAGAACTTCCTGATGGTAAGAGCTATTTGAGAGTGGGATGGACTACTCCATTATGGGAAGCTTTTAAACAGAGGTTGGATGTCTGTCTGTCATGGATTGTTTAGCTGTGATTTCTGCACTGTAGGGGGTTGGTCTGGACGACTATTGGTGTCCCTTCCAGCTACTAGTTACGATGACTATATTCTCCTTCTGATGCCAGAGGCAGTATGCCTGCAAATGGCAGTGGCTAGGAATGATGAATGGGAAGAGTCCTACTCATCACTCAACACAATAGATGCACTATTGCACAGTCCTTTAAGGGCCCAGCTGACGTCTGGTGGAGGAAGCCAGCAGATGCAACCAATTAGAGCAGTCCTGCCCAGTGTGTCTGAGGCAGCACCTGCAATTAGAGATCGATGGGCGCTGGCCTCATGTGGTCTCTTCGATGGGTTTTTAACTGCAACCATGTCAACATCTGCTGGACCGTCTAACCCTGAGAACAGACTTGGCGTCTGCCGTGCTCTCTAATAACAGGTCTATTGCCCCCCATTATGTTGGTGTAGCTTCAGGTTATTGGCTGCTTGGGTGAAACTAAAGCTGGGAGAGTATGGGAAATGCATCCAAGGGAACGCCATTACGGGGAAGCCTTTATCTCCCCAAAACACCCAGGGTGCTCTTAGCCTGCAGTTAAATATTCATAAGGAAAAATTAATAAGCAGCAATGCATGAAATGATGTTTATTTACCTGCACATGATATGCAAATGGCAACACAGTGGCATTTTGTTCACCGGCTCCAGAAGGGGGTGGTGGCGGCGGCGGTGGAGTTTCACAACACCGCAACAGAAACATTGCTGTTTTGTGCTCCCCAAAGAAAGCCTACTGTCCCAGTCATTCTTAATCCAGAGGTGTTGATGTGCTGAACCATGAATGAATGGAATGCCCTGGCCACAAATGCACTCCCCACCTCCGCTGTGGTGTCCGTCAATGTTATCTGGGGAATGAATCACTTTTTTTGGTTGTTTTTTTTGCCTAGTACAAAATATAGTACACCAAGTGTTTGGAAAAATATGATCTTTCTGCAGCAGAAATGCAACCTCAAGGGAAGGCTGGCTGCAATGTGTGAGCAGCAGCTGTACATTTTATGTGCTATTCCACCCCCCATATCATGTGGATATGATACTCTGAGAATCACGAATTTTAGGGGGAAACACACATAGCTCAGTTAGGCTGTTGGAGGGTGTCTTTTGTACCACATTTCTAAGTGAACTGGCCTGATCCACCATTGCTTTGATAGCACCCTGGGCAGCTCCATGCAGAGAAGAGCTCAGGTGTTGTTTCAGCAGCACTCCCCAGAGTAATACACAGATCAGAAGGTGGCAGATTTGCTCAATGGAAGAGCACCTGCTTTGCATACAGAAGATGCCAGGTTCCATCCCTGGCATCTGTAGGTAGAGGTGGGAAAAACTCCTGCCTGAACTCCTGGAGAACAACTGCCAGTCACAGTAGACAATATTGAGCAAGATGGACCAAGGAACTATTGGAATTGTAGCTCCATGAAGGGAATCGGGGTCTTCTAACACCTCTTAGCACCCCTAGCAAACCCAGGTGGCGCTGTGGTTAAACCACTGAGCCTAGGGCTTGCTGATCAGAAGGTCGGCGGTTCGAATCCCTGTGACGGGGTGAGCTCCCGTTGCTTGGTCCCTGCTCCTGCCAACCTAGCAGTTCGAAAGCACGTCAAAATGCAAGTAGATAAATAGGAACCGCTACAGCGGGAAGGTAAACGGCGTTTCCATGTGCTGCTCTGGTTTGCCAGAAGCGGCTTTGTCATGCTGGCCACATGACCTGGAAGCTATACGCCGGCTCCCTCGGCCAATAATGCGAGATGAGCGCGCAACCCCAGAGTCGGTCACGACTGGACCTAATGGTCAGAGGTCCCTTTACCTTTACCTAACACCTCTTAGCACCCCTAGCAAACCACAGTTCCCATAATACTTTGGGGGAATCCATGACTGTTTGCAATGAAGGTAGCCTCTGGCTCCCCTTACTATTGGTTTCTGTGGAATGCTGCCCTACCAGCCCCAATAGGCTCCAGCCATCACTGGTCTTGTGATCTGAATTCTGAAGTGGTACAGCCCATCCTAAACTTTTATCACCACTAAGGAAATTAGACCACAGCGGGTGGCACTGTGGGTTAAACCACAGAGCCTAGGGCTTGCCGATCAGAAGGTCGGTGGTTCGAATCCCTGTGACGGGGTGAGCTCCCGTTGCTTGGTCCCTGCTCCTGCCAACCTAGCAGTTCGAAAGCACGTCAAAATGCAAGTAGATAAATAGGAACCGCTACAGCGGGAAGGTAAACGGCGTTTCCATGTGCTGCTCTGGTTTGCCAGAAGCGGCTTTGTCATGCTGGCCACATGACCTGGAAGCTATACGCCGGCTCCCTCGGCCAATAATGCGAGATGAGCGCGCAACCCCAGAGTCAGTCACGACTGGACCTAATGGTCAGAGGTCCCTTTACCTTTACCTAACACCTCTTAGCACCCCTAGCAAACCACAGTTCCCATAATACTTTGGGGGAATCCATGACTGTTTGCAATGAAGGTAGCCTCTGGCTCCCCTTACTATTGGTTTCTGTGGAATGCTGCCCTACCAGCCCCAATAGGCTCCAGCCATCACTGGTCTTGTGATCTGAATTCTGAAGTGGTACAGCCCATCCTAAACTTTTATCACCACTAAGGAAATTAGACCACAGCGGGTGGCACTGTGGGTTAAACCACAGAGCCTAGGGCTTGCCGATCAGAAGGTCGGTGGTTCGAATCCCTGCGATGGGGTGAGCTCATGTTGTTCGGTCCCAACTCCTGCCAACCAAGCAGTTCGAAAGCACAGAGTGCAAGTAGATAAATAGGTTCCGCTCCGACGGGAAGCTAAACGGCATTTCCGTGCGCTGCTCTGGTTCGCCAGAAGCGGCTTAGTCATGCTGGCCACATGACCTGGAAGTTGTATGCCAGCTCCCTCGGCCAGTAAAGCGAGATGAGTGTCGCAACCCCAGAGTTGTCCGCGACTGGACCTAATGGTCAGGGGTCCCTTTACCTTTTAATCTACAACTGGGGGAAGAGACATAGCTCTTCTCCCCGCTTCCTTCCTAGGTAGTCTATGTGCTTTGTCCTCTGAAATGCTCAGGAATTCTCCCAAGGGGCTTGCAGTTGTCCACAGAGCCACAGGATCTGATTTATCACGAATCTCCATCTATCATTCCTGCTTGCTCCTTGCATCTATCCATAACCAATTGGGTCTGTACCATCTCTTGTTCTCTGCTCCTTCCCTCTGCCCAGGCACTCACCCTCCCTCAACTGAATACAAAGTAAACAACACAATGGAGACTGAGCAGCCATCGCTGCTGATATATCTGGGTTTCATGCCTGGGGTCAGATTAAAGGTATTAATAACAAACATCGCCTGATTGCAATGGATTTGCAGCAAGCAGCTTTGAAATCAAATGGTATTGAGAGAACTGTCTACGACTAAACTGGGGATATGCTCTGAATTCTAACAGGCTGCTCAGATTGGAAGGAAATGTCCAAATTCTACACATAGAAACTTTGCAACACCCAATCAGCATGGAGCAGCAATGCATGAACATAGCCTACTTTAGCTTGAAACATCAGGCGTATTACAAACAGGAGAGGTTGTCAAACTCAGTAAGTTATGAGAGTTTAGCACCAGAATAGTTTATTTAATCTTAATCATAGGACTGTCAGGGTTTATAAGAGCACAGTGCTAAAACCTTCTTCAGAAGCACTTGCTAATCTTACTTTCAAAGCTCCTATTTAGACAGCATTGACAGAAGCATTTAAAAATTCCACAGAATACCCAGCCATACCCAGGTTTTTTTTTAACCCCCCCAACCATTTGTAACTCGCTAAACCACAGAGCAATAAATACATAACCATTAAGACTCTGTTGCAAAAATAATAATAATGTTTATATTGAATAACAATGGCAGTCAACAACAGCAGCAGTTTAAACCAAATGATGTTTAAAGATTTAACCAATGATAGGAATTGACTTGTGAACTTTAACTATTATACAAGACATCTCTGAGTAAAGGATTGAAGGGAGAGGGGGCAAGGAATGGAAAACCACCCCATGTTTCAGTAGATGGCCAGAAACCAAAGTGCTCCATTATTTCTTGAATTTATTCCCTACCCTGTATAAAAGGAGTGGACAACCTTTGGTCCTGCAGGTGTTGCTGAACCACAACTCCCATCACCCCCAGCAACCATAGATGGTGTGAGTTGCAGACCAGCAACATTCAGAGGGTCACAGGTTCCCCCCTCCTGCTAAATAGCTATAGCATTCCTTGTCTCAGATTCTTTCAGATTCATAGATAACTAAAATCCATTTTAGGGTAAAACTAGATGTCACCCTATTCATGTGATTAACAATTGCACAGATTTGTTTTAAAAGGTAAACTTCAAGCTCATAAAGAGAAGATAGAATCTCTCTCTCTCTCTCTCTCTCTCTCTCTCTCTCTCTCTCTCTCTCTCTCTCTCTCTCTCTCTCTCTGGTTTTAGTTGACTTTAACTCCTTTCCTTCCACTGTCATGCTGATCCAGATCTGGGCTCTTGCAGCTGCCATTTGAATTGCGTGTGAAGTTCCAACTAATGCTAATTACAATTTAGATTGGAACCATGAGGGGCAAAGAGTGATACCAGAGTCAGCAGCGGAGCAAGCTGATCAGATGCCTGGGGCAGCACGCTTACCCTGCGCCCAGGGGTGGGGCCAGCTGCCCACGGGGCAGGGCGAACTGGGAGGCGGGGCCTCTGAGAAGTCTGCCTGCCTCCTACAACTGAGGGGGAGGTGGCGGGCAGACCATTTGGGGCAGCGCGGCCTGCAGGTGCCCAAGTCACTCCCAGGAGAGATGCGTGGCTCAGCTCAGGCGCACTGTAGGCCCCACGGTGAGTACCACCCGGCATTTTGTCACCCCCCAGTGGTGACACCCGGGGTGAACCGCCCCCACTGCACTTTTGCCCCTGACCAGAGTTCCAATCTGGAATGGGCTCCCACACTCATGACATATCATAGAAATTGCTTGAATGATTTTTTTTTTAAAATATCCAAAAACATCTGGAGGACACTACCCTGACAAAGGCTGTGCTTTAGATTGAACTTTGGTGCTACATCATGAGAACATAAAAACTGTCCTGCTGGTTTCAGGTCAATGGCCCCGTCTAGTCCAGCATTCTGTTCTCACAGTGGCCAAATAGATGCCTCTCCTGAGAAGCCATCAAGCAGGACCTGAGGGCAGCCATCTTCCCACTTATGATTCCCAGCAATGGGCATTCAGAAGCATTACTGCCTCCGGCAGTGAAGGGAGGACATAACCATTGTAGTTGGTGGCCATTGATAGCCTTAGCCACTATGAGTTTGTCTAATCCCTCTTTTAAAGCTATGCAAGTTGGTGGCCATTATTGCCTCCTGCGGGAGCGAGTTCCACGATGAGCTGCATGGCAAGCAACTTTCTTTGGTCTGACCTGAATCTTCCAAATTCCAACTTCACTGGATGTCCCTGAGTTCTGGTGTTATGAGAAGTAAGACAAAAGCTCTTCTCTCTCTGCTTTCTCCACACAATACGTAATTCTTCACTGCCCAGCAGGACAAAAGTAATGTAAACATAGGGAAACTGCAGGAACAAAAACTGATAAGGTCAAAGTAAGGACAATAAATCGGAAGGTTGAGTGGAAATTAGGAGGAATGTAGATATCATTATCTCTCCTTCCTTCTATCACACCCCTCTCTTTTTATCTAGGAGTCAGATAATTCAGAATAATAATTTAGCTGAACGAAAGGTGATTAGCAAGACCATCCTATAGCCCTGTTTGTTTTATACATGAGGCTGATTGGGATATATAGAGACACTTTAGGCAGACTCCAAAGGGATGTTGCATTAATATGAGCCAGACTCTGAAGGAATGGGCCTTGAATGTGAACAAAGGCAGTTATTAAAATGATCATAAAATGTGGCAATTAACTCAGCACTTTTCTGTCCATACATTTTCCAAATGCTTTATGAAAGCCATTCTGCCAAATTCTCTGTATACCATCTAATGCAGCAATCATCATGAGAGAGAGGACGAAATGAAGGCACAGTAGCGAAGACAGGACCGTCCGGAGAGAAGGCAGTGGCACAGTGTGTAGAGCAAGATGCTGCAAAGGCCCTGCAAGTGTGGCAGAGAAGAGAAGAAGAAGAAGAGTTTGGATTTGATATCCCACTTTATCACTACCCGAAGGAGTCTCAAAGCGACTAACAATCTCCTTGTTAGAGGGGCCTCTGTTAGAGGCAGAGGGAGAATGAACCTGCAGGTTCTTATTATGTTCTTATACACATGAACATCAGGTGACCAGGGGCGTACCCAGGATCAAAACTGGGGGGGGGGGCAAGCCATGGTCGTTCAGGTTGGGACATTTCAGCACGGAAAAGGTGAATGAAACCAAAATTTTAAGAAAATTATATATAATTATAGCAGTGCTTTATTACGGTAGTTGTTACAATTATTTGCTTGAATTTTTAAATTTTTTTAATTCTAGTTACATGTCTTATACTAATATCATTTTTCTTGGGTTTGAAGAAAACTTGTTGAAAACTTTCGTTTCAATCCAGTCCTGATTTTCCTTGAAGAATTTCCGATGGACGCTCATCAAACACAACCCAGTCAGTCTGTCCTCTCCCATTGTACTTCTGAGCCAGGTCTTTACCCTTTAAAATTTAATTTTCTACAGAAATTACTTAACTTACCTTTTTGGAACCAGTTTCTTATATCCATTTAGGCAGCCTCGATGTCTTCTAAATGTAAATAGGAAGGTAAACTAATAGTGGGCGGCTCAGTTTAGTGACGTGGAACTCACTAGACCCCTCTAGAAGATTCCCTCTTCTCTCTGCTAGAGCCCGCTAGAGACCTCTCCCTCCCTTGAATCCCAATGGTTGGCTGACATAGATTCCTCTACCAGTCGCTAGGTGGCTCTAGATACTTCTCGGTTTTTACACCATTTCAGTGTGGTAAACAACTGATTATTCGCCATCGCCCTACCTAATTTTGTTTCGTTCCATCACTTTATAATCATTTAATTTTTTTTTGCTTCTGGGGGGGGCAGCTGCCCCCCTGCCCCTCGCTGGGTATGCCCATGCAGGTGACCATTAACCTGTTCACTCACCATCCATATGAACCTGCCCAGGCTCTGAGGTCTTTGGGGCAGGGCCTTCTTTCAGCCCTGACACCCTCATAGGCATGCTTGGCGAGGATGCAGGACAGAGGCTTCTTGGTGGCTGCTCCCAGACTTTGGAACTCCTTTTCTAGAGGCTAGACTGGCTCCGCCCTTGTTGTCCTTCTGCTGGCAGGTGTTTTTATTCCAGCAGACCTTTGGGAACTGATTGTTTTTTAAGGAATGGCTTTTAATAGTGCTATGTTGATTTCACAACTTGTATTTTAATAATTTAACACATTTGTAATGCAACTTTGTCTAATATAATGCCTTTTTATATGTTATTTTCACCAATGTATTCATTTTTATGCATATTTTATCCTAGTATACGAAACTTTGTAAACATTGGTTGTTTGGAGAACCGCATTACAAAATTCAGCTAAGTGTGAATTTCAAAAGATCATAGAATTGTAGAGTTGGAAGGGACCACTAGGATCATCTAGTCTAACCCACTGCAATACAGTCATGCCTTGGTTTTCGAACAGCTTAGTGCCAGAACGTTTTGGCTCCCGAATATCACAAACCCAGAAGTGACTGTTCCGGTTTGCGAACTATTTTTGAAAGCCGAACGTCTGATGGGGCTTCTGCGGCTTCTGATTGGCTGCAGGAGATTCCTGCAGCCAATTAGAAGCCGCAATTTGGTTTTTGAACATTTTGGAAGTCGAACGGACTTCCAGAATGGATTCCATTTGACTTCCAAGGTACGACTGTACAGGAATCTTTTGCCCAACATGGGGCTTGAACCCACGACTCTGAGATTAAGAGTTTCATGCTCTACCATCTGAAGTATTCCAGATGGTTGTGTTAGAAGTGCTCAAACTGTTTTGGAAAATGCACATTTGATGGATTCACCTTTAAATGTGAACTGAATTGAATTTCTCTCTCGTTTCTACTTGTCACTGTTTCTTCTCTTGATTTTAAAATGTTATTTACTGTGCTACTAATGCGATCCGCCAGTGAAGCCAGATGTCCTTCAGTGACTGGCTCATTTCTCTGATGCAGGTTTAAGCACTGCCATTTGGTTGTGCATCTGAACAACCTGAACTGATTTCCCAAGAAAGTTTTCATGTGCTAAAAAGAAAAGAAAAGAGTAGGGATGCTTTCAGAATCCCCATCATCTGAATTTCAGCGTTCTGAATGTCCTTTTCTTGTTTCAGAAGTGGAATGGATGGTTTAGGAATCCTCCATTGTAAAAAATAAAATAAAATAAATTACCCATTGTGCAGCATTGATGGCGTTGACCCACGATGGGGCCTTTTCAGTGGTGGTTCCCTGTTTTAAGGAATGCCCTCCCTGGTGAGGAGGTATGTCTCTTTCTCCCTTGTTACTAACTTTCAGGAGGAGGTTAATAACATTCCTGTTTACCTAAGCATTTGATAGCTGAAAGACACTGTTCCTGGCATCTCCAAGATCACTGGTTTTAGAATATTTTAAACTTTTTCAGAGTATATATATTTTAAACAATTGCTTTATTATTGATGTGGCAGGGTATACATTGATTGATTGATTGATTGACTGACTGACTGATTTAATAATAATATAAAACAATGTGAATCACACCAAGATTGCTTCTATGGTTTGGCAATGTTCTATCAATGTGCACATGCACATTGGTAACAACAACAACAACAACAACAATTTATTATTTGTACCCCACCCATCTGGCTGGGCCTCCCCGGCCACTCTGGGAGGCTTCCAACAAAGATTAAAATAAATTAAAATGTCACACATTAAAAACTTCCCTAAACAGAGCTGCCTTCAGATATTTTCTAAATGTCAGGTAGTTGTTTATCTCTTTGACATCTGATGGGAGGGCGTTCAACAGGGCGGGCGTCACTACCGAGAAGGCCCTCTGCCTGGTTCCCTGTAACTTGGCTTCTTGCAATCATAGCTGCCAAGTTTTCCCTTTTCTCGCGTGGAAGCCTATTCAGCATAAGGGAAAATCCCTTAAAAAAAGGGATAATTTGGCAGCTATGCTTGCAATGAGGGAACCGCCAGAAGGACCTTGGCGCTGGACCTCAGTGTCTGGGCAGAACGATGGAGGTGGAGACACTCCTCCAGGTATACTGGACCGAGGCCGTTTAGGGCTTTAAAGGACAGCACCAACACTTTGAATTGTGCTCGGAAATGTACTGGGGGCCAATGAAGGGGGAACCAACTGTCACATGAGGACCTTCTTCATGTGCTTCCTCCATCGGAGGTCCGGATGGTGGCAACCCAAGAATGAGACTTTTCAGTGGTGGCTTCCAACTTATGGAATATTCTCACTGGGGATGATTACTTGGAGCCATCATTTCATATCTTTAGGAACCAGGCAGAAGCATTCCTTTTCCAGCAGGCCTTTGGCTTTTAATTATCTGTTTCCTTGAGTGGGTGGGATGTTTTAATTCAGCTTTAAAAAAATGGAATTCCTGACCCCTTGGTGGAACATGCATAAGCCCACTCAGCCCCTGCCCTGCCTCGCCTCCATTATGCCCCCTTTTCTCGTCACTTCCCGGTCACCGTGATGCCTGTATGTTGGGGAAAGAAGGCACAATGCATATATTCAGGGGGGGAAACACCACAGAGAATTTAGAAAAATTGCTTGTAAAATAGTGTACTTTAGACAAAATTGTATACACAAATGGCGCGGAAGGAGACAAAAACTGTGACCAGAGGTGCCTCCTTCATTTCTGGAATTAATTTTGGAGACTATTCAAGTTAAACTAGAATTTGGAAGGTATGGCCTGCAGTGAGCTCATGAAAGACTAAAGCGAGGCTGGGGAACCTTTGGCCTTCCAGCTGTTGCTGAATGACAACAAGAATCATGTCCGATTCTTGGCAACAAAGCCTGGGGCTGATGGGAGTTGAGTTCTGCAATCCCTTGCAGGGCCCTAGGCTCCCCATTCCTGGAATAAAATAACTGATCACAGACAGTCGAAAGGATCAAGCCTGCCCAGCAAAAACCATCGCAACAAGAGTGTGGCTTTGTGAAATGTTCTGAGCCTCGCTTAACTTTGATTTCCCATCATCCTCTGCACTTTACGGCCCAGGTGGCTTCTTAAGCACTAGGCTTGCATGGAGCCATAAAGCAAGGCACCGTGGGTAAGATGACAAAGGAAGGCACACCGCCGTGAATCTCCTTTATTATTACTACCAGCAGCCATTGAGCAGCCAGAGTTGATATTTGTGGCTTCGAGCCGTTTGTGGGAGAGCATTTTCCATTAACGCAGGCCTGGTTTTGAGTAAACTGCAATGATACATGGAGCGTTTTCTTTCTTTTAGGTCATAAACTTTTAAAGGAATCTGTCTCGGCCCAGGTTGGGAAGCTCAGAGATAACTGAGTTCACCTTTTTTTTTGGGGGGGGGGCGGCTTTAGGACTTATAAAAGGAGTTGTGTGAGGTGCTGGGGGAAGAGAGTTTGTGACTCTTTATTAGCTCTTGCCTGGAAGAAATATAAGTGGAAATTTTCATATGCATTTCTTTCTTCTTTTCCCTAAATGCTTCCTCCCCCACCCCAGTGGTACTGTACACATTTCAAATGGAGCTGTAAAACACTCCTCACCTCACAACTCCAGATTTTCAAGATGCAACACAGAAAAGTATTTAATATGATAATAATAATAATAATAATAATAATAATAATAATAATAATAATATTTATTCCCAGCCCATCTGGCTGGGTTTCCCCAGCCACTCTGGGCGGCTTCCAACAGAAAAATAGAACACAGTAATCTATTAAACATTAAAAGCCTCCCTAAACAGGGCTGCCTTCAGATGTCTTCTAAAAGTCTGGTAGTTGTTTTTCTCTTTGACATCTGATGGGAGGGTGTTCCACAGGGCAGGCGCCACTACCGAGAAGGCCCTCTGTCTAGTTCCCTGCAACTTGGCTTCTCGCAACTAGGGAACCGCCAAAAGGCCCTCGGTGCTGGACCTCAGTATCCGGGCAAAATGATGGAGGTGGAGACGCTCCTTCAGGTATACTGGACTGAGGCCATTTAGGGCTTTAAAGGTCAGCACCAACACTTTGAATTGTGCTCGGAAACGTACTGGGAGCCAATGTAGATCTTTCAAGACCGGCGTTATGTGGTCTCGGCGGCCGCTCCCAGTCACCAGTCTAGCTGCCACATTCTAGATTAGTTGTAGTTTCTGGGTCACCTTCAAAGGTAGCCCCACGTAGAGCACATTGCAGTAGTCCAAGCAAGAGATAACTAAAGCATGAACCACTCTGGCGAGACAGTCTGCAGGCAGGTAGGGTCTCAGCCTGCGTACCAGATGGAGCTGATAAACAGCTGCCCTGGATACAGAATTAACCTGCGCCTCCATGGACAGCTGTGAGTCCAAAATGACTCCCAGGCTGTGCACCTGGTCCTTCAGGGGCACAGTTACCCCATTCAGGACCAGGGAGTCCTCCACACCTGCCCACCTCCTGTCCCCCACAAACAGTACTTCTGTCTTGTCAGGATTCAACCTCAATCTGTTAGCCGCCATCCAACCTCCAACCGCCTCCAGACACTCACACAGGACCTTCACCGCCTTCACTGGTTCTGATTTGAAAGAGAGGTAGAGCTGGGTATCATCCGCATACTGATGAACACCCAGCCCAAACCCCGATGATCTCTCCCAGCAGCTGCATGTAGATGTTAAAAAGCATGGGGGAGAGGACAGAACCCTGAGGCACCCCACAAGTGAGAGCCCAGGGGTCTGAGCACTCATCCCCCCCACCACTTTCTGAACACCGCCCAGGAGGAAGGAGCAGAACCACTGTATGACAGTGCCCCTAGCTCCCAACCCCTTTAGGCGGTCCAGAAGGATGTTATGGTCGATGGTGTCAAAAGCCGCTGAGAGATCCAGCAGGACTAGGAAACAGCTCTCACCTTTGTCCCTAGCCCGCCAGAGATCATCAACTAGTGCGACCAAGACAATTTCAGTCCCATGATGAGGCCTGAATCCCGACTGGAAGGGATCCAAATGGTCCGCTTCTTCCAGGCATGCCTGGAGTTGATCAGCAACCACTCGCTCAATCACCTTGCCCAAGAATTGAAAATTTGAGACTGGGCGATAGTTGGCCATATTGGCCGCATCTAAAGATGTTTTCTTAAGAAGTGGTTTAATAACCGCCTCTTTCAGCAGGTCTGGGAAGGCTCCCTCATGGAGAGAAGCATTCACCAACCCGCGAAGCCCATCGTCCAGCCCTTCCTGGCTAGCTTTTATAAGCCAGGATGGGCAAGGATCAAGGAGACAGGTGGTTGGTTTCACTCGTCCAAGCAGCCTGTCCACATCCTCGGAGGTAACAGATTGGAATTGATCCCACACAACTTCACTAGACAGACCTCCAGCACTCCCCCGCCCCAGCCCTGCACCCACGGTGGAGTCTACCTCTTCCAGAATCTGAGCGACTTTATTTGCAGTAAGCATTCATAGAATCATAGAATCATAGAGTTGGAAGAGACCACAAGGGCCATCCAGTCCAACCCCCTGCCAAGCAGGAAACACCATCAAAGCATTCTTGACATATGCCTGTCAAGCCTCTGCTGAAAGACCTCCAAAGACGGAGACTCCACCACACTCCTTGGTAGCAAATTCCACTGCCGAACAGCTCTTACTGTCAGGAAGTTCTTCCTAATGTTTAGGTGGAATCTTCTTTCTTGTAGTTTGAATCCATTGCTCCGTGTCCGCTTCTCTGGAGCAGCAGAAAACAACCTTTCTCCCTCCTCTATATGACATCCTTTTATATATTTGAACATGGCTATCATATCACCCCTTAACCTTCTCTTCTCCAGGCTAAACATACCCAGCTCCCTAAGCCGTTCCTCATAAGGCATCGTTTCCAGGCCTTTGACCATTTTGGTTGCCCTCCTCTGGACACGTTCCAGCTTGTCAGTATCCTTCTTGAACTGTGGTGCCCAGAACTGGACACACTACTTCCAGGTGAGGTCTGACCAGAGAAGAATACAATGGTACTATTACTTCCCTTGATCTAGACGCTATACTCCTATTGATGCAGCCCAGAATTGCATTGGCTTTTTTAGCTGCTGCATCACACTGCTGACTCATTCTACACACAAAATATCAGGGGATATCAGAACCCTGCATCTCCTCCTTCTCCTCCTTTTCATACTCCTTATTTATTTATATCCTGCCTTAAGGGCTACTTGTTACCATCCATTTGTCTCAGGAGACAATGGAGTGTGAGGGTGAAGTCAAACAGCTGTGTTAGCAGCACCAAAGTGACCTCTCTGGGTTGTAAGCCAGGGCAGTGTTTATGGAAGTCCTGGGCTGCCCAGACGACAAGACCCCACCCTCAGCCTCACTGATGTGGTCCAAATGAAAGCAGAGCAATACATCGGGCACCAGCTTGGCTGCAGAAGTTGCTGGAAAGGGGCATAGAAGACTCCACCCAACCGCCTTAGAGACTCCACTCTGGATTTCTGTAGGGTTTGCTCCTTAGCCTTTTCTTCTTTCAAAGAAGGCAGTGGCGGTTTAGATTCAGAGTTTCCCTTCTTCTACTGTATATATAAGGGTCTGGTGACTTCTGTTTCAGAGTATCTGAAGAAGTAGGCATGCACATGAAAGCTCATACCTAGAACAAACCTAGTTGGTCTCCAAGGTGCTACTAGACTATTTTTTAATTTATTTTTAAAATTTATTTTTTAAAATTATTTTGACACTAAAATGTTGTTAGCAAAGCTGAACAAACTTTGAACAAATTTACCTGGATTGCTTGCAGTTTTAAAAAAGCTTATTGTGGTCATATGGACCCTGCCCATTTCCCCATCTTTCACTGTATTATTATTATTATTATTATTATTATTATTACTACTACTACAGTGAATACACTTTCTGTGGAATTACCAGTTGTGTTCCTGGCTCTGCTTTTGTTTTTCTAAGATGTTGCCTCACTTAGGAGTAGAAGAGAATAATAATTTTATTATTATTATTAATAATAATAAAGCCCGCACCATTCTCTTCTACTCATAAGTGAGGCAACATCTTAGAAAAACAAAAGCAGAGCCAGGAACACAATTGGTAATTCCGCAGAAAGTGTATTCACTGTAATTAGCTGATAATAGATGCTTGACATGCAATATTAATTCCCATTATAGATCAAGGTTGTTTTGTCATTGTCAAGCCAAGTGCAATATTAGATCATGTGTGAGTGCAGTTCAATGCGTGAGACTTCTTGCTGGACCAGGAGTAAGCTAAAGTCTTTATTTCTGTTCTTTCAAATGTTTTGTTGGTGATTGCTGGCACTTTTACAGAACATTTGTATATTTTATTTTTGATGTGTGTGGTTTAAAACAATTCTCTGTGTTTCCCCTATGTGTAGTACATACTCTCAGTGCTTTGTTTTCTAGAAAAATAGATGTTGTGTACCCTGCAGTACCCCCTGAAAAAAAAGCACTACATACTCTGCTGTTGCTTTTTTATTATTTGGTGGGTTGTTTTTACTTTAGTCTTTATTTCCACTGATCATGGATGTGCAAATCTGTGACTTCCAGAAGTTGCTAGACTCTGTCATTTCCATTATATTTGTTTTGTCATGTTGCTTAGCAACCACATTTCCCGCAAGTAAATGTGTTCAAATATGTTTGCTGAAAAAGCAAAATACAACAATACAATAACAGTATACCACACATACAAACACAAGAAGAGCCTGTTGGATCAGGCCAATGGTCCATCTAGTTCAGCATCATGTTCTCACAGTGGCCAACCAGTTGCCCGTGGCAAACCCACAGGCAGGATCTGAGCAGAAGAGCACTCTCTCTTCCTGTGGTTTCCATCTACTGGTATTCAGAAGCATTATTGCCTCTGACCATGAGGTCATCATTTCTGGTAGCCATTGATAGCCCTCCCTTGCATGAATTTGTCTACTCTTTTAAAGCCATCTAGATTGGTGGCCACCATTGCCTCCTGTGGGAACAAGTTCCATAGTATAACTATGCACAATATCACTGCAACATAACACTAAATAATAACAATGAACAACAAACATTTCATTTGGCATATATTTTGTTTACCTACTGTCATAGCTGCCAAGTTATCCCTTTTTTACAGGGATTTTCCCTTATGCTGAATAGGCTTTCTCGCGAGAAAAGCGAAAACTTGGCAGCTATGCCTACTGTAAAACATACAGCTTAAAGGTAAAGGGACCCCTGACCATTAGGTCCAGTCGTGACCGACTCTGGGGTTGTGCGCTCATCTCGCATTATTGGCCGAGGGAGCTGGCGTACAGCTTCCAGATCATGTGGCCAGCATGACAAAGCCGCTTCTGGCGAACCAGAGCAGCACACGGAAACGCCATTTACCTTCCCGCTGTAGCGGTACCTATTTATCTACTTGCACTTTGACGTGCTTTCGAACTGCTAGATTGGCAGGAGCTGGGACCGAGCAATGGGAGCTCACCCCGTTGCAGGTATTCGAACCACTGACTTTCTGATCGGCAAGCCCTAGGCTCTGTGCTTTAACCCACAGCACCACCCGCGTCCTAACTAACATACAGTTTAGTTGAAGCCTAATATCAAGTCAAAATATCCATTGAGCAACAGTTGTTCTTCTGGACTCTGTTATCTTATGGAGGTTCCCAGGACTGGAGGGTGGGACAAGGCTGGTGGAAAAAGCCACCCCCTGATGCCCAGCACATAGTCTTTCACCCTTCATAGTTATTCCTCTGGAAAAAGCTCTCTTATGAAGGCTCCTAGGACAGGCACGCCAAGTGAGACCAACCATCCCTTGACAACAGCCACAAAGTCTTTCTCCCCTTCCAGTTCTTCCTCTGGAAACAGCTCCCTTAGGAAGGTTCCCATGTCCCGCTCCCACTTGTTCTTCTGACTTCAACTCCCACCACCCCTGACCATTGGCCAACCTGGCTGGAGCTCATTGGAGCTGCAGGCTGTGAACCTTCTGTAGCACCATGCGTTCCCCAAGTACGAAGGAAATGTGGGTTATAATGATTCAATAAATACATGAATAAGCACTTTTACCTTCCAGAAATCCTATGCAGATTTGGCTCTACCATTAGGCATGGTGAGGATGACGACCTGTGTTACATGATAGATGTGAGGGAGTACCATTGTGGAGCCCTAAAGATGCCACTGGAGTCCAACTCCCATCAGTTGTTGTCAGCACAGCCAACAGGAAGGGATGTTTGGAGTTGTGGTTCAGCAACATCTGGAGAGCATCACATTGGCTACCTTTGTATCAGAAGATAGCCAATTGTTGGCCATTTAAATTTATTGTGTTTCTTCCACCATTAAGGGCCATCATTTTGATTTTCTGCCATAGGCAACAAAAGGCCTTGGTCCATCATGTACCAAGAGACATGTACTTTTGGTGACACGTACCTTTACTTGGAAGAAAACTTCGCCGACATTAATAACATTTGCTTGGGACTGGGGCAGTTAGGATATTACCCCGATGCTTCTTTTTGCAACGGGTCCATGTGTTAATGTATAAATTGTGGCTTCTGCTAATATAGAAGAAACAGCTGCCAATAAAAAAGTTTGTTTTGAAATCATATCCATAGCTTATTTTCGACTTGTTCCAACCCTAGAGGGATGTGGAATGGATTTGTAAACAGCCTTTCATATCTGATGGCAAAGGGTCAAATTCTAGCATGATCAAGAAAACTCCCCATGGTGTAAGGCAGGTCAGGTACTGGCTGGAGCTCAATTGGAAGGAAGTCGATTGACAATGATTGAAGAAAGTATCCCAGTTATGGGTCACTGAGCTGGCTGTAATTAATTTATGAGATTGACACATTCAGGCTCAAACAGCTGCCTCCTTCTCTCCGCTAAGTGGCATGAAGGGTAAAATTCAATCTATTGCTGCTGATTCAGGATTTACGGGAGCAAGGCAAGTTGTTCCAAATGCTTTTAAACGGCAGTCTACCATTTCTGCTTTTGATCCCAGGTTGCTCTCCAGACATTTTTCAAATGCTTGTCTCATTGATCATTTTAGGGCATTGCCCTTTGCAAACCAGGTGATGTGGTGATGGTTTGCTTGGCTTGGCGCTAAAAGGAAGAATCAGGAAGAAAGGGGAATTGATGAGGGGTGTGTGATGTGACACTCTCTCTCTCTCTCTCTCTCTCTCTCTCTCTCTCACACACACACACACACACACACACATTCATAGAACCATAGCATTGTAGAGTCGGAAGGGACCTCGAGGCTCATGTAGTCCAACCTTCTTATCCATAGTAGACAAGCTGGTCTGTTGACTTCAGCAGGCCTACTCTAAGTATGACTTATCCAGATACCAACCATGGGGTGTCACTGTCGGGTCATTACTTAGCAGCAGCCTTTGAATCTAATCTAAGGAACAATTGATTCCAAAATAATGGAATTGTGTCCACACGGGAGCTGATAACTAACACGGATTCAAACAGCGTTGGGAGCAATGCCAATGAGAGCCAGTGTGGTGTAGTGGTCTGAGTGCCAGAGAAGGATCTTGGATAGACCAGCATTCAAATCCCCACTCAGCAATGATGTGTATTGGTTGACCTTTGGCCAGTCACTGCCTCTCAGCCTAACCTACCTCACTGGGTTGCTGTGAGGATTAAATGGGGAAGCGGTGGTGGTGGTGGGGAGAACCATGTACACCCCCTCGAAAACTTTGGAGAAAAAGGCAGGATATAAATGCAATAAATAAATAATATACGCTCTTACATGCGCACACTGTACATTTAAAGCACACATCTTTCCCCAAATGACCTTTGGAACTGCAGTTTGATAAAGATACTGAAGTTATTAAAGGTAAAGGTAAAGGGACCCCTGGCCATTAGGTCCAGTCGCGGATGACTCTGGGGTTGCGGCGCTCATCTTGCGTTATTGGCTGAGGGAGCCGGCGTACAGCTTCTGGGTCATGTGGCCAGCATGACTAAGCCGCTTCTGGCGAACCAGAGCAGCACACGGAAACGCCGTTTACCTTCCTGCCAGTGCGGTACTGATTTATCTACTTGCACTTTGACGTGCTTTCAAACTGCTAGGTTGGCAGGAGCAGGGACCAAGCAATGGGAGCTCACCCCGTCGCGGGGATTCGAACCGCCGACCTTCTGATCGGCAAGCCCTAGGCTCAGTGGCCACCCGCGTCCCTATTCCCCTCCTCTATCATGTTCTCCTTACTCATGTCCCTCCCCACAAATAAACTTCCAAATGCTTTTATTTGTATGGAAGAGCACTCTGACCCTTCAATCATTTCCCCTTTCCCTTCACTACATCTTTTTCTAGCATCCTCCTCTCCTAAAAGGAGTGGAGTGGAGGGGGCAAGATGGTTGTTAGTAGATAGAGATCTGCTTATTTTGGAACTGAATCATTGAACTCCAAAGCCTCATTTTTGGCAACCCAAGAGCTGTTATTTAAGAGAAAGGAAACTGTGTCAAGGGCTGTTGCTCAAAGACAGTGGCTGGATCTTTTCAGATGTCAAAGATGGCAGCTATAATGAAAATAAAATAAAATAAAATGCAGGAACCTTACAGCTGCCTTAAACCTCTTAAATGACAAACCTATAATTTGTGGGGGGGGGGGAAGGGGAATGATTCCCTGAATGCACGTCATATCTATGAGTTCCAAATTGCCGAGTTCTTGTCGAAATTGGTTTCTGCCCAGGAGGAGATAATGTCAGTCAAGTCACTTGCTTTCTGGTGTGCCTCTGGGGAATGTGGGGAGGGGTGTGAGAGGGTTGGGGCTGGGAAAGAGAGGAGCCTTCCCATTCACATTTACAGTCCTTGTTGGAGAGCTAAACGTTAAATTCAATTTCAGTTCCTTCGCTGGGGCTTCGCCAGCACGTCAGAGCAGGGAGCACACATGGCTGCAAAGGAGAAGTCAGGTGGAAGGAAGCCCTCTGATATCGGCATCAAACTTTGCAAAATCAAATGAAATCAAAATTTATTGGTCAACCCAATACAGGCCAGAGTTGAAAATACAAATCAGCAAACATTTTTCTTTTTTAGCAAGCAAGCAGAGATGATAGGAACAGCATAAGAAATCACACATGCTAAAACATATATAATACATAGAACATGCATATACAGATGGCACACACATCTCAGGTTGTGATGCTAGAATCTGAGGCTTTCCTGAATCAGGAAGCTTTTAGGTAAAGGTAAAGGGACCCCTGACTATTAGGTCCAGTCATGGATGACTCTGGGGTTGCGGCACTCATCTTGCGTTATTGGCCGAGGGAGCCGGCGTACAGCTTCCAGGTCATGTGGCCAGCATGACAAAGCCACTTCTGGCTAACCAGAGCTGGGCACGGAAACGGCGTTTACCTTCCCACTGTAGTGGTACCTATTTATCTACCATACTTGCACTTTGACGTGCTTTCGAACTGCTAGGTTGGCAGGAGCTGGGACCGAGCAACGGGAGCTCACCCCGTCGCGGGGATTCGAACCGCCAACCTTCTGATAAGCAAGCCCTAGGCTCTGTGGTTTAACTGTAAACTTACTCTACACTTAACTGTATTGAACGTAACAGTCTTAGCCATGCTAGACAGCAGATGCACCAAACTTTGCAGGGAGTTGTGTTAGCTTTGTCTTCTTACAAAATTTTTTTAATTGTGGTACAAAATTTTTCAGGATTTCAGCAGGATGCTATGGGTAGAGAATCGTAACAGAAATTTCCAGTGCTCATTTATTCATCCCATGTCCAGAAGGGAAATCAATCCAGTGAATATGAACAGTATTCATTGTTGTTCCTTTCAGTCTGCAAATGATACATAATTTATTACCTCTTTACGCCCCTCCTGCACTTGCATTGCTTTTCCTTTGCATTGAAATGAATGGGATGGAAGAAGGACCATCTAATTTGCATATAACACCACTCCTCCATCTGGCTTCAAAAGGGAGAGGAGTGGGCAGAGGGTATGTAAGGGCCTGCCACCAATCTCCTCATCTGCCACCACCCTGTGGTTTTTATTTTCTAAACTGTCTTGTGATCCTTGGAGGATGGGTGGTATAGAAATATAATATAAAGAAATAACGACAACAACAACAACAACAATTTTATTATTTATTAACACCCCCCCCCCCAATAATCTGGCTGGGTTTCCCCAGCAACTCTGGGAGGCTTACAGAATATGTAAAACATAATAAAGCATCATAATGGTTAAATAAATAAACAAATAAAGAAAGAAATTTGTATTTAAGGTCACCTCTTGCACGCAAGGGGCACTGTGGGTTAAACCACAGAGCCTAGGGCTTGCCAATCAGAAGGTCGGCGGTTCGAATCCCCACGACGGGGTGAGCTCCCATTGCTCGGTCCCAGCTCCTGCCAACCTAGCAGTTTGAAAGCCCGTCAAAGTGCAAGATGATAAATAGGTACCGCTCCGGCGGGAAGGTAAACGGCGTTTCCATGTGCTGCTTTGGTTCGCCAGAAGCGGCTTAGTCATGCTGGCCACATGACCTGGAAGCTGTACGCCAGCTCCCTTGGCCAATAATGCGAGATGAGCGCCGCAACCCCAGAGTCGTCCACGACTGGACCTAATGGTCAGGGGTCCCTTTCCCTTGCTCCCCGCAGGGTAAACTCGTCCAGTTGGCAGGCTAAAGGTATAATTTTGGATGCTTTCCCACACTAGGTCTGTTTCTCCTGTACAGTTCATAATTTATTTTATTCTTTTCTTAAATAAAGTGGCCCTAGTTCAAGCAGTATATAAATTTTTATGAAATAAATAAAGAAAGAAAGAACGAACAATACCTATGGGACATGCACTGGTTGGAAATGAAGCGATAGATCTACCTCAAATATTTTGCAGCAGTAAATGGTATCATAAGCGGTCTCTCTCTCTCTCTCTCTCACACACACACACACAGAAATATTTTTCTTTGTTTTTATCATTACAATTTTGCTATCAAACAGTTTACATACAGTAATCATTTTGTGAGATTCTCTGAATCTCGTAACTTCCCCCCACCTCCCCTACATGGGTCCTCATTACAATATTTAAAACCATATCAGTACGTTCTCCACAATTTTCATTTTTCCAAATTATCCATAATCTTCGTTACTTTACAATTGATTCTTAGAGTTCAGCTAAGGTTTTGATTTGCTTACAGTGGTCTCCTAGGTAGTAAGCGGGGTCACATATAAAGGTCCCGACGCCATCGTGAAAACAAAGAATGACATGTGATAGCAGAAAGGAAGCTTGGAGAGCCCCTAATTTGCAAAGCCCAAATCTGGGAAGAAATGTGAACGAGGGAGATTTTAAAAGCACCCTAATATGAGAGGTTGAAGTCTACATTGGTATGTGTAGATGCACCTCTCCGGGGCACAGCACAGAGAACTGATTCTGGGGTGACAATGTGCATTCTTTCCTTATGTTCATCCAGAATGGAACAGCGAAGGAGTTACGTTGGCCCCTACTCCCCTGGACAAAGTTCCTTGAGGTGTTCTGCATGCTTGAGAAGTTTCCAAATAAATCATTTGGGTGGCATCTGACCAGAGTCAGACTAGCTCTCGAGCAGCAGGAATGATTACTGCTTCATCAGCTTGATACTTCAGAAGTGTCAACACAGGAAAGTAAATTGGCGTTAGGTGCTGGTGGGGATAAACACCCTTGCAGAATCCAGGCAGACCCTTTTTCATTGCTAAGTGATGAAAGCCTGATAGGAAGAGGCAGCACCTTCTTTATTCCATGAGCTGGCAGGAATGAGTAATGCCCGAGAGTCTGTTTAGCAATACGAGCGGCAATCAAGGCATGTGAGCATTGCATGCAAACAAGAGAACACGTTTTGATTTCTTTCCAATGGAGAGCAATAATAGGGGACAACATTTATGTGTTTATTTTAGGCTGGGGGGCAGGAAACCTAAGGTGATTCATTCCTTGAGGTCTCTCTCTCTCTCTCTCTCTCTCTGGGCAAAAATTATAGCAGGGGAACTCTCTTCCGCTGTTCCATCCTTTTCCAGGTTTTTAAAAATGCCAGCTATTTTCATCACGTTGGAAAAAAATGGTAAGGGAATTAACCCCTGTTGCCCTAGTCTACAGCCTCTGAAGGGTGCAGCAATGCTGCAGGATACCTTCAGAGCCCAATGTCTACTCAAGTCTACAGTGGTGACTTGGTGGGATTCTTTGCTAAGGATGTCTGGATGTCTCTTTGCATCACAAGGCTCCTGTGAGGCTTAAATATTCATTTAATCCCTTCCCCCCCTCACCAGAGTCTCTGTGGTGTCCAGGACTGTGCAGTCACTACATTCATAGCCCTATATTTTAGCCGCACCCATCTTAAATCTGCCTCTCCTCAGCTTTCTTTGCTGCCTTTGAGGCCAGGGAGATGTTATTCTTATAGCTTCATCATTTCCTGCTGCCTTGGCTTGCCTTTCCATCGCATTATATGCAGGTGGGCCTGAGAAGCCAGGATTACTTTAGCAAGTTTCTGTTTACATTCAGCTTTGTCAGAGCTACGGTAGTAAATTACAGCAGCCAAGGCTGTTCATGGCTACCTCCCTTTACTTGGCTTGTAGGTGTGTTGGGAGACTGGAAAAGTGTTGGATCCAAGCTTTCCTCTGGAACCCTCCTCCTTGTTTAATGCTACTGAAGTCAGAGCTTCAACATTGGTAGGGTAAAGGCTACAGATGTATCTGTTGTATTGTAGTGGTTAGAGTGTTGGACTATGACCTGGGAGACCAGAGTTTGAATTCCCAGCCTTAAAGTTCACTGGGTGACCTTGGCCCAGTCACTAACTCTCAGCCTAACCTACCTTGCAGGGTTGCAAGGATAAAATGGGGCGGAAGAGAACTATGTATGCCACCTTGAGCTGTAAAGATGAAATGTAAATGTGATCAATTGATTTAAAAAAGGGAAAGAACTCCAATACTGCTGCTGTTACTAACATGCTGGAATTCTGAGTTTGTTTTAAGTTTAAGTTTTAGGTGTGTGTGTGTGTGTGTGTGTGTGTGTGTGTGTTGTAGTTTTTGTTTTTGTTTTGTTGCAAGCTGTTCTGGATGGGCCTTGCCCATAAAAGTGGCATATAAGTATTTTAAGGTAAAAATAAAAGTATACAATTAATCAACAACATCAAGCTTTTTGTTCTTGTCTTCAGTCATCTGCAGTGTGTGCATTCTCTTTTCCAGAACCTGAAAGGATGGAATTTCAGATCATGCCATTCCCCCAACAGCACAATAAGAAATCCCACCTGGGGTGGGGTGGGGGGTTTGTATGAAACAACCCAATTTCTTTTGGATAAGGCAAAGAGAAAGCATTCCGATTTCATGAAGGAAAAATAGTGGGGTGGGAAATTGAAATGATTGCTGTGCCAAAGGTGGAAAACAGTCTTAATTCCCATTTCAATGGGTTTAATTGTTGCTGTTGCCTCAGCACAGCCCCAGCAATGAATTAGATGCACTCTGCAATGCCACACTATTCAGCACAGTTGCTTGACTGGGTAATAGGGCTATATATATTTTTTGGAAATACGAATTAGTGATGGCTGTATGCTTCATTTTCGACTAATAAGCAAACAACTTTTAAAGATATATATAATTGGAGTGCTGGCTGCCCTTGAAATTCTTTGAGCTTTAGGGACTGAGCGCTTGAGGCAGCAAGAGGGATGAGCATCCAGGGAATTTGAGGGTAACACAACAATCAGATATAAAATTTTTAATGAGCTCTCTTTTGACACCGCAATTTGTCTTAGCGAGTTACTTCAGCACACAAGGCCAGGAGCCATATGTAGATGAGCTTTGCTTGTGACTGGTGGTTACCAGCCTGCTGCAGCTTCCAGGGCATATTTGGGTGATGAAATGATCTCGCAAGTAATGGGGTTGAAGAAGGCTACAAGTCATTTCCTTCAGGGAAACACATTGCTTTCATTTTTTAAGAGCGAGCTCACGCTGAGAGCTGGAAGTGCAGATTATTCCTCTACACCCCCCCCCCCTTTATTGTTGCAACTGAGTTTCAGGAAACAAAAACAAGAATCCTGTGCTTTGAGTCGGCTGCTTCCAGACACTGCTCAGTGCTTGGAATAAATTAGTATGGTTTAATGAAGGTCACTGAATATGGCAGGAGGGGTCTTTGGAGGGGTCCTGGAGGGATCGGCCAGCTCAGGGGCAGGGATGGGAAGAGCCTGGGGCATCAGAATCAGGTGACTCAGAAGAGGGTCTCAGTTTGCTCAGGAAGGCAAAGGTCTCAGGAAACACCGGAAACAGAGGATGAAGTTAGTGTGCTGGGGATCAAGGAACTGGATCTTGCAGAAGGGCCAAATGCGTTAGAAGTCCTCACTCCTATATTGCCAGAACCCCCTAGCTAGACTTCACCTGCTGTGGAACAGCCTCCTTCTGCCAGTGAGTTTTCTCCCTTGGAAGAGGCACCTGGTGACAAGCTGGATGCCAAGCAGGCACTAACTCCCCCTCTGTCTCCTAGGTCCTGGAGACACCAGCTCCAGAGACTGCAGGCTAATACTGAGCTAGAGTACTTCTTCATGCAATGCATAGTCAAACTATGCAACTTGTGATTCTGTGATGGCCACCAACCTAGATGGCTTTAAAAGCGGATTAGACAAATTCAGGTAGGAGGAGGATATTGATGGCTACTAGCCAAGATGGCTATGCTCTCCCTCCATATCTGGAGGCAGCAATGCTTCTGAATACCAGTTGCTGGAAAGCACAGCGTTGAGAGAGTGCTCTTGGGCTCAGGTTCTGCTTGTAGGCTTCCCATTTGGGCATCAGGTTGGCCACTGGGAGAACAGGATGCGGGACTAGATGGGCCACTGGCCTGATTCAACAGGCTCTTCTTAGGGAGACTCAGTACAAGTCAGCTTCCTATATTCTTGGGACCATCAGTCTGCAGTACTCCCAATTTGTCTTCACATATTCTGGTGTCTTTGGGTGCTCATCTGAAGAATACAATGATGTTCGAATAGAGCAATTGTGTAGCTCCCAAATGGACCAATAGCTGTTCTAAGCTACAAGACGAACCCATTTGCAAGTTTTTCTTTTCAGGAGCATATTGCCACTTTTCAATATTTTCCAAGTTGCTTTTGTCTCACTCACTCCGTTATGGATTCACAGAACACCTGTTCTTTCCCCGTTTTGTTTTGACAATTTCTGAGTGAGGCATCGATATGTGCATTTCATTGTTTCCTTATTTATGCTTTGTTCTCTTCTTGTGATATTTTCCAGAATTGTGGTTTATACATTTGTTTCCTACCTTTTGGTTTACTGGTGCTGATTTCTTTCTCCTCCCTCTTTTTTGCTTTGTACATTTGAGTTATATTGTATAAATAAATCTCACTTGATAGGCCTCCTGTAAGCTGTGCAGATGGTTACGGGTAGATTGCTGTTCCGATTTGGAGTGTTTTGAGTCAGAAAATAAAGCCAAAAGATATTTTACAGTGTGCATCATTCATTTTCAGTGCGAGAACCCTGAAAGGCATATGCTAAACTGTGTGCTGTAAAGGTAGCGTTGGACTTTTGGTGGTGGTGAAGAAATTTGGTTTGATATGCATTCAAATGTGAATCTAATCCACACTTTCTGGAACAATGCACGAAGCAAAAATGCAGCTATCTGTTGAAATTTTCGCTTTGAATTTTGCAATGTTAGTCTCCAGCCAAAAGTTGTGTACAAAATGCATATATTAATTGCAGGAGATGGCTGTCAGTGGCTATTAAACATGATGGCTATGCTCTGCCTCCATGGTTGGAGGCAGAAAATTCTTCTTAATGCAAGTTTCGGAAAACCACAGGAGAGGAGAGTGCTCTTGTGCTTGAATCCTGCTTACGGGTTTCCCATTGGGGCATCTGGTTGGCTGCTATGGGGACAGGATGCTAAACTGAATGAGCCATTGGCCTGTTCCAGCACACCCATAAGTTTTTATTGGTACAAAGCTACAAAGCCCAATCAGGATAAAATGGTTCTTCTCATGTAGGAAAACTTTATTATTACCATTCTCTTACATTTATACTCCACTCTTCTTCCATCACACTAATGAAAGTAATGTATGTGTGGTTTTTAGGTGCCCCCCCTTCAAACACTGACCAGACCTAGATTTGGTTAACTTTAGCAGGCATTGACCTCATGAGCCTTTAGACCATGTTATATCATCTCTTCAGAGTGGGTAAAAGTGTCATCTCTTAACTATCAGACTAGCCTTGGTTTACAATAAAGAGGAAAAAGTTCCAAAGTAGGGATAACTTTCACCTAGTTTCAAGTGATGGATTTCCCCCCACTTGCATCAACAATGATGATAATGAAACTTAATGTGACTATTATCTGTTTGTATGTTTCCATAAAGAAGATCCATTTTGTATTAAAGTCTCTGGGGTTTAGGTCTATAAAATCTCTTTGCTATATCAAATTGAAAGCTATCACTGTCTCCCAGCTTGACAGAAACTGATAATCCTGTCATTGCTAAATGTACCTGTAATATTTTCTGTTTGAACAGATCTTTATTCCAAAGTGATGAATATAAGGGAGTAAAAGCATATATTTAAAAAAGTGTTTTTAATGCTTCAAACTGTCGGTAACTTTGCCATTATTTTTGCATTGTGTCTTCTTGTGGATATTGTTAATCATTTAGGAGGGATAATTTGAGATTAAGAGATGTGATGAATTACATTTTTGACTTGGATGTGGGTGGATGGAAAGTATTTAAAATCCGATAGGATGATAATGTAACCAAATATAAAATAATGAATTAACGAGATCCTTAACTGATCAGAATCAGTTTGGGGGAAAGAAAAACTCATTTTACTTGCACAGCCATCAGTGATGCAGAAGCTCTGATCTTTAGCACCTGCCTTGAAGTATAATGCACATGAAGTCTATGGGAATTCAGCACTACTTTGATGGACAGGTCCTTCCAGGTCCAATCATAATTTTTGTTCTGCATTTTGAATTGTAGGGCTGAACTTAAGCCAAAAGGAAGGTAATCGTCAAATAGTCAAGCAGAGTTTTTGACTGCAGAATCTGGCTAAGCCTGTGTTTGTATATCTTTCATGTTAAATTGAAGTCTTTCACCTTTTCATTTGCTTTGTATGGTTTAGATCAAGCTCAAAATTTAGGGGTCTTAGGCTGCATTCCTATATCCATTTATCTGAAAGTCAGTCCCATTGAACCTACTGGGGCTTAAGTCTGAATAGATACGTATAGGATCGTACTGCCAGATTTCTGCCTGAGCTTCTGGGTGAACATGGGAAGTTGCCTTATACTGAATCCGACCATTCGTCCATCTAGCTCAGTATTGTCTACACTGACTGGCAATTGCTTGCCAGGGTTTCAGACAGGATCCCCCCCCCATATTTTCTTATATGTCTAAATGCCAGCCCTGATACTAAAGTAGGAGAGACAGTTGAACCCCATGTCTCTTGTCTAGGATGTACATTAAAATTTCCCAGTAATGTTGTGGGGAAAGCCTGATAAATATTGTTTCACACAGTTTGGGATTAAGATGACATGATTGCTACAATGAATGCCTTGCATTTCATTTCTAATTCATGCTCCCCTTCATTCCATTTTTGATGAAATAGCTCCGTTCCCATTAAAATTGTCAGTTCTTAAAATTACAATCTTTTGATGAGCACATCTAAGAAATGACCTTTCTTCATTGTAAATACCATAAAAACTGCATTTTTGCAGAATGTAGGCAGGCTCGAGGGATGGACCTGCCTTAATATATGGAATATTGCTTTCAAAGTACACTAATTGACTAAATTAATAATGCCTTTCCTTCTCTTTCAGCTCCTATAAGGGACGTGTGGATTTGAATCACTCTCCAAAGGAATGAATCATTGGCTATCTCGTTTTGATTCCTTTTTTGCATTCATTATAAAATTATAAATGAAAGCCAAGGTCACCTTTTTGGCATGGGGCATTTTGTTTGTGAATGCAATGGAGGATAGTGGACTAGATGTGGCATTGGCCTTTTCCTGCAAACCCTTCTTATGTTCTTGTGAACAATAGATCTTTTTTTTTTGGGGGGGGGGAACCTACTACATTGGAATATACACAACCACCAGAATGTTCCTAAATGTTATAGATATTTCAGTTTTTGAGTTTCAACATTTCTATTTTTAAAATATTTTTCTTTGCTTTACTGCAAACCCCTGCATTTCTTCATCACCTCCAAAGAAGGTGTGGGGGCAAAACTCAATGAGGGGTGTGGGGTGGGGCTTGCCCCACTTCCTATAGCCTTGTCGTTGCCAAGCCTGCCCCCGGTCATTGTGTCTTGAGGCTGATGGCCTAAATTGTCATTTTCCATACACAGATCTTCATGCACAGATCTGTTCAGAATCCTCTATGCAACTGAGAACTCATTGCAATCAGGGGTTTCCAGTTACAGGAAGGATTTTAAGCCCATTCAGCTGAACATACTAAGGTTTCCCCTTCAGCACTTCTGACTCAGTGCTGGAAACTCAGAGGTGGAGTGAGTGAGGATGTTGAGTGCAAGACTGACGCATGGCTCCACACTTCATGGTTTATGTTCACACTTCTTTTTTTAAGGTCTGAAGATTGTCCTGATCTATGAGAATGTCACCACTGTGGATATGTCATGCCCCAAGCAAGGGGAAGACCAGTAGTCCCAAGCTTCCAAGAACAAAGGAAGGCGAGGCAAAGCAGGATCAGCACCTTGGAGAGGAGCATGTGTGCACATTTCAGGATTACGGTTAACAATCCTGCAGCTGAGGCAGAATATACCTGTTGTCTCAGCAGTGTGCTGGCAAATCATTATAGCTTGGGTTAGGCATTCATTGCCAGAGGCCCCCCAATACTGAATCTGGCCAACTGATGCCTTTCCCTTTATCTGCTGGCTTCTTCTATGCCCTAGAGCAGTGTTTCCCAACCTTGTGCCTCCAGCTGTTTTCGGACTACAATTCCCATCATTCCTGACCACTGGTCTTGCTAGCTAGGGATGATGGGAGTTGTAGTCCCAAAACATCTGGAGGCACAAGGTTGGGAAACACTGCCCTAGAGTTTCAAGCTGTAGGGATATCTCCTTAGGGTTCAGGGGGAGATATGCAGGCTCTGGCGACTGTGGCTCCACATGGGACTGGCCAGTGAGTGGATCAGTCTATTCATTGGGACTGCTGTCAGAGGAGGGCACTGCCTCTGAGAGTTCCAGGTCAGGAATCATGGCAAAGAGGGCTACCAGCCTTCCTTAACCTGGTGTTCTCCAAATGATGTTCCACTCCATTCAGCCCCAGGCAGCATGGTTAAGTAGTCAGGGGTGATGGGAGTTGTTGAGCACATATATATTAGTGTGTGTGTGTGTGTGTGTGTGTGTGTGTACAGTTGGTATAGATATACCAACATGAGGGAGTAGGAAGAGAGATAAAACAACTACAGTCATACCTTGGTTTAAGTACGCTTCGGTTTGAGTACTTTCAGTTTAAGTACTCCGTGGACCCGTCTGGAACGGATTAATCCACTTTCCATTACTTTCCATGGGAAAGTTCACTTCAGGTTAGGTACACTTCAGTTTAAGTACTCAGTGGACCTGTCTGGAACGGATTAATCCACTTTCCATTACTTTCCATGGGAAAGTTTGCTTCAGGTTAAGTACTGTACAGACTTCCGGAACCAATTGTGTACTTAAACTGAGGTACCACTGTACTTCAATTTGGGGGAAATATTCAGGGGGGAAAGAATCCAAAATAAATGTCGGGACTTCCATCACCCCAGACCCATGCTGGCTGGGGCTGATGGGAGCTGTAGTTCAAAAGCATCTAGATGGCATCCTAATGACTACCTGTGCCATGTACCAGTGCTGGAAGATTCAGCACAGAGAATAGAAAGTCTTTTTCCATGCAGCACATAGCTAAACTATGGAACTCACTCCCACAGGGGGCAGTGATAACCACCAACCTAAATGGCTTTAAAAGAAGGTTAGACAAATTCTTGAAAGAGTGATCTATTGATGGCAACCAGCTATGATGGCTGTGCTTTACTTCCACAGCCACAGGCAGTAATGCTTCTGAATTCCAGTTGGTGGAAGGGAGAGTGCTCTTTTGCTGGAGCTTGTGGGGCTTCCTATAGGGGTGTCTGTTTGGCCACTGACAGAGCAGGATAGTGGACTAGATGTGCCAGTGGCCTGATCCTGCAAACCCTTCTTATGTTCTTGTGAACAATAGATCTTTTTTTGGGGGGGAACCTACTACATTGGAATATACACAATAACCAGAATGTTCCTAAAAGTTATAGATATTTCAGTTTCTGAGTTTCAACATTTCTATTTTTTAATTGTTTTTCTTTGTTTTACTGCTAGCCATAAAATGTTCTGCATCTACAGTCTGTAGGAGTGAAAACAATTATATGAGACATTATTAACACAGCATAGAGTACCTGTGTTGGTATACATCAGCATTTGCAGTAAGTCAGAAAAGGCAAGCAGATTCTTCCAGAATTTATCTTACCTCTTTCTCCCTTGCCTCTATTATTATTGTCTCAATTGTTTTTGTTATATTGTCAACATGATGAAATTTACCCACTCAAATATTGAATTTTAGAGGATTCTATGGGGTGCCATTTGGAAGGGGCTAGAACATTTGCTTCTATTAATACGTTCAAGATGAAGACTTAATGATCTAGATTGTCAACAAAAGGTTTATGGGACTAAAGGGGATGTTATAATTTGTCGTTGAATTGATTCTCTCCCCACAAATGGGTTTATTTTAAGACATCAACAGTATGCTTAAGGAAATAAGAGGATTTTTTTTTAATGCTAGGAGAACCATGTGATAGATATGATTAAACTTTTCTATTTGATTTTGTGTTTGGCTTGTAATGAGCAATAAAATGTGCTAATTTGTAATTGTAAACCATAAACAAACAGGATGAAATTCAGCAGAGATAAATGAGAATTCCTGTGTTCAGGTCCAGAACAAACAAACAAAAACAAACACTGCAAATCCAAAGGCACAAGAGTAGACGAGTTTGGTAGCAGTCCATGTGAAAAGGAACTGTAGTTTCACCCTTCGCAGAATAATAATAATAATTTATTATTTATACCCCGCCAATCTGGCTGAGTTTCCCCAGCCACTCTGGGCGGCTCCCAATCAAGTGTTAAAAACAATACAGCATTAAATATTTAAAACTTCCCTAAACAGGGCTGCCTTCAGATGTCTTTTAAAAATAGGACAGCTGCTTATTTCCTTGACATCTGATGGGAGGGCGTTCCACAGGGCAGGTGCCACTACCGAGAAGGCCCTCTGCCTGGTTCCCTGTAACCTCACTTCTCGCAATGAGGGAACCGCCAGAAGGCCATCAGCACTGGATCTCAGTGTCCAGGCTAAACAATGGGGGTGGAGATGCTCCTTCAGGTATACTGGACCGAGGCCATTTAGGGCTTTAAAGGTCAGCACCAACACTTTGAATTGTGCTCGGTAACATACTGGGAGCCAATGTAGATCTCTCAGGTTCGATGTTATGTGGTCCCGGCGGTTACTCCCAGTCACCAGTCTAGCTGCCGCATTCTGGATTAATTGCAGTTTCCAGGTCACCTTCAAAGGTAGCCCCACGTAGAGCGCATTGCAGTAGTCCAAGCAGGAGATTACTAGAGCATGCACCACTCTACCTGCGGGCAGGTGGGGTCTCAGCCTGCATAACAGATGGAGCTGGTAGAAAGCTGCCCTGGACACAGAATTGACCTGTGCCTCCATGGACAGCTGTGAGTCCAGAATGACTCCCAGGCAGTGCACCAGGTCCTTCAGGGGCACAGTTACCCCATTTAGGACCAGGGAGTCCCCCACACCCACCCGCCCCCTGTCCCCCCCAAACAGTACTTCAGTCTTGTCAGGATTCAATCTCAATCTGTTAGCCGCCATCCATCCTCCAACCGCCTCCAAGCACTCACACAGGACCTTCACCGCCTTCAGTGGTTCTGATTTAAAAGAGAGGTAGAGCTGGGTGTCATCTGCATACTGATGAACACCCAGCCCAACCCCCCCCCCCCGCTGATCTCTCCCAGTGGCTCCCAGAACTACAGTTATCAGCAGCCTTAACAAACTACGGTTCCCAGGATACTTTGGAGGAAGTTGTGTGCTTGAAATTTATGGTGTGCATGCAAACTTAGCTGATCACAATTCTGAGCACGAGCCATCGTGTGACATGGCACCAAAAAAATGAATGTGGTCTTAATCTGTATTAACATATGCAGAGTGCCCAGGTTATGAGAAGTATCAAAAGAACTGTGTGTTCTGGGCACTATGTTTGAAGAAGGACCATTGGCAAACTGGAACAAGTCTTAGGGGGTGACAACCATCAGGGCTGGTCCTACCATTAGGCAGTGTGGGGGCAGCTATCTCAATCAGCCAGGAGCAACCACACATCCTCTACTACTCCCCTAAGTCCCCTAAGCTTGCCTACTCTGTGTCTCTTAAGATAAAAGGTAAAGGTAAAGGTAAAGGGACCCCTGACCATTAGGTCCAGTCGTGACCGACTCTGGGGTTGCACGCTCATCTCGCATTATTGGCCGAGGGAGCCGGCGTATAGCTTCCAGGTCATGTGGCCAGCATGACAAAGCCACTTCTGGCGAACCAGAGCAGCACATGGAAACACTGTTTACCTTCCCACTGTAGCGGTTCCTATTTATCTATTTGCATTTTGATGTGCTTTCGAACTGCTAGGTTGGCAGGAGCTGGGACTGAGCAACGGGAGCTCACCCCGTCACAGGGATTCGAACCGCTGACCTTCTGATCAGCAAGCCCTAGGCTCAGTGGTTTAACCCACATCGCCACCTGGGTCCCCGTCTCTTAAGATAGGCGGCTGCTTTCAGATAATTGTGAAGGATGTTATCCCATCGCCGGTGTTAAAAAACTGCCGGCCAACTCTGAAACTTCTGTTGGTCCAAAATGCGGCAGCTCGATTACTGACTGGGGCTCCATTTAGATCACATATAACCCTCATTTTAAAACAGTTGCACTGGCTGCCAGTTTGTTTCCAGACCCTTTGCCCTTCCCAAAGACTCAGAACCCAAGTCCTCAAAAGACTGCCCTCTTTCAGGTGTCAGCCGAGGGGGCAGTGACTTGTTTCAGACCAGAATCTTTCCCCAGCTCTATATACCGTTGCCGGGAATTGAACCTCCTGCAAATGAAACAGATACTCTACCCACTGAGCTACAACCTTTCCCTTATCTTTCACTGGGAGTATTTAAGCAGAGGCCATCTGCTGTTTCATCCTGTAGTTCTTGCATGCAGCAGGGGGTTGGACTAGATTACCACTCAGGGCATTTCAGACTCTAAAACGTGCGCTCTCTCTCTCTCTGTGTTATTATCTGAAGCATTATAAATAGGTTGTGGCTAATTTGTTAATCTTGCATGTACTCCTCGGGGGTCAAGTGGAAGGTGGGTCAGATGTAGATTGTTCCCCGGTTTTTCTTCACCTGTAAGCTCTGGGTATTAATGTGCAAATCCGCATGATGCACTGCAGATGAATTTGCTGCACTCCATCTGGCAGCTGAGGAGACAGAGAAAATTAGTCAGGAACTTTATTAATCACTTGGGGATCAGCTGAGCACCGCAATTAGCCTGGAATGGCATTTTAAAAATGTTGCAGATAGTGTACTGTAAATCAGCTCCGACTTAGTAAATCAAAGTGCATTGGGGAAGTTGACTTCCTAAAGCCAGTAGTCTGTGTATCATATTGACTCATCAGACCTCAAGCTTCTTTTGGTCTGGACTGGGAGGGCGTCACTGGTATGAAGTAGGAATGGCAGGTGAGTTCTCCCAAGTTCGGGTTGGGATTGAAGCTTGTGGTTCAAGGGATACAAAACTGAGACTCCTAACTTACAAAATTCATCTCCTGGATGCTGTAAACCAGAGTGCTTGGGAGAGGGTGCCCAAAGCCTGCTACAACTCCCCCAAATCATCCTGACTGCCCCCTGAGCCCCAAACACTTCTTTCATTGCTTTCCTCCTTCTTAGAAGTTTCAGATTTGCTCAGATTTGATGACACATAGAATCACAGGGAGCCAGTGTGGTGTAGTGGTTAAGAGCGGTAGACTCATAATCTGGGGAACTGGGTTCGCGTCTCCACTCCTCCACATGCAGCTGCTGGGTGACCTTGGGCTAGTCACACTTCTTTGAAGTCTCTCAGCCCCACTCACCTCACAGGGTGTTTGTTGTAGGGGAGGAAGGGAAAAGGAGATTGTGAGCCACTTTGAGACTCCTTCGGGTAGTCATAAAGCGGGATATCAAATCCAAACTCTCCTCCTCCTCCTCCTCCTCCTCCTCCTCCTCCTCCTCCTCCTCCTCCTCCTCCTCCTCCTCCTCCTCCTCCTCCTTCACAGAATTGTAGAGTTGGAAGGGACACTAAGGGTCATCTCGTCCAACCCCCTGCAATGCAGGTATCTCAGCTAAAGCATCCATGGCAGATGACTATCCAACTGCTGCTTAAAGACCTCCAAGGAAGGAGAATCTACAACCTCCTGAGGGAGATCGTTCCACTGTTGAACAGCTCTTACCATCAGAAAGCTCTTCCTCATGTTTAGTCGGAATCTCATTTCTTGTAACTTGAAGCCATTGGTTTGAGTCCTAAGCAGGAGAAAACAAGCTTGCTCCATCTTCCATGTGGACTACTTTCTGAAGGACTTTGTCTTAGTGTTAGAGCATCTGTGTTGGATTTAGAAGGTCCCAGGTTCTATTCCTGGCATCTTCAAGTAAGACTGAGAAAAGTTCCTGAGTCAATCCCTGGAGAGCCACTGCCAGTTAGAGTAGACAGTCCTAAGCCCAATGGCCTGACTTGGTATAAGGCAGCTTCCTATGTACCTAAGGACATTGGAAGATCTGTAACTCAGTTGTAGAACACCTGCCTTGCATGCAGAAGGTCCCAGTTCCAATCTCTACTTAAGGTAGGCCTGGGAAAAGCCCCAACCCAAAGCACTGAGCTGTGGCCCTTCCTGGTTCATTGGCCAGGGCATCCAACACACCCCAAATATTGCTGAATGGGAGGAAGTAAATTTCTCAGCACCGTAACTCAGGCAGGGCTTACAAAGATTAATTTTGTTTACACTGGGAAGGATATCTGTTAACTTAGAACGAACAGGCAGGGGAAAACATCTTGCCCGCCGCTGGGAACCATCGTAACGCCACAGTTGGCTTAATTGCTTTGCCACTGCTTTTATAATTAAGGCCCATTAACTTGTCACGTATTGATAACAGGGATGACCCCCTGAAACAGGCAGCAAGAGGGAAGTCTCGTGGATGCCTCGTATTTCCATGCGGCTCTGTTAATCCTTTTTGGTCGTTGGGTGAAGTGATATGTGAGATAAGTGGGAAGGAAGATTTGGAGAAAGTGTGGGTTGTTCTGCCAATGGAAGGACAGGCATCCCGTGCAATTGCCTTGCTGTTCCCATGATGGAAGAAAACCTGGCAAGTAAAAAAACCTGTAACAAAAAAACAGCTTGCTGGGTGAGGTGGAGCCACTCCGCTAGTTTCTTAGACAGTAGGTTGCTGGTGCTCACCAGGAGGCAGAGGAGAAAGGTGGTGTACAAGTGGCTTTGCTTGGCTTGCCAGTGCATTTGTACCCTGCGGTCTTTCCTGTTGTCTCATTCCTCCCTCTCTCCGCCCTGGCAGGCAATATCCCTCCAACCAATCAGGGGGATGGAGTGACACCCCCATGACGAAAGGCTGCAGCATCTGGGAGTTTTTCATAGAATCATAGAGTTGGAAGGAACCCAAGGGTCATCTAGTTCAACCCCCTGCAATGCAGGAATCTCAGCTAAAGCATCCATGACAGATGGCCATCCAACCTCTGTTTTAAAAACCTCCGGGGAAGGAGAGACCACAACTTCCCAAGGTTGTGTTTAGAAGAAAGTTGAGTAAGGGCTCCTTCACACTTCTGCTTTCCCCGCCTCTTTCCTCTGGGAAAACTCATTGTTTACCACTGGATTGTTTTCTCTCTGGATTGACATTTGTTCGGATTTAGCGATAGAGAGCTGGTTTTCTGGGGGAAAGGCAAAACTGCTCAGACCTGTGCCTAGATAGCGTGGGACAAGCAGAAAATCACTTGGACCTGTGCTTTCTAGGCATGGGAAAAATTGAAGTGTGGAGGAGCCATAAGAGACGACATGATAAATATTTATAAAATCATGCACGGCATGGAGAAAGTGGATAGTTTTACTCCCGCCCTGCTATAAACCTAGACGTTGTGGACAGCCAATGAAGCTGAATGCTGAAAGATTCAGGACAGATAAAAGAAGGGACTTCTTTATGCAGCACACCATTAAACCATGGAACTCACCCCCACAGGAAACAGTGATGGCTAAAATGGGTCTAAAAGAGGATTGGACTGATCCATGGAGGAGAAGGAAAAGAGTGGCTACTAGCTGTAGATACTGTTATTCACCTGCAGTTTTATGTAATGATGGGAGTTGTAGTCCAGCAACATCTGGAGGTCTGCATGCTGCCAATCCCTGAAATAAAATGAACATCCAGGAGGATTAATTTTCAAACCTTTATGTCACCCATAAAACTAAAGATATAACTGTACAGCACACATGGCCAATCAGAATGCAAGGCTTTGGTTTCTCACTATGTGTATATGCATACGAGCCAGTATGGTGCAGTGGTTAGAGTGTTGGATTAGGACCTAGGAGTTCAGCTCCCCACTTGGCCATGAAGCTCACTTGCCAGTCACTCAGTTGCTCAGCCTAACCTACCTCATGGGGTTGTTTTGGGGATTAAATGAGGAGGGGGAGAGCAATGTATGCCACCTTGAGCTCCTTGGAGAAAAATGTGGCATATAAATGCAATAAATATTGAGATAGATTTGGATATATCCTACCCTATCCATCAATTGGGATGGATTGAATTGAAATACTTTATTGTCACTTGTACAACTTGTATACAGTGAGATTACACGGATAGGGTAGGATATATTATTTATTAGTTATCCTTCCACTTACACACTTGAGTAAGATTTGCATCTAGTTCAGCAGTTATCAATATACCATCTTTTGCAGTGTTTAACACC
Source organism: Zootoca vivipara (assembly GCF_963506605.1). NCBI lineage: Eukaryota > Metazoa > Chordata > Lepidosauria > Squamata > Lacertidae > Zootoca > Zootoca vivipara. The sequence continues at coordinate 68,705,761 of NC_083281.1, forward strand.
GAAACTTGGGACAAAGCTGTGCAGCTTTCTACAATTATCCAGGATGCGTTTGGCAGACTGCATTTTCTTGTTTATTTATCCTTCTAAATAAAATAACAACACAGAAGTTTGTAATGTAGTAAGATAAAAAATATTGTTTACTTAAAGCTTCAGGCTTGATTCAAGCAAAAAATAGCAGTGAAATAAGTCAGGCAAAATGTATTTCTAGATTACAAAACACATGGTTTAGATCAAATATGGTGCCCAGGGACTGGGCAGAGGAGGAATGGTGGAGACCTCCTCCCCATCCTGACCCCGAGGAGGAAGAGGAAGGCAGTATAGATTAACAACAGTGATTTAAGGGAGGCCACAGCTCAGAGGCAGATGAGGGGAAAGGTTGGGAAATAATGGGAAAGGAGGAGGAGGAGGCAGAAGCGGAGCGACAGCTGACTCACACACTGTCATTAGAAAGCACCCCCCCTCCCAATATTTACATTTTTGGGTGCAATTTTGCCTAACATAATGGATTTGTGTATGCTGCTTTCACTAATATGTGACTTTATATGCATAGTTCAGTACACACATTTTCCTGTACATTACATTTAGCTTTGCAAAATTCAGAGAAGTGCAAATTTTGAAGGAGGGCCATAGTTTCAGTTCTCCTATTGTTTCTGAAAGTACAACTTAGGTAAGTTTACCTTTGTGTGTATGTGATTTTGACAGAAAAGAAATTCTGGGATGAATCATTGAAAGGAAGCCTCCCTCCAATATGTAATTACAATAAGATTGCAGGTATGATGCACTGATTATAGTTGTTTTCCTAGCTGAAGAGAGAATTTAAATCTGAGTTTTAAAATGCATTACACCAGAGGGTTCTTGCTGTGAAGGATGCGGGGGGGGGAAGGGGGGCAGAGATGACTTTCCCTCCCCCATGAGAATGAGCCAGAAATTCTGCTCTCGCTGAAATCATTTGGGAAACCTATTAGGGTCCAAGACCGCAGGATGTGCTTAGCGCATAATGGCATTGACACTCCAGAACATTGACTGTAACCCACATTTAACTCAAGTTATAAGCACCTGCTTGAAAGGAAGGCTCAAAGTGGTTCCCAGAATTCATTTTAGGTCATCTGTTAATGAAATATGTATGGTGATGATGCAACCCCATTGAGGGATAGAGCTTGGGAAACCTGGTATGGGATTCAGTCTGGGAAGAGGGCTGAGGGCAAGATGGAGAGGGCTGGTGGGCCACATTCAGGCCCTGGGTCTGAGCTTCCATAGCCCTGCCTTGAGAGCTAGTGTGATGTAATGGTTGGAGTGGTTGGACTAGGACTTAGGAGACGAAGATTCGAATCCCCACTCAGCCATAAAGCTCCCTGGGTTGTTGTTAGGATTAAATGGGGGGGGGGAGAACCATCTACCACCACCTCGAGGTCCACAGAGGAAAAGGTGGTATATAAACGCAATGAATAACTAAATAAGAACAAACAATTATGTGGAGGGATGCAGTAATTGCTTAGATTGTAATCTGAACTGGGAACTGTTTTTTTTGGGGGGGGGAGGGCTTTAAAAGCTCACCAGTCAACATTTCTGAACCTAGCGTGGGGAAACTTTATCAGCATCCCTGAAAGAAGGGACAGTGAATTGCCAGTCATACATGTGGAAAGCATCTAGGGGTCTTAGTAGACCACAAACTTAACATGAGTCAACAGTGTGATGCAGCAGCAAAAGAAGCTAATGCTATTCTAGCCTGCATCAACAGAAGTATAGTGTCCAGTTCAAGGGAAGTAATAGTACCACTCTATTCTGCCTTGGTCAGACCACACCTGGAAGACACCGTCCAGTTCTAGGTACCACAATTTAAGAAGGATTTTGACAAGGTGGAACGTGTGCAGAGGAGGGTGACCAAGATGATCAAGGGTGTGGAAACCAAGCCTGATGAGGAACAGTTGAGGGAATTGGGTAAACAGGTAACTGAGAGGAAATATGGTAGCCATCTTCAAATATCTAAAGGGCTGCCACATGGAGGATGGAGCAGGTTTGTTTTCTCCTGCTCTGGAGGGCAGGACCCAAACCAATGGATTCAAGTGACAAGAAAGGAGATGTTGACTAAACACCAGGAAGAACTTTCTGACAGTAAGAGCTGTTCAACAGTGGAACAGATTCCCATGAGAGGTTGTGGACTCTCCTTCCTTGAAGGTTTTTAAGCAGAGGTTGGATGATCTAGTCGAGATTCCTGCATTGCAAGAGGTTGGACTAGATGACCCTCGGGGTCCCTTCCAACTCTACCATTCTATGATTCTATGGTTCCCAAGTGAGACAGCAGCAGAGAAAAAGCAAAAGCAGTACATACTGCTTCAATGCAGGAATATATATATATATATAGAGTATACTATGGTTGCTGATGCTAATTAAATATGAGTGGAAGGCACACGGTTTGATGGTAACAGATGTGTTTTCATACAACAGCAGTTTGGCTGACTTATGATCTGACACTTGCTTCAGCCACAGGGTGTTATATCTGCAGGCATTTGGAATTCGTGCTATTTGGGGGACCAATTAGTTTGACTTAGTCACCCCCCCCACCTCCACAACACCACCCATGAATGTCGAGTATCCACAGACAGGTCACGTTTACATCACGTCTGCCATAGGACCCTCTACTTAGACAGACAGCACAAACATATGGTCTCTAATTCCAAACACTGCTCTGTTTAGACGAAGACTTGTGCTTTGGCAAGAAGCATCTGTTTCAGGGTGTGGGATTTTTTTTGGTGGAGGGGTAGATAATTTAAGCCAGGGGTTGGCAACATTTTTTTTGAGGCTGGGCTGGTCCACTCCCCAGCAGACCTCTCGGTGGGCTGGAGCGTGCGTGCGCTCAAGCTATTTCCAGCGCTATTCCAACCCAGAAGTCGGTCCCTGCAGAGAGGGGAAAAAATGGCGCAGCGAAAATAAAAAGCAGCACGGATTCCGCAAGCCGATCAATGGAACGGCCGTGGGCTGGTTCCAGGAAGCTCATGGGCCAGAACTGGCCCATGGGCCTTAGGTTGCTGACCTCTGATTTAAGCGGCAATCCTGTACTCACTAGGAGCAAATCCCGTTGTACTTGGTGGGGTTTACTGCAGAGAAGACGCATCAGGGTTGTATTCCAAATTCATGAGCATTATTTTCAGGCTGCAATCCTATCTCACCTGTATTTAGTAGGATTTACAACTGGGTACAAATGTGCAGGATTAGGTGATTAATTTATTTGTTTGCATTTGCACCCCACCACCTTCTTCTGAAAGGACCTCAAGGTGGCGCCTGTGGTTTCCCCCTTGCTCATTTAATCCCCACGAAACCCCAGTGAGGTCGGTTAGCCTGAGAGGCCGTGACTGGCCCCCAAGGTCACCCCCTGGTGTCTCCCAGGTCCTAGTGTCAGACTCTAAGCACTAGACCACGCTGGCTCGTTGTGGACGTATTTTGTGCTGCTGCTGCTGATCTGCAAGTTTCCAATTGAAATACTATCATGCCTTTTCTTCCAGGAGCTCAGGGTTTTGTACAAAGTTCCCTTTATCCTCATAACAACCCTGTAGGGTACTTCCGGGACCAATTACAGTCATATATCGGGTTAAGTACGCTTCAGGTTGAGTACTCCGCGGACCCGCCTGGAACAGATTAATACACTTTCCATTACTTTCAATGGGAAAGTTCACTTCAGGTTAAGTACGCTTCAGGTTAAATACAGACTTCCGGAACTGTGTACCAGTGTGTGTGTGTGTGTGTGTGTGTGTGTGTGTGTGTGTGTGTGTATACGCGTGTGATAAAGTTCTGTTCTGCCTTCCTCATTGCTCTGCATTTTTTAAAAAGATTCCTCTCAAAGTGTGTATTTAAATATATATATTTGGCTCTAAATACATATTTAAAGATCTGCTTTCTCTCAAATAAAATATTTAAATCATATATTTTATCTCAAAATACATATTTAAATGTGTATTTCCCCCTCAAATGGTGTATATAGACGCACACTCAGAATACATATTTAAATGTATGTTTTCTCTGAAAATATGCAAATAATGTGCAGATCAGAACTTAGCTGTCCTCTGGACTCCCTACTTCTCTGTATGTCGATCTCCCAGATACAACAGATTTCCTGGGTGTTAAAATCCTTTTTGGATTTTCAAAAAGAACACATATCAAGCGTGTTTGTACTTTCCACACTCCAATGTGTTGCCCAAAGAGGAGTACAAACATTTGCTCCATGAGGACTAGAACCATTCTCAGATTTATACAATGCCTCAGATGGGAAATGTCACACTCTGTTCTATGTAATTAGCACGGCGCACAGAACACTGGGAAAATCTCCTTCCCTAGCTTCACTGAAGTGAATAGGACACACCTGTTGCACAAAGGTAAAATTTATACCCAAGGCTCTGCCCAGTTTTGTCTATGGCCCTACGTAGCACTAATATTGGCCCCCAGAATGTTTCCCAGATGAGAGTGCGGCCCTCAGTCTGAGAAAGATTCCTTACGCTTGCTATAGTAGGAGGCGGCTGCTCAGGTGCAAGCTCTATGGAAATGAATAGGGTTTACTCCTAAGTAAACGGTATAAGCCTTGAAGCCTTGCATGGGATTATGCTATGAGTCACCACATGCCATTCATCCACCAGGAAATCCCCCTCTTCTGGCAATAGCACACAAGCAATATTGAACTTGCACGTCTCTTTTAAAAATGGGGTGCATGTCATGCTTGAACTGAATCTTCTTTCTAGTCACTGGCTCCTGAACCTTGTTGAGGATTTAAAATCACAGGATATAAATAGCGCCTTAGATTTATCCGTGGAGCCAACATCGAGTGAAAAGGATGCCGTGTTAGGACCTTCTTCTTGCCCGTTCCTTTCTGCAGTCGGAAGTGTTCAACTCCACCTTCACTCAATTCAAACCCCAGTCGAGGAATGAGAGAACAGGTGCCTGTAAGGAGATCCTTCTGGCATTGCATCTGTGCTGCCGTTTGTCCTCACTTCACCGTGCGGAGCCGAGAAACTTCCCAAGCAGCTGAAATGCCTTGAGGTCCCTCCTGTGTGCGAATCACAGAATCGGAAGGGACCCCAAGGGTTATGTAGTGTGTGTGTGTGTGTGTGTGTGTGTGTGTGTGCATGTCCGTGTGAAATGGGAAATGAGTTAGGTAGTGAAATAATTGCCTCGTGCATGCATTTGACATACCACGGATCTCTCTAATCATGACCTTGTTTTCCCAAGAAAAGCATCCCAGGCTTGACATTGACCTGTGATGAAGAGATAAGGTGGATATGGGATGAAAACAGGGGCGCCATGCTATTTCTTAATAACCTGGTCTCCAGCAGGATATATATATTGCTCTACTTCAATTATGTCTCCATCTCTCTATCGTTAAACTATGGAATTTGCTCCCACAGGAGGCTGTGATGGCCACCAACTTGGATGGCTTTCAAAGAAGATTAGACAAATTCAGGCTACTAGCCATGATGGCTCTGATCTATCTCCACAATGCTTCTGAATACTAGCTGGTGGAAACCACAGGAGGGGAGAGGGCTCCTGTGCTTGGATCCTGCTTGCTGGTTTCTCACAGACATCTGGCTGGCCACTTTGAGAACAGGAAGCTGGGCCAGATGGGCCATTGACCCGATTCAAATATCTATCTATCATCTATCTATCTATCTATCTATCTATCTATCTATCTATCTATCTATCTATCTATCTATCTATCATCTATCATCTATCTAATCATCTATCTATCTATCTATCTATCTAATCTATCTCTGTCTATCATCATCATCTATCATCTACCACATTAATGTTTCTAAAGTAAAAAAAGCAGTTACACAAAGATTAAAATATACAGTAAACACTCATAATTAAAATACAGGTGACTGTCAATTTACACAGGGGTTACTTACCAGGGATAGCCAAAATCACATATAATCAAAAGCAGGGGTCAGCAAACTTTTCCAGCAGGGGGCCAGTCTGGTCCACTGTCCCTCAGACCTTGTGGGGGGGGGGCGGACTATGTTTTTTTTTTGGGGGGGGGAGAATGAATTCCTATGGCCACAAATAGATGCATTTTAAATAAAAGCACACATTCTACTCATGTAAAAACACGCTGATTCCTGGACCATCCGCGGGCCAAATTTAGAAGGCAATTGGGCCGGATCCGACCCTCGGGCCTTAGTTTGCCTACCCATGGTCAAAAGACATCAGGTTCAATGGTGAGTGGAGCTGGATCTACACTGATATGTAATAACGCAATTAAAGGCTTAAAAAAACTATATAGCTCTCAATGCAATTTCTCATTGCCAATGGATCATTGCTCCGGAGCGCCCTCTGGTGTCACATTTCTATACTGCATTTTAAACGTTATAACCGACCAGATTCACCCTGGGGTTGGCAAAGTCTTTCCCCGCAGATGCCTGCCCCCTTTCCACTCCATTCCCCCCCCAAGAGTGCAAAGCTGAATGTGCACAAGTTGCGAGTTACCTGTACCTAATAAAACAGCCCCATTGAAACATCAAAATATAAGCATCCATATTGGAAACATGCAATAAAACAACATATCAATGAGAACAGGAGAACCTGGGTAGCGCGATGAAGGGAGTGGCTATGTAAACAGGTGCAGCTTCAAAATCCGGCAGAATGCCAATACAGATGAGGCATCTTGTCTTTCAGCAGGGAGGACATTCTATAACACCAGTACCATGAGTGAAAAAGCCTGCATCTGAATCATCATCAAAAGCTGATAATCATCAGACCACACACTCAGTTCCCTATTTTGGGAAAGAGAAAGGAAGAAAAGTTACTTCTTGCTGTTATCCTTGTTTGAGGATAACCACCCACATGTACAAATTTGTCTTAATGATGGATAGAACATCAAGTGAAAAATCTGCCCTGTGAGACTGATAGTTGACACACTTCTTCTACATATTGACTAAGTGTCTGGCCATTTCCAGTTTGCACAGAAAATTCCTAAACTGTGATTCTTTATTTTGCTTGGTAGTGTATGGGAAGTTGATTTCTCTGGTCACTGAAAGCGGCCTTGTGTGACCTTGGAGTAGTAATGTAGTTATGAAGTCTGTGTTTGCCTCTTCTCCCATGGATTCCAACATTGGGCCAGAATATGACAACCAGTAAGATTTTGGGTTGTGATGAGAGCACAAAGGGCAGGCCAAGACAGCTGAAAGTAAGGCCAAATTAAAAAAGGAAAATTTCTTTTCACAAAGAGCCAAAAGATTTCTGAAGAAGGGAAGCGGTTTCCCACACTGTTAAAATAACAACAACAACAGCAGCAGCAATTTTGTTTAGAGATAAGTCAAAACGACTCCTGGTTTTTCTTGATATGATTGATAATAATAATTATTGATAATAATAATAATGATATTATTATTATCAATAATAATTATTATCAATAATATCAAGAAAAACTAGGAGTCGTTTTGACTTATCTCTAAACAAAATTATTCTTATTTTTTTTAAAAAAAGCAAATTGCTTGTTGACCTTTCTGAGTCTGTGTGTAACCAGACCCAAGACTTTATTAGCAAAACAAAGGTAGTTACTGACTAAAACCTTTTGACATTGCATGTAGCGCTCCCTCTAAAGAATCTTGAAAACACAGCATTAATCACCAGTGACAAAGCATTAACCTTTTTGTAGCCTCCTTTAATTAAGGAAAAGAAAGAGCTATGGAATGTTAAATTGCTTAAATTAATACTATTGAGTGCTGTTCTGACACCTCCATTTTGTTTGTGATTTTGTTCAGCTGAAAGTTTCAACATGTTATTAGTGTGTTTGAATGTTGAGGCCAAAGTTTCCCTGTCAGTTGATTGGGATAGATATGGAACTGCGTAGCTCTCTCTCCCCCCCCCCCATAACATGACTTTTTGTAACCCCAGAGAATTAAATTTAAGAGTGGAAAATTGAGAAACTGAGGAAATCAACATGGACAGATCCTTTTGTCCCTACCTGGGAGTTATCCCCACTGAAAGTGACTTCTGAGCATAGCTGTCAAGTTCTCCATTTTTTAAAGGGAAATTCCCTTATGCTGAATAGGCTTCCTTGCGAGAAAAGGAAAACTTGAAAGCTTTGCCTCTGAGTAAATATGCATTGGGTTGTACTGAAAAAATGCAAAAGGTCTGACACAATCAGGTGTGACACTGGCTTTACTTTCAATTGCCTTTACCTGCCCTCAGTGCTCTCATCACATTGCAAAATCTTACTGGCTTTGTAGCATTGTGACATTACTTACTGTGCACAAGTGGTGCTTGGAGCTGCAGAGAAGTTAATCTCACCTCAGCTGGAAGGGGCCATCTCACACCATTGTGTTTCAAGCTACTGTATATATGATTAGAAGCATATGTTTCCAGCTACCTGAGAGCTGGGGGAATGGTGGTCCTCCAGCTGTTGTTGGATTCCAACTCCCAGTCCCAGCTAGAATGGCCAATGGTCAGGGATGATGGGAGTTGAACCCATCATCATTGGAAGACTCATATGTTTCCCTGTCCATATTTTAAATTAATTATTAATACTGTATTTTAAATTGTTGCAACCCACTCTGGGGCCTTATGTTGAAGGGCATGTAATAAGTTTAATGAATGGGTGAATGAATCATTTGGTATTTTCTGCACTAACTGGCAGCAGCTCTCTAATCTCTAACCACTATGCCACACTGGCTTCTTTACCCTACAAAGCACCTGCTCTGAGACTGGCCCATAACATTTCTCCAATTAAATTGCCTGGGTGCTAGCTATGCATTCTTAGTTGCAATTCCAAGGCTGCAGTTTCCGGCAATTTTAGCAAAGTCCTGGAGGAGCCTCAGTTAGCACGTCATCCCTATTGCCCATCTACCACTCATTTCAGTTCTGAAGTGGCCCTTGTCCATCTTGGTAGACTTTCCTTTTGGAGGTTTCTTGGAATCACGATAGTACTGCTTTTGAAAATCACAGAGTGGTTATGTTTGCATTTCTAGTAATCTCCTCTACAGGGATCATAGCTGCTTCATCTTCTGGCCATCCTTGAACGACCTGCTTTCTTTAGAATTCTCAAGGCGTCATTTCCCCATTCTTCTGTCTGCTACAGGGAGTGATCTGACACCAATCATTCTGTATCTGGAGCATCTCCAGCTCAAATGATGTTTTCACTTTCAAAACAAGGTTTATAGTTCTGGAAAGGATGTCCACCGCGTATATAAATTTACTCAGTGCGCAGGTGTCTATCAAATTGTATACTTTTGCAGTTTGAATCTTCCTTGTACTCCTTAAGGAGGAGTACATCTTCAGTAAGATCTTCAACCTTATGGAAATTCTTACCTGGCTGATGTCGCTACCTAACAGGTTAAACCTGCGTGAGCTTTGCTGAGAATTGGGAGGAGATTGAGCTGTGGCCTTTGTACCCATTCTGTGGATTTCTGGGAGAGCTTGGGGGAAAGCCACTGCTTCATATCAACAGCCCGATGTAAATGACTGTAGTTCTCAATAAATTAACAAAAAAAGTGTGTGTGTCTGTATGTGTGTAGGGGGGACTTACGAATGAACATACATTAAGCTGACATGGACTAGATATAGTGAGAGATAGCGCCTCAGATATACACATTCCAAGACAACTTCAGAGTTGTCTGAATCTGCCCAGTGTCTCTTTTGCCTTGCATGGAGTTGAAAGTGCTGAATGACTCAGGTCCAAAAATACCAGAGAGACTGTTTCCTTCCCTACAGACCCTTTTGAGGGTCCCTCTTCTGAGTTCCATTATCTTCAGAAGCTCAGGGTGTTGTTGTTGCTGCATGAGTTGGCCTTCTTTGTGCCAGCTCCTAAGCTGTGGAACTCCTTCCTCACAGAGGTGCTTCTGGCAACTTCATTATACAGTGTTTGGAGAAAGCTGGAAACATTTCTCTTTTTTCTGGCCTTTGACACGTATGTTGTATATTTTCAGGACCCACCTAATTTTGTTGTGGTTCGATTTTTTTGTCTTTGTAAGTTTTTGTTTTTTTAAAATGTTTTTGATGTATATTAATGTATTTTGGTTGAGATTGGCGCCATCTTAGCCATTGCATTGATCATACAAAGAATGTGTATGCTCCAGTTCTGTTCACTTTTCTTTGCTGCCATGCATCAAATTTCATATCTCTTCTCTTTCCTTGCAGGAATCTCATTATCCCTTGGCTTTACCTACTTTGGGGTTGCCCAATAGGAACTGATTATCTCTGTAATGAAGTTCAGCAGGGGAGCCTGGTATAATCTATTCTTTGAAACACTATCTTACCCTAATGATTTCTATGTCCTTATTTACTGCAATCTCTCTTGCCTCAGTGGCTGCGTCTTTGCATAATAATACTGGCATTCTGTGCGAGACCAAAGAACAGATTGATTTTCTCTGCCCTTTTCCATTATATGTGTAATTATATATATACATCACCAGGGCCACACCCTAAGATTGAATAAATACAAATATGATGGGGCCAAAGAGGGTTAAAAATGGAGAGAAGTGGATCACTGTGTGCTGCTTCTTATGGTGCTTGGAAAGATCGTGAAATGTAGTACCCATGTCCCAACCCTAATGTTCTGGAGGCAGCTCTATTGAATTTCTCCCTGCCAGCCTTGGGAAGGGTGACCTGAAGAAGGAGAGACCTAGATCCATTGGAAGCCAAAGGGATGATTGTGGCTCCACTGCTAAGGTGGTCCATCTAGTGCTGTACTGTTGACTCTGACTGGTTTTCAGATGGGGGACATTTTCAGTCCTATCTAGAGATGCTGAGAACTAAACCAGATGCTCTAACTTTTGAGCCATGTGCCTTCACAGGTGGCTGTTACCAGCATGCAGTTGGGTTCTTGGAAGCAATTGCCTGGACAGCCCACCCTGGATATCTTGGGAGATGTTGCTTGCATGACTTTGCAAAGTTGGGAAGAACACTGCCGAGGAAGAAATCCTCTCTCATGTTTCAAGGGCCAGGGCAGAATGGTATTTTGCAGTTCTCCCCAAATGATCCCCTCATTATATCCCCCCTTTTTTCCATCACAGAACCCAAGCTTCCATACATGTAGTTTCCAGCTTGCCACCCACTCAGATACTAACCAGTTTCAGCAAGCTGATGGCATTCTGTGGTTTCTGGCCACGCCCCAGGGCCATAAATAATTGAAAATATATATTGCTGTGCTCTGCTCATTATTACACACTGGCCTTTCCCTAGCATTATATATCAATACTAGGCACTGCCACCCCTGATCATTGCTCACCCCTCCCCACCCCTTCCTTTATACCTTACCCAGACCCTATCCCTTCACAGCTCCTTCAAGCCCATTATCCTCATAGCTTTATTCAAGCCTCACAGCTCCTATGTGTTCCTCCATCCTTGCTTTATTCAAGCCTCCGCTGTTGTTTAAAACTACCATTTAAAAACCTGTCATCTCTGACTTCACACAAATATGGGATTGTGATGACAGCACTACGTTTTTATGTATATAGGAAGATATGTTGACCTTTGATCCATATGAATTTGCCTCATACAGAGTCAGACCATTTGCACCTCTAGTTTGGTGCTGTTTGTGGTAACTGCCAGCAGCTTTTTTTGGAGTCTCAGGTGACACTCTTACCTGAACACTACAATCCAGTTCTGTAACCGGAGAAGCTGGGGATTGAATGAAAAAAAAAAAAAGGGATTGAATGAGTGGGCCTTCTGCATGCGAACCATGTACTCTGCCATTGAGCTTCAGTCCCTTCCATTCAAGGACCCTTCATAAAAATCAGGCAGTCATCTACAGTACTTGACTAGGGAAACTTCTGTTTAAGCATCTGCACTGACAAGACCACTAACAAAGTTATTGCTCAGGGTATCCTATTAAAGGATCTAAACTATCATAAGCACAGAGTGTTCCCAGCACTCCACTTAGCACGAAATAACGCAGCAAAGCGACCGGCTTTACTCTTGATATTATGACACTTTTAAAGTCAAGCGCTGATTACAAACTCGCCTTGCTGATAAATGACACAACAGGGAACCCTTTTTTTTAGTGCATTTACCTAATTAGTGATTATAAAGTGTTATGTGATTTTGGTGCCAAGTTCCTCAGAAAATGACAACATTATCCAAGTGCAGGCGGCTGGGCCCAGCTCCCAATGTTGCTTCAGTGTCATTCTGCTACCTGACCTTGGACTTTGACCCCAGTGGTGGCACCAGAGAAAAAGGGGACAAGACACATTTTTCTTGTGCTTGTGTTGGGGCGAAGGGAATGTTTGTTCCCCATGTGTTAATTTTTGAAATGCTGTAGTTCACATTCCCATGCGAATTTTATCTGAAGCAAATTCTATTGATTTTGATCAAGGCTAGGGAACCTCAGGCCCAGAGGCCCAATGTGGCCCTCTAAGCCTCTCTATCTGCCCCCCAGAACTCTCTGCTGGCCACACCCTGGCCCAGCTTGGCACCTTGAATGCTTTTGCCTGGCCAGAATGTGTCCTTGAACTCTATTCATGACCTTTGCTTGCCTGGATGAAGGATAGAGAGAGGTGTGTGAGCATGTATAGAAACTAGTCTGCTGCACCAAGGTAAATTGTACCTCAGTTGCTCCTCCCACTTTTGCCTCTGGCCCCACCTACCACCAGCATGTGGCCCCCAGATGGTAGCCCAGAAGGGGATGTGGCCCTTGGCCTGCAAAAGGTTTCTTACTCCTAGTTTTGATGGAGACAGGTTGTAAATGAGCAGAATTAGCACTGCAGACTTATTTTAATTTCCATCTTATTAAATCTGAAAAGTGCCTTTCCTTCACATAGCCACAGGAGTCCAGCAATGGGGGTGAGCTGCTGGTCAGTGCTTGCTTTTTCACTCACCCGCAACCCTGGTACTGCTGTTGTCTTAACACACCACCAGAATATTTATATAGATTTTGCTCATTTTGGAAGAGTCTGATCCTTACCGTTGAGTTCAATGAGGTTTCATTGTCAAGGAAGCAGGAGTAAGAAATGATAATAGCAATGAAAGGATGATGGACCTTGGGAAGAAAGGTGAGGAGAAACCATTGAAAAGGAGAAAGGAGAAAAAGTAGTACCATAAACAATATTCCTAACCAGCGTAAAGGCAGTGGCAGACTTCTCCCTCCAGTCAATCTGAGCTGCAAGGCATAGACAAGCTTTACATCGCCCTACTTTTAAAAATCCCTCGAAGATTTCTGGGGCTGTTGCTTGCTAAGGGTGCTGAGAGTTATTAGGAGATTCCTAATTCCTCCCACAGAGTTGCAATTCTCAGAGTTCCCTAAGAAGAAGGATTGATACCAGTTGCTGGAAGAGAGCTGTTGCACCTAGGTCTTGCTTGAGGGTTTCCCATAGGCATCTGATTGTCCACTGTGAGAACATGATGCTGGACCTGATCCAGCAGAAATCTCCTTGTGTTCTTATGCCTCTGGGCCATGTGCAGCATTCAGCCTAATTTCATGGGGTGGGAACAGGGCCGGCTCTAGGGGTAGGCTGGGTGGTGCAGGGCGCCAGGGCGCTGGGCTGGCAGGGGGGCGGAAGCCACACCACAATCTCCACACCATGGCACCAGGGCGCCCGACATGCTTGAGACGGCCCTGGGTGGGAAGGAGAGAAGAAGGAATAAAACCGAAGGCAAGCCAAAATGGATGGAGCAATTAAAGTGGGGGAAGCCTTCTGTAGATGATCAGTTCAGGCCTCTCACAATACTAATCTGTCCGTTCCCTGGCAGCCCATCATGCAATGGCAGGCAAGCTCTCTCTCTCTCTCTCTCTCTGTGTGTGTGTGTGTGTGAGAGAGAGAGAGAGCAAAGGGGTTGCACTAAAAGAGAAAGAAAGTGCAATGGTGTCAGAAAGTGAGAGCTAGAGAGAAAAGGGTTGCAGAAGGAGAGAGTGGGAGCGAAAGGAGAGCGCTGTGTTTGGCCCTACCCACTGCAGCATGTGACTCCTGTTCAATTGACCCTGCAGGATTAACCCTTGACAAAAATAATAATGTTCCCCAACACTGGCTTAGATTGCTGGAATGGGGAACCGGGGAAGGGGCGGATTTAGGTTTGATGAGGCCTTAAGCTACTGAAGGTAATGGGGCCCTTTATATGTCCAGCTGTCCTTTGTCAACAGCAAATTGTCGCTGTTTTTTTGTGTTGAATATATGCTATATGGTAATTTATGGACCTAATAGGTATCTAAAGCCATTTGCACATAACAAATAGGAGCCTACACAAAACAAAACAAAACAAACACTGTTGCTGTATGTAGGTTTTATTTTATTTGTTTTTTATCTTATATTTTGGAAATATAAGTTTTTTTCCTTTAAATATTTTTGGGGCCCTATGCTATAGCTTGTTTAGCTTATGCGTAAATCCAGCACTGAACCAGGGTCAGTTCATCTGAAGAGCCATAATGATGGGAGGTTATAAAACCCTGACAGAATGGCTTTGTGAAAATACATTTATTCCAAGAAAAGGTTGACAGATCTTTTTCAGAAAGTACCAGATTGAGCTTCTGACACTGAGTCTGTTTTCCCTCCTTTAAAAGGAGAGAATTAAATTGCTGCTGACCCCATGTTGAGAATGTCACCCTTCTATTTTAAAATAGCTCTTCCTGAATATCATACATTATCCGTATTTTTGCTTGTTATTTTTATTACTAAGTGCATTTGAATTACAAGATCTTCCTTTCTCAAGAGTTCATCAGCTCCTGCTGTTTTTCCCCCTGCCTGGAGTTATTATCCTCTCTCCACAAGTGACATGCAGTAATTGGTTGCTGTAGAAGTCATAATGAGGTTAAAAAAGAAGAGCCATTAGGATGACGGCAGGTGAGGAATGTAGAGCAAGAATGGAGAGTGACCCATTCGCCAACGCAAAGCCCTTCCTCTTTCAAAGGCCACCACACAAGGGCAGTTTGCGGTTCGAGGACCCGCCCCCCGCGAGAAATAAAGACACAGTGACACAGGGTATTTGAGTTAATGGGTAGAATAAGGCCCAACTTTATTGGTTAGAGCAAGTGAGAGGTATTGGCTTAGGCATTGGACTCTCTAGCAAGCATGACTCCACCCCGCTCAGCCGGGGGGGGGGGGGTCGTATCAGGTTAACACCCCAAGGAAGGAGCCCGTTGATGCAAATACAACTGAAAGCTCCCCCTGGTGTCACTGGGGTCATGCCATGGCCCTAGCCACCAGCAGGGCGTCGGACGGGATCCACGACCGCTGGATCCCTTAAGGGGATACCCCTATAAGAGGAGGGTTGGATGATGGCCACAACCAGTCCTCAAACACACCAGACAACTCCATATTCCAATGCCTACCGCCAAATTCCGAAGAAGTTGTGACGAATTGCTACGAGGTAGGTGAAAAAACCAAGAGGCCAGTGCCAATTAGCCAATTGGATAAAAAACTCCTACCAGGCCCCTTTGGGCAACCAAAGGCGACCAACCGAAGTCCATAGCAAGGTCAAAGCGAACACCCTAAGGGAAGACCTAAAGGGAGGGTGGGCGGGAGATCCGTTGAGGGGCAGCAGCAGAAGGTGTGATCCGGAGGCTGCCACGCTCTTTTCAAGCAGGTAAACCCCGCCCACGAGCTGGCCCTATTGGCCAGCCAGGAGCCTGAGCGCGGCAGCAGGTATAGGTGGAGCAGGGGGCCGAACATGCCCCCCTGCCCGCCCGCAAAGTCCCCCCTCCCTGAAGAGGAGGGATCTTATGCAATCGAGTGGTAAAGCATGTCGTGGACTGCATCACGCAAATAAGAAGCTAGGAACACAAGGAGAGCCTGCTGGATTAAGCCAATGGCCCACCTAGTCCAGCATCCTTTCTCACAATGGCCAACCAGATCCCTATGGGAAGCCTACATTCAGGACCTGAGCACAAGAACTCTCTCCTCCTAAAGTTTCCAGCAACTGGTGTTAAGAAGCAATTCTGCCTCTGATTGTTGCAATGTAACATAGCCATAAGGCCAGTGGCTCATGGTTCATGGCTAAAAACCCCTCGATGTTATGTATGCCGGGGGGAGGGGCACACCAAAAGAGGGGTGTTCCACAGACCCAAAGCTGGCTAAAGGGTCAAAGGAGGCACTAACTCAAGTCTGGTCCGTTGCAAGGATGGCTTTACTTCAGGTCTGCTGCTTCACAGGCCAGTTTCCAACGTGTCCCAGGTTACTCTTAACCATGGGTAGGCAAACTAAGGCCCGGCCCACCCCGGATCCGGCCCTATCTTCTTCTAAATCTGGCCTGTGGATGGTCCAGTAATCAGCATGTTTTTACATGAGTAGAATGTGTGCTTTAATTTAAAATGCATCTCTGGGTTATTTGTGGGGCATAGGAATTCGTTCACCGCCCCCCCAATATATTGTCCGCCCCCTCCACAAGGTCTGAGGGACAGTGGACCTGCCCCCTGCTGAAAAAGTTTGCTGACCCCTGCTCTTAGCAATTAAGTAGGCCTCCTCTCTTGGTGTGCCTGTTTCCTGTGCTGTTGACCTTGGCAATCTTAAAATCCAGGACTCTTACGCTTTGCTAGAGACTGAGTAAACCTGGAATGCAGCTATTTCCTTTTTGGCCTCAACTAGTTGGGCTTAAGAAGAGAGCCTGAAGATGTAGTAAGAGCCAAGCCTAGTTTCTTTGTTATGAAGTGTCACTTTGAGGCCTGGTTATGCCAGCCTGCTCTTTGGACTTCCACTTCCACACTTCCCTCTGTCTGAGGGTTTTTATTTCCTCCAGGTTTCCTCCATTCTGTCTGAGGTCCTTCCTCGCAACAGGCAGGTGCTCCCCCAAGCCAGTTGGAGCCTCCAGCCAGTGTCCAAATATGGTCCCCTCAGGAGCCGTTGCCTGGTTGGTCGCTATCTCAAGAGAGGACTGATGAAGAGGAAGCCAACAGAAGGGAGATGGAGCAGTTGGGCCAGCAAGATCCATGGATCGGCAGTGGGCCATCTACTGGTGTGTGTTCCTTGGCAGTTGCCCAAGGATGCTGTGCTCTGATGCTGGGTCTTCCCCAATGGTTTTATCAGTCAACCTGTATCAAATCATAAGTAGGTGTCAGTGCTGTGTGGGTGAAGTTAGCATTTCATTGCAAGCATGGCCATCTGGTTCATCACTGTGAGAAGAGGATGCTGGGCTAGATGGGCCTTTGACCTGATTCAAGAGGGCTCTTTTGATGATCTTCTGCTATGTTCTCAACCACAGACCATGGGAGGATTCCAGAAATTAATGAGTTGAGAAAGAATCCCACTGGGAATTCAAGGTTTTTCATGCATCTGTACTGCTGGAACATTAATCGAGCATGGAACCCGAATGTGCAGCTGAACATTATATGTAAATATGTTATGTCTGTTAAAAATTTCCCTCCTTCAGAAAGGGCCTGGGCTGAGTGGTATAAAGGGGCAGGGCATCTGGCTATAGAAGGTTGGCAGTTCGAGCCCAACCAGGGACAGCAATGGGCAGGATTCCTGCACTGAAGGGGGCTAGACTAGATGATGGTCGGGGTCCCTTCCAGCTCTATGACTCTATGATATACATGAAACATATGAACAAATTACAGTAAAATAGCACTAAGCACCTAGAAAATTGTAGCATAGCAATTGAAAGACAAATTTTGAAACACTGCTGATGAGGAGTACACCTCTTAATTTATCAAACTGCAAAAAAAAAAAAAATGTTTTCAGTTGCGTGGCGATACCCAGATCCCTTCAGAAGTAAATAAAGACACAGGACACGTTGAATAAGGTTAATGAGCATAAAAAGGCTACAACTTTATTGATTATGGGTGTAGAGAGGTATTGGCTTAGGCATTGGATCTAACCAACTATATCTGACTCCAGCCGGTTGTGCTGGCAGGAACCAAGAGATTGAGCCCTGGCTGCGTGTTCACTTAAGTGAGCCACGTCCCCCCGGGACGTCCAGATTGGATGTGCCGGGAGTGCCGTGCCCGGGGCACAGCCAATGGCCGGGGGGATGACAGCCATCCCTCCCCAGTGCATGAAGGGCTCGTGGGTGCCCGCAAACTCCCCTCCTGCTATGCCACAAGGGACTTTGGTGTCTGAAATCCAGACGTATGGGAGACACACCTCCAAGAGAAGATCATACCAGAGGTGGTGTCCTGCCCCAGGGAAGCCCTTCCACAGGGCCCCTGCTACTGATCTTAAGCACTTGAGTTGGTTGGTATTGGTCTTTCCTGAAGAGATTTGGGGCCTAAGCTGTATAGGGCTTTGTACTCCCTCATTAACACCTTGCACCAACCCCAGTAGCATACAGGAAACCAGGGCAGAGCTTTGGAGATAGGCGTTATCATGATCCCATTTAACCAGCCCAGTTAATAATTTGGCCTCCGCATTCTGTGCTAGCTGAAGCCTTTGGATCATCTTCAAGGGCAGACCCATGTAAGAATGCATTGCAACCATCTAAGTAGGGCATGAAACACAAATACAATCTATAGCCAATATGGAGAGCAGCCACCCACATCCCACACCTGGGGTGCAAGTACACAGAAGCAGCTATTCATATCAGATGGGAAATGAAACAGGTCTTCTGTACATGTTCCTCTGGCTGAATGCAGCAACTGGGGCTATGCACAGATAATCTGATAACTCTCAGGCAATTGGCGATAGAAGAGATCAGTACTGGAAAGGAGAAAATGGGACTGGATGTAAACTCTCACTGCTCTGCATTCCCATCTCCCCACCTAGCAGCTGATTGTCATGGCATGATGGCCACTTAGTTGACAGGTCCACATGATGCTGCGTGGGCAGACAGATGGATAAAGGCTCATAACTTTTTATAGCTGGAAAAACATCCACTATCCTTGCTCAGACTCTGAGAAGCGCTGTCACCGAGTTTCAGTTCTACAGCCGTGTTTCCACATCTGCCCTCTGAAATGTGTCTGTTTTTCTGGTTTTGAGGTCAGAGTGGCATCTGCGTGTGACGTTTAGAGCATGTTCGACATGCAAGGGCACCTGTAGCATTCCAGAACATCCCTGTGACGCTCCAGGAGCAAAGAGATGCAGTAATTCGTCCTGGAGTGGGGGGGTTTGCACCACCTCCCAAGGATGGAGGAAATTTAATCTCCCCAAAGTTAGCAGCGCTAGCAAACGTCATGTCAATTTCATGTCCAGGATGACTCCCCTTCTCTGAAGATTGTCTTCTTGCTACAGCACATCTCTCAGTTACAAAGAGCTGTCAGGGAGGGGGGGAAATCAGGAAGAGTTTGATGGCCGCAAGTACAGAGCAAGAAAAGAGATAAAAAATTCATGAACCAAATCATTGGTTTAAAGTTCCCCTATGGTCCCACTTCTAGGGTAAATGGAGAGAATGCAGGAAGATGAATGCTAATAGAATGTTTCGGTTGCTATAAAGTAGTGGGCAGACTCTAGTGATAATGAGCAAAGCGGGACTAGGAGCTTGTATGTATGAAAATCACTGTTTGCTGGTTACTGAGATGGGTGTCATTAACGAGCCTTTATGAGAGTCAAAGGGGAGTTTACATCTACTCTTGATGGTGGAAGGGGAGAGATTTGCGCAAGGAATACTTCGAGAGAGTCTTGCATTTCTGAATTCTTCCCAGATGTTTTGATACAAACTCTGCAATTGGTAAATAATGCAAAAACCTAGTTATTATCTGTATGGCATTTGTAAAAGAAGGTGCTTTTATTGCTGCTGATTTTTTGGGGTGTGTGTGTTGTTATTCTTAACCATTTTAGGATGTTTTATGAGAAGTCATTAATAAATGAAATAATTAATCAATATTTTGGATATTCTTAAGTAGCCTTCCCCAGGCACTAGCTCTCATCATCTCTGCCCATTGACGACACTGGCTGGGGCTGATGGGAGTTGTAGTCCAATAACATCCAAATGGCACCATGTTGGGGAAGGCTGAACTTGGGTGTTTTACTTTTTTGTTTTGCTTTGAGTTTCAGGCCAGGCAAGGAAGTTATAGACAGAAGCAACTAACTGGGATTTTCAAGATATACAGAAGACCATTAAAACACGATGGAGTAACAAGCTAAAGTACTATTTTTGTTGACGAAACGGAAGAAGGAAAACTAAGCTGGGCAGGAACAGTGATTGCTTTCAGACTGGTTCTTCTTCAGCATGCTTGGTCATATCATCTTGGTCATATTATCCTTAACAATATTTCCCACCTGTTTGGTAATATAGGATGAGGAAAAGGAGAATTCAAAAGTGGGGAACAACATGGTCCAATATTGTAGGAGAAAGTAGATACCTTACCAAAAATAGCAAAATGATCTCCTTTCCTCCAAAAAAACTGCACTGGATGAAGGTTGTATGTGTGTACATTGTTCATGTTTCTAAGGAATACATCCAAACCACACACTTATATCACCCTTATACCACTTTAACATTCATGGAGAAATCCTGGAAACTCAGAAGAACTTATTGTGCAGAGGGGCTAGCTGTAAACCACTCTGGGAA
Organism: Zootoca vivipara; assembly: GCF_963506605.1. Taxonomy (NCBI): domain Eukaryota; kingdom Metazoa; phylum Chordata; class Lepidosauria; order Squamata; family Lacertidae; genus Zootoca; species Zootoca vivipara. Next base: position 68,726,110 of record NC_083281.1, read on the forward strand.
TTGCAGCTCTGTATGGGGAAGAGGGTTCACATAATAATTCTCATCACCCTTAACAAATCACAACTCCCAATATTCTCTGGGGGAAGGCACGGGTGTTTAAAGTGGCTCATAGTGATTTAAATGTATGGTGTGAAGGTGGCCTGGGTTCCTAAATCTAAACAGAGATCCACTTGGTGCAGCCACAGATTCAGACCAACTCTATTAAGCCAATGGCGAAGAAGCCCTCGCTCACCACCTCTGATGAGGATTGCAGAGCCATTTCTCCATCTGCAGCAAGGTCACCTGCTCCATATGTCTGCTTTCATTGTCAATGACATGCTCACATTTCAGAGGAACATTAGGGTAAATTAACCTAATTATGTATGACAGCTAATTTTGAGTGTGAAGGAAGTGTTGAGGGACTCAAGGCTTTTTAACACATCTTGTAGCACTCTCAGCTTGCAGCGGTAGAGCTGGAAGACTCAAGCATGCAAAATGAACTTGTGTCGGTGAATGGCGTGCAACCAGTTAGGGACGGCTAATGCTGAGGACTACCGAGTTGAAAGTGCAGGACTCAATTGTGCTATGGAAAGGTGTGATGGATCTCTGGAGGGATTTGGAAGGATTGCCTCCAAGCATCGGTGTGTAGAATCTTGTGTCCTGTGGTGCTTGCCCAGCCTCCAAATAAGGATGTAATGAAGCTTGGAAAGGTGTAGAAAAGAACAGCATAAGATTAGAACATATGCTTTGCAGGCAAAGAAGGAACCCAGGTTCAATCCTCAGCATTTCCAAGTTAGAAGGGACCCCAAGGATCACCCAGTCCAAACCTCTGCAATGCAGGAATCACAGCTAAAGAATCCCTGACAGATGGCCATCCAACCCCCATTAAAAAAACGTCCACTGAAGGAGACTCTACCACCTTCCTGTGTAGTCCGTTTCACAGCTGAACAGCTCTTACCATTGGAAGGTTCTTCCTAGTGTTTAGTGAGAATCTCCTTTATTGTAATCCAATTCCATTGGTTTGAGTCCTATGCTCTGGAGGAGCAGGAACACTTCCATGTGTCCGTCTTCCACGTGACAGCCATTCAGATATTTGAGATGACTACCCTATCATTTCTTAGTCCCATTGATCATCTTGATTGCCCTCCTCTGCATACGTTCCAGCTTGTCAATATCCTTCTTAAACTGTGGTGTGCAGAACTGGACACTATACCCCGGCTGGGGTCTGACTAAGTACTGTTACTTCTCTTGATCTTGACCCTAGACTTCCCTTGACACCATTTCCTCAGGAAGCTCAATCCCCACAGTATGAGGATCAGGCCTTTAGTGTGGTGGCACCTAACCTTCTGGAATTCCCTTCTCTTGGTGCCTTCTGAAGACCTTTTTTCCAACAAGTTGAGATCTTTCCCAATACTGAAATTGTTTTTAGACATTTTTAGTGTTTTATCATTTGTTTGTTAGTTGCTCTGGACTCCTTCGGGAGGAAGGGCAGGATATAAACTTAATAAATACAGAAAAGTAAGATATAATAAAATAAACTGCCTCTCGTAACTGAGGTAATAGATAGCCATCATGGCTAGTAGCCATGATACCCTCTCCCTGCCAGTAAAAACCACAACAATAATAGTAACAGTAACCAACAATTGTCCCTTCATGACACCCAAAAACAACTAACTGAGGGGGCCAACCTTACAAGTTGTGACATTTTGCTATGTAGTAGGCAAAAACCACAAGGCACCAGCTAATCAGCCAGGTGGCAAAATTCCTACTAGGCCCCTGCATCAATACCGACGACCCCATGACAGGCACAGCAACGTCATGCGCAAACAAAAAACCCCTAAATATAGGGAGGGCGAGCGGGAGATCCGTTGCAAGCACACAAAAGCGAAAGCTGCTTGCCCCAATATATAGGCTGTGGCTGTCAATCAAAAATTGCAACATAACATTCTCCCCAGCAACAATACCCTCAGTGGCCATCCAAACTGACCCACCCCACAGACCAGGGTACGTCTCGTTAAGCCTTCCGCAACCCATGCTCTCCTTAAGGGGAGAACCTGCTTTACCACACTTCTTCCAACTTTGGAAAATGTTTTTCTTTTTTAAGTAACGTTTTTCTCTTTTGAATGGAGCACATACAATACTCCCAACTTTGTGTGTGTGTGTGTGTGTGTGTGTGTGTGTGTGTGTGTGGAGGCCTTCTCTTTTGATATCTCTTATATTGCTTCCACAAATTATTATCCTATTGCATGGTTTTCTTTTCTTTAGATATTTCATTTGCCATTCTCTTAAAGTGGTGTATCAGTCCTGCCTGTCGCTCTATAATTTCCAATCTGGGCAGGGAAATCTCAGATAGGGTAATCTGCCTGGATCCATCATGCTACGCTGTACTAATCACATCACGCAGGCATCTGTAATCTAACCCTTATCTTAAACAGTCCCAGCGATGGTGCCATAATTACTTCAATGAGACAGTGTAATCCTAAGCCTTATCTCCCTTATGGGAAAAATAAAATATTTTATGATAGACCAAAATGTGGCAGCAAGCGGAATATATAATACATAGAAGCTATCAAACGTTGTCTTCCCGTGTTTCTCCAGAAGCTGTTACTTTGTGGGAATCAAAGGTTGGACATCAATTATCTTGTATTTGAAAATCACATGGTATAAATAATTGTTCACTTCTTCAAACACTGACAAGTACCCCCACCCTAACAAGAATGCTAGAAGAGCCTGCTGGATCAGGCCAATGGCCTGTGTAGCCCAACATCCTATTTTAAGAGTGGCTACTGGCAGGATATGAGCTCAACAACATTCCTCCCCCCATGTTTTCCAGAAATTGGTATTCAGAGCCACGATGCCCATACCTGCTAAACGCCCTGAAAAAAAATGGAACATCCCATTTTTCCCCAGTGCAAGATCATAGTGGTCATTTTGGGTGCCATGATCTCGTGTGCTCTCACACCCAGCAAAAGAAGTTTTGGGGGACACACAAGATCTTGCCTGCAAAAAGGTCTGGGGTATGTGTGGCAAGAGTGAGGTGCAGGTCATGTGACTCGCCCAGGAGTGCATCCCAGAGGACACATGTCCTGGTTGGGGGTCTGAAAATGTTGAAAAGTATGAATGCCTCTGATAATGGAGGAAGAACATAGCCATCATGGCCATTAGCCATCGATACTCCATGAAATTGTCCAATCCTCATTTAATGCCATCCAGGATGGTGGTCATCACGGCTTCTTGAGGAACCCAGTTCTGTGGTTTAACTATGCAGTGCATGAAGAGGTGCTTTTTTCCGACCTTTTCTTTGTCTTCCAACCTTCAACGTCATTGGATGTTCATGAGTTTCAGTGTTATGAGAGGGAGAAAAACATTTCTCTATCCACTTTCTCCATGCCATGCATAATTGTATAAACTTCTATCATGTCACTTCTTCCTTGCCATATCTCTAAGCTAAAAAGTCCCAAACACTGCCACCTTTCTTCACTCATGTGTTCCTTCTACCCATGGGGTGACTTTATCAGTAAGCTTTTATAGGCTTCATTAGCAAACAGAGAACTCCTAGGCATAAATGAGCAAAATTGCAATGATATTTTTGAAACCGTTGAACTGTTTTGATTTGGCACAAACTCAATGAATAAGAAAATTCTACTCCGCTAAAATATCTTGCAACCTTTCTTCACAAAAGAGAAAGTAGAAAGTGATTAGAGAATCACTTACATAAATCAGAGGATAAAATCTGGAGGATTTGTCCCTGAACACTTGTCGTTGTTGTTTAGTCGTGTCCGACTCTTCGGGACCCCACGGACCAGAGCACTTGTAGGTGAAGCCTTTTAAGGTCTTTAAAGGCCTCGGCCCATCCTCCCTCTCACAAGATCCCACGGGGTGAACCTAGCCTTTGAAATCCCATGGGAGCATGACAAGGAGGCATGACTCCACCTCCCCACTGTTTTTCACGCCACGCACTAGCAGGCAATGTCGCCCCATGTGCAGTCGCACCCGGAATCAAGCTAAACAAACAATGCTTAACATTAACATTTGCAAAATCTATTTAAATCCTTCTAAATACCAATCCAAACATTATATATATTTTCTAAATTATTCCACTTGGTTGGAATGCATCACTTCAAATTGCTGTTTAAGATGCATCACCCGTTAGAGTGTAAATATTTTGATTTTTCTTATTAAGCTGGAAACCTAAAATTCCTACCAACTGCCAGCAATTCAGGGAATCAAACATGCTCAGGTGTTCAGAAAACAGAACTGAGTGGGGCAAAGCTGTCAAATTCTTCCCAAGCAATTGGGAGGGAAAAGGTAGGAGACTTTTACTTAATTGGTTTTTTGAAGGAGGTGAAAATGAAGACGGCCCTCTTGGAGTGTTGGTGAGACAAGGCATGTGATCTGACTAGATGCAATAATCTTGCACATCCTCTTTCCCAGCATTCAAACATCACAGAATCACAGTGCCCATGGCCATCTCATTTGATCTCCCACTCAGTGCAGGAATCTTGCAACTAGCAATGTAAGAGGGCATCATTTTTTTGTTCCTTCCTGCATTTGTCACATGCACCAATGTTCCTATTCTACAGCAGTTCATTCATTGGCCTGATCCAAGAGGCTCTTCTTATGCTCTTATGAAAGCAACAAGAATAGCAAAGATCAGTCTTGTTCACTGGATTGATTTTGGTTCCAGACATGGGATGAATAAGTGAATGCCTGCAATTTCTGCTTCTGTTTTTGTTGGAAACGTCTGACATGGCCATTTGCAACCAGAATTTACTTACTGTCAGGTTTAGCACTTCTCTCACACAAGGCACGGAATGCTGGGAGATTATTTTAAAAGTTCCGTTAAAGTTATAGAGAGACCTGGCGCTGTCTTGGTCGGGTTTTGAGGCGTCTCATGAACAGGAGTGTTACCTTTTTTGTGCTGAGGTTCTTCTCCTTTCCTCCATGTAAACTGTGCCGGAGCGGAAGAAGACCCATTTTCCTTGCGCTGCTCGATACCATTCAGCCTACGACCTCTTCACAGGCCTTTTCTGGGGAATTTATGTCGCCCTCAAATTCCCTCTCCCCTGTTCTTGTGATGGAAATGCTCGAGGTGATCAGAGCTTCAAGCGCACCATTCCTCACTGTTGGAGTCAGTTGACTTGACTGGCTTTCGGCCCCTCCCAAGGCCAGATATACACTACGTCCTCCCCCACCTCCTGCTGGTCTTCCTTTGTTCTAATTGCTTGCTCCGCACCTCCTACTTTTTTGAGACTCAGGTGCAGCCAATTCCTCCTCCTCTGCAGCTGAAGCCAACCCCCTCCTACCACCTGCCTCCTGTGCTTGCATCTCTGTGCTACTGTGAAAACTTACAGGCAGCATTCCAGAGTGAGAAGAGCTTATCTCACTTTCGTTGTGTAGAAGAATCAAGTTCCTGTTTTCTTCTGCCTCTTCCTCCCCCTCTGCAGATTCCTCTCTGCCGGCCATGTCTCTGACACTTACTTACTTACTTACTTACTTACTTACTTACTTACTTACTTACTTAGTTACTTACTTACTTACTTTTTTGTTGTATTTACATGCATTTGCATTTATTACATTTGCATTTATTATATTTATATACCACCTTTATCTTCCAAGGACCATGGCAGATGGGCATTCAGACTCTGCTTAAATGCCTCTAGCAAAGGAGGGGCCAGTTGTTCCCAAGTCTTTCTGCACCTCTACTGATTAACTTAGCTGCTGGTGGGGACCATGCAGCTGTTTCCAGCTGTGGAGGGGGTGAAATGCACCTTCAATCAGATGTTCTCTTGAAATGGAAACAAATGGTGATTTTTTTGGGGTAGTGAAATTTGCCAGGACCATAGCAGGGAGAGGAATAGTTCCACAACCCCTTAGATATCTGTAGTGTTCCAAGGCTTCTCACCTTGGCTTCTATTTGCATAACAAAACCTGTGCATCTTAATTGTATTCATGCAATTAAGTCACATCTAACCTGCATTGCAGGGGGTTGCACCAGATGGCCCCTGGGGTCTTTTCCAACTCTACAGTTGTATGATACTCTGATTCTCAGTCACTACTCTCTTAGCATGAAATAATACTCCAGCCAAATCACATAGGAGAATCCAAGTGGTTGAAATTTGTAGTCATGGTATTCATGCAGAGTCCTGAGAACATAATCTTGGAGACTTTTTATGTTTCCAAACATTTTATGGGCTATTCCATTTTTATAAAATTGCCAGGGAATTACCATTGGGTGAGTTGCTTTTTGCAAGCGAGATGGTGATAAATGCCTTGAGGACAAAGTTTCAGCAGCTGCCTTTAATTCTCACCCATAATTGTATTAGCTTCTATGATGGGAATTCAGACATAATTTGGGCGCAAACCAGGAAGGCAGATGTCTACATTTCATCGTTTCCATCCCAGAACTGAATGTGTTTTGCAAGTGAGACATCTTGAAAATTTGGCCCGCAATATCCTGTCAGATCTGAAAATCTCGTATTCCTCTCTTTCCACAGTTGGGAAGACACATTGATGGCCCATTAATCTTGACAGGTAATTTATCTGTTATGTAAGCACTGTCAATCATCATCATTCCTGGACTTTTTAATTATGCGCGGACAACGTAACAGAAGCGAAGAAGAAGAGATAACCATTACTTCAGTTTAATGAAGTGCCATGGCAATATGGAATGGATATTGATAGGGTCCAAAATAGGGACACAGAGAAGCAGAGATAGCTGGCATCCCGCTTCTGCCAGTGGACGACATCATAAGAACATAAGAAAAGCCCTGCTGGATCAGGCCAATGGCCCATCTAATCCAGCATTCTGTTCTCACAGTGGATACCCGGATACCTGTGAGAAACCTGCAAGTAGGACCCAAGCACAAGAGCCTTCTCTCCCCCCCCCCCGTTTCCTAGCAAGGGGTACTCAGAAGCTCGACTGCCTCCAACTGTGGAGGCGGAGCATAGCCATCACCTAGCAGCCAATGATAGCCCTTGAATCCCGCAGAGCTGAGAACCAATGAAAGTGTAAGGTATTTTGCTGCTTGAATTGAAGGATAAGATGGTGCTCCCTCCCACATCCACTTACACTTGGAAGTAGTGCCTTCCACTACTTCCACCAACGGCGCTATTTAGGGGGATGCGGGTGGCGCTGTGGTCTAAACCAGTGTTTCTCAACCAGTGTGCCTCCAGATGTTTTGGGACTGCAACTCCCATCATTCCTGGCCACTAGTCTTGCTAGCTAGGGATGATGGGAGTTGTAGTCCCAAAACATCTGGAGGCACACTGGTTGATAAACACTGGTCTAAACCACTGGGCCTAGGGCTTGCCAATCAGAAGGTCGGTGGTTTGAATCCCCGCTACGGGGTGAGCTCCCGTTGCTCCGTCCCAGCTCCTGCCAACCTAGCAGTTCAAAAGCACTCCAAAAAGTGCGGCGGGAAGGTAAATGGCATTTCCGTGCGCTGCTCTGGTTTCGGTGTTCCGTTGCGCCAGAAGCGGCTTAGTTATGCTGGCCACATGACCCAGAAAAACTGCCTGTGGACAAACGCTGGCTCCCTCGGCCTGTAAAGCGAGATGAGCCACCGCAACCCCAGAGTCGTTCGCAACTGGACTTAACTGTCAGGGGTCCTTTACCTTTTTTAGGGCAGTGTCAGGGTGGTACCCTCCTCTCTTCACCGCAATCCCCATTTCCACGAGGTGAGGTTTTATGGTCTTTATTTACAAGTATTTACAAAAGTCATTACAAGCTCATCACCATCAGTCTGAGTCCAAGAGATCAGATACCCCCCAATGATTTACGACTCCGTTTCCAGCATCTAAAGTGCAGGAACTTTACGACTCTTCTTTGGCTCTGCCCAGCCGAGCAGATGTAAAACTTCCCCCTCCCTCCGACTCAGAGCTTAACCCTTGTGGTGCCTGTGAGACTGCTTGCTCACCTGCCACTTTTCCCTGCTTCTCTGCCTGCACCGACTCCAGTCCTTCTCTGCAGGGTCCTGCTTCCCCCTCCCCTCGTCTGGCTCTTGCCAAATGCTCTCTTCCATGTCTGGGGGCTCTGGGTGCTCTGACTCAGCCCTGACAGGCAGGGTCCATGGCACACACACAGCTCTGTTCATTGACAGTTTGCCACCACTCCCCATTCTGAGCATCTGCTGTCTGAGTCAGCTACCTCGCTCTGTAGTGGTGGTGGAAATGCTCTGCAGTGCAAGGGACAAAAATGGGTGGTCGAGGAGGGTCAGTTGTGGAGGAGTGAGAGGTGTCCCTATTTTCATCTGAGGAATGTTGGAGGGTATGGCATTAGCTCTTCCTGGCCTGGTAGGACTCTATTTTTTATATAAAATATTGTTTATTAGTTTTACAAAAAAACACAACACTTTAAACACAACAAATACAAACAAAAATAACAAGAAAAAATAACATTACAAAAATAACAATAAAAACACAAAAAAATCAAAGTACCATAATCCTTTTCCTTTAACATTGTAAGAGGGGACTTCCTCGAGTTCCCTCTATCTGCGGTTCATTTCTCATTTATCTTTAGCAATTTCCAATTCATTGTTTAAAACTCCTTGCAATTTCAAATCTCTCATACGTCAATTTACTCAACATAATTCTCAAACCCGCAGTTTCTATAAACTTCTAAATCTAATCTCAATATACAATTTTGCCATATTTTTCCAAATAAACTTTAAAATCTTTCCACTCTTCTTCTGTCGCTTCTTCTCCCCGGTCGCGTATTCTCCCGGTCATCTCAGCCAGTTCCATGTACTCCATCATTTTCATTTGCCAATCATCCACTGTTGGTAATTATTGGGTCTTTCAGTTCTTGGCTAATAATACTCTTGCTGCCATTGTAGCATACATAATTTTTTTTACGTTTTTCTTGGGAATCTCTTTTCCAACTATACCCAATAGAAAGGATTCTGGTTTCTTAATAAATGTGTTTTTCAACACTCTCTTTAGTTCATTATAATTCTTCTCATGGCCTGGTAGGACTCTAAAGGCTGAGCAACAACTCTGGCTCCTGATTCACTACTGCTGGGTCTTACTCAGTTCAGTTGTCCAGTTCTCATTGCACGCAGGCTGAATTGCTGTCTGACATCCCTGCGGTCACCCATTCTAGACCTGCTTTGAGAATAAACCCTGAGATTTCCTACTTACCAAGGTCAAACAGGACATAGGCCAATGACACTACTTCCCTACTCTTTACAGTGGTGGAAGTTGTTGAATATGCTCCTTCAGAGAACACACCTCTTTTAATGGATTCTGTTGCATTTGCTAGAATCTCATTCATACTTGCTTCATGCTCTTCTGGGCTTCATGGTACATGGAGATGAGCAAACACCTCCCAACCTGATTTGTAATTAATACAGGAAAAGCGGATTTAATTTACTGGACACCTGCTTGATGCATCCTTTGGGTTCAGTCTATTAATCTTTGGGGTTCTCCCCCCTATCTATAAATATAATAAGTAAATAAGTTTATTTTCATTCCTGTCCATGCAACTTTGCCACTGAGCCAACCACTCAGGCTGTTACAGACAAGGAAATGACAAGATGAAGCAGCCCTGTCTTGTTCCCTATCATCCAGGCAATCTTCTGTAAATTAGTTACTGTGCCCACAGAGAAAATCACTGCTGTTCTCAGACAGCAGGCGATGTACACTGCACTCTCTGCTTTTCTGCAATTACTCCTCTGAGGTGCGATCCCTTGTATATCCCCTCCCCCCCCCAGGCTGTGCTTGGTTATTTGTGATGACACCAAATGGGGGTCATGCAATGTCTAGCCATGGAATGGAGTGTCATGGGAGAGGGTGCGGTTAACTGTCTGAAATGATTCCAATTCCCCCATTTTCTATCTCCAGAAGTCAGCATTCTGTGACTCTGCTTGAAACATTGAACCCTATGTTTTGCCCATGCCTGTTGATGCCAGAGTAGAGCATTGGATCAGGATAAATCTTATACAAGATTATGCAAGATAAATCTTATGCAAGATAAATCTTGAGGCAGCCCTGGATCAGATAGATACCACCTGGAATGGTCCAGGGCTATCAATATCATCACAGAATCATAGAGTTGGAAGGGAGCCAAAGAGTTATCTAGTAGTCCAACCCCCTGCAGGAACCACAGACAAAGAATCCTTGGCAGATAGCCATCCAACCGCTGCTTAAAAGCCTCTAGGGAAGGAGAGTCCAACACCCTAGGGCAGGCATAGGCAACCTTGGCTCTCCAGATGTTTTGGAACTACAACTCCCATGATCCCTGACCACTGGTCCTGTTAGCTAGGGATCATGGGAGTTGTAGTTCCAAAATATCTGGAGAGCCAAGGTTGCCTATGCCTGCCCTAGGGAGTCTGCTCCACCGTTAAACTGCTCTTACCATCAGAAAGTTGGTAAGCACAGCCCTGGTTGATAACTCCAATGTACGGATGCTTCTGTGCTGGCTATGTCAGTAACAGCACCCACAGTCTGAACATCAGCAACAGAGGGAATGATTAGTTGCACAGTCTTGTGCTAGATGGCCCGTGGCTTAATCTGACTCAACAAGGCTGTTCTTATATTTTATAAATGCTTATCCTTGAGTTAGTGATTTATCTGCATACAATAATTCCCATTTCCCCGGTTACTTTCTGGTATAGCCTGTTGTTTCTGCTGTAAAACACAAAAACCCAAGGCTGTAACTCCTGACCATCAAAGACAGTGATAAAACGACATTATTGATCGATAAAATAGAAACACGGTTCACTGGTTCCTTCAGCCAGCATCTACAGCATCGAGAAAGAAACCAGCCCAACCCAGTTTTGAAAATAGTTCATATGTAAAATTCTCTCAAGATGAATTCTGTAGTTGCGAGCAGAGCATGCATTCTCCCCTCTTTTCCCTTCAATTTATGACAAACAGGGATGTGTTGGCATTAAAGCGAAATTGAGCATATAATCCACCCCCCCCCACCAGTCTGAAGTGGTATAGTCCAGAAAGGGCTATACCATGTGATATATTTCTGCTCATGTTGTCTGGCCTGTAGTGGTTTTTTGCTTTACAGTTCATAAGCCCACCTACGTTTTCTAAGTCACTGGTACAACAACCCTGTAAAGTATGCCTGAATCATAATCCCCATATTTTGGGAGGAAGTTTGCATAAAACACTCTGGCGCCTTGTGAATTCTTGACTGTGTTGAGATTGAGCTGGAAAGTTCTTGACTCATTGCTAGCCCTAACCTCTTGACCCGAGCCCCTTGTCTACATTTCCATGCTGTCTAAATGAGATGGTCTTACTGCCAGGCATATGATGCTGCTTCACACAGGTACACCAGTCCTTTTCAGGCATTGGCCTTCTGGCAATTAGACGTGTGTGTGTACCACAAAGTTTAAAAACTGCTCAATGTGCTACACAGGGATGTTTCAGGAGCCAGTGTGGTGTAGTGGTTAAGAACAGTAGACTCGTAATTTGGGGAACCGGGTTCGCGTCTCCGCTCCTCCACATGCAGCTGCTGGGTGACCTTGGGCTAGTCACACTTCTCTGAAGTCTCTCAGCCCCACTCACCTCACAGAGTGTTTGTTGTGGGGGAGGAAGGGGAAGGAGAATGTTAGCTGCTTTGAGACTCCTTTGGGTAGTGATAAAGCAGGATATCAAATCCAAACTCTTCTACTCTTCTTCAGGAGGAAAGAAAGGAAATGGGATGCCTTTTCCCACTTTCCAGAATTACAACAGTCCCATTATATAACTTAATATTTGAAAACTGCCTCAAAACATTTGATCATCTTTTTTTAAAAGGTGGCATATAATTGTTCTGTACAAGCAAACACAACAAATACTGGGCCAAACTACATGCCATGTATCTGTGTCCTTAAGTAGAGGGGTTTATTACACAAATTGTGTAGGGCTTGCTATAAGCCTTTAACCCCCCTCCCTTCCCCACACTGTGGTCCTAATCTAGATCAGTCTGACACATCTACAAATTGCAGGGTTGGTAAGGGCTGCTTCAATGGAGAGAAATCCAGAGTCCATTTCATGACACATAAAATCATAGGTGCAGAAGGCAAAGCACTATGGAGAGAGAGAGAGAGAGAGAGAAGAAAAAAAAAAACCCAACAAATGACAAGCAGTAAGTCTCTTTGATGATAAAATATGCAGCAGACTTTAAATCTGAGATGCCTGGTTCATTGCAGCTTTCAAAATAATATATATCTCAGGTACCTTTACGCCTGCTTTTATTGCAAACCAAGAGCCTCCTTCCTTTGTGAAGCAAAGTTGTTGCTGCGGTTAATTAAAAATATCTCCTTGCCTAAACTTGAAATGATACTGGTAAATTGTATAGCCATCCTATCATGACAGCACATGTTTTATTTTTTATTTTTGCTATTTTTTGTGGGTGGGGGGGGGGAAGGGGGAAGGTTGTTTTATGTCCAAGAAAGTAGCCAGCATCGTTGTGAGGTGATTAGTATCAATCAACACCCCCCCTTTTGAGTGTCATGGAGTCAAACGTCAGTCCTACTGAGACAATGGTTGTTTTGGCATGCTCTGGATGTTACTGGGATACAGCTCTGACCAGCTCTGACCGCTAGCCATGACGGATGGGGCTAATGGGAGTTGGAATCCAACAAACATCCAGAAGGAACCACATTGTCTATCCCTGTCACAGGAAGTGACACAGGAAGTCTTTCTCTCCCCTCACCCTGCAGGCCAACTTGGACAGGTGAGCTGGTCACCTGCTTATTATCTTACACAATGAAAGCGTCAGGTGACTGATGGGTGAGCAGTCCCATCCACCTGTCCAAGTTGATCCAAGGGGTGGAGGGGGTCTGCTTCTCCAGCCCTTTTCCTGCAGGGAATTCCCTGGCAAAGCAGTACTGAGCAGGATTGAGCTCTCTGCCCACCATCAGAGGGGCCAATTCTGCTCTCCCTGTGCATTCCCTAGAAGGCATGTGCTGGTCAAACAGGACTGAACTCCATCTCCTTGGCTCTAAGCTGACATTATCCAGTGGTATCAGCTGATTGACCGGTGGGTCTGTTTTTCAGGCAGGGAAATGGCCTTGGGGGCCCAGTTGGGACCCGTGGCGGGCCAATATTGTCCTATGGGCCAGTGGTTTCACACCCTTGTCTTAGAGTTAGTCCATTGGTCCATCTATTTCCTATTTCTTAGTATCTCCTACATCAGGGTTGGGTAATGCTCCAGAAGTTGCTGGACTACAACTCCCAACATCCCTGTTCCTGATGGCTGGAGCTTATGGGAGTTGGAATCTAATAACACCTGGAGAGTCACAGGCTTGCCCTTCCTAGAAATTCCAGAGATTGAACCCGGGACCTCATCCCTGCAAATTACACGCACTGCCACTACGCTAAGGCCCTTTCTTCAGTTATATAGGTGAGTATATGTAGCTGAGTGGAAGATGGTTTTCAGGGATAAGGACCCAGGCAGGGCTGTAACAGACCCTTGCCTGATATCCTAGGGATCATCTATAACTCTTTTAAGGCAAAATGTTGGAAGCTTGTGGTCCCCCAGATGTTGCTGGATTATATAAGAAGACCAGGCCAATTGCCCACCTAGTCCAGCATCCTATCTTCACAGTGGCCAACCAGATGCTTGTGGCAAATGAGAAAGCAGGATCTGAGCACACGAGCCTTCTCCCCTCCTATGGTTCATAGCAACTGGTATTCAGAAGCATTGTTGCCTCCCACTGTGGAGGCGGAGCCTAGCCATCATGGCTAGTAGCCATTGATAGCCCTCTTCTCCTCCATGAATTTGACTAATGCTCTTTTAAAGCCATCTGAATCAGTGGCTATCACTGCCTCCTGTGGGTCCAGCTGCATAGTTTTCAATTCTTGATTTGTAAGAATGTGTATTTTAAAAATGTGTATATATTGAAATACTGTACTTTAGGGGTTTGTTGTATACTGCGCTGAGATCCCTTTGAGGTGGAGGGTGGTATAGAAATGCAATAAATCTTTCACAGTGGCAGGCATTCCATAATATTCTGCTGGTGTTATTTTTATATATTGTCTTCAATAGACAAATGGACAATTTGGTTGAGAGGGAAGCTTTAAAATTTGGTCTGTGGCCTCATAAAAAAAGGGGGTGGGTGGAAATCACATGAAATCTTGTAAATGTGCATGAGTTGGAAATATGATAATTAAAATGGATTATTAACTGGGTGACTTTCTGACCCTGTCGGATGAGATACTAATTTCTTTAGGAGCCTAAGCTCCCGGAAAATAGAGAGATAAATCCAAGAATTATTTAATTATGCTTTTAAAAATAAAGGGCATTTTAATCAGCAGCCTTTCAGTAGCCCTCGCCTTGTATTCATTTATCCAAACAATGAAAAAGTCAAGAGATATTTATGCTATGAAAAATCTCCAGGAAGTGCAGAACGTTTATTTACAAGCCCCAATATATGACACAACTGTTATCACGGGCACTTGACCTTTAACTTGGCTATAAAGAAAGATATTGGAGGCACTGCTAACAGGCTGAGTGGAGAATGATTTTGGGTGCCGGTCCAGTGATAAGTTCAATATTTATTTTATTTTCTTCCTACATTTATACCGCACCTTTCCTCCTAGGGGCAGTAGGTGGCATCTCCCCGCCCCATCTTGTCCTCACAGCAACCCTCTGTGGTAGGTCAGAGTAAGCGATAGTGTTTGACAGAAGGTCACTCAGTGAATGTCCTGGGCCAAGGGAGACTTGAAATGGAGCCTGCAGCTTCTACTCCAGCATTCCACCCACCAGAACTGGCTCTCGTATGGTCAGTTATCCTGTGTAACTTCCACCAGTAGAAGATGAACATTGGGGATGTGATGAGGAAACCTAAGAGCATAAGGAGAGCCCTATTGGATCAAGCCAAAGGCCAGTCTAGTCCAGCATCCTGTTCTCACAGCAGCCAATCAGGTTCCTGTGGGAAGCCCACAATTAGGACCCCAGCACAACAGCACTCTCCCTTCCTGTGAGAGTGGCGTTCAGAGTTACACTGCCTCTGGCAGTAGAGCCAGAACATATCCACACGCAAGCCGCAATCAGCTGAGCATCCCTTACCTGTACAACTGATCAAATGAAACCCTAGAGTGGCCATTCTGACAATCGTTGGGTGAGATCAGTGCATGAAGGATACAGTCCTCTCCCGCAACCACCCACTGCATGATGTGTCAGGTGTCAGCAAGAGAAAACTACTCACAGTCCTAGGATAATCATCATGCTCTAGGGGATAATTAATTCTTCTGCCGCAGACTTGCAGGGGTGATATGTTGGGCCAGGTTCTTCATTATTCAATACCTTTCCACCAAAATGAATGGCTGAACACTTCAACAACTTTTTGGATCTGTCTATTTAACACCTGTCTTTGAGAATACATAATTATTTTGAGTGAGGCAAGCAGAATTCAGTTCTGCTCTGGTACATGTGACGAAGGTGAAGCCTGGGGATTATTTCAAACATGTCCGTGGTTTCGGTTTGAAATCTTTATAGCTGCCTTTCTGTTCTGTATGTCATCTCCACAGATCCCCCTGCCAAAGAATTACGCATGGTGTTTATAGCTATTTTTATCAGTCTTCAAAAAAGCATCTAGGTTGATGAAGCTGCAATGAGAACTACAATTTTCAAAATATTTCGTGCAATGGACACTTAGGAACAAGTTGTGCTCTGATCGTTCATGGTCATTATGTCCTTGGAATGGATTCACAAAACCATTTCCCTTCACCTTAGAACAGAGGGAGCTGCCTTAGACCAGAGGTTCCCAAATTGTGGTCCTTGACCTTCATTCAGATGGCTGACAGCACAGAGATTTCCAGTTGAAGATGGAAGACAGCACATCTTTCAGGCTGAACATTCATATTGATTTTTAATTGTCTTTTTATTGCTTCTCTTATTCCTTTTATTGAATGACAATTTCAGTTCAACGGAAATACAATTGCGACAGCAGGCAGAAAAGCCATGAAGTGCTCCATCAAGACCCTCAGCAATTTTCAAGTGCTAGCCACTACCTTTGACTAAAGATGTATTCAGGGCCCTACGGACAGTAAACATTATGAAAACAAAAGCAACACTGAACTGCAAAATAAAATTTTGAGATAAAAATAAAACATAGATTTATTGCAACACATGGCAAGATCAGACTTCCTTGCATTATTTTGATCTATGTTAGTAGGACACCCCAGGGTTAGGTGGGAATTAATCATAAAAAGAATGGAAAAATAGGGGAAGAATGTGGAGTGGATTGTCTAGTAAAATTCTGACTTTTCCCATGATGACTACTTCAATATTTTTTTTGGGAAATACTAAATGTCACATTCTTTTTTCTTAATTTTAATTTTTAAAGAAATCATTTCTTTTGAGTTTCCTGATTTGCTGGTGCCCTAGCACCTGCTTAGTGCTCATCTACATTTCCAGATGTCCCACCGCTTTCCCCAGGAAAACCCAAGATTTAGCACTGAATTGGAACAAACATCCATTCGGTGTTTGGCAGATTACCATTAGTTTAGCGATTTAGCACTAAAGAGAGGGTATTCTGGAGGAAAGAGGCAGGGCAAGGTAAAATCACTCGGACCCCTGCCTAGGAAGCATGGGGCAAGTGGAAAACTGTGGTTGAGCCTTTAGTCTACCTATTGGTTAATCTGTCACTGTTCACATTCTAGCTCAATATTTCATTCTCTAACAGCCCTCCAGGAGCTCAGGTAGAAGTCTGCCCATCACCTGGTCCTTTTAACTGGAGATTCCTTGGATTGAGCTTGAGACCTTCTGCATTTCCTCTACCCCTTTCCTCAAGTCTGGTGCCTTCCTGGAGGAGATGATATCTATCTCATATACAGCATTCTGTTCCTTAAAAGGAAGGTGGCGCAAATAATCAAAGGCAGCAAGCGAAATGAAGGCTGGGAGCGGAGAGGAGACAGAAAGATTTTCTTCTTTCAGATCAAAGAGGTTAATAAGTTGGAAGGTTGTAAACCAAATCATTTAATTATTTAGCTTGTTCCTTCATTCAGTTGAGGTTGGGAGAGTAGCAGGGAGTCTGAATGGACTGAACACTTAAAGCTCAACCCTAACTTACTGATTTAGGAGTACTGTATATTTCATTGATCCCAATGGGATATTCTTTCAAAAATGAATGCTTTTGTGACTGAGCTATGAAAAGAAATGTTTCAGAGGTGGTGTTGGAATCACTTGCAAGCCTTTCAATACTGTATTTGTTTCTTGCACTGCTTTTATTCTGTTCTCTACCCTTCTTTGAAACTTTAGAAAACTTTTTTTAAAAAAACAACAGTAGTTCTTGCTGGTTATTTGACCCAACCAATCTGCCACATGGCCAATCAGATTTGACTACATAGTGACATCACAAAATCAAATCAGAGTGAGGCTACTTTCCCTTTTCAAATCCCTTCAGTTGAGTTACTGTGATCAACTCCCGCCTGGAAACCAATGTCCCCACTGTGGAAGGACGCGTGGATCCAAAATTGGCCTCCACAGTCACTTACGGACCCATTGTTAAAATTGTGTTTATGAAAGACAATCTTACTCGGCTACGAGTGATCGCCGAAGAAGAAGAAGAAGAAGAAGAAGAAGACTTCAGCGATTAAATCAGGCTCCAAGTTTGCTATTTCAAAGTGAATGGGCAGTCCCAATTGTTTGAAAATGAAGACATTGTATATAATTGTCTGAATCTCGTGTGAGTTTCATTCCAGGATTTTCCTCCTGGAGGAGGGTAAGAACAAGGCTTATAACCAGATCTATAGCTGTGTCATCTTAGCCAGATGTTAAATCTTTAAGACTTTAAGAATAGCAAAACAAAAATGGAGATCTAAGATGTCCCAACTAATCTCTCATTAATCCTCTTATTCTCCCAGAGAGATTATGAAAACTGTGGATTATGTTCTACAGAACATGCACTGTTATAAGAGCAATTTATTTGAAGGGAACCTTTTCTGTCAATATACTTTTAAATGGGTTATGTCTACCATTTTGCCCCCAAACCCTTAGAGATGGAGAAAAGGTAGAGGGACATATTGTATATAGTCTTATCATCTCTTCATTCTTAGTGGGTGTCTGGTGTTTTGCTTGTATCAGAGGAGCCATGATTCAAATACTAACCATCTGTTAGATATGGAAAGACATTCAGGGATTAAGAAAATCCTAATGCAGCCCGATTCAATTCCTATTTACTTGAAAGTAAGTCCCACTATTCAGTTGTACTTACTCCCAAGTAGGGAAGGACAGATCTATCTTTTGTTGCTGTTCATGTTTTGTGTGTTTTATTTATTTACTTAGGTAATTTATATAATGCATCATACTTCAAATACATTTCTATGCAGCATTATAAAACAATAAAACAATGAACAGGGTGAAGATACAAGAACCACAGCAATCGACACAAGATAATATCATCAAGGCAACTATCTGTAAACAAACAATAAATGTCCATAAAAATGGCAAAAGTAGTTTCTTTCTCAAATAGGGTTAGGGGAAATTAACATTAAAAATATGTTGAGAATGCATAATTAAGAAATACCTTTGTAGTAAATTATATGCAAGAGAAGTCGCGCTGCAGCCATTTTGGAACTGGGCAAAGCAGCATCAAAAGCCACTTCTCAGCATGCTCCACCCAGTTCCAAAATGGCCGTCGCGCCAGAATAAACCGGGAAAAAACAAAAAAAAAATCCGTTTTTTTCGGCTGGGGGCAGCTGGAAAAACGGGGGTTTCCCGGGGAATACGGGAGACTTGGCAGCTATGCTTGGCACATTCATACAAAACAAGTGAGACTTTCAAGAAAAGTGTGGGTTGTTCCAGTACAGGGTGCCATTTAGCCACACCCCTTTTCAGGATAATGGCCAAGAGTCAGCCAGCCAGCCACTTTCCATGTTCTCCATGACGTACCTGTATAATTTTTTAAAAAAAAATCTGTTCTGTTGCCTTTTACTTGCCTTTTCCCTAAACTAAAGAAGAATGCTGCAGTCTTTCTTCATAGTAAGATCTCTGGGTTCTTACATTCAAGAAGGCTTGTCTGCTTGGGAGTACTTTGAGCAAGCGGTTCATCTAGCCTCTGTTTAGAAAATCTTGACAGTAAGCTGTACCTCCTCCAAAATAAAGCGAGGTTCGGATTCCGTTTACCACCTGCTGATGCAAGGATTTATTTGAATAACTCAGCTGTCCAGGGTCTTAGTGGGATTTACGGTGCCCCAAATCTTGCAATATGCATGAGGAATAACTTAGACTGAATCCACCAACAGCTCAGCATTACTCAAGCATTATTTGGAGCTTGCATGCAAAGATGAGATTGTTTTTTTTTAAATACCTCTTGGTCACCAGAGAGAAGTAGAACAATTACCTCTTGGTATAGCTGCAAGAGTACTTCTTAAGTGCAGCTTGTGTGCTTGCTCAATGCTTTCAGTATTCTCATCTGCTTTCTTTTATTGATGCTCTAAAAAGCTAACACAAATGTGACAGTAAACATGTCCTTGGCAATAAAGGTCCCTGTTGCTCACCCCATCTCCTCCTCCTCTTCCAACATGTCCAGCAGAATTTATCACACACTGTGACTTCACTGTCTTCTGTCCTCTTTCCAAAATATGACATATATTACAGGTATGGGGAACCTTGGGCCTTCCAGACCCGGCTGAACTACAGCTCCCATAATCTCTGGCCATTGGCCATGCTTGCTGCGGCTGATGAGAATGCTGTGTCCTCCTGAGTCTTGGGTGTGTTGGCAAATTCTGGCTCAGCTCTAACAAGTTTTAATGCCCTGGGGACTAGAGGTATTTTCATATGGTCACAAAAAGGTGATAAGGTGGGGACAAGGAAGCCTATTGTTTGGACTGGGCTTTGTGCAGCAAGCTGGAGCAAATCGGGACTGCAGAGCAAATGCACCAAGAGTAGAAAACAAGACAGGAGCACAAGACATAGAACCACAGAACTGTAGAGTTGGTTGGGTCATCCAACAACCTTCAATGCAGGAATCACAGCTAAAGCTCAGATGGACCTTGTAGCAAGGGTGGGTGGGGGAAGTCCTTTTCACTTTTTCCTGCCCATGGGGAAAGCAGGCCAAGGGTTCATCCAGATTATCCTTTTGTGGCTAGTATCTAGGCACAGGCACATGCTTCAAAGCTCCATGTTCAAGCACATTTTTGTTGTTGTTCTGCTTATTTCCCTGCGCTCTTTACTACCGAATCGGAGCAAACAGCAATCCATACATAGCTGCCAAGTTATCCCTTTTTTAAAGGGATTTTCCCTTATGCTGAATAGGCTTCCTCGCGAGAAAAGGGAAAACTTGGCAGCTATGAATCCATAGCAAACCTGAATTGCTGTTTGTTCTGATTCATCGTTAAAGAACGGGTTTCCCTGGGGGAGGAAAGTGCTTAGACACGGATCTGTGCCTAGAAAGCATGCGGCAAAAGTGTGGATGAGCCTAAAATCTGGGAGGTTCTTCCCTGAGAAGCTACAGTTATTAAGCTTACCACATGAGGCAGTGGTTAGCAGTTCGTGACACCTTCCTAGAGAGTGAGTTTTTAAAAGGCCCTTTCTCTAGTTGCCACACACCTTACCTCAGTTCCTAGGAGAACCCCAAGCAGAATCTGTCAAGATGGCTCCCTACGTGGATAGTCAGAATCAGTGGTTTTTTGTTTTTCTTATGTTGTTCTCTTAAGAGCAATCTTGCTAGTAAAATTTTGTAAGGTTGAGAGAGGAAGGGAAACATAACTAAAATCCTGAAGGGTCAATTTTTTTAGATAACAGAAGCAAAATGGAAAGAAAACCAGGCATTTCAATCTGGGATTTAATATCTGTGGTTGTTATTGAAATGGAGTTGAATCCGAAGAGAAGCTAATAAAACAGACTTGTAAATGGAAGCTTGAAAGTACATTTTAATTATGATTGGCTACTATTTCAACTTTACTTCCAAATATTAAATTTTAACTTCTATTTCTTGCATGATTAATCCTAATACTGATTAATTTCAAAACCTCTGTCTATGCTGCTCCCACATACTATTCCTGGAAGGATAATGTGCTCCAGTAACAAATATTAAGTGGGAATATTGCACTCTTTTCTTTTATAGCATAGCAAAAGAGGAAGAGAGAGAGAGAGAGAGAGAGAGAGAGAGAGAGAGAGAGAGAGAGAGTGATGGGTAGCTTGTTAGAATATGACCCCATAGGTACCTGTAGTGGGGTTGTTGTTGTTGTTGTTGTTGTTGTTGTTGTTGTTGTTGTTGTTCTTCTTCTTCTTCTTCTTCTTCTTCTTCTTCTTCTTCTTCTTCTTCTTCTTCTTCCTCTTCCTCTTCTTCTTCTTCTTCTTCTTCTTCTTCTTCTTCTTCTTCTTCTTCTTCTTCTTCTTCTTCTTCCTCAAATTAAAATAAAAAAAATTCCTTCAGTAGCACCTTAAAGACCAACTAAGTTTTTATTTTGGTATGAGCTTTCGTGTGCATGCACACTTCTTTCGTGTGCATGCACACTTCTTCATCTGAAGAAGTGTGCATGCACACGAAAGCTCATACCAAAATAAAAACTTAGTTGGTCTTTAAGGTGCTACTGAAGGAATTTTTTTTATTTTACTTCGATCCAGACCAACACGGCTTCCTCAAATTAGTTAGTTGCTTTATCTTGCCCAGGACAACCCAAAGCAACTTACAACCAAACAGACTGGCAGTCAAACCCAGCACATACATATATTAAAACCAAGAGGAAAAAGAAATGCATTAAAAATACCCCTCCCACTTATAAAAGGCCACATGTATTTAAAGGCCAAAGGCTTGGTTATACAGTAGAGGAATTTTTTTGCCTGATGGCTTTGATTTCCTCTAAATGATTGCCACAGTTTCCCCTTATTTTATCAATAGTCAGGCTGATGTTCCTCATACTCCATTAACTGACGTGGAAGCATATCTTCTCTGGGACCCATTCCAGCTGGAAACATAGACTCCTTTATCATCTACGGAGCATGATGTGACTTGGTTAGTTGGCTTTGTTTTGATCTCGCTTTTCAGCAGCCACATGGATACCCCCTATAGAAGAATTTCAGGTTCTGGGCTACATTTTCTTAAGCTCAAGATGGGAAAACTGTGGCTGTAGTAGATTATCCCTCCCTTGGGATCATAGTACACAACTTTTGCATGTCCAAAGGCCCAGATCACCCAGGTTATCATCTCATGGTCAAGGCAGTGTGTTTTAAGTATTGACCAAGTGGGCCATGGCCCTCTGTCTCCATCTTTTCATGCAACATCTGAACTCTCCAATTCTTTTGCATTGATCATAAATTAAAAATTATGGTGCCATGTGGAAAAAAGTATATCAGTAACAAAACAGTGAATGACCTCTTAGCCCAGCAAAGGCAGCACGGAAAACCCAGAGCTTTCAAGGAAATGAAATTTTTATCATTTCATTAGCATTCATTATCATTTCATTTAGTAATTATACCAAGCAGCAAAGTTATGGACAGCTGTGGAATGGCAAATAGATGATTCATCGGATGGGCAGAAATATCTGCAGGCTTGCTCCAAGAATACAGATCTGTTAAGTTCCGGCATTGACAGGGCTCTGACATCTGATTTTCCCTTCAGCCACAAATAGTTATATGAGAGAGAGAGAGAGAGAGAGAGAGAGAGAGAGAGAGAGAGAGAGAGAGAGAGAGAAGAGAGAGAGAAGAGAGAGAGAGAAGAGAGAGAGAGAGAGAGAAGAGAGAGAGAAGAGAGAGAGAGAGAGAGAGAGAAGAGAGAGAGAAGAGAGAGAGAGAAGTCTTGAAAAAGCAATGACGCCTGGATGAAAAAAAACCCGCCAACATACCATGCTTCACTGTATTTACATATTTGGATGTCCCAGCATGAAAGCTAAACATTTTTTTAAAAAAATCTTAAGTAGGCAAAGGACATAAAAACTCCACTTGAAAGGAGCCACTGGGACATGAGAAGAGCTTGATGGATCTGGTCAAAAGCCCATCCAGCATCCTGTTTTCACAGTGGCCACTCAGATGCCTGTGGGAAACCTGCAAGCAGGACCCAAACACAAGAACAACTTTCCCCTCTAGCAAGTGGCATTCGGAAGCATTGCTGCCTCCAACTGTGGAGGCAGATCATAGTTATTGTGGCTAAAAGCCATTGATTGCCCTCTCTTCCACAAATTTGTCTCATCCTCTTTTAAAGCCATCTAGGTTGGTGGACTACACTGTCGCCTATAGGAGCAAGTTCCATAGTTGAAGTGTATGACGAAGAACTTTCTTTTATGTTTACCCTGAATCTTCCAGCCCTCAGCTTCATTGTATTTCCAAGACTTCTAGTGATATAAGAGAGGGATTTTCCCCCTCTATCCAGTGTCCACTTTCTCCACTCCATGAATAATTTTATAAACTCCTATATCATGTCTTCTCTTACTCCCCTTTTCTCAAAAGTCCCAAACACTGCAATCTTCATAGGGGAGTCGCTCCACCTCCTTGGTCATCTTGCTTGCCCTTGTCCGAACCTTTTCCAACTCTACAATATATTTGTCGAGGTGAGGCATCCAGAACTGTACACAGTATATTCCAAATAGGGTCACACCATAAATTTGTATAATGGTACAATGATAACAGTTTTATTTTCATTTCCTTTCCTAATGATCCCTAGCATGATATTTGCCTCTTTCATGGCTGCTGCACACAGTTGCCAACATCTTCATCGAGCTATCTACTATGACCTTTCAAGGTCTCATTGCTGGTCAGTCAGCTTTTGCCCCAACATGCATCACTTTGTGCTTGTTTACATTGAATTGCACTTGCCATTTTACTGCCCACAAATTGTACTAGTGCACACAGGATGACAAGGGATTGGTTTGTAAGTAAACCAAACGTGTGGCTCTTTCCCAGTGCAGGGAGAAGAAGGAAACTTTGGAACTCACTTTGAAGGGAATATTCAAAAGGTCTAACAGACTTTATTTCCACACTTTACTCGGCTGCATATTTTGCTGGGGTTCTCTCACCAAGGAGTATTTGCCCCAAACTGAATCTTGGCATCCAGGAATTCTCCTTTCTGCATAGTTTTTGCACCAACATTTCTGATGTTCTTAAGCTCATCCTCAATCTCCTGTAAGGGGAAATGCCTGGATAGGGCCTAATTGATTCATGTTTACAGAAGTGCCTTCTAGGAACTGAATTGATTCAGTTCCTAGAAGGCACTTCTGTAAACATGAATAAGAGCAGCAAGTAGTGTCTTTTTTGCAAGAAAACATCTGCAAACAAAGGTTTGGAAAGAGGTTGGAAAAATCTATGTCATCAGATGCCAGGCTGATTTGAGGTTTGTGTTGCAAGGCACTCAGCAGAAAATAAAGAATAATATAGGAGTGCAGAATTTTTATTTGTCTATATAAAGGAATATATGAGAGAGATGAGTGATGTAAGTTTTACAGGGTGCTGCTAGAGAGCCCAGTCAGCTTTACTTATGTATATGCTTTTGTGTGGAACTGCCGTTTTAAAGCAAGCAAACAATACATTTTTTTATCCTTTGAGATTGGTCCCTTGTGCAAACTGTGATGATGTAATTGGTTCTCAAATGAGACTGATGGCACAACCCTAGACATGTCTACTCAGAAGTCCGTCTGATTCAGTTCAATGGGACCAATTGCATGTGCAGACCTTTTAGCCACCCCCAAATAAATTCAGACAAGACTCACATTTTTGGTTTGGTTTTTGGAAGAATTTAGACCACAATTTTATTGATTACAATCAAGTGGTTGCATAGGCTCTGGTTCGACTAGCTCCCTGCACCCTTGCAGGTAGTGCTGACCCAGGGCACACCATAGGTCAGCCTTGGGTGAACATCTGGCACAGTGGAAAGCAGGGTCAAGCAAGTCCACCAGCCTGATGCCCCCCTGGACTCAGGCTCATGGCACAACCCCTCTCAGGGTTGACCAACCAAAGAGTCCCTGGATTCCATTAACAGATAAGCAAGGATAGAATTGCACTTTGGGGTTTTAGACAGGGCAGTGCACCAGATTCAGCTGAGGCCAGAGTCAAAGCTGGTATATTTCGAGGGACTCAGCCCTGCCTGCCCCTGCTTCTTGCCTGATGCCATGCCCCCATACCCACGGATCAATCTAGGCCCTACAATCAGATTCACAGTGATCCGTAGCTGTTTGTTCCCACCTTGTGTGATGTCTGAGTCCCTCCCAATATGCCTGCTTTGACTCTGGCCTTGGCTGAATCTGGAGCACTGTCCTGTCTAAAAACCAGAAGTCCATCTCCTCCCCTAACATTTTTCATTTCAGTAGCAGTTGTAAGAGATCTAGCCCTCCCACGCGTTGTGTTTTACACTGCCTGAAATCAAACAGTAAAACCTCTCCCCTTTGCTTCAAAGAAAGGATGGGGTTGAAATTCGACTCAGTTGGCATTTGCAGGTGAACCTACTGAATGTGTATTTTCCTAACCAAAACGTGAGGCAGCACACAGACATCATTCAAAATTCGCACTTCTCTGAAATTTGCAGGGCAAAATATAATTGTGGTGTATATTGCGCATGAAAATGCAGGTGTCAGTGAAAATAACATACAAAAATGCATTATTTTTGGAGGAATGTATAGCCAAAGCCATTACAAAGCAAGATACTTAAAATAGGCTTGCCATATTTCAATAAGTAGAAACCAGGACACCATGAAAGTTTTTAGGAGGACTCCAAAGTTGATGAGCTTTTTATAGGAAAACCTGAAAGTTTTATGCCGCCGCCTTCCAGAAATTTTCCCCGGGCGTTCACTTCCGCCTTTGAAATCCCGGTAATGTCCTCATTACCATAGGACTTATGGCAGCCCTACGTAAAAATGAAATAAAATGCATTACACAGTTAAAATCATTATTTAAACTTGCAGTTCTATCAGACAAAAATGTGCTCCACTGAAGAATTTAGCTGATCATCCCCATAAACTTCTCTCCTTAAAATTGCTTCTCTAAAGGCAAAACCTTTTCAGCAGGATAAGGGGACTGTCCCGCAATAAAAAGTTAATCAGGTGCCCAATTGATCTGTCAGCTGCGAGATTTAAATCTTTGAGCATGTCCTCATGAATTGGGGGTTGTATTATATTAGGGAATATCGCTTTGGAAACGTGGCTATTACACCAAATTGCATGCAAAATAAAATGTGACTTGTTAGGAGAAATCTGAACTAAAATGTGCATGAATTTCCATAAGGAATTAAAAAAAGAAGCAGCAGCAAACTCCTGTGGAAAGGTGGAGAACCGAACTCACAGGCTGAAGTTCAGAGAAATAAAAACTGACCAATTTGCCCATGTAAAACTATGACCCTTCTCCTCCCCTTCACTTTTTGTAAAGTTAATCATATCCCTTTCTTTTCCTCCCTGCCTGCTCTGTTCTGGAATCAATACAATCTGATAACCAGAGAGTGTTAACTTTGTGTTGCTTAGTCATTCCATTCTGAAATTTCGGGTGGTGCATGTTATGTCTGGAGTGTGATAAAAATATTATAAAGGACGTTTGATGCTTAGAACCTACCCCCCCCACTGCACTGCATAGCTTTGACAAATGGTTCAATAGACCCTTTTCAATAACGACAGTGTGCATGAGGAACTTAAGCATTTTCAGAACACTTAACAGTGAATTATATAAGTGATGGCTGTTGGGTCATTAATCAAATAGTAGCGGCTGGGAGTCTGTGAAGCGATATCTCTAGGATGGTTCTTCCGTTTTGCACCATTTTAATGTGTTGGAAGGAATGTGATTCTGTTCACCTTAAAAAAAAAAGAAACTTTGTTGAAATAATGATTGATGGGTCCATTTCCATTTCCTTTCTTTGGTGCTGAGATGTAGCTGGCTTTCTGTTTTACCTTCCAATGAGAAATCAAAGCCCACTTCCCCAGCAGAGGACACTCTGCTCCTGCAGTTTTGTCCACCAGCCACCGAAATAAATCAAGTGAGATATGATTTTTTTTGTACTTGGTATTCTGCACAGACACCATGACTGACACTGCAATTATGTGTGGGGGGTGGGGGTGGGGGTGGGGTGATGGGAATAGGACTGTGTTTGCCATTGTTTATGTGCCTCCAGAAGCAGATTGGAGAGCTTTGAACCAGCGGCTGGAGAGATCTCTGCAACGTTTTATTACAATGCATAATTGCATTTTGACTCTTTATAAGGGCTTCCAGCGAGTCTCCCTCTGCTTTTCACAGCTTCTGCACATGACACTCTTCATAATTAAATAACTGGATTGGATGAGAAAACACCAGATAATATATTGTGTGTGTGTGTGTGTGTGTGTGTGTGTGTGTGTGTAAGGGGTGATTTCGCCTAGGTGTGTTTGAGCGGCTCCACAAAACAATCCCATTTTCCCAGGCATTGTTTTCTAACCAACACTCTTTGTTAATGGTCCCTTCAAGGACGCTGCTTGACTTTATCTGTGGCTGAGTGAAATGTGTGTTTAGCACACACACACACACACACACACACACACACACACACAAATTACAATGTGCCAGTAATCCTATTATTTTCTGCTTGCTTCCCTGGCCATAAACACCCTCTTTTTCATTCTTTTTCCAAATGTAGTTTGCTCAGTTCAGACTAATGATTATGTTCCACAAATTTCTCAGTGTGGAGAACATTCGGATGGTAAGGTGGTACATGACAGTACCAAGCACTAAGGATAGAAATATATGCATGTACTGTTTTGAAATGACATGGGGCAGGATCCAAGAATCCACTGGAATATACATAGTTGCTGTAGCCTGGAATCTATGAGGAATTATCTAGCTTGCTGCTCTCCAGATGTTCCAGACCAGAATGCCAATCATCCTAACCATTGGCCATGCTGGTTGGGGCTGCTGAGAATTTGAGTCTGTATCAGCTACAGCTTCCCGACAGTCTACAAGGGAAGCCCCACACAGACTGCATTGCAGTGATCTATCTGTGGTGTTGCGTGTTCAGACCCAGAGACCTCCCCCCTAAATAAAGACACATTTGACTGAAATTTTAGTTTTGGTTTTTGGCAGAATTTGGGCCACAGCTTTATTGATTACAGGAAGTGAGTGGTTGCATAGGTTCTGGTTCAACTAGCCCCCTGCACCCTTGCAGGTAGCGCTGACCCAGAGCTCTATCATAGGTCAGTCAGGGGTGAACACCTGAGGTAGGTGGAAAGCCAGGAACAGACTATGTCCACTCTCCAGATGCTCCCCTGGACTCAGGCATGGGCACAACCCCCTCACAGGGGTTGACCAAACCATTTGAGTCCCTGGATTCCTTTAACGGGAATCCATAGGGATGGTGAGAGCGTTCTCCCATCTCTATCACCTGAACCAGTGCCTATCTGCAACCTTACAAGTTGTGATGATTTGCTACGCAGCAGGCAAAACCCAAATGGCAACAGCCAATCAGACAAGTGGGGAAAATTCCTGCTGTGCCCCTGTTCCAACAACAGACGACACACGATGGCATAGCAAGGTCAAGCGCAAAATGCCCTAAATATAGGGAGAGGTGGGTGGGTGTTCCGAATGCACGAGCCAAAAGAGGAAGCTCTGTGTCACGTGCATAGGTCTATATAGGTCCCTCGGCCCATTTAGACTGCACCCCATTGGCCAGATTGCACCCAGCAATAAGGGACCTACCAATCTGTTGTTGTGGCTGACCAATATACCCACCCACAACCAGGGGGTTGGTCTCCAGGTCTCACCACAACACGTGCCCTCTTTTAGGGGGGACACGCTTTACTGGAAGATGGGTTAGTTTAACTCTAAAGTGGGTCAGTGTATTGGGTCATCCCAACAACATCGGAGGCTACTGAGTTGAGGAAGACTGTTCCAGGGCAAGCTATTGCTATTTTTAAAGATTCCTTTTCTTTGATCCATCTCCCCTGTGGTAGTGGTAGGTTTTAAGCTTTCCAGCCAGGCCTCTAGCATTGCACATGTGCGCATTTGCTTGAGGTCCCTTCCAAGCTTCCCTAGGCATCCACCGGAATCTAAGAGAACAAGAGAGGTGGGGGCACATTTATTTGACCTGCATCGGACCCACAAACCATCTTGGGAGACAGCTTGCCATAGTTTTTAGCACCTCTGCAGGCAGTGAATGTGGCTGTTGTCAAACTTGGATCTGTTCAAGGCTGCCCCAAGTTGCCCGGCGACTTGATGTAACAACTTCATGATGAGTTCCAACATCACTTTTTCTTGAAAAAAGCACTGTGTAAAGCTAAGGTGAGTGAATGCATCTATATAAACCCATGCAATTTATAGGCCCCCAGATATCTATACCCCCCCCATAACGAATAGGTCACGTAATGCAACATCATGGCATTTAAAAAATCCTGCGTGTGAGTTGAGAAGAGGCTACAGCTGGAGTCATTAATTTAATCTTCACAAGTGGGCCAGCCGAAAGCTACATCTTAAACAAACAGCCATTGGCAAGGGTCCCACCGTTTGTGGCAACGGTACTTAAAAGTCGATTAACATATTTGTTGCAATTAGCGCCTTGATTTGGGGAAAAGAGATCAAACCCGGTTTGACTGCAGGAAGGAGCTGCTATCCATTGTTCAGGAATTTCATGTCGGGGGTGGGTGGGCTCAGGAGATGGGCGATAAATAGTTGAGTGCAAGGCAAACCTGAAGCCAACATGCCTTGTGGTGAACTTTGTAATAATCAACATGCAGATGGAGCATCAGAGTTTGGTTGTCTTCCAGGAGGCTGTTCTCTTCCTGTCAAAGCCTAGGCCTGTTGGTGTCTCTGGCGAGACATCAGCCTTGGCAAGGCAGCTGCTTGTCTGCCAGGTGAACACCCCCAAGTTCTCATCTTTAATTGTTTAGCATTCACACTAGCTGTGTTTTCAGCCAGACGGAGGCTGTTGAACGCATAAATGCTTGCAAAGCTGTTATGAGGAGCTCAGCCTCTGCATTACTTAGGGGAGGAGTGAGCAGCCCTTTTTCAGTCCAAGGGCTGCGTGGGGAACCTTCTGGATCCGTATGCCGGTGGTGGGCGTTTCCAGAAGAAAAGAGGGTGGAGCCACAGAAGTGACTCCCAGCTTTATACCATAAAAGGCAGAGGGTTCTGCATGCGCTTGCACCCCAGCCACATCTCCCGATCCTCCGTTCAAGTAGGAAAGAGGCATAATCATAGTTCAAGGACACATTGCAGCCAGGAAAAGCTCTAGAGGGCAGAGAAGGGCAATGTAGGTGTGAAGCCTGGGCAAACAGGGTGTGGATTAGGAAGGGGCACGGCCCAGAAAGAATCTTGAAGGTCAATCAGAGAGGCCTGGAGGGCCTCTTTCAACCCTTGAATTTGGCCCTTGGGTCTGAAGTTTTGCTCTCCTGGATTAGGGCCAAGCAAGATGGAACATGGGGAATATATAGCCAGATCTCCCTCTGTCTTTAGTTAAAAGCAGAAATAAACAGTAAATTGCAAGAACTCGGGCCAGGAGGAAGATGAATTTCAAGTAAGTCTTCAAAAGTTTTTATTTCTGTGATGATAAGATGAATTCAAATAGGAATCAATTCCAGTATGAAAGTGAGGCAAATAAAAATAAATTCCAGTGGAAAAAATCCCAGGACAAGGCCCTGTTTCACCAATTCTTCATCAGCAATCTTTTAATAGTCAGAGTGTACCAAGTATACATAGAATTGGAGAAACAGGGCCTTGTCCTGGGATTTTTTCACTGGAATTTATTTTTATTTGCCTCACTTTCATACTGGAATTGATTCCTATTTGAATTCCTCTTATCATCACAGAAATAAAAACTTTTGAAGAAATTCATCTTCCTCCTGGCCCGAGTTATTGCAATTTACTCTTTAGTTAAAAGCAGTCATAGACATGGGGATTTGAACATAAGAAGAGCCTTCTGGATCAGACCAGCAGCCCATCCCATCCAGTATCCTGGCTCTCCCAGATGCCTAGGGGAAATCCACAAACAGAATCTGTGCACCGCAGACATTTCCCATTGCTGGATTTTAAACGCTGATGGTCAAAATTTTCTCAGCTGAGGGTTCATTTTCTCAGTTAGAAACGTATGTTAGAAACTCCAACAGAACAACTATGCAACAAGGCAGGCTGGACGCCTTGTCTCTGCTAAGTATAGAAACAGTTGTGTCACGTGAGATTAGTTTTGAGGATCTGATCAAAGACTTTGCAACTAAAACAAAACAAAACAAGGACAGGACAGAAAATTTCAAATATAAATAAAATGGAAGCCTACCAAAATAAACATTATTTTCCATCTTACTGTAGGCTTTGTTTCATTTTGAAAAATAAAATTTTATATTATGGTTTATAACGGTTTATATTTTGAATTCAATATATAGGCGGGTACCATCATCTTTTAAGTGCTTAGGACCTCTAAAGGCAGGTGCCAGTGGTGTTTGAGCTAGCCCTCTCCGTTGTGGCGCAGCTCTTCAGCCTGAGCTGCCCTCGGACTGCCCCTGCCTGCTTGCTTCTTGGCCGCCAGCCCCAGTGCGTCCTCTTGGGCACTTGACAGTTTCCAGGCAGCTGTTTCCAAGTCGCTGCAGAACCGTCGGCATCCTTGCTTTCCCCACGGGGGGCTGGAGTGCTCCCAAGAGAGTGCCAACACCTTTTATGAACACTTTTGTCAAAAGCGATATTGCTTACATATTGCTGGGAGAACTGATAGCACGAATCTAAGTGCTTGTCATATAAATTACATTTAGTGTTTCTGACAACGAACCTACAGTGTCTACATCGTGAGTAATAGAAAAACCATCTCCGAGGAACACGCACCGGTCATTATTCCGAGCTGAGAAATGTGAAGCTTATTTGTTTTTCCTACTTGGGGAACAACCAGAGTCAAAATAGCTGTGACCTTCCTCCTCCTCGGGGGGTCTTGACATTCTGATGGCCTCGTAGGTTTTTCAGCTATCTTGTTGCCCCCAAGATCGGGTCAGCTGTTTTATAGAAATGCACAGACCTTGCTCACAGGGAGAGTCACCACATTCCTCCCCCGATGTGGTTCCACCCGTACCAAATGGAAATTCAGTAGGTTCTCCGTAATAACGCCACCCCTGTCCCTAGCCCTATTGGAGTGAGTTGGCGGTGGCACAGCGAAAGCATTCTGTCTGCCACCACATGAGGTTTGAGATTACTGTGATCTACTGATGCACATTGTATGTCAGCAGATGCGTAGGTCTTTGCAACTTTGGGGCACCCCCCGACTTCACAGTGTAGGTTTAACAAACCTCTTCAGGGTCCCCTCACTTATTAGCCTGATTGTTTCACCCCACCCTACCCATCATTGCTTAGAGGGGTATTGGGGTGTTTGGTGCAATTCCCAGAGTGGTTTAACAGTCAGTGCCCTCTTCCCAGACAACTCTGGGAATTGTAGCTCATTTCCACCAACATCAACTTTGCATTATAGCCTAATTTGTACATCTGAGTGTTGTTGGAAGATCTCTTGTTTCTCTCACGGAGCTACCATTCCCAGAGTTCCCTGGAGAAGGGAGTTGATTGTTAAACTACTCTTGGAATGATGGGCCTCCTAACATCTCTCACCACCCTTCACAAACCACAGCTCCCAGAATTCTTTGGGTGAAAGGAGCCAAGGCTGTTTGAAGTGGTATCACAGTATTGTATGGTGAGGATGTGACCTTAGCCTCAACCTCTTCCTGCCCATCTAGTCAACTGGTTCTCCCTGCAGACACATGTCAGGAAGCTTCATAAAGTTGTGGCCTTTCACACCTGTCCCATGTAGGTTGTCTTACCATTCTGAGTTGGGGGAACAACTGCATCTCCATAGTGTAGGTGAAACTACATCAACTGAACTTCAACCTAGCAGCCTTCAGGATACAGGCAAAGGTGAGATGAAGGTTTCTCAACCCCTTTTCTCTCCAGCAAGTGATTATACCAACCATCTGTAACACAGACAAACCCTCTTTGTCAGGGGTGCAATCCAGGAGGATAGTATATTCCCCACTTTTGGGCTTGTAGCCAATTCTAGTTCTATTCAGAATAGACCCACTGAAATTAATGGACGTGATCAGGTCAGGTCCATTGATTTCTATGGGTCTGTGCTGACTATAACTCAGCAAAATACAACCCACAGATTTTGATCCTTCTTTGAGTAACATCTGCAGTATTTCTTGGCATCTCTGCATGGATGTGAATGTTGAGAGGTTGGGCATTAGCACAAAAAGGATGTACCGTGTACCAACAGAAATGTTGTCGAGGGGAGTTTTCGTGTATATAATTACTAGCTATAATATGATTCCACTAAAACAAGGTTTTGACTTCTCCTCTCCCATTATCTTGTATAATAGGTAATTTGCAAAGGAGGATTAAACAAGCACGTCTGTCTGTCTGTCTGTCTGTCTGTCTATCTACATCAGTATTAAAAGGTAAAGGGTCCCCTGACCATCAGGTCCAGTCATGTCTGACTCTGGGGTTGTGGCGCTCATCTCGCTCTATAGGCTGAAGGAGCCGGCGTTTGTCTGCAGACAGCTTCCGGGTCGTGTGGCCAGCATGGCAAAGCTGCTTCTGGCAAACCAGAGCAGCGCACGGAAACGCCGTTTACCTTCCCGCCGGAGCGGTACCTATTCATCTACTTGCACTTTGATATGCTTTCGAACTGCTAGGTTGGCAGGAGCTGGAACCGAGCAACAGGAGCTCACCCCTGTTGCAGGGATTTGAACCGCCGACCTTCTGATCAGCAAGCCCTAGACTCTGTGGTTTAACCCACAGCGCCACCTGGGTCCCCATCAGTATTACATGGTACTAATTGATGTTGTGGAGCTGCAAGGCTTCACAAGGGAACACTCCTTAATTCCACTCTCCATATTGGTAAACTTATAGATATAGATAGTGAAATCACTTGATGGATCATTTTCACAGGCTGTGCATGCTTTTGGTTGGTGTAGTTCACGCCGGTGGCATGCTTTGAAGAATGGATGCATGGAGTAGAGACAATTGGCATGGGGACTCTTCAATCAGGGTCTTCTATGTGGACAACTTCTATGCATACTTGTTTTGTCTGCACAATCATTTCATTTCATTTTATTCAATCTATTACATTTATATCCCAACTTTCCTCAAAGGAACTTAAGGTGGCACACATAGTTCTCCTACCCCACTCAGGCTGGACACTGGGAACCGTCTGGATAGCAAGGAGTGTTTAAGAAGGCTTAAGAACGTGAGAAAATAGGAAGAGCCAGATGGATCAGGCCAATGGCCCATCTAGCCCAGCATCCTGTTCTCACACATAGCCAGCTAAATGCATGTGGGGCACCTGCAAGCAGGACCCAAGTGCAACAGCCCCCTCCCCTCCTGTGGTTTCCAGCAACTGGCACTCAGAAGCGCTGCTGCCTCCAACTGTGGTGGCAGAGAATAACCATTGTGGCTAGTAGCCATTGATAGCTTTATCACCTGTGAATTTCCCAAGCTGTGAATATCACTAGGGGTGGAGGAAGGGGAGTGTGGTGGGTGCAGGCCACCCTGGGTGTCACCACTGAGGGGGGTGACAAAATCTTGGGCGGCACTCACCGTGGGGCCTGCAGCACACCCGAGAAATGCGTCTGTCCTGGGAGAGAGACGGTGGCTTGGGCATTCGCAGGCTCTGTGCTGCCCAGAGGGTCCACATCCTGTCTCCCCCCCAGCTATAGGGCGGCTGAGTGGGAGGAGGCAGGCAGTTTCTGGAAGAAGAAGAAGAAGAAGAAGAAGAAGAAGAAGAAGAAGAAGAAGAAGAAGAAGAAGAAGAAGAAGAAGAAGAGTTTGGATTTGATATCCCGCTTTATCACTACCTGAAGGAGTCTCAAAGCGGCTAACAATCTCCTTTCCCCTCCTACCCTAGAACAGACACCCTGTGAGGTGGGTGGGGCTGAGAGACTTCAGAGAAGTGTGACTAGCCCAAGGTCACCCAGCAGCTGCATGTAGAGGAGCAGAGACGCGAACCCGGTTCCCCAGATTACGAGTCTACTGCTCTTAACCACTACACCACACTGGAGGCCCCGCGGTGCACCTCGCCCCTATGGACAGCTTGCCCTGCACTTGCCCCACCCCATGGGCAGCGTGCCCCACCCCTGGGCGCACTGCCCCAGCTGCCCGAGTGGCTTCCTCCGCCGCTGCCTCTCGTGGGATCAAATTTCATAGTTTAGCTCTGCACTCTGGCAAAGCTTCCTTTTACATATCTGTCTTGAACCTTGCAATATTCAGCTTCATTGTACTTCCACAAATTCTAGTGTTCTGAGATAGGGAGAATTCTTTTTTCCTCTAGCCACTTACTCCAACCATGCACATTTTCTGTATTATTTTTTTTAACACTTCTTTCACTTCACCTTTTACTACCATTTCCTCTAAACTAAAAAGTCCCGAACACTGCAACCTTTCCTTTTGGGGGGGAGGTCATTCCCCTTGACCTTGCTGGTTGCCCTTTTCTGAACCTTTCCCAGCTCTGTGATCTTTTTGACCTGAGGCGATCAGAGCTGCTCCGTGGACTTGCTTCCCTTGCACAAGGGCCCTGCACAAGCAGAACATCATCTTTGGATTTAGTTGCACCTTTTCACACAATGGGTGGTATCCGTCCCCTTTGTGAGCATTAAGACTCCTATAAGCAGAAGGCACCCCTGGGATTGAATGCGGCTTTCGTTTCCTCTGCTCTGTTAACTCTTGCCTACTTACCATAATTGCATTCTGCTCCGTGCCAATATGAATATTTTTCTCTCCAAAGGAAAAAAAAAGAATGTTGCAGTTTAAATATGTATCTACTGTACCAGTGTTTCCTGGAAGGTCCCACTTTTTAAATTACATGAAAAACTTGACTGCGGAACTGTAATGAATGTAGTTGAGATAATAGTAGTTCGCCCCCCTGCCAAGGAGTTTATTATAGCGTGTCAAGTATAATGCTCTGTTTTCAGGTACTTTGATTAAGAGTAGGAAAGCCAAATTTATTTTAACGCAAACAACGGCTTTCTTCTGAATGGTTCGTGGTGAATTTTAATTATTGCTTTCACGACAAAAGATGAGACGTTTCAAGTTTTGACAATGGGTAATATTTGAGACATGGTAAGAGACGAATGTATGTGGATGGGGCAGAGTTCACCAGGCACTGTGGTTTGGAATAACACCATGTCTAACTTTACAGAAGGCAGTCCTCAGCAGGGCAGCCCTCTGTTTGAAGGAGGCATCTCTTTGAATGGCTGTGTCGGTACCAAGTCGGGTGTAAAGATAAAGAACAATGTTCTACCTGCCTCTGAATACCAGCTGCTAGGAAACAGGTGGGGAGAGTGTTGTTGCACTCAGATTCTGCATGTAGGCTTCCCATTAGGGCATCTAGCTAGCAACTGTGAAAATAGGATGCTGGACTAGATGGGCTGCTGGCCTGATCCAGCAAACATGTCCTTCGTAACCCTAAGACGGGATACCTGTAGGCACCTTGGAAGGTGTCCACCAGCAGATAAAACCTGGACAGCTGACTTGGGGAGACACACTGGTCACCTGGTCCCAGTCTCCCCCTCTACAGTGAATTTTATTTAAATTACAGGAGGTGCTTCCAAATTAGCACCTGTACAAAATAAATTAGCATATGCAGATTTTATGCAAATCCATGCCCTCTTTTTATCTTTTGTGGTGATGCATTTACCTTCCCCTTTTTAATGCAGTTTGTAAGTGGTCACCCTACATCATAGATATAAGATCACAAACCTTCACACTCCTTGATTGTTAATCTAGAGCAGGGCTGGTTCAATGTTGGCCAAACAACAGGTTGTGTCACCTAAAATAACATTTTTTCCTGGCCTGGTATCTCTGCCATATCATAACCCGTGTGGCTAAAATGCCACACTCAGTTTTGCTGCCCCAGGGAAAGCAGTAAATGGCATCCCGACCCCAAGTCAATGCTAGTTAAATGATTCCTTGCAACGGAGGCAGAATATTTCCTTTGTGCATCTCCCCCTCCTGAATAGGAAAAAAAATGGCAACAATAATAAATTAGATAACTCTTCTTCTGTTTCATGACACACAGACTCAGCTGCTTAAAGAATGAGTGAAAACTAATATTTTCTACAAAATGACTGCAAAACTGACATTGTTCCACCTGGTTTTGCCTCTAGCCACACCCACTGGGAATCTGGCAGGTTGCCTAGAAGGCAATGAGGCCTTCGGGCTGAAGAAGATTCCCCGCACCTTGATCCCCTACTTCTTGGTTACCAGATATGCTTCTCTGTCTCGAAGAGTAGAGGAAAGAAGCTAATAATGTGTCCATTGGAAGAGGAAGCTTCTCTGCTGCCGCTAAGCCATCTGTGTGGCTCACCTTTTGTCATAATTGTCCCGATGACAGAGTAACAAGGAGCAGATGGTTCTACTTACACAAACCCTCTGGAAACCAGATGGTTCAACCATCTGATATAACTAATGGCCACATTGTTAAGACGAGTTTTTATTAAAGTGGACTGTTACAGAGCTTCGACCTTAGCCAAACTTCTTTGTTTGTGTAGCTACTGTGCCTGGATAGGTCAAAAAATGCACAAGAAACACCTGCCCATCAGGTAGATGCTGCCCAAAAATGCTGGCTGCAAGGATTTGCTTTGCCAAGGCGACAAGAAGAGACGCAATCCCAAATTCTAGTGGGGAAGGAGGGCAGAACTGACTATTGCTTTTGTGAATTGGGCCAGTGCCAGGAACTGAATGGTCTCTCCCTGTTGGTTTGGGCTCCCTTGGTGATGGCTGATACTGGAGTCAATTGGAGGTGTGGCAGTGAGCAGGGTGGTTTTGACTCAAGTGGCAGCTTCTCACAATGAGGGAGGGCAGTGGCAACAATGGCAGCCAGCTCAGTGGTAGTCATGGAAGGGGAGGAGGTGGCAGTGGAGACAACTGTTGCCTGAATCCCACCCAGTCAGGACTCATTGGGGGCAATGGCATGGGAGGGGGGACAGCAGGGAAGGGTTGACAAAGAAGGCCTGGCATGCCAGCTGAGTTCATTCAGCAGTAGTGAGGGAGGAGCCATTTGCCAAGGGCGCAGTCCTGTTGGCTGAAGAGGTCTGAAAGAGACCTTGGGGTCTTAGTGGGCAACCCAGTGTGTGGCAGCCATGAAAAAGGCAAATTCCATGAGAGGGATCATCAGGAAAGGAATTGAAAATGAAGCAGCTCATATCCTAATGCCGTTATAATCTATGGTTATATATTCTATGGTGTGACCACATGTGGGATTCTATACAGTGGTACCTCGGGTTGCAGACCCGATCCGTTCCGGGGTGCCATTTGCACCCTGAAAAGTCCGCAACCCGAGCGGCGCTTTCACGCATGCCGGGAAGTGCTCTTCTGCGCATGCGAGCGGGGCGGAACCTGGAAGTAAACACTTCCTGGTCCACCGTGTCCGCAACCCGGAAAAACGCAACCCGCAGCGGACGCAACCCGAGGTATGACTGCATACACTTCTGGTTCCCTCACCTTGAAAAGGCTATTGGAAAAAAGATATTGGAAAAGGTTCAGAGAAGGGCAACCAAAATGATCAAGGGCAGGCAGTGACTTCCCTGTGAGGAATGGTTGCAGCATTTGGGACTCTTTAGTTTAGAGAAAAGACGAGTAAGAGGCAACATGATGGAAGTTTATAGAATTACGCACAGCTTTTCATTCTTCAGTTCAGTTCTTCACATTTCTACAGCAATCTGCATTTTTTTAAAAGAAAAAAAATCCTCATGAAAATTCATCAGTTTAGTACAAATTTATCCTAACAAATATATTCTTGTATAATGCATTTTTGTACGTTATCTTCAGCGATATATGCATTTTTAGGCACACTTTCCCCCACGTTGGGCAAAAGATTTCTGCATTGCAGGGGGTTGGACTAGATGAGTGTCATGGTCCCTTCCAAATCTACAATTCTATGATTCTATAATTATATGCACTTTTTGGAGAACTGCATCATGAATGTCAGAGAAGTGCAAATTTCAAAGGATAGCTGGGTTTCAATGGGCATTTGGGTTGGAGAAGCATCTCCGAGTACCAGTTGCTGGGAATCCCAACTGGGGAGAGCGCTGGAATGCTTAGACCCTGCTTGTGGGCTTCTGATAATTATATGGTTAGCCACCGTGAGAACAGCATGCTAGACTGAATGGGCTGAATGGGCTATTGGCCTAACCCAGCAGTGTTCTTCTTATGAAGGGGGGGGGGAGAGAAAAGCCACCACAAATACATGTAGGCTTTTAATCCTTATCCTCTTCATGTTGCTTTTGTGGGTTTCCCTCCCCAATATGAAAGAAGAGAAAAGAAAATAACTTTTAAGCCATAAACCTACCAGTGCAGACCTTTAATATCCAGGAAAGCGGAGAATATTCTCCACGCATCTACTTTGGTAAATTGCAGAGATGAAACGGCACAGGCTCCCAATGTGGGTACTGCCAGCGACCACTTAATATCATCTTTAAAGAATAAAAAAGAATAAAATGAATTATTCATTGTCCCATAAAATAAAACAACCCAAGTGTTATTCATAGCACTTAAATACTTAGCTTCCATAATCTTTTCCGATGTTCATGCTTCTTTTACTTATTAGTTAGGACGCGGGTGATATTACCCTAGATCTCTGGAGAAGTTAATTATGGGAGGGATTCACTCCCAGCCAAGCAGAGAAAAAGAATAAATACAAAGTTGCAGGGAGACTTTGCAAACGCCTTTCTCGAAAGGCTCTTTGCAATGAGAAAGGGTTGACATTTCCTCTGTTTTGGTCTCCCAAAAGTATTTTTCGCTCTGTGAAAATTAGAGCCCCATCCCGCCCCCCCAACAGATTTTCTGTTGCTTTATTAGAAGGGGGGGAATTCCTTTGCTTTTTGGGGGGGAGGGAGAAAATGGCACTTGCATACTTTACTGGGTTTCTTCAGGAAATGCAGCCAGCACAAAAGGAAGAAAGGTTGCTTGAATCACATAACTGAGTCCTGGAAAAGAGGAGGGAAGCTGCACTTTGGAATGGAAGAAAGCCTGTGGGGGAAGGGGAAACCATGCTGCAATTCTAGAAGCACTTACCCTGGAGTAAATTCCATTGAACTTAATGGGGCTTTATTCTGAGCAGAGGTCATTTTTCTGGTGGCAGTGGGCTCTCCTTCCTTGGAGATTTTTAAACAGAGGTTGGATTGCCATCTGTCAGGAATTATTTAGCAATGATTCCTGCACTGCCGGGGGATGGGGGGGACTACATTATCATTGGGGTCCCTTCAGTTGTGGACTTTGGGCTGTCAGATTCCAGTGGCGCCCTATGCGGCACTAAAAATCGGTGTCCCTCACCTCTCACGCTCCATTCCACATCACTCCATCCTGGTTCCTTCCAGGTCCGTAATTCTATGATTCACCACGATGATTTTGATTTTGAAATGATGCACAGGGAAACATCTCCTGGTGCCATATGAGGTTCCCGGCAACTTCTTTCTGGTCGTTGTTGTTTTTAAGTGTCAGGAGGTGGTGGAGGGAAATCACAGGATGGATTATCTTGTGTCGTTTGACCCCAAATGTTTATATCCTACCACTGCTTCCTCCACCCTCCCACTTCCTTTCGAAAGCTGCCTTCTAACTCATTTAGGCCACTGATCTTGTAGACAAGATTAATTCTGTTCCGCGGCAAAAAAAAAATCTATCCTGTTGACAAAAAATTTAGCCTAAGTCCAGGAGTGCCCCGTGAAACAAAATGAATTGTATCAACTCCATAACATGCACCCCCTTCCGACGCGTATAGACGCTCTGTCAACAAGATGGATGCTCTCACCGTTTGCAAGTATCTGTGCGGATGAAATGCATAATAACGTAATTACTTTGCCGACGAAATGCTAACTTGCTTTAATCATTTTCTTCGCTGCATAATGTACGGTGATTTAGTGAGTCAAAGGAACAAATTGTTTTATGGTCATAATGCAGGAGCACCCCCCCCCACTCTTCCTCTTTTCCCTTTGTAGAATGGAATTTGATGGGCAAATGATTTTTCAATTAAAATGTCTTTGCACAGACAAAATGGGCATGTTACTAACACTTCCTGATAACATCATGCCCGGATGAGAACCTAAAGGGCTGTCAGATACATTAACTCGAATCCTCAGCTGAAAGAGCACTCGTATTAAAAATGTGATTTGTTTTAGTCAAATTTGTAGCTGCCATTCCTTCGCAGGCGAGGACGGCTTTTATGCAGCCCCATTGACCTAATAATCAAAATTAGAATCTACAATAAAATGATCGTCGTCGGCATTTAGCTTCTTCCTGATCCTTAATTGACGAGCTCTTATTATTCGTTAATAACTCCTTGCACTTGAGTAATTATTTTTCAGCTATCTGTACCCCATTATCTTTATTAAAGCAATTACAAAGCTCGTGAAGGCCGGCATAAATCACTGCAATATAGCTGTCTTTGATAGTGAGATAGTGATCGAGGGAGTCACAATACAACACTTGGTCTAAGGATTCCTATTCCTGTTCAGCCAGCTACATTACAGGAATGATTAAGTGTGTGTGTGTGTGTGTGTGTGTGTGTGTGTGTGTGTGTGTATTTTTTGCATGCATATTCCCCCAATAAAATGCATTTTGAATGTTATTTTTCCACTAACATATATGCATAAGCATTCTTTTCGTACACATTACTTGGCTGGAGAACCGTATTGCAAGATTCAGAAAAGTGCTCATTTCTGAAGGATTATTTTGCTTATTACAGTCATACCTTGGTTTAAGTATGCCTCGGTTTGAGTATTTTCAGTTTAAATACTCCGCGGACCTGTCTGGAATGGATTATTCCACTTTCCATTACTTTCAATGGGAAAGTTCGCTTCAGGTTAAATACACTTCAGGTTAGGTACAGACTTCCGGAACCAACTGTTTGTGTTTGTAAACCGAAGTACCACTGTATTTTGAGGAAGTGTAAATTTGGCCACTTCACCTTTAAATGGGAATTGAATCAGTTTTCAGCCCTTTGTCACATGCTTGTGTATGGCACATGCCCATTCAATCACAACACAAAACCAGCACCTCAGCAGAAAGCGTGGCTCTATTTGAGGGGAAAAAAGAGTCCCCATCATCTCAGGTCAATTGCTACTTCTCTGCATGAATGCGTAGCCTTTCCATCTGACCACCCAAGATCCAACAGACGATTGTTCCCTCACCTACAAGCTGCTCATTTGCTTTGACCCCTCTGGAGGCCGGAAGTGCAAATGCCATCTGTCCACCCCCACCCTCCCCATGGCAATCATCCACGCATTCATTCATTGCCCAAGATGTTCCAGATTGCATCCTTTCCTCTACTCCAGCAACAGAACAAAGAAAGAATCAGAGTATGGGATTATTCTCTTTTTTTGGGGGGGGGGGAATGCTTCACAAGGCTCTCGTTTTAGTTAAATTGTAAAGCCCTCTGGCTTTTGTCTGCATTGGCTACATTTTAGCCCTCTGTGTTGGTACATGCAGCCTTGGCCTGTTCCAACAGTTGGTAGAGCTGAGCACCCTGAACCAGGGCAGATCTTTTTTCTCACGACGTACAAGCCCTTTGATGGCGACTGACCAGGAATGAGACCTTGAGGTCACAGTGGCTTGCTCAGTGCATGGCAGCTGCGAAAAAGGCAAATTATATGCCGAGGATCATTAGAGAACGAAATAAAACTGGCAGTGTGCCACTGAGCAGGAATTGCAATCGGAGACAGTTGTGCTCAGGTCTTTGCAGGTTTCACGACCGGAAGAGTCACTGCCCTGCTCCAGCACAGCTCTTCTTACATTCTTATGGAAAACGTTCATTGCGCCTACAATCCTGGCTCCAATTCAATGTTTTCCTAGACCCCATGAAAGCACGCTTCCCACTGAATTAGAAAAAGGAGTATATTTACACACCCAGCAAACGTTGTGTAAGAATGCACCCATTTTCTGAATGGGTGGCACCTCTAGCTTTATTTATTTATCTATACCACTTTTAAGGTGGGCCTCACCTGCTATTGATCTCCCTGCCTTCTTCCAGTGCCAACTATCA
Source organism: Zootoca vivipara (assembly GCF_963506605.1). Taxonomy (NCBI): domain Eukaryota; kingdom Metazoa; phylum Chordata; class Lepidosauria; order Squamata; family Lacertidae; genus Zootoca; species Zootoca vivipara. Next base: position 68,768,904 of record NC_083281.1, read on the forward strand.
CTGGTTCATTGCAATCCCACCTTGAAAAGTCATCTCTGGTTTGGCCCTCTGTTGGTGAAACGGCTGAATGCTTGAATTGTACCCAATGCATGGCAGAGACAGTGACCTGGTCCCAGTGTAGGCTGAAAGGAAGAAGAGTAATAAATCACACAGAGGCGCAGATGAGATAGGCAGCCCCTTCTGTGAGCTGTTAGTTTGAACTAGAACTTATCAAACCTATTTGACAACTTATGCCAACTTATTTGTGCTGAGTGCCAATAAGTCATCAGAAGTTACTAGCATAGCTGCCAAGTTCTCCCCTTTTTTAAGGGAAATTCCCTTATGCTGAATAGGCTTCCTCGCGAGAAAAGTGAAAACTTGGCAGCTATGGTTACTAGCCCTCAAATATGTACAAGCCCACGCATACCAATATAAGGACCCAGCTCATAATATAATGAACCTTCTAGATTTCAGGAGTGCATATTCTGGACTTGTCCAATTTCCAATACCTGCTGCTCTGTCGTGTGAAAAGGAGTTCCTGTTTTCATAGCAGGTGAAGCGTTGTGGAATCAGACATTTGACTATTTTCCTGTATCAAAATCTCCTTGCCAATAGAAAACTAGCATGTCAAGGAGAGGTGGTTTCTTCACATGCTAGGGATTTTTTTGTAACACATGCAGGGGGAGTTTTGTCGTTTTGCATTTCAGCAAGTCCCACCCCCACTCCCTGCAGTCTGAAATGGCACAGGTCCATAAAAATGATCTGCACATGTAAAGCACTTCCGAGAGGCAGTTCTAAACTGGGAAAAGCTGGGGGTTAGGGAGAAAGAATTGCGGGATGGGGCTTTATAACCCAGTGCCAGAAGAATCTCACAAGGGAACAGCCGGGAGATGGAAATTGTTGCTGTTTTGCCACACACAAACGCGGGGAGGTCTGTCAACTGTGCATTGAGTGCAATTTATTTACAGACACTTTGGGAGTAAATGGTACTCCTGGGGGTCTCCTCAGAGGTGTAGTTACCAGGCTACCTCAATTTCAACCCATCAATCTCTGAGCTCCATCATAGATCCAAATGCAGAAATCGAAGGCTTTTAGTACATCATGTGGCTGTGTGAAATTGCCTACAGTACGGTCCTTGAGGAACCCCAAATCCCCAGAATGGATTAGGCACACTCTCCTACTGTAAACAGTTCCTTCATCGGCAGCAGCTTCTGAATTCTAAAAAGGGTTTTTTTTCTTGGAGCCAGTATTAATTGCGAGCCCCGGGAAAGGAGATGGCGGGCAGGCGGATGGCGGAAGTGTGTTTTATTTGCAACCGCTAAACTGAGCCTACATTTCAGGGGGAGGCCTTTGAATACCAGTTGTGGGGGGAGGGATCGCAGGTGGGGAGAGGGCTCTCGTGCTCAGGTATGGCTTGTGGGCTTCACGTCATGGGCATCTGGTTGTCCACTGTGAGAACAGGATGCTGGACTGGATGGCCTGATCCAGCAGCAGCTTAATGTTTCAAAAGTTCTTAATGTTAATTTCTGTCCCTTTGCGTGTGGCAGAAAGTGTACTTTTTGCTCTCCACCTTCTAATGCCAGAGGTTGGGTAATCTACCAAAAGACAGCACACACACCCCTCTCTCTTTCCCACTGCCACCCTTCCATCATTTCCCTTTCTCCTTGCAGGACTTCAGGATCCGCATCCCTGCCCTACATTACATTTTCATTTCTTTCATATTTATTTGTTCACTTTCTGTGACCCATCCATTTCGTTCCTGCTCATTTGGCAACCCTGTCTTTCATGAACCAAGTGGACCCTGGACAATTATTTTACATGGATTGCTCCTATTTTTTTTTAATGTTTCAAAGATTCCTGTATGGCAAATAATCAGGGCTGACGGGCGTTGCAGTCCAGCAACTGCCAGAGGGCCACGGGTTTCCCTTCCCTCCCGAAATAAATGCCACGGGTGACGATTTAGAGGCTTAAAAAAGCACTGTTGAGGACGTGTCAGTATTTCCATTTTCTTTTTGGCTTTCCTTTATGCCTTACAGATTACAGTTATTAAATTATAGCTGCTTCGCTGCCTTTTAATTAATAATTTTGTTTCCACTTTTTAATTTTCAACTGGAAGGGATTAGACAATGGGATTAGCTCCAGTTCGTGATTGTAGGCATAATACACTAAGCAGGTGTACCAAGCTGGCAGGGGCTCTCACTTTCCGTTCTCAGGAAGTGTACAGTCATCCTCAGGTCCTGCATTCGGAATCAGCATCTGTATCTGGGAAGAAAGGCAAACATGGCATTTCTGGACATGTTAGAGGAGGGGGGGGATGCTGATTATATATAGCCCGACCCCAGGGCCGTCTCTAGGCCCGAGTCCGGTGGCGCGGGGCGGCAGGCCACCAGGGGCGCCGCTGCACCTGCTGCGCCCGCTGAGAGGCATGGCGGAGGCCGCCCCAGGCGTGCCTCTCAGCTGTTCAGTGGCTTCAGGCCGCTCTCCGGAGGTGCGTGGCCCTGGGGCTGCCTCCACCATGTGCAGGAGCATCGCAGGGCAGCGGCAGTGCCCCCTGGCCCAGGGCCGGCCCTACGGCCAGGCTGGGTTGCGCAGGGCTCTGGCCCTTCAGGCGGCAGCCGCGCTGCGCCCTGTGCCTGCCTGCCGCGCTGCGCCCTGCGCCCGCCTGCCGCGCTGGGAAACGGGGCGGGGGCGCCGGAGGGATCCGTCACGCCAGGGCACCAGGTATGCTTAATAAAAAAATTCCTTCAGTAGCACCTTAAAGACCAACTAAGTTTATATTTTGGTATGAGCTTTCGTGTGCATGCACACTTCTTCAGATACATGCACACGAAAGCTCATACCAAAATATAAACTTAGTTGGTCTTTAAGGTGCTACTGAAGGAATTTTTTTATTTTGCTTCGACTCAGACCAACACGGCTACCTACCTGTAACTAGGTATGCTTAAGACGGCCCTGCCCGACCCTATACCGAGATACATTTCTAACTCGGAAGTAAGCACCACTTAGTTCAATACATTGACTCTCAGCAAAGTGGTTAGATCAAGTTTCTTGCAGAATGATAGAATGCAAGTTTCTCGCAGAATGTTGGAAGTGACACTAGGGTCACCTAGTCCAACTCTTGGCAATGCAGGAATCACAGCTGAAGAATCATTGACAGATGGCCATACAACCTCAGCTGTTTCCTTCTGCTTTGCTGCTTGCTGGGACATTTCTCCCAGCTCTTTTGAACAGTTGCTGCAACTTAACAGTGTTGTTTTAAGCATTTTTTTAAAAAGCGCTATGGATTTCTCTCCATGCTCAGGCTCAGTTCAAAAATAAAAAAATTGCAAACCAAGATTTAGAAGATTGACAAAAAGAGGTTAACTGCCACCATAGTTGCAGGCAGTTTGCTTCTTAAATGCCAGCTTCTGGAAGCTACAGGAGTGGGGGGATGGCTCTTGTGCTCATGTTCTGCTTGTGGCATCTGGGTGGGCATTGTGGGAACAGGATTGTGGACTTGATGGGTCACTGGCCTGATCCAGCAGGCTCTTCTTACGTTCTTAACAAAATTCAGGAGTTTTCCCTGGTCACATTTCTGAATTAATTTGCTCCTCGCCCTCCTTGGGGACTTTTGTCAGGCTGGCAGGTATCAATGAACTGTGATGATACCAGCTGCCTGGGTGGGGGAACAGGTGGGGGAATGGGTGCAGATACTTGTCTTTGCAGGGCTGCAGTGCAGAGATCAGAGTCACATCTAAACTGGATCCATCCAGTTTTGCCTGTGACCCCACCCACATTTGCTTCTAACCCCGCCTACCACTGTCATATGGCCCCCGGAAGGTTCCCCAGATGAGAATGTGGCCCTGAGGCTGAGAAATACTTTCCTTGTCTTCCCTACAGAAAGAGACAGAGAGGCCTGGAGGGCCATATCTGCCCCCCTGGGTCTGAGGTTTCAGGCATCCATGTGGTAGACAACCCTTTTTTTTCTTCTTGTGCACTTGCAATATGGCATTGCAGCTGGGACTTCGACAAGAGCAGCAGTTTGTCACAGCTTAGAGGGGAAAATGCACCATCTGTAAATCCTTAAGGTCTTGTCGTATTAGAAAGAATTTCAGTTGTATGATACGGTCAGAAAATATGCAGAATCAATGATGAAAAAATATAAATAAATAAGAACCAGCGGGTGGCCAGAATTGATATTGACAGCCTGACAATCCCATCTCGCTCTCCCCTGCAGGGACCTTGATGCATACCAATGTTTGAGCCTGTATTTTGATTGTTTTGATGCTTATAGTTTCTGAATATCTCATGGATCAAGTTTCTTTTCAGCAGGAGAGATGTGCAGGTCTCCAAAGCTACAAGTCATGTTTTAGCTACAGGCCCCTTTAAAACAAACACACACACACACACTTGAGTTACTCCATTGTTTTGAAAAATAAATGCCAATAACAGAAACCCAAATAATAATAGAATCATAGAATGGTAGAGTTGAAAGGAACCCTAAGGTTCATCTAGTCCAACCCCCTGCAATGCAGGAATCACAGCAAAAGAATTCCTGACAGATGTCCATCCAACCTTTGTTTAGATTCTCCAATGAAGGAGAGCTCACCACCTTCCAAGGGAGTGCATCACTGTTGAACAACTCTTAGCATCAGAAAGTTCTTTCCAAGGTTTAGTCAGAATCTCTTTTCTTATAATTTGAATCTATTGGTTGGGATCCTACTGATGGAGAAAATAATAATTTCATGAACTGAATCGTTTTGATGATTACATTTTCTTTTGAGCCTATGGTTCCGCTGAAAGGCTTGTGCCTGTCTACCTTTTACAGTACAGAACTAGTTGCTTTTAGGTACTGTTTTCAGTGAATATTCATTCCAGAACATTGAAAAGAATAAATAGTTAGAATCTAGGGTGGCTGTTGTATGCATGAAAAGACAATCATCTAAGCATGGCAATTGTGATTAACCTGGAATTGTTTTGTAGATAGATGGAAGAGGATATTGGGAAGCATTTAATGAACAGGAAAATTTGTCAGAGTCTTAATAAAGAAAGACATCGATAAAAGATGATTATATGTAATCACGTGAAATTATTATAAGGGCTGAAGAGCTAAATGATTTTGATTGGTTCAGGGTGATGGCATTGGGGTGCAACTGCTAAGGCTTCAGTAATCCTTTGAGTGGGTAAATAGAAATCACACGTGTAAACTGAAAGTGTAGAAGAATCATTGCTTTGGATGCGGCTCTTTGCAGCCTTCTTATTTTTGAGGCTGTCCCTATGCACCTTTGCATTTCTCACTTGGAGCCTGCATCCTTTTCTCTGGGGTTTCTCGATGGGATACCTCCAGTCTAAGAGTCCCTTTCAAATTTCTCTAACACTTCCCTCTGGACCAGCAGAAAACAAGCTTGCTCTACCTTCCATGTGACGGCCCTTCAGATATTTGAAGATGGCTCTCATGTCACCTCTCTTCTCCAGGCTAAACATGTCCAACTTCCTCAGCCTTTCTACATAAGATTGAGTTTCCAGACCTTCAAGGACTGTGGTTGTACGAAGAGATGGTGAAGTGCTGGAGTGGCAAAAGGTGGCTGGCTAGAGGATGAAACGGTTAAGGTGACATACATTTCCTAGATATCAGAAGTGCTCTCAAAGACTCTTTTGGACTCTGTACTGAAATGCATTACTGACTAAAACTGGGAATTTGTCGCGAGCCTCTGTGTTGAAATCCCAGAGGGAATCCTCTCCCATAGATGTCAGAGGATCCAAAACCAATACAACGAGCCCATTCCTAAGAAACCAGACAGTCATCACCACCTGTAACTGTGTTTACAATAAGGCGTCAGTGCCTTGAACTTCTCAAAGCACTTGTGAAAATCTGCCAGTGCAGTTCCATCAAGCCCAATTATTGTCGGTATAACTTTCTGATCCTTACTTTGTCTCTGCACTGGTACGAACAAGATTAATCCAACGGGGACAGGATTTTGCTAATAAGCAGGTTCTCGAGCTTTGCATGTTTAATTGGGAACTCACCTGCAAGAGAAGCCAAGGGGAGATGCATTATTCATGGGCAACTCTAGGAAGTGTGTTGAGATGATGATTGCCTCCCTCCCTGCCCCACTTTGATTATTTGATTCTAATTGACAAAATTGCTTCTCTTTGGCCTTACCTATCACCACAGCTGATAGCTAAAGGGAGCCTTTGCCAACCTGACATCCAGCAGATATTTTGGGACTACAGCTCCCATCAGCCCCAGCTACCACATGCTGTTTGAGGACCAATGGGCCTTGTTGTCCAAAACATTTGGAGGGTACCAAGATTTGTGAAGGTTAAAGCACACAATGCAAAGGAATAGAAGTGGCTCAAAGATTGAGGGGTGTGTCCCTGGGTGATGTGTCCTAAGTCACCTCCTGTGCAGGGGCGTAGCGAGGTGCCGCAACACCCGGGGCAGCAAATTGCCATGCACCAGGGGGGGCGCGGCATCGCTATGTAACGACACATGCGTGTTACGCATGTATTGCTGCCCCCCGTGCCTCCAGCTACAGACTCCAGGTAAAAAGCCCACTCAGCGTGGCGGGCTTTCTACCCGGAGTTTGTAGCTGGAGACGTGCGGCTTTGGAGGCGTGGGGACGGCGGCGATACCCTGCCATGTAACGATGCATGCGCAGCATCCCGCTGCGCATGCATGTTATGTAGCAGGGAATCGCTGCCCCCGGCGACTCCAATCCATGCGGTGTGGCGGTGTGTGTGTGTGTGCCACTTGGTGCCCCCACCCCCGCGACTCCCAAGCCGAGCTTCCAGCCTCCCGGTAAAAAGTCCGCACCAAGCGGTGTGCACCGTGTCAGGTGATCAATTATGTCGGGTGGGGCTTACCTGACCCTCAATATTTTATTCAAGTTGGCACCCCTGACTATAGCCAAGAACCAAGTGTTGGAACCAAGTGGGGTGGGGTGGGGGTGACCCTAATATTGAGTGGCACCCAGGAACTGGTGTGAAATGTAAGTGTTGCTGAGCCAACCAGGAGCAGTGGACCATAGTGCTATTAAATTAAATTTATATGTAAATTAAATATACCCCCAATTAATAAGGGGGTGATGGCCAAAAGAAATTGTTCCCCAAATGTGTGTATAGGGCAGGGGGATTTTTGGCCTGCCTTGAATCCTAACATGCTGCCAAAATAGATTTTGACAGTAGCCTGCAGCCATTGTGGTGTAGTGGTTACGAGCGGTAGACTTGTAATCTGGGGAACCGGGTTCCTGTCTCTGCTCCTCCACATGCAGCTGCTGGGTGACCTTGGACTAGTCACACTTCTTTGAAGTCTCTCAGCCCCACTCACCTCACAGAGTGTTTGTTGTGGGGGAGGAAGGGAAAGGAGAATGTTAGCCACTTTGAGACTCCTTCGGGTAGTGATAAAGCGGGATATCAAATCCAAACTCTTCTTCTTTCTCCACCTTGTCATCTGGGAAGCCTAAGGAGAAAATGGAGGCTGACTGGCGGGAAACACACCAAGACAATGCAAAATATGTTTGCCTTTTGCTTTATTCAAGTCCTTGCCCACTCTGTAAGGGAGATAGCATTTTATTCATTTTAAGATCCCCCGCCCCCTTGCTGTGATCAGGAGACATTCATCAAAGCAAGACGTTCTTAATTACCTCCAGACAGATGGCAACAACCGTTTGTAGTTCCGTATGCAACCATGAAATACCTGTGTGTGTGTGTGTGTGTGTGTGTTTTCCCCTAGGGCTTGGAAAACTGATTGCTGCAACAATAACATGACAATGTCTGGGGTGCGAGAGCTGCTAGTCCTCAACATTTGGCCTGGGGTACCTGGAAAGACTTTCCTTTCTTGAAAAGGGCGGTCATTTTCTTCCCAACTAATTAATTAGTGTTTAATGATGTGCGTGGTTCTCCCCTTCCTTCAATTTCAATGAGCATAGATGTATAGACCCAAAAGTTAGGGCGTGTGTGTAGGGAGAGTTTAAGCTCCTGGGTAAAAATGCAAAGTAAGAAGTGATGGCTGGCTCAAGGAAAGAAGCAAAGCTGTATTGAAAAGGGTAGCATGTCCTAACCAAAAAGAGGAAAAGTTGACACACAGACCCCCCCAAAAGAACACAAGTTTGCATAACATTTGCATATTTTTTCATGCTTGAAATGTAAATCAACTCACCTAGTTGGGAGAACCATGCCTCTTCTGTGTGCTGCCTAAGGCCACATCCACAAAATGCACTTAAAGGAGGAGGAGGAGTTTGGATTTGATATCCCGTTTTATCACTACCCTAAGGAGTCTCAAAGCGGCTAACATTCTCCTTTCCCTTCCTCCCCCACAACAAACACTCTGTGAGGTGAGTGAGGCTGAGAGACTTCAGAAGAAGTGTGACTAGCCCAAGGTCACCCAGCAGCTGCATGTGGAGGAGCGGAGACGCGAACCTGGTCCCCCAGATTACAAGTCTATCGCTCTTAACCACTACACCACACTGGCTCTATGATACCATTTTAAACAATCATGGCTTCCTCTAAAGAACCCTGAGAACTGTAGTTTATTAACGGTTCTGAGAGTTGTTAGGAGATTCTTTGGAGCTCCACTTTCCTTCAGCAGCATTTTTTTTCTTTTATCCTCATGCAAACTCAGCAGCATTTTGCTGAGAATTTCTCCTAATGAAGACATTTTGGTACAGTGTTCTGACTAATATACACAACTTTTCAAGCAATTTCTGCATATTTTATGCATTTAGGTGTACAATTCCATGTAAGATATGCATTTTTGGGACACTTTGGTTGGAGAACTGCATCAGAAAACCTGGAGAAGTGTGCTTTCCAAAGAATAGTTGTGGGTTTGTTTGTTTTTTGCCAAATGTTTTTTAAAAAATGATTTTCAATATTTCAGTGACCAGTTGGTAAGAACAGCTGTGTTTTGATTTGTGCATTGGCTTTTGGAAAGTGTGAACGATGCGGTCTTCAATTTTTGTGTGCAACCGGTTTGTAAGAATAGCTGTGCTTTGATTTGTGCGTTGGTTTTGGAGACGTGTGAATGAAGCAGTTTCTCATTAAAATGCAAACACATTTGTCCCTGTACCCCTCTCCTCCCCATTCGTAGCCGAGGGTGGCATTGCAGTAATGATCATAGGTCAAGGGCAATGGATATGATAGGGAAGCATAGGGAAGAGGCTAGGTTGGAAACTGCCCTAGAGAGTTTCGAAGACATTGCTACCATCGCTCCATACTTCTTTCGGTAAACAAATGATCAAATATTTATAGGCTTCATGTTGTGTGTGCGAAATAGGAGGGCTCTCCCTCCCTCCCTCTCTCCCTCCGCCCTGCTGCATGATATAATTGCAATTTGCAGATTCCAAAGCTTGAGAATTGGAATAAACATTGACCTGATTGCTTGTAAACAGCCAAAACAATTTTGTTGCCAGAGAAAGCTGCAATTTAAAATGCAGACAATAGGTTGGCGGTGGGGTGGGGTTGTTGGATTGGTGCAGGAAATCTATACTTGTTACGCACATCACACAGCCCCGGTAACATGCCTCTTCCTTTTAAATTCAGCCTCACTTTACAGGTCTCTAGAAGATTAATAGCTGTTGCATCTGGATTCAGGCTGCGCTAGGTGGCAGGGGCTGGCTCGCCCAGCAACAGATGGAATGAATCACAGAGGCTAGTCAAATTCACTTCATAAGCCTAATAATGGAGTGGGCTTTATAAAGATCTCCAGCGGCAGAGAGAACCTGTACTTCCACAGAGTCAATATCTGTCCCACATCTGCTTCACATGGGTCTCTATGCTCTGTTTATGCATTGCTATTAATTTACAGATTTGCACTGCCATTCATTATAATTATTCATCCCTTTTTGCATAAAAGTGTCTCAAAGCAACTTGCAATCTCTGGGTAGAAATAGCAGGAGCCAGTGTGGCGTGGTGCTTAGAGTGTCAGGCTATGAACTGGGAGGCACCAGGGTTCAAATCTCCACTCAGCCATGTAGGTCACTGGGAGATCTTGGGCTAGTTGCCACCTCTCAGGCACCTCACAGGGGATTAAATGAAGGGGGGGTGGTGGAGAACCATGTACACCACCTTGAGCTCATTGGAGAAAAAGGTGGAATATGGATGCAATGAATAAATAAATAAATATGAAACATGAAAATGTAAGACCAAGAATAAAGCAAGAGCCAGTGTGGTGTAGTGGTTAGGAGCGGTGGACTCGTAATCTGGGGAACCGGGTTCGCATCTCCGCTCCTCCACATGCAGCTGCTGGGTAATCTTGGGCTAGTCACACTTCTTTGAAGTCTCTCAGCCCCACTCACCTCACAGAGTGTTTGTTGTGGGGGAGGAAGGGAAAGGAGAATGTTAGCCACTTTGAGACTCCTTCGGGTAGTGATAAACTGGGATATCAAATCCAAACTCTTCTTCTTGAAAGTCTGATCCATAAATATTTATAAAAAGACAGATCCACCCCAAATCGCTAAAAGGATGAGCACAAAAAGAGGCCACAGACACCTTTGAGCTCACACTCAAAATTAAGAGCCAAAGGCCAAATCAAATAAAAAATGATTGGTCCGGTGCCTGAAAATATACAAATATGATGGTCCCAGGCATGCCTCCCTAGGGAAAGCATTCCCAAAGCTACAGTTCCCCTTAGAAAACTGCAGTTCCTTGTATTCTTATGAAGAAGAAGCTGTGAGTGTTTAAAGTTGTATCAGAGCGCTTTAAATAGGGTGTGGATGTGGCTTAAGTGATGTGTTTACAAATTAGGAGGGAATGCAGTGCTCACCCTACCATGTGGGGGTGGGAATGATATGGTTGCTTCGGGCAGCAGACTTGGGAGGCAGGCAGTGGCAGTAAAGTGTTGGGAGGACAGAGGGGCCCTTAACCCTTAAGCTACAGAGCTGCTCTCAAGAGCTATGGAGGCCACTGTCCAGTACTGAACTAAATTCCATTGCCAACCTGCCCACCATGTGGAGTGAGAGTCAGGTGGGGCACCATCTCAGGCAGCAGAACATCTTAGGTTGGCCACTCCATCAGGTCTGCATGAGGACTTCTTCGTTCTGGTTGGCCCACATACACGCAAGCCAGCTCCATGGAGCCATGTGCTTTGCAATCACGCTCCTTTATTCCACGTTTACGTACAAGAGAACGACTCTCTAAAAATATCTCCAAACCAGGCTTCTGCTTTCTCCTTTCTCTCACCGCGCTAGTTAGACTCTTCTCTACCTCTGATGCCCTCTTACTGGCCTCTTTGTGTGAACTGAAATCTGGACTGTAATTATTCTATAACTCTTTCCATCTCTTTTCATAGTGAGCTAAATCCCCCCCAGGTCTAAAGCTGCTTGGCTATTAGGATAGAAAGTCTCTCTCTCTCTCTCTCTCTCTCTCTCTCTCACACACACACACACACACACAGAATCCAAAACACATTTTGCACTGAGCACCGCAAGCAACCCCCAAAGCAGATTAACATTGATGTCTACGTGCGCAGGCGCGCCAATGGTCTAGACAGCTATTACTTCAATGCATGGAATCTTAAGAGACCGGCCTCAGTAAGGACTCCATCAAGTTGAAGAATTATTTTTCCCAGCCAGGGTTTTGCTTTTGCTTAATGGCATGCACCATACCGATGGAAGATGAGTTCTGTATTCTAATAGGAAGGAGCACAACAGGGAAGGGATTTCCTGAAAATGCTGGCATCGAACTTATCCACACAGAATTCTGGCCCCCTCCCAATTCCTATCTTGTGCCTTGAACTTGAATAGAAGTGAGCTTTTTTAAAAAACAACAACAACAACACGCTTTTCCGAAAAATAAGAACAATTATTGAATATTATTTGTGTCATTATACACATGATCTGGTATGCCTGTTGTGAGCATACATTCTTATTTTATTTATTTATCAAATTTATACCCCACCTCAGAATGGCTTACATACCTCTCCTCCACCCTACTTTGTCCTCACAACAACCCTGTGAGGTAGGTTTGGCTGAGAGAATTTGACTGATTCATTGGTGACCCAATGAATTCCATGGCTGAGTGGGGAAGTGATCTCTGGCCTCCCAGATGTCCTAGTCTGACACTATAACCACTGCACAGCACTGCCATATACATACAGCATGCACACTATGTTTCCTAAAGCAACAATGCACATAGCTATATAAAAATATTTGCATATTATTGCTTTCAAAATGCAAAGGACTTGATTCTTTTATATGTATTGTTTTATACTGCTTCTGAAACCCACAGTGAACCCACAATGTCTGATCCTGGCAATGTAGAGTTGGGCCACCTTCATACCATACATTCAAATCACTCTGATACCACTTTAAACATGGCTTCTCCCAAAGAATTCTGGGAGCTGTAGTTGCTGGGAGTTGTTAGGAGGCCACATATCCCTCAGCAACAATTCTCAGAGTGGATTAACAACCAATTCTTCGCTCTGGGAGGGGAAGAGGAGTCTCCTAACAACTTTCAACACCCTTAACAAACTACAGCTCCCAGGATTCTTTCAGAGGAAGCCATGCCTGTTTAAAGCGGTATTGTACCGCTTTAGATGTCTCGTATGAATGTGGCCCCAGTCATGCCCTTGTGGATTCAGAAATCTCTTTTTGCTTTAATGCTGCCAAGGTCATTGCCCTTTGCCTGAGAGGGAAAGGAAGACCTGGACTCTGAGAATTGTTGCTGTACTCTTTGCCTCCTGCTTCTGGGGTGGGATGTAACCAAAAACAAAAGTGGGGGATCAAATATTGATGTGTTGTGCCTTTTCTCCCACTTTGCACCAAGGTAGCTCTGTGTGGCGTAGCCTCTTTTCTCTTCACAACAACCCTGCGAAGTAGGTTTTAGGCAGAAGAAGAGAGGGGGTGGGAAGAGAGGGGTGGGTGCGTCTCAAATCCCTGCTTGACCATGAATCTTTTGTCTCTCCAGCCCTCATCCAGCGTGCTGACTGCTACAGGACACTGCCTCTCATGAACACACACTTGCAAATGATAATGATAATACCATGAGCTCGTACTATTAAGGAGCAGCAATTTAGGCCCCTGGAGTGGGCAATTGCTCCTTCTCTTGACATGGGCATTTTCAAAATCTGCCTAGTAGATTCTCAGTTGTGATCGGAGATAATCCAGCTATAGGCCATAAACCATGGCCAGCACTTCTGTGCAATTATTTTCCATCTATAGTGCCGTGACGGCGGGGAGAAAAGGCTATAGAGACACTCTGAATGGACTTTTAATTGCAAGAATCCTTTACAGCTATTTCTCTTCTCTGATATACATCTGACATTTAAACAGTGACTTATTTCTCGCGGGTGACCATGCAGAAAGGTCATTGTCAATATCCGTAGGAGACGTGGTATCGGTAGGTATGCTAATATTAGTGCGGTGGGAAACAGACTCTGCTGAAAGATGGCCAGGCTTGGCAACAGGACCCGACATGACTGGGCAATTGCTGGGGCACTTAGGCTCCGGGGGGGGGGGGGGCGGGGCGCACTGGAGCAAATTCCTTTGGGGTTCTCATGATTTAAAAACATTTACTGGCTGCCTTTAAAAGGGATGCAGGTGGCACTGTGGGTTAAACCACAGAGCCTAGGGCTTGCCGATCAGAAGGTCGGCGGTTCGAATCGCCACGATGGGGTGAGCTCCCGTTCCTCGGTCCCTGCTCCTGCCATCCTAGCAGTTCGAAAGCACGTCAAAGTGCAAGTAGATAAATAGGTACCGCTCCAAGCGGGAAGGTAAACAGCGTTTCCGTGCGCTGCTCTGGTTCGCCACATGACCTGGAAGCTGTACGCTGGCTCCCTCTGCCAGTAACGCGAAATGAGTGCCGCAACCCCAGAGTCAGTCACATCTGGACTTAATGGTCAGGGGTCCCTTTACCTTTTATCTTTACTGGCTGCCTTCATGACTCAAGTTCACTTGGTGTGGCTTGCAGAGCAATACATGCAGTACAAACGTAAGAACAATGCAACAACGCACCATAAAAACAGACAATATGCCACAGCATTAATAAAATCAGTCATAAAATATATATCCAGCCCCAAAGAGTGTTTTCAGGTCCACCAGCCACAAAGGGGCTTATGCTAAGAGCATACAATATCAATAATGGGCAAGTTACTGAAAAAAGTGGATCTTCAGAAGAACTAGAGCTGTGGGGGAGGGGGAGGAGCCTGTGGTATTCCATATGTTGCTTGGCTGTTTGTTTGACCCAAAACAGTGTTGGCCACCAAGAGGATTTTGCCAACATACCAAAAGAAGGCACGGAATTACAGAGAGAAAAAGGTTATGTGTATTAAACAGAAGAAGAAGAAGAGTTTGGATTTGATATCCCGCTTTATCACTACCCAAAGGAGTCTCAAAGCGGCTAACATTCTCCTTTCCCTTCCTACCCCACAACAAACACTCTGTGAGGTGGGTAGGGAATGGTAGAATTTTAACCATTTGCAGTTCTGAAAAATGATAGGTTTTGACTGGGTTGTTTGGTTTTTTGTGATTTGTAATGTAGTTGCTATTAACTACAAACAAAATCTGACTGACTTTACAAAATAAATAAGCTGGAATCTGATACAGAACTATGTCATGCTGAATTTCTGCCTTCAAAGAAAAGAGGATATGAGAAAACCCAAAAATGACAGTCAACCATCACAATGAGGACAATGAGGAAATGTCACTCAAGGGGGGAAAAGAAGCGTTCGACGAACGTAAAGGGCACCAAACTACCTTGCAACAATGCAGAGAGCAGGCAAGGTAATCATCTTTTGTTAGCAATTCCTTCAGCTGCACAGAGGCCACACTCTTATTCCCTGTTATCTGGTATACATGAACCCGCTGAAGCTTTCTTCTGAAAAGACACATCTGCAATCTATATCTATATTTTGCAATGGGTTTTGTCTGTGTGCCTGTCTGTTACTGAAGCCGTTTTGCAGGTGCCTTAAGAATTATTGAGAAGTACACTGGCGCCTTTGGGCACTCTGTTGGTAACCCAGGCTTCCGGCTCTTTGCCTCGGGGTTGCAGAGACTGTGCTTCTTGCTGAGGTTGGATTTTGCCAAGCCTCTCTGCGCTGAAAGTCAAACTCAACAGGAGGACTGGCATAAGAACATAAGAGGGACCTGCTGGGTGAGGCCAATGGCCCATCTAGTTCAGCATCCTGTTCTCACAGTGGCCAACCAGATGCCTGTGGCAAACTTGCAAGCTGGATCTGAGCACACCAGTAACCTTCCCTCCATTGGCTTCCATCAACTGGTATTCAGGAGCATTGCCGAGCACAGCCATCATGGCAGGTAACCGCCGAAAGCCTTCTCCTCCATGAATTTGACCAATCCACCAGTCAAGGAGGTATCAGGTGAGGAATAGGATGGATGCCTTTCCATCTAGCCCGTTTTTGTGTGAAAAGGCAGAGAGAGAGAGAGAGAAAGATGACTCCCAATGCCGACATTTATTAAATGCTGTTCACGTCAAAGCCTGCCCAGAATGAGCACGACTCAAGAGCCATTGGCATCCAAAGACAGAGAAAGAGAGAGAGAAAAGAGGAGCAGAGAGAAAGAAATATTGATTGAAATAAAGTGCACTGTGAGTTCCAGCATCCGTGTTCAATACTTATTATATGGCTCCGTAGTCTGCAGCTAAGCCTCAGAGGCTTGGCGAATTCGGCAAAGCAGTTACAGAAATGTCAAAGCACGATCTTTCCTTGATGAACACTTGTCTGTCTGATTCCCCCATTTAGAGTTTGACTAAAGGGAAATAATAGCTGCAAATGGAAATGATATTGAAATCTCGCTTGCCTCATGTGTACACTTGAAGGCACGGGAGTGGATTTTCTCGATGCGTTTCCAAATGACGTTGACAGTTAATCTTTATAATTATTATAATGATGATTCCAACACACACACACACACACACACACACACACACACACACACACAACCTGCATAGCAGCAGCAGCAGCACATGGATGCTTTGCTGAATAGCGTAAGCAAAAAGCAAAACAAAACTGCAGAACAAAAAAAGGAACAGGTCTCTGCTCCAAGGAACTTACAATCAAAGGTTCAACACCGGGAGAAGCAAGAAGGGACAAGAAGGAAACAGAAGTGTAACAGGGAAGGGACAGTAGCTCAGCTGTAGAGCACATGCTGTGTTGGCAGGAGGTCCTAAGGTCGATTCCTGTTAAAAGGATCCAGTTGCCAGTGTTGCCAAAGATCCATCTTGGCTTAAGGCCCAGAAAACTGCTGCCTGCCAAAGCACACAACACTGGGATATATGCAGGCAAGCAAACTATATTTATTTGAAAGGTTTATATCCCACCCTCCCAGTGTATTTGCATTGTTCAATCACCCAGTGAGCTTCATGGCTGAGTGAGAATTTGAACCTAGACCTGGGGGGGGGGAAGTGTCTTTAGCTTATTTCTAAGGCATTTGCTTTAAAAACAACAGGGTGTGTGTGTGTGTGTGTGTGTGTGTGTGTGTGTGTGTGTGTGTGTGTAGTAATTTGACCTGCATCAATATTATTGTTATGGAGATCATCCATGGTAGGTCTGGCGCCCACTGGGACTGGTGGGTGGAAGTCAGGGAGACCAGAACCGGAACCAATGGCAGCCACAGCCACCGGTTGCAACTTGGTATGCTGGCTAAGGATGAACTGAGGTGCCCCATTTCATGGTTGCAATGAAGTGCAGTCATGCTTGAACTGTGAGGAGGATGTTGTAATTGACCATGAGTCTATGCAAGTGCACAGAACCCTATGGAAGGCTTTTTGCTTCGGAGGCCCTGGTGAAATCCAAAATCGCTCCCTCGTAACCGCCTCTGAATAAAAAAGCACTTTGCTTGGTTTTGTTTTCCCTCCCTTTGCAGACATTCTCTCTGAAACAAAAGGCTTCTTAAAGGCAAAATGGCAAAATATTCAAATGAGTTCTAAATTTGTCTTTGTTAATATGTATGACATACCGGGTAGGTGATGAATTTCAAGTTGTTATTCCTAGGAAAACGTTCAAATAATTAATATCCCCACTGGTGTACATAAATACATATTCATAACTATCAAGTCCTGTTGGACTGATTTTGTTGTTGTTGCCCTCGCTATTGAATACTTATTATTATTTTATTCTTCTTCTTTTTCACAGCTTGCTTCTCGGTGTCTTCCTCTTTGCAGCCTCCGGTTTCTGAAGTGCTGGTCGGAAGACAGCTAGGTCATTCCCAAGGTCAAATGGTAAACGCACCCGGGCTAAAAATATTTCCTAAATGGCATCTAAATGCAAATAGGTTCTGAAACAAAAATATCATCCTAGTCACCTTCGGCTGGGTTATAGCAAGATATATCACATGGGGTTACCATCTGCGGGAAGAGAACAGAACGGGTGACGTGGAGGCCGAGGGCAAGCCTGACCTCTGAGCCCTGTGACTCAGACAATGGCACACAAATCCTCTCTGTTTCAAAGGAATTCAGGGACTGGAAATAACTTCAGTGCTTTTGACTTTGAGAATAAGCGTCTGCGTTCCCGGAAAAAAATCAAGTCAGACCGGCGTGAAGACAAAACTCATCTTCTAATTCTCGGGTTAAGTTGCCACCTGCTTATCACTTGTACAGTGGTACCTCTGGTTAAGAACTTAATTCGTTCTGGAGATCCGTTCTTAACCTGAAACTGTTCTTAATCTGAAGCACCACTTTAGCTAATGGGGCCTTCTGCTGCCACCGCGCCACCACAGCACGGTTTCTGTTCTCATCCTGAAGCAAAGTTATTAACCCCAGGTACTATTTCTGGGTTAGCGGAGTCTGTAACCAGAAGCGTTTGTAACCTGAAGCATTTGTAACCCGAGGTACCACTGTATGGGGTTTTAGGGATGCTTCTGCAACTGGTCACAGGTCGCTGTGGGCTCTTGGGCAGAGGACAAGACCAAGGGAACAATTTTTTCCAGCACAAGGGATGCATTTTCTTCTGGGCAGCTTCCGGGAGGTCTGTATGTCAGTGGTGGACAGGTCACAAGGCATCCTTGCTGAAGATGTGCTGCTTTGGCAGAGTTCTTTCAGTGTAACTTTGTCATCTTCTATAAGGCCAGTGTGAGGCTCTGGGTGTTCTGCAGCAACACAACCCATGGCATTGCACTGGAACTGATGTCAGTATGTTTCATTAAAGGTAAAGGTAAAGGGACCCCTGACCGCTAGGTCCAGTCGCAGACGACTCCTGGGTTGCGGCGCTCATCTTGCATTATTGGCCAAGGGAGCCGGCGTACAGCTTCCGGGTCATGTGGCCAGGATGACTAAGCCGCTTCTGGTGAACCAGAGCAGCACACGGAAACGCCATTTACCTTCCCGCTGGAGCGGTACCTATTTATCTACTTGCACTTTGACGTGCTTTTGAACTGCTAGGTGGGCAGGAGCTGGGACCGAGCAACAGGAGCTCACGCCGTCCTGGGGATTCGAACCGCCGACCTTCCGATCGGCAAGCCCGAGGCTCAATGGTTTAACCCACAGCGCCACCCGCGTCCCTGTTTCATTAAGAGACTTTTATTTTAAATTCCAGATTCACTGAAGGATTGGGGGTGGGGGGCATGCACACAACCCAATGATTAAGTAGCTGGATCATTTGTCTCCCTTGCATTTTTTGCTTTAAAATCTGTGACTTCATCTATGCCTAGACTAGAGAGATATTGCTGAGCCTTTTTTCCGTTATTCTTGGGAGACCAGCAGTTGAAAACCATTTCGTCAGGTAACACAGTACAAACACACACGGATTGTTTTGATAGTGTTGCAGATAATATGAGAGGAGGGGGGGGAATTAAGAAGAGATGAAGCCATAACATTTAAAAGACTGGATGAAGTTTGAGTGATTGCCTACAGAAATACTCTTCAGATGTGCATCTCCCAATTTATTAAAACTGGAGGAAAGTTCTTCTTCTTTTTTCCGCCTAAACAGCCTGACAAAACAGTTTGAAATGGGAAGAAAATAAAAGCTTGAGTTATCTTCAGACAGGTGGGAAACTTCATTATGCACAGACTCTTACATTTGCATACATTTGTATACGGCATACCTACCACTGAGCTCCTTATAACGTTTGCCATTACCTTAAGGAAGGGAAGCAAAAGGGAGATGAACGGGGGAGGCGCGCGCGGGGGGGGGAGGCGATTAGTTTTACATGCTGCAACATATTTTGCCTGTCGCGCCAATACTTACATTCCCGTCTCTTCTTGACACTTTGTCTTATTAACGGATCCATTTCTCTTGTTAATTCCCCCTTGGATTGGCAGATGATCGGCAGATGGATATGTTCTGCAGAAAGGTTGCCTTTGTCCCACTTTGGTATTCTCTGCAATATCTGGATGTTAAGAACACTTCCCAAGGGAGGAAAAAAAATGTCTTACTTTATGGTCTTTGTACACTGAGACTCTTGCGTAGATCTTGCTTCTCAGGGAGTAGGCCCTTGGGATGCTTTCATCTTCCCAGTGGAGGCTGGTTCATTGGGGGGCAAACAGGGCAAAAACAACCTCAGGCTGCCCTCGAACAGCTCCCAAGCATCTGCCTGCCTTTCGTGTGCAGGCACTTGAGGGCACAGCTCTGTAGAGCGTTGACTCTAGCGCCACCTACTGTTGGTCTCCCTGCCTCCCACCTTATCACTCCTAACGGGGACCAGCCACCACTGCATGTTTTGTGGGAAGTGACTTAGCAAATGAACTCTCTGGGCTGATTTTATGCAACCTACCTGATGTTGGTGGACTCCAACTCCCAACACCCATTACCATTGGCTATGCTGAATGGGGTGGATGGGAGTTGCAGTCCAACATCTGAGGGTTCTTAAGAGCTGTTTAGATGATGGCGTTTATGGCCATCCATGGTGTGTTTGTGTGTGTATGAAAAGCAATCACCCCTCAAAAAAGAGAGCCAGTGTGGTGTAGTGGTTAAGAGCGGTAGACTTGTAATCTGGGGAACTGGGTTCGCGTCTCCACTCCTCCACTTGCAGCTGCTGGGTGACCTTGGGCTAGTCACACTTCTTTGAAGTCTCTCAGCCCCACTCACCTCACAGAGTGTTTGTTGTGGGGGAGGAAGGGAAAGGAGAATGTTAGCCGCTTTGAGACTCCTTTCCGGTAGTAATAAAGTGGGATATCAAATCCAAACTCTTCTTCTTCTCCTCAAAGAATGAGCAGAACAGGGTGGATTTGGGTGAAATTTTTGAGGTCAGGATGGGGCTGCGGCTTAGATTTTAGAAACTAGAAAAAGAAAAAGTCAACATAGGCCAGATGTCCTGTGCAGCTTACTAATTTAATGCTGTGAAGTGCCTGAGGGGTGTAGGTATTCTTCCTTTTATCTCCCTACCCCAGATATATAAAGCTTCATCCTACTCTCTAGTACTTTGCAGAGTCTCAAAATGCTGCATTTCCTGAAATGTGATTTTCTGGGTTAACAGAGTTGCAAACAGGTTTTTTTTCTTTTTGCCCCCTAGAAGCAATTAACATGGAAATAAGTGCTAGATTTCCAGCCGTGTGAAAGAGCGAACATAATGCAGACGTTATCAGGTACATCAGGGAAACAGAATGAACAGCTGTGGAAATGCTGCCTTAATTCAACGTGTGTTAAGTCAACCCCGCTGCATTTGGGGACCCTCCTGTTCTCCCGGTTGAGTCTGGCCCTTGACTTCTGCCCAAAAGTCTGCCTGACATTGTTGCTTGGCCTTAGGCTAACCGAGACCATTCTGCTTCTGCACCACTTGATTTTCTTTCTTTCTATTGATTTATCCCGAAGAAGCTTTATAACTTTTAAAGGGTTTAGAAAAAAAAAGAATTTGTGGAAATAAGAGATGTTTAAATTATATGCATTTGAAAGTTTCAGTCTATCAGCAAGGCAGTAAGAAGCGATAGCGAAAGCAATAGCCAGCGAATCTGACAGCTCCCGAAACGGTGGGGTAATGACATATAACTAGGGGAGGGAATCAGTTTTTAAGAGTGCAGTAAAGCAGCAAATTTGAAAACCACTGAATTGCAATGAGTCTAATCCACGCTGTGCAATCTTAAATATATCTGTAACACTCAGTTCTGACACCCCCTGCTCCAAGTTCTATATTAGGGACTCTATCCTGGCTCAGAAATATTGGAACTCAAAACTCACAGTTTGAGGTATAACATCCCCCAACACACACACACACACACACACACACACACGGGGAAACACAGCAGAACAATGGATTGTTGAGCAAAGTATTCATTCC
Source organism: Zootoca vivipara (assembly GCF_963506605.1). Taxonomy (NCBI): domain Eukaryota; kingdom Metazoa; phylum Chordata; class Lepidosauria; order Squamata; family Lacertidae; genus Zootoca; species Zootoca vivipara. The sequence continues at coordinate 68,790,023 of NC_083281.1, forward strand.
TGGGCCTGTCGCTCTGATTTTGGTTCAGCAGTACCAAGGCATGTGGCAACGCTCTCAGTAGCTAAAGGAATAGAATAATCATGGCCGCTTAGCAATTTTTGAAGGAAATGGAAGTTCATATATTTGGACTGAATGTGTCGCTGGAAGCTAATTTGAAAGGGAAGTGTTTCGGGAGAAAGGGTATGAACTTAACTGTGGTTAGAAATAATAACGAGAAAGTTCATGTTTCACAGCAAATTGATGTAGCAGTAATATAAGGGCGTATGTGCAACCTAATTCAGACAGGAAAGCAACAACAAAACTTTCAGTTAAAACAGTCAAAGACAGGCATCTCCAAACTTTGGCCCTCCAGATGTTTTGGACTACAATTCCCATCATCCCTGACCACTGGTCCTGTTAGCTAGGGATCATGGGAGTTGTAGGCCAAAACATCTGGAGGGCCGTAGTTTGGGGATGCCTGGTCAAAGAGATCTGCTGGTGACTGCCCCCTTAGTCATTGTGCCAGGGTGGCAGAACCCCTTATATTCAAAGATGAACTGGCTGTGGGTCTGTGAGGGGAACCACTGGACTTTGCTAAAGGAGTGGCGGATCTCTGTAAGCCATTTGTCATCGGAAACACTGGATCAGCAGATCCCTTTGAAATATTATTTTGTTTGTAAATGTTTATGACTCAGGGTGGACAGGTCCTCCCTCCCTGCTTTGTATTTTCACATTACAGTGGTACCTCTGATTACGAACGCTTCTGGTTATGAACTACGCTAAGCCGGAAGTAGGTGCTCCTGGTTGCGAACTTTGCCCCAGAATGTGAACGGAAATCGTGTGCCAGAGGCCCTATTAGTGAAAGTGCACCTCAGGATAAGAACCGTTTCAGCTTAAGAACGGACCTCTGGAATGAATGAAGTTCGTAACGTGAGGTACCACTGTATTCATATTGTATCTTAAGTTGTTGATCTTTGTATTTTACGTTATTGATTTATGTGCGACTCTCTCTCAGTGGTTAAAGCTCATTAACCCCTTAGGGAATAATGAGTGTTGCGGAAGGGCCTAGCAGAAAAAGCCTGTGTGTGTGTTAAAGGGTGGGTCTAAAAGTAAGGGAGATAAGGTAATTGGAGGGCTGAGTGTTGCTGGGGTAAAATGCATGTATCAGTTCTTTGATTGACAGGGTGAGTGCTTAAGACTCAGCGTTTTAGCTTCCAGTTTCACTTTTGCTAGCTGATTGAATCTCCCTCCTGCCCACCTCCTTTCCTTGGCAGGTTTAGAGTGACCTTGCTTTGCCTTTGGGGCCGCCTGTATTCAGGGGCCAGTAGGAATTTTGCCATTTGGCTGATTGGCTGTGGCCATTTGGTTTTTGCCTACTGCTCAGCAAATAGTCACAACTTGTTAGGTTGGCGGTTAGGCTTTGGTTGATAAATTTGGGAGGGGTATCGCATGGAGGTGCATGCCCCTCAGTGATGCTCTTATAGAAGTATTCCGTTAAAGGAATCCTGGGGCTCCGGGGCTCTCGTCCTTACACCCCCGCAATGGTGCGGGGCTGGGGCCAATACAGAGCATGAGCCTTGGGGTACATTTCTGGTGGAGGGGAGATGGCCTGGACTCAGCTGTCTCCTCCCCCATGGGGTGTTTACTTGACTTTCCTATCGTAGGAAAGCCAGAGCTGGTCCTGTCCCACCGTGGGGCAGAAGATTAACCAAAGCCTATGGCCAACACTCAATTTAAAATTTAAAATTATGTCAAAAACAAAACCTAAAATGATGTGTCTGTCTGAGTTATTGGGGAGAATTTTCTGGGGGGCCTCGGCACGCAACACCAACGTTTATTTATTTATTTTCTTGCTCATCTTAATTCTTAGGTTTATATGATGACCATAAGATTCGTCATTTTTTAAATTCGGGGTGGGTTGGGGAAACAGTTAAAGACGACGATTTTAAAACATGCGGAAAAGAATTGAGATCAGCAATAAACTAAAAACACGTTTAAAACTCACACCAGCATTCTACATATCTGGGTGTTGAAACAGGAGACTCAGGCCAAGAGACCACGAAAATGCCTAGCTCCTCCCCTCATACCTAGAAGAATGACTCTGAGAGCTTTATCACCAGCGAAATGCGGGTTTCCTGGCCGTTTAGTACAGCAGCCGTCTCTGCTGTTGGGGGTGGGGGTGGGGGAGAAAAAAAGAAAACCACTGACAAGCTTGCGAAAGGACAGTTTCCCCATTGTGCCAGTTTTACTTGAAACCTTTTGGGATTTATATTCCGTCTTTGAGACTGTCGATCAAAAGCAGTCTTCTTTGTGGAGGCATCGTCCCATCCAATCATTAACAAGCACTTTGACTGACAGAAGAAGTTTGTTGGGTATGGATTAGGCATCATATCTGCACATGACAAAGTTTGCCCATTGGCAGGTCATAAATGAAAGAATTCATCCATCAATAGACAACACAGGTTTGGTTTTTTTTATAAAAAAAGGATCACTTGGCATTTTCATGTGGAGTTTGGAATTGATTTCCTCCTTCTGTGTTTGATTTACTCATCCAAAGGAGCAGGGAGGGAACCCTGGGGAAACATAACATTGTAAAGATAAGAAAGATCTGAAGGTCATTTAGTCCAATCCCTATGAATGAGCCGGGGCTGTTGATCACTAGCTTGCCATTTTGACAGGTGGAGTGTGAATGGGAGGGGGAAGTTCTGTATATAACAGAGATGATGATGATGATGATGATGATGATGATGATGATGATGATGATGAATTACCTGCCTTTCATCCTAAGGTCCCAGTTTGGGTTACAGCATTAAAACACAATATTAAAATCAGTTACAACTTGCAATCTCAGAATTAGGTGTCAAAAGCCATGATAATTGTGTCTTCAGCATCCTCTGGAAACTGTGTAATGAAGGTGCCAGGCACACCTTTGTGAGAAGGAAGTTCCATAGCTTAGGGGCTACCACAGAGAAGACCCTCTCCTGGGCTGCCACTCCCTGAGTCTCTGAGGGTAGAGGGACCACCAACCTTAGCATTCAACTGGGTCTTTAGGGTATTTGGTATTTGGGACCCGAGTCATTTAGGGCTTTAAATACCTTGAATTGGGCTTGGAAATGAACTGGCAACCAGTGCAGCTGTTTCAAAACAGTGGTTATCTAAAAAGAATCTCAGCCAGTAATTTGGCTGCTGCGTTTTGGCACCAACTGAAGTTTCCTAGTTGTCTTCAAGGGCAGCCCTATGCGGAGCACATTGCAATAATCCAGTCTGGAAGAGTTCACGGAGATGCAGTGAGGTCCCAGTCAATGGGGAGTGGGATTGTTGCATCACCCACTGTTAGGTTCTTGGTGAGTCTTGCACCCATTATAAACTGCAGTGAATGGGAGAAAGGTATGGAGAAAGTAAAAGTGTGTGTGCTTAATGGAGACACTTGGTAATGGTTGACAAGTTCAGCCTTCTCTGGAATGAACTTCTCCTTTCCTCTGTAGTGTGGAGAAGGCTTTGCATTCTCATCCTGGCTGTGTCTGCCACAGCAGCCTATAGTGTTGACCCAGGGGTAGGACTCCCCCTATTTATGCAAATATATTTATATTACTATTTGTTTTTTTTTAAAATCAGAATGCTTTACAACCGTTAAACATAATACAGTAGAAACTACATGAAAAATTTAAAATCAGAAATCAGCTAGCTATTATGGACAGATGTATTCTTAATTGCCTGCATAAGTCTGACGGAAGAGAAGAGGTTTGAAAAAGCATTTAAAAGTTGAAGCAGAAGGTGCCTGCAGAACCTGTTTTGGCAGAGTATCCTACAAGACTGGGCCTATGCTATCCATAATGCGCAGCTTAGGCTCGGGCAGTGAAACAGAGAGCTAAAAATGCATCACCATCAAAATTTTATTGGTCAGCCAAATGCAAGTCAGAGCCCAAAACAAAACAAAAACCCTACAAACATTTTTTTTAAAGCAGCCAAACCAAGATAATAAACACAGCATGACGAGGCACATATTATACCTAAAACATACATAGAAATGTGGCACATATCTCAGATTGTAAGGCTAGTCTCATAAACCTTCTGGGTTGGGGACATTTTTACAGCAAGCCTAGCTGTGTTGAACGTAATAGATTTAGCCGTGCTAGACTTTAGGTGCTTAATTTTGTTGCTGTCACCAAGAGTGGCAATCGGCTCTAAGAACGTCTTCAAATATTTTGCCCTTGGAATTTCATATAGCTTGCAAGACAGCATGTAGTGTGTAATGCCCTCTGTCTGGCATCCACAGATGTAAAAGTGCTGTTCCCCGGGAGTTCGCTTTGTTCAAAATGCATAGAGAGACTATGGGTTGTGAGCAAGAGAAATCAGAACCAGGTACCATGAACCTTAATCATTTTTATTTATTTTTTTGTAGTTGGCTGTGCTGTCGGTGGTGGCTTCCCTTCCATGCTTTCTCCCTCCACTTGGCTGTAAAATACCTTCTTATAGACAAATATCAACAGTTTATCTCCCCACTCCCACTGTTTGATGAAAACCACGATCAGACAAGTAGAGACACCCTCCACTGTGCACGCTGCTGGTGGTTGCCATATAGAGAAGGCTTAGGGGATTTTTATTGGAATGAAAGCCTGCTCCGGGGAGCTGAATTGCATAATATTTTGTTTCTACTTAATTCAGTTGTATTTTAGAATCTAAGCCTCAGTCCTCACAGATCAAGCCTGCACTATGTTATTTCCCCAACAAATCCTTCCAGCAAATTGCAACAGCCCCACCTGCCTCTCAGTTTACATATTTCATATATGAAGTCAGTTAATACAATCTCACACAGAGCCCAAACCTTGCTATTGTCACCTTCCGATGCAGCTCATTAACCACTTTTGAAATTTGGCCCTTGTTACCTAATGTGTCCACTCGCTCAGCTTGTTAAAGGGAATTCTCCTTTGTCTATGCAGGCAACTCCCAATTTACATGGGGGTTGCATTCCGTGCCTCCGTGCATGTAACTGAAATCACGTATATTGGGAGCACCCTGCAGAGTCCCTCCCCAGAGAACAAAGAGGATGACCTCTGGAGGCTCTGGGGAGGGTTTCCTTGAGCTGGAGGCACAGCTGGACTTTGCCGGCTGGGGCCACCCTGGCCAACAGCTGACAGGTGGAGTAGTGCAGCAGCAGCAGCGGCCATTTCCTCACAGGTCGGTGGTGCAAGCCCCCCCTGCTCCACCAGCTCATGCAAACCGAAGGGACAGCACCATTCTATTGGCTGCTCAGCTGACAAGCTGGAGGGGCAGCGGGGCCAGCACAGCTGATGCATGGAGAAGCTTCTTCCCTGCATGCCAGCTGTTAGGCAGGAAGGCCTCGCCTGTGAGGAGACTCTCCACATCCTCTTTGGGCTCTGGGGAGGGTCAATTCAAGACTCTCCAGGGTTCTCCCCAATTCCGTGTTCCACTGTGTGTGTGTGCATGATCATGAGCACATGTAAATGAGGATTTGCCTATTTTCACTTGAGGAAGGTGGTAGTTCCATAGTAAAGTATCTACTTTGCATGTAGAAAGTCCCAGGTTCACTCATCGGTATTTCCAGGTAGGACTGAGAGAGAACCCTGCCTGAAAACATGGAAAACAATACTGAGCTAGGTAGTCTGATTCAGTATTAGGCAGCTTCCTATGTACTTTTATTATATTGCTTTATTTATTCATTACATTTTTATCCTGTTCTCCGTCCAAGGAGATCAGGTAGCAAAACTGGCTCTCCATTAGTTCTTCTATCCAGTATTCTCCACTCAGGCTGTCAGGGGATCAGGAGGAAATCCCCCTCTCCATCATTTACCTCCTGATCTTTTTAATTTAAATTATCCAGGATTGAAGCTGGGACCTTCGGGTTGCCATTTTTTAGGAAGATCCCAAAATTATTGACTTTTTTAAAAAAGCAAAGCCCAACTGTTATTGAGGCTTTTTTTCTTTTTACAAAAACTCCAAAAAAGCGATTTTTTTGATTAAGATCCAGGACAAAGCACCACCTTTCGGAAATTTTCCTTGGGTGTGAATTCCACCTTTGAAATCCCAGTCATGTCCGGGAAAATCTGGACGTATGGCAGCCCTAGGCATTCAAAACATGTCCTTTGACACTGAGTTGTTCCTTCCCTTTTTAGAGGCTTCCTCACCACAATTTTTCTCCGAAACACTTTAAGTAATGAGATTCCAACAGCGGTGACTGGACTGGACAGAGGGACCAGTGGGGCAGAGTGCATGGAGCTCAAAAATAGGTGGTGTGGGAGCCAATGGTAGGTGGAACCTAGGAATTCTTTCATTGTCTCCATTCTCCTCCATCCTGAGTTCTATCAAGGGGAAACATTGAGACTAGAGAGGAAGCTGACAGGTAGTGGTTGCAAGTAAAAAGGCATGCTGAGGTTGGTGGGGCAGAGCTCCATTCACTCTGATGGACCAGACTCCTGGGGGGGGGTCAGGTACATGGAAAGGCTCTGCCAGTTTCAGCCGGGCCTTCCTTGTAAGTTTCTGCTGGGCCCTTGAGTGGCCCAGGAGACCATCTCAGATGCCAAAACAGCACACTCGCGAAAGCAGGGATGTGATGTGCTCAGACTCACCGCATTGTTAAGCAGGCCGGCATTTAGTGGCCAGAGGATAGATGTCAGCCATATTAAATGGATGTCAAGGAAGAAAGGGGGGATTTCTGACAGGTGCATTTTCCATTGCAAGACTGATTTCTTGATCCTTTATAACTTGAGAGATTGGAATCCAAATAGCGGCTTGGCTGTCTCTACTCAACCGTGGCTATTGCAGTGCTTTTGTTTCGTTGCAAAGAAATGGGTAAATAGATTTCTTATGGTCTTCCTCTGTACTGTCGTACATCTGCAGGTGGAGCAGTGGGTCTGCTGGACCATCGTCTTGCCTTGGTAAGGAACTGGAGGAGAGCCGGTAAACGAAAGCTCAGTCCAGATGAGATTGAGGCACTGTTAGTTCCATAGGCCATATGGATGAGAGGTGGCCTGCTCTTGATGGGATTATACTGTTCTGAAGGAGCAGATACAAAGCTTGGGAGTACTCCTGGATCCATTGCTGTCACTTGAGGCTCAGGTGGCCTTAGAGGTGCAGAGTGCCTTCCATCAGCTTGGGCTGGTGGCCCAGCTGTGCCCTTATATGGTCAGGGAAAGTGTCTCTGCTCTGGTAACCTTCTAGTTTCTTCTCCTGTTCAGCTGAACATGCTTAGAATGCTCCCCATGATTAGAAACCTGGACTGTGCAGGGTCCTAAGTGCATTCAAATGAATGCATGAATAATTCCCCTTTAAGCTTAATGTGGGAAGGTCAGGAGAGGGCCAGCAATGGCAGGAGTGTAGGGGTGCGCACTCTTGTCCCCCCATGACCCATTTAACGTGTCTCCATCCTCTCTGCTGATAGCAGAGGGCTCACTTAGACAGGAGCAATAAATCAGATGGGTGCTGGGGAGGATCTGATGGGACCCAAACCAGTATGAATTATTTGAATGGTACCCTTGCTAGCCCTGCTCAGAATCATTTGATCTGCAAGTCTGCTGGGGTGGTGGTGGCGGAATCAATGCGGAGTACAGTCTGAAATTCTCGGCAAACAAATAAGGAAAATCTGGTCTGTGGAGTAAGGGGAATAGCATAAATAGATTATTCATCAATACTTGCAATGCCAGAAGCTTTATTTAGCGGCTAAATATGTGTCTCTTTGCTCTGGCAGCCCAAGGAAATCTCTAGGGAACCCAGCTGGGAGCTGACACTTAGAAGCAGCTTTTATAGCTTGCAAAATTTAAGTTGCTAAGAATTAAATACGTCCATCGGTTGGGATAATAGGAAGAAAACTTGAAAACTTTATTAAGGGATCTCAAAGGCTGACAAAAGAATTGCTTTGGAATATATTTTTTTAAAAAAGGTAATGGAAAGTTGGAAGGTGACTATTGCAACTGAGTAAGGGATGCTTGTGAGAGAGAAGGATGTGGCACAGGTCTCTATGCATATGTGAACAAAGGGGGAGTATTAACAGTGCTAAGAATGTACCATTTAAAACCAAAGTAGGTTTATAAGCAACTTACAAATATCAAACCAATTATACAAGCATTGCATTACAAATATTCATAATTAAAATACAAAAATACATAGTAAAACAATCCCATTAAAATATAAACATCCATACTTAAAACATGCAATAGAGCAATTCCATTAAAGCAACCCAGGAATTAAAAGAAGACAGTCTGGTCTAGAGAGCAAGAGAATGGCTGGGTAAATGGGGGGGGATACCAAGAGATGGGGCCTCTCGCATTTCAGCAGACATGGGCACCATCCCATAGCCTCGCTCTGTGTCACCATAAGCCAATAATCCTCATGCTGTGGTTCCATTTGTTGATTTTCATGCCCCTCCTAGGCAATGGAGGGGAGGCTGACTGTTCCAGAGCTGTTTAGACCTTTATATACAGGTAGCAAGGTCTTATAGGCATCCGTATGCCCACCAACACATCGCAACAAAAAACCAGGATGCCATCTTCTGGGGCTGCACTCCTGTGTGAGTCACTTGACCCACATGAGATCACAGCCCCAAAGAAGTGCTTTATAGGGTGCAGCAAGGGCGTAGCCAGGATCAAAACTAGGGGGGGGGCAAGCCATGATCATTCAGGGGCGGGGCCACAAAGTGGGAACGTGGGCGGGGCTACAGGGCCAGCTGGCCTGACGACATCATGGTGGCGGCAGCGGCCACCTTGTGCTTCTGGGGCTGGCAACGGCGGCGGCTACCCTGCTTGGCTGGAGAGGACGGGAGGGTCGGGCAGGCAAGAGGGGGTGACAGGGTGGGCGAGGGCAAGGCAAGGCACGGCCGCAGTCACGACGGCTCCGAGGCGTTGCTGCATATCAGCATAATATTTCAACCACTACAATTCTATGATTCCATTGATATATTACCATAGCATATGCATCATTCTGCTTTCTTGAATTGTCCTACTCCTAGGCATAGCAGCCAAATCCTAGAGGCCTAGGTGCCTCTCCCCCCCCAATTACTGGTAAATACCGTATTTGAAAGAGTCACACCCCCCCCCCCATTTTGATGGGCTTTCTATGTGGGGCTTATCTGCCCCCCCCAGTATTTTATTAAGGATGGAGGAGGGAGGGAAGGAAGGAATAATAGAGAGAGGGATACCTCATATTTGTGGGTGCCTCTGGGTGATGCTGTGAAGCTGGAACTCTGCAGCAAGAGGACGGGAGGGTCGGGCAGGGGAGAGGGGGTGGCAGGGCGGGCGAGGGCGAGGCAAGACAGGGCCGCAGTCTCAATGGCTCCGAGGCGTTGCTGCATATCAGCATAATATTTCAACCATGTTGTGGGTTCAAGCCCCACATTGGGGAAAAATTCCTGCATTGCAGGGGGTTAGACTAGATGACCCTTGTGGTCCCTTCCGACTACAATTCCATGATTCTATTGATATATTACCATAGCATATGCATGATTCTGCTTTCTTGAATTGTCCTAGGCATAGCAGCCAACTCCTAGAGGCCTAGGTGCCCCCCCCAAAAAAAATTACTGGTAAATACTGTATTTTAAAGAGTCATTCCCCCCCCCATGTTGATGGGCTTTCTATGTGGGGCTTATCTGCCCCCCCCAGTATTTTATTGAGGATGGAAGAGGGAGGAAAGGAAGGAAGAAATAGAGAGAGGGATAACTCACATTTGTGGGTGCCTCTGGGTGACGCTGTGATGCTAGAACTCTGCAGCAAGAGGAAGATACCGGTACACCTGTACAGGAGCCTTGTAAGCAGCTTTCTCTCTGCTTGATTTACAGCAGGCACGTCCAACAGGTAGATTGTGATCTACCAGTAGATCACTGGATGTCTGTGGTAGATCACTGCTAGATCACTGGCACCCCTAAAAAAGCTCACCCAAAATTTTCCTCCTCCCTAAAATAGCTGAACTATGACCTGAAGCCCTAAACAAAAATGGGCCTCCCTCCCTCCTAAAAGAAGCTCAACAAGTTTGACCTAAACCCCCCAAAACAGGGCTTCCCTTCCTTAAAAAAACTCAACAGCTTTGACCTGAACCCCCCAAAAGGGGGTAGATCACTCCCAGTTTTTAACTCTGTGAGTAGATCAGAGTCTCTTGGGAGGTGGCCACCCCTGATTTACAGTATACAGATGCAGGAGGAGGGGCAGACTGGAACACCACTGCTTTTTATAAACATCACTGTGTCTATCAAAGCTACAGCCCCCCCCTTCTTATTCACTTCCTTTTAGCCTTGCAGGGCCACCTTAGTCAAATTGAATCCTCTGCACCCTCATTAAATCGCCAATAGAACTGTTAATGCGATCCCTGAATGCCCATTAACAACTCCCACTGAATAACAATAGGGTGAATAGGGTGAACCTTGCCTGAAGGGATATTCTGCTCCATTGTCTTAACTGCTTAAGTACCGGTAGCCACTTTGCTTTATTTATTTGATGTGTTTTTGTTACAGCTGTGTTCCCGCCCCCAGCAAGTGGAGAGCTGCTCTTGCTAAAGCAAAGCCCTTTCCACTTCAGTTTTTGGAGGGGCAAAGTATTGGTTATGGTCTGTAAAATACAATAATTTTTTGCTTCTAGGGGGGGCAGCTGCCCCCTCCTGCCCCCCCTGTCTACACCCATGGGGTGCAGTGCAAGATCACAGCCCTGAAAAAGTGCTTTTTCAGGGTAAGACAGCAGTGCAAAATTGTGGTGCCCGAAATGGCTGCCATGCTCTCATGGGAAAATAGAGACATTTCACAAACTACGAGTGCATTTTCTTTTCGGCTTCAGGAACGATGTGCTGGCTTCTCTTTTGACCTGAAGTACACCCCACTCTTTCTGTTTTGCCAGATTAAAATCCTTCAAGCAGATCTCTCTCCCCCCACCCTGCTCTGAGCCCCCTCCATCTTGGTGGCAATCTACTTTAGTTAATGAAGTGTTGCTCTGAGTTTAATGAAGCCTTTCTGACAGCTGCTTCTCAGTCTTTCAGTCCTCAAGTTCTACCACTGATCTCTTTAACAAGCTGAATTAATAGAAGGGGATTATGCCTGTAGGGATAGTTCAAGGAGGAGTCGGGGCAGGGAGGGAATGCCCACTCCTTCCTTCGATATTCTTGGCAGGTATCTCTGGTAGATGCTTGACACCACCTTGTTAGGTGTTCCAGGTAATCCTGTCTCTGTTTATATTCGATTTGCCTAAAGCAAAAGCCTGCCACTTCAAAGGCTGCTTGCATAGGGTTGTTCTAGAGGATGACTGGCAATCATCAGATCATTAGAATTGGAGGCCTAAATGTGAAATTCTTGATAGCCTGATTCTAACTTAGGGATTAAAAAAAAAAGTTTTTATAAATTATGTGTCTTTGTTTCTCAATTTGATCCTTTTACGTGGTTTTGTATGTACTGTGGTATTTTATTGAGTGTGACTTGCAGTTATTTTTATTGATCATAGTTTAGCAATTATTTATTGTAATTGCTAAGAGTGAATTTCTGTTTATAATTATTATTTGCTGAGGTTTTGAGATTTAATTTTATTGTGTACTATTCTATTCCAATAGGTTATTGAATATTACTTTACTTGAAATGCTCCAATTTAAAGTTATGTTTCATTATGACTTTTTATATTGGATCAGGTTATTATAAGGTGTGCATTCTTTGTTGTATATTTTGTTGCTGTAAACCGTCTTGTGAATAGTAATATAGAAAGACGGTATACAAATTAAAAGTGAAATGAAATGAAAACTTAGAGCGTTGGACTAGGACCCGGGAGACCAGGGTTCAAACTCCCCTCTCAACCACTAGGTCACTTTGGGGGCCAGGCACTGGCCTTTCAACCTGACCTACCTCCCGGGGTTGCTGTGGGGATTAAAAGAGGAGAGGGAGAGCACATTTGCCACATTGAGCTCCTTGGGCGATCCCAACCAGTCAGGTATCAAGCTGTGAACAAAAGGGTGTCACGCTGGCAGATGGTGGAACAGTTTTGACTGTGATGACACTGTTGCTACTGTGATGAGGTGAAATAAATCGAGAGTAATGTGCATCAGAGTAATGTAAATGAATGCACGAACGCTGCTCAGGGAGAGTTGGGAAAGTATCAGAAGAAGAGAGAGGATGCTGTCAAAAGTATCTGCAGTACATACACACCCACACCCACACCTCTGCAGGTGATTCTAGGCTGGCACTAGTAAATTCTGATACATAGGCCTTCATGTTTCCTTTCCCTCCTTCATTCTTGGTTGGGTGACTTCAGCTCAAGCATTTGATTGCTTTGTCCCCAGTCAGTGCTATATTTCAGTATTAAAAACGTTAACTGAAGCCGTTGGTCCACGCTTTGCTCTACATTGTTCAGCGCGATGAGATGAATATTTCCAGCACAAGAAACAGCCTGAACTATGATCCGCTACAGCAATCTGGCTGTCAGATCAAAAGTTCAGCTGTTCCCCCCCCCAAAAAAACCCCACACTTCTGTTTGAAATCCATAAGCAGCAGTTTCCCCTGCAATTCCATTCTGGGAATAATAATGGGGCTCTTTTGTTGGGGGTGGGGTGGGGAAGTTTGCCATAGGCAAGAGAAGTATCAAAATTTGAACACAGAGCTGTAAGTGGAGCATGATCATGGAGGGCTTTGAAACATGGGCATCTATAGAAATGGGTTTCCTTTTCTTTTGGCAGGGAGATAAAATACTGAAATGAGGGAGGGGTAGGCTAGTTCCTCAGATAAAAGAAGAGAAGAATTGTGCCAGAACATTTTATCTCATATCCCATGTTCTACAAATGCTAGAAGCTTGCTGTCCTTTGGAAGAGAGGGATATAAATATAGGGTGACATTCAACGCTAGTGCTACTCACTATTAGACCCACTGAGGTTAATTAACATTGGCCTGCTCCGCCTTGCCCAGTCCATGGAGAGGTGGCCGGCTGCTGGTCCAGGAAATATTCTTATGCCACAGTACTTTTGTATGGGAGTGACATCTCAGAAGACCATGAAGTTGTTCCATCAGGAACCAATGGCCACACAGAAGGACTAATGGCAGTCGGTAACAGTCGTCAACAGGTTTACCATACCCATTGAGTCAATCACCCATCTCCTTCTACCCTTCTGAGAAATACCCCACCTCCCACTATATATAAGGGTCTGGTGACTTCTGTTTCCGTGTATCTGAAGAAGTGTGCATGCACACGAAAGCTTATACCCAGAACAAACTTAGTTGGTCTCTAAGGTGCTACTGGACAATTTTTTTATTTATTTCGACTGCATCAGACCAACATGGCTACCTACCTGAATCTAGAATGGTTGACTTCAGTTTGTTAATTTCAGTGGCTGTGCTCTGAGTAGGGTGTAGTTGGAACCGAACATAATTGAACTGATGGGCTGGAACCTCACAACCCTTCATGAATAATAGGCTGCATTAAGCCAAGTCCTAAACAGAGTAGACCCAGTGAAATTAACACACCTAAGGGTACCATGTGCTTTAACTTCAGCAGGTTTACTTTGAGTAAGACTAGCATTGAATACCACTGCATTGCAGTCACCACAAGAGACCCTGTGTGGTGCAGCAGTTAGAGTGTTGGACTAAGACCTGGAAGAAGAGGCTTCCAACCTACACTTGCCCATGAAGCTCACTGGGTGACCCTAACCTACCTCACACAGTTGTTGGGAGGATAAAATGGGAAGAACTATGTGCTGCCACATTGAACTTATTGGAATATAAATAAAATAAAGCATTAGCATCCTCTAAGCTACCGTGTTTCTCATATTATAAGACACATCTTATATTTATTTTTTCCTCAAAAAAACACACTATGGCTTATTTTCAGGGGGTGTCTTATTTTTTCCCTCCTCCTCCTGCCGCGGCCGGCATTGCTGCTGCGCCTATCACTATGTCTTATTTTCGGGGTATGGCTTATATTCCTTGAATGCTTAAAAATCCTGCTATGGCTTATTTTATGGGTATGTCTTAAAATATGAGAAACAGGGTAGCTCATTTGGGGATGGAGTACCTCTGCATCACGGCTAAGCAACTATTTAATCATCAACAGGATCATAGGATGCTTGACTGTCCTCCATTGCCTGTTCTCTGATACAGTGAATTTAGCCATTTCCCCCTCTCCCAAAACCTTTCTCTGCATTGATTCCTACCACTCACCTCCTCCTTGGATTCTTTGGCATTACAGTTCTTGGGATCTACAGGCAAGGCCACCATGCCTTTGTAGCAGAGGCTTTAGTTTTGCACCCCTAACAACTGGTTAAAAATACAGGAAGGCAGAAAACCAGCCAAGTGGTGAGCTCCAAGCCCTTGTTGAGATTCATTGTCGCAACTCCTCTTTGGCAGAGCTTCTGCGGTGCGTTTGTTGAAGGCAGAGTGCCCGATATTTTCAGATCTTGCTGAGCGAAAATGTCACTTCGAGAATTTCAGCTTTAATCCCATCTTTGCTCTGACGGTTCAGTGCCATATCTGTATGCCCCAGATGTTTCGGGAAGCCACTTGAGTAGATCAATAGGTCATCAAAGCAAAACTGCAAGATAGGAAAAAAACCCACCAAATTACTCTTCCTACATTGTAAAAGTCAGAGGGACTCGCGGAACATTTTTTTTTTAAAGGATCAAAAGATGTGTTCAATTGATAAATCCATAGGTATCACAAGTGTAGCTTCTCTCTCTCTTTTTCTCCCTCTTGGGGTCCTTCTGTAATAGGCTTTTGATGACCGCCCTTCTAGTCAGATTACTCAGAACTTGAAAGTAATGTTTCCTATGGGGGTGGGAAAAAATGGGATTAAAAACACAAAACAAAGCCACTTTGCTGTTTCCTGCAAAGCAACTTTTGAACTGCATTAATCAATATTCTGCTTCAACTCTCTGTCCTCATCGGAGTCCTGGGCCTTCTTGAAATCAATGGGCTTCATCAAGTGTGCTTGGCCTGCCCTTCTCACCACCACAGCCTCAGAAATTCCTAAACAAGGAGGGGGGAAAGAAACATATTAAAACTCCAACCCCACCTATGAATGGTTTTCTACTTTTTTCAACTGTGTGACTTATAATGTTTGCGTCTCTCTGTGCCTATTATAAGAAAAATGACACTTTTAAATCTTTCCTTCTCTCTACGCTTTGAGAACCGAAGTCAAGCAAATTAGCCAGAAAGAAAGATATTGAAAGCATTCTTAGCCTTAATCAGCAAAACATGCATAATCCAGTTAAGACCCTACCTGCCTGGGCACTGTCTGGCTGGAGTGGTGTATGCCCTGATTATCTCCTGCTTGGACTACTGCAATGTGCTCTATGTGGGGCTACCTTTGAAGGTGACTTGGAAACTACAACAAATCCAGAATGCGGCAGCTAGACTGGTGACTGAGAGTGCCCGCCAGAACCATATAACACCAGTCCTGAAAGACCTGCATTGGCTCCCAGTATGTTTCCAAGCACAATTCATATGCTGGTGCTGACCTTTAAAGCCCCAAACGGCCTTGGACCAGTATACCTGAAGTAGTGTCTCCAGTCTCTCCACTCCCATCGTTCAGCCCGGACACTGAGATCCAGCACCGAGGGCCTTCTGGTGGTTCCCCCACTGCAAGAAGTGAAGGAAACAGGCAGAGGGCCTTCTCGGTGGTGGCACCCACCCTGTGGAACGCCCTCCCATCAGGTGTCAAGGAAATAAACTACTATTTGACTTTTCGAAGACATCTGAAGACAGTCCTGTATAAGGATGCTTTTTAACTCTTGGTGTTTTATTATGTTTTTATATATGTTGGAAGCCACCCAAAGTGGCTGGGGCAACTCAGTCAGATGGGCGGGGTGCAAATAATGAAATGATGGTGATAATGACAATGATGGATACAAGATTCTCTCCTATGCTTGAAATGCTTTCTTACTTTTCACATAACCAAACACTCATAAATAATTTGCTATGGGGTGGGCAGGGGGTCAGGCTCACAGGAGGCCAAATATCCCTCACTGCCTTTGTGGGTTGGGAGGGGAATTTGGTATGCTGCTTTTCTGGTTTAGATTTAATTCCAAGTGATCATGTAGGCAGGAATACAAATGATGACTTCTGAGAAAAATATTATTTCTATCCAGACAAATGATGCATGTACACTCACCGCCATGTACTGATTAAAAGGCAACAGAAAACTGGGTATTAAATGGTCTTGTTTTCACAACAACAACAACAACAACAACAACAACAACACACACACACACACACACACACACACACACACACACACACACACATTCCTCCTGATCAAGGATAGGATCACTCAAAACAATTTTACCCGAGAGCCTGGCAATACTTGAAAACAAGACCATACTCATCAATAAATAAGCCATAATGCAGTACATATATGACAAGGAGGAAAAGTAAAATAAATTAAAAAATAAGTGAAGATTTATTGTAGACTTCAGTGAAATGCCGAAAGGATTTGAGTGCAAGATGTAATTGCCTTTTAGTAGGAGTTATTAAACACCCCCGAGATTTTCTCACCTTCTTCAAATGTGTGAATTGCATTTTGATCAATTTTCAGAATGACAAGAAATTCACAGCCTTGAAGCAAAAGGTGCTTAAGGTGGCTCAAAGAGAAAAGCTTTGCAATGCAGCACAGCCATCTCTAAATTAAGGATGGAGGGTCCAATCCTATGCTTGGGATCCAGTAGCTGAGAGGCCATGGGATTTGGCTGGATCCCTGCTATACTGGCAGAGAGCAAAGCATAGTGCTGCCATAAATGAATGAATGAGTGTGTGTGTGTGTGTGTGTGTGTGTGTGTGTTTACTGTATATCTCTATATGTATGTGCATTTCCCCGGGGGTACGCGGGGGCACACATACCCCTAAACATTTTGTGAATCTTTGTACTTCTGTTCATTGACTGTATTCATTTCACCAATTTGATTTTCTTGAGTTGAAAGGAGAGTACCCCTAAACATTTTTTCATAGAAAATGGCACTGAATGTACTGTATGTATATGTACACACACACACAACCCCAGATACAGATCTGAAACCCTGGGAGCATCTGCTGAGCTTTTGAGTGTCTGTCTGCTGCTGTATCCCATCCCATAGGTACTTAACTCTGCAATTTGGTTAAAGACATGAACTTCTGGTATGAGCTGAAAGCTGAAGGACTCTCATCCCCAGGCTTTCAACCATGGCCAGTGAACTGCTGGGTAAGACATTCATCAACTTGGGAGACTGGGTGTTTATGATGTGCTGCTGTTCACAGGTAGGGCTGTTAGGGGCACCCCAGACTCAGATTTCAGGGCCCAAACCTGAGACTTTGGGTTGAGCCTTGCTGATGTCTTGGAGATTGACCCTGGCGGTTCTGCCTCTGCGTTCCCTCCCACCCCTCAGCTCTGGAGATGGTGGTTAATTGGTGATTAACTGAGAGAGGGGAGAAGGAAGCAGAGGAGGGAAGCCGCCCACCCCTGAGAACATAGGCAATAATTTGCACCCAGCTCCTGCCAGGCTGAAGCTTATATGTTGCACACATAGTCTGCTTGATTGTTTTCAAGGCTCTCTCACCTACCTGGAGAGGGCCAGGCAATCCTGGAGACTTCTGGTCAGCCCTGGAGGTCTGGCAAGAACAGAGAGGAATGGCTGTCTACCACTAAGGTGGGGAAAACAGTGAAACACCCCAGTCGTAGAGCTGTTCTGTCAGTGAAGGTATCCCGGTGGAATGACTAAAAGAGGGTATGCTTGAGAACATAAGATGAGCCTTCTGGATCAGGTCAATGGCCCATCTAGTCCAGCATCCTGTTCTCACAGTGGCTAGCCACATGCCTGTGGGAGCACAAGAGCTGAGATTTTCAGCAACTGGTATTCAGTAGCATTGCTGCCTCCAACTTTGGAAGGCAGAACACTGCCATCATGGCAAATAGCCATTGAGAGAGCCCTCTCCTCCATGAATCTGCCCAGCTCTATTTTAAATGCCTTCACTGTGGGGGGTGAAGTCTGAATATGCTTGGCGAACATGAAATGCTGCCTGATTGCTGGAGGGAACGGAGTATCTTGGAAATGGGCTTGGCTGGCCAGCATCCTGATCAGAAGTGCTCCAACATTATTGCAACATTTTGCCGTGGGTCCCATGGCGGCTTCTCAATGAAAAGCAAGTCTAAGGCAAATCTGGAAAAAAGAGATGTAAGCTGGGCTGACATCATAGCACTCAATGGCATTGTTGATGGATCTCTTTCACATTATGAGGGACCTGGGGGTGGGGCTGTGGTCACCAGGACCCAATACACTCCTACGAGTACACTTGCAGCCAAATATTCTTCTATCTACACCCATGATTCAGTCTGACAAGAGGGATTGTCTGATAATATGGTTTTACCCCCCCCCCCCACATATCCTCCCCTTGAAATATTATTATACAGTCACTCTGCACCTAATTTCGTCTTTGACTCTTTCTTTCGAGAGTTTACAAAGCACTCCCAGCAATGATACAGAATCATCTCTACCAGAACAGAAAGTAATTTGGAGAAGGCACCGGAATGCTCGCTGGGGTCACCATCCATCAAGCATCCCTCATCCTCTGTCACTATATCACGCTAGGTAAATACCTGTCAGAAAGTACAGGGCTGCAGAGTGAGCTTACAGCAGCTCTTGGAAAAGTTCAGGGCAACATTGTTTGTGATCTTTCCCCTCCTCCCCCAGTCTCTCTCTTTCTCACCCCCCCTTCATCTTCTCCCCAACACGTTTGTCTTGGCAGAGAGCTGTCAAGGCCTGTATTGCAAAGCAGAGATTAACACTAATAGACTATTCCCTTGGCCATTTCAGATTTTTCTCCCTCCTTTTATTTTGTTCCCCCCCCCTTCCTTGGTAGTGAACAAGGTGAAAATGCTTGCCTTGGCTGGCTTCAGGGGTGGGTGATTGGTCTGGGGCCAGAGGCAGCAGAAGAGGTCCATCCTTAGTCCCTGTTGCCATGTCCCCCACTTGGGGTGCCTGTGTGGGCTACGATTTCCCATGCGCCCCAGTAGCAAATATGTGCCATGCAAACTTAATAAATGAGAGGCTCTGTCTGGAGAGCTGGTGTGTTGTAGAGTTAAGGATGGGTAAGCTGTCCAAAACTGGACTTGGATCGATCCATTAATTATCACTTTTCTGAGCTGAAAGGGCTGGAAAGGCCTGCCTACCCAATGATGAGATTCATCATTATAACTCTTAAGAGCTTGGGAGCTCAGTATTGTCTACATTGACTGGTGTTGGCTCTCTAGGGTTTCAGAGATTGATGCAGGGGATCAAACATGGGACCTTCTGCATGCCAAGCAGTTGCTCTGCCACTAAGCCATGCTCACCCTTTGGCAGAGGGTATTCTGGCAGATATTCTGATCCTGCTGAGAGAAATGTATTTGGAAAACCTTAAATCTCCAAAGATCCACTAATCACATCTTCTGAAACAGGAGGATGGAAGTGGGAAAATCCTTGCACCTCTGTATATATCAGCTGTTAAATGATAGGGAGAAGGGCTTGAGTATTTTGGGAGCTAGTGGATCGGAATAGCTCAGTTGGTTAGAGCATGATGCTGATAACACCAAGGTCACAGGTTTGATCCCCATATTGGACAGCTCCATATTCCTGCATTACAGGGGGCTGGACTAGATGATCCTCAGGGTCCCTTCCAACTCTACAATTCTATGATTCTACAACTCCCATCACCCCTAGTTAGCAGGACCAGTGGGTCAGTGATGATGTGAGTTGTAGTCCAACAACACCTGGGAACCCAAACTTGAAAAAGGTTAGCGTTTCAAGATAGGATCTGGGAGAGTCCAGGGTTCCAATCCCCACTTGGCCATAAAGCTCCCTATGTGACCTTGTGGGGCCTCTCATCCTAACCTACCTCACAGGGTTGATGTGCTGATTAAATGAGGAGGGGGAGAACCATACAGGTGACCTTGAGCTCCTTTGGGGAAATGGGGGGAATGTAAATATAATCAATCAATCAATCAATCAATCAATTTCATCTCTCATAGACATCTTATTCATATTTCTAATGATCATACACTTCCATAAATCTACAATGTAGTCCTGGGCATGTGTGCTTCTTATTCCAGTTGTTTTATTGTTTGTATTGGATTTGAAATTTTTTTATATGTAGGTTTTTTAATGTCACACACACACACACACACACACACACACACATGGACAAGGACACGGGTAGTGCTGTGGTCTAAACCACAGAGCCTAGGGTTTGCCGATCAGAAGGTTGGCAGTTCAAATTCCTGCAACGGAGTGAGTTCCCGTTGTTCGGTCCCAGTTCCTGCCCACCTAGCACTTCGAAAGCACGTCAAAGTGCAAGTAGATAAATAGGTACCGCTCTGGCAGGAAGGTAAATGCCGTTTCCATGCACTGCTCTGGTTTCACCAGAAGCTGCTTAGTCATGCTGACCACATGACCCGGCAGCTGTCTGCGCGCAACCCCAGAGTCGTCTGTGACTGGACCTAACGGTCAGGGGTACCTTTACATACGTACATACATACATACATAAATACATTTCTATAGATGCAATTGCTTTAACTGTTCTCTCTCTCTCTCTCTCTCTCTCTCTCTCTCTCTCTCTCTCTCTCTCTCTCTCACACACACACACACACACACACACACACACACACAGAGCATTGTAAATAGCTTTGAGATGCCATAGGATGCATAATAATAATAATGATAATAATAATAATAATAATGGGAACCAAGTCCTCTTCCACCTAGCAATCAAAACTTCTAAACTCTGTTTTCCATAAAATGCAAATGATATGTAAATTTATTTTATTTTCACCATTTCCCACATATTATCAAGTCAATTATCCCCCTGTCAGTGTATCTCTTTGAAATTGATGTTCTGCCATTAATATTTTGACAGAGGCCAATAAATAAAAGATTACTTCTAATTGATTCCAGGATCCTGACCCTTCAGACGTGCCAATGGATTTTATAACTGGACCCACAGGAATACTAATACCTGCAGTTTGGTCGGTGAGGCCCAGCATCTTTTGCAGAAGCAAAAACAATCCCAAAACCTTATGCTTTGGGACCCACTGATGACAATAAAGGGTGATGGCCATCGTAATTAATTTAGAGTGAAAGCCTATCTATTGTCTGCTCAGAAGTAAGCCCAGTTCCTTTCAACTGGACTTTCTGCCAGGTTGGCATGTACAGGATTGCAGCCTAAAAATAGATGTTTACAGTGCAATCCTATGCCTGTCTTCTCAGAAGTAAGCCATATTGAGTTAGGTAACAGCATATATATCCCCAGGTTGGTGCTGTGGCTAATGGTAGTTATAGTCTGAAACATCTGAAGGACATGAGGTTGAGGAAGGCTGGTGCATATGATTGTATTTGTAATTTTGACTTCTCTCCAAGCTAAGACAGCCCTCCTGAAGCTGTCACTCTTGAGCCAAGACTGCCCCCTCCTCCAGCATCAAACATCCTCTAAGTCTACCATGTGCCCTACTTGCCCATGATACTGTTATAAGACATGGAAGACGGGCATACGTGACATGCTCTGCAGTGCAATTCTGATGTCTTCCCTTGCCTATGTCTCTTCCTCTCCTCTTCCTTAGACATTCTGCCACTCTCTCTCTCTGATGAATTTGATTTTGCCTTTTCCACTTCACCGATATTTCCTGTCTACATCAAGGCTGAAGTCTCTCTGGGTATCCACAACCCTTCCCGTGTCTGACACTTGCTTGGCACAGAATATAACAACTTAGAAGTTATTCTAAGGTCAGTGTGCAGAAAAAGAATCTGGTTTACTGCTAGGTGGATTTTGTGGGTTTTGTATCCTTCTTGAGCAATGGATTTGACAATGATAGAATATGATATTTTGCCCATGGTGTTTCTATCTCAAATCTCTCCAAAGCAGGGGCAGGGAAATAAAATTGTGCTTCGCTTTAAATTCCACCTTTTCCAGTAATTTGAGAGGCAGTGTAGTGCAGTGGTTAGAGTGTCAGACTAGGACCTGAGAGACCACGGTTCAAATCCATGAAGGCTTCAGCCACGAAGCTCACTGGGTGACCTTGGGCCGGTCACAGTCTCTTAGCCTAACCTACCTCACAGGGTTGTTGTGAGGATAATACATAACACTGAAAACCTTGGAGGCAAAGGTAGGATATAAATGCAATGCAATCAAATAAATCAATTCTAGAAAATCAGCAGAATAGGTTGGAAGTTTGGTCTTGCATTTCCAGATTTCCGCCCCTTTGGTCTGAACTTTTGAAGGTTTTTAGACTCTCCTATCTTGGCTCCTCCCGTGTCTTTTAGAGATATGTGTGAAGTCTTCCACCCATACAGTGTCCCCCCCCCCCCCCCGAGCAGCATTAGTCATATCATGCCAGTAACACGCCACAGGGGCTGATTCCAAAGGGGATGACCATTGAACTACGGTAGTTTAGATAAAGCAGGTTCTCACCATAGGAGAGAGCATGGGTTGCGGAAGGGTTAAGAAGATGACCCAGGGCTGTTTGGGGGCGGGTCAGTTTGGATGACCTCTGGTATCTGATTGGTGGGAATGGTTGTTGCTGGGGAATTTAGCTTGTTGCAATTGCTTGATTGACAGCCGAGGCAATATATAAGGTTATGGAGCAGTTTGTGCTACCTCTTTGCTCCTCGCATTGAATCTCGAGAGGGACGCCTCTGGTTCCAGCTCAGCAAAGGACTTTTGCTTTCACAAACAGATAAACATTCCTTGTTTTACCAACCCCCTTTTTATTATATTATTTCTGCTTAATTTCTGTCTGTGTTACTTCCTTTTTCCTTTCCCTTATTTACCCTCCTTCCCCTCCCTCCTTCCCGCACCCCCCACCCCCACGCTGTACCTCTCACTGCTTGCTTCCCTGCAGGGGGGTACGGCCTGGGGTTCTTCTTTTGGGGGTGGATAAAACCCTCCCCTTATTGGTTCCCTGCTCCTCAATCACTTTGAATAGTGCTGAGGCCCCGGCCGGCAGCCTTTGCTGCATGTCCGACCTGGTCAGCTTCATTCCAGGCTGCTGTTGGTGGTGAAGATGGGCCTGTGGCCTGTGCATGCCTGGAATGCAGCCTATTCTACAAGAGAGTAAGAGTAGCATGCATTTTTTTTCCACCCACATTTGCCTTGGACACCACTTATCAGTAGTCTGTGGCCCCTGGAAGGTTCCCATTGAGGGAATGTGGCCCTCAGCCTGAAAAGTACTCCACCCCACTAATACAGCAGAAGGTGATTGGCTTCTTCTTCTGACCACCTGACTCTCTTGCTCAGTGGGTGCTGCACACCTTAAGGTCTGCAGTTGGCCCTCTGCCCAGCTGGTAAGGGGATCAGTGCCCTAATTCTGATTCACACCCTCTCTTGCCTTTTATTACCCGTTTGTTTCTGTTAAAAAGCAATTTAGCTTCTTCTTCTTCTTTTCAGGAAAAGGAATTAAAACACTTACAAATTATTATTGGCTTAAAAACACTTTCTTCATCATAAAAGAAGCATCTGTTTACTTCTAGTCGAGGCCTGGCACCCTAAAAGATGCTTTGGTATCTGCAGTATAAAAGAAGAAGAAAAAGAAGAAGGGAAAACTTGAATGTAATGAAGCATAAACAACAACATTTATAAAAGGCAATAAAGAGAGCTGAAACAAGCCTTTGCAGCTTTTTATTGCAGAACCATGTCCCTGCTTCCCTCTTTCTTGTGAATACAATGAAACAAACATTGATTTGAATAAAGTTGTGGATGAATAAGGGATGATGACCGAGATCCCTTCCGAGGATTTAGGAGGTGAGTTTGGCGCAGAAGGGATATTTGCCAAGCTGTGGCATAGATAGGTAATTTCAGTCTCTGGACTTACTGTTCTTACATGGTTAGCAGTCTTTTGTCACCACCATCACCCTTTAGATCTGTGGTTTCTAAGCTGGTTTCCTGCTTGGGAGGGGGGGATTTCAGTGGGATTATCTAGCCAAAGGGGCAGCAGGGGGGGGGCAGGAGGTGCAAATGACAATACAGATAAGTAACAAAGCATTCCACCCTGTCCCAGAAGATGGTTTAGACAATACATGCAAAATTACAACCAGATAACATAAGTTCTTATCTCAGACTACCATTTGTTGCAGAATGCGATAAACAATTTATGTTAACCAAAAGGTTTTATAATGTGTGGGGACGCCTCTCTTTGCATTTTAAGCCATGTGCACGATAAATCTGTGCCAAGCAGTTACAAAAGAGTTTGTGCTGCAAAACCTTGTGCCAATTTTATTTCATTAGTCAATTATTTCCACAAGTGCTCTTTGGTTGGGCACATCGGTCACCCCCATAGAAGGAGATATTATAACTGCTTAGATTCAACACATGCAATCACAGTTACAGGTTTGCTGCCCTCGACCCAGAAAAGCAAGAGTGTTGGTTGTGCTACCAGGAGCAAATGCTTTGAATGTGCTGTTGCTAGTCTGGGGCATATGGGAAGCAGTGTGCTAAAAATGTAAATAAATACATTTCGGGGGGCTTTCTGCAGTTTCTGAAAATGGAGGCAAAACTTGTCCCAATTTGTTAAATTTCAAAAGGTCGTGAAACAAGCTTGTCTTTAGGGCGAAAGCAAATATGACATTTTTAGGCCGGTCAGGCTAGCACTGAAGCACAATGACTGTGGTTTCTTCAAGCATGATTATTGCTTTCCAGGGTCAACTTCTGAAAATAGCGGTTTTGCAAACTGGCAGAAAACCCCCATTGCAAAATCATTGATTGGCCAGCACCAGTGATGTCTCCAATATACCTCTTTATTTTGTTCCACCAGAGCTTGTAGCTTCAAGGGAATTTGAAGCAGACAAACCTAAGTTAGACTTGCATCAGGTGCAATCTCTTTTGATATGGCCACATATCAAAGGTGGGTTCCAGAAAATGTAACTTGTGTGGGCTAGAGATACAGGAAGTTCTGTCAGGACCATGGAGAGCTCCCAGTGAGTTCTCTTGTCTGTTTGGCTCTTCCTACTGCAGCAAAGGAGAAATGTCTCAGAAAAGGACTGAAGGCTTAGGTAAGGCATGTTCTTTACTAGCTCTGACATGCCTTGAAGAACTGCCTTCCCCTGTTTTAACATGCTTTTTTTTAAAGGGCCTTTGTCTGGTTTATAACATCTGGATTTTGTGAGATGGAGGAGATGGAAATCCTACTGGGAACTCATTTTGGGGTCTTGCGAAAGGGGGAAGCGCCATGTACTCAGACATGGATGGAGGAGGTGCTGAAAGTCCCTCCTGAGTCTTCCTTGGGGAACTGCAGGAGGCCAGGTCCAAAGGTCATACAAACTTGTAAATGAAGTAATATGAATAGGAAAAAAAAACTGAAACATTAAACGCCAGAAAGTTCAAAAGCAGGCCTAACATGATGAACTACCAACGTTCATATAACAAAGCCCAAAGGAAGCCAGGTTTACACTGCAAGTGAAGAATTTCATTTCTTTCTTTCTTTTTGTATGCACATTCCAACTTTCTTTCAAGGAGTTACCTTCATTTTATTTGCAGATTAGGCTGAGAATAAGTATCTGAACCAAAATAACCCAGCAAGCTTTGTGGTGACGTGCAGGTTTGAACCTGGGTGTCCCCATTCCTGGTCCAATTTCTAGCTGCAACATGACACCAACCCTCTGTGATTTCTTTAAATAAGAAATCTGCAATCTAGCCACATCCTTTGATTTCCTGCAAATTACCAAAACCATTAATTAAGCCTGGGATTGCTCTT
This sequence comes from Zootoca vivipara, assembly GCF_963506605.1. Taxonomy (NCBI): domain Eukaryota; kingdom Metazoa; phylum Chordata; class Lepidosauria; order Squamata; family Lacertidae; genus Zootoca; species Zootoca vivipara. The sequence continues at coordinate 68,815,645 of NC_083281.1, forward strand.
GACACTGTGTAGCTGTGTAGTCTTCTCCCCAGCCAGAACATCTTAAAAGTCTTTGAGTTATTTTTCTTAATACTGTTACTATTTAATGGCTAGAGAGAAAATTAGCACATGTTCCAGTTGTGTTAATTAAGACTTTCTTCTACATGATTACACATGAGATGTTCATTCTCCCACCCTTGAGTTCAATGGGCACCAAATCAAGCTCTGGTTTTGTACTCTTGCTATTTAGCCCATGGTATTTGGCTTTCAGGGACAATTGTAAATCAGCAAGATCAAAGAACTATAGCTCAAGGTGGAAAGCATGCCTGAAGAATTTGAAAACACGATTGATCTCCTGGGCAGACCTCCATATTTTTCAGGAATTCATAGAGTAGCATTACCCCTCTTTAATTTAGAAGCCCAGTTAAACAAAAATATTTTAATTACTTCCTTCCTCGCACCAAGGACCTCCAATCTTGTTCTCTCTCCCCACCCCCAGCTCTGAAATTAGATCATGCCACGAGAGCACAGTTGTATAATAACAAATAATTATAATGTTAGATCTCCTTTCAGGATAGCAATAAATATAGAAGTGATTCTGTTTAGATTTTTAAAAAGAAGAAAACTCCAAATAACCAGGGAAAGAAATTGTACCTGTGATAGACAAGCTAGTACCCTGGAGTGCATATTTAGACACCCAGAAAATAAGATTTTCAATAAAGGTTTGATTACTTTGTCAAATTCTTAGGGACTCCATATGGAATGGATAATATTATGATGGTGGTGCAGTGAGTGTATGTGTCATGTTCCTCACTTTACTAGGCAAGAGATAGTAAAGCATAAAGAAGGCCTGCAATCCTGCAACTACTCATTCAACAGCTGATTCTACTGACATCACGGGGAATATAGGAAGAGACTCTGAGATAGATTTGTAAATGAATATTTGGAATGCAAAATTCACAGGGCAATTAATTTTCTGTTAGTGTTGACCTGAAGGATTCAAGTTCACACAAGCACAGTCCTTGGGTTAGCACTGGGAACTTTTGAAAAAAATCAAGTTCTGTTGTCCAAGGTGTTTTCTAAAGGCATTGCAAATATCTTTGGTAGGCAATACCTTTTCCGTCCACAGATTTTATGGATTTCCAGTTATGAAGGCTGCAATGAATAGCATCCAGTTTTGATTTTCATTTCAACCAGAGCAATTTCCCTGGAGTGGAAATATTTCCAAAACACACACACACCACTTTTTGGTGTGTGTTTTTTGGCCACCTTTTCTCAATCCCTGTTTTGCCATTACTCCCCTCCTGTATTTTTGCCTTAAAAATAAATAAATCCTAGGAGCTGCTTCCTTCTCCCTTTTGGCTTAGAAACATAGGTGACAGTAATCAAATATGGATAATGTAGCCGACTGGATGACATTATGACACTTCATAGGCAATCATTTTTGTCTATGTGATAACTGAGTGAATGCATTCTGAATTAGCCAAGTGTGTGAACTCAGTAAAGGGATAATACAGTGGTAATCATGATGATCCAGCTCTCACTTGGAAGTGAGAGCTGGACCATAAAGAAGGCTGATCGCTGAAGAATTGATGCTTTTGAATTATGGTGCTGGAGGAGACTCTTGAGAGTCCCATGGACTGCAAGAAGATCAAACCTATCCATTCTTAAGGAAATCAGTCCTAAGTGCTCACTGGAACGACAGATCCTGAAGCTGAGGCTCCAATACTTTGGCCACCTCATGAGAAGAGAAGACTCCCTGGAAAAGACCCTGATGTTGGGAAAGATTGAGGGCACTAGGAGAAGGGGACGACAGAGGACGAGATGGTTGGACAGTGTTCTCGAAGATACGAACATGAGTTTGACCAAACTGCGGGAGGCAGTGCAAGACAGGAGTGCCTGGCGTGCTATGGTCCATGGGGTCATGAAGAGTCGGACACGACTAAACGACTAAATAACAACAACAACAACAACAATCATGATGATAATCAGAGTTAGCTATGTGATGCCATCACTGAAAGAAGTCACTTAAGAGTGAGAGCAAGGCAGGGCAATGAGAAGGAGCGCTGATCATTCCTAGAAAAGGCACAGCATTTTTCTCCACTGATAAAAAAATGTTCATTAAAAGAAACCCTGGCATACTCTCAGGCAAAGTTCACTCTATTCCCATTATTAGATTATGTTCGGCAGTACAGATCAAACTTAGACATTCTTTTGAAACTGAAATCAAAGGGCTCTAAAACCCCCTCTCAAAATCAGACACAGTTATGTTAATTTTGACGTTCTTGGTGCCATCTACCAAACCAACTTCTTTTGGTAGGAAGAGTTTCGATACACGAAACTCCTCAACCAGGGAAGAAGGAAGGCAGAAATGGAGACAGATATGCTTCTGGGTGACAGTCGCTGGAAACCACAGCAGGGGACTATGCTCTTGTACTCATGATCTGCTTGCAGGGTTCCCATTGGAGCAGCTGGTTGGCACTGGTGAGAATAGGAATGCTGGAATAGATGGGCCATTGGCCTCATTCAACAGGCTCTTCTTATGTCCTTGTGGTTAATAAAGAACTAATAAGACCCTTTCCCTTTTCATTACAGGGAATGTGGGAGTTGTACCTTCTCTTAAAGTGCCGTATTTTTCCATCTATAAGACGCTCCCATGTATAAGACGCCCCTATTTTTGGGGACTCCAATTTAAGAAAACGGGGGGAGATGCTATCCATGTATAAGACGAGCCCAGATTTTGAACATTATTTTAGAGTAAAAACAAACAAACCATAGTCTTATACACGGAAAAGTACGGTAAGTCAAAACACCTATATCATGCATAACCATTTAAAGTTTCTCAAAGGACCAAGCCAAGTTTCTGACTTGGCTGAGAGATCAGGAGCCCAGAGGTTGCCATTTTGAAAATAGAGCATAGTGAGAGGAGGTGGGCGAGAATGACATAAAAATGGCAACCACTGGGCTGCCAGCCAGAGATGCTCTTTTAAATGTTTTAAAGACATAAAATAAAATAAAAATCCTTGCCAACTTGTAAGTATTATTCCCCGCTGCCTCAAATGTCTGTGCTATTCTGTGGGAGGTTGTTTGCCCCCCACCTCAAACCTATGGGTATTCAGTTGGGCTAAATGGATGGAACTGCCCTAGTTAAAAGCCCTCTCCACATTATTTGAGTTTTGCAATGCCTGTCATTATGCCTTTGCAGAGATGAGCAAAATATGTTCCCGTTACAGCTTTCTCTGCCCATGTTATGAGGAAGAATCTGTGCTCTGCTCCCAACCTTATGTAAAAAGTACTTGAAAAGCACTCCAGAGATGAATAACTTTGATTCTACTACACCTGTCAAGACATTTAGGAAATGTGACTTCAGAATGATGCTCATCCATTTAAAAGATGCTCTTCAAAGGTTTTCCTGAAATCACCACCAGCACCGCGGATAATTCGACAATAATGTGTCCTCTGTTGTTAATCAGTAAGTCATTAACCTTAACTGGATTAGAATATAAGGACTTGTAAGGGAAAAATTAAAGCCCCTTCAAACCGTAAGTCCTGATTCCATGTGCAGTACTTTACTCCACCAAGCGCTGATTTAGTTGTCCAAGGCAGGGCAAGTTACAATGACGGCTTGGCTGTGGACAGGTGAAGGCTTTTTTCACTGCTCTGTGATAGAGCATTGGCTTTGCATCCTTGGCACCTCCAGTTCAGACAGGGTCAGAGGCCACATTCCATCTTGGGAAAGTGTTTGGGGGGCTGCACATACCAGCAGCACACAGGGACAAAGCCAAAAGTGTGTGGCAGAGGAGGTGCACTTTCTTTCTGTTGGGTATAAAGAACCTTGCATGCCTCCAGTCGGCAGGGGGCAGGGTTGAGACTAACAGATAAGGAAAAATGCACTTTGTGCTTTCTTGCAAAACTCCCAAACTCCCCTCTCTCTTTCTGTCCCCTGTATGATGCAGCCATGAAACTAGCTTTTTCTGTGTAGGCTTAGAATCCAAAGCCGCCCTTATAAATATGAATAGAGTGCTTTCTTTCTTTCTTTACAATTTGTGTTTTTATTTACTCTTGTAAACAATGTTATGGTGTGTGAATAAGAGTGGGGGGGGACGGCTGGGTAACCCATGCATTTGACCCTGCAATATAAGTCATTTTAAAAGGCACCCAAGACTTTCTTGATTTTACTTCTTTTCCTGCCGTGCAGCCACAAAGTACATGAACCTAGAGAGGAAGGGCACTCTGGTTGGGACAGGATTTCCTGGTGACTCTTACGTTTCTCCTGCCAGCTCTTCTGCTTCTCATTGTGGTACTGATAGCAGCTTCACAGGGAGCTCCAGAGAGGAAGGTTGAGGGCTGCACTCAGCCCATGGGCTATGGGTTGCCCTACTGGGAGTTAGGCAAGGATCCTGAATATTAGGGCTGGTAAAGACATCTTCCTGCAACCTTGAAGCACCAGTGTGCCAGAGAATATAGTAGGGGTGGATGGTGCCCACTGGGACTCAAAGGGGGAAGGCAGGGAGACTAACTTTAGATGGAGCCAGAGAGTCAACTAATTCTACCTTCCTCCCTGGTATGTCCTACAAGGGGCATCACTGAGAGGACATTGACAGGTAAGGCAACCCTCTCTAGACCAACCTTTCTCAGCCTTGGGTTCTCAGATGTTGGTGGACAACAAGTCCCATCATTCATAGACAGCAGGAGCAGCAGTCAGGGATGATCAGAGCCATAGTCCAACAACATATGAGGACCCAAGATTGAGAATGGCTGCTCTAGACTGACTGTAAGGCAGGCAGGAAGGCAGGTCGGCAGGGCTGGGTAAGAACAGGTTGAAGTTGTCCCCAGTCAGTGTCCCCTATTGTCCTAATAGACCTGCTTCTGCTTGGTAGTCCTGAGCTAGCAGGTGCATAGCTGCCAAGTTATCCCTTTTTTAAAGGGATTTTCCCTTATGCTGAATAGGCTTCCTCGCGAGAAAAGGGAAAACTTGGCAGCTATGAGCAGATGGCAAATCCCCATGTCCATCATAAGGAGAGTGACTTACATATGCATACTGAGACACCACCTGTGAACCATCAGTGGCAGCTTGAAAACCGTACACATGCAAAGGGCAAGAGTGGAAGTTTAGTTGCTGGAGGAGGAGCCTGCTTTCTAATACATACAGAGAAAGGAGCAGTGCTAGACCTGCTCTTGATGTTGGATGTGCCACTGATCTTGAATGCCCAGCAATTGCATAGAAACCTTGACACTAGCAGCTGCTCTTGCAAAGGCTTTTCTTCCTTTCACCAGTTAGGGTCTCTTGAGTCTCCTTTAAGGGTGTTCTGGCAAATTTTCCTCAAGGACAGCTTTCAAATTGCTGGCTCATAGTCTAGTATAAGTGCGCAACATTCCCTGCTCAATGTGCTTTGATTGTCTGTCTCTTTCATCAAGGGGTTGGGCTAGATGACCCTTGGTAACCCTGCCAACCCCATAATCCTATGATTCTTTACTACTGTACGCTGTTGCTTACAATAATTCTTCATCTGTGAGCTGACTAGCTTGCTATTCTTTATTCTTGTTCTCTGACAAAAGGTTGGTCAAAACCTGTTTGTTCACTGTGCATGAGGATGCACCGTTGTGTGAAAAATCAGGCTATTTCACATCTTACCACTTTCTGTGTGATTAATAATTACATAGCAAAGTGCATTTTTTTTCTTTCTTTCTGTGGATCCATGATAACTGTTCTAAAAAAACCCCCCATGTATCTTTATTCAACATGCTTATCCTTTAACGGTGCATAGGCAATTTTCACTCCTGAAAATGAAAACCCCAAATATTTTATGCCACTTCATTGATAATCCCTTTACTAGCCTTTTCTCCTGATCTTATCAGTCACTCTGCTTGCATATAGAGAGAGAAGGTTATGAGTATGGGGAGCTACAGCACTGCAACGTTATGGCAATCAATGTCTAATCCTTTCCACCAGCTTTAAACATATTTAGAATATTGCAGTAGGCCAACTCAACTGCATTACTTAAGCCATTTTCAATTCTCTCCATATTTACTAGGTGCATGTATGTGGATGTGTGTGAACACACCCTCATACATAGATATATGATTTAATTCTCTCCAGTCTGTTTGCAATAGACTTTTAATGTTTGCAGTCTCACACAGTAGTGATCCTCCATCAGATGGCACTGTTTGGATTTAGGATTTATATGCACAGAAGCCTGTTAATGTTTCTGTAGATCTCAGACTTTCTCTTCATATGTTATTATTTCCAACTTTAAAAAGAGTAAGCATCGATTTAAAGGGACGTTTTTTTCTACTACCTAGACAAAAGGGAGTTGACGTCAACTTCTGAAAAAGTTGCTTGCATTCACCTTTCTTTCAAACCAAAATATTGAATCCCAGGGTTTCCAAGGGCATTGGAAACCTCACTTGGAACTGCATTTATCGTGGCATCTAGCTTGCTACAGAGACTTTGTCCTCAAAGTGGCCAGCAAGCAAATCACAGAGGCTCTAAGAGGTGTCCTGGGCTCCACCCACAAATCCTAGATGTCAACAACCCACCAACCACCCTGAAGTGCTCTGCTGGACAATTACTCAAGGGCACGATGGAAACAGCCAAGTAGACTCTCTTCACTGCTTTCACTTCCACACAGTAGACATGATTATGGGCTCTGGCATGTGTTTGGTTATCTTCCACCTGCACTCTAGCCATTGTTAAGCCTGTTTCAACTCATGTAGCCCCCACAGAGCCATAGACCTTCACATTTTTATTGGTTTTGCATTGTTGCTTTTTTTGGATGCTATTGTTTTTTATATTGCACAGCATTTAGATATTTTTAAAAATATTAAGCTGTTCAGAAATGCTTTAAATAAAATAAATAAGTGACTGTGGTAGCTGTTGAAACTGCTAGCTGCTACAGTCACCTAGAAGCTTCTTACAACATAAAGTCATATTCACTGGTTCCTGTCCGAACTATGGCTTAATTAGGGATTAACTTCTCCCCTGATTTTTTAAATAAAAAAATCATTAATGAGAAGCTCCGCCCCGTCATATTGAACTTTTGCACCCCTTGATTCACACTCGTCTCCCAGCTGATGCTATGTACAGCATATCTTCATGAATATCTAATTAATTTGCTTTGGATAAATAAAGATACTCTAATTCTGTAGAATTTCTTGGAAGGAGATTCTAAGTCGCTGAGCGCCGATCTGTGTTGGATAATTTCAAGTGTGTGTGTGTGTGTGTGTATTTCAAGTGTTTCATTACTCCGACTTGGAGATAAAAGGTCAAATCTAAGTGCCGAATACTTGCAAACACAAAAGCTGCACTTCAGTGACTTGCTTTCATCAAAGCTTTTCTTTTTCTTTTTTAAAAGAAGTGGAGTGGTTTGCATTGTAACTACTAGAAAAAGAAACCTTTCCTTTTCCATTCCTTCCTTTCTTTTTGGCTGCATCCTCTTTTTCTCATTGAATTGTTCAGCCATTTGTAAGCTCTGTCTAATGCCAGCTCTTTCCACTTCAAGAACAAATCGACCAATTTCGTTTCTTCCTGTAATAAAGAAAAATGCATACAGTGTCCTACTGGGTAGCAATGTGGAGGGAATTTTAAATATATATCCCTTGTTAAGATAATGGGAAGAGATGTGCCAGGAGGGGATCCTCTCTTGCTTCCATTCCACGCAGCAGGGCTGGTGGGTAGCTCTGCGGCTGTCTCTGGAAACTCGGGGTTGCTCGGCTCAGAATACAAATTTTCTGTTCTCATAATGCTTGGGTGTATTCTGAGTTGGGTGCCAGCCCCAAATTATTCCTCTCTGGCTCAGTGGTGGTTGGCACCCATTGGGAATGATAAGACGGCAGGGAGACCAATGTCTGGTGGAGCCAGAGTCAAGGACCGGGAGCACTAATTTATTCCACTGAGGATGTGGCTCAGTGGTAGAGCATCTGCCTTGCATGCAGAAGCTCTCAAGTTCAATCCCTAATGGCATCTCCAGGTAGGGCTGGGAGAGGCCACTGCTTCAAACCCTGGAGAGCCACTGCCAGTCAGTGTAGACAGTACTGAGCTAGATGGAGCAACGGCCTGACCCAGTAGCTTCCTATTGGTGAAAAGCTATAGTTCAATGGTAGGGTGATCTGCTTTGCATGCAGAAGGTCCCAGATTCGATCCCCGGCATCTTCAGGCAGGGCTGAGAAAGACTGCTGCTTGAAACTCTGCAGAGTTTCTGCCAGTTACTGATCTAGATGGACCAGTGGTCTAACTCAGTATGTGGCATTCCTATGTTTCTATGTTAGTTTTACCCCATCTGTCTCCTGCTTCCTGGGTTCTCTAATGCTGAGACTAAGGAGGAGGAAGTTGATCGGCAGTGCCACCACCGCTGGACTGATTTGAAGTATGAGTGCAGAGGTGTCATGACCCCCAGAGACCAGAAGCAATCAAGACTCAGAAGCAGCTGTTGGCATCCTGGAGTTCACAGTGATTCCTGACAGCAAGCGCCAGCATTTGCTTCCCACCCTCCTCTGAAACATCATCTAGATGTGCATAGAATCATAGAATTGTAGAGTTGAAAGGGAGCCCCAAGGGCCATCTAGTTCAACCCCCTGTACTGGGAGAAAGGTGGAATATTTGAATTCCAATAAACAAAACCTGCCCTTATTCCCTTATGGGGTACACAAGAGCCCTTATAGAGTCCTTCGTAGGTTCTCCATCGGTAGGAGAGAATAACAGAGGCCAACCAGAGAATATTGAGAAGCAAAGCAGCTAGTAAGCCTGATCTTTATTGAACTGTTGCAACAGGGTGCTCCCATCTCACACAGGAGAAAGGAGGAGGACCCAGAACCAAAGCGTGCCTGCCCTTATATAGACATTTAAATTGCCCACCCTGGAGTCCAAGACCACCCCCAGAAGCATCATACATACATCACAAAAGGGGTATAGCCCAAGACCACCCCCCAGATACCGGTACATCATACCTACATCACAGAAAAGGGCGGTCTACAACAAAAATCTGAGTTTATCCCCTGTCTGCCAGGCTATCTGATAATGCCTTCTCTGAATGCCCTTCCTGGTAGTCTGGCCATTCCTTTGAGATGGTAATCACTTCAAGTCCTGAGACAATGCACCCCCTCCTTCCTTGCAGAGAAACATTTTGTCAGTTTGGGAGTCAAAAATGGTTCAGGGCTGTCTTCCTGTGCTGCTTCACACATGTGTTTTATACATTTGTGTACGTGTCTGCTTGGTACATTGATGAACATTCAATATATATATATATAAGACCTTAATTTTTTTTATTGCAGTATGAATGAATAAATTTAGCATAACTGTAGGGTTTGTTTGTTTTTCAAAGGAAAGCCTTCCCAAAAGCACGGAAATGGGTGTTTATTTGAGTTTGTACCACCTGCCTGTCAACAGCCTGTCATGGATTGAAATGTCTGCCATGTGTCAGGGACAGCACTTCTCCGGATTCCTCCCCACTCCTGGTTTCTCCGCACAGCCCCCATATCCAGCCTGCCGGCATCCTCTCCAGAGTAATAATTAAATCCTTCCCTGTCCTATCATTTGGCGCCAGGTTCTGCTGGAAACATTTACAGCTTCTGCTGTTATCCTTGCTGGGAAAATTATAATGGCCACATCGGGCTCAAGGGGTGTAGCTAGAGACGGATATCTAACAGGAGGAGGAACCGATTATCCCTTTCCACAGTCTGATGCCTTTATCTGAGCAAGCAGTTCAGAAATGCTGTGAACTACCTGATTCAAACGACCTTTCCCAGTGATATTCACAGCAAGGCACGCTAATAACAAGCCTTCACACAGAAATACTTTCTGGAAACTTCCTCTCTCTCTCTCTCTCTCTCTCTCTCTCTCTCTCTCTCTCTCTCTCTCTCCCCCCCCCCCCATCATTACTTCATTATATTTAAACAGCTTTTACAATAGTTGTCTGCAACTGATTATCAGGTGCTGATAGCAGCAACCAGCAGAGTTTGGGGTCTACCGGTAACTGTTTTCATTCTGATTAGAACAGGCACCAGCAACCTCCGGCCTATGGGCCGGATGAGGCCCACGGAGGCTGTTTATCTGGCCCATGAGCCGCCCAGTCTCCGAGCCGCCCGCTCGGCAAGTCCCCGCACTGCACCGCGCTAAACCAGCGGAACGCGGTGCGGGGACTCGCAGAGTGGTGCCAAAAACAGCGTCTGGGCATGCCCAGACACCGGAAATCGCTTCTGCGCATGTCCAAGCATGCACAGAAGCAATTTCCAGTGCTGTGCTGCCCATACCCAGAAGCTGGAAATTGCTTATGCGCAAGTCCAGAGCGTGTCCAGCCCATGGTCAGTGGCAATGATCCGGCCCATGGCTGGAAAATGTTGCTTGGATTAGAAAAACAAGGGGGGGGATAGTTAAATGAGATGTTGGCTCTGTAATTTCCCAGGTCAGAAGTCCTCCCCACCCCCCACTTCTCCCCACAACACAGACACACTTCATTAGGACTTTTCAAAATCATTCTCCAGGATGGGAATATGTTGAAGGAGCCCCTGTCTCATTCCTGCCTGGTTGTATAGGCCAGGTGATCTGAACACAATGGCATCTATTTTGTGTCAGCTGCATTGCTTGAGAATTTGTTTCTGGGCCCCATTTCAAAGTGCTGGAACACACATCAGAACACACAGTACCTAAGAACTGGATCAGGCTAATGGGCTGTCTAGTCCATCATCCTGTTCTCACTGTGGCCAACCAGTTGCCTATATGGGAAGCATGCAAGCAAGACCCCAGCACAAGAGCATCCTCTCCCCCTGTGGTTTCCAGCAGCTGAAATTCAGAAGCACTTCTCACTCTGACTGTGGAGGCAGAGCACAGATGTCATGGATTCATCTCCTAAGAATTTATCTAATCTTATTTGTCTAATTCTAGTGCTTAATATGTCACGCTTAATGACATAACCTAGACTCGCCCCAAGGTCTCAGTTATGCCCCCCCCCTCTCTCTCTCTCTCTCTCCCTCCCTCCCTCCCTCCCTCCCTCTCTCCCTCTGTGTGTTTGTGTTTGTGTGTGTGTGTGTTTGCTTTGTCCCCAACCGCTGAACAAATCGTCCAAAAAATAAAGGTATGAAATCTAATTTTTAGACCAGATATAGGCATCTCTTCAAATATGACCTTTTCTTTTTGTCCTGCTATCTGGACAAAAACAGACCTCGGCGACTGCAGGATTTACTGAGGCAAACATGGGATCATTTCCTCAGCTGCCCACCAGGCCAGCTGCACTCACAATTACCCAAACCTGCCATTTCCATGGGTAATAATACGAGGAGCTGGAAATGGCACCTCAGCTTGATCTGGAGGGGTCATGTGTGTTATCTCCTGACAACACAGCAAATAACGTGTAAAATAAGCTCCAAAGTTAAGTCTCCCTGCTGCTGCCTACAGAACAACACTTCCCCCTCCCCTTTCAAAGCACCTTGTAGGCTTGATATAATTCTCTCTGCAACTCGTGTGAGATAAAAATGTGTAATCCTCATTTTCTGCTGGGGAAATGGAGAGATGGGGGTCAAATGCTGTCCTGTGTGTTTTGATGAGCAGAGTGCAGACAGTAGGCTCTTTGGAAATATATATGACTTTTTCATCTCATGCTCCTTATGTATCCAGATTACAAAAGGATCTTGCTTCAGAAAATGAGGGTATGTGTTGCGGAAGAGCAAATAAAATCAGACCCAGCAAAGTAGCTTATGTTGTGCTAATATGCATTCGTGAAAGATGTGTTCAGCTAAACTAGGGGTGAACAGCTTGCGGCCCTGTGAACAAATTTGGCCCTTAGCTCAGTAACCTAATTTGAAAAGCAAGTAATCAGTTCACAACTCTAGCAAGAGTTATCTGAACATTCCCTGGCAGCCCACTGGGCAAGGAGGAAAGGAAAGGAAACAGGAGAGAGAATGGGAGAGATAAGAGGGCTGTGTGTGTGTGTGTGTGTGTGTGTGTGAGAGAGAGAGAGAGAGAGAGAGAGAGAGAGAGAGAGAGAGAGAGAGAGAGAGAGAGAGAGCAAGAAGGGCTGGAGTACACTTGAAATCCCAAAATTTCACACACTTTCTGGAATACTCATCTAATCCCCCCATTATTCATATAATTGTAGAGTTGGAAGGGCCCTCAAGGATAATCTAATCTAAAAGGTAAAGGTAAAGGGACCCCTGACCATTAGGTCCAGTCGTGACCAACTCCGGGGTTTCGGTGCTCATCTCACATTATTGGCTAAGGGAGCCATCATACAGCTTCCAGGTCATGTGGCCAGCATGACAAAGCCGCTTCTGGCGAACCAGAATGGAAACATGGAAACACTGTTTACCTTCCCGCTGGAGTGGTACCTATTTATCTACTTGCACTTTGACATGCTTTCGAACTGCTAGGTTGGCAGGAGCTGGGACTGAGCAACAGGAGCTCACCCTGTCGCAGGGATTCGAACCGCCGACCTTCTGATCGGCAAGCCCTAGGCTCTGTGGTTTAACCCACAGCGCCACCCGCGTTTTAAAGGTAAAAGGTAAATGACCCCTGGATGGTTAAGTCCAGTCAAAGGTGACTATGGGGTGTGGCGCTCATCTCGTTTCAGGCCAAGGGAGCCAGCATTTGTCCACAGACAGCTTTCGATGTCATGTGGCTAGCATAATTAAATCGCTTCTGGTGCAACTCTCTGCAATGCAGGAATCGCAGCTAAAGAATCCCAAAACGGAGGCCATCCAGACTCCATTTAAAAACCTCCAATAAAGGTGGCTTCACCACCTTCCAAGACAGTCCATTCCACTGTCAAACAACTCTTACCATTATGAAGTTCTTCCTAAGATTCAGTTGGAGTCTCCTCTCCTTTCTTGTCATTCGAATCCACTGGTTCAAATCTTGCTTTCTCCAACTTCCCATAGCTGCCAAGTTTTCCCTTTTCTCGCGAGGAAGCCTATTCAGCATAAGGGAAAATCCCTTTAAAAAAGGGATAACTTGGCAGCTATGCAACTTCCATGCAACAGTCCTTTAGATATTCAAAGATGGCAATCACATCACCTCTCAGTCTTCTCTTCTCCAAGTTAAACATCCCCAACTCCCTCAACTGTTCCTCACTAGGCTTGATTTCCAGACCCTTGATCATCTTGGCTGCCCTCCTTTGCATGTGTTTCTGACTGTTGCAAACATATTCCATCCGTTCCTTTCATCTCTGTCCATTAAGATATTCTGAATAAACAGTTTTCTATGTAAATGACAGAGCTGGAGGATGGCAAATTCGAAAAGCTATTCTGTGGCAATTGAGGAGGAGGGAAAGTGGATTCTGGAGTTGTATTTTCTCTAATATAATTGGACGATGCACAGCAAATTGAACATATTGTGATAGAAATCCAACTCTGAATCAATCTACTTACTTTGCAGATTTTATAAGTCTACTAGAATGCCCAAACAATTTAGGCTCATTGTTTGGAAGCATTTTTTGATTGATTTTTCTTTTCAAACATGAGTACCCAAATAGACCTCAACCTCCAAATAGTCTTTAAGCTAGGATCTATAGAAGTATAGCCAGAGAAGCCTCTGCAAAAACCCTTTCTGTACTGGCCCCCAGCCTATGTTGAAACAGTCATGGTTGGCACCGTGATGCCACCCCCCCCCAAAAAAAAACCCCCACAAAGTTTGCAGGTGTAATTTTTTAAAATAAAAAATGGTGAAGATTCCAAACAGGGGCAACGAGGGGCAGAGAAGGAAGGCCATATATGCAGATATGAAATAAAAGAGAAATTGATTCTCAAAAGTGCTTGAGTTTATTGAAGCCAAATGCACTGTGGAAATACAATTTCCTTCTTCAGGGACAATCTGAAGTGTGCTTCTTGACAGTGGTTTGATTGAAGCAGAAGCAGAAGCAGAAGAAGAGTTTGGACTTGACATCCCGCCTTTCAATCCCCTTAAGGAGTCTCAAAGTGGCTAGCAATCTCCTTTCCCTTCCTCCCCCACAACAAACACTCTGTGAGGCGAGTGAGACTGAGAGACTTCAGAGAAGTGTGACTAGCCCAAGGTCACCTAGCAGCTACATGTAGAGGAGTGGGGAAGTGAACCCGGTTCACCAGATTACGAGTCCACCACTCTTAACCACTACACCATGCTGGCTTCCTTGAGAAGTCAAGAGCACTTCCAGGGAGGGCCAGAGAGACAGGATCACCACCAATACTGGCAGCAGAGCAGCGAAGCTCCATCTCACCCTGCTTCTATCAAGGATTCTATCAAGGTCACATCCACATCATGCATTGAAAGCACTCTCCCTCTCCCTCTTTCTCCCTCTCCCTCTTTCTGGCTTCCGCCAAAGACTCTTAGGCACTGTAGCTTGCTATGGGTGTTGGCAGTCTATTGCACAAATGGAAAAACCCACCATCTCAGATATCTGTGGAGTGCTGCAAAACCAGCGGATTACTCAGCTGTCTGGTGGACATGCATGACATGCATCAACAATTGCCCACACCTTAATATGGTCTCTGCTAAGTACGGATTTATCTGGAAATACCTCTCTGACTTCTACACTGGCTGTGGAGGTAGCCACCATGACCAGTAGCTAGTTTGTACACAGGGTAGTTTGCACGCAAGGCAGTCACATCCAGAACTCAAGGTCCCCATTTCTAGCCTTGCTGGCTCCTGAAGCACCTCTCAGAGGCCTTTCCTACTCCTTCCACCTCAGATCCTAGAAGCATCAGGCATTGAGCATGCACCCCCTTTGCACATGTGCTCTGCCACTGAGCTGTGGGCCATTTCAAGTTGCTTTTCATATGCAGAGAAGAGCTTGAGTGTAATAAGGAAATAAATCCTGCATGTGACAGAGGATGCCCATGACTGTGAGAAAAGATGCACAGGCCTTCCCCCATAGCGCGCGCGCGCACACACACACACACACACACACACAATGGCCCACCTGATGACTATTATTCACACACTTTCTTGGGTCTGAATGCAAGCAAACAACTGTGTGGAATTGCCCTGGAGCAGAAAAGCCAATGATTGACTACATTGTTATAGCAGACATTGTTATTTATGGAAATTCCCTGATAGGAACACTGGTTAAATGCTCAGGGGGCAGGAAAACACCAGTATATTGCAGGGATCCCTCTAGATGAATCCATGCAGAGCTAGCCCCCCCATACACATATAACAAAGCTTTATTTTCCCCCACAGAAGTGAATGGCAGCCATTTATTTATATGTGAGGAAGCAAAGATGCACATTCAAAGATAGCACTAGATTCAGGGCTAGAATAACTCTAGAACTTGAGGACATCCAATGGAGCTGAATGTAGGAAGATTCAGGGCAGATAAAATAAAGTCCCTTTTCATGCAGTACATACTTACATTATAGAACTCATTCGCACAGGGGGGCATTGATGGCCACCAACCCAGATAGCTTTAAAAGAGAATTGAATAAATTAATGTAGCATAATGATTAGTGGCTACTAACCATGATGGCTATCTCCTGCTTCCATTGTCAGAAGCAGTATGCATCTGACTACTCCTTGCTGGGAATCACAATTGTCTCGGGTCCTGAAGCTTGCAGAGTTCCCACGAGGATCTAGTTGGCCATTGGCAGAACAGGATGCTGGAGTAGGTGGGTCTTTGGCCTGATCCAGCAGGGCTGCTCTTGGGTTCCTAAGAAGAGAGAGCAGGAACCTTGAAGTTGCTCCTCAAGGGTCAGCACCTGGGCAGCATCCTGAGCAGGCACACTGGTTGACCTGGGTCACCTTGAACCAAATGAGGCAGCCTCCGAGGGAGGCTGAGGAGTGAGGACTAAGATGGAACTGTGAGTGTAATCCTACATTACCCTCCTGCCTTCCAAGGCAGTGGAGGATACTGTCCCATTACCAGTG
Organism: Zootoca vivipara; assembly: GCF_963506605.1. Lineage (NCBI taxonomy): Eukaryota > Metazoa > Chordata > Lepidosauria > Squamata > Lacertidae > Zootoca > Zootoca vivipara. Next base: position 68,831,450 of record NC_083281.1, read on the forward strand.
ATGAAGTGTCAGTCCTCTTGGCTTCTGTACACAGAATGGGAAGATTGACATCTTGCCCTTTGCCTCAGGCAGCAACATTTCTATGGTTGGTCCTATTGCTTAGCCAGAGTCTTATATCCTATGGTAAGATGTATATCTATTTAAATTATAGCATCCCCCCCTCCCAATGTGCATCCATACACACATACATTATCATGTGCCACTTCAATGCAAATCTGTTGCCTTTTCTTTTAGTTGGTGTGCAAGTGATAATTTCAAGGTCTAATATTTGCCTCCTGTAACCAACGTGTGCTGTTTGGCCATAGCGCCAAAACAACAGCATTCTGTTTTCGGATTTACAAGAGAGCAAATAATTCCTAGACTATGATTAATTTAAGAGAAACATCCACCAACACTTTGCTGACAGACTCCTTGACTTATAGAAGTATCCTGCCAAAAGTGACCTACAAGTGCAAGAACTGGTCATATTTATATTTTGCTGCGTTTCCCCAAGGACACTGCTTGAGGCAGTTTGAGGCAGGCCCCTTAAGAAATAGTATGTCTGGAATGACCCCCCACCCACCCACCCACCAGTCCCCCATTTGACAGATGTAATACTGAATTTTCTTCTCTCTCTGGTTAAAATATTGTCAGAGCACTGAAAATCTAAGGATTCACCCTTTCAGATTGATCCAAAGATCCTTTGAGACTCTCCATGAGCTGGAGAACCCTCCAAGGTCATAGAGAGGAACACATTCTGTAGGCCTTCCCGTCTTCTTCATTAGGGCTGCATGTCCAGCAAGAAAAGGGGGGGGGGAAGTGTTGCAGAGAAAAGTTGGAATGGAAGAAGGTCCATTAATCAGGCCAGAGATGGCGATATCAGCAGACACATCACTTTTTAATAAAATGTTCCATCACTAGCCTGCTTAAAAAGATAACAATATATAAGACAGGTAGGAGATTATTCCTGGGTTTAGTGCCTTTGCAAGCACAAACTTTTTGATGTATTTTGACCCCAGAGAGGCAGGGACCCCATTTTCTGAGGTGTTATTGCCATGGAAATATTTTTTTTGAAATATGTAATATAAGGTACTTTCCTCTTTATCCTTTATTTAACTTCTGAATGCTGGAGATACTTTTGTATCTGCAATCTATCTATCTATCTACTTTTTGAACAGGACCAGTCCATATATATATATTTATTACCTTTGTATCCCATCTCTCTGCCAAAATAGATAGAGATAGATCACCACAACAACCTTGTAAGGTTGGTTATATTATTATATCCCTATAATATTATACTGCTGCAATTTATAGAAATATGATAGACCTCTCCACAGCAGGGAAGATTGCAAACAGAGGGGCTTCCAGTTCATTGGCATTTCCAAGTGGGATTTAATCGCATGCTGTCCCAACAAGGTTGTATAATTAAAGTGGATTTGGAGCTCTTGCACAACAAACCCAACTCTTCCCCGCAAAAAATCTGGACTTTTTGCAATGAGCAAAGTGATGAGGAAATGCACTGAAAAGTGTGGGATAACATTTGCTTGGTGCAACATTGTTTGAACTCCCTGCAAACAAATCAGAATGGATGTTCAATGAATAGAAGACATTGTCTAACCTCCCCGCAGACATTGTGCAAATGAATCAGAATGAATGCACAGTAAACAGGTAAACTGGAAGCAACCCATTTGACCTCTGCTTGCTGTCCAGGAGTCAACATCTAAATGACAGTTTCAATGGCCCCATGGATCTAACTTCTAAATTTCTTTATTTTAAAAGCAGTTTTAAACCAGACAGCCCTCCAGACAGAAGACTTATAAGAACACAAGTGTCTGGTGGATCAGGCCAGTGAGTCATCTAGTCCAGCATCCCAACAATGGCCTATGGTAAGCCTGAAAGCTGGACAACAGCACTCTCCTCGCCCATGGTTTCCAGCAACTAGTATTCAGAAGTATACTGTCTCTACAAATGGAGGTAGGACATAGCCATAAGGGTTAGTAGCCATTGCTAGCCAAACAGGAGACTGTCCTTTGACAGGCCTTCACAGACAGAGCTGTCTTCTGTACTGTACAGAAAGTCATATAACTAGCCTGGAGCGAGGTCTAAAATCATTACACCGCATTGGCACTCCAGGAGTGCCCCCCTCTCTTCCAAATGCTGAATAACTCTCCAACTGAAAAGGGAATTAACAAATTTACAAGCAGAAGTTGTAAATTCTTTTTTATAGCTAGAGAGTCAAAGAAGGTTCTCTCTGCTACTTCCATTTCAGTGATTACTTTGGGCTGTGTGTTTCTATTCAAGAATTGTGATTGAAAGGATAGGTTGGGATATTTTCTTCATTCAATGTCTTTTTATATTTATTTTGGACTGGCTATTCACAGCTGTTCCTTGTGTGCTTCCATGAAGAAAGTGGAAGGGGATAACTCCTATTGCAACAAGCTATGGGAAGAGCAGCTCCCTGGACACTTAGGAGTCATCTTAGCTCTATGAATCCATGGTTCACTAAATGCCCATCCATTCTTGCCACCCAGATCTATGGTGGGCTTCATTCTGTTGGTTTTGTGGCTATACATTTCAAGTGGTTGTCATCTATACAGTTGCAAATATTCTATATGCAACATAGTTGCATATAGCCCTGGGGAGCAGGGCTTTCTTCTGAAATACACTGCATTCCATCTGGAGCATGACATTTGCTTCAGTTCAGACAGGTCTAAGCCTACATTCAACTGGATGTCATAAAAATCACAATGCATCAGCAATACTTGATAGGCTTCATTATGGGCAGTTTGATTACCAGATTCCAATATGCAGGCTTTTGGCATTATTTGAACACGGATTTCCTTAATAAATTCTAGGATACCTAATTTAACTTTGGATCACGTATCAGAAGAGATTGAGGTTTCAACACTAAGTGGTGCACTGATCCCTTTTGTATAAGTGCAATCCTTTGAATGTTTACTCAGAAGCAAATCACACTGGACTCATTTAGTATGCATAGGATAGTGCACATAGGGTAGGAGCTTAAGGCTGCAAATCTATATACACTTACCTAAGTATAAGACCCATTGAACTCAAAGATGATTATTTCTGAATGGATGTGTTCAGGTTCGCACCGTAAGGCTCTAATCATTTGCACACTTACAATGGAGTAGGTATCACTGAAATCAATGGAACTTATTTCAGAGTAAACATATTTAGGACTGGGCTTTATGAACTCTGTTACTGGATCACGGGTGTCATCTGCCTCCCTACTGTTCTTCCTTTGATTCTCATTTGTTGCACAGATTGTGTGAGCAGGTTAGCTGAAGGCACCCAGATTCTCTTTGCTTTGTTCCCTTATCTGCAGGGGTCTGTGGGGTGTTAGGGGCATATTAGAACCTATGGTGGCAGACAGGTTGTGTTCCTTCTGGAGCAGTTTGTCCACCTTTGGTTCCCACCCTGCACTCAGTTCTCAGCTGTGGCTCCTAGAAGCTATCAGCATATGACACCAGCTGCACCCCAGGAAATGGCCTGCCCAGCTAAACCAAGAGAGGGTAGCTGATGGGCCATAAAGCCTCAAGGATTTAGGGACTTCCCTTGCACGTGAACACAGGCTCCAGTGGATTGAGAGGATGAGACCAATAGAGGGTCCAGAACTCAAGAAGGAGGTTTCTGCATGTGCTTGTAGAATATTTCTAATTTAAGCAAACCTAAAGCAAACAGTCCCCCTGAGCTGCATTAATGTAAATCTGCAAAACTGGCAAGATCAGTCCTAGTTACTCATAGCCAGATTCCCCACCCCCTACCCCATGGCTCCCAAACATTGCTGAGATTCTTGGTTAGCAATAAATCTGCCATGTTCAGCAAACACTGAAAGGATCAGACTTTTAAAAAATGAAAAGAAAAGGGAAAGACATCTACTTTCTTATTCACAGCATGAACAGCCTAATTGAATTGAAATCTGCTTCCAGAAGTCTGAGCTTTCTGCCGACGCTGGACAGCTTAAGAGTTCAAGCTTAAGAGTTCAGGCTAATTATTAACATCATTACCATACCAGAGTACTAGGTGATGGTTAGATCCTTGTCAGTTCATTCACACATGTAAGCCATCTCCCTGATTCTTCCCCTCTGCAGGGAGGTGGGGCTGATTCAGATGGTCCGCCCCACCACTTAATGGATCCAGTTCAAGGGCGTACCCACCACGGGGCAAGTTAGGGCAGCTGCCCTACTCTAGAAGCAGGGCTGGTGGGCAGAGGCGGAGCACAGCCCGGCGGAGCGCGAGTTCGCCATTCCCGCCGCGCCGCACCGCACCCTCCCTCCAGCTCCCCGGCGCGCCCTCAGGCAAGGCCAAGCACGGCGGGGAACCAGGGAGCGTGGCGCGGTGGGCGGGAACGGCGAACTCGCGCTCCGCTGGGCTGGGCTCCGCCTCCGCCCACCAGCCCTGCTTCTAGGGAGGGGCACAGCCCGGCGGAGCGCGAGTTCACCGTTCCCGCCCACTTTGTGGCCCCTCCCCTTCCGTGCCTTGGCCCCTCCCCTTGCCCCCCCCTAGTTTTGATCCTGGGTACGCCCATGATCCAGTTGGCTGCCAGAGAGTGGTAGGGGATGTTTTATCCCATGTTGATGACCTTTCAGCTGATTCCCTGGTGGCATGCTGGAATGCAGAGTTAACCAGGGCTATTGACTGTCTGGATAGGGATGCGAGTGGCGCTGTGGTCTAAACTACTGAGTCTAGGGCTTGCCGATCAGAAGGTCGGTGATTCGAATCCCTGTGACGGGGTGAGCTCCCGTTGTTCGGTCCCTGCTCCTGCCAACCTAGCAGTTCGAAACCACGTCAAAAAGTGCAAGTAGATAAATAGGTACCGCTCCGGCAGGAAGGTAAACGGCATTTCCGTGCGCTGCTCTGGTTCGCCAGAAGTGGCTTTGTCATGCTGGCCACATGACCCGGAAGCTGTACGCTGGCTCCCTCGGCTAATAAAGCGATATGAGCGCCGCAACCCCAGAGTCGTCTGTGACTGGACCTAATGGTCAGGGGTCCCTTTACCTTTACTTTTAACTATTGAATGTCTGGCTCCAAAGCACCCTCTCCAATTGCATGGAGCCCAGACAGCCCCATGGTTTTCCCCGGAGCTGAGGGCAATGAAACAATCGTTGAGACGGCTAGAGCACCAGCAGCTGAAAATTCATTCAAAATCAGCCCAGACACGGGCTAGAGCTCAACGTCGAGCCTATCAAGTGGCAATGGTGACGGTGAAGAGGACCTTCTTCACCGCCTCTATTGCATCTGCAGAAAACAGCAGCAGGAGACTCTTTCAGGTGGTTCACAATCTATCAGAACCACCTTCATCACCGGGGCCTGGTAGGGACCCCAAAATCTCCTGCAATGCTTTTGCAAAGTTTTTTCTTGCAGATAAAGTCGCTCAGATTCAGAAGGAGGTAGACTCCACCATGGGAGCAGGGCCAGGGCGGGAGAGTGCTAGAGTCCTGTCTAGTCATGTTACATGGGATCAATTCCAATCTGAAAATGGAGACAGAATGGGTGGTGATGGGATTTGATGACTCCAAGTAGCTACAAGTAGCTACAGGTTCCAAGCTTTTTATGTATGAGCCAAGTTATTTTATTTTTTAAAAGCCTGTCATGTGGTGGCTGAGGTGGCAGGTGGAGTTTCCACTTGACAACAATGGAGGTAAGGAGATAGACTGGGAAAATACAACTTAAGGCACAGGGCTTGGAAAGTGGTGAGCAGAAGAACCCCGGGCATGCCCACACAGCACTTCACTTTTAGGCAGTTATTGGACCACAGCTCCCATCATCATCTGTGGCTCTGTTGGCTGGGGCTGATGGGAATTGGAGTCCAACAGCATCTGGAGGGCCACTGGCTCCCAATTCCTGTGCTATGCTACCCACCATCATAAACTAAAGAACTTTTATTGAGCATAAAAAGCACTTCATTTTGTTAATGCCATAATGCAATAAAGGCACGGCAAGCTCAATTTCTGCATTGAGCCTCAAACCATTATTTCCAGCATAAAAGTGGACCATGTGGAAATAAAGTGAAAACTAATGTGACATCATATTTCATGTTCAGACTCGTTATTCAGTTAATGACCTAATTCATGCTAAGGGTCATTTCTGGTATAGTAAGCGAAGAAGGGCAAAACAATCTCAGGCTGGGATTTTTGTTGTTTACAAGCTTGGTGGTAGTAAAAATAGCATGAAATCATTAGCTGTTAGAAGGCAGAGGTCTCAGTCCCGGGAAGCCCTTAATTCACATGGATATCATGCTTAACCTGGCACCTCTATTATATTGTTCCAAGAAGAAGAAAAAAGCTGGGTTCTGTGAGAATCAAAGCAAAGCTCCCCCCCCCCACTCCAAAAGCCAAATTGGGGATTTTATGTTTGAAAACAGAGCTAATCAGTGCTTGCATTTAAAAATTAAACTGTCGCTCATCTTCAGGTTCTGGGACTGATTAGCTGAAGGGTTGGAAGAAGGCGATTTAAAAATTGAGGCTTCTTAAAAATGGCAGCTGCAAAGTCAACCCAATTTTGACATTCTTGTAAAATGCGACTGAAATCTGAAAAGCCAAGGCATTGGAAAACAAACAAACAAACAAACATGTGAATGTACATGGATATATTTTATCTCAAGCCAGGCCATTGGTACAGTAAGGTCAGTTGATCTATGCTGACTGGCAGTGGCTCTTCAAGTCTTTCCAGTCCCACCTGAAGATGCTAGTGAATGGGCATGACACCATCTGCACAGAAGGGAGATGCTCTAACACTGACTTGCACCTCATCCCTCAAAGCAAAATGTTAAATGTGCTGCCTCCTTTGCATCACCCTTCATCTCTCTGGCAGCAGTTCTGTGGGGATATGAATCGGCCACACCTTCAAAGGAGGAAGGAACTGCCCAGATGTTACAGAGGGTGCTACCTGTTGGCCTACACCAGGGGTGGCCAACTCCCAAGAGACTGCGATCTACTCACAGTTAAAAACTGGCAGTGATCTACCCCCTTTTGTGGGGTTCAGGTCAAAGATGTTGAGCTTTTTTTAGGAAGGAGGAAGGTCCATTTTGGGGAGGTTCAGGTCAAAGTTGTTGAGTTTTTTCAGGTAGGAGGTAAAATGTTGAGCTTTTTTTTAGGGGGGCCACAGTTGTTAAGCTTCTTTGAGCGGAGCCAATGATCTACCAGAGATCTACCGCAGACATCCAGTGATCTACCAGTAGATCACGATCTACCTGTTGGACATGCCTGGCCTACACCATGGGATTCGGGAGGGCAGCTGGCTGTCCCCAGCTGGCTCAGGCCCTCCCAGCCAACCTACCAGGTGATCTCCAACCTCCGGTGCAGCGTGAGATAACGACCCAGGCTTTAGAAGCCAGGGCACGCTTGTAGTAGCAGAACCCACTGTGCAGCAGAAAAGACCAGCGAGAGATGGTAGTGGCATATTTACAAGCAGTTTATTCAGCATATCTCAGAAGAGAGAAAAACATGTCTGCTCTCCCTCGTGTCCAAAGCGAAGAAGCAAAAGCAAAAGCTACATGCAACGGAAGTTCACAGACATGTGGCACACAACAGCTACATGTCTATAACTTAAGGTGGAATGGAATTCCCAACACTACCTACCTATTCATATGATTCCTCTCCTCAATATTTGATTTGGCTTGTCTTAGAATTGGGGGCTCATAGGGTGTGATGGGCACTAGGCAGCAGTTGGGGGTTAAACTGGGTTTTCAGTACCTTGGTCAGCACCAAGCAGTAAACCTGAAGTTCAACAGAGGCCTTTTGAAATCCCTCTTGAGTCAGGTTGCCCCTCCTATGCTCTGCACCCTTTCCAAAGAGCAGAGAGTCTTAAAGGGAAGGTCTTCTGGCTTGGACCCATCTTCTTCATCACCTTGTAGTCAGCTCCTTCCTTGTGCATTGTTCACCCTGGTGAGTTGGGACTGGGAAGAATGATGCCCCTATTATAAAGGGGACTTAGTAGCTTGGTGGAATCTGGCTGTGGGGATGCTGCCTCTGGGGATCTCAGATCAAAGGCCTCTGACCAGCTCACTTTTGAGATCTGGCCTGGTTCTGAATTAAGAACCATCACAGCTTGAATTATTGGTTTTCCCAACCCATCCTTTTCTTCTTGGTATGTTTCATTATTGACTCAGTAAATTGAGTGGCTGCATCCTATATGTCTTTGTTGGAAATTGTGAGAACATATCCATTAAAAAAGCTATTTATACTTTCACATTTTTTTCTGCAGTTTTGTCTGTAGTTATTTAAAATCCAAGGGGGGTGGGGAGAAAAAGTTGGTTAAATTCATATGCTACCTAATTGCCAAGGTTACTTCTTAAGCTGTTTACAAGTGTGCAACCAATTACAAAATATATCCCCACAATTAAAATGCACAATAAAAGAATTTCATCAAAACATTAAAGAAATCTCTGCAATTAAAATGTACAGTAAAATGAGCCCATTAAAACAGCACAGTGAATTGCAGAGGAAGCAGAAGGGATGTCAAATAATCCCATCAGAAACAGAGAATGGAGCTAAAATATCCACAATTTGCATGTTCCCCTGAGGTGAGAAACAGAAATCACACACACACACACACACACACACACACACACACACACAATGAACTGTATTCACTGTTGGGTTATTGTTGTTTTGGTCTGCGAGTGTTACATAAATGTGTTATTTTCTGAATGGTTTTTGACATTTCCCTTCCCTCAAAGTTAATTATGTGATTAATAACATAATTAGTTACGTTAGTTTCAGCTGTAGCAGATAGCAAGATGAACAACATAGGTTTTAGTAGAAGCCAGACTGTGGAGGAATGGAAACAGCCCTGATCATGACAAACACAGGACAGGATGGAAATCACTTCCTCCTTACATCCCTCGTGAAGAATGTCCAAACTCTGGAAAAATCCCCCTTCTGGGTCACTGCCCTACAGCAATATGTAGTTTCGTGACTTTTTCTCATCACGAAGTTGCACTGATGGGAGAATATGCCGCCTGCTCTTTTCCCTTCTGTTTAATTCTGCAAATTTAGAGAAGTATTTCCCTTGCATTCCATTAATCATGCTGAGTACAAAAAACAGAGGGAATTCTACTTGTTTTATTCAATATTTGCAATGCAATATTTCCTCTCCAACCCATTTTTTTTAAAAAAATTAACTCTCATGTTAGGTTCTCTTACCCAATAGGCTTAGAAAAGATGATCTATTTACTCTGCAGAGAGGCACATAAACATTTCTCCCAGGTAAATTAGATTTAAAGTGTAGGTCTGCAAAAGAGCTTTGATCCATTAACAAATAAATCACCTGGTTTATGAATCCTTTACAGAGCTGACACAAGTTATTTACTGAATTATCATGATATACAGATGGTATTTCACTGGTAGTCATAGTTACCTGGACAGGTCAAATATATTTCAATACAGAAGTACAGTGCAAATCGCAAAATTTATTTTAGCGGAGACTCTAGGAGTCCTAGAGTATTTGTAGGTTTATAGCGTTTTTTTACTGAAAAAAATAACAAAACTCATAAAACAACGTGTTGCAATCTTAAACATATTTACTAGGGTGCAAGAGCCATTTAACCCAGTAAGATTTACAGACTGGGTTGTATCTAAATAAGATACATGGAACAGACACCTTGAAATTAATGGTCCTAGTTAATAATGATGATTCTTTTAAGTGGGTATACTCTGAACTGGTCTAGCGTTGACTACAACCCATTGGTTGCACTGACAGAGATGGTTGAGATGCAACAGAAAACCATGGTTTAGCACCACAACTATCAATTGCCCCAAATTGGAAAAATCTTACAAGACTTGGACTTTCAGCGTAATTGAAGGAAAGCTACTCTACTAGACAGACATCACACAACAGTGTGGAGTAGGCAAAAAGAAGACTCAGAGCCAATAAGGGTCTCCCATCCAAAATTCTTTTGTAGCCCCTAGAAAATGGACGATTAGCATGTAGGCCCACACTGCAAAAGGGGCAGGAGGGTGGATGCTGAATAATAAAGGGGAAAGAGTATGGGGCAGAGTAGGCTTAAATTGCTCTCCCCATTGGGTGGAATTGCCTTCAGGTAATAACATTTCCCCCTAGGGAGATACCATCTCTCCTCTTCTTCCAGGGAAAAATGGGTGTAGAAATTTTGCACCCCTCAATGTGTGTGTGTGAATGTCATTAGCATCAGCTGAAAAGAACTCATTCATTATCTGTTACCAAGGCTGAAGAGGTGTGTCTTCAGCATCCTCCTGCTGCATCTCTGTGGGGAGAGGGAGTTCCACAATTTAGGGGCTGCCACAGATAATGTCCTCTCCTGGGCTCCCACCCTACTGAGCTTCTGAGAGTGGAGGAACTGCTAAGAGGCCACCATCTGCTGATTTTAGCACCTGAGAAGGTCTGTGAGGAATGAGGCTGTCTTTCAGATACCGTGTTTCTCCCAAAATAAGACACAGTCTTATATTTATTTTTCCTCAAAAAAAACCCACGGTGGCTTATTTTCAGGGGATGTCTTATTTTTTTTAATTAAGTATGGTACAGTTTAACCTACAAGGCTAAACTGCCTATCACTATGGCTTATTTTCGGGGTATGGCTTATTTTCGGAGAAACACGGTAATTTGGGGTGTGAGTCATATAGGGCTTTAAACAGTAATAATGCGAGCACATATTTTAGTCATCCACTGTGCCTTATTTTAATTTGGAAGCCTGAATGAATCCATAGCTGCCAAGTTTTCCCTTTTCTCGCGAGGAAGCCTATTCAGCATAAGGGAAAATCCCTTAAAAAAAGGGATAACTTGGCAGCTATGTGAATCTGATGTGCAGTGTGTGTGTGTGTGTATGTGTGTGTGTGTTTAAGAACACGTTAATACAGTGCATCCCTGACCTTGTTAACACTGTGTTGTTCGCTCAAGACTTTCGTGTCACAGTAGCTTATTTCAACCAGTGTGGAATATCTGGTGAATTTCCACCTAGCACGATGCTTCAGAAAGTGGGAAAGGAAGAGACAGATACTTTGGATTAAAAATGCTGGCGTCGAGATTAGTTCTGCATTGACTTAATGATTATCATCTGTGCATTGAGCTCTGGGCCATAGACAGAATGGATGCCTTTTAATATTCAGTGCAACCGAAGTGGTGCCGGCTTCTGAGGGAGTGAAGTGGGTCAGCTTTCTCAAAAGCTGGAAATTGGATCAACTCAGTATTAATAATGCTATTAAAAGGCTTCATGATCCATGCCAGATTCTAGCAGCTACTGAACCCTTTGCCATTTTTGCACTTCTTCTTCTTCTTCTTCTTCTTCTTCTTCTTCTTCTTCTTCTTCTTCTTCTTCTTCTTCTTCTTCTTCTTCTTCTTCTTCTTCTTCTTCTTCTAGAGAATCCCATCCTGTGAAGTTCTGGTGTTCATGAGATTTATCCATATACTTGGCCCTTCCACTTGAAAATAGTTTTTAACTTCCATTAATTGATTAATTCAATTTGTATAACACCTTTCATCTGAAGATCTCAGGGCAGTTCATGTTTAAAAGCACGTGGATTTTTTAAAAAAATCTAACCAATGTAACCAAACCAAGTTAAGTCTAGGCAGGTGTTTGTTAATCCAAAAGAAAAAGAATAAATATAGTATAAAAGCTGCATAGTAAAGGCACTTTACTAACATAAAGGTAAAGGTAAAGGGACCCCTGACCATTAGGTCCAGTCGTGACCGACTCTGGGGTCATGTGGCCAGCATGACAAAGCCGCTTCTGGCAAACCAGAGCAGCACATGGAAACGCCGTTTACCTTCCCGCTGTAGCGGTTCCTATTTATCTACTTGCATTTTGACATGCTTTCGAACTGCTAGGTTGGCAGGAGCTGGGACCGAGCAACGGGAGCTCACCCCGTCACAGGGATTCGAACTGCCGACCTTCTGATCAGCAAGCCCTAGGCCACAGCGCCACCTGGGTCCTTTTACTAACATAGGGCAGGGAATTAATGTGACAGCTCTCAACTGCTGCCAGAATTAGTATTGTGTTACTCAGACCAGCTATCATATTTTATTTTGGTTTGGAAATTTGTTCCTCTATGTCAGGCATCCCCAAACTTCGGCCCTCCAGATGTTTTGGACTACAATTCCCATCTTCCCCGACTACTGGTCCTGTTAGCTAGGGATCATGGGAGTTGTAGGCCAAAACACCTGGAGGGCCACAGTTTGGGGATGCCTGCTCTATGTTATCCCTTTTTCCTTTTATATTATTTGATATAATTTGGCATTTGCTATTTTATGAAGGTGATAGAGGAGAGCGCAAAATATGGTCTAAAGCTCAACATCAAAAAAACCAAGATCATGGCCACTGGTCCCATCACCTCCCAGCAAATAGAAGGGGAAGAAATGGAGGCAGTGAGATTTTACTTTCTTGGGTTCCATGATCACTGCAGATGTGACAGCAGTCACAAAATTAAAAGACGCCTGCTTCTTGGGAGAAAAGCAATGACAAACCTAGACAGCATCTTAAAAAGCAGAGACATCACCTTGCCGACAAAGGTCCGTATAGTTAAAGCTATGGTTTTCCCAGTAGTGATGTATGGAAGTGAGAGCTGGACCATAAAGAAGGCTGATCGCCGAAGAATTGATGCTTTTGAATTATGGTGCTGGAGGAGACTCTTGAGAGTCCCATGAACTGCAAGAAGATCAAACCTATCCATTCTGAAGGAAATCAGCATTGAGTGCTGATTTAACAAATATATATTTGTTAAAACCTGTATTGTATTATAGGTGACAATATTGTATTTACTCCAGAGTTATATTTGCTTCTTTTGCTTAAAGGTAAAGGTAAAGGGACCCCTGACCATTAGGTCCAGTCGTGACCGACTCTGGGGTTGCGCGCTCATCTCGCATTATTGGCCGAGGGAGCCGGCATATAGCTTCCAGGTCATGTGGCCAGCATGACAAAGCCGCTTCTGGCAAACCCGAGCAGCACATGGAAACGCCGTTTACCTTCCCGCTGTAGCGGTTCCTATTTATCTACTTGCATTTTGACGTGCTTTCGAACTGCTAGGTTGGCAGGAGCTGGGACCAAGCAACGGGAGCTCACCCCGTCACAGGGATTCGAACCGCCGACCTTCTGATCAGCAAGCCCTAGGCTCAGTGGTTTAACCACAGCGCCACCTGGGTCCCTTCTTTTGCTTAGAGGGGACATAATAAGCACCATCAAATATAAGGATTTGCTAATTGCAGCTAGAGAAACCATCATTCATTCTTGGGAAAATGTGGATAACCTAAACTTACCAGCATGGCACAAAATGATTTGGACTTTAGCAAGAGCAAAAAAAAATTACACATAAAATCCAGGTTATTCAAGGAAAACACAATGGCAGAGCTTGGTGACATACACATCTAGCTAAGTCTTTTAAAAAGCACATCACAATGGCAGTTACGGACATTTGGCAACATTGATGTATGTAAGACAAACTCTGGAACTTTTACTCCCTTCAGATCATGATGTGCCTTGCATATTGCACTAGTCATTTTGTTGCATTCTCCCCTCTCCCCCATTTCTTAGCCTTGTGCATTTGCTACAGAAGCAGAAACCCCATTTGGGTGATTTCTCAGGGGAGGGGTGTGTGTGAGCATTCTCAGTAACTTTCAGAAGGGTGGGGTGTTACTTGGAGAACTGCCTTGAACGTTTTTCTTTTCTTTTCCAAACTGTATATATTTATTATTACCTTTGTATCCACACCACCCGGGGAACTCAAGGTGGTGTACATAGGTCTCCAACTCTCCATTTCCCCCTCACAGCAACCCTGTGAGGTGGGCTAGGCTAATACGCATTGACTCCCCTGAGGGTGCCTAGTGAGCTTCATGGCTGAGTGGGAATTTGAACCCTGGTCTCCCCCAGGTTCTATTCCAACACTCTAACCACTAAGCCACACTTCCGATAATGGTGGTTCTATTTTTTCTGCCTGTGACCAGCAAAGTGTCCCTTCTGGATTCCAAGCAAGCTCTTGAGATGCAGCTGAATGAAAAGTCGTATGAAAATGATGACAGAAGAGTCTCTGTCTCTCTTTCTTTTCTCCCTCAAGAAAAAGGAAAAAGCTGGAAAAAGATCATTCGGTTTGTTCTGTGTTGATTATCCCAAACACCATTTCAGTCATGAACGAGCTTAGTTAAGGCAGAACGACAATAGCGCCAAACCCGCAGCGGCCCAAGATGAGATGTGAACGGGGTAATGGTGATTCAACCATTTGTGACACGGCAGAATTGAAAATGAAAATTACTTCAACTGCCTATGAAAGGAAAGGCATTTTTTTTAATGGGTGCATAGATATGTATGTGTGGGAAGGAAGCAGCCCCAGCAGGAGAAAGGGGAATAATAGATATTTCAGGTCTGTCACATTACAAGGAGAAGTGTGTGTGTGTGTGTGTGTGTGTGTGTGTGTGTGTGTATTTGTGTTTGTCAGAATAGCAAGTGTGTCATTGACTTGGATGTATGAAATAGGCTCCCTTGCTCAATTCAGAGATAGAAAAAGGTAGGCAAAATGGCAAATGGGTCCTTTATATATCTACTTGGGAAAGCTGGCCATTGTATGAATAAACTCATTTCTAAATGTGGCTATTTTCACTTATGTTTGAAAGCAGTGAACTTTAGGTTTGTTCGTTTGGTACAAAAAGCAGCTTACTGGGAAGACAATTCTGCTCCAGGGATGGGCACTCTGTGGCTGGACTACAACTCCCATCATCCTGGGCCACTGGTCATTCTAGAGGTCAAAGAGAACAACAATTACCAGACCTTTAGAAGGCATCTTAAGGCAGCCCTGTTTAGGGAAGCTTTTAATGTTTAATAGATTTCTGTATTTTAATGTTTGGTTGGAAGCCGCCCAGAGTGGCTGGGGGAACCCAGCCAGATGGGCGGAGTATAAATATATTATTATTATTATTATTATTATTATTATTATTAATTATTATTATTGCTGGCATCTCCCCAGGCTCTAGATCTCCCAGGCTGGTTCTTGTGAGTTTGTGTCTTTCCAGGGGTGCAGCCATGTCGGTCTACTGCAGCAAAAGCTATTGAAGGGCTGAAGAGGGCATCAAGGTACTAACCATTTGATTGTGGCACAAGCTTCCCATGGCTCTGGGTGCAGCAACTGTGAAATAAGTGAATTCCGTGTTAGGGATTATTAGGAAAAGGGATGGAAAATAAAACTGCCAATAGTGCAGCTGTGCCAATTTGTGACGTGACTACACTTGGAATACTCTGTACAGTTCTCGTTGCCAACCCACCTCCCCCCCCAAAAAAAATTGGACAACCAGAAAATGTTCAGGAACAGGCAACCAAAATAACGAAGAGGCTGGAGCAACTCCACTACGAGGAAACATTATTACATTTGGGGTTGTTTTTTAAAAAAAATAGTTTGGAAAAAGTGAGCAAAGAGAGAAACACGATAAGATTATGCGTGGTGTAGAAAATTGGATAGAGAGATGTTTTCTCTCTTGTTCTTGATATTACAGCTGAAGGTCATTCAGTGGAGCTGAATGCTAGAAGACTCATGTCAGACAGAAGGATGAACTGCTTTGGACAGCAGATAGTCAATCTATGGAATTCACTCCCACAGGAGGTAATGATGGACACCAACCTGGATAGCTCTGAAACAGGATTAGACAAACTCATGGAGGATAAAGCTAGCGAGGGCTTCCAGTCATGAGTGTGTACTACCTCTGGCATCAGAGATTCTATGCCTCTGAACACCAATTGATGGGGGGGGGGTGCAGAGTGCTGTTGTGCTAATGTACGGCTTGCAGGCTTCCCACTGATGGCCACTTGGCTACTATGGGAACAAGTGCTGGACTAGATGGGCCTTTAGCCTGATTCAACAGGACTCTTCTTACATCCTCACGTGTCCACAAAACTTTACATCTTAATAAAGGCCTTGGTCTTTAAGATGCCCCAGGATTCTGTTGTATTCATTATGTTATGTTTATAGACCAGCCTCCAGCTGTGATGGCTCCTAAGAAGGTCAACAAGGAATGTGAATCAAAGCCATTAACAACAAAATTTTGCAGTGATGAAATAAATCACTTTGCAGCAGTGGAAGGTCACCTTGGGTGTGTGCTGCACCCTTCTTCTCCAACCCCCAACAATACTCCGACTCCTCCCTCAGCCAATACCAGTGCTAGTCACCGAGGGAGTGAGCTAGTAGAGAGCCTCCAAGGTCAAAGGGTAATGTAGTCATATTCTGGTTCTCCTAAAAGCTGCCTAAAAAGTAGTGGGGATCAGAACAGCAGAGAGAGCAATTATGTCGTCCTAGGGCATTCTTCTTCATCAGTTGATATCAAGGCCAGTGGGGAGTTGATGGTATGTGATGGGGAAAGCTTCATTTTCAGGCATTGATATTATGATTGCCTCTTTCCAAAAGCCACTGTAGGAGTAAAATGTGTTCACTGCTTCATATAAGTGTCTTGAACAAACTTCTGCTTTGATAAGGGGTGGCCAGCTTTGCAAGAAAAATCAAATGGAATGAAACATATTGAAACACATAGAGTGAAGCAAAGGTAGGTAGGTAGACATCCAGTTTTGTGCTTCGGATGAGAAACTCATAAGCAACAGCTCAATTGTAAACTAGATAGCCAGCACTTTTAAATGAGAACAATATGCAATAACATCGGATATCTGTGAGAAGTGCTCCACAAATGTCTTCTGCTATGAAAGGTGGATCTACTCAAGCGATGTTTATACATGTATTGTGAAAATTGCCAACCCACGCGCTGATCTCCCCATACCCAAGTTTCAGTTCCGACTTTGGAACCAAGCCTTCCTTTGCCTCATTGCCATGCTGCCTGACGCAGTAATAGATGGTCCCTAGTTCAATGTGTTCATAGTCACCTGCAGATGTGCTTGTCTCTGCATACTGCCTTGCAATTACTGAATGAAGGCAACTGGAAAAGGCAATAGTTTCCATATAACAAGTTTCTTCTTCCACATGAAGAGCACAAGTTCAAAGGAATGAGGCTCTCGGTCTGCGGCTTCCACCTGTCCAGCAAAAGCAGAGGAGAGGTAATTCTAGATATGGTGTGTCGAGAGGGACCCTGTACACACTGTATTCACCAGAATATGAACCCATATGCTCTGACTAGCTTGGATAATTCCAAAGATACGTAGGAACCTATCTCGCACCAGGGCTAATTATGGGACTGTAAGAACATAAGAAGTGCACTTAGAAGAGCACTTTGAGCCCTTAGAAAAGGATGCTGTGATTACTAAGATCCAGCATGCCTTTCTCTTTCATTCTATAAATCAAGATAGTGTTGAGCCATGTATCTGGCCTGTCCGCATACTTCCTGCATCAAGGTGCTACTGGAGAGGTGTGGGAAGGTGCTACAGGGAACGACCTCCACCCCACCCCCTTAACTGGCACAGTAGCACATGAATTGGTCCAATACCTGTAGCTTGCTTGCTTAGCATAAAGGTTAATCATAGATTACAACTTCCCACTTGGGGGGGGAAATGGAAACAATTTCAATGTTGCAAGCACCTCAAATGCTAGTACAAATCTTTCTCCTAGTGTCTTTTCATTAAACTGCAGAGCCTAAGGAGACTAACTCTGGAATATTAAAAGGAGTAGTGTTACAATGTTCTATTAAATATGAATTTTTATTTGATAAGAGCACTATATTTGAGAGGTGGAAAGTGAATCACACTTTTACTTTAGGGGGAGAAAAAAACCCAGATTCCCGAAGGTTATGATGGAGTTGCAGTCTCCAAACACTAAAGTAAGCTTGCTGTAATCAATTCGAAGAGCACTCATTGTGAAGGGGAATGGGGTTTCAAGCTGCACATTTTAGTTTTATGATAACTTTTTTGTGTCTGGCACAGTTTTAATGTTGACTATGCATAGTCAGATTTAAAGGGGATGCCTCTTGGGCAATGTTCAATTTTCTCTCAAAGCATCAGGGCTTAATAAGAGCCAGAAATTACTGTATCATTGGGCTTGTTCTAGAAATCTACAAATGTGCCCTGGAAAATGGTGACATTTAGTGGCAAGCGATGGAAATGAGGATGCAATTTGATTCTTCAGGTTTACCGTTAAATTAAGAAACAATTTTGGACATTTACCAATGGGCCTTGATCGCTTTGGAAAAGTATCACTAAATCATGGAAATGAATATGAAACCTGCTCATTCACTGACTTCCTTACGATTCAGAGTAACATATAGTAAATAGTAATGGCATGCAAGTATGGGCAACGTTGCTATAAGCCAGGGCTTCTTACATTTTCTACCCCGGGGCCCCACTTGAGACAGCTAAACATTACAGATGCCCTCCAGTGACAAAATGGTGTCGGGACAGAACCAGCCACAAAATATTGACATAGTGAAATAGTTACACAATAGTGACAGAACCATGTGGTCCTCCGCTCTACCCCATCCCTTCAGGCCTCATTGGGGAAGGGGCACAGAGCAAAACACACTGTAAGACCAGGAATGCTACTCTCAACAGAGAGGAATTGGTTTAGAATTTATTTAATGA
Source organism: Zootoca vivipara (assembly GCF_963506605.1). NCBI lineage: Eukaryota > Metazoa > Chordata > Lepidosauria > Squamata > Lacertidae > Zootoca > Zootoca vivipara. The sequence goes on from NC_083281.1 coordinate 68,849,916, forward strand.
TTAGATAAACATGCCTTTGGGAACGCAGTGACTCTAGGCATACAGAATTAACATTTCTCTAAGAGCCAATTAATTTTTAGCGGTTTATTGTTGACATTGGAAAATGAACCTTGAAACAGTTTAGCTTTTCAAAGATACATTTTCCAGAGCAAAGGACAGTTGTTGAAAGGTTAAAGAAGGGACTGTATATATCCTTACAGGTTATTTCAAATTAGAGAAAGGGAGATCCTTTTCGAGACAGGCAGAATTTGCTGTGAGCAAAAAGGCCTCTCCTACAACCATACATTCTTACTCCCACCTATTCCTTCCCAGTCTATGTTAGTGGACTTATCAAAGGGTTGCAAACTGGGCACCAAACACCTCATTTGCCTGGATGCACTGGCCTCCACTGCCTCAGGGGCAGTTTGACTCTCCACATCCACCATTATTCACTAGCATCCTTTCCTGCGAGGCTACACCGGTGCAGGGAGAGACCCAATGCTTCCCACCTTAGGGAACTTCCCTGCCTGGACTATATTTTGATTTGGTTAGTTATATTTGCTTGGCTGTTTGCAGAACCTCAGTGTTGTTACATTTGAAATAATAATAATAATAATAATAATAATAATAATAATAATGTATTTTGCTTGAGATTGGCACCATCTTAACCATTGCATAACAATTTTATAAATACATTTTAATATAATTTATTTATATTATAATATATAATATAATATATAAATTATTTTATAAATAATTTTATTATTTATACCCCATCTATCTGGCTGTGTTTTCCCAGCCACTCTGATAGGCTTCCAACACATTAATATAACATCAAGCATTAATAATAACCATTTGATCCAATACACAAAAGTCACAATAACTCTAAAATAAACAACTTCTATCAAATAAAGCAATATTCAATAATCCATTAGAATATAATAGTAAACAGAAACATTAGAGATCAGCAAATAATAATTAAACAGTTTACACTCATCAGTTAAAGTAAATAATTTACGAAACTGTAACCAATAAAGATAATGGCAAGCCACAGTGCATAAAATACCACAAAGCATACAAAACAATGTAAAATGATCCAACTGAGAAACAAGGACACACAATGTATATACTGTAACCTTTCCTACTGCAGTTATGGTTTCTTGAGTCTTCTTTAAGTGTGTGCTGACAAATGGTTTATACTGTTGCTATGTTTTTGCGACCAGTAAAGCCTGCTTTACTTATCGGATGTGGTTCAGATCAATGGTGAGTACAGAGACTCTGCTTGTAGTATCTGACTTTCAAATCCCTTTCTAACTTGCAGTTCTCTGATCTTCTACAAGTTATTTGCTATTTTTGGCTGAAAAGCATGATTTAACCAACTAGTCCCCCTCCCCTCCCCCTCCCCTCCTCCTTTCAATTCTAATTATAATGGACTAGTCTCCTCTCTTCCATTTATTTGCCCAGATGACCTCTCTCCCCCCAATCTCTTTCACTCTCCATCCTCTCCCACCTTCATTTCCAGTAAGATTAAAACCTCAAGACATATACAGATTATGGGTAATTCCACTGCAAGCATCTCATTGTAGAATTAAGCAACATTATGCATGATTGTTGTGGCAGTTTTCATGCTGAAGATTCCATTAGCAGTGTATAAATATAAAACGATAATCAAGGTCAGGTACAAACTGTCGGGACTTTGGCGGTAATAAATGCAAAAGATGGGGAAATTGCATCCAAAGAGGGGAGGGGGTGAAATATAAAAAGCCTGTCTCCTTTCTCCAAAACAAAATTTAAGCCACAGAAGCAAATTAAAAGAGGGTATTTCAAGAACACTTCAAACAGGTTGTAGTAATAGGACATAAATGACACACAGCCCACATTTATCACACTAACAGAGATGTTCTGGCTCGCTGCCAGATACAGAAGCAATTTTTCCTTTCTTCCTCTTCCCCAAATGTGTATTTCAAAAATTCAGGATTTTTGTAAGGTAGGCAGCATTGAGATCATAAAATATTGGTTAGAAACAAGGGTAGCAAAGAACTTGACGAGGTGATGGGCAAAGGCCTCTAAACTCCCATTCTGCAAAGTGGTGACCCTCTGGCAAACTGGATCAGCACAGTGGCTATTTAGTGGTTGGCCTATACAGGGAGTATAATGTGCTGACAGCATGGAGCGCACATTTCATAGAATCATAGAAATGGAGAGTTGGAAGGGACGCTAAAGATTAGCAGGAATATGCAGCTGTCCCAAAGAGGGATTGAACTTGCAACCTTGGCATTCTCAGCACCATGATCTAACTAGCTGAGCTACCTAGTGTGGCTGTGTGTGGCTGTGTATGCACTAACCCATTTGTGGCACCCACAAAAAATTGAAGCTCTTCTCTATATGGTGTCGTACATGTTCATCCTTAGTTTGCTGTTTTCAATCTAGATTGATTCTCGGTCCTGCCATCCACAAAGGTTGGTGTGGTTACTTGAAACGCATCTGAAAACTTTCCCCTTGATTGGGTTATCCATGCCACGTCCCAGGTGAATGAAGAAAGAAGTGGTGATTGCAGTATTGCCATATAACCACCGACAATGTCATTGGGCAGGTGTGGATGCACCCACCCCATTGCAAGGATAACTTTTCATAGAATCATAGAATTATAGAGCCGGAAGGGACCACAAAGGTCATTTAGTCCAACCTCATGCAATACATGAATATTTTCCCCAACGTGGGTCTCAAACTCATGACCCTGAGATTAAGAGTCTCGTGCTCTGCCAGCTGAGCTATCCAGTAGATACACTGTGGGATGATCGACCAGGACCAGGGCCTTCTCAGTACTGGCCCCGACCTGGTGGAACGCTCTGTCTCAGGAGACTAGGGCCCTGCGGGATTTGTCATCTTTTCGTAGGGCCTGCAAGACAGAGCTGTTTCGTTTGGCCTTCGGACTGACGCAGTCTGACCCCACGGTTACCCTCCCCTAAGGTTTTATTTATAATGGTTTTATCTTATTTGTAGATTTTTAATTTTAAAATTGAATTTTAACATTGTATTATTCCGTTGTTTTAACTGAATTGTTTCTTTTATATTTGTGTTGATATTATTTGTTGTTAGCCGCCCTGAGCCCGGTCTTGACTGGAAAGGGCGGGGTATAAATAAAAATTATTATTATTATTATTATTATTATTATTATTATTATTATTATTATACAGAATCCTAAGCTTTTGCTATTGGAATGGATCTAGTTCCATCTAGTTTTTAAAGGCAAAAAAAAAGCAGCAATACATTTAGGACAGGCACCCCCAAACTTCGGCCCTCCAGATGTTTTGGACTACAATTCCCATCTTCCCCGACCACTGGTCCTGTTAGCTAGGGATCATGGGAGTTGTAGGCCAAAACATCTGGAGGGCCGCATCTAGGATATGTGGACTACTACTACTACTAAATTTTACTTATACCCCACCCTTCTCGGCCAAAACAGGGCTCAGGGCGGCTAACACCAAATACATAATACATTATAAACACAAAATCAAATGACTGATTAAAATAAAGTTCAAAATCACATTTAAAATAAAAATAAAAATTAGGTGGGAATATTAAATGTTCACCAGGCCCGGTCACCTGTGCTGGTCCCATATGGGCTGATAGAAGGAGCCAAGAGGCTGCTAATATACAGTGTCCCATAGAAAGAAAGAAGAAGGAAGAAGGAAGGGGGTCAGACTGGGCCCGGACCAAAGGCCTGGCAGAACAGCTCTGTCTTGCAGGCCCTGCGGAAAAATTTCAGATCCCGCAGGGCCCTGGTCTCTTGCGACAGAGCGCTCCACCAGGCACTACATGCTCCCATGCTGTTGTAACAAGGGAGCATGCAGCTCGCTTGTTACAACAGCTCCATTGGCTTCCAGTCTGTTTGCGGGCACAATTCAAAGGGCTGTGAAATATACTCGGAGTCGAGAGTGAATTTCATGCTCTTTATTCAGCTCATATTCATCAAGGAGAAGAAGAGAAGACGAATGGCTCTTTTCCCAAAACCATCTGCTTATATACATTATTTACACAATGGGCCTTGCGTGATTGGCTACTTCAGGGCTACACCTGTGGGCCAATTATATTGTGGATTGACTTCTGCCTGCAGCCTGATTGGCTGCTCCTACAGGCCAATCAGGTAGCAGATTCACTTCTGCCAGCCGCCTGATTGGCTGCTCCCGCAGGCCAATCAGGTTGCGGATTCACTTCCACCTGGAGTTGGATTGGGTAGCTCCCGCTGATTCTGAATCCTATTGTTCTAGGATTCAGCTCAGTACATAACACCCCTCCCCTCTAAGTTCCAGTCCTGCCCGGGAAGTTGCATTCGTAGTCCCCAAGGTCTGCTGGCCGCCTCCGTGTGCGTTGTGGCCTGGGGTGTTCCTTGGTCAGGGGTTCTGGTTCTGGCTCGTGTTCCGAGGCTGCTGGCTGTGCCGGGGCTGTCTGGTCTGGCGCCACTGAACCACTAGGTTGTGACTCTGGTTCCGGTGTCCTTCCAGCCTCGGGGCGCCCCTCTGTGCCTACTGCTTCTGCTTCCCCTGCCCACCCCTCTCGCTCTACAGGCCTCACTGCCCTGCTATCCCCTTGGGACCCCTCTGTCCCGCTCTCCTCCCGGGTTCCTCCTGGGAATCGTCGCCGTAGCTGGTCGCAGTGGCGGCGCCAACATTGCCCCCCTTCCGTTAGTACCTCGTACGACACGGGACCGGTCACCTTGGTGACTGTGGCGGGTACCCATGCTGGGCCTGCCCCAAAATTCTTTGCATACACTGGGTCCTGGGCCACAAATGTCCGGGGGTTCCTGCCTTTCCCCACCACTACCTCATCCTGAGCTCTGTCGGGGTGAAGTCGGTCCAGTCTAGTTGCAAGGCGCCGGCCCATGAGTAGTTCAGCTGGGCTCCGGCCCGTCGTTGTGCTTGGGGTGCTGTGCTGTGCTAGAAGAAATGCGGCAAGGCGGTATTCCCAGTCCCCTTGTGTTATGCGGCGGAGGCTGTCCTTGGTGGTCCGCACCATGCGCTCCGCTTGGCCATTGGTGGCAGGGTGGAATGGTGCTGAGCGGATGTGGCGGATGGCGTTCTGCGCTGTGAAGGTCTGGAACTCCTCTGACGTGAATGCGGTTCCATTGTCCGAGACGAGGGTGTCAGGGAGCCCGTGGGTTGCAAACAGCTTACGTAGTACCCGGATGGCTGCCGCCGTAGAAGTGGACGGTACCAGTGCGACCTCCAGCCATTTGGTGTAGGAATCCACCACTATGAAGAATGTTTTTCCCTGGAAGGGGCCAGCGAAGTCCACGTGCAAGCGTGACCATGGATGTCGGGCGGACTCCCAGGGCTGGACTGGGGCCCTTGGGGGATCCGGGCGGGATTCTTGGCAGGTCTGGCAGTGTTGGACCCAGGCCTCTATCTCTCTGTCAATCCCCGGCCACCACACATAACTCCTGGCAAGGGCCTTCATCCTCACTACCCCTGGGTGTGTCTCGTGTAGGGCTGTGAGGACCCTTTTGCGGAGGGGCTGGGGAACAACAACCCTGCTTCCCCATAACAGGCACCCCTTGTGGGCCGACAGTTCATGTTTGCGGTTTGTGTAGCCAGCGAATTCTGGCCCGGGGCTGCTGCTGGGCCATCCTCGCCACACCCAGTCCAGGACCCGGGAGATGACCCTATCTTTTGTGGAATGGTGCGCAACTTCTTGTGCCTGAATGGGTCGGTCGGGAAGCAGCTCCAGGGTCATAACCTCTTGCGCAGGCGCTGGGTCGGGGCCTGTTTCTGGTAGTGGTAGCCTGCTGAGTGCGTCTGCGTGGCCCATCGCCTTCCCAGGGCGGTGGATTAGTGCATACTGGTAGCCGGCAAGGAAAATTGACCACCTGAGGACACGTGGAGACAACACTTGGGGGGTCTGCTTCTCGGGGGCAAACAGGCCAAGCAACGGCTTGTGGTCAGTCACTATGGTAAAGGGCCGCCCGTACAAGAAATCATGGAATTTTTTTACGCCCTTCACGATTGCCAGACCCTCCTTGTCAATCTGTGAGTAGTTTCGTTCGGCTGCAGCAAGCGTCTGGGAGAAGTATGCCACCGGCACCTCTCTTCCATCCGGGAGTTGGTGTCCCAGGACAGCGCCGATGCCATAGGGAGAGGCGTCGCATGCCAGCACCACTGGCAGCCTCTCGTCGAAGTGTGCCAAGACCGAGTTCGAGACGAGCAAGTCCTTGACTGCCTGGAATGCGGCCCTTTGTCGCTGGCCCCACACCCAAGGGGCCCTTTTATCTAGGAGTCTGTGTAGGGGCTCCGCTACCGCTGCCTTATGGGGAAGGAAGGCATGGTAAAAGTTCAATAGTCCCAAGAATGACTGAAGTTCGGGCTTGCTCTTGGGCGCTGGGGCCTCACAAATGGCCCGTACCTTGTCACCGGTTGGATGGACCCCTTCTGCGTCCACCTTAAATCCCAGAAAGTCCACCTGCGGCACTCCCAGTAAACACTTTTCCCGCTTCACCTTGAGGCCCGCCGTCTGGAAACGGTGCAGGACGGAGCGGAGGCGGTCCTCAAATTCCTCTGGTGTGGGCCCGGCGATCAGTACATCATCGAAGAAGGGGGTGACGCCAGGAATCCCTTTAAGGAGAGAGTCCATTAGATTCTGGAATATGCCTGGTGCCACGCTAACGCCAAATTGCAGCCGCTTTACTCTGAATGCCCCTCTGTGCGTCACAATCGTCTGAGCCTCTGCTGTGGCTTCGTCCACAGGCAACTGTTGATACGCTTGGGCCAAGTCCAGTTTGCCAAAGATTTTTGACCCAGCCAGGGTGGCGAGGACATGGCTGACCACTGGCACTGGGTATGCATGGGCCGTGAGAGCCTTGTTTATGGTGCATTTGTAGTCTGCACAGATGCGGACCGAACCGTTAGGCTTGACGGGTGTGACAATTGGAGTTTCCCAGGGGGCGTTGGGCACCGGCTCCAGCACTCCTTGCTCCACGAGCCGGTCCAATTCCTCGTCTATGCGGGGTTTCAGGGCGAACGGGACCCGGCGGGCCTTGTGCCTGATGGGTCGTACAGCGGGGTCTAGCTGTAGGGCAATGGGGGGTCCTGTATATCGTCCCAATGCCCCATCGAAAACCCCTGGAAACTCTTTGCATATGGCGTCCACGTCCACTTGTAAGCTAGTGCGGTTCACCCCGGTAACGGCTAGCCCCAGAGGTCCAAACCATGCCAGTCCCAGTAAGCTAACGTAGGGGCCCTTAACTACCAGCAAGTCCAATTGTTGCTTTCGCCCTCGATATTGCACCCTGAAGGTCCCCACCCCCATAGTAGGGACCTTACGTTTCTGGAAGTCCCGGAGGGTGAATGGGGCCGGCCTTAGTTTGGGACCCCCATTAGGGCACAGTTCCCTTAATGTTCGGGCCGAGATTATGGATAGAGTTGAACCCGTGTCCAGCTCCATGCGGCATGGGGCTCCCTCTATCTGTACCTCTATATAAATTTTCTCTGTGCTGGGATGGGGCAACTGGAATACCTGGTAGTCCGTGATCTCCGTCGAGTTGCCTTGGTGCATGGTGCCGTGTGACCTGGGGCTCCTGGGTCGGTCATCTGATGCTTGTCGACGGGTGAGTCGAGCCCGACACACCCGGGCGATGTGTCCCAATTTTCTGCACTGCCTGCACTCTGCGTTGCGGAAACGACAGGTCCTCCTCTCGTGGTTCTCCCCGCAGCTTGCACAGTTCCCTCCTTCTCGTCGAGGCTGCTGTGGTGTGTGTGCTGCTTGAGTGCGCCGCTGTACTCGGTGTACTTCCTCCCTGTCAGATTCGGATTCGTCGGTGAGGTCTTCGTGGTAGACCCTCGGTTGGGATGGCTGGGCCGGTCGTGCCTCTTGCGTTGACCTCTCGGCGGCTTCGGTTGCCAGGGCTTCCTCCAGAGCAATCTGGAACGTGAGGTCTTTTTTGGCGTAGAGGCGTCGTTGCAACATCTCGTCCCTCAGGCCACCGACGAGGCGGTCACGAAGCATGTTCTCCAACTCTGAGAAGTTGCATAACCGGGCGGCTTGGCGGAGGGAGGTCACAAACCCAGTTATGGTTTCCCCCGGGGCTTGCCGCTTTGCATAGAAGGCATTTCGGCAAGCTACCACCGAGGGCTGTGGTGAAAAGTGCTCCTTCAGCCGTTCCATTATTGTTTTGTAAGAGACGGTAGCGACATCTCTAGGTGCAAGGAGAGCCCGGGCGATTTCAAACGTCTCCTCTCCACAGACGCTGAAGAATGTCGCCCTCTTCATGGCATCGTTGGTGACTTCTTTCGCTTGCAGGAGGAAGTTGAAACGGGCGGCGTACCCTTCCCAGTCTCCTGATGCTGGTTTGAATGGCAAGAAGCTGCTGTCGGTTGCCATTCTGGGTTCCTTGGGTCCTGGAGCTGAAGCCTGGATGCACGGTGCGATGCAGCGGTGCAGCAGGTGGCGGTGCTGCGGTGCAGTGCGTGGTGGCAGTCAGCTCAGCAGGATCCCACCTTCGTCGCCAGTGAAATATACTCGGAGTCGAGAGTGAATTTCATGCTCTTTATTCAGCTCATATTCATCAAGGAGAAGAAGAGAAGACGAATGGCTCTTTTCCCAAAACCATCTGCTTATATACATTATTTACACAATGGGCCTTGCGTGATTGGCTACTTCAGGGCTACACCTGTGGGCCAATTATATTGTGGATTGACTTCTGCCTGCAGCCTGATTGGCTGCTCCTACAGGCCAATCAGGTAGCAGATTCACTTCTGCCAGCCGCCTGATTGGCTGCTCCCGCAGGCCAATCAGGTTGCGGATTCACTTCCACCTGGAGTTGGATTGGGTAGCTCCCGCTGATTCTGAATCCTATTGTTCTAGGATTCAGCTCAGTACATAACAGGCTGGTTATGGCCTATAAAAAAGTCCAAACTTTCTGAAACACATAGCAGAGATCTCTATTCCTGTTTATAGGGGTGGTGGGCATTTTCTTTCTTTAATAACATCTATATACCATTTGATCGTCAGGAGGAGGAAGAAGAGAAAGTCTCCAAGCAGTTTCCAAAAAAATAAAGCAGCAAAATTATCAATAAAAAGAATTAATAACAATTAATTAAAACACTGACAAAATAAAACATAAACTAAAAACAGATGAAATGATGCTTCAGCATTCTAAATATCTGGGTAATCTTGTCTAAAGAAAAAAAGTGTTTTAGCAGGCACTGAAAAGATTACAATGAAAGTGCCTGCCTGGTATCGAGAGGCAGGGAGCTCTGAAGTGTAGGTGCCGCTGCACTAAAATATTGATTTATTACAGATGCAGAACAGGTATCCTGTAGCACCTGTAAGAGTGCCAGTTCTGCAGATCAAAGCAGTCACATGGACATATCTGGGGTAAGGAGATCTTGTTGGTAAACTGGTCCCAAGTTGTTAAGGATTTCATATACTTGACTTGGTCCAAGCTCCCCCATTTTTTGCAGAGAAATGGCACATTTTATCATTGCCTTCAGCTTGTCTTTAGAGCCAGCCAGAAAAGAAGAGGCAGAGGCAGCAACTGTCAAGAGGTGCATGTAGCTCAAACTTTGCAATTTGCAAACAATTTTAAAGATAATTCAAGTGACATCACTTTGTCTTTCAAACGTATTATTGCCTTCTGTTCAAGGTCATTCCAGGAGGTTAGCGATAAATGAAGATGTATACACATGAAAGCAGCAGTATAGAAACAAATGGGGGAATGATTGCCAGCGATGAAGGTTTCAAACATCAGAAGAGATCCAATTATTTTCTAAAGGAAGGGAGAGCGGGTCTTGATTAAAACAGGTAAATCAAATGTTTTAACAGCACACCAAAATGGATATCTCCCTCTCTAACCCCAACCACCTAGGCAAATATAGATTGAACATCCCTAAAACATCCCAGTGATGAATCTTTTGACTGCAGGCATAATCAGGACCTAGAAGCATAGCTACTGTCCCATCGCACTCTGTATTTGCCTGCACTGACTGGCAGCAGTTCTATAGGGTTTCAGAATGGAGTCCTTCTCAGCCCTAGGTGACAATCTTCAAGACTGAATACAAGGAAGAAATGTGTCAATGAGCTATGGCTTGTCAACATTTTCCTCCTAGAAAAACTGCCTGCCTCTTACGTTTTGCAAATAATAATAATAACAACAACAGCAACAACAATCCTGTTGCACCTCCATATTTTGCATTATTATATACACTGTTCACTATATGTCATTTGCCCATGGTCAGTCATCTTTCAATTATTTGTTCATGGGACTCCATAGACAATTATGTCTTGCTGTTCAAAGCCTTTGGTTTGCAGCTGAGTATTTCCGGGGATGGGAGTTGGCACTGAACATTGCACAGCTACAATGTAGCACTTTCTATTTTCCTTTTAAGAATATTCACACCTTGATGTCTAAGCTTGATGCTGTAAATAGAAATCCGGAGCCACCGATTGAGATCTCTGAAGTTACCGCATAGCTGTTATGGAAATGAAACGTACATGCCTTGGGGGAAATCGCTTCCACCGATGCTGTGATTTTTTAGTCCGTGGAGTGGTTTAAAGTGAAGAAAAATAGGCCAGTGAAAGATTGCAAATAAATGCGGACTTGGATACTAAAGATGCAATTTCATGAGTGGGATATTTTGTGTGTGTGTGTGTGTGTGTGTGTGTGTGTGTGTGTGTGAGAGAGAGAGAGAGAGAGAGAGAGAGAGAGAGAGAGAGAGAGAGCTAAAGGTTTTGGCATTTCCTTCCAACCAGATGCATTTGGTCAGCCTAAAATAAATAATTAAAACCCAAAATCTTATTTTAAATTGTAAAAATCCAGTGCTGCGATTTCTTTCAGCCTAGATTAACTGTCACGAGCCTCATAGGACTGTCAAGATTGGCTTTGGAGTGGCAGACTCAAAGGAAGAAATGGGAGAAGAGTTGACGGATGGGAAACTTGGGTTGCAGAAGGGGAGATCTAACTTTTCCACCTGACTTCAGCCACTTTGGAAGGGGGCGGGGGAAGCAGGGATATTGACCCTCCCCCCTCCTTCCTGTAGAGCAGGGGTGGCTAACTCCTAAAAGACTGCAACCTACTCACAGAGTTAAAAACTGACAGTGATTTAGCCCCCTTTTTTGGGGGGGGGGGTTCCAGGTCAAAGTTGTTGAGTTTTTTCAGGGAGGGGGGTAAAATGTTGAGCTTTTTTAAGGGGAGCCACAGTTGTTCAGCTTCTTTGGGGGGGGGAGCCAGTGATCTACCAGAGATCTACCGCAGATGTCCAGTGATCTACCAGTAGATCTGGCTGTTGATCTACCTGTTGGACATGCCTGCTGTAGAGCAAAGAGTGATGCAAAATCCAGAGGTTTCTCTTTACACGTGCCTCTCCATCCAGGCAAGCTAGAGGCATTATCGCAGGTCAGTGACATACTCCAGTCAGGCAGAAGCACTCACAGAGGGGATAGAGGAGTGCCAGTGGAGGGCATGGCATGGGGAGAAGACAGCACCTGGGTCCAAAGGGTCTGAAGGGCTGCCTTTGCTTCCAGAGTCTGAGGTTCTCTATCCCCGGGATAGATGAAGGAACATCAAGAGCAGGGGGGCTCCTGCATGGATGTGGACCTTGTCAGCTGCCCGATGAAGCTGGCCACTGAGAATGGCTCCAATGATGTAACTGTTTCCTGCTAGATGAAGCAGTACAGTCCATCTTTACTGTTTATGTGAACTGGCCCTTGGTGAGAGGCTGCTATTAAAGATACAAGAACAGAAGCAGCGTGACAACCCCATGCAACAGTAAAGGAACACTCAGTTTTTAAGTTTGCAGAGGGTACAGTGGTGAGTTTCTTGACCAGAGGAAGTGTAGAAAGTCAATGTTTCAAGGTTACTGGGCCAAATGACAGGAGCAAAAATAAAATAAAATTGATGGGTAAATCTTTGAATACAGGTAAGTATGCAATGTGGCAGTATACCTGTTTTAAAGCAACTCTATAATGAGTAGTTTTACAAACACTTCATCAGTCACTTTTTAATCTCTTTCCCTGTGCTTAAAAACAGCCATTTTCACTCTCCTGTTTTGCAATACATATATTTTTGTAATCAGTTTACAATGACTCGGTTGGCGAAATTTACTTACCAAAATGAACGGTAATGAATTTCATTCTGCCGAATGAGGCTTGTGCCTCTGGAACGTGTGTCTGATTTTTAAGCTCGGAAATTGGATTTTGAAATGTCTTCCCACCTGTCTGCGCAAACTAATCCCTTTATACAAATAGAAAGAGCAACGATTTCCATGGAACAAGGGCCTGAAGTGGTTCCGAGAGAACAGAGGAGGAAGAGAGATGGAGGGGAAAAACAATGAAATTTTGAGAACTTTGAATTACTCCCTTGCCTCTATAGGAGGGATTATTGCTCAGTTGCAGAGCAGACACTGGCAACAGGCCATCAAGTCGGTGCAGTTCACATTTAAAGTTGAACCTATCTAATTTGCGGGGTGTATGGACTAGAGCCCCGGAGCCCCAGGATTCCTTTAACGGAATACTTCTTATGTGGAGTGACAATTTTAATGAGGGGTAGGCACCTCCATGCCAAACCCCTCCACCAACCAGAATTATTAACCAATGCCTAACCGCCAACCTAACAAGTGGTGGTGATTTGCTAAGCAGTAGGCAAAAACCAATGGCAACAGCCAATCAGCCAAATGGCAAAATTCCTACTGGGCCCTTGCAAAGCAAGCAACCCCATGAAAGGCAAAGCAATGTCAGGCTAAACCATTAGAAAAAAGGCGGTGGGCGGGAGGGAGATCCGAAGCACTTTGCAAAAGTGAAACTAACTGCTGGATGCTGAGGTTTTAAGGGTCACTTCCTGTCAACCAAAAATCGCTACATGCTTCCCCCCCAGCAACCCAGAAGGGTCCTATCACACACACTCCCTCTCAACCAACACCACCCCCAACCTAGGAAATTCCTACTGGGCCCTTGCAAAGCAAGCACCCCCATGAAAGGCAAAGCAATGTCAGGCTAAACCATTAGAAAAAAGGCGGTGGGTGGGAGGGAGATCCGAAGCCCCTGATTGGAGAATGCGCTTTCTCCAGCCAAGTAATGGACACAATAATGCATATACTAGGGGACAGTGTCAGATTCACATATGTATGAAAATAACCACACAAAAATCGCTTGTGACCGTGCGCACATTTGGCCTATTTTTTTGCATGCAATTTTCCCTATCAGGAGAAATTTGCACTAAAATGTCGATAAATTCTCATAAGTGTTTTAAAAAATCACAAAGTGATGCAGAATCATAGAGCTCTGAATTTAAGATTGCGAATATTGAGAAAACAAGGGGTTGGGAAGAAATTTAAGATTTTGACTGTCCCTAGTGGATGCTTTCCAGTATTGGGTGAAAACAAAAGCAGCTTTCACCCATCCCAATATCCCATGTATGGGTAGTAAAAATTCAGGTGATTTTTCTGGTTTCTCTCTCCCTCTCTCGGATGATGATAGTTATAGTCCAACAACAGTTCAGTTCACATTTATAGACCAATCTACCTAATTCACACTTTTTGAAACAAATTGAAATGCAGCCACCCTTTGAACCTTTGCAGCGTGGTTCTCCTGTCATGCAGTGTGTACAAAAAATGCATATACATTGGTGCCTCGCTTAACGAATGCCCTGCTTAACGAAATTTCCGCTTAACGCAAGGTTTTTTTCTAGTGGAGGTTGCCTCGCTAGACTAATCCATTTTACGAAAAATTCGTCTAGCGAATCACGGTTTCCCATAGGAATGCATTGAAATTCAATTAATGCATTTCTATGGGCAAAAAAAAAATTCAAAAAAATTTCAATGCATTCCTATGGGATTCGCTAGACGAATTTTTCATTATAAGAAAAGACCCATGGAACAAATTAAATTCGTCTAGTGAGGCACCACTGTACTAGGATAAAGTGTGCATAAAAATGCATATATTAGCGAAAATAACTTGCATAAATAAAAGCAAAAGACGAGCCTACTGGATCAGGCCAAGGCTCCTTCCTGTTCTCATAGTAACTGACCAGATGCCCCAATGGGAAAACCATGAACAGCACCTGAGGACAGCAAGACTCCTCTGACCTACGATTCCAATCAACTGGTATTCTGTGGAGGAAGAACATTATATTAAGGAATACTGTATATTATATCACACTATGCATTATATACAGTATATGCATTATATTAGGGAACATTGATTTTCAAAAAAATGTCTATATTAGGCAAAACTGTATACAAACATTTACGTTAGGAGAAATTTGCATCAAATGATGGTGAATTTTCAATGGGGCTTTTCTTTAAAAAGCAATTGTTCTCATGCTGATGTGGAAATGTGGTGAACCGAAGGTTTAAAAAAATGAGAAAATGTAAGAAATCTAAATTGACATATTCACCCATCCCTTCCTGTTTGGACTTTAATATCAGCTTTGGGGGGGCCTTTCTTTCTTTTCAAATGCTCTGAAAAACCCTTGAGGTTTTTCTTTGGGGTGTGTGTGTGTTTACATTTGACATCCAAACATCCAAGTGGCTTTCTAAGCAACCCAGTGGGGCTTCATCCGCCACTAGTAGAATATGCCAATAAGATCCTTCAGAGATTCCTGAGTGGTCAAGGCATGTGTTTGGTTCCAGAATCTAATTTGAGCATCTTTGAGAAAAGCATTGCTGATGTCTGACATGTTGGTTCTCTGATCCTACAAATTTCATAAAGCTACATGGAGAGAGAGGGTGGGGGGTGGGAAGGAGAGAAAGAGAGAGAGAGGCGAATAAATTAATGGAAGAACATGCATGATTTAGATTTGCCAGTTACCAAAATAAGCCAGCATGCATAATGAAAATGTTATTTTCATAATCAAGAAGTTGTGATTTATGATTTATAAATCATACTTAGGATAGTAACTCTATGTCACATGCTCCTCAGCTGATCGTTTTTAAGCTGCCTTTCCTTGCAAGGGGTTTATACCATCAACTTTATGGAGGACAGATTTTCTACGTTCCATTATTGTTCTGTGGATTTACTATCCACTCCTTCTGAATCATGGATTAGAAAATGGAATATAATTCGCTTGATTCCAGTGTTCAGGCACTGAGCGCCATTTCTTCAGAAGCAGCCAGCATGGGGCGGTGGTGAGTTTGGGGCTGAGTGGGCACACCAGTGGATCCAATCAAAATTATTCAAGATCCCACCTTATCCCTTATATACCCAGTGGGTCATTGTGGTCTGGAGGAAAGCTTCTCTGGCAATAATGTCAGAAGCCCACTCCATAATAGTTCAGAGTAGGGCCATCAGTGTGGTTGCCCCTGATCTGCGGAACAGCATTCCTATTGAGACAGGCACCTACCGTGTTTCCCCCTTTTTAAGCCATAGTCATAAAGTAAGCCATGGCAGGATTTTTAAGATTTTAAAAATATAAGACATACCCCGAAAATAAGACATGCAGGCGCCCAGCAGGGAAGGTGGGAACGGGGCCCGAGGACGCCTCTGGCCAAAAGTTATGGGGGGGGGGGTGTCGGGAAGTTCCATTTGGTGGGGGGGGAGTTGGAGGGAGGGAGAGACACCGCTGACTGGGCTCGTTGCCTCTTTTTTCTTTTCACATTGTTTGTTCCTATAAAATGCCCGCAAGCCGGCTAAACAGGAAAGAAAGGGGAGAGGACTCACGCGTTTTCCCTCCCCGCCGGCACCTTTTTCCTCTTCCTCCCCCCACCCCCAAAGCTTCCTCGATCCGGTGCTGGGCGCCGACCCGGCAGGCCGCTTCCTTGATCCGGCGGCCTGCCGGGTCGGCGCTGATCAGTGCTGCGCGGAGCACTGGATTGAGGAGCCGGTCTGCAGAGTCAGCGCCCAGCAACGCCGTGCTGGATTGAGGAGGCGATGCTCTGTGCAGCGCTGCTGGCCGCTGACTCTGCAGACCGGCTCCTCGATAAGCGCCGACCCGATCTGAGGAAGCCCCGCTGCTGCCGCCAGTCCCCGAGCTGCGCTTCGGCTCGGGGGACTGGCGGGGAAGGCAGGCAGGCGGCAAGCAGCGCCCGCTGAGTTTCGGCTCCGGGACTGTTGTTGCCTGCCTGCCTGCCTGCCTTCCCCAAGGAAGCCCCGCTGCTGCCGCCAGTACCCCGAGCTGCGCTTCGGCTCAGGGGACTGGCGCGCGCCTGACATCACCGAGGTCGGAATCCGCTCCCCGCGTGCCTTCTCCCGGGGAGCCTCGGTGCGGCGCTTCGCAGGCGGCCCCCGCGGTAAGTCTGCAGCTACGGCGGGGACCTGACCTGGCAGCAGAGGTAGCGGAGGCGACCCTCCCGGGCGGAGCACCTGAGCCAGCAGCCGGGCCTCTGCCTGGCCCGGCTGAGGAGGCCTGCCACCCCGCAGCCCAGAACTGGCGGCTGCTGCAGCGCAGAGCGCTCGGAGAGCCCAGCAGCACCACGGAAGCAGAGAGCCTGCGAGGAGGGAGGAGGAGGAGTAAGAGGAGGAGGAGGACTCCTCTGTGCTGCTTGGCGGTGGCACTTTAGCAGCATGGTCATGGACACCCTTCCTGGCAGGGTGGCTGCGGCCCCTCAGCACAAGCCGAGACCCAGCGCCGACGGGGTGCCCCCTCCTTAGCCCAGCCTGCTCCATCTGAACGCGGGGAGGGAAGGAAGGCATGGGCGTATGTGTATGTGCGCGCACACGGTCTAGCCCGCCACAGATTCTGAGGGACAGTGAACCGGCCCCCCACATTAAAAGTTTGCTGACCCCTGTCCTGGACAGTGTTGCATGCTCTCCACCTGCTCTGGCTTCCCATATATTACCAAGCTAAGTTCAAGTTCTTTTGTAGATACACAAAGACCAGAACAGCTGTAAGGTACTGTAATAAAAACAGTAAGATTAATTAAAAAAAGACATCCCCTGAATATAAGACACCGTGTGTGTTTTTGAGGAAAAAAAGTTATAAGACGGTGTCTTAAAAAAGGGGAAACACGGTACTACATGTATTTTCTGGAAACAATGGAATTTTTTTTGTTGTTGTTCTGATCAGACTTTTCCAGGTGGTTGGATGTCTTTCTGCTACAGGAGTCTAGTTTGTATAATTGTAGTTTACTTTTGTTTTTAAATATATTTGATGTATTTGTGTGTGTGTGTTTTAAACATTTTAAAAAAATAATTCAGGACTCCACAATCCAGGGAGAGATTCACAGGAGAATTTTGTAACCTTCCATACGACCCACAACCACTGTCCTGATCAAGCAGGTTCTTCTTATTTTCTTATAGCAGCAGAGATAGAAGATAGTCATTGCGATTAGTAGTCACTAACAGTCTAATCCTATTTCAAAGCCATCCAACTTGGGGATGGCTATTTCAAAGCCACCCAACTCCCCATCCTCTTTGTGGAGTGAATTCCTTTGGAAACCCCCATTTGGAAACCCCCAAGCAGGGCATGAGTTTCATAGATCTCTTCCATTCTTGTTCCCTATGCTGCCTCTCATCTTGGAGGTAAAATACAGCTATAATGACTAACAGCCATTGGTAGAATCATTCTCCATGGATTTGTCCAACCTTTCACCGTTCCTCTTTAATATTATCCATCCTTTGCACACTTCCTCCACTGCAGGATTTAGCCTGTTCTTGGGCCAAATTCTTTTTCTATTTTTTCTCCCTTTTAAAATAATGCTCAATTTGCTCTCCAAATGTATTTGGGGGACAGCCACTCTGTGAACAGCTGACATTGAACTTCCAAGCTTTTGCTTGACCTGTGTTCCCATCAGTCACATTGAAAGTACCCTTCATGTCTGGAGTGTTCAGAAATAAGGAGTTCTCGGAATACACCCTCTTGGGTTTACAGTAAATCTTTGGCAAGGGTGGGGACTACAGAAAGAAATGTCTGTGCTCTGTTGCACATGCATTAGAAATGAGCTGTACCATTATTTGCCTAAGCATGAATATGATGTACACATTTGTCTTTTTCAGTGTGGATTAATGCCAGTGTGTGTGTGTGTGTGTGTGTGTGTGTGTGTGTGTGGTGTGTTTTCCAGGCTTAATGGAAAGAGCCAAAAAGGTGCTAAGGGGACGACACAGTGTTCAAAAATCAATAGCACTTTGAATCGGTTTGTGCTTACCTGGAACGATGCTTTTGGCTTTCAGTGGTCTGTGTTCCATGTCATTAATTACTCTCCGAAAAGCCAAAAGCTTTCTTGGTCAATTTTAAATTGTCAGTTCAAGGAAGGAAGGTCGTCCTCCTTCCTCCACATCTTACCAGATGTGGAGAAAAATCTGAAGAGAGATTTTGCTATGCCGAGTTTCAATTCAATGGGATCCTCACAAGACATCTTGTGGAACAACAAGAAATGTCCTCAGACCCAGGGAAATGGAAGATGTTGAGGGGTGTGTGTGTGTGTGTGTGTGTGTGGAACCTAGCCTACTAAACTGAAATTTATGTTAATTGCTCTGCCAACCTTTGCCTCTTTCCCTACCCACCCCATCTGGCCCTTGAAAGGTTGCACAGAAGAAAACAAGGCCCTCAGCTTGAAAAAGTGTTCTCCACCCTGTCAAAACACATACTTTCAGCTACTACATCAACCGGAACAAAAGACGAACTCTTTTCTCCTGTGGTTTCCATCAACTGGTGTTCAGGAGCATTACTTTCTCAAGCCTAGAAAAGAGGATGCTGAGAAGAGATATGAAAGCCATCTTTAAATATCTGATGGACTGTCAACATGGAAGATGGAGCAAGTTTGCCTTCTCCTGCTCCAGTGGGTAGGACCCAAACCAATGGGTTCAAGTTATAAGAAAGGATATTTAGACTACACATTAGGAAGGACATTCTGAGGGTAAAAGCTGTTTGACAGTGGAATGGACTGCCCCGGAAGGTGGCCCCTTGTCATGTGACAAAGGTATTTGAGAACAGAAGCAGTTAAGGAAGCAGTAAAGCAGTCTAGAAATATTGTGAAATACTGGAAAGCTGCAGAATCATTCAGCATGCTGAATCACTGTGACTCATCTTGAGGATGTATTGTATCTGCTTGCAGGCAGACTCAGTCAGTGTGTGTGTGTGTGTGTGTGTGTGTGTGTGTGTGTGTGTGTGTGTGTGTGTGTGTTGGAGCCTGTGCTCTGTGAACCCCATGCCCAATGGAAACTCTGTGTATACTCTGAAGCTAGTTTAATCTTCTGTTCACTATGCTGTTATTTGCAAACAAGTTTACTTTAACTCAGTAAAGCTTTTATCCTTTTACTGAAGAGGACTCTGTGTTATTAATTTACGCTGCACGTCAGATTCTCCTTCATTGGAGGTTTCTAAACAGACTTTGGACAGTCATCTGTCAGGGATGAATCATAGAATCATAGAGGGGAAGAGACCACAAGGGTCATCCAGTCCAACCCCCTGCCAAGCAGGAAACACCATCAAAGCATTCTTGACATATGCTTGTCAAGCCTCTGCTTAAAGACCTCCAAAGAAGGAGACTCCACCACACTCCTTGGTAGCAAATTCCACTGCCGAACAGCTCTTACTGTCAGGAAGTTCTTCCTAATGTTTAGGTGGAATCTTCTTTCTTGTAGTTTGAATCCATTGTTCCGTGTCCGCTTCTCTGGAGCAGCAGAAAACAATCTTTCTCCCTCCTCCATATGACATTCTTTCATATATTTGAACTTGGAACTTTGATTAGAATGGCAGCAATTATCGATATTCAGAACCCTCAGAATTTGAAGCATGGGGAAGTAAAATTTTTATAATTTGGCATAATATTAGGTTTAATAGATATATATTTGTATAATTTGGTTTGATATGTTTGATTTGTAAGTGAAAATCTAATAAAAATTGATTAAAAAAAGAGTCCTTTGCAATTCTGCAATTCTATTATTCTCTGTGGAGACACAGCATAGCTGTCATTGCCAGGAACCACTGATAGCCTTCTCCTCCATGAATTTGTCTAAGTCAGATTCCTCAGCTCCAGTGTTATAAATATGTGGTAGAGAGCCCCAATGAGCAACCTAGCTGTGGCATTCTGCACTAGCTACAGCTTACAAGCCAACCTGAAGCGTAACCTCGCATAGAGAGCTTGACAGTAATCCAGTCATGAGGTTACCGACACACAAAGCACGGTCGCTAGGCTATCCCCATTATAACTCTGCACTTTTAATCATCACTTCTCCAGCCCGTCTTTCTTGCCTTTCAGTTCAAGTACCACTGTGGCCAAGCAAAGCAAGTTCAACTGGGATCAGCGGGTTAATCACAAGCTGGTTCCCTTCGACAGACCAGAGGGAAACGCTTAACATCCATTCTAATGTGCTCATTTGCCCAAACAATCCTTTTATTACGAGGCACAATTAATCTGCAGAAAGGTGATAATTTATAGGTGGAAAATAAACAGAAGTGTGTTGTAATGGTTTATAAATTACAACAGTTCATTCAAAACTCAGAGGTGGAAAATTAAAATGGCGTTGCCCTCCTTTCCCCCAAGTGAACTTGAGTTTTATATGACTGATGGCAGATGCGCAGTCTTCGGCTCTCAGGGATCAGCTCTGGGAGAAGCTGATTTTGCTTCAAGCAAATTTTAAGGTAAATTCCCATGGGTCCTTGGGAAGTGGGAACCACTCTTAGAATTGTTGCACCATGGGGTGGGGGGTAGGGGATATCTTAACAGCTCTCAGTATCCTTAACAAACTACAGCTCCCAGGGTTCTTGGGGGGGGGAACCATTACTGTTAAACGTGGTAGAGTACTGCTTTAAATGTATAGTGCAGATGTGGTCTCACATTGGACACAACCATAGCTCATCTCTTGTTTTTGCCCAACACAACAATGCCTCTGTCATTTTCACTGTAGCAGGCTAACATGAATATCTCCACTAATTTGTCTTAAAACAGGCATCCCCAAACTGCGGCCCTCCAGATGTTTTGGCCTACAACTCCCATGATCCCTAGCTAACAGGACCAGTGGTCAGGGATGATGGGAATTGTAGTCCAAAACATCTGGAGGGCCAAAGTTTGGGGATGCCTGTTTTAAGGCAAATTAGTGGAGATATTCATGTTAGCCTGCTACAGTGAAAATGACAGAGTGCCCCCGTGACACCTTGAAAGCTAACAGATTGAGGGTAACATTCGCTTTCATGGGCCAGAACAAATATTTGTAAAAAACACCCCCCCCCAAATAAAGGAGTCGTTCAAAAAAACCAAACATCAAAATATCCATCATGAATTGCCAGACTACCAGTAGCATCAAAGAGCCAAAACTACCAACCAACCAACCAACTGATTAAATAAAGCAGGAACAGAATCAAAATGTTGTTTAAAGAGAACTCTCTTCCATCACTGCTGGGACACAAATAGAGAGGAAGATAGCCTAACCTCCCAAGGCAGGGAGTTCCACAGGTGTGGTGCCTGCCACAGAGAAAGCCCTGTTTGCATTGATGCCAATCTTGCCTTAGAAGGCAATGGAACGCATGAGAGGGGCAAAACAGCTGGTCTTAAAAGACGGGCAATTTCCATAAGGAGATATGGTCCTACAAGGGCTTTAGAGGTAATGTTTTGTTATTAGGGCTACATATTTCTCATGTATAAATCTTCCATAAACGTATTTGGTCCCTTCCTTCCTTCCTTCTTTCTTTCCTTCCTTCCTTCTTTCTCTTTTTCTCTTTTATCTGAATGGACAAACAATGGTTTGCAGCTGATAATTAAACAATGTTTTGAAATCATGGTTTGTCCCACTGTGGTTTACCATGATGAATTTTTGATTTTGTGATGCAGAAGTGCTCATTTTGTGATGCTTTATGGTTCTCGATGTTGTAAGATACTTTGAGCATTTTTTTGTTTGTGGAAGGTCAGCATATAAATAAATTGATGAGTTGGCAAGCCACAGTTATGTCTGGTTCTTTGTCTCTGGAGCCTGGTGTGCGGTATATAGATGGGAACTGAAAGCAGACAAGCAGCTCTGAAATAAAAGCTTGTTTCTAAATTATAGTTAACACAAACCGTGATTTGGCATGGTTTCTGAATAGGGACATTAATAAGTACTGTAGACTTAACTCCTCCCACAACAATGAGACTAATAAAAATACTCAGAGTTATGTCATTTGTAAATAACAAATAAATGAATTTTCCATCCATCTCTTAGGAAGCATATTTCACACTGTTGTTATGTCTGGCAATTTGCTATGCAAGGTACATCGTGTATTGATTTTTCAATTTACAGGTTTGATAAGACTTGAGAAATGTTTTAGTTCTTAATCCTCCATACTTATTGCAAGCGGGGCAGAGAAGGGGATACGCTTGAAAATGAAGAGATTTTTGATGCTTCTTTCATGTCAGCAGAATTTTTCCCAGCTAATTGAATTTTTCATATACTGCAGTAGACACTTACTCTCTGCGACTTCAACTTTCCTCATTACAGTGTTGTTTTTGCAGAACACAGAGAAATTCGTCCATAGGGAAGAATGTGATTTCAAAGGTCAATTTCCATTTAACTGGGTTTGGGAACTGGCTGGCTTCTCTGCCTCTGAGACTACCCTTCTGTTTTCACATCCTATATAAAATGCCAGCATTTGTATAATAATAATAATAATAATAATAATAATAATAATAATAATAATTTATTATAAATAAAAATACAGTATAGGGTTGTAGCCAACTAATTTCTATTCAGAGTAGACTGCTCAATATTAATAAAAGTTACTCATGTCCATTATTTTCAATAGGTCTACTCTGAGTAGGGCTAGCATTGCACTCTCTGTTTTCTAGCCAAACAATGCCAGATTTCCTTATCTTAATGGCTCCTTTGGGACTTTGCAGAACTTCAAAGGCTGTGAAGTGTCTTCAGTCCTGAGAGAATTTTATTTTTTTAAGGGAGAGGGGTGATGTTTATTCTTGTAGGGATAGAGCACAGTTTACTTTCTTATTATTGCAGTGTAATATATCATCAAAGAAGAGATAAACAAATCTCTTCTGGATTAGTTTCTACCTCATTTATCTACTTTGTGCAAATTAACTATTGTCCTTGACAGTCTGAGGTGAAACCCTTCAAAATCCTCAGCTGTTCCAGACACATCATCGTAATCCTTCCCAGCTCTACGGAAACCCATCCATCTATTTGCTGCATTCGATTTATAGCCCACCCTACCCTAGTGGCTCAGGGTAGCCAGGGGCACTTCAGCTGCTCCCAATTTAAAGAAGAACCTCTGCAAACACAAACCCCAAACCATAAGTTGAAAAGAAAGTAATTCTTACAAAATGGTCCAATTCTGCAAATCTCCCTCTTCTTATCTTAAAACAGCTCCCTTTGTTTTAGACTGTTGTTTTGCTTATTTTAAGCAGGCTTTGTTTTTAAATTCATCAGTGCTGCAGCTATGATACATATATATGATATACATACTGTGTAAGCTGACTTCAGTAGTGCTTGATCCAAAGAGACAGGCTGGACTGTAGCTAAGTAAATTCTGCTCAGAGTAGTTCTTATGTCCTCAGGGTTACAGATAACAGTAGGGACAGGGTCGGTGTGCCTGGTTTTTGCAAGCACTGGATCCACATCACATCTTCTTTTTTGAGAAGGCAAGAATGATGGTATTTGTGTACTGGATGAAACGCCTTTGCCAAACAAAGATTCTGAGGGGTGAAGATCTACTGAGTTTATGGACCAGATCTCTGACCCTGAAAGGTAGAAGATGAGAAAGCTTTTGTCAGATGATGAATATTGCTGTTCCTTTCCAAGTCAACTTATGTGATTTCTTAGCTATTAAATGATGCCATTGTTGATGGTGATATTAGTTGCAGAAAGACATGCACATACCCTCCAACATTTCTCTGACCAAAATAGAGATGTTCTATTCAATAATAATAAAAATCATAGTATTTATACCCTGCCCATCTGACTGGGTTGCCCCAGCCACTCTGGGCTGCTTCCAAAATATATAAAAATAATAATAAAACATTAAACATTTAAAAACTTCTATACAGGGTTGCCTTCAGATTTCTTCTAGAGGTTGTATAGTTACTTATCTCCTTGGCTCTGGGGTCGCATAAATCCACACCCTCCAATTTTTCTCTGATGAAAGTAGGGACATCGTAAGGAAAAGCGGGACATTCCGGGATCAAATCAGAAACCAGGATGGCTTCTGTAAATCCAGTACTATCTCTGGAAAATTGGGACACTTGGAGGGTCTGCATGGAGCACTTCCAGTACAAGTGTCAAAACGCCTAATTTTTCATGTGCCTTTTCAAGTGTGCACATTCTCTTCTCCCCTTTCAGCGGAGCCTAAATCAACACCAGCCTCCAAATGCTGTGTCTCTAAGTGCCAGCTGGGAACCAAAATGAAGCTGTCACTCTTGCCCTAAAGGGAGAACGACAGCTCTGGCTTTCAATTAAAGGTTGGCAGTGCTGATCCAAGGCAGTCAAAACTGATCCGTGCTCCAAGGTGGCGCACAGAACTCATGCCACAGATGAGAGATGGGTGTGTGTGTGTGTGTGCGCACATGTTTGTGGTGTGATCAGATACGATGACTAGTACACTTCTGACTATGAGGACAGCCACCTTAACTGGTCTGGGAAGTCAGAAGTCTGAGGAAATTTATGGACTGTCCTTCTGCTCTCCAAATTTCATGGTTGTGTCAGCTAACATTTGGCAATAAAACTTAATGAGGGGATAAGGAGAGCACAGATTCCATGTGTTACTTCAAAGTTCTACATTTGGTCTGAGATATAATTTCATTTTGAAGTAAGAGGACAGCAGAATATATATTTGCATTAAAAAAATATGATTCCCTCCTCACTGCATCTGAGGGTGTGTGTGATGCATCAAGGCCGATTTCCACTGGCTTTTCTAGGAGATCCAGTGGTGGCATAGTGGTTAGAGTGTCAGACTAGGACTTAGGAGACCAGGGTTCAAATCCCCACTTGGCCATGAAGCCCACTGGAAGCCTACCATCTCTCAACCAAACCTACATCACAGAGCTATTGTGGGGATTAAATGAGGACGAGGAGAACCATATACACCACCTTGGGCTCCTTCAAGAAAAATGTGGGGTGTAAATGCCACAAACTAACAGATAAATAAATAATTGTCTGGTGGTTCTTCCTTCTTGGAACTATCTGGTTTAGTGGCCATGCTGCCTGGTCATGAGAAATTGATGGAGCATCCTGCAAGAAGCTATGTCCAGTTTTGCCCTCTTTTCCTCTTTCCCACTCACCTGTTTTCCTTTCCACAGCATGCCTGTGAACTAGTGTGATGCAGTGCTTCGAGAGTAAGACTTGAACTGGGAGCACCCAACTTCCAATCATCACTTACCAATGTCCCATTTGGATTCATGCCTTAGAATGGCAACACTCTGCAGTGACTTTGGCCCAGCCACTATCTCTCAACCCAACCTACCTTATGTTCTTTGCACATCATCTTTTAAAACGGCAAACATCAGAAATGATTATTTTCCAGGAAACATTTCTCTTAGAACCTTGGTCCTCATCCTGAACTGAACATAAGCCTATGTATGTGCAACTTTACCAAGCATACCCTCTTATACTGTTTTTATTGCCTCAATTTTCCTCCCTATCCCTCTGTATCACCCCCCTCCCCGTCCCTAAATTGCATTTTAGATGGTAAGCTTATCAGGGCAGAGACCTTCCGCTTTGTTCATTATCTTATAAAGCACCATACACATTGATGATGTTCTATAAATATTAATTAGTGAAGTTAATGAATGAACTAATTAGAGAGAACAGCAAACAGATGAGTATGGAAACCAAGGCCTATGGGGCCCTGGGTAATGCATTTCATACTACTACTACTACTACTAACAGGTTTGTTTGGGTGTATGTTGTGATATCATGGCTGTCTTTACCCAGGGGTACAAGGGGTGTGGGGCACCCGGGCACCAAATTCTAGCTGATGCCACCTAAGCTCTTAACTATCTACCTGATATGAAATAATAAACAATTTTGATCAAGCTAGAAAAACAAAATACATATATACCTAGGTATTATTGAAATGTATACCTACTGTTTCACTAAAGGCCTTTCGACTTTGTGCGCTCATTTACCAAAGATGCGCCACGCTAGCGGCGGTGCTTGTCATTCACAACGGCGGTGCTTGTCATTCACAACGGCGGTGCTTGTCATTCACAACGGTGCCGTGCACACAAAATTAACTCTTACATCAAAATATTATGTTACGCGTTGTATTGAGCTGCTATGTGGCAGCGGGGTCAGCGGCACCTTTGACATGACTGATGTTTCTCCTAAGTAGGTGCCTAAACAATACTTATAAGATTAAGTGTGGTGGTGTTGTATACTTAAGTATAAGTGTATTGTAAATAAATGAGCAAATAAAAAAGTTTGTTTCTTTTTCCTCCCTTATTTCTTCCCTTTCCCCTCCCTTATCAAGAGATCCATCGCATTCTGGTCACCGCTTCTTCGAGCTCCTGCCATTGGGACAGATATACAGAATAATGAAGGCGAGAACGAGCTGTCTCAATAACAATTTCTTCCCTAGAGCAATTTCGGCCTTAAATGGAAAGTCTGGACTTTAAAGTCATCTTATTTTCACTTGCCATTTCGTTTTGTATTGTTTAATTAATGTTTTGTAGTTATTTTAAATTTATGTGGAGTGCCTTATCTGAGTGAATGGAGCAGCCGAGTAATTTCGTTGTTCCCGCAGGAGGGCAAAGACAATAAAGATTATTTTATCTTATCTGATCTGATCTATCTTATCTTATCTCATAAACAAGAGATAAGGCATAAGCATGGTGTCTGACATAAGCATAATAAAAGTTAATTTGGGGGCTAAACTAAATTTTGGGGTGCTGGGCGGATCTTTGCACCCCGGCAGCACATATGCTAAAGACAGCGCTGGTGATGTCCCAGTTGACCCCAGAACATTTCCCCCAGGTATCAGCTTAAATCCATTTTCGTATAAGAGTGCTATAGAGCAAACAATCAAATCACAGCACCTCCTGTTCTCACATAGGGAATTGTCATTTGTGCTAGCACCGATTTCTGAAAAAACAGAAACAAAAACAAAAGACATTGCCGCTGCCTATTGTGTATTAACTCTTTTTTGTTGTTGTTTCCAGCCCTCTTTGCTTTGTGCCTCTCCCCACAGAGGAATTGTAGGTGTGTGGGTGGAGGAGACATCACAGATGAACAAGACGAGAGTGACAAAGGAGAACATGCTCTTTCATGCTCAGAAGGTGCGTTCCCCCCCTCCCCTACTTGCTGGAACACCAATCCCATAAAATAAAGGCTGCAGATGGTGATAGCTGAGTTCACCGATGCTACTCGAACAATCATCAAAGTGTCTGAAAAGAGCCATTAAACTCTTAGAACGTCAAGCTCAGACATTTTCTCCCACTGATATCAAGGTGGAATCGCTGTCAGGCCCACAATTAGTGAGCCCAATGTCATGTATCTGAGATTGTGACCTGATCACAAGGCTGGAAAGACCTAGTTCAAGGAGAAACTAACAGCTCCATTTAAGGTACAAGGGGGGTTCTGAAACTGATAGTGAGGAGTGGGTTGAGTAAGTAGTATTTCATGTCTGGGGAGGAGGTGGTTGGTAGAGGAAGAACAGTTAAGATGACATATATTTGCTTATAGAGTGTGTCTCCCAATAGAAAAGATCTCACAGACTCTTTGGTCTCTGTCCAGTAATGTATCACTGAATGAAGTCTGGCCAGCTGGGAATTTGGTGTGAGCCTCCATATCTGAACCCCCAAGAGAAATTTCCCTCAACCATATTCCACAGACTTGTTTCTTTCTGTCCTTAGCAAGGTAGCTAGTTCAGTCTCCTTTTTAAAAAATAAAATATATTTATTATTTTTACAATATAAAACATACGCCACAAAAACACACACATAAAATATACACAAAAACAAATTACAAACACTACAATAAAAAAATCAAAACATTCTTCTATCAAAAAATTCTATCTTTGTCGACTTCCTACAATCCCTCCCCACTGCATTTCATTATATTACTTCCTTAGTACTTCCATATCTTGATTCCAATCTTCTTAATAATTATCTAAACATATTCTATCACTAACTTATCAATCTCATAATCTCTTATAATTATCTCAACATACAATTCTATTCTTATTACATCTTAAAACTCAATACAATAACAACACTTAACTAAATCTTAATATATAATAATAACTCAACTAACTCTTCCACAACCTCTTTATACTTCCAAATCTTTTAATAAAAACTACTAATCTTACAATTCTTTTCTAAATAAACTTTAAATTTCTTCCAATCTTCTTCCACCAATTCTTCCCCTTGGTCCCGGAGTTTCCCAGTCAGCTCGGACAGTTCCATAAATTCTATCAGCTTCATCTGCCAGTCGTCCACCGTAGGTACATCTTCAGTTTTCCAAAAAAGAAAGAAAGAATTTCTAGTTCAGTCTCCTGCTGTTGATGGGGTGGCGGGTAGCAGTGGTGAGTGAAAAGTTTGGCAACAGTAAGCAGAGAACTGTAGCTGAGTGGCCAAGGACACGATACGCATGCCAAAGACCCAGGTTCAATCCTCAGCATCTCCAGAGAGGGTTACAGAAAAGGAAACCCACAACCAATGCAGTGCTCCTCCTGGTGTGCTGGCGACACCCCAACTTCATCACCAGCCCACCTTGTCTCCCCACAGTAAGTGACAGCTGTGCAGTGAATCAAGTGGCTATTACTTTTATGAAATCAATAAAACATACCGCCTTGATATGTTTTTATGGAAGTGTGGATTATAGATATGTAAATAAATAAAATGAATAGATGCCATTCAAAATTCACCCTCCTCTGAATTTTGTGATGCAGTTCTCCAATGAAGTAATGTGAAACAAAAAATAAAATACTGTAAAAAAATGAATAGATTAGGGAAAAGTGTACATCAGATGCATATATTAGTGGAAACAAGATGCAAAAATGCAGCCTATTTAATTGCTCATAAAAAAAGAATGCTTATGTTAGGGAAAAAATGTGCAATGAAATGTTGTCATACTTTTGTGAGGCCTTTAAAAAACACACCACAGGAACTATTGCAAAAATGTGGAGAGTTGAATTTAAGATTTCAGAAATGAGAAACTGATATCCACAGTTCTCAGCGCAGGTTTGCTATCCCTTGTCCTTGATAAAATGGAATTTATGAGGAGGGTACTGCTGTGTGGGTCAGATCCCCTGGAACAACAAGGGAAGGGAGCTGGAGGCAGAATCCTACCATCCCTTAGAACTCAAATGGCAATGGTAGGAATTAAAGAAAAAAGGCACAACCTTGTAGCTGACTTCTCTCCACCCCCCCCTCCACCCAGAGAAGCTCCTTGTGTAGGGTTTCACATGAAAAATGTAGCGCTCCTACGTAAATATTTCAGGGGTAATGATCCCTTTTTGCAATTTAAGGGAAGTGGAGCAAATGTAAATTCAGCTAATGGGAGTTCGTGTAGCCATCGTTATAAACTAACAGCTTCTCACTGTATTCTGAAGGGAATGGTCAATAATAGGAGATTAATGATTCGGGTGCCATAAAGTAAAATCAATAGAAAGATAAGCAGAAGAAGGCTTCTGCCTGCAACAAGGCCTAGGCTTGTTTGTGTTAAGTTCTCGTTTTTCCCCATGCAAATTCTCCAGTTGTTGTTGTTGTTTTTCAAATTATTATTCAGAACTCTGTCTTAAAAACAAAACAAAACAAAATACAGAACTCTTTCAGCCAGCAGAGGTCTGCTAGATGTATCAGTGAAGAAGCAAATGGGAAGGGAGAGCCAGTTTTGTGGATTATTTTGTCTCCACAACATTTGGGATGCTTGCCAAATGTGAGGGTTGTATAAGAACCCAAGAAGAGACTGCTAGGACAGTCCAGTGGCCCATCTAGTACAGATTCCCACAATGGCCAACCAGATGCCATCAAGCCGGATTCAAGCTCAAGAGCACTCTTCCCACTGGAGATTCTCAGCAAGTGGCACTGAGAAGCATACTGTGGGAATGTTCAGGGTGGCAGGAGAGGCTATATTGTATATTAATATCCTTCTTAACTTGCGCTAGCAAGTTCCTTTACTTACCAGAGTTTACATTCCCCTTTTACATGCACAGCAGATAGCTGGTTGCAGGCTCATGTGAGCCTCTCACTATTATACAATTCAGTCCGTCTCAGATTGAATTGTATGTTCTTGGCAAGTTCCCTTGAATCCCTCTTAAAAGAATAAGACGCCACAATTTTATTCTAAGTCAATAAAAGAAGTTTACAGTCAAACCTCTTCTTACGTCCGCCTCCGCTCACGTCCATTTCGCCCAATGTCCGCGGAAAACTTGGAAGTAACTGGCGGGTTTGCTGCCGTTCGCACATGCGCAGAAGTGGGCAGTCATTGCTCTCATCTGCGCACAATGCGTCTCTCCCAGCAACCTGTTTCGACTTCCACACGGGCCTCTGGAACATTGTGGTCGTGAATAGAGGTTCCACTGTACTTACATCAGTTGCCCAATTGGTTTCCTAAAGGCAGACTTAGTTACAAATATGTACATGTGGATCTACCCCATATGGGGGAATAATCCCAGTGCTTCTGCTAGTTGGAAGCTAGCAGAGCAGTCCTAGCTAGAAGCTGGTCAAACGAAGAAGGAAGTCAAAAAGAGAGAGGGTGTTGCGTGACTCGTCCTTTTGTTACCTGGACAGGTTAGGTCACGCCCACCTTCAATCACATGCAAAAGGAAGGATGCTCCAGCCAGGAGGAACAGGAATTTTCGACTGGCTGGACCAAACATTCCCTCGCATGTCTTCTCTAGCATTACAAGGAATGTTGTACTTGACTGCCTCTCATGGATCACATCCCACACAACTGCCTCTGACAGTGGAATTACAACATAGCTGTTATGGGTGAATAGCCATAGATTGCCTGCAGCACATCCTGTAGCAGTGAGTTCCAAAAGTTAGTAACATTTTGCGTGAAGGGCTATCCATCATGTTAGAATGTTTGGAATCAAGAGCCGGCAACGCTTTGAAGAAACCTCAGATCATCTTCAAGCCATGGACCTCAGCAAGTGTGTTTCTTGGTCAGGCCAGAGTATGATAGAATGTTAGGAATCAGCTTCTTTAGATAAGATCATAATTAAACTGAATTCAGCGCAGGGGGTGAGGTAAAAAAATACATTGCTTCTGATTTATATGCAGCCGTCTGGAGCAGAGCTCTGAATGCCAAGAACAGTAGACGGTTTGACTCTGTCCAGTTGTCGGTTTCTGTGGTGAAAAATGACTTCCTTACCCCTCAGATCACAGAGATTGTACAATTGTGACTTCAATCAATCCAGCACAAGATTTGTCTGATCTCACTGCAGAGAGAGAGGGAGAGAGAGAGAATCTATATATCCACACAGACCAATAATCTTATCTCCGCTGCATGCATCTAGACAGGGAGAACCCCCTAGAGACCCTAGATTAAGGATGAGCATGGCTGCATTGCCTGTGTGCTTTAATTTATTTATTTATTGGGCACGGACTCTGACATACAGGCAGGGAGACGTTGCCCTCGCTCAGAATTACCAGCAAAGCCTCTTGTGGCTTGACGTGAGCGGAGAGGAATCTGCGACAAGAGACAAGAGGAAGAACAGCCGCCAAAGCCACATCCTTTGTCTTTCATAAAATAGGAGGGGAGAGAGAGTGATGGTCGCAAGGCTGGATGCCTTTTGTTTTGAAGATGCTCACAAGCTCTCGTCAATTACTTGCTGGCCGACATGTTGTTCTTGATCCATAGCCTGCTCTGAGCTCAAGGATTTGTGGCTGGGTGACGCTTCCAGAAACATTCAAATACTGGATTTGTTTCTGGGGTGGGTAAGGGGAAACCATGCGGCTCTCCAACCATGTTGGACTACAAGTCCCATTATACCTAATCGCGGGCCATGCTGGCTGAGGCTGATGGGAGTTGGTGTCCAAAAGAGTTGGAGGGCCACTAGGATGTCAAAGGCTGGAACAGAGGAAGGACATGAGGTTCACTGGTTCTCCCTTCTTCCTACAGCTTCCTGTGCCTTGGAAAGTCAGGGGAACCTTCTGAAAAAGCTGCTCCAGAAAGTAGGGGGGCCTGCAGAGCAGCAAGGGAGGTGGTGCTGGCTGGTGATGCAAGGGGAATCTGGAAAATCACATCCCACCATCTTCCAGTGGAAGCCTGTGCTGGAAACCTTCTCTGCCTTTGCAGTGGCAGAGAAATGCTGCCCCTGTCAGGTAGGTTTACCTGGCCACCATCATTACATACTTTAAGCACCTGGTGAAAACATATACCTGAAGGAGCAGCTCCACCCCCATCGTTCTGCCCGGACACTGAGGTCCAGCTCCGAGGGCCTTCTGGCGGTTCCCTCACTGCGAGAAGTGAAACTACAGGCAACCAAGCAGAGGGCCTTCTTGGTAGTGGCGCCCGCCCTCCCATCAGATGTCAAAGAAATAAACAACTATCTGACTTTTAGAAGACATCAGAAGGCAACCCGGTTTAGGGAAGTTTTTAACGTTTGATGTTTTGTCACTTATTATTATTAATATTAAGATTCTGTTGGGAGCCACCCAGAGTAGCTGGGGAAACCCAGCCAGATGGGCAGGGTATAAATAAATTATTATTATTATTATTATTATTATTATTATTATTATTATTATTATTTATCCATTTTAACCAGGTCTTTTCACTATCTATGGTATTTTTGAACAAGTGGGACGGCTGAATATAGGTGTGTGGTTTTTTTTTTTGGTTTTGATGTACGTGTTTGTTTTTGCTTAAAATATGGCAGATCACTGTCACTTGTCATGGCAAAAAAAGAGGAGACCAGTGAATTTCATTAATCAGTGTCAGGAGTGGGGAGCCTCAGATCCAGGGGCTGCATGTGTCTCCCCAGGGCTTTCAGTCAGGCCCTCACTGGTCCTGCCTTGCACCCTCCTTGAGTGTTTTCACCTGGATGGAGGATGGAGAGGGTATGTGCAAGTGTGTGTAGCAGCCAGCCTGGTGCAGAAAGGAAAACTTTTTAGCAGAGGAAGACAGCTCAGTTGGTTAGAGCATGGTGCTGATAATGTCAAGGTTGCAAGTTCAATCGCGTATGGGAGAGCTGCATATTGGTTGGGCAAGATGATCCTCAGGGTCCCTTCCAACTCTACAATTCTAGGATTCATTGCTCTGCCTGCTTTTGCCTCCCGCCTCACACCTGTGCCATGTGACTATCAGTGTCGGGTCAGCCGGGGACAAGAACGATCCCCAGGCATAATGCAGGAACAAATCCAGCTCGACTCTCCCATCAGTGTTCAGTGTGCAGCTCTAGAGAGTTCCGACAGCCCTTTCCGACGATTTATTACGACCCATGTCTTGGAGACCCTGAGTACATATTCAGAGTCCAACAGAGATAAAATGCATATGGAGCCAGGCTGAGGTTGTGTACTAAAAGCTACTTTATTAATTGTAAGGCAGAACAAAAGGAAAACATGTCTCCTCTCGCTGAGAGAAGTCCGAAGAATAGAAACCTAACAATCAGAAGGTTGCCCCAAAGGGAATGTTCCTCTTGGGACTGAAAAAATGGTTCTCGCCTCTCTGCTTTAAGTTTTCAGCCCATACCTTTGCTGGGGTGGAAGGACTGGGTGCGTGAGCCATGGCATTCCCCTCTATCCACAACTCCTTTTTTCCAGCTTCCTCTCTAACACACACACACACACACACACACACACACACACACACACACACACACACACACACCTTCTCCTTCTCACTGCTGCAAGTGCATTAAAATAGCAGATATGATCAGGGAAAGATCCTCCCCTTAACCTACACTTCTTTCTCTCTCTTCCCCTGCCCAGCAGATAATGGCTTGTCGGCTTCACTTGCCGGCAATGGCATGCTCGATCCCCGCTTGCTTAACACAGGACAAGTGCATCTATTTTCATCTGTCAGCTTTTAAAGCTACGCCGGAGCATGGAAATGCCATTTTGAGGAGCCGACCCAGCATTTCATGAACGAAAGCAATAATGGATGAGATTTGAGTTAAGTCAGTGTAAATAATGCAAATAGCATTCGGTGTTGGGAGGGTGCATAAAATGGCAGCATTTCGCTGCCACGTTGCCACATTCCTCTTTGGCCTCTCAAAACAAACGCTCGGCCCCTGTTGAAGAGGAGATACGTACATGCCATAAATCACATGCTATCATGCCCTATTGGTGAGCTGGGGAGGGGGACGAGGGCTACCCGAAACTCTTGCCTGATAGAACTTGTGGAATAGGAAAGGGGGGGGGGAGATAATTGCAAAAAGCTGCAGCTCTCCAGCTCAAAATTTGGCTCTCCTGCTCAAAACTCCTTTCTTTCTTCTCTCCCACCCCCCACATTTGCTCAAAAGGTGCTACAGAATAAATTTGGCTGCATGTAATAAGATGACCTATTTGTAAAATAATGAAACATGAACAGGGAAAGGAAAAGACACAGGGACAGCTATGGGTATAAGAAGGAGTAATTTTCCTTTCCTCTCTGGATTCATGTAGCAACTGTTGCAGTTTCATTTAATTATCTTGTTTATATCCCACCTTCCCACCAAGGAACTTGAGGTGGCAGACATCCCTCTCCCCAGGCCAGTCTCGAGCAGGTTGGCCGCCCTGGCGCTGAGGGGTGGAGATCGCTCCGGCGCCCCCGCCCTCGCAGGGAGCAGCATTGTTTCCGCGCAACTTTGCCGCGCGGCGCCCTGCCTACTGGCCTGCCGCCCTGGCGCACCCACCGCACCACCGGGGGTCTACCTAGAGCCGGCCCTGCCTCTCCCCCTTTTTTTGTCCTCACAACAACCATGTGAGGCAGGTGATACTGAGAGTGAGCGACTGGCCTAAAGTCACCTAGTGAGCTTCACAGCCAAAGTGGGGATTTGAACCCTGGTCTCCCTGGTGCTATAGTCTGACAGACTACAGCTTCCATAAGCCCCTGGCAGAATGGCCTGCATACCCTCCAACATCCTGCTGATCAAGATCAGGATGCTAAGTATTTTTTACTCCAAGCTCTCGCTGGAGCCAACTGACTCACGCGAGAGTGTGAGACCCAAAAAGGAGCACCTTTTGGTTCGGCGCTCTGGAACGAGCCAGTTAATTTGTGCAAACGTGTGGGACAAAAAAATGAGGATCTTTTGGTCTGGTGCTCTGGTGTGAGCCATCTGCCTCATGCCAGAGTGCTGGATCAAGAAAATGGGCCCTTCTGGGATCCAATCAGAAGCTGGGA
This sequence comes from Zootoca vivipara, assembly GCF_963506605.1. Taxonomy (NCBI): domain Eukaryota; kingdom Metazoa; phylum Chordata; class Lepidosauria; order Squamata; family Lacertidae; genus Zootoca; species Zootoca vivipara. The sequence goes on from NC_083281.1 coordinate 68,885,007, forward strand.
TGGCTTCTCTAATTCTGGGATGTCCCACTCAGTTTGGGACGGTTGAGAGGTATGGGCCAGTGATCAGGAATGATATAAATTGTATTTGTGTGTAAAATGTTAGCCTACTGTGAAAAGGCAAAATTTTATGTTTTCCTCCACCTACTTTTGCCTCTGGCCCCACCCACCCACCACTGACATGTGGCCCCTGGAAGTTTGCCCAAAGGGAAATGTGGTGCTCAGGCTGAAACAAGTTTCCTAGTCCAATTTAGTGGAACTGGAAAAGGGGTGAGGGGAACTCACTTCTCATCGAGATTAAAGAGCAAGACCGGTACCAGGAAAAGAATCTGGGAGGATAAAGCTCAGCGCTGAATTTTTCTGGAATCCCTAGCAACAGCTGAAGAGGTCTGTCATTTTCATGCCTTGCTGGTGGTCTTCCAAGAGACATCTGGCCAGGCACTGTGGGAAACTGGATGCAGGAGAGAAGACAAGACTGGCTAAATATTGGCAAGAACTTCCTAATGGTGTTGGGCTGTGAACTGGACTGCCTTTGAGGGTGGCGGGCTCTCCTCCTCGGAGGTTTTCAAACAGAGGTTGGATGGTCCTTCCTCTGCCAGGGATTCTTTAGCTGGGGGGTCTGGACCTCAGGGCCCCTTCCAGCTCTGCAATTCTATGGTTCTACGACCTTCCATCTGACCCAGCTGGGCTTGTTTTTGTCTTCTCTCCCAGTCTTTGTCACTTCCAGACAAAAATAGTGCCAAGTGTGTGGACTCAGCTTATCCTTTTCAAAGTGTGTGTGTGTGTGTGTGTGTGTGTGTGTGTGTGTGTTGTTTGCTCAGAGTCTTTTTCAAGCCCACCGAGGTAATCCTGGGCCTGGCCGAGTTGTCACATGATTTATTTTTTTTATATAAGAACGTAAGTGGCACAGGAGACTCACATTGTTTTCTGACAGATTGTCAAGCCCCCGGCAAATATTGCTAGCCTGGGCACATCACATTCAAGCTGTGGTAGATTTCAGTGGAAGGATGGTTGACTGCACACGCATCAGGCTGCTTTCCCCATTTGTGTGTGTGTCTGTGTCTCCTCCCGCCCCCTCCGTCTCCTCTTTTTAGCTTTCATATGCTGTGACTCAGGCTGCTGCCTTTCGCTTCTGAACAGGCACTGACAACTCCTTGGGGGTAGCCTTTAGATACAATTTCAGGAGAGTTCACGGAGGTACTGCAAGTATGTGGTGTTTTTTTTAAATAAAAAAAGAGCATGGAACAAGGAGGGAGAGAGAGGCCTTGATATCTTTAGCATTTCTCGGTGGTTCATTGCACTGCATATTCCTTGCTCCCCTCCCCTCAATTGAAACAACAGGCCCCCTTTGAAATACCCCCGAATCAAACTCCTTCCGCTTTGTTATACAGTGGTACCTTGGTTTACAAACACAATTGGTTCCCTGAAGCGTACTTAACCTGAAGCGAACTTTCCCATTGAAAGTAATGGAAAGTGGATTAATCCGTTCCAGACAGGTCCATGGAGTACTTAAACTGAAAATGCTCAAACCGAGGCGTACTTAAACCGAGGTATGACTGTACTTATTCTCTCAATGCATTTCTAGCCCACCTTTTTAGCCCTCCAAGGAGCTGAATGTATCTCTCCCCCCCTCCTCATGTAATCCCCACAAGAACCCTGTAAAGTGGGTTAAGCTGGGATGCTGAATGCCTGGCCCAAGGTCACCTAGTGAGCTTCATTGCTTCTAGGGGAATTAAACCCTGCTCTCCTAGGTCCCTATAGGGAACCAGGTGGCGCTGTGGGTTAAACCACTGAGCCTAGGACTTGCTGATCAGAAGGTTGGCGGTTCAAATCCCTGTGATGGGATGAGCTCCTGTTGCTTGGTCCCAGCTCCTGCCAACCTAGCAGTTCGAAAGCACATCAAAATGCAAGTAGATAAATAGGAACCACTATGGCGGGAAGGTAAACGACGTTTCCATGTGCTGCTCTGGTTTGCCAGAAGTGGCTTTGTCATGCTGGCCACATGACCTGGAAGCTATACACCGGCTCCCTCGGCCAATAACGCGAGATGAGCGCGCAACCCCAGAGTCGGTCGCGACTGGACTTAATGGTCAGGGGTCCCTTTACTCCTAGGTCCTAGTCCAAAACTTCCAACCACTACACCACACTGGCTCAGATCATGTCTTCAGCCCATACCTCCCACCTCAGTGTCAGCTGATGGAGTTATAGCCCAACAATTCACTGGACAACAACAAGAATCTGAGCCTTTTAGTGCCATTGCCCATTCCTGTGGAAGGCTCTGCGAGTACCTTCTGTGCCAACTTTTAAAGGCCTGCTGAAAAGATTTCTATGCAGGCAATTAAGGACACATCCTTCCACAATAGTTATCTGTTTTTAACTTTTTTACATAAGGCTTTTATTGTACAGTTTTATGCTTTATTGCTGTAAATTGCACATATGAGAGACATAGTGGAATATCAACATTTGTTAAAATAAATAAGTTGTGGCTTGTGCAGAATGCAAAGGCTCAACTGCTAACTGGGACAGAGGATTGCCACACTATCATGCCAGTTCTGAAATAATTACACTGGTTGTCCATTACCAACCATGCTAAGTTCAAGGTGTTGGTACTGGTCTATATATTCACATACAGGATGGAACCAGGACGCCAACAATATAGCCTTTCATCTTCTGTAGCTCTGACAGATACCATCTCATCCACTTCATGTAAAGCAGGATTCTAATTTTAGTGATTCAGACTCCTTGAAACTGCCTCCCATTGCATACAAGACTGGCACAAGCTCTATTTCAGCAGCCACCCTCTTTTTCTTATTCTTATTTAAGTACAGTACAATCAATGTTATTTTAAAAAATATATATATTTATTTTTTCAGATTTTAAAAATTTACAAACAATTATCAAACAACCAACACAGCAAAAGAGTTCCGAGGAATCTCCTGAACTTCCCTCCTCACCTTTCTGGGTCCTTATATTAACCCTTTCCTCCTGCATCTTGTCTATTCATCCAAATCATTTAAATCTCCATTGTACCCCAAATTCAACATAAAACTACAAGTGTTATTCCAGTCCTGCTAACAGTTTTAACTGTTTACAATGGTTTTCAGGGTAAATTATATATTCTCCCCATTCCTTATTAAAATTTTGGTCTTCCTGATTTCTTATTCTTCCGGTCATTTTTGGAAATTCGGCGTAGTCTATCCATTTAATCTGCTAATCTTCTCTGGCAGGTACTCTGTCTTCTATCCATCTCTGGGCTAGTAACAGAAAAACGTCCATTCTCAACAAGTCTTTGAAGTGGATATTTTAATCCTAGCCTGTATCTGCATTGGTTTTTTTAAAAATTGCTTTTTATATGAAATTGCCTTAATTGCTTTTATATATTTTTTTATTGTTTTTTTTAATTATTTAAAAATTAAAATCGTTTTGAGATGTTTTGTAGGAAGCGACTCATAAATGGAGTGATAGAGAAAGAAAGAAAGAAAGAAAGAAAGAAAGAAAGAAAGAAAGAAAGAAAGCATTTCTGCTTTCTCCCAGAAGAAAGATCTGCTGAAACATAGCTTAACATGATATAGTTATTTGTTCTTGTTTTCTGGAGTTTTTGTTCACCCCTAAAGTTTTTATTCAGTCCCATTATTTTGGTGGATATATATATATATATACACACACACACAACACCTTCCTTTATCTGAAACCCCATAAAAGGTAAGTCAATAACTACACCACCTCATTAATGAGAACTTCAAAAGATATATGTTACACTTTCATCCCATCTGGCTTCCATGGCCTCTCCGAGGCATGCATCAGTAATAATGAATCGTCTGCCCAAAATATATCTTTTTACAGTACAGCAAGTAGCTCTTTCTGCTGATGCAAATCAAAGACCTTTCTGCCTCTAATATTTAAATGGGAAATGGTATTATTGCTATTTAGTTTTATGCCTGATAATCACGGTGGCTTTTTCACTTCATTAAACCTTCGCCATTCTCCCTTGTCTCATAGAGACTCTGGTGGCAAACAGCGGCAGCCTTTTCTGTCTGTATTTCCCCCCTCGAGGGCTTTTGATAAAATAAAAAACAGACCCGATGGAAGCCAGATTTGTCAACCCACAGAAATGATGCAAACACGCATAATGCTTTTGTCTTGCAGAACTTCTTTTATTACCATTGGCTCAGGGAAAAATAGGTATAAATGGAGAATTCTTGGGTTACTAAGATCCAAGTTTGGGGCAAGGGTTCTTTGGCATAGCTGCCAAGTTATCCCTTTTTTAAAGGGATTTTCCATTATGCTGAATAGGCTTCCTCACGAGAAAAGGGAAAACTTGGCAGCTATGCTCTTTGGTGAGAGAGCCCCAGCAGAGATTTAAAATCACAAATTATGCAGCAATGTAAATCATGGAAATACGGTATAGCATCTTAGACCTTTAAAGTATGCTCTTTCAAGTTCCTTCCAAAATTTCCCTCTTCCCTCACCGCAGAAAGACATTTGATAACATTGGCGGGACAGCTTACTCTATGGCCTTAACCCCTCCATGCATTAATTAGACCAGGGGTCAGCAAGGTTTATCTTCGCCTGGGCCGGTTCACTCCAGTGGAGATCCCTCTGTGGGCTGGATTATCGCACCTGCGATTTCCAGCGTCTGTGCAGATGTGATTTCTGACATTGATGTACACGCAGACGCAATTTATGGCATTGGTGTCTGCACAGATGTGATTTTCGGCATCTGCGCATGCGCAGATGAGATTTCTGGTGCTGCGGAAATGAGTCCCCATGCTGCGCTGTGCTGGTTTAGAGCAGCGCATGGGGACTCACCGTGCGGGCAGCTCAGTTCATGGGTGGCTTGTGGGCCAGTTAAATGACACCCGTGGGCTACTTGTGGCCCATGGGCCTTAGGTTGCCTACCCCTGAATTAGACTTAAGCATGTTGATTATATGAGGATATGCTGAATCATGCCAAACACAGAGGCTATCCACAGTCATGCTTCTAATAGCACTTCCTGGAAACCACAGGTAGGAAAGGTGTTCTTGTGCTTGGGCCCTGCTTTGTGGGGCATGTGGCTGGCCATTTCACAAACAGGATACTGGACTGGTTGGCCTGATCCAGCTGGCTCTTATAAGGTTTGTATGAGTCTTACTGCTGGGCTTGCTTTTTCCTCTCTGTGTGGGCAAAGACGGGATACCAATAATGTTCCACAGTTATATATTTAACCTTCTCCTAAATGTAGGAAGGTTGTCCGCAGGCCTATTTTCCACAGGCAAATGGAAGAATTGTGTCCTCTCTCCCTTTCTCCTCCATTTTATCATTTCTGGAATCAATAGGCAGCAGAGCACTGCAGTCAGCCTGCAGGTCACTTAAGGCTGGGGGGAAGCTTGACATTTACCAATGAGAGAAAAGGGCCTTTCCTTCAGATTGGCTTTTCCTGTTAGCACTGCTACTCAAATGTTATTTCCAATCTACACAGGACCAGCACGTCACATTTCAGTGCTTGAGGAGAAATGGGAAGTGCAGCCTTGCCCTGCTTGCCAATGGAAGAGGAATGACACCAATATTGGCTGAATTCTGGTGAGATCTCACTGCTTCATGGGTGCACCAGGCCTCTATGTACACCTGTACAGGGAAGCAGGAAAAGTACTTTTTTGGTTAAATGGATGGTCCCAGGGCATGTACATCAGGGATAGGGAACCTGTGCACACACATACTCAAATGTTGCTCAACTACAAGAACCCATCTCCCCGGACAGTTGGCCTTGCTGACTGGGGCAGATGAGAGTTGGAGCCTAGAAACATCTGGAGGGCCACAGGTTCCTGATCCCTGTTCTGCAAAGATAGAAATTAAATGGTGTTTCTTTGTTCTGAAAATGACGTAAGAGAATGCCAAGGAAAACAGAACAGGAACAGAAGTTATTGCTGAACATTTATTCATTCCAGATCTGAAAGGCCGTCTCCTTCCCTACAGACCCTCTAGGGTTCTGAGATGGGCAGAGGGAGCCCACTGTCCTCAAGGGCTCAAGGGGGGTTGGTCTGAGAGAAGGCATTCCCTGTGGTGGCCCCCTAAGCTGTGGAACTCCCTCCCCACAGAGGCATGCACACCTCAAAATTCATCCTGCCACTAAAAGGTGAAACAGGGGTGGCATTTTTGCCCCCTCATTTTTATTTGAAATCCTTATACTTATGCAGGAAGTTGGGTGGACCTGTCCATAATAATTACAATTTTGAGCTGCTCTGGATTCTGTTGCTATCAAGTGATGGTGAACATATCCATCAGCCAAGTCAAGGGAAAGGTGATTAATTGCAGTGAAATCCAGTGATATATATAGAACATGTGTAAACTAGCTCTATGCTAAAGATGTAAGATATCACTGTTCTCTGTTTGCCACATGCAGCACTGTTTCCATTATGCCGCAGTTCAACTACTGCCCCAACTACATTATTCACTGTGAAGAAATTACATAATTTATGTAAATTACATAAATAGCATATGTCACTTCGTTACTACCTTTCATTTCTATGCAAAGCAAACACAATGCAAAGGACGTGTGTGTATAATCAATTATGTATCTTTGTGGACTAAAAGCCACAACAACATCAAATGCCAATCACATCCTCTAGACTGATTTCTGTTCCAGATGTAGGATGAATAAGTGAACACCTGGGATTTCTGCTCCTGTTTTCATCAGAATTGTCCAGCACGCCAACTCTGAGCTGTGAGCCAGCAGTCTGGGTAGGAAATAGTTACACCCAGAGACAATCATCCATCCCCTCTCCAGCCAATCCATTACTCCCTGGCCCACCCAGCAGTGGCTAATTTATAGATTCCCAATCCAGTAGAAATCAATCATGGCAGAGGGAAGACAGCCTAGGAAATTCTGCTACATGAAAGTTCTGGCCTGGGGACTTGCTCATCTATCTGGAAGACCACTAGGGAGACAGGCCAGCTCTGAAACTGATTTTGGCTATCAGAGGTTTTCTGGCTATGCAAGCATTTTGGATCCAGCTGAAATCCATGCCTAATGTATTCTCAATTAGCTATGAAATGTGGGTGATATGGTTTTCTTTGCCGGGGGGTGGGGGGAGTTAAATAACACTCTGACTGTTTGTTTACAGTCATCTTTCTCAAAAGCTCTCCCTCACTTGAAGTGCCGGTGACACGCTGCATTATTTGTCCCGCGTTTGAAAATCTTGCAATGCCAAAGAACATGACAGCACATGTTTTTGACCTTCTGCTGCTGACCTTGTAACTAATATGCTCCAATATCTTCTGCTGCAGACGATAAGGTTGACTAAACCAGATCTGTTTCGAGCCATTGGGCATTCGTCCACAATGCTAAAACCAATTGCAATGAGGTCATTTTTTTCACACAGTGAATCTATAATAGTTTTTGTCTCATGCTGTCTGATTTATATTTTTGGCAAGAAGTGCTGGTTTCCCTGAAACTGAAAAGGGATTTTCTTTTTTTACAAGAAATAGATTCCCCCCAACTCTCCCTCTCCCTAGGCACTTAATATTTCATACATGCAACCATTCATATTGTTTCACCATTTCCTCTTTAATCTGCCCTATATTGGTCTCTTTTATTATTTACAACATGAACCAGATTTATGTTGATAGTGGTATTAAAGAAAATACATAAAGAAGAATCATTCCCTACATAATGTAAGCAAGGCCATTAATTTGACCTTCAGGTCTCATTCTCCTGTCAGTGTGGATGTCAAATGGACTATGTTAGATGGAACATACCACTTCCCCTAAGACAATGGTGATGCCTGCTTTCACAATGTTGTGGTCCCATGAACCCTGTCCGCTCCCTTCCACTTTCCTTCTTTCTACACACTCAGTGTAAATTGTTCCAGAACATTCATCACCTGAGGCCCTTCTTTGTGTGCCCCATCGGAGGGAGGCACAGCTGGTGGTGACACAAGGATGGGCCTTTTCAGTGGTGGCTCCTCATTCGTGGAATGCTCTCCCCAAGGAAGCATGTCTGGTGCCATTGCTGTCTGTTCCTAAAATCCAGGCAAAAGCATCCTTATTTACCCAGGTTTATGGACTTGGGTGGCACTGTGGTCTAAACCACAGAGCCTAGGGCTTGCCAATCAGAAGGTCGGTGGTTTGAATCCCCATGACAGGGTGAGCTCCTGTTGCTTGGTCCGAGCTCCTGCCCACCTAGCAGTTCGAAAGCACGTCAAGTTTGTGGGGGACAGGAGGCGGGCGGGTGTGGAGGACTCCCTGGTCCTGAATGGGGTAACTGTGCCCCTGAAAGACCAGGTGCGCAGCCTGGGAGTCATCTTAGACTCACAGCTGTCCATGGAGGCACAGGTCAACTCTGTGTCCAAGACAGCTGTTTATCAGCTCCATCTGGTACGCAGGCTGAGTCCCTACCTGCCCACTGACTGTCTCTCCAGAGTGGTGCATGCTCTAGTTATCTCTCGCTTGGACTACTGCAATGCGCTCTACGTGGGGCTACCTTTGAAGGTGACCCGGAAACTACAACTAATCCAGAATGCGGCAGCTAGACTGGTGACTGGGAGCGGCCGCCGAGACCACATAACACCGGTCCTGAAAGACCTACATTGGCTCCCAGTACGTTTCCGAGCACAATTCAAAGTGTTGGTGTTGACCTTTAAAGCCCTAAACGGCCTCGGTCCGGTATACCTGAAGGAGCGTCTCCACCCCCATCGTTCTGCCCGGACACTGAGGTCCAGCTCCGAGGGCCTTCTGGCGGTTCCCTCACTACGAGAAGCCAAGTTACAGGGAACCAGGCAGAGGGCCTTCTCGGTAGTGGCACCCACCCTGTGGAATGCCCTCCCACTAGAGGTCAAAGAGAACAACAATTACCAGACCTTTAGAAGGCATCTCAAGGCAGCCCTGTTTAGGGAAGCTTTTAATGTTTGATGGATTTCTGAATTTTAATGTTTGATGGATCTCTGTATTTTAGAATTTCTGTTTTGTTGGAAGCCGCCCAGAGTGGCTGGGGGAACCCGGCCAGATGGGCGGGGTATAAATAATAAATTATTATTATTATTATTATAAGTGCAAGTAGATAAATAGGTACCGCTCTATCGGGAAGGTAAACGGTGTTTCCGTACACTGCTCTGGTTTGCCAGAAGCGGCTTAGTCATGCTGGCCACATGACCTGGAAGCCGTACGCCGGCTCCCTCGGCCAGTAAAGCGAGATGAGCGCCGCAACCCCAGAGTACTGCGCGACTGGACCTAACGGCTAAGGGTCCCTTTACCTTTATGGTTTTTAGTTGGGAGGGTGCTGCTATGTCAGCAGTCTTTGTTACCGGTATGTTCAGGTTGAAAGTGGGGTGGATAGGACTTGTTCCTTTTAAATATTTGGCTGTTTGAACATTTAAAATTTTGTGTATTGATGTTTTTATCTGATTTTAATGTATTCGTGATTTTATTTTACTATGTATGCCACTTTGAGGCACTTGAGTGCAGAAATGCTAATGCTCACAGGTGTTTAGAGTTGTGTTGTGTTGAAATAGGATTGTGTCAAATATTAAAGTGATTGAAGACTAGGGATTTTGGTGAGAACATTTTCCCCAAACCACATAAAAAGGTAAAGGGGACCCTGACCATCAGGTCCAGTCGTGTCCGACTCTGGGGTTGCGGCGCTCATCTCGCTCTATAGGCCAAGGGAGCCAGCGTTTGTCCGTAGACAGCTTCCGGGTCATGTGGCCAGCATGACAAAGCTGCTTCTGGTGAACCAGAGCAGCGCATGCAAATGCGGTTTACCTTCCCTATTTATCTACTTGCACTTTGATGTGCATTCGAACTGCTAGGTGGGCAGGAGCTGGGACCGAGCAACGGGAGCTCACCCCGTTGCAGGGATTCGAACAGCCGACCTTCTGATCAGCAAGCCCTAGACTCTGTGGTTTAACCCACAGTGTCACCTGGGTCCCTGTAAAAGGTAAAGGGGCCCCTGACCATCAGGTCCCGTCGTGTCCGACTCTGGGGTTGTGGTGCTCATCTCGCAAATTCCAGAGGGGTAGGTGTGTTAGGGTAGAATCCTAATATTTGCTGCTTCCCAGCAGGACTTAATGGAGCACCAGGCTCAATGTCACATCTTCAACCCTTCTAAGCATGCCAACCATGAAGGAAATTTGGGGAGGGGGGGCAGATAGTTTGCTGCACCATTTGAGAGCTGCTGCAACAATTGGACTCAAATTGCATCCAATGCAGTCACGTGACAGCAGTGAGGCCACTTTGGAACTCAATGGACCTAAGAATGGCTCAGCTACTCCCACTCCTCGGAGTACACTGGCAGGGCTGAGTAGAGGGATGTTGTAATCCAGACCTCCTCCAGCCTGGTGCAAATAAGATTAAGATTGCTCTGTTAAATCTGTTGCAGCCAAACCAGCAGAGAGAGGTTGGTGGCACCTTAAAAACTAAAACAAATTTATCAAGGCATAAGCTTTCATTGACTAGAGCCCACTTCCTCAGATATAATCCTCAACACACACGCACACGCACACATGCACAAACACACACACTTCTGCTTGAGTGTAAACGCAGGGGAATTGTAAAAGTTGGGAGTTAAATGGCAATGAAATGCAAAGCATGTTGTCTGTGACAATTCAATTAGAGCTTACGTGTTTGCAAAACAAACACTGTGACAGTCATAGCAGTAATTTAACACAACCATCATAGCACGGCTGAGTGAATTAGCACCTGTAGTGAGGCATGAAACCCTTGTCTGTATTCAAACCCAAATGAACAGAGTTGGGAGGAGGATATTGTTCAGCGGCAGGGGATAAAGAGGGCAGGAGAGACCCTGTTGTGAAAGTTAGCAGCAGCTCTGCCACTCGGTGTAGATAACTCTTACCGAGATGGACCAATGGTATAAGGCAGGTTCCTATACATAATATATATATATCATGCTGCATTGATGATCCTGCTGCATAGATATACCATGCTAACCATCAGATAACATGCTGCAAGTTCTCATGAGATGTGGCTGTCTAGTGTTTGCTTATGATTTTTCGCTTTACAACGTAAGCTTTCTGGAGAGCACTGCCCCACCAACCTCAGTCTGCCCTCAGCCAGCCTCTTTTTGGACTGCCTTCCTACTAACAACCAGTTGGAGGGTTGGCACTGGTGGTTGGCCTCCTCCTCTTCCATCACAGTGTTAACCTGTGTGGAATTCAGCACAGAGGAGGATGGAGTCAATCTTAGAATCGGGTAGCTCTGCCTGTCATTGGCTCTGGCTCCATCTACTGTTGGGCTCCTTGCCTTCTGCCCTATCAGTCCCAATGGGCACAAGCCACCAGTGATCACAACTGAGCTCTTCTTCCATTATATCTCCCCACTCTGGTGTTTGCCCTCCCTTCCCCAATCATCCCATCCCAGTGTCATGGCAAGCTTACAAACATGACTTCTGTTTTCAGCAGATGCTTGTCTACAGTGGTTTTTTTTTTAATGTCTGGATTTCCAGTGGTGCTTCAGGTGCTTCAGACTTATGTCACCTCATAAGGATTCCACCTCACCTCTGACAAGCCCAAAATCACTCTCGGGAATCCTGCTTCACTTAAAGGGTTGGCATGCATTGGAATCTGGTGTACAGTACTATCTAGAGGAATCCTTTTCTGCAGAAGAGTTTTTTAGGAATATGTAGATTTTCAATTCAATTTTCAGAATGATCCAGACCCATTGTAGGCAACGATGATACATGGTGCTTTATAGCATTACATAATGATGCCGTTGTCCCAAAGGGCTTCCATAATCCATGAATGCACTTAAAGCGCTTTGCTAGATCAAAATTCTGCTTATTCAAGTCACAATATTACGCCCTTCTAGAATTTCAGTTTTCTGTAGGATAGTTAAACTAAGCTTCTTTCGAGGCAAGATTGCATGTGGGGTGACTTTGCATGGAAAGCAGTGGGAAGGTGGAGTCACATCTCTGTGTTGCGCAAGATTTTGCAGGGTGGTGATTGTCATGTGAGATCTTGTGAGAGCGAGGAAGGATTGGGGCCTTTAAAAGGCCACATCCATGGGCCATTTGGCCCCACAAGCTTCTTACCCACCTACCCTCAGGTTAGAGCCTTACTGAGCTACTTGGGGTGCAGGACCAGAATTTTTCTCTCTCAATTGGCACCTTGATTGGGTTTTATCCTGACCTTTCCCTCTGTGACGTAAGGCTTTCTTTTGTTCAGTGTGGGCAGAAATGGCATAAGGCAGGGTCAGCATAGTAAAGAGGCTCCCCCATAAGGGGCCAGTGGGTGGGGGGGGGAGGATTAGCTCTGACATGACCTAAACTTAGGTTGGGAAACCCAACCAGATGGGGTATAAATAATAAGATTATCATCATCATTATTAGCCTGGCTCATATCTCTCACCCTGATCACCCAGTGGGACCTTGGATACATAGCTTGCACCACAACAGGATTAAACTTGGGGTAGCTCCCAAGGAAAGTGTTGGGGCACTTCCCAACCCCAACAGAATGCTATTCTATCAGCAAGGGCTGAGTGGAATGAGGAATTGATCCTCACCATGCAGCTATGTCAACCCCACTTACCTCTGATAATCAATAAATATTTGGCCCCATTTTCACTCAACACTTGGTATCTTGTTTCAGTTATGTCAGCCCTCTCATGGGCCACAGAATGCACCTGCCTGGGCAAATGAAATATTGGTTTTATCTATCTGATAGGAATTTTCTGCGTTTGTTAAATTGCTGACAGGAGAGAGGTGAGGAAAGGCAGAGAGAAGCTTTTTTTATCTTCATTTATCCTTTTATTTTATGGACACATATGTGATTACTTAAATTTTTGCAGTGTAAAAAAGTGATAGATATAGATACGAACACATACAAACACACTACACACACTGGATGTCTGGATATATATCCATTAGCAGGGGTGGGTGGGGTATTTTTCAAATGGTTTCACGGAAATAACACATCTCCCCCTTTTATTTCATTTCAGCAAATAGAACTTGGCTGTTGCCAGAGCACGTTCGGTGGGAGAAATGAATAATAGACACAAACATTACTTCCATGCAATTAACTTGTCACAAAACTGTAAGGACAACGGCAGAAGCTTTCAAAGTAATATTTTGTAATGTTATGCAAGACACTGAGGAGGTTTTCTGAATGGCAATATAGAGGTGTGAGTTCATAATACAGAATGCAGAATGCATTTCAAGGAAGCAGCAGAAAGCACCTTTACAGGATTAGGCAGTTAAGATATGGATGGATGGGTAGCTAGCTCACTAGCTAGATAATAGATAGTTAAACTATGGTTAGTTAACTAGCCAGCAATTCTACCAACCTAGCTGGGTTTAAAAGACAATTAGACAAATTCATGGAGGAGAGGGCTATTAATGGCTACTAGCCAGGATGACTATGCTTCAACTCCACAATCGGAAGCAGTATCACTTCTGAATGCCAGTTGCTGGAAACCACAGAAGGGGAGAAGGCTTTTGTGCTCAAGTCTTGCTTGCAGGCTTCCCATTCAGGCATAGGAGCCAACTCCTAGGGGCCGTGGGGGCAATAAAATATTTTAGGGGGTCAGGCCCCCACAAAGTTGATGGGCATTCCCATTCAAATGGTGTGTGTGCACTGCATCACATGATCAATTATGTGGGGTGGGGCTTACCTGGGCCCCCACAATATTTTATTCAAGTTGGCACCCCTGCATTCAGCCATCTGGCTAGCCACTGTGAGAACAGGTTGCTGGATTAGATGGGCCACTGGGCTGATCCAGCAGGCTCTTCTTATGCTTTTATGTCCTCAGAATTAAAACATGGTCCCTGCTTACCTGCATCTCTAAGCTGCAACTTTCTGTTATGTCAGATAAAGTATGGTGCATGGCATGATGTGATTGTACTCAATGGGCTGTATTTTGCTAAGTACTACTTGTGGTAGACCCTCTGAAATTAATGACCCTAAGACTGCACTCCTAAACATGTCTACTCAGAAGTAAACCCTATTGAATTAAATGGATGTTCTCTGCGAGGAGCTGGCTTCAGGCACCAGGCCCATTGGCAGACCAACTCAGTGTTACAAATATGCATGCAAATGAGACAGGAAGGCTAGCAACACCAACCCTGCCATGTGGGAATCCCTTGCAGAAGACTGCAGTGCCTGAAGACAGACAATCCACACCAGTGACCAGAGAAGAAGTGACCACTTGGAAGAGTGCAGAGAGAATAAATGCCATGATGCATCTGCAGCAGCACAACAGGATCCCTTCATCTGCCCCAGCTGCAACAAAACATGTATCTCCTGTATTGGTCTCTACAGCCACAGCAGGCGCTGTAACTCTCCAATGGTTTGACTTCACCCAAAAATGTGCACTCCTCCTGAGACAGATGGATGCCAACAGCAATTCCTAGGTAAGTGGGGTTAGGATTGCAGACTCTGTCATATCCATTACCTCCAGCAGGTCTACTCTAAGTAGGACTAGCACTGGATACAATCCAGTGCTTTTCTGACCCTGCTATTGATGTTGGGTACTGAAGTTGTCCTAAGGAAACTTGCCAGTCACATTGTGCAAACTCAAGTAATGTTCATTGCATATCCTTCTTAGTTTCCTAGGCTTTGTTAAGAGGTTATCTGCTCCCAAACCCATACTGCAATCTCTTAACTCTGACAAGCTTAGTGATAGTAGATAAGGAAGATCACCAAAGTGATGTGGTGTGGGAGGAGGGCAGAATGATGAAGATCCACCTTGCAGTCAAACCTTCCTGGTGATACTATCTCAATTTCAGGAATGAATGATGCCATTAATTCCAGTTGCAAGGTAGCTTCCACAACTGACTCTCTGTGTAAATCATCCTGACCTGAGAATCCATCAACACCAGCTACCAGCCGCCCACCCTCTCACAGCTGGTGATATAGCTAGGCACAAAGGAAAGGAAGATAGGAAGCATTTTATATTTCCTCTTAGAACAAGCATTTTCGTAACATCATTTTGCATATGTAAAAGGTAACGTGATTAAGTGAGATGGCACACCAGCTTGTTTAGGGCTACAAGAGAGGGCATATGTAAAAGGTAATATCAAATGACACACAAGCCTGTTTAGGGCTACAAGGAAGATTTCTCCCTAAGGCACTTTGATAAAAAGATATATCAGTGGTATATGAATGATTGGTGAATGTAGTTAGCTTTTCCTGAGCCCCAAACAGCCGACTGCAAACTCCTTGTATTCATACCCTCTTCATTTTCCTGTGTAATGAGATTCAGTTCTGTGAAAGTGTTATGAAGATTTCCCAGAATTGTCCTCAACTTTATTTCCAAGAAGGGAAATTGTTCTTTTCAGTTTATTTTGAATCCATTAAGTAAGCTACCAGGTGGTGGTGATCAAGAGCAAATAATATATTTGTTGTCTGATTTTGACAAACTGGGGCCAGGCTAAGTTGCAAGATTTGCAGTGGCTGCCGAAAGGCTGAGGAGACACTGCAGTGTTCTCGAAGCTACCAACATGAGTCTGACTCAAACTGCGGGAGGCAGTGGAAGACAGGAGTGCCCGGTGTGCTCTGGTCCATGGGGTCACGAAGAGTCGGACACGACAAAACGACTAAACAAACACAATGGTGCATTGCAAAGATTTAACTGGATGGTTTAATTTAAAGATTTAACAGGATGATTTCAAAGATTCAGTTTCTTTAACATTTTGTATTTTAATATTTTAAAACCTGATTATTATTATTATTATTATTATTATGACATGCTATTTGTGGGTGACAAAATTGGAAGTGTGGGGCACATTGTGCTAAATCTTCTGCAGGAGAGGACAGGAATTCTCCAACACTTTCAGACATTTTGGCTCACTGCATATTGAGTTAAACTCAACTGCTAGTTCATATTGGTTGATGAAGGAAGCGATGGGCTATGAGAAGACAACTGGGAGTCAAACCTGCTGCTTCCGCCAAGCAGTTTACAACAACGTTAAACATTGGGGAGGCCATTTTGCAAAACATTCTCCAGGGTGGAGGACTGAAATTATTCAATAGCTCAGTAACAGCTCCAAATTATTATTATTATTATTATTTGGGGGGGAGAACATAAGCCACTTTCTTTTCTTATTCCCTCTCAGCACTGGACCACCTTCAGGTCAAGTAAGGAAAGCAAGAGAGAGTAGGGGAGGCTGGGCAGTTGTTTAAGGGCCTCTGCATACCCACCCACCCCCAGTTAAACATGCAGGTTGTTTCGTCTCAATTGGAGGGTGTGTGTGTTCTGTCTTCCATTTCTATAATCCAGTTCCCAGGATTCTTTGGTGGAAGCAGAGGCGGAGCTAGCTGCTCCTGCACCCGGAGCTGTGCACCCAGGGGTGCGCCACACCCCCCCTCACCCCCTTCCTCTGCTAGTGGGTGGAAGCCATAGCTGACAAGATTCTGTGATTGCACTTGGAATGTCTAATAGAGATGGTGGCAGATGAGGACTTTCCAGCCTGACCTTGAGGAACAAGATATCCTTCTGAGTTCTCTCAATCCTCAGTCCTAGCTTGGTCTTTAGTCCTCCTTGCCCTCCAGTCTTGAATTCACCACTCATTCCTGATTCGCCACTCAGTCCTTTTTCACACATCAGTTCTGACCACAAAACTGTTAACATGGCTCATGATTTCTGGCTCGTGACTCACCTCAGGTTGAAGCCCACAGCCTTGGCCCTGACACTTGTGCTCAGGGATTTCTTGGTTTGTTTATTTTGCAACTACAAAAGTGGGATATTTCATTTTATCACTTTGGTGTTACCTACTCTAGGGCAGAATTTCTTGAATTATATTTTCCCCCACCTCCAACTTTAGCTCTCACTTGGTACAGAATACCCCCAGGGAGAAATTCTCATTACTTGAAGTACAAAGCTATGCCTCCAAGGAAACATTTCTAGGCTTGGACCATACATCTCTCTGCCTTTTTTATCTGCTCCCCTTCTTACAAAGCACACATTATTTGGACCAATATAGCCAATAGTCACCCCCACTACCTCAAAGCCCCCAGTATAAGCCTCCCAAAGGTGCTATATGGCCACAACTACTTATATCAAAACAGCAGTATGCTACACAAAATAGCCCAATGCAATATGCTATCAATATCTAGAAAACACATTCATTGGTCATCTCCATTATTTATTTCCTTTACGTAAACCTGATTATTAAAACAAGTTGGTGGCTCAAATGATCTCGCTCCACTTGGGACAGTGTTGCATCCTGAATATGGCTGTTTAGTTCCTTGTTTGTGTTTAAAAGTTTCTCCCCTTAGAATTTCTGTTGTCTCTGGCCTTCAGGAGTATAGTTCCCATAATGGCTCAGGGAGAAAGTGGTTGGGGGGGGGAGATGCTAGGGAAAGGATGCATGGGGAGAAGTGGCAAGACTTTAGAATCATAGAATCATAGAGTTGGAAGAGACCACAAGGCTATCCAGCCCAACCCCCTGCCCAGCAGGAAACACCATCAAAGCATTCCTGACATATGGCCATCAAGCCTCCGCTTAAAGACCTCCAAAGAAGGAGACTCTGCCACACTCCTTGGCAGCAGGTTACATTGCCGAACAACTCTTACTGTCAGGAAGTTCTTCCTAATGTTTAGGTGGAATCTTCTTTCTTGTAGTTTGAATCCATTGCTCCGTGTCCGCTTCTCTGGAGCAGCAGAAAACAACCTTTCACCCTCTTCTGTATGACATCATTTTATATATTTGAACATGGTTATCATATCACCCCTTAACCTTCTCTTCTCCAGGCTAAACATACCCGGCTCCCTAAGCCGTTCCTCATAAGGCATTGTTTCCAGGCCTTTGACCATTTTGGTTGCCCTCCTCTGGACACGTTCCAGCTTGTTAGTATCCTTCTTGAACTGTGGTGCCCAGAACTGGACACAGTATTCCAGGTGAGGTCTGACCAGAGTGGAATACAGTGGTACTATTACTTCCCTTGATCTAGATGCTATACTCCTATTGATGCAGCCCAGAATTGCATTGGCTTTTTTTTAGCTGCTGCATCACACTGTTGACTCATGTCAAGTTTGTGGTCTACCAAGACTCCTAGATCCTTTAGAAAAGGAGCTTAATATAATGGAAGTTATTTTTGCACGTTATTTTTCAGGTCATGCCTAGTGCTCCTTCCAACTACATCAGAAAGCGTGAGAAATATGATTGGTTCTCCCACTGTTCATAACAAAAGGAAATGCAATTACCGGTATGTGTGCTTGTGGGGGGCAGATATTCTGATTGGGCTGTGGGGCTGGGGCAAACTAGATCAGAAAAACAGCAATCAGGAAAACCACATCCAGTGCCACATCCAAGGCATTTTCAGGCCTGAGAGGACCCACTTCTGATGCTTGCATGGGTCTCATTTTTAAAGTAGAAAAAAAATACCATGGGCATTTGTTTTCTGGAACTTCAGCACCATTTATTTTCCACCCTCATTTTGGATTTGCAATGAATGCCTCCAAGTCCAAGTATGGAAAGCAATAACACCACCATTAAAACCCTTCACTCCCTGCCCCCAGATGAGATTTATTTTTTGGAGCACTGGAGGTGGGGTACAAAATAGTAGTTGGAAGGACCCAGCACAGAAGGGGCCCCACTCCCACAGGTGTGGCAGTCTTACCCTCTGATGGTTTCTTTGATGGGCAACCACTGGGCTTTGTCCTCTGTCTTGGCTTATTAGCATTACTAAATTCAGAGGGGTTCCGTTTTTTGCAAAGTTCAACCAAACCTAGATTAATTATTAACTTTTACTAAACCATAGCACATTTAGGGGGAATCTAGCCCCCATCACCAACTCATAACATTATAAGATTTGGATCCTAGCTCTGTTTCTCTTTACACAAGTCTATTAACAGTAATTGCATCACAATCAAGCAAACTGGAGTCATTTTAATTTTCATGAAATTGATGCAAAGTTAATATAGTGCTTTATAGATGGGGAAGCAAGTTGAATGGAGGGTGAACAAAATGGTAATGAAATACACACAAGAATTGTATGCAAAATAAACTACAGAAGCCGGGAGATGATCGTGACCTAAATGACATTTCCAGTGTATATGGAAACAGTCTAGAATATACTAGCTCCTCCTAATTATACAGAAATGCTGCAAGTGGACTGCATTGCTCTTCTGAACAGAATCCTCCCTCTGTCTCTAAAGAGCCATGTGTGATGCCAGAACCAATTACAGAATGCTCAGAATCTGAACTCAGTGCAAGGTGATCCAGTGTTAAAAATTCATCTGACAAACTTATTTTCCTATTGCCCCTGTTCTCTCCGCATCCATCTCCCAATGTTCAGTAGCCTCATTTGATTGATCAGAGAAGGAAGCTTTGTAAGAGCAGAATTGTGCTGTGAAATGTTTCTTAGCGGCCTTGCTGTTTCGTCTTCGTACTTTGTATGAATGGCATTTGACAGGCTTCTCTGTGTCTGCTGAGGGGTGGAGGTGGGAAGAGAGAGACGGGTTTTCATCCTCAATAGATGCCGCTCAACACCTCCAGCAAACGGGGAGGGGGGGGGAAATCCAGACAATAGCAAATGTGTCACAGAGACTCTCTTGCTTGTAACAAAATTTTCTCCTTTGGAACCCTCCCTCCAATCCTTTTGTGGATGAAACCGTTCACTCTGTAGGCTCATCTGCTTGGACTTTGACTGTTTATGCCTTCAAAAAATCAGAGGACTGTGAGGTGATGGGGGGGAGGGCAAAGGAGGACAGAGTGTGGGGGGGGGGAATGAGATGAGAACCAGCTTCAACAAAGGAAATGAAAAAAAGAGAGAGACATTTAGTTTTCTTGGGCTGCCATAGAAGGAGGAGTTGGGCAGCATGTAAGACTTAAAGCTTGCTCTAAACCAGTGTCCTGTTTTGGTCTGGAGGAGTTGCTCACAAGGCAAGGCAGGTTGGTTGCTTCAGGACCATGGAGAGCTCACAGTGACCAGCTTCCTCAAACCAAAGATTGGAAGTGAACTGAGCCCTTTTGAGTCTCTCTGCATCAAACCCACCTCTTCTATGCTCTGCACCGATGCTCTCTGGGAAAACTAGGTTATCACCAAGGGCCAACCCAGTCAAGATGAGCACTTCTTGCCTCCACCCCTTGTCGAGGTTTCTCTATGCACCATGGGATTGGTGTGTGGGAGGCAGTTGGCCCCAGAGGCAAGGCACCTAAATGATTAAGGAACTAGAACAACTTCCCTATGAAGAATGGCTGCAGCATTGGGGACTTTTCAGTTCAGAGGAAAGGCAGCTAAGTGGTGGTATGCTGGAAGTTTATAAAATGTTGCATGACATGGAGAAAGTGGAGAGACATTAAGCATCCAATGAAGCTGAATGTTGGAAGGTTCAGGACAGATAAAAGAAAGGACTTCTTCACACAGCACATAGTCAAAGTATGGAACTCACTCCCGCAGGAGGCAGGGGTGGCCAGCAACTGAGGTGGCTTTCAAATAATTTGCAGAAATTCACAGAGGACAGGACTACCAGGGACTGATAGCCACTATGCTCCACTTCTGTGCCCACAGGCAGTGATGTTCTGAATACCAGTTGCTGGAAACCATAGGAGGAGAGAGTGCTCTTGTGCTTAGGTTCTGTTTGTGGGTTCCTACAGGCATCTGACTCACCACTTTGAACAGGAGGCTGCCTAGGTATGCCCCCTTTGGCCTGAACCAGTAGGCTCTTCTTATAGTCTTGTCTAAAATAACTGCCTGTCTTCATGTTTGTGCTAGTTCTAGTTTCCCAGTCTAGCAGAACTGTCTATCTTAAATTTTTATAATAGCTCTCCTGACTCTTTTCAAATATATACTTTAATATCCCCCCTCCAGTCTCTGTGTGACACACTTTCCCCTACAGCTGACATTCTCTGACCAAGACTCTCTGCTAGTCACTCTTTTTAACCTCCGTCCTGCATTCCATTCTGCTCCTCTGCTGTCAATCACTCTTCCACCAGCTCTTCTGTCACAGCTGCCAAGTAGAGTTTGTTGAGTGCTTGTTTCATAAATTCCACCAATAAATAAAACAAGAGGATGGGTCCCTGCCTCAAGACACTTGCAATCTAAAATTCAATATGTGAAAACAACAGAAGAAGGAGAGGTGTGTGTGGAGAGATGGGGAAAATGTGCAATCATTTTGGCTACACATGCTTAGATTTAGTCACAGAAGGATATGGGGACATGAGGGGTCAGTGGTAAAACCTTAATAGAAAACTGGGTTTTTGAGGAATTATTTGAAAGGAGCAAGAGTGGCAACATTGCCCAGGGAGAGCCTGAGGTAGAATTGACATCACAGAAAAGCGTAGGAGCTGTTCAAGATTACTGGGCTCTTGCTTAGTGGGAGAGCATCTGCTTTGCATACAGAAAGCCACAGGTTCAATCCCAAATGGCATCTTCACGCAGGGCTGGGAGAGAACCTGGCCTGAAACCCCAGAGAGCCACTGTTAGTCAGAGCAGACAGTACTGAGCTAGATGAACTAGGGGTCTGGCGCTTTATAAGGTAACTTCCTATGTTCCATAGAGCATTTGTGTTCTGTGTTGTAAACCACCCTGTGGTCTTTTGATGAAAGGCAGTATATGCAATTTAATAAGTAATTCACCACTAGAACAGAATTCAACCTGCATTTGTGCACACACAGTGCAGCAAAAAGCATTAATGTGCTTAATGTGGTGACCTGAGCTGACTAAGAATCCCGTTAGTCCTAGAAATCCTGAGTTCAAATTCTGGCTCGGCCATTCAAGGCCAGTGGGCTTAAATCACTTTCTTTTAGCCTCAGGTTGCAGCACAGATTTGTAACTCTATATCACATCCCCCTGCTTGGGTCCTAGAGGGTACTTCCATACCTGGTGAGATGTGGGTTCTTTTCTTATTGTTGAAGCTTCACACTCTTGAGTAGGAACTGAGGAAGCTGCCTTATAACAATGTATTCTTTGGGTCCATGTGGTTCAGTCCTTTTCAACGACTGGCAGCAGCTTCCTAGCTTTTCAGTCAGGGTCTGAACTTGGGACCTTCTGCATGCAGTGCATCTGCTTTAGTTCTGCACAATGCTTTACTCTTCCCACCCCCTTATGAGGCACACTCCCATCCACTGTAGTCCTCCTTTCATCTACTCCATCTATTTAAAGTGGTCTTCTATCATTTGGAATGCTCATGGCTTCCCCCAAAGAAGTGTAGTTCATTAAAGGTGCTGAGAGACCCCTGTTCCCCTCACAGAGCTACTTTCCCCACAGTGGATTAAACACCCCTCTCCTAGGAACTCTCAGCACCCTTAACAAACTACACTTCCCAGGACTACTAGGGGAAAACCATGTCTGTTTAAAGTGGTATGACAGCACTTTAAATGTAAAGCACAGATATGGCCTGGTAAACTGAGGGAGCTAAAATAACAAACGGGTTGGGTAAGCTTGCCCTCCTGTTAATTATGAACCTCACGAACATTTGTACTTGCCATAAGACTTTCTTATCTTTTACTATGTATAAAATGCCTGGGAAATGTTAGGAGCGTTATAAGAGGACCGCATAGCTGCCAAGTCTCCCGTTTTCCTCGGGAAATCCCCGTTTTTCCAGCTGTTCCTAGCTGAAAAAACGGATTTTTTTGTTTTTCCCCGGTTTATTCTGGCGCAATGGCCATTTTGTAAGTGGGCGGAGCATGCTCAGAAGCGACTTTTGATGCTGCTCTGCCCAGTTCCAAAATGGCTGCAGTGCGACTTCCGGTCTGCTATTTCCGGCCTGGTCCCTTATTTCTCTGACCACAACTTGGCAGGTATGGGACCGTGGTAGTACTGATGATGAGGTGGATCCAGAAATATGATCGCTCAATTTACACATGCCAAGTTCAGGAATTTGATGCACACTTCTACATGTGTAGAGTTTCCTCCATGAAGACACACACACACACACACACACACACACACACACACACACACACACCTATACACATTGAAAACCTATTCACATTGAAAATGCCACCTTCTGTTGGAGGCAGTTGGAGGCAGCAACGCTACTGAATATGAGTTGCTGGAAACTGAAAGAAGGGAAAGTTCTCTTGCACTCGGGTCCTGCTTGCAGGCTTCCCATTCAGGTATCTCATTGGCCACTGTGAGGACAGGATGCTGGACTAGATGGGCCATTGGCCTGATCCAGCAAAGCTCTTCCAATGTTCTTATGATGGTTATGTGCACGTGCGGGGAGCATGGCCAGTGTGCCCAGCGGTGATAAGAGGCTTTCTCATGGGAGCGCAGGGAGAAAACAGAAGCAAAGCAATTGCCACAGAAGTTATCACAAAAATAGAACAGATAAGTTTTTGAATAGCACAGCACCCAGAAAGGAAAAGACAGTATGAAAATGCACAGTGAGGTTCAGACTTTCGAACGAGACGGCAAGGTTTTCATTAAGCGGCAAACGAATAAAGTCTACAGAGCTGTTAGCACAGTGGAGAAGAACCGGGTCGATCTTAAATTAAATCTGATAGAGCCTGCACTTTAGCAACTGCAGTTAAATGCGGGTGTCTAATGTTCTGTTAGACCGAGTGTCAAAGATAAGGGCCATTTGCAATGACAATAAAAAGGGGGATGTTTGGTTAGCGGCAAAACAGATATATTTTTTCTCCTTTTTGTCCTTGGACATAAATGCAACTGGACTGGTACAATGGAGAGAATGTGGCGAGGAGAAAAAAACCCAGCGATGGTCATTGTACAATGGTGCTATTATGGGTTAATTGGTGTTAACTTGTAGGCAGAAAGCGTGGCCAGATGTTAATCACTGAAAGATAACTTGCTGGGAACCATCTTTTCTGAAGAGGTGGCAACTTTCCCTAAAAACTCTGCCTGTAACCTCCCATATGTCATAAAGCCACTCTGTGATGAGAATAGTGACACTCTGCACATGCTCAGTGTTGTGTTTTCTTTACTACTTATGATCATAGCAGAATGTTAGCAAACACAGCGGAATGTTAGCAAATGCTCTCTGAACTCCCAACTTATGGGCTCACAATAAATAAATAAATTCCTACTCAGCCTTCAGATGGGCAACTAGCAAAGCCCATACTGCATAGGGAGGGAGGGAAGGCACTTCAAGGAACAGAAGGAAGCGTTTGGGGAGGTGTAGGCTTAAAGGGATGTGGGTGGGGCTGTGGGTAAAACCACAGAGCCTAAGGCTTGCCGATCAGAAGGTCGGCGGTTCGAATCCCCACGACAGGGTGAGCTCCCGTTGCTCGGTCCCAGCTCCTGCCAACCTAGCAGTTCGAAAGCACGTCAAAGTGCAAGTAGATAAATAGGTACCGCTACAGCCGGAAGGTAAACGGCATTTCCGTGTGCTGCTCTGGTTCGCCAGAAACGGCTTTGTCATGCTGGCCACATTACCCGGAAGCTGTCTGCGGACAAACGCCGGCTCCCTCGGCCTATAGAGCGAGATGAGCGCCGCAACCCCAGAGTTGGACATGACTGGACCTGATGGTCAGGGGACCCTTTACCTTTACCTTTTAGGCTTAAAGGGACACGGGTGGGGCTGTGGGTTAAACCACAGAGCCTAGGGTTTGCCGATCAGAAGGTCGGCAGTTCGAATCCCCGTGACAGGGTGAGCTCCCGTTGCTCAGTCCCAGCTCCTGCCAACCTAGCAGTTCGAAAGCACATCAAAGTGCAAGTAGATAAATAGGTACCGCTACAGCGGGAAGGTAAACATCATTTCCGTGTGCTGCTCTGGTTTGCCAGAAGCGGATTAGTCATGCTGGCCACATGACCTGGAAGCTGTACGCCGGCTCCCTCAGCCAATAACGCGAGAGGAGTGCCGCAACCCCAGAGTCAGTCACGACTGGACCTAATGGTCAGCGGTCCCTTTACCTTTAGGCTTAAATAGCCATGGTCTCCTCTTCTTCCCAATTGGCTCTAACAATCCACCTGACTGCTCCCAACTCCTCCCCTGGACATAACCACCTGAATCTCCCTGGGAGGGGTGTGGCAAATTCACTCCCACACCAGTGGGTGGGAGTGACATTTATCTGCAGACTTCTCTGGATTCAACATCATTCTGTCAGAGAGATGAGGCAAGAAGAAAGCCTCTCTTTGGGCTACTGCAACAATCCTAAGAGCTACAGCCACTGCAGATTTCCTGTCAGTGTTGTGTGATGGATGGTAAAAGATAGTTTCAAGCACTGGGAGTGATTTTTCTAGATGCTCAAGGAGAAACTGCCCCAAAGGAACTGGAAGGTGAGCTGGACCAAATGCACTTAAAAATCCGCAAATGTGGAAATAGCAAAGGCTGTAATTGGATGCAAAGATGCAAAAGGAGGTCACACCGTGAAAGCCAAATCCTTAGGAGAAGGATGGAAAGAAATGGGATTGCAAAGCACAAAGAGGGCTGTGGATGAGCCCAAGTGCGTAGCCAAAAATCTACAAGAATAATTAAAAGAAATGGAGATGAAGGCGCCTCTTAATTCACTGGTGCAAGGACTTCAGTTCGGGGGAGTTTTTAATAGACTCAGTGGTGGCTTAAGAAGATCAAGAATATCTGAGCAGGCTAAGGATTCTGATAGCAACAATGGGCGAGAGTTTCTTGGCTGTGGCATCCTATAGGGGGAAAGGAAATGGAACTGGACGGCCTGCTACTTCAACCATTAGCATGATTCAAAAAAGCCTTTGAACCGGGCTATGAAAAGAGAGTGGAGGAGCTATTCATGGCAAATGGTTTCCTATCAAGCAGTATTTTAATTATAAAAATTGCCCCTCCAGCCTGAACACCCTCACACAATGCAGTTGAATTACCTTTCAGGAGAGATGGCTTTGGCCATCAACCATTGAGCCTCTACGTCATTTTTCTCCCCTATCTTTCTTTACACTCTCTAATCCCTGCTTATTGCTTAATCAATATAAAAATCCATGTTTTTTATTATTTAAAATGCTCTCTGTGCTATGGATATATTGTCTCTTTGTGTTTGGTAGAGAAACTGAAAATGCTGCAGTCCTTGCTCATGTACAGCCCATACAGATTTTATTGCTACGGGGAAGGGGGGGAAAAAAGGAATATTTATTTTTGATGCTGATGATTCTGAAATTCCCTTCATCCAGGGCTGGCCAGTCTGAGGCAAAGGAAAAGTTTTGTTTGGTTTATATGATTCTATGATTAGTTTATTTATTCATTGCATGTACACTCCACCTTTTTCTCCCAGGAACCCAAAGAGGCACACATAGGCTTGCTTGGGAGTGGTTGGTCCGAGGTCACCCATTGAGCTTTATGGCTGAGGAGGGATTTGAACCCTGGTCCTAGCCTGACATTCTAACCACTACACCAGACTGGCTGTCACCACAGATGGAACCCTTCCTCCCTACTATGTATAAAAATCAACCAGATCGCACATTGAATCTTACTTCAATACTGGTGATGGGATGGAGCCCTCCACCATTGTGACATAAGAACATAGGGAGCTGCCTTAGAGTAACTGGCAGAAACTCTCCAGGGTTTCATAAAGCTCTACCTGCAGATGCTGGGGATCGAAACTGGGACGTTCTGCATTCAATGCAGATGAAGATACAGCCGTTCCCCAAGCTAGCTTAGGTAGCAAAAGACAGGCTGTTATGGCACACACAGCTCTGACCATTTCCCCCCACCCACCGCTCCCCAGTGATTCCCACCCTCCACCAGCACCTGGCACCTAAGAACATAAGAAGCTTATGCTGGATCTAATCCATCTAGTCCTGTTCTCATGAACCCAAGCATAAGAGCAAGTGTCATCCAGAAGCATTTACTGACGCCAAACATGGAGACGGAGGATAGCCATCAGGGGTAGTAGCCACCAGTAGCCATCTCCTTCGTGATTTTGTCCAATCCTCTTTTAAAGTCGCCCATGTTGGTGGCCCTTGTGGGAGTGAGTTCCGCAGCTGAACTGTGCATTGCTCTTTCAGCTGCATTAGTTCATAAGTGCCTTGATCAAACGTTGCAAAGGAGGGAATTTTTTTAAAAATGTGATTGTACCCATAGCTGTATCAAGATCCGTTTGATACAAAGCTTTATCAATGTGCAAGAAGTCCTGTGCACAGCAGGAAAATGCCCTACAAAAAGATCCTGGATGCAATTATGCCTAGGATCACACCAAGATGTATTTTGCTTGCCCACCAGAGACCCAGAAGGTGTGAAGATATAAATGAACCGAAAGCAAATTCTGCGTGCTTTAATCCCATTAAGAGAGGAACAGATGAACCTGTAGCCCAAGTCCAAACTGGAATCTCCTGGCTACTTCCAAGGCTACAAGATCATACCCTCCAACATTTCTCCAATGAAAATAGGGACATCCTAAGCCAGGAAAAGTGGAACATTCCAGGATCAAATCAGAAACTGGGATGGCTTCTCTAAATCAGGAATGTCCCAGGAAAATAGGGGCACTTGGAGAGTCTGCAAGATGATATTGCAAGAGTGATCATTGATGCCTTTTATCACATGTAATTTGGACATCAGTAGGTCACTAGTTAGAAGACCCTGTGTGCTATTTTCCTGCTACAAGACAGAACAGGATAACCAGAAGTCTCCTGGGCACCTGATCACCATCCTTTATGTCTGATCGGAGGCTTGCCTGCAGCGCTTTCAATTCTGTAATGGTTTTTGTGTAGCAACCTCTGAGCTCATTACTTTGGTCAAATTGCTTTATATACTATAATGTGGTGGGTTGGAGCCTAGAGAGACGTGGACCCCAAACAGTGTTTTAATACCAGATCATAAAATATTTAGACCATGATGCATGACTTTAAAAATGCTTAGGGATGTAAAACTTTTCCCCACCCCCTTTGCACTCGCGTTTGCGCACACACACGCACACACACACAGAGAGAGAAGAGGTGAAAAAAAAATTACTCTCCCATTAAGGCACTGATTTAATAGAGTTTTCATTACAGCGTATTTACTCTGTGATAATCAATTACCTCCTGCGAATTAAAATATAAATTAGGTTGTCTAGGAAGGGAAAAGGAAGCCTTAAATCAATTGGTTCTAGCTGAGCATTAATACAAATTTTACACTAGCGGTTCCCTTAATGCCCAAACGAAAGTGTGGTGGTAGAACTTAAATAGCGTTTGCCTTCCTCTTTCTCCACCTCTCCACTGCTTTCATTTGATTTCCACCCTCTCTGCCCACCCCAGCCCTGCTTTGCCAGAACAAATGTAACCTTTCTTTAAAAGTTCTTTATGGCGTGACATTACACATGGGCAGATGCTCCTATGAGATCATGAAATATCTGGGCAGTGAGCATGCAGGAAGGCTTATTCTTCAGAGTCAGGCCAGGCGGCAGCTGCTTTGCTGCTCATATTTCAAACTGGCAGCCCTGAGTTAGGTTAGAAAATGCATTTGCAGATGGGGGAGGATATAGATTATCATCATTTAGAAAAATGTCGTGAGACAAAGAAATGGGCTGGTAACGTAAAAAGATAAAGAGCATAGGAAGAGCCCTGCAAGATCAGGCAATGGCCTATCTAGGCCTCCACCCTGTTCTCACAGTGGCTGACCAGAAGCCCTTATAAAAACTAGCAAGCAGAGCCCAAGCACGAGCTCTTTCCCCTCCTGTAGTTCAGAAGCATTACTGCCTCCAACCATGGCAGCAGAGCGATCACAAATGATAGCTTTCTCCACCATGAATCTGTCTTTTAAGCCATCTAAGTTGGTGGCCATCATAGTTTCCTGTGGGAGAGAGTTCCACAGTTTAACTGTTTGCCATGTTAAGTTGGGTAAGAGTTGCTGAAAAGGCAGCTCCCCCGTTAGGGATATTTTATATGAGACTGCTTTATCAGGCCTTTGGTTCAATACAAGGTATTGGGAAGAGGCCTTTCTAAGCCCTTTTACCCACAGTCCTTTGCAATACAGACAAGGGAACACAGGATGGGCGAATCTGTCAATTTCAGTTTCTCCTTTTTCCAGTCTTCAACTCAGTTCTCCACATTTCCACATCAGCTTATGAGGATGAGTTTATGGAACCAAAGGAGCGGTGGCCTGAAAAGGTTTGGGAACCAGTGATTTAAATAAATGAATAAGGCGAAAGGGGAAGCCCCATCTGAACCTCGTCCAAGATTATAGGGACCACTCAAGAGCTTATAACCCACCAACTCTGGAGAATCCTGTCAGGAGTGAACATGGACCACTGGTACCAAATCGTATGGGAAACAGCCTTACTAGAAAAGCTAACTAACAGGCTGAAACTGACATGGGGACAAATAGAAGAGGATGCCTTCACCCCAGTATGGCTCCCCCTTTAGCCCAACAAGACAACAACAAGAACCCAATGACAGCATACGAATCAATCTGGCTAACTTGACCCAACGACACACACACACACACACACACACACACACACACACACACACCCCTCACTGCAGTCAACTAAACACAACCAACCACGCTCTGGACCCCACACCCAACCTCTCTCATTACCAAGGAAATATAAAAAACAAACAAACAAATAGAAAGAGAACCTTTCCAAATGACGCTGACACAAAAACCCCACATACACACTAATTATAAGAATATAAGTTTACCATTTCTTCCCCCCTCCCCTCTTTTCTTCTTCGCCAACCTTATTCTGTATACAAGACTAATGTCTCACATCACATGCAACTGGTATACAGAAAAGGCTTTACAACCTAAGAAAAGAGACAATGCACATACTTTTGTAAACCAAGAAAATCTTTAATAAAAACAAGATTTTAACAAAGAAATGAACAAGCAGAGAGGTCCCTTTAATGTACGTCCTTCAAAATATCGACCGTTCAAACAGTTATAGGCACATGCCTATAAAAAGGTAGGCGCTTCAACACATACATGGTGTCTGAGCCACCCACCCATCCACATAATTAAAACAAGACAATGCTTAATGGAAAAGCTATTAGTGAACATTTCACCAAGTATCTCCTGCAGAGCTTTTCCTCTACATATAAACAGTCATCAAAGAGTAAACGATAAAATAAAGTGCCCGCTGGCTGCTATAAATCAAAACTACAGTCTTCACCTACAGTAACACTACGCCAGGCCAATACGGTAGAGGCAAAAATCTATAACTGCAGCAATGATAAAGTATCAAGTGCTTCTGCCCTTTGCTCTGAGGCCCGAGTACATGATCTATTATTTAAATGTACAGTAAGCACTAAAAGTAATCAATACTTCACAAGTCTCCAGTTTTCATCATGTTTGATCAACACCAGAGGTTTAAGGAGGACAGCTCGTGATGCATGCCGCTGTGATCATTCCCCCCTGATTTTACATGTAGTGTTTATAACATTCTGGGCATGATCTCCAGCTGAACTGGGTTATTGAACTGGGTTATATTTGCAAACATGACGCCAGGAAGCAGAGAATTCAATTCTTTGCAAAGACGAGGAAGCATATCTTAAAAGGCACCAACAAGGAATCCCTCTGCTGTTCAAATGGGTAGCTGACCTGACTGTAGGAATAGAGGAGCATAGTTTGGTCTGCATTTTGAAGCAAACTAACCTACTTCAAACTAATCTCAAAAAGAAGAGCCTGCTGGTTCAGGCCAAAGATCCATCTAGCCTAGCACCCTGTCCTCACAGTGGCCAAGCGAGATGCCCCTGGGAAACCCACAAGCAAGACCTGACTGCAACAGCACTCCTCCCCTGTGGTTTCCAGAGACTGGTTTTCAAAAGCATGCTGCCTCCAGCAGCTGAGATAGAACATAGCAATTGTTGTCTAATTCTCTTTTAAAGCCATCTAGCCTGGTGGCCATCACTGCCTTCTGTGGGAGCGAGTTCCAAAGAAGTGTTTTCTCAGGTTCGGTCCATGACCAGATGCCTCTGGGGAACCCACACTAAGTATATACTAAGTATACACTAAGTACACTAAATTTTAGATAGTACACTAAGATAGTATAGAGTAGACCAGGGTTCCCCCTAAACTAAGGCCTGGGGGCTGAATGCGGCCCAATTGCCTTCTAAATCCAGCCCATGGACGGTCCGGGAATCAGCATGTCTTTACATGAGTAGAATGTGTTCTTTTATTTAAAATGCATCTCTGGGTTATTTGTGGGGCATAGGAATTCATTCATATATTTTTTTTTCAAAATATAGTCCGCCCCCCCCCCAAGGTCTGAGGGACAGTGGACCGACCCCCTGCTGAAAAAGTTTGCTGACCCCTGGAGTAGACCCACAAGCAGGACCAGAGCAAAACACCAGCCTCTCCTGTTGCAGTTTCCAACAACTGGTATTTAGAGATGAACCAATCTGGGGAAGGGTCATGGCTAAGTGGTAAAGCATCTGTCCTGCATGCAGAAGGACCCAGGTTCAGTCTCCAGCATCTCAAGGTTGGACCTGGAAATAACCCTGCCTGAAACCTTGGAGAGCTGCTGCCAGTTAGTGTAAACCAGGCATAGGCGAACTCTGCCTTCCGGATGTTTTGGGACTACAACTCCCATCATCCCTAGCTAAAAGGACCAATGGTCAGGGATGATGGGAATTGTAGTCCCAAAACATCTGGAGGGCAGAGCTTGCCTATGCCTGGTGTAAACAATGTCAACTCTAGATGGACCCATGGTCTGACTTAGTATAAAGTTGCATCTTATGTTTCTATGTTAGTTTTGGTTTTACTTTCCCATTTCCCACCCCAAGCATTAAGTTCAGTTTGCAACATTTGTTCGTACGTACATCAGTTTGCCTTTTTTTTTTTTAAAAAAAAAAGTCATCTGAAAAATTCATTGGAGTTTTAGTGCATCTTTATCCTAATGTATGCATTTGTAAGCTATTTTGTCTAAGATACACATTTTTGTAACCAATAAACCCCAATTTATTTAGCAAGATTTATACACCGCACCATCAAAAGAATAATAATCTCTAAGCAGTTTACATAACAGCATTAAATATCCACTAAAAATGATAAAACAGGCTTTAAAACGACAGGCAATAAAATGATCAAAATAGAGATATTAATGCAATGCATTTTGCATGAAATTTTCACCAATATATGCAGTTTATGCGTGTTCCCCCTGCTATAAGCATTCATACGAAAAAATAAAATTCTTATTGGACATTGTGAAATTAGGAAGAGTGCGAATTTTGAAGGATAGCTGTGTTTGGGTTCACATATTGTTTGGGGGAGGTAAATTAGGCAAGCCCACTTTAAAATGCAACCTGAATATTGCCCCCATCACCACCTGAACCTCATCCATCATCACTTTGGGGTGTGTGAGTGTTTCTCCTTGCCATAAAGCGCTACAGCGTGACAGTGAAGATGTTCATGGCCTCAGAATGATAGGGAATTATTGGAAGACTCTACATTTTTTAAGAGTGTTTAAATCTTTCAGTACCTACTTCAGAATCGGACGGCCGCAGCTCTTCCAAAGTTGTGATTCACTTCAGTAATTTTTAAATCACTATATACATTACAGGCCGAAGACTCCCGATTGCTTTCTGACTAAATTGCTTATAAAATATGAAGCTGCGGTCATAAGTCTTACTATAGGGAAGGCATGCACGAAATGGGTGCATGGGAAAAGCAGGCTGCCTGCTTGGATGATACCGTGGGTGCTTGTCAGGGGAGAGGCAGTGAGCTTGCCGTGCCATACCCTCCTCTTGTCTGAGATGCTCTGGTACTCCTCACACTTATAAGAACTGAACTGAACTGAACGGAATTTATTCTTACGGTCACAGACCAGCTTACCACTTATAAGATCTTGCGTTGCCAATGTCTAGAAAAAACAGCCTTGCTGGATCAGGCCAATGGCACATTGAATCATAGAATCATAGAGTTGGAAGAGACCACAAGGGCCATCCAGTCCAACCCCCTGCCAAGCAGGAAACACCATCAAAGCATTCTTGACATATGGCTGTCAAGCCTCTGCTTAAAGACCTCCAAAGAAGGAGACTCCACCACACTCCTTGGTAGCAAATTCCACTGCCGAACAGCTCTTACTGTCAGGAAGTTCTTCCTAATATTTAGGTGGAATCTTCTTTCTTGAAGTTTGAATCCATTGCTCCGTGTCCGCTTCTCTGGAGCAGCAGAAAACAACCTTTCTCCCTCCTCTATATGACATCCTTTTATATATTTGAAAATGGCTATCATATCACCCCTTAACCTTCTCTTCTCTAGGCTAAACATACCCAGCTCCCTAAGCCGTTCCTCATAAGGCATCGTTTCCAGGCCTTTGACCATTTTGGTTGCCCTCTTCTGGACACGTTCCAGCTTGTCAGTATCCTTCTTGAACTGTGGTGCCCAGAACTGGACACAGTATCCCAGGTGAGGTCTGACCAGAGCAGAATACAGTGGTACTATTACTTCTCTAGATCTAGATGCTATACTCATTGTTCTCACAGTGGCCAACCAGGGGCCTGTGAGAAACTTGCCACCATTACCCAAGCGCCAGAGCACTCTACCCTCCTGCGAGCTTCCAGAATATATGAATGTATATATTATTTGATTCATACACCTTTACCACCCAAATTGGCTGCTGAGCAGTTTTACAGACCATAAAAAACCAGTTAGCCAAATTGCAATAGGAGGAGTGCTTCATTGGTCCACCCACTTTGGGTTCTGGTCCCACCCACCACTGGTATGTGGCCCTGAGAAAGTTGCCCAGAAGTGAATGCGGCCCTGCATAATACTTCTATGTTTTCCTCCGTAGCAAAGGTGTTCGGACTCCTTGGTTATTCTTATGTAGACTTTCTAGAGTTTATCAGCTTGAATTGTCCTGCCGGATGTTTGTTCTTTTGCAGAGTATGAACAAAAGAATTAAATTTTCAGAAATGAAATTCAGCAAAATGAAATCATGCTCAGTTGCACTTTCATATTTTCCATAAGTTATACTTCACCCCTTCACCCCCCCCTTACTTCCTTCTCCTTCTTTAGATTAGGAAAGCTCTCCGCATCTGACAACCACAAACACTGGGAATATATCTATCTATCCTGGGGACACCTTTAATTAAGTTCAAATCCTGAAGAGCTTAGTTGTCGCTCAAGCAAAACTTTTGATTGAAAGCAGGGGAATTTTTTCTTTGCCAGGGAATGAACAGCTAAGACATTCAGGATGTGGTCCAATAATTTTTTTATTTTAAAAAATATTCAGGGTGAAGTGTTTGGGGCCCAGCTTTCCTCAGTGCTGAAGAAGTTTCTGAGGCAGACTTATAGAATATGAATCCTCACGTGTTCCTTTAAGTATTTTAAGATACCCAGTGCCAGAGCAAGAGTTGCATCAGTTCCCCTGAGCAGATGCAGAATACGTCTCCTTCATCCCTGAGTAGCTGCAGCTCACTTCTAGGGTTAGGACGTAGGTCTTCAGATCAAGCAGTGAATGTTTCAAGCAAATGAAGAAATCAGGATCTGAGATCCTGTGCCAGGCTCACACCAGCTGTGTGTGGTATGGGCCGGCCTAGCCCATGAGGGAAGGCAGAGTAAAAGAAAGTTGGGATGACTTGTAGGCATTTTAGCCTGGCCTCTTTCTAATGAACAGCCAGACTTAGGACATCTGTTTATCTCCTGGCCTGTTCCAGACCAACTTGAGACTCCAGCAATGCGACTCTCAAGGGTGGCCCAAGATGTTTCAGTGCCTAAGGTGAAATGTCCCTGCCACCCTCATGATGGGGTGGGGGGTGGGCATTCGGCTCTGCAAGGAGAAGCCCTTGTTAAGCCCCACTGGCCTACTGGAAAGGAGGGGGGCTTCCAAAAGCACTTCTTAAGATGAAGCCCTTTCCGAGCTCCCTTCCCACCTGGTGGCAAAGCTGGGAGGCAGAACGCAGAGCGCTCTGCTGGTGCCAAAGCCTCCCTCACATGAGTTGCTTCTGCAGTGGCTGTGGGGCAGATGGGGTGCTCGTGGGTCCTAGCCCAACACGCTAGCCACTACTCCACACTGGCTCTCACGCGTCTAACCACTCACGCTTCTAACCACCACTCTGGCACTGGAATGCTGGGAGGAGGTTGGGATATTGGAACAGTGGAACAGAGTGCTTGGAACTAGGCTTCATAAATATAGGAGCACAAGACGGAGGCTGAGCATCCCTCATTCACCTTCAGGTGCAAAATGAAAGCATGCATGATGCTTACCATTCTGCATACCACAGAACCGCAGTAAATGGAAGTAATTTATTATTGAAAGACCCGGTGTGTTGCAAGTTCACTGGGTGATCGTTTGACATTTGGGTACAGCGTGGGATATAATGAGCTGAAACAAGGGGTAGTAATTCCAGCGGTATCATAAACAACTTTGCTCATTTGGCAGAATGCGTACAGATTGGCCCGGCTGTATATACTGAGGCACAAAGGGAACAGAAGGCAGCGACAATTGATTCTGATATTTCATTCCCTTTTTTTATATATATAAAAAACCCACCCGAAGTTTTAAAGATGCATTCATAAGCAAGGAGTCTTTGCAATAGGACTATTTTTTCCACCACATGAATATCTGAAGTGCTGCTTCTTCTTTTTGGACAAAAAAGGAGAGACTGAGCTGTTTTCAGCTTTCCTAAGAAATAAAAGCAGCATGTGTCAATTGGGGTGTTGCAATCACTATGAATATTTATTGATTGAACTGCTTGGGCTTGATATTGACAAGCCAATCAATGCATGTATAAAAACTCCCTTTGTCTGCATTCATCCAACAGTTGGAAGGCAGCGACTGGAAATGAGGAAAGCACCTGGGTTTTATTCATGACCTCATCATGGAATTATTGTGTGGTAGGAGGAAAATTACAAACTCTGATCCTGGGTTTGCCAGAATGAAATGGAGGCCTTCTGAATGGATCCTTTGGAGGGAAGATGTTTCCAAGTGTTTTTTTTTTTGCTCCTGAGCTGACAGATAAAATGGTGAAAAGGGTTGGCTGTGGTGGTGGAGGAGAAAGCTCTTCATCTGCTTTTATAACTTGCAAAGTCATGTGCCTCTTTCTGTAGGAGCCCCTCACCTATTCAGCTATTCAGCAATGACAACTTCAGCATCATATTCGATCACTAGGAATGCAGACCACTGAAACAGCCACATCCATTGCTCTGCCCAATTCTTGTTGTTGCTGTTTTTGTTGCTTCAGGCTAGCTGCACACACAACTGGTGTGCGGCCACTGAAAGCTTGCTTGTGAGGGAATGTGACCTTCAAGCTGAAACATATTCCCTGCCCTTGGTCTAAAAGAATGGAGAGTGCTAAAGCAGGTACGAGGGCTTGGGAGAGTAGAATGGTAAAATGTGGCACCCAAATTACATTAAAAAACATTGCTAGGCAAATCTCCCTGGGGAAAGCATTGCAAAGCTGGGGTGCAAAAATAGGGAATTGCCTTTTCCTGGTCATGTCAGAAGACGAGTGGCCTTGGGAATGGGATTTGAACAGAGATGAGCAAATTGTCAATTCCCAGTTCATTTTCTTCATTTTGCCAATCTTAAATTCAGTCCTCTACCTTTCCACATGAGTTTTTGCATCAGTACTGCTGAAAAATCACCAGCATTTTCACTGCAAATTCCACATGATTGCAAAACCATTTCCCCCAATATACTGCATTTTGTATATTAGTTTCAAGAACAGAGGCATTCATATGCAGACTTCAGACCAGGCATCCCCAAACTGCGGCCCTCCAGATGTTTTGACCTACAACTCCCATTATCCCTAGCTAACAGGACCAGTGGTCAGGGATGATGGGAATTGTAGTCCAAAACATCTGGAGGGCTGAAGTTTGGGCTGAAGTGTGCCTGCTTTAGACACACACAGAGAGACACTTGGTCTGGAAAACTGGATTGCAAAATTCACATAAGGGCACATTTCAAAGGATGGTTGTGTTTCAGTTTGCAATTTGTTTCAGAAAGTGTAAATTGGCTAAGTTCACTTTTAAATGTGGACTGCATTGAATTTCTACCCCATCCCTACTTCTCAGGATGCACTTCAGACTTAGCATTGTGTTATAGGTAAGAATGGGTGAATCTGTCAATTTCAGTTTTTGCTCATTCTCCAAATCTTCAGTTCACAACATCAGTCTGCAATTTATCTATGTATGTATAGATTATTATTATTTTTTAAGAAAAGTTCTCATGAATATTCACCTGCCCTTTAGCATGAATTTCTCCTAATACACACAATTTTGTTTGCAATTTTATCAAATATGCACATTTTTGCAAAGCCATTTCCATTTATATATTACATATCTTTGTGTTGATTTTACCAATCTATGCATTTTAATCTGTGCTTCATCCTAGTACAGTGGTATCTTGGGTTGCAGACCCAATCCATTTCGGGGTGCCGTTCGCACCCCGAAAAGTCTGCAACCCGAGCGGCGATAGAGCACATGCGCGAAAGTGCAATAGAGTGCTTCTGCACATGCGTGAAGTGCACAGAATGCTTCTGCACATGTGCGCACTGCGAACCTGGAAGTAAGCACTTCCGGGTCCTCCGCATTCGCAACCCAGAAAAACGCAACCCGCAGCAGACGCAACATGAGGTATGGCTGTATATACATTTTTGTAAACATTGCTTGGGTGAGGGTCAGGATTGTGAAATCTGAAGGGCGGCTGTGTTTCAATTTGCATATTGTTTAATAAAGTGCAAATTAGGTGAGTTCACTTCTGAATCTGAACTGAATCACATTTCTCTCCTAGTCCCTACTGACGTGTACCTGTTGTCGTTGATGATGAAAATAATGTAGAAGTAGTAACAGGATCAAATTTAGAGAGACAGTGGTGGTGCAGTGGTTAGAGAGCCAAACTAGAACATGGAAAACACCAGGATTCAATTCACCGCATGGTCTTGAAGCTCAACGGCCGCTCACCATCTCTCAGCCTAACCTACCTCACAGGGCTGTTGTGAGGGAGTAAATGAGACGGGCAGAATCATGTACACCTCCTTGAGCTCCTTGGAGAAAAAGAGATGGAATATGAATGCAATAAAAGAAAATAAATATTGCAACAATGCTGCTCAGAACCAGACTTCACAAACGATGAAAAGGGAAAATGAATAGAAAATTATATCAGCAAGTGTAGTTGAAAAAATACACACTCCCCCCCCCCCCACTCCCATATAATATCAAAACTGTGATGGGAGTCCAGGTGTACTTGCCGAAGAATTTTCCTAACACTGCAATCAAGACAGGACATTTGATTTACATACTTCTATGATTATATTCATTTTCAGCATGAGGGCAAAAGGAAGGGGGGGGGGAGTTATCAGAAGAACTGAAACCATCTCCAAGCACATCCTTTCCCTCTAAGTGTATTGAAGGGCTTGTAATAAAATTTCTAAGCAGATGTTCCATTTTCTTTATAATTTTTTCCCGTCCTGGAAATGCCCCCTTGGAGCCAACCTAGAAT
Organism: Zootoca vivipara; assembly: GCF_963506605.1. Lineage (NCBI taxonomy): Eukaryota > Metazoa > Chordata > Lepidosauria > Squamata > Lacertidae > Zootoca > Zootoca vivipara. The sequence continues at coordinate 68,923,160 of NC_083281.1, forward strand.
GCAGCACAGTGGCATGTAAATACATAAACCGGTTGAATTAACTGTTTTGGGTTGTTAAGACCAAGTAAAAGAGATCAAGGAAACTCACCGACTGCAGCTCATTTCTGGTTTGACCTCCAAGACCAATCCTCCCCGGAAAAGGTGTTACCGCTCAAAGGGAGCTGCATGTAAAGAGCTCATATTTTCTTTCTGCATGACCTGCCTTTGGCCTCCATGGCTTTGATCTGCTAACATTATATTTAATACCAGCTCAGGTGTTTTTATAAAGGTGCTGGCAAGGTTGCTTGTGGTGATCAAGGGTAAAATAGAAAAACATATTTGTCAAACAGCGGAAAATAGTGGGATGCATCAATTTTTTTTAGAACAGAATAGTAACTTTGGCAGTAGAAAAACAGGGCGACAAAAAACTCACACATCTTTCAGTCTGTGCTTCAAAGACAACCTTCTTTTTCTATGGGGTAGCAGAGCATGAAGGACATTTCTTAAGTCAAAGGAAAACCACAGTACATCTTGATATGTGGTTCTGTGCAAAATGCATTTGACTGAGATACAGATTTGCATTTACATATGGATACCAGCCAGCCATGGTATTCCTGGGTATCTTCATAGCTCAGCCTCAATTTCTCATGTGATTCAAATCATTGTGATCTGCCTCAGAGACTCATTGTTGAGATGGCATAAAGCACTTCTCAAAGTACCAAGATTCCTTTATTTATACAAATAATATATGGAGTTCTTTTGTGTTTGGATTGGAACGTGCAGGTGCTTGCTTTCACACTGCAACTATGTTGTAATACTGGTAATTTGACACTAGGTGTCACTACAGGACTGGGGGGAGAATAGGGAGCATGCCTTCATTAACTTAAAAATGGAAAGCGTAATGCTGGTGGTCAACAAAAGAGGTTTAAAGACTGTCTCAATGAAAATCTAAAAAAAAAAGTAGTATAAACACTGACAACTGGGAAACACTGGCCTGCGAGCACTCCAGTTGGAGAACAGCCTTCACCAAAGGTGTCGTAGACTTTGAAGACGCTCGAACACAGAACGCAAGGGAGAAATGTGCTAAGAGGAAGGCCCGCTTGGCAAATCCACACCGTGATCAACTCCCGCCCGGAAATCAATGTCCCCACTGTGGAAGGACATGTGGATCCAGAATTGGCCTCCACAGTCACCTACGGACTCATTGTTAAAACCATGTTTATGGAAGACAATCTTACTCGGCTATGAATGATTGCCAAAGAAGAAGAAGAAGAAGAAAAATGCATCATGGCTATTCTTATTTTGCCCCAAATAAGTGCGAGCAGCATGCCTCAGTACTAGTTGCTGAGGATAATAAATAGACTCAGGTCCTGCTGGGGCCTTGCCATAGGCATCTAGTTGGTCACTGTGAGAAGAGGACTAGACTGGCCTTTGTCGTTATCCAGAAGGGCTTTTATTATGTTCATATGACTGAGATCAATTGAATGGGTCTTTCCTGCCCAAACACTTCCTTCCTGTTGTAACCTGATCATTCACTTATCACACTTTTTAATGTATTATATTTCTGTTTCAGAATCTGAAGAGGTGACATACATGTCCTCTTCAATTATTCCCACACTAACCTTGTGAGGCAGGTTTGATTCAGAGTTCAGGAGCAGGCCCAATATCACCTAGGGAGCTCCATGGCTCAGTGGATAATTGAATCTTTGAGTCCAACATTCAAACCACACTGGCATATGATGTGATTGTACTGTCCACATAATAAGGGTTTTACCTTTCTGGGCAAATTTTCCTAGGCTGCAACAGTTTTTAAAAAGTTGCTTTCATATACCACTCCACTAGTTTTAGCACTGTGGTAGCCTTGGCAAACCATGTGCCCAGAAAAGCAAAAGCCTTAATTTGCCAATCAGAATCCTCAAAATACATGAAACATGGCTGCAAATAAAGGTCACAAAGTTAAAATGCTACCCAACTTGCATTTGCAAAATACAGCAGGCTGAACTTTACCATGTTTGACAGCGAGGCTGCAGCCAGAGCATTCCCCTTGCAAAGACTCCAGAGTTCTCTCTTAGCCATTAGCAATTACCAAGTAAGCTGCAGGAACATTGACGGCCGTCCCTCCAAGCGCTTCTATGGGCAAGAAGCTTCACTTAATGCTTGGTATAGTACATTAGGCACTTTCATGATTTATCCCACTAACTTGATTTTAATCATCATTGTCCTTAAAAGACTAGTGAGTGCTTTCTAATGCACTAGACAATGACTTACCATGACACCTGTATTTTTATAAATTAAATTTATTGGTAGCTTAAAAGCCAACAGCAATGGACTTCAAACAATAAAAGTCTTCAGCCAGCCCACTCTTTATTGCCACCTCCCTATTCATTACAATGGTAAATCTCAGAAGAGGGAGCTAGTAGAGTGACATGTGTGTATCAAGGTGAGATATTTTTGGAAGGACATAATGGTGCTGGATTAATTGGAGGCTGGTCCATTAGCGCAAATGGGGCACCTCTCCACCAGCACCTACCTCTCTGCTTTCATACATCCTACAACCAATTGGGGGGGGGTGGTGGAGGGGAGAATCTGCCTGTCATTGGCTTCCACTTCAGCTACTGTTGATCTCCCTGCCTTCCCACCCTATCAGTGGGCACCAGCCACAACAGACTAGTCCAATTTGGAGGAGTTCTTCTCAATATTGTATCATGGTGTTGATGAGATTACAGGATGGAGCTTGCCGCATAGTGAAACAGCAAGGCACATGCATACAGAAGGTCCCAAGTTTAATCCATAATAGCTTGCTGGATCAGTCCAATGGCCCATGTAGTCCAGAATCTTGTTCTTACAGTGGCTACACAGATGCCTGTGTCAAACCCACAGGCAGGACACAAGCCATAGGTGCCAACTCCCATATTGAAAAATCCGGGATCGGCACCGGAAGTCGCGCTGTGGCCATTTTGGAACAGGGCAGAGCAGCACGGGAAGTCGCTTCTACGCATGCTCTGCCCATTTCCAAAATGGCCGCAGCACCAGAAATCGCTTCTGCGCATGTCCAGAGACTCCAGACATGCGCAGAAGGAGCCTCCCCGGGCCGGTAAGAATCCGGGGGATTTACGGGTTTTTTTAAAAATCCGGGCTGCCAGCGGGAAACGACTGGAAAAACGGGGTTTCCCGGGGAATACGGGAGACTTGGCAGCTATGCCCAAGCACAAGAGCCCTCCCCCCCCAGTGTTTTCCAACAACTGGTATTCAGAAGCATTGCTGCCTCCAACTGTAGAGGCAGAGCATAGTCATCTCGATAGCCCTCTCCTCCATGAATTTGCCCAATCCTCCGCCGTCGATAGCCCTCTCCTCCATGAATTTGCCCAATCCTCTTTTAAAGCCATCCAAGTTGGTGGCCATCACTGGCTCCCATGTGAACGGCTTCCATAGTTTGTGCTGTGTGAAGAAGTACTTTTGCCTTTCCTGAATTTTCCAACATTCAACTGCCTTGGATGTCCACGGGTTTTAGTGTTGTGTGGCAATGTCCCTCCTTCCCCGTGAAAATGAGACACAAGACACAAATGAATAGATTTTAAGTGGGTGAAAAAGGCCAGAACTTTATTGATTACGGATGTTGAGCAGTATTGGCTTAGGCATTGGAACCTAACCGACTATATCCGACTCCAACCCGTGTTTTCCTTATTTCAAGGTGACAGTTGAATCTCCTGTGATGCAGACCTCCGTTCAGAAACTGCAGGTGAGTTCACTCCTGGGGATGACACTTTCATACCTTCTTCTGAATGAGCTGTCCATTGTCCCATGTTTCCTTTATTCAGCATGCAAACACACATGCCTGAAGCAACCTATTCAGTTCAAGGCAAATGCTAACTCTATTTTTACTTTCCCCCCCAAAATGAGAACCACTAGACCTTATGAACACAACTGGAAATAGACTTGGCCCTGAAAGCCCGCCTTTTGTGTGTGTCCTTTTATAACTCACCCTGACTCAAACACACAATTGAAAACAAGCTGGGTGCTCTCCAAGAGTCACCCTGCATAGAAAATTGCAGGATCTAATCTAGTGGTGAGGGAACCTCATTAAAACCAGAGAAGAAAGCAAGGAGAGTTGCTTTGCCCAGTGATTAATGCTCAACTTATTATACCGTCATGGTGCATAGGAGTGAAAGGCAGTAGCAGAGAAATGTTCCAGTCTGACGGTTGTATGTGTTGGTGGGGTGGAGGGCAGGATATGGCAGAAGGAAAATAGACAGGTCATTAAATTTCAGGGCTGAATTCACTGGTTCAAAAAAGGAAGGGAGTGGCAATCCACTTGCTATTTCTTATGCTGTGATGGTTATCACAATTGGGTCCTCTGGTCCTTATCTGGAAGCCTTTAGGTTAGGATGGGGCAAGTAGGCACATATTCTTTAACTGTGGTTCCTGCATTGCAAGGGGTTGTACTAGATGTCCCTTTTGATCCCTTCCAACTCAATGATCCTATGATAAAAGTAAAAATGGACATCTTTTATTTCAGCCCACTGATGCTGTGGTATAGTGTTTAGCTTTTGAGAGTCTGACAAGGGATTCATGGGTTCAAATCCCCACTTGGCCATAAAGTTTGCTTGGTGACATTGGGCCAATCATTGTCACTTAGCCTAACTTACCTCATGGGAGTTTTGAGGTAGGAGTTACACGTTTTTAGCTCATTGCTGATTCAAATTCATTTTTGAATGTTCTAACATCTTTATTGATGATTTTAATGTTTCATTTTTTGTTTTGTAAACTGCTTTCCTGTTTTGTTACAACCAAACGGTATACAGTGGTACCTCAAGTTTCAGACCCGATCTGTTCCGGGGTGCTGTTTGCACCCCGAAAAGTCCGCATCCCGAGCAGTGCTTTCGCATGCGCAAAAGCGCAATAGAGCACTTCTGCGCATGCACAGAACGCTTTTGCGCATGTGCGTGGCGAAACCCGGAAGTAAACACCTCCGGGTCTGCTGTGTTCATATCTTGAAAAAAACGCAAAAAGAAAACAAAGAAAACTCTAAAAGACAACCTTGCTTTTAAAAGGCAGGATTAGAACAACCCACTCACTTGAGGGTGCCACAGTTAATCTAAAGCCAAAGGCCTGGTGAAAAAGGAATATATTTGCCTTGGGCCTAAAGTCATGATTGCAACAGGTGACCCTTCTGTAAGTGGGGAGCCTCCACTGAAAAGTTCAATTCTCATGTTGCCAGTCTCCAGACTTCCCCTGGAAAGGGCCTCAGATTATGGTTTCAGGGTCCAAATTGGCTCATATGGGGAGAAGTGGTCCCTGGGGTATTGGTGTCCTTAGCTGTCTAAGGCTTTATAGGTCAAAGCCAGCCTAATACCACATCAATCTAGTTGGCCATCTAGCCTCATATTGTCTATTCTGACTGGCAGCAGCTCTCCTTGGTCTCAGTAGTAGCTCTGCACTACCTGACCCTTTTAACTGGCAATTTCAGTCATTGAACTTGTGATAAATATGTCATTCATCACTGGGCAATGGCCTTTCCCTGAAGGAGTGAACTGGGTCTCCAGACATGCCTAAATGGGGCATCCATACATTTCATACCTGGCTAAAATGGGGCTGCAGTATTGGAGGGAGTGGACAACAGGCATTCTCTAGACTAGACTGGTGCCCTCCTAACATTTTGAATCACAACTACCATCAGCCCCAGCCAGTGTGGGCAATGGTCAAGGGTGATGGATATTGTAGTCCAACCACATCTGGGGAGCACCAGGTTAGAGAAGATGGGGACAGGCTGCCATCGTTGCCTAGGATAATTTAGAACCAGGCCTCAATTGAAAGATCAAGTGCACAGAAAGTAAAACCAAGGAGCTAAAAACAGGTCCAAAAAGTCTCTTTCTTTCATTCTTCAATTCCCTACCTCTCAAGAGTCAATTTTGCTAATTCCTTCCTAGCCTAACGAAGGGAAATTCAAAGCTGCCAGATTACCACTCTTGCATTTTGAGAGAAGTGTAGCCGCTTTGAGTCAAATCAGTTACAGTACTTCAGTTTTAATTTTCTTGATCTTTAGCCAAGTAGTCCTGGACAGAGCACAAGTCTGCCATGGAATCTATTAATGGACTGCCTCGGTGAGCAATATTTAACAGGGAAAGAATGAAGCTGCCGTCCTCCTATTCATTAATACTTGACTTTTCCCTCTAGAGGAAGGAGCCCTGGTGCCCATCTGCATAGAAATATTGCGATTAGGAGCTAGGAAGGATCCTTAAAGATGGGGGAGAAAATGATAAGTTTGGCCTTAAAGAAATGTATGTCACTTTGGCTTCTCTCTAATTCACACCTTCCCTCCATCTTCAAGTCTTATAACTTTCTTTCAGATACTTATTAGCACTGAACTAGATTTTTATGTGAATTTGACTTTTGGTGCAAACCTTGCGCTTTCGGAAGGGCTTCTGCAAAAGGTGTTAGAGCCTGATAACTTTTAGACAATCAGTAAAAAGTGTCTTCATTCCAATGGTGCCGTGCCAACACACCCGTAAAGAAGACTCAAGAAACCATAACTGTGGTGGGAAAGATTATATGTATTCAAGTAAAACAACACAGAGGATTTGAATACAACCAAATAAGTATAATTAGCTGAATCAAAATATAGTCTGGGCAGGGAAGTTGCCTAATGTGGGAAGGATCAGGTCCCTCCTCACTTCTTGGCCTGTTTACAAGCTCCACCTGTGGCCCAGCAGCAAAGGATTAGGAGGAATTCTTCTTCCATTCTCTGAAAACCTTGGGGATGTGAACCTGACAAGCACACCATGGCCCTGCCAAGTCAGTATTCACCTTGGGTCCAACACCAAGCCAGTGTAGGCCAACCAAAGAGCCTCCTTAACCCAATAATGCCTTAAATATTTACCCCACCCGATCCGAACTTGTATTTTCTGCCCAAACTGAAAGCCATTCAAAACAGGAAAAAAATGCCACTCTAAGAACAGGACTCCCAGCAGCATGGAGTAGGTGAAAAGGGGGCACCCCAAGGCCAATCCGGGGGCTCCTCCAGGAATTCCTGCTCAGCCTCCAAACAGGCAAGTAGCAAATACCATAAGGCACAGGGAGGGAGGGCACTGCAAAGAAAAGTGTGAAATCTTTGGGGAACAGCTAACTTCCTCCCCATCCTGATTGGCTTGTTGACCCACCTGACTGTGAGGAGTAACAAGTAACCAAAGAGTTAACTGTGTTCTGTATAGCACCTGACCACTGAGGAAGATATCATGTTACAGAATGTACCAGAAGTGTTTCTGTATGTATCAGTTGGTTTCGTTTCTGCCTGGGAGACGGTCGCAAGATGTCTGCGCTCTCACCAGGTTGTTTGTTATTTTCCCTCTAGAATAAACTTAAGTAGTTATTAGAACACCTTGGACTCTGTGTGTTCTTAAGAGGCTTTTTATCCAACGGCTATACAAGCTTTCGCTGTGTGAGAAGAAGAAGAACTCTGCTGTGTGTGTTTTACTGCCAGCCCGGATCTACGGGAGCAGAGAAGCGCTAGAGAAAGCGCGCCGGGCGATAATTAGTGGCTCCTAATTGAGTCATAAACAACTCAACGGAGCCCTATACCCGTCACAGGTTATGGGACATAGAACCTAATTCTCCAATTCCTGCCCAGGACAAAACCATTCTGACTCTTCTTCCCAGGGGAGTTAGTGTGTGTCAAATTCACCCTCACTCGAGGGTGGGAGTGGCATACAGTGGTACCTCGGTCTGCAAATGCAATCCGTTCCGCGGAGGAGTTCGCTCGCCGAAGGCACGTTTCTGCATGTGTGCGAAGCACCGATAGAGCACTTCTGTGCAAGCACATGCTGCACAGATCGCGTCTGCGCATCCGATGCCATGGAACCCAGATGTAAACACTTCTGGGTCCGTGGCGTTCGTAAACGGAGATAGTCATAAACCGAGGTTCTACTGTAATAAGAATGTTGAAGTTTTAATTTCTCCGCTGTTCTTGCATTAACTCCTTACTCTTGCTCCTTTCTTAAATGTTGTTTATAATGCTTCCTGCCCCCCCCAGTCAGTTATTCTCTCCCTGGGCTACTGTTGCTGCTGCACTGCCATTTGGACTTACAATTGATTGACCCACCTACAGTCTATACTGACTGGCAATAGCTCTCTAGGATTTCTGTCAAGGGTCCCTCCCATTTCTGGTCCTGTCTGAGCATGCCGGGACATGCCTTGGCCCCCTCACACTGCAGCCAAACTCTTTTGTCTGTTTAACTTTCCTTGATGTGTTACCAACTGGGGCAGAGATGTTTTGCCAGCTGAGGCTCTATATAGCTCAGACAAAGCTCCTATAGAATAAGGTGCCCTTTATATATTGTCTTGTGCAGAAGGACCAGCATGGATGGGAGGAATCAGTCAATGGCCTGGACGTACTTCACTGATAAGGCTGGTTCACCACATGGGGCAGCAACACACCTGCTGCCGGCAGCAACACACCTGCTGCCGGCAGCTCCTGACGGGTCCACTGTACTCCAATGGGATGTGAACCTGCCCCTACCAGTATAGCTCATTCCTTCATCTGCAAAGCACACACTTGGATTGGGCTAATCGGTAGTGCCAAAGCATGACAAAGAGACAAAATGCAGCAGCCAACCTTTATGTTTACTGCTGCCAAGGGGAAATGCTTTTAGCACTTTGCAAAGCAGGACTTAACATTGTGGCGATGCTTAGGCAAGCGGACTGCTCTGAGATACTGGATTAATAAGGACAGGGTGTGTATGTGATGCGCACACCATGCTAATTCGCTTCACTTGAACTTTCATGAGCTTTTTAAACATGCAGATGCAGTACACTTTGGTGACAGCAGAATAACTCACATATTTATCAGTCCTACATATTTAACTCCGCTTTTCTTTAAGGGCACGTTGCTGTCTCCCCCCTGCCCCCCACCCAGCCAGCTGGAATCATATTGTCCCTGCAAGCGGGATAAAAATTGATCTCATTTGTTTGTGCGCATGCAGCTGAATCAAAGTCCATTTTGTGAATCTGTTCTAATAAAGGCTAGATATTCAATTCCATTACAGATAAGCACAGTGGCAATCTTCTTCATTTCATTACCAGGGATGTGAACAGAGAGAGGCTCGGCAAGGCTGTTGTTTCATCAAACCGATGGAAGGTTTGTTACGGCACGCAGCATCCTCCAAAGGGCTTCCGAAACCAGTCTAGGGAAATCACAGTGATTTCTGGGAAATTTTTTTGTTTCTTTCTCTACACTGATACAATTAATTACCACATAAACAAAAAGAGGAGAGTCAAATTTGGAATCCCTAGACTGATAAAATCTCATGTACTCAAAGTGAAATATTTCCTGGAGTTTAATTCTTTGGTGATTTCTGTAGTTCAGACTTGATTCATACATGCATATCCTCCACTTGATTTTCACTGAATTAAATTGCACCTAGGATTGTAGCTTAGTGGTTTGGACGACTGCTTTGTATGTAGAACAGAAATGCAGGGAAACTTTGGACCTCCAGAAGTTGCTGGACTTCAACTCCCATCAGACCCAGCAAGCATGACCAATGACATACCCAGCTAAAAAGGATAAGGTAAGGATGGTGGGCCTGGGGCCCTCCAGATGGTACTGGACTAGGACACCTCTCATCCCTAGTCATGGACAAGATGGAAATGGGAGTCCAATAACAGCAGGAGGGCCATAAATTCCTCATCCTTGTAACAGATGATGGGGAAGACCTTTGTCTGAGCTGTTGTTTTTGAACACCTTCTTAGCTGCCCTGGAGATATTTGGTTAAAAGATGAGTTGTTTTTAATTCATCAATAATAATAAAATTACCATATAGAATCTTGGTTGTATGGCAATGTTTTCTCTGTGTTAGGCATCACTGATATATTTTCCCCTGTCAAGACAATATGCTGTCATGGCAGCAAATTGTCCTTGGACATAGCTGCCAAGTCTCCCACTGAAAAATGTGGGATCAGCAGTGGCGCGGCACCAGAAGTCGCTTCTACGCATGTCTGGACATGTGTAGAAGCAACTTCCGGTGCCAGCGCCGCCCGATTTCCGGTGCCCAGACATGGGTAGCGCGGCACAGGAAGTTGCTTCTATGCATGTCCGGACATGCATGATTTCCAGTGCCCAGGGATGGGCGGAGCGGCACCGGAAGTCACTTCTATGCGACACCGGACATGCGTAGAAGCGACTTCCGGTGCCGCTCCGCCCATGCCTGGGCACCGGAAATCGGGTGGCGCCGGCCCCCCAAATGGAGCCTCCCTGGCAGGTAGGAAATCCGGGGGATTTACGGGATTTTTTCCAATCCGGGCTGCCAGCGGGAAACAGTTTAAAATACGGGGGTTTCCCACAAACAACGGGAGACTTGGCAGCTATGTCCTTGGACAACCTTGTTGACTGATTACCAAAATGGCCCTTAACATTAGGGCAATAAATGCCATGTTCAGTCTGAATGAGAGTTGTCATGTGATGGTTAATGTGTGGTTGACCTATCATCCCTTCACTTGTCTAGCAGTCGTGGCTGCACAGTACCCAGCACCAGGACTCACTTGGTTTGAGACTGCTCAAATTAAACAGATATTGATGGGCCCCTTTATATTTACCTGCAACCGGCAGCAGGAGCATATTGTGCTATGAGCAGCACCATGTGGTTGCCTCCAGCTGCATTTTAATTTCCCCAAGTGCCCTGTAGTGATGTTATGCCAGGGGCATGGTGGAAAATTAATAGGGCAGATAGATTTAGCCCCACCATGCTGCTTAGAGCACTAGGACATTATTTAAAAAACTAATACGGTAGGGGCCTAGGTCAGGCATCAGCAATGGACCCTGTTTGGGTTCTGGGACCCTGGCAGCTGCCCTAAATTGCTATGTCCTGGTGCCAGCTCTTTTGACCAGAAAAATAGCATGTATTCAGTGCTGACTTTGAGGAAAGTTGCACGATCAAAGACATGATAAAATTCAGCTGCTCAGGTCAGATGAGGAAACAGGTCAGCTGGTGAAGTCTGCCCTTTGGGCACATGGAGTGTCTGTTGTCTGCAGTGTAAAAGACTTCCCTTACAACCCTTGCCGTGTCAACAGCAGCTCGTTTTAGGAGGAAAGAGATGCTAATAATGAGGGACAGCCTTTCACAACAATGTTTAATGCATTTGCCAAGGACCTCCAATAAATTATTTGGGTGTCTATTTTCGAGAGGCATTGATCTCATTTTGGAGTGGAAAGGAACGTATGTCCCCCAGGACTGGTGTTGTAATCCAACCAAACTGATTTGATTTCATTATTGTTTAATCCAGCTGCACTTCCAGGAAATCATTTCCCCATTGACTTGCCTGCCAGACACCCTCCCCCAATGTACCTGTTATAGACCCCCATGCATTTTGCAGACGGCAGCTTAGTTGTTCACGTTGACTCTGGATGCATAGTTGCTAGAAGGCATGGCTAGGGAACAAGCCGTCATGCAGGGGGCACAATTAACGGCCACGATCCTGCTACCCCTTCACACATTTTGCACCCATGTGTACCAAATGTTTGGATAAAGCTTCTGCCTACCTGACTTCCAGATTCTTGAGACCCTTCCCCTCCCTGGTCTCCCAATTGCCTGGAACTTGTCAGGCATTTTGAGAGAAATTTAAAAAATAAATAAATGCAATTTTCTTTTAATTCACAAACATATGGACATCTGAATGCCAAGAGTATGTAGAAGAAGCCTCTATGTCCTTTTTAGTGTCCGCATTCAATAATACACATAACCACATCAGTTTGCAGTTAAAGGGCATAGCTGAAAACATGATCTTTATTTTAATATATCCATTTATTTAATAAAAAAAGTATAAGTCAATAATATATAATAAATAAGGCACAAAAGAGAAAAATACAATTGCATGGAAATTAAAATTATTCATATACAAACTGGGTTGCTGCGTTCACAATACCTGGAAAGAATAACAGCTATTGATATTAGAGAGTACAGTGGAACCTCGGTTTACGAACACCCCGGTTTACGAATTTTCGGTTTACGAACACCGCAGACCCATCTGGAACGGATTAATTCACTTTCCATTGCTTTCAATGGGAAAGTTCGCTTCAGTTTATGAACAGACTTCTGGAACCAATTACACCCATGCTTCGGGTTAAGTACGCTTCAGGTTGAGTACTCCGCGGACCCGCCTGGAACGGATTAATCCACTTTCCATTTCTTTCAATGGGAAAGTTCGCTTCAGTTTATGAACGCTTCAGTTTAAGTACTCTGCGGACCGCCTGGAACAGATTAATCCACTTTCCATTACTTTCAATGGGAAAGTTCGTTTCAGTTTATGAACGCTTCAGTTTATGAACAGACTTCCAGAACCAATTGTGTTCATAAACCGAGGTACCACTGTAGTAATATTCCCTGAAAAAACAATTGCTTCATTTGTAAGCATCTGGATGTTGTCTTCAGGGTCTCATGATAGCCTCACTTGAAGCTGAAGAGTTAGGGCTATATTTCACTGGAGCCATTTGAACACATTTATTCCCCACTGCCAAGGTCAATTGGACCTCACCATAGCCTTGCATGGTACAACCTAAAATGGACTCAGAATGCTCTCTCTCTCTTACGGTACTTTATTTTTCAGGGCAAGATTGGTAGTGATTGGCATCTCAGAGATCCTTGCTTGCTAGTTGCAGCAACTTTCCAAGGAACTGCAGCATTCCCTTTAACAGAATCTGAAAACTGCTAGTATAGTCTATCATTTTTTTTGTGGGGGCTCAAAGTGTAAAATGCAACTTTTTTGAGTCATAAAACACCAGTTATAATGTGATATGGTCCAGGCAATTAGCCATTTATTGAGTGCTACAGCTTAGACCTTTGCCCTGGAAGCTGTTTCATTAGTGGCTTACTGGGTTTCCCTTGTTCTCATAATAAATTACATACCTGCAAAAAGAAAAGTGAACAGGAGGGAAAATGCAGAGTCTAGACAGCACTATGAAATGTGAGACCCCCCCCCAGGTCCAGATGATATCCAGCAGAGCCCACTGTTGATGGCTGCCCTGGGTCCTCTGCCTAGCACTGGGTGAGGAACCAGGGCTATGATTTGCTGCAATGATTCCCCCATGTAACATTGTTCTGAGGCATTTGTGGGAACTGAAATGGAGTATTCAGGGGCATACTGCCTTTGACAGTGGAGGCAGAACACGGCTATCACAGCATTTAGTCATCAATGGACTTGTCCTCCACAAATTTTTCTAATCCTCTCTTAAAATGATCCAAATTAGTGGCCCTCACTACTTCAGGGGGGAGCACATTCCAGAGTTTAACAACACATTGCCGGTTTCCTTTCATTTCTCTGTCTTGAATCTTCCAATATTCCGCTTCGTTCGATGTCTCTGAGTTCTAGTGTTAGGGAAAAAAAAGTTTTTTCTGTCCACTTTTTCCATGCTGTGCACAATCTTATACACCTCGATCACATCTATTTTTCTTGCCCTTTCTAAATTACAAGGCCCAAAATGTTGAGATCTTTCTTCATAAAGGGTACAACTCTATCCCCTCCACCATGTTGGCTTCCCTTTGCTGAATCTTGTTCAGCTCCACAATATCCTTTTTGAGGCCATGAACCTCATCTATAAACAATATCAAGATACCAAACCTCATCTGCTCCTGCTCACAGAGCTTTACTCAGAAAGAAAAGCATGCCTGCCTTTGGTACTCCTAGCCCCCTGCGTGAGAAAGTGATGCCTAGTGCAGTGATGGGCAACCATTTGAGCTTGGTGTGTCAAAATTTGCCAAAAAAAAAACCCCAAGCATAACTCGGGTGGTGTGTAACTTCGAGAGAAAAAACCATAATTTTGCGATATTTATAGTTTAAATAACAATAATTGTATAATTGTAATACATAACTGTGTTTATTAAACCAAAAACTAATTATTTAACTTACCTGGTTAGTGACTTCTTTGTTCATCTCATTATTCGGTCTTCTATGATATTTCTACTGAGTGGTAACTCAGATATTCTCTTAATAGTTGCATCTTTATTCTGCATATCGTGAAATAGAACTGGTGCACATCTTAGGAGAGTTTCTTTAATAAATTCTCCCTCACTGAGTGCTTTTCCATGCTGAGCTATGGAGTGAGCAATGCTTTTTTGGGGGAGCTGCTGACCAAAGTTTTGGAGCTTTTTTGGGGGGGGCGCAAAAGTTGCTTTGCTTTTTTTGGGGGGGTGGGTGCCCCAAAGCGGCTGAGCTTTTTTGGGGGGGGGGAGGAGAGAACAGAAATAAATGACGAATAATACCTTCGCTGGAACTAACACGCAGCACCGGCATCATCGTCTGTCAAAGCACCCAAAAAAAAGCACAGAAAGGGTTAAAAACGAACACTGTTACACCCAACAGCCACTAAGGTAGCAAATTGAAAAACAGACCAATCGCTGAACACAATCTCTGGCTACAGGCAACAATAAAAAAAAGGATCCGGGTTTTAACAGCGGAGACAAGCTGTAGCAGGAGAACAAATGAAAAACAGCAACAACAACAGCACAAATGGGCCAATGGGCCGATGGGGCAATGGTGCGCATGCCAGCAGTGAGGGCTCTGCGTGTCACATCTGACACGCATGTCACAGGTTCGCTATCACTGGCCTAGTGGCCCATCTAGACCAGCTTCCTGTTCTCACAGTGGCCAGGCTGATGCCTTTGGGAAAGCTACAAGCAGGATTTGAACACAAGAGCCCTCTCCCCTCCTGCCGTTTCCAGCAACTGGTATTCAGAAGCATTACTGCCTCCAACTGCGGAGAGCAAGCACTGCCAGCATTGCTAGTAGTCATCGCTAGCTTTTACCACCATGAATTTGTCGGATCCTCTTTCAAAGCTATCTAAGCTGGTGGGCATCAGTAGTTTCTTACACAGTCAAAACAGGGACCTTTCCTGCTGTTATGTTTACCTCTTTTGGAGTGCCTTTAAAATGCTTTAATATATATATATATATATATATATATATATATATATATATATATATATATTCTTATTTAAAAGCAATCATGTAATTATGACTGGCCAGGTGTTTCAGAGGCGGCTGTTCAATACAGTGTGTGGGGGGAAATACATGGCTTATAATTTGCTATTTGATGAGGAGCAAGGATGGAATTGAGGCACCACTTAATAGAAATGCAAACAAAAATGGCAGAGAATTACCAAGCAATGCGTGGGAGGGAATGAATGAATGAATGAATGAATGGCACAGAAAGTGAATTAAGGTTCACTGCTGTAAGGGACAAACAGCCGCATTGTGTATATATATCCATATCTAGGCACCTGCCAAAATGTATTTTCATTTATGTTTACCAGTCACAGCATTACAGATGCAGGCTGTATAAGTCTGCTGGGCTATGAAAATGTCACAGATCACAGTGGCTGGCTCTCAGGCACAGACTCTTGGTGATCTCTGGTTTCATTTGAGCAAACAAGCAAGCAAAACGCCCTTGCTATGCAAGGCTCCACAGTCCTAGACCATACTGGCTCTTGCAACCAAGCATAGGAAAGGATGGTAGCTCAGTGGTAGAACATCTGAAGGTCCCAGGTTTGATCCAAAACATCTCAAGGCAGGACATGAAAACTATCCAGTGTGAAACCCTGGAGAGCCACTGCCTTTTAGAGTAAGGTTACCAGATTTTTAAAAAAATGAATTGGGGACACTTTTCAGCTTCAATGGATTTTGTACGGGGACTGGTTTGTAAATCCGGGGACTGTCCCCAGAAACGGAGACGTCCGGTAACCTTATTTTAGAGGAGACCCTACTAAGCAGCTTCTCATGTTCCTAAAAGACTGGGATTTTGCATATATGAAATTGTGCATGGAGACTAGCCATCTGAATGGGTTCAGCACAGCTCAGTGGAGAACATTTCTAGTGGTGGTGCTGGTACCCAAAGTGGCACAATTTGGGCTGCTTTGGGAATTATCCCATCCTACTCTGCATCCTGATCCCATGTTCAGGTTCAATTACTGCTTCCCTCTTAGCCCATCATCCCACAGTGTCCATAACCTGATTCAAACCACATGATCCACAGGTGTGTTTTCGAGGGATGTAAGAAGGCATTGCTTTCCCTTTGTCACATGCAGCACCACTTCTTTTCTGCTGCAGTTTGTCCTTCACCAAAAACTACTGGTTTTTCCTGCTGTGGAGAAATCACATAACCTATGTAATTAATTGCATAAATTACATTGTCATTACAATATCCTGCCCCATTCATTTCAGTGCAAAGGAAGCAGAATGCAGATGAGGGGAGGGAAATGTAATCAATTGTTTGTAGACTGAAGGCAACAACATCAGCAAAAAAACTAAAAATATTCTCAATTTTAGACAAGAAACAAGTGAACACTGGCAAATTCTACTTCCATTTCTGTTTCCGCCAGAATTTCCCAACTTCCTTTGTTCTGCACAGCTTTGGAAAACATTTACTGAATCCCCTTGTCTGCCAGTCAAAGGGCCTATTGCTGCTGGAGTTCCCCTGTTGCCCAAAGGTAACCAGTAGTTGCATGTACAGTAGTTCCATGGTGACTTGATTTCTCCAGGAGAAAGTTTTGAATGACAACCTACATTTGGGTTTCTGCATCACTTTGCATCCCCTTCTGCTGTTCAGTTGTGAATACAAGCAATAAAGATTTGACACACCTTGGGGTTTCATTTCTTGGTTTCACCCTCAATCACTGGATTTCAAACTGTATTCTGAGAAGCTTTGCTTTTCTGCCTCTAATTGTATTCCAGCTCCGAATCCAAATCAGGGAACTGGAAAGAATGTGCAATGCTCAGTCACTGGAACACTTGCGGGACCCATCTGTGCAGTGTGCGCAGTACGTTTCTGGCACGGTAATGCTACTTTTCAAACTACCAAGAGCTGCTTACCCCCTCACTTTCGTGGAATGAGTGGGAAAGAACTGATAAATCCAGTTCAAGGCAGTAGATTTGTTATTCTGCAGACCAAAGCCACATCAGAAACAGGGCCTTGTGCTAGGCCACCTAGGAAGCTTCCTTTCTGTCTGAAGGGAATCCAAACCTGTTTCCATTGCCTAGAAACTGTACAAACTTTTAAGCTCAAAGACAGATAACCTCAGATCCAGAGGCTAAGTAAAGCTTGTGGGGAGAAATTCCCCTTAAGGGTTCAATGCGGAGGCTCACACTAAAATCCCAATTAGTCTTTATTCAGTAATACATCAGTGGGCAGAAACCAGAGAGTATGTGAAAGCATTTCCACTCTTAACCCCCCCCCCCAAAAATAATAATCAAAAAGCCCAAACTGTAATATTTCTTGGGGGAGTTGCTTTGGCCCCATGCTAATTTTGTTTGTTCTTTTCTGAACCTTTTTACAGCTCCATTTGCCTTTTTTCAAATTTTGCCCAAGCCCCTTGCTTATGTGTACAAGAGTCAACATGATAATTAATTGATCAAGGATAGACAAACAAAATGAGCATCATAGAAGTGACTAATCTAGATGACCAATGACCTTGTTGTAGTCTAAAATAGGGCACCATTTCCTATGGGCATCTATAATTAATAAGTATCAAAGCATCTACGTTTACTCTGGTTTCATGCTTTCAAGTTGACATCAGATCTCAAGTCTGTTTATTTTCCACACCGCTAAGATTTGCTGAAAAAAATATATGAAAGCACTCATGTAAGCTGCAGAGTTCATGTTGGGTTTGCAAATATTTCATAATGTTATTGACTCAAGTCATCTTTTGGAGTACCTTCCCTAACTTGTTTAAATAAATGAACATGATAGGTCAAGAGCTTTCAGGCATAAATGAGGTACTGTAATGCTTACAGGATATATTCTCATCTCAAATGGGGTGAGTTTCTCACATCATTTTTGCATGAACCTTATTGCTGAGGCTGAGAAAGGGACCAACAGTGACCATTCCAGGCATGAACTCAGCCTGGTGTGGAACCTCTTGAGCCAAGGACACAGACACTCAAGGGTTGAAAATGGGAGAACTAGCCAAAACTAGGAATTGAATGGAGCCTGGAGATGGAGGGCAGAACTTGCATCTAAAGGACAGCACATGAAAGTCCTGTTTCTCTGCAAGGTTTCCTAGAATTTGTACTAGGCCTGGATAATTCAGAGAGTTAATTTTACTTGTTAATTGCAGGGGTCAATGTTGCTACTATTCTCCTTTGGGGTGGAAAAGAACTTGGGGGTCTGAGCACTCACAATCTTGAGTAGATTAAGTCCAAGTCTTCCAACTGACCTTTTGGCATCAACAGCAATCTAGCTTTGTTGTTTTTTCATTTGTCCTTATCTACCTACCTATTCTGTTTAGTGGAACATCTTCCCTGATGAAATTTCTCAAAAACAAGTCATGTCAGACAAATCTCATTTCTTTTTTTCTTTTTTGATAGAGATACAACCTTGGTGGATCAAGGGAATGCTGTGAGTGTTATGTATCTTGATTTCAGTGAGGCTTTTAATAAAGTTCCCCATTATATCCTTGCAGAGAGGCTGGTAAATTGTGGACTGGACAAAGTGGATTTGTAGCTGGTTGACTGACCAAACCCAAAGTGTGCTCACTAATGGTTCCTTGTCACCATGGAAAAAAGTGACAAGAGGGGTGCTTGCAAAGCCCATTGGTCCTGAGCCCATTGTTGTTCAACATTTTTATAAATGACTTTTTAAAGGCAAAAAGGTAAAGGACCCCTGGACAGTTAAGTCCAGTCAAAGGCGACTATGGAGTGTGGCACTCATCTCGCTTCAGGCCAAGGAAGCTGGCGTTTGTCCACAGACAGCTTTCCAAGTCATGTGGCCAGCATGACTAAACCACTACTGGTGCATGGAGGACCGTAACGAGTATCAGAGTGCATGGAAACAGCATTTACCTTCCCACCACAGCAGTACCTATTTATCTACTTGCACTGGTAGGCTTTCAAACTGCTAGGTTGACAGAAGCTGGGACAGAGCAATGGGAACTCACCCCATTGCGCAGATTCTAACTGGCAACCTTTGATCAGCAAGCCCAAGAGGCTCAGTGGTTTATACCACTGTGCCACCTGCATCCCTGTCATTCGATGAAGGTATTGAGAGGATGCTCATCAAACTTACAGATGACACTAATAGCTAATAATAGCTAATGCTATTGTAGGCTGTATCAGCAGAAGTCTAGTGTTCCGATAAAGGGAAGTAATAGTGCTGATCCATTCTGCCTTGGTCAGGCCATACATTGGACTACTGTGTTCAGTTCTGGGTGCCACAATTTAAGTAAGATATTGACAAGCTGGAGCGTGTCTGAGGGGAACAACCAAGATGATCAAGGATCTGGAAACAAAGCTTTATGAGGAACAGTTGAAGGAATTGGGTATGATTAGCCTGGTAAAGAGGGACCCAGGTGGCACTGTGGTTAAACCACTGAGCCTAGGGCTTGCTGATCAGAAGGTCGGCGGTTCGAATCCCTGTGACGGGGTGAGCTCCCGTTGCTTGGTCCCAGCTCCTGCCAACCTAGCAGTTCGAAAGCACGTCAAAATGCAAGTAGATAAATAGGAACCACTATAGCGGGAAGGTAAACGGCGTTTCCATGTGCTGCTCTGGTTTGCCAGAAGCGGCTTTGTCATGCTGGCCACATGTCCTGGAAGCTATACGCCGGCTCCCTTGGCCAATAATGCGAGATGAGCGCGCAACCCCAGAGTCGGTCACGACTGGACCTAATGGTCAGGGGTCCCTTTACCTTTTTTAGCCTGGTAAAGAGGAGACTGAGAGGAGGCATGGCTCCGTCTCTCCCAGCAGTCCAGCCTGCAGCCTGCAGCCTGCCACTTATCACTTCTAGCTCTCATACACAACTCCCAAATCTGCCCTCTGTTTTTCTAACCTCTAGCAAGTTAAGGGAGCGACACCCACCAATTTGCTATATGACACAGAGCAACTTCCTTTATTTCCTTAAACACCCATACTTAGAGTGCCATTTCCTCACCAGGAAGTCAGTCTGGCTGTTCCAGGAATTGAATCCCCCCACCAACTCATGGGACGTGGGTGGCGCTGTGGGTTAAACCACACAGCCTAGGGCTTGCTGATCAGAAGGTCGGCGGTTCGAATCCCCACGACGGGGTGAGCTCCTGTTGCTCGGTCCCAGCTCCTGCCAATCTAGCAGTTCGAAAGCACGTCAAAGTGCAAGTAGATAAATAGGTACCGCTCCAAGCGGGAAGGTAAACGGCGTTTCCGTGTGCTGCTCTGGTTTGCCAGAAGTGGCTTTGTCATGCTGGCCACATGACCTGGAAGCTGTACGCCGGCTCCCTCGGCCAGTAACGTGAGATCAGTGCCGCAACCCCAGAGTCGGTCACGACTGGACCTAATGGTCAGGGGTCCCTTTACCTTTACCAACTCACAACAATATACTTTGAAAGCAGAGGGTTCAGTCCCTCATATCTCCAGATAAAGAGACTTAGGGCTAGTTGTGAAGATCCTTCAGAGCCTCTGGTAGGCAAGGAACCCCTGGTCAGATGTGGTACAGAGCAGCTTTGTATGTTAAAAAATAAATACCTAGATTGTAAGGCTTGGTGGGCAGAGACCTGTCTCTTTGGCATATTCTATAAACCACTGTATACTTTATGGCATAATAATCATGAGTCTATTGCCCCTGAGAAGATTAATCTTGACTAAATATAGCTGGTAGGTGCCTTTACATTTTAATGCTTTTAAATTACCAACCCGGGGGCAGCTAGTGACATTTCAAAAAAAACTGTAATGAAGTGAGATATTTGCAACATGTGCACTTAGAAAGACAGAGAGAGAGAGAGAGTTAATTTTCATTAATTAATCATAATTTAATTTTATTGTTTGTGTTTCCAGTGCATGCAAAATATAATATGATGTTATGCATGGATGTGTACATGTTACATCTAGCGAGCTATCAACACATCTGCATAGGCACACACATAAAATACAGTTGTACCTCGGGTTACGAACACCTCGGTTTGCGAACAGTTTGGGTTACAAACTGCGCAAACCCGGAAGTGTTTCCGCTGCACGCGTGTGCGCAGAAGCGGCGCGCGCATGCGTGCGCGGTCTGCGCATGCGCAAAATGGTGCTTCGGGTCGCGTTCGGTTTACGAACTATTCGGGTTACGAACTGCGATCCAGAACAGATCGCGTTCGTAACCCGAGGTATTACTGTAAATGCATCCTACAGCATATTTTTCCATCTCTACTTAAGTTAGATTTCTTTAAAGTAACAATTTCAAGTGTGAAGTCAAGTTTGCCCAAACTGTATAACTTAATACCAGTCTCCATGCATCTTCCAAGAGGCATTTAAAGGCAGGCTATTATAAATCACTTATTATGGTCTGCCATTCCATAACAGAGACGATCACTAGAGGAGGAGGAGGAGGAGGAGGAAGGGGGCTTCTTAATGAAGAATTTCATCTCAATATCTTTCAATTTGTCTTGGTAGTGGTGGTGCCTGCCTGACCAGAATACCCAAGAAGCTAATTGCTGCAAAAATGCTGCATTGTAAGAACTTTAATATTTCTGAGGACTATGGTGAGGGCAAGTGTCAGACACTTTCATCATCAGCTAAAGTGGCCAAAGTCACTACAGCTTGTCTTTCTTATATGTTCTCAGCCGACCTTTGACTCTTCTGCATCATTAGTAGGTGTTTTGCATTTCCTTGTCAGCATGAATCTAGTGCGGATATCTGCAACGAAGGAGCTAAAAACCCATCATTTCCAAACACCGACCTTAGTTGCGAAGATTCAAAGCAATGAACATTCAAACACAATTTGAACTCTGACTTGTAAGGACTATGAGTTAATTAATACGATTCCCTTCCCAAAGGTCATGGGCTCTGGTAGGCGCTGTAGTTAAATAAAAGCATTTTTAAAAAGTTAACTGTCCTAATCATACCTTGACACCTCCAGCCTGACATGTGTCAGATTTGTTTCTAAGAATGCTAGATCTTTAAAAGGTCTGGGTCATGATAACTCGCTCCTTATAATGCAAGCCTACCTAATTTTCACTTTTATTTATTAAAAGACTTGTACGGACTTCTTAATTATTTGCATTTCTAAGAGGTGTATAGAAAAAGCAACCCACAGAAAATAGGACAATAAGCAAACTATCGTAAAACCGAATGTTACCTTAAAATGCCTGCTGGAACAAGAATGTCATGTGCTTGAAGTTCAGCAAGCAGGGCACCTGTCTGATCTCATTTGGGAGGAAATTCCTCTGGCTTGGACCCACTACACTGAATTTATGGCTTTTAGTAGTTTGAAGCTGTAAGGCCGTAGCTCAGTGGCAGAGCATCAGCTTTGCATGCAGAAGGTTCCAGGTTTGATCCCTGGCATCTCCAGGTGGAGCTGGGAGAGATAATTGCCTGAAAAACCCTGGAGAGATGCTTCCAGTCAGTATAGACAATACTGTACTAGATGGACCAATGAACAATACTGTTCTAGATGGACTGGTTTATAAAAACTCAAAAGCTTCAGGCAAGTAATTCAGAAGTGTCCTGTTATCCTGTACTTAGCTCGAAACCAGTGTTGGTCTAGCACAGACATGGCCAAAGTTGGCCCTCCAGATGTTTTGGGACTACAATACCCACCATCCCTGACCACTGGTCCTGTTAGCTAGGGATGATGGGAGTTGTAGTCCCAAAACATCTGGAGGGCCAACATTGGCCATGCCTGTGCTAGCAGATATTTCCAGAAGCCAACACACTACTTTTCTCCACTAACTTGGATTTGGAGAAACCCTGCTTCCAAAACAGATGGACCTATGACTTGCTTCCGCAGTGTGCTCTTTTAAACATGCAAACACTATTCCGCTCTGCATGCTTATTTTATTTAACTCCTGAAATAATTTCTGAAACATACGCTATCAGTCCATAAAGTGTTAAAACTTGAAAATCAGTGTCAATAATGTCCGCAGTGTGCATACACTAAGTAATTTCATTCTTTCAAGCTGCATTGTTTAGATAGAATGATGGCAACCAGATATCTTCCCCCTTGCCTTCAGCAGGCCCTGGATTTGCTTGTACAAAGGAGTGTGGCTGAGCTGCCTGCTAAGCAGACATCTTACAGATTCTAAGCAGAGCTGGAAGTAAGAGCATCTCTCTGTGTGTACATGGATACAATGGGCATGTTTCTTTGTGATCTTTCGGCTCAATACAGAATCTGCTTAGTTTAATCTTTGACCACGTATAGAACAGAAGAAGCATAAAAAAGTGCCGGATGGAGAGTTTTCTTCCTGACACCTATTAAATTTAGTCTTCATTTTTAAAAGGAAAAAGAAAATGAAAGAAAGGCTGCTTTCTTTCACTTTGTCGTCCCCCCTGTTGTAGGAAGCATCGAAAAAGCAGCAGCGTCTCTTTATGTTTAGGAAATAAAGAAGTGGAGAAATTGTTAATTCTCTCGACTCCATCAGGAGTGGTCCCATTGTAGCTCTTTTAACGCAACAACCCAAACTCAGATTGTTCAGCAAAAGAGTAAGCTAAAGAGGAGATGTTATCTTATGGCTTATTTAAGGAGGGAAAGTCATAGCTTAGTAGTAGGGCAACTCAGAAGGTCACAGGTTCGACCCCCAAAAGCATCTCCAGGCAGGGCTTGGAATGTCCCCCGCCTGAAAACCCTGGAGAGCCACTACCAGTCTGTGTGGACAATGCTGGGCTACATGGGCCATTTAGTGGGGAAAGTATGCATAAAATGCATACATTAGTGATAACGTGGTATAGAAATGCATTCTGTTAGGGGAAATTGCTTGCAAAAATGTGTACATGAGTCAAAACTGCATACAAAAATATGTTTGCTAAGATAAATTCACTCTAAAAAGGTGATGAATTTTCACGAGGATTTTTTTTTAATAAAAAAAATGCATATTGCTTTGGAAATGTGGAAATCTGAATATAGGACTGGAGAAAACAAGTGATGGAGAGAAGCCCATATTGACAGATTCATCCATCCCTAGTGCAGAGGGAAGCTTATTTTTTAAAAAATGCAATCCAAGGTGAAAATTCCTATCAATTGCAAAGGAAAAAGATGTAAAATAGAATCCAAAGGAAGCAATCAGATTTTAAAAAATAAATTTTAAGACTCTTACGTAACCACCTTTGAAAAAAAAAAAGTACCATAAGTGTTGGGTTTTTGTGTAAAAGATACAAAAAGTGGAAGCCTGACAGATCTCCAATGGAAGGGTATTCCAGAACTTATGGAACTGGCCAATGCAAGGTGACTGAGATGGCTTGGAAAATGGGATCACATAACTTCATGAAAAATAGGCCTGGATATAGCTTTTAGCCTTGATGGCTACATTAAAATTACATATGCCGTGCCCCTCTGAATATCAGTTGCTAAGAAACAACAGTACAGGAGGGAATATAACCAGGGGCGTAGCCAGGATCAAAACTAGGGGGGGGGGGGCAAGCCATGGTCGTTCAGGGGCGGGGCCCCAAAGTGGGAACGTGGGCGGGGCTACAGGGCCAGCTGGCCTGATGACATCGTGGCGGCGGCGGCGGCAGCAGCCACCTTGTGCTTCTGGGGCTGGCAGCATCGGCGGCTACCCTGCTTGGCTGGAGAGGACGGGAGGGTCGGGCAGGCGAGAGGGGGTGACAGGGCGGGCGAGGGCGAGGCAAGGCACGGCCGCAGACACAATGGCTCCAAGGCGTTGCTGCATATCAGCATAATATTTCAACCATGTTGTGGGTTCAAGCCCCACCTTAGGAAAAAATTTCTGCATTGCAGGGGGTTGGACTAGATGACCCTTGTGGTCCCTTCCGACTACAATTCTATGATTCTATTGATATATAGCCATAGCATATGCATCATTCTGCTTTCTTGAATTGTCCTACTCCTAGGCATAGCAGCCAACTCCTAGAGGCCTAGGTGCATCCCCCCCCCCCAATTACTGGTAAATACAGTGGTACCTCGGGTTACGAACGTGATCCATTTCGGGTCGCAGTTCGTAACCCGAAAAGTTCGTAACCTTTTCGAAAAGGTTCGTAACCCGAAAAGTTCGTAACCCGAAAAGTTCGGCCCGAACTGCCGCTTTGCGCATGCGCAAAGCGCTGTTTTCGCTATTTTTGCGCTTTGCTTTGATTCTATTGATATATTACCATAGCATATGCATCAATCTGCTTTCTTGAATTGTCCTAGGCATAGCAGCCAACTCCTAGAGGCCTAGGTGCCGCCCCCCCCAATTACTGGTAAATACTGTATTTAAAAGAGTCATCCCCCCCATGGCTAAGTGATGGCTAAGTAATCAAAGATGCCTTGGAGTGTCACATCTAATCAGCTGCTTGTGGCTTTTATGTGCAACTAGCTGCAGTTGTGGTTAGATCACTGTCACATCTGATCAGGATCCATGGGCCACTGCCAAAACAAAAAGAGAACATTTATTTACTTATTTCAGCAGTGACAGCTGTTCCTGATTAGGCCTGGTGGGGTAGAGGGCAGGGAAGGGTAGGTGGAGCCAGAACTCATGGTAGGTGGGGCCAACCGTAGGGGAAGCCACTTTTCTTCCATTATGTCCACTCACTCCTGTAACAGCAAACTGGTGTGCAGAAATTAGACTGGTGAAGCTATTCATCCCATGGCTTAATCAATGGTAGAGGGAGGGGGAAGTACTGTTATGAGTTTGTGAGTGCCAGACACTTAATCTCTGGACCCATTGAATGTTTAAAGCTAAATAAGCCAGGCTAGTTTCTTCATGAGATAATTGCCTGGGAGATGGGCCATTAAGAAGGCAAAGGCTCTGGGCCAGATGGCAAATGGGTGGGACCCTCAACTCAGAGTTAGTTGGAAGAACCAAAAGCCCGAGTTTAGAGTGAAGAGTTGGCTGTGATGTAACCTTTAAAAACTTGCAGGCCAGTAAAGGCAGCAAGCTAGAGAGAGGGTCAGAGCATGGTGGTTGATTTCTAATTGAATCTAAGGCTTAAGCTGTTGAAGAAATGAGACCCTTTCTTTTGGGTGTTAATGCAGTGAACCCCTCCATCGTAGACTCAGGTTGTACATATGTGTGAATAAACTATAAAGACACCTTTAAATGCATTTTGGTACACTTTGCTTGGCTGGAGAGCTGCATTGCAGCATTCAGGGAAGTGAATGCTGAAGGGTATCAGTGTTTTGGTTGGAAAATGTGGATTAGGCAGGTTTGCCTTTAAATGCAAACTGAACGTAATTTCTCCCCTATCCACGCTAAAACATATGTATTTATGGATTGCTTTTATATATCCCACCTCTCCTCCAGGGAGATCAAGGTGGAGCAGATAGTTATCCTCATCCCCATTTTTTCCTTACAACAACCCTGTGAGGTAGGTTAGGCTGACAGTCAATAACTGGCCCAAGGTCACCCAGTGAGTTTCATGGCTGGGTGGGTCTCGCAGGTCCTAATCCAGCACTCTAACAACTGCACCACGCTACCTCTCTCACAACAGGTAAGCCTGTTAAATTTATGTCTGTATGTAGTGCAACTGCAAGTAAAACAGGCAAATACAATGATTTACATCACACATCAGTTTGGGATGTTTGTTTATTTTTATTTTTAATGAAATGACATATAAATTTTATGGATTATACGTATTAGGAGAAATTTGTACTCGACTGCATACACTAATTCATTGCTTTTATATCACATCTTTTTCTCCAAGGAGTTCAAGGTGGCATCCATGGTTGTCTCCCTCCTCATTTAATCCCCCCTCCCCCACTATGCTGTGAGGTTGTTTAGGCTAAGAGGCAATGGCTGCTCCAAGGTTACTCAATGAGCTGCATGCATGAGTGGGGATTTGAACCCTGGTCTCTCCCGGGTCCAGCATTCTAACCACTGCACCACACTGACACTGGCTTCCATTTTCATGCAGTCCCCTGCCATGTGAATTGACGCAGAAATGGACAGACTGAACTTCAGATTGGGGTGGTGGTGAGGAGCTGAGAGAACTCAAAAATTTACAAAGTCCTTCATTCCCGGCTCTTGTCAGTGACTGATGAACTGAAATAATCACAGCTGATAGTTGCATGGAAATGGCCCTTTCTGGATCAGCAAATAGAACTGAGTAAACAGAAGGACCCTCCAGCTGCTTCCACATGTGCCTTGCCTCAACCTGACCATATCAAAATGGACCAAAGTGTTTCTGTCAACTGCTGCCCTTGAGCCATACTGAAAGAAAATAATGGAGATGTTTGCTTGCACAGAGGTATTTTGTTTTGGGTTTTTTTTAAAAAAACACATCCTGTACTCTACGGAAATAGGAGTCCTTTAATAGCTAACATAATTGTACTGGGGGGGAAACCCCAGCTCCTAACTTGCTCATGCAGTGATACATCAAAATGAAGGGATATGTTAGTTCATGCATTGTAGGCAGGCCAGGGGTGGGAGGGAACTCTACTTGGGTTCTGGGGAAAATGGCAGGACTTAAAAATGTCAAGAGATGAATCTGATGGGAAAGCAGCAACAGAAGAAGGTTGAGGGAAGGGATAAAGGAATAACACAAAATAGCCACATGAAAATTTCCATGCAAACATGTTTGCAAATATGCATTTCTAAATGTATTTTGCCAACACGCCAGAAAGAAGACTCAAACAAACATTAGTGTAGGTAAACAAGTTATATTTATTAAAATAAAACAATGAGATGCTCTGTAAAAGCAATCCAACTGAACCAGCTTAAACAAATCGAATATGCCTGGGCAGGCGAGTTGTAATAAATTGGAAGGATTCTGCCCCCACATTTCCTGGGCATATTTACAGCCACACGCTGCAGCCACACAGTGAGGTTTGGCTAAAAACCCTCCCTCCCTGCTGTGTGCACCTTGGGTGTGTGAACCTGACAGGCACACAGTGGCCCCACCAGACAGAGTTCACCCTGGTGTGCTTGCCGACCCCAGGTATTCATGCAAACATTTCTTAAATCCTTTCACCTGCCCAGAAAAAATGCCAATGAATCCAAATTAAAAACACCACTCCAGGGACACAGACAAGACCCAACCATGTGGAGTAGGTGAAAAAAAAGAGTTCTAAAGGCCAATCAGGGGCTCCCCCCAAAATTCCTACTCAGTCCTCCCACAAAAAGTGACTAGCAGAGCCCACACTGTAAAAGGCTGGAGGGTAGGCACCAAAAGAGGGAAGAGTGTGGGGGCACAGCTGAGTTTTCGTAGCCTAGTTTCTGCCTCTTTCCTATTGGGCAAACGCCCCCCCCCCCATTTTCTTCAAGCCAACTCTCATTTTCTTTTCAGGGGAAGAGGGTGTGGCTAATAGTAAAATTTACATCAATTGCTCCACCCATTTTCTTCCTCTGGGCTCTGAAAGGTTGCTCAGAAGGGAATGCAGCCCTCAGACCAAAAGACGTTCTACATTCCTGAATTAACATATTCCTTCAAAGTCAAATGTTGGGTTTGGGGGGGGGGACTAACACTGATTTAGGGTTAATAAAAGTTTTTCTCTCTCTCTTTCTCTGAAATATTGTACTTGATTTGCTTTTCCAAAGATAATTATGGCACTCTGCTTGATTTGTTTTACTGGCTGGAGACAGACTGAATACATAATAATGATATTTGAGCCTTCCTAGCTAATGAACAGAAAGAGGGAAATATATTGGCAGAAGGATAAAAAGTATTGTATGGGAGCCGCATAAATAGCTAACTGCATGCCCACACTCTCAAGGGAAGCCTTAAGTAATCCTATGATGAAGAGGAGGTTGCAACCACTTATTAAAAGAAAAGAAGGGCCTCCTTGTTTGGACTATAAACCTTCCCACCAGCAGAACTGGAGATTCATTATTTTCAAGTCTGCAGTAAGCGATTTCTTGGCTATCATAGAAATTTGGGTGCAGAGAGATTGGCGACCACTGGAGAAGCTTTGTTGGGAAGGATGCAACGGGAAGAGAATGCCATTCTAACCTTTTTAAGTCTTCAGGTGTCTCGAGTCCTGGGATGAGAGGACAATATCTCATTGCTCTCTACCAGCAAGGCCCACAGGGAGCTGTTCAAGGTCCAGACTACCCTGGACTTTTCTTCAAACCCAGCTTCCCCAGTCATACCCAAACTGCTACTTCTCAGATTTCTTGGCACAAACTATGCGAGGATACGGGATTTTTATTTTTATTTAATGGAAGGTAATACATCTCATTTTACAAATGCCTTTGGAAAAGCCAGAATGCTTCCCTTGCAATCTGGGTCATATTAGAGGACACACTACTTTGCATAGTAGAATCATAGAATTGTAGAGATGGAAGGGTTCCAAGGGCTATCTAGTCCAACCCCCTGCAATGCAGGAATCAGAGCTAATGAATCCCTGATAGATAGCCATCCAACCTCTGTTTAAGAACTTCCAAGGAAGAAGAATCCACCACCTTGCATTGTCTTACAGTTCTTACCAGCAGAAAGTTCTTCCTAATGTTTCATTCGATTCACCTTTCTTATCTTGCGAACCCATTAGTTCAGGTTCTACCCTCTGGAGCAACAGCAAACAAGTTTGTCCCATCTTCCATGTGACAGCCCTTCACTTATTTGAAGATGGCTATCCTATCCCCTCTCCGTATTTTTTTCTGAATATACCCAACTCCCTCAACAGTTTCCAGACCCTTTATAATCCGAATGCCCCCCTCTGCACATGTTTCAACTTGTCAATATCCTACTTAAACCTAAAACTGGACACAGGACAGCATGCTTCGTGACATTGCGACCAAATGAGCCAATCATCCATCCAGAATTTTCTACATCCAGCAAAGCTTCATCAAGTTCTTCCATAAAAACAGAAAAGATGCCACACCCTCTCCAGGCATTTTCCAACCACTGCCTACCTAAATGTTTGCTTTCTGGATACATTCACTGAGCCCTTCCACCCCTCCCCCCGTACCTGGAAAACAGGTCCCCGTCTTCCTAATGGCAGCCTCTACCCTATTTTAGAACATTGTTTGTTTCCCATCTTACAACCATTGGTTGTTGCAAAGTGATGCATTCCCCCTGCCTCCCTTCCTGCCTCCTTGCCTCTTTCTTTCTCATCTTCCTGGCCACATTACTCAGTAGCCAGGAGGCAGGCCATTTGTCACTGGCTCAATAGCCATGCCGTCAAGAGCTTCTCCTCGGAGATGTTTTGTACATATGTACCAACCACTCAGAGCCGTTCCCTTCCTTTGTTATGGCTATAAATAGGGTAGAATGGGATCGGCCAATGAATCAAATTACAGGACACTGGAAAGGTCAAAGTAGCGCACTTTACTATCTCTCTCTGGAATATATGAGGCATTAAAATTCTGACACCTCATTCTCTCGAAATAGCCTTTAACGGGCATGGGAAATGGCTCACAAGCAACAGACTCTTCAAACAATCTTTAAAAACAGCCATCTCCCTGTAGCCAGGGGCCTGGCCTAAAGAGAAGGTAATAAGGGGTGGCTGGTGAGCTATTGAAGGAGTTCAATCAGAAAAGGGGGGGGTCTGAAGTATTCTCCTAGCAGTGATTCCCAAAGTGGGTGGTCTTCTGGGGGATAACACAATTACCTAGCAGGGATCTAAGAGGCAAGGGGGCAACAGGGGGCACTGGAGGTATAAAGGACTATCAGACTTTCAAAAGCTAGTATCACTGGATAAAGTTCATCAATTTGGTTGAATTAATCAAGCAAAATAGTTTCAACTGGATTTTGAATAATTGTGCAATTCTTTTTTACTGTTCTGAATTTTATTGTGTTAATATCTTCACTAGTGGCCTGTGCAAACCACTATTCTGAACAATCCTTTCTATAGGGAAGGGTAGGGGGCACAGAGGGTGAGTTTATGGAACCAAGAGTGCAGGGCCTGAGAACGTTTGGGGACCAATCAATGTCTTACGGTGTAATTTGGTGCTCTCACTTTAATTGCTTGGAAGAGGGTTCAGCATGGCTTCATGAAAGATGCTGATGAAACTCACCCTTACCTCATCCAGAATAATAGATTTGTCTTGTTTTTAAACCATGGAAGCAAATTGGATGTCATTTCCAGTGATATGCAAACTTCCTGTAGTTCAGCTTGGAAATGAGCTCTTAAAAAAAGAAAGAAAAACTGATCAGTTCCCTCAAATTAACCCTTAAGTTACAAACTGAATGAGCCCTGCTGCTGCACATTCAACAGTGTGAAGCACCACTTTTCAGGTAGCAGTTGTGTACTCATTCCTAATCTCATTGTATCTATGAATAAGGCTATTCCTAAGACATTAAGGAAGTATCAGGTGTTTGTGATAGCAAAGTATTTATAAGGCTCCTCCACAAACATTCCCTAATTTGTTGTGAATGCTGTTTGCCAACAAGCAGCAGATGTGAAATTCTTGTTCTAATATTGCATAATGTGAAAAATGAAATGAACACTTCATTTTAATATTTGTTATGAGCTAAACTGAAAGCAACAACGCACGCACAAACACCATTCTCGCTTTTGGTGAGAAGAAGCACAATGGCAGTTCAATTCATTATCAACATAATATTCCTCTTTGCTCAATCCCTGTCCATACTGCCATACAGAATTATGGATTGCGTACTAATGATATAATACAAGGTTCTAAAGATGGAAGCATCCTTTGGAGCCATTGCTCTCCAGGAAAGGTTCAAATTAGCTAAGATGAAGAATGAGAACATTTCTTTTATTGGATTTAATTGTACAGATTCTAATTAATATAGGCATTGCCTCTCCTCTGAGGAAGATCCATCATATTATACACTCATAATTAAAGGGGATCGTATATGGTGACTCCAAACACCAAAGTGCAATTTTCTTAAAGAATTGTTTTAATGCTCAATTGTTCTTTGATGACAGCAGCCTTGAGCGCTGCCAGAATGCAAACAGAATCAAATGGAAAAGGTTGGAAATATGCACAATTACTTCTCCCTTTCTGCTGGCCTACTTTGGCTCTGCAATTCAGTACTTTGTCAGACTGAGACTCCGTGGACTGAAAAATATTGCAGCATTCCTGCTATGGTACATTTGTGGGGAATACTCAATGGTGGGAGTGGATTTGCCACATGCCAACTTTCCCAGGAAGACTAAGGCTATTGTCTCCCAAGGGTAGATGTGAGGGTGCCCCATGAGGGTGCTGTGGCCAATAATTTATAAGCCACGAAGCTCCTGGGACCAGTTCAAGTGGTTGGTGCTGGCATAAAAGGTAAAGGTACCCCTGACCGTTAGGTCCAGTCGCAGACAACTCTGGGGTTTCTGGCATACAGAGCACTAAATGGCTTGTCGTTGAGTCATTTAGTCGTGTCCGACTCTTTGTGACCCCATGAACCAGAGCACGCCAGGCACTCCTGTCTTGCACTGCCTCCTGCAGTTTGGTCAGACTCATGTTGGTAGCTTCGAGAACACTGTCCAACCATCTTGTCCTCTGTCGTCCACTTCTCCTTGTGCCCTCCTTTCACGGATCACTGCCTTGTCGTGGCGAAGGGGCTTGAATAACTCAGAGAAGCTATGAGCTATGCCGTGCAGGGCCACCCAAGATGGACAGGTCATAGTGGAGAGTTTTGACTAAACGTGATCCACCTGGAGCAGGAACTGGCAAGCCACTCCAGTATTCCTGCCAAGAAAACTCCATGGACAAAGACAACTAAATGGCTTAGGACACAAGTATTTGAAGGATCACCTGCCCAAGGAACAGCCAACCCAGGTTTTGACATCCACAAAAGAGGTCCCATTTGTGGTACCCCTGGTGGGGATTACTTTTGGGGTGGGGGTACTATACAAAGCAGGACTTTCTCTGTGTGAGAGAGGGGGGAGGAAAGAGGGAGGGAGAGATTGTACCCAGAGAAGGTTTCCTTTTGCCGCTGTTAGAAATATCTGGAATGGCATTCAGAAAAATAGCCTTAACTGAAACAGATAAAGGAAAAGGCTGCTCCTTAGTGATGTAAATGAGTATTGGAAGAATTACCCAAGCTAAGGAAAAGAACTAAAAATAGAGCATTAATCAGGGAGGCCTCTTACCCTGTATCGAGGGGAACATGGATTTCACGCCTTTCATCACTTTCACCCTGCAGCAAATGGTGTACGCATGGCAGGCTCAGAATGCTCCATTGTTCACAGGATGTTAATGTTACGAAACCAACAAAAGCTATACCTTCATCAGGGTTAAGGACAAAACTTCATTCCTTTTTTTAAAAAAATGCAATTGACAGAGGAGGGCCCCAGCCCCAGTTTGCTGATTTTGAAAGCAACCAGGTGACAGCAGACGTACAGTATCTCTGCTTAAACATTTATCCATATCACGTTGGAAACAAACCAAAATTCACTTCTCCCGGAACAGTATCACTGCAGTATTTCAACTCAAAGTTGTCATTTTTGACAATAGAGACACAATTTGGCAAATTTCTGAAATCTGTTATCTATGAATTGAGGGACATTTTGGCTCAGCGACAAAGAACAACCCTATTTCAGTTGACTATCTAGGGTGGCCAAGTGCCCTACATTACAGCAGACAGGCCTTTATTTGGTGGGCTGTCAAAAGCACCCTCTATTTGAAGGGTTGTTCAGTCCAGGTCAGATTTAAAAATCAATAGTCCAGGAAGGGAGAACAGGAGAGGCCTTGAAGTTGCCCATCAACAGTTAACACCTGGCAAGCACACTGAGGAATACTATTGTGAGGTGTATTCTATTTCCACTTAAATTATAGCAATTATTTCTAAATGTGCACCTGTGCATATTAATTAGCATGTGCATTTTTATGTAGAGTGGAGTCTTTATTTTTGAGTGATGCATATCCATTTCTTAATCCATTTGACTGTTTCAAGGAATAAAATGGAGGAACCTGAATGAAGACTTCCCCGTTGTACAGGGATGGGGAAGCTGTCAGTCTCCAGGTGTTGTTGGACTACAACTCTCATTTGTCACCATTGGTTAAGTGGGCTGTAGTTGATAGGGGTTGTGGTCCACCAACATCTAGAGGGCCATAGATTTGTGTAGGTTGTTGTCTGGATGACCCTTGGGGTCATTTGCAACCCTAAAAAAATTCTATTATTCTGCCACTGTTAAGCTTATACTCTGCTCTTGACCCACTTCATATTCCCTCTTATCATTTCATTGACAACCAGTAGATGTAACACTCAAATTTCAGGGCAGTGATGAAAGAATCCCAGATTCAACCCAACATTCTCATTGCAGAACTTCTGGGCCAGGCTATATTAAGCTTACCAGATTGTTTTTTCAAAGAATCCAGGGACAATTATTGAAAAAAGAGAGAGAGAGATAAAAGTTTTTTTAAAAAAAGTTGTTGTTGTCGTTTGGTTGTTGTTGTTGTTAGAAGTAATATCTTCTCTTCTGTGGCTTCTCTGTCGCGTGGCCTTCCTCTGGGCCCCGGCCAGCTCTCTTGGTGCGCTAGCTGCTGTGGAATAGGCTTGGGTTGGGCCTGGGCTTGGCCACGAGTCCTTGCCCTCCCGGTGCTCTCCTACCTCTCCTCCTTAGCAGCAGCAGTGGCAGCACAGCAAGGTCAGGGCTTCCCTCTTTTTTTCTCCTTCCTCTTTCTCTCCCTTCCTTCTCCTTCTCTTCTCCTCCTTCTCCCTGCATCAGTTCCAGGGTTTTCCTGGCCCTGGAGCGTTGCTGGGCAGTCGGCCGGGTGGCTGGGCGCTCTTGTTCCCAGCTTGATTTGGGTTGTGGGGTGTGTGTGTCAGATATTCCCCCAGTTGATACACCGGGTGTCCCTGGTTTCCCCATGGCAATGGCGGCAGCAGCAGTGGCAGTCTTAGCTGCCCAGAGCCAGCCTGGTAGCGCAGTTGGTTCTGGCTGGCTTCAGGAGCTGCTCACTGCTGTGGCGCCCGCCATTTTGCCTCGCTGGAAGTCCCCATATGATGTGTCTTGTGCCGTTGAACCAACCACACAACGTTCATTCCCTACTAATAAATCTACAACACTTAAAATATAAATCCGGGGACATTAAATGAAACCCGGGGACAGATTTTTAAATCTGGGGACTATCCCCGGGAAATGGGGACGTCTGGTAACCATAGTCTATATTGTGATAGCCAGAGTCAAAACCAAGCTTACAGATGGCTAATCTAAACACAACTCCACAGAGCCTTTGGATTCTAGGTCTAGGTTCAATACCCTCACAATGAGGCTCCCACAAAAGGAGATTTCATTTTAGGGAAGATCAAACCGCAAAACACCATTCAGGGTCACAGTTCTTGAAACCATTTCAGATCGCTGGTGAATGAACTCATTGGATAACGGAACACAGCCTACTACAAATGGCTTTAATTAACATTGTTTGGGGAAAGGCTAATACTTTAATACATCCCTCCATTTGTATCTTGCCATTTCAAGAGACCCGAGGCCAGGAGCTCAACCGTGAATCCTCTAGCAGCCCACAAATTTCCTGTGGTATATATTAAGCCACTCTACATTCAGTGCAGGACCTTATTTATTTTGGGAAACATTACCATAAATTTAGTTCTAATGAAAAAGTGGACTGGACAATGCCACTGACCTTTGAGACTTTGTTCCTTGTAGCTAAATGTTCATTTGTTCTTCTTGACAACAGCACAGCCTTTCTCATAGGAGGAAGCAAGCCTTTCTCAAAGGA
The DNA here is from genome assembly GCF_963506605.1 of Zootoca vivipara. Taxonomy (NCBI): domain Eukaryota; kingdom Metazoa; phylum Chordata; class Lepidosauria; order Squamata; family Lacertidae; genus Zootoca; species Zootoca vivipara. The sequence goes on from NC_083281.1 coordinate 68,958,575, forward strand.
AAGCAATATTCTGGGTAGTTTCTCTCTCCCCCCCCCCCTTTCCAAAGAGGACACTCTGTGCTGTTGGTTTGCTAAGTAGAAAATTACATAATTAGAGCAGTTTTAAATTCCTTTCCAAGACCAAGATGTAATCAGCATCTGGATATAAGCAAAAGGTTTGTGGCTGAAGTGCTGAGGGTATGCATAGCATTTAGTCTTTGTATTTTCACCCTTGCAAGTTCACAGTTCCAAGCACGCAACCTCCAAATCAAGGGATCAAGGACTGGAAGTTTCTGTAGACCTTTAGTGGTCTTCTACCCCCAAGAAACAATTTTTGGTGGTTTCGAACATTTTGCACAACTCTTAATTGCCAGGCAGGACTATAATATTAGGGCATGATTAGAAAATGCAATGAAAAAAACCAAAGACTATTCATTTGCAGCCCACGCAACTGTAGCCTATCCCAATCAGCTGTTGACAACCTACAACTCCCATCATTCCTGACCGTTAGGCCCCACTGGCTGGGTCTGCTGGGAGTCCGGAGTCCAAACCCATCTGGAGGGTACCAGGTTAAGGAAGGCGATGTAGCTAGAGATGGGAGATAGACCTGGTTCAAGTTCACAGTTTAATGGGTGGTATGGTTTATTAAGATGCTTATTTTTAGCCCATGAATCAATATTAATACTGTTGCTCTCATTTTTTTTAAACCCCCTCCAAACTCTGAACTCTCTAATTAGTTATCCTGTCACTAGCATTCCATGTTTACTCTAAAACAACCTAATTTAGTGCCACTTGGATGCTATTTTGTGCAAATCTAATTACGCTAGGATACATTGTCGTGGTAAATAATTAGATACTAATTTGAGGAGACATCATTTGGTGTGATAGTTTCCAATTTGGGACGAGACCATTTCAAAAGCAAGGCGCTTGAGGGGGGCATTTGAGTTTGGGTATCATCAGCATTTTCACTCTTCAACACCTTTAACTCGAAGGCTTTTTGATGCAACCGTGCATGTCTTTGAGTTTCCTCCCCCTCCTCTCACAAGCCACTGTGTGGTGCATTTATAATTATGTTCTAGTAATTAGGTGATGCATGCACAGCCACTTGTAGGTCTTAAAAGGATGTGTCTGCAATTATGAAAAACCAGAAGACTGCACTAACCATGCTTCAGTTGCTCCCATGGGACCAAGGGTTCAAGCTATACCTCTCCTGTGCTCAGAGCCTCTTTGCCATGAAAAAAAAGATCTGTGATCCAGTTTGGTGCTGTTGCCCACTGTGTAAGACCAATCATGAGTTGCAGTACAATGGAGAGTTATGTGGGGTTCTGGCATTTATACATACCATATAATATTGTTTGCATTAGTAGTGTAATTAAAGTAAATGTACAAGTAGGTATATTGGGAGGGGGAGAGAAATGTTGGGGGGAGGGAGGGTTGGAATGTTGGTGGTGGGTGGCGATTGGATCAGAGTTTGAAAGGGAGTCTGAATGCTGGTGGTGAGAAAAACCAGAGTCACTTTAGTTGAGAGTTGGGTTGGAGTAGAGTTTGGGAGTGGGTGGTAGTTGGTGTAACAGTTGGTAATGGATGTGGAACTGGGTTGGTTAGTTAATCTTGGATCAATGTATCTGGATAAAAGGAATTACTTATGAATGCCATTCTTCAAATCTATGGTGTGACCACATTTGGAGTACTGTGTAGAGGTGAGCCATCTCACCTCAAAAAGGATATTGTAGAGTTAGAAACGGTCCAGAAAAGGGCAGCCAAAATGATCAAGGGGGTGGAGTGACATCTCTGTGAAGAAAGGTTGTAGCGTTTGGGACATTTTAGTTTAGAGAAAATGTGAGTAAGAGGCAATATGATAGCGTATAAAAGTATGGATAGCGTGGAGAAAGGGGAATTGAGAGAAGCTTTTCGCTCTTTCTCATAACACTGGAACTTGTGGACATCTAATGAAGCTGCATGTTGGAAGATTCAAGAGGGATAACAGAAATTAATGTAGCATGTAGTTCAACTATGAAACTTGCTCCAACAGGAGGCAGTGATGGCCACCAGCTTGGATGGCTTTAAAAGAAGAATAGACAAATTCATGGAGAAGGCTATCATTGGCTACTAGTCATGATGACTATTCTCTGCCTCCACAATTGGAAGCAATAAATGCTTCTGAATACCAGTTGCTGAAAACTGTTTGAGGGGAGAGGGCTCTTGTACTTGCGTCCTGCTTGCAGATTTCCCACAGGCATCTAGTTGGATGTTGGACTAGATGGGCCATTGGTCTGATCCAGTTGACACTTCTTATATTATTATTATTATGATCAGTGGCCTCCTGATCTCCAGCAGCATCAGCTCAGGGCCCTGAACCTGGTCTGTCTCTTTAGCCAGAGATTCTGTTACCTTGCAACTCTGCATCATGATCGCTGCACTCTGGGGTCCTGACAACATGTATCTTAGTGTGGATTCTTTTGAAATTCATTGCCTTTTGGATTCAGAACCCTTTTTCAGTTACTTCCCTCCTGCTTTTCAGGTTGACTTAGATGCTAAACTTTTGTGCAAGAGAAAGATGCAGAATAGCATGCCTATATTTCAAATGATTTAAATGCATGCAAAAGAGAGAGAGAGAGCATGTGGCTCAAGAGCAGATTTCATGTTTTGCATGAATAAGACCTCCGGGTTCAATCCTCAGCATTTTCCACTTAAAAGGATCTTGGATGAAAGGGGAATGGAAGATTTCTGTCTGTCTGAGACTGTGGAAATTCCTTGACAGTCAGGATAAATAGCCATGAGCTAGATCAGCCTTGCAAATAAGCCCATGAAAGTTATGAGGTAATAATAATAATAATAATAATAATAATAATAATAATAATAATAATAGCACCCTGACTGTGATCATAACAGAATTGCAATTAATTTCACTTCATTCATCAGGACTAATCCCTGGGGTAGAGGTATCCTAATCTCACTGTGACCAGGAATGACAGGAAATGGAAGGACAAGGTGCCCAGCTTTCGTTGTGGTAGCCTACAATCTCTTTGTCACCTGTGAATGCTTAAATCAGAGCTGAGGAACTTTGGTCCCTCCAGAAGTTGCTGGACTACAACCCCCATCATCCCTGGCCATTGGCCCTTCTGGCTGAGGCAGTGCAAATAAAAATAAAAATGATAAGTTGTATTCTGCCACCTTCAATGGGATGAGCCGCCAACATGGCAAGGCTAATGGTTAGAGGCACTCTAACCATTGGTTTAATTGGCTTTCAGTCCGGACAGGAAAGACAAGTACTGTAAAGATCTCATGGAGTAACTACCCAAGGCATTACAAAACATTAAAATCAAGAAAAAAATCACAACCATACTTTAAAACATATGAAAGATAAGATACTAAAACAGATTAAAATTACTTCAGCTTTCTTTTGGATGCAACCTTTCCTGTCTGGTCTATATTTTGATTCTGTTAGTTATGATTATGTTGTTATGTTTCATGAAATATAACCTTTCTCTCCACAGTTAATGTTTCTTGAGTCTTCTTTAAGGGTGCACGGACAAAGACTCTCAGACCAGCGGCAGAGCTAGCCGTTCAGGCACCCAGAGCGGCACACATGCCATGCACATGGGGGGTCAGGGCGAGCCTCCCAGGGGGTTGGGGCAAGCCACCCAGAGGGCCAATCAGCACAGCGATCAGCATCCATTGGGGGAGATCGGTGTCAAGCGAGGAGATTGGTGCGGTGATTGGCGCCCAGGGGGGGGGCAGCGCAGCAATCCGCCCAGGGGGGATTTTGTTCCCCCCCCCAGGGATGACACCCCCACCCCCTTCCTATGCCCCTGTCTCAGACTGGCTTCAATTAAAAGAGAGGTATTCATAGAAGTGGGTGGATGCTGATTTCAAACTCACTCAGAACACAAAATCAAAAGGTTGAAAAAAATCAAATAATTGCACTGTAACGGGGGAGTGAGGAGGCTATTTCAACTGAGTTCAATCTGCATTCTATTTTTGCACTCCGATGACTGTAATTTGAATCCTCAGCATCGTGTCCCGTGAACTAAAAAGACATATGTCACATTGATTGTGGTAGATGATCTTAATGAAATTGTGCATTACATACTTCACACTCAGATTATTGGATTCATGAGGTTTTTGAGGGGGGCTGTTTTGTTTGGCTTTCCTGGCCAATCTCTTGGTGCTGCCTATTTATTGTTACCTGGTGCTTCGTTCTACCTTGGAGAATATTTCTATTACCACTTTTCTGGATCAAATAAACTCCAGTGGAAACCAATCCCTCTGTACCTCATCTTCAGACTCTATGAGTGTCGTTGGTTATGTTGGCAAAGAAGGTGCCTGGTGTATTCAATGCTAGGCCTACTCAGAGTAGACCCGTTGAAGTTAATAGCTTTAGTTCATTAATTTCAAGGAGTTTGCCCTGAGTAGAACTAATTCATACACAACATTTAAAAATAATAATAATAATTTTTTTAAAAATGCCACTGAGGTCCACTGGTGGCCACTGCCATATTGTGTGGGAACTGTCACCCCCACCCTTAGAATGTCCCAGAATAATCCAGAGCATTCTGGGTAATAAAAAAAAAGGTGGCCAGCAGATACTTTGGAAGAGTTCTCACACCATCTTGGTGTTGCTTAAAAATGAGTTTAAAGATAGAGAGTGGTATTCATCGAAGCCTTACCGACAGTAGGCCTGCTGTAATCAATGGGCCTAATTTAGCCACATTCATTAATTTTAGTGGGTGTCCTCTGAGTAAAATGTAGTTGAATATGACAAAGCAAGGTGGGCCAACTCACCCATGAGGCAACTACTTTAAGCTCCATGGAGGCCACATCTGCTGTCTCCTTGACAGCTCTACCCCCATGACACTCCTACAGTGAATAGGAGGCACTGCTTGTCTCCTCCCATCCTTGAAATTTCTCCATCTACCCCTATTTGTCCCGTTGAATGCTCTCTGATCCCCCAAATTCTTGGGAAAGATAGGTTCAGCTCAGCACTTAAGTATACCCATTTTTATTCTGCTATCTAATCATCTTTTTGGCCACCCTATGGGCGAAACTGGCTGATATTCTTCTACTGACTGAGACAGATATTCCTTAGATTTTGAAAAGTGCCGATGCAACTGAAAATGGGGGGGGGGGTGTTTGAGGATAAATTATCTCCCAGATATTAATGGCTAGTGTTGCTGCTTCTTAGCCCATGAGAAATGATGCATCAGCCCGAAAAGAGACAGACACACACAGAGAGAGAGAGTCTGTGGAAAAGAAATCGCTAGTATGTAAAGCTACTGAAGAGAAAAGTTTAATGAATGGAATGGCTGCAATCCTAGAGAGTGGGGGGACGGACTGCTTAATACATGAAATAATTCACTGTGATAAAAAAAAGGAACCTACACTTGCATAAAATATGCTCCAGAGAAATATGCTTCCCCCTAATTTTAAAGGGAGTTATTTAACTACCGGTAGAAGAGGTAGGATGGATCAAAGGACTTGCATGAAGGGCCATGCCTTGCAGAACCATAAAAGGGGCCATAGCTCAGTTTTAGAGTGTCTGCCTTGCAAGAGAAGCGCCCAAGTTCAATCCCTGGCATCTCCAGGTAGGGCTGGGAGAGAGGCCTGCCTGAAGCTCTGGAGAGAAAGACAATATGCAGTACAAAGCTAGATGGACCAACAGGTCTGACTCTGTATAAGGCAACTTTCTAGGTTCCCATGTTCCACTGATGCCTCTAAGTCAGGCATAGGCAAACTCCGGCCTTCCAGATGTTTGGGACTACAATTCCCATCATCCCTGACCACTGGGGTCCTGTTTGCTAGGGATGATGGGAATTGTAGTCCCAAACATCTGGAGGGCTGGAGTTTGCCTATGCCTGCTCTAAGTCATCAATCTCAATTTATTTATTTATTATTTTATTATTTTATTTATTATTTAATTTCTATACCACTTTATATTTTTAATAAAAAAAATCTCAAAGCGGTTTACAACATATTAAATCAACAAATCAATACAACATTAGCTGGGCGATGTTCCTCCGGCCTCATGAGGAGCCTCTTCAGTAGAGCTGGTGAGACTGGGCCCCATCCCCTAGGCCAGGTGAAAAGGTCCTTGCTTGGCATGCCACATGTAAGTACATTGAGACTATGGCACTGTAATGACCTCTACAGCAGCAGGTGGGCAATCCTCCAGGACTCTCTTTTTGCCCCTTGAGACTCTCCCAAGACGATATCCCTCACTTACCCCCCTCAAGTGCTTTTGCTTGGTTGGTACATGCCTTTGAGCTGTGATAATGCCTCTCGGTTTCCTGGATAGAAAAAATATGGTTCTTTCCAAGGCTAGTCCTGCTCACAGTTGGCCCGTTGGAAGTGACTGGCATGTTCATTCATCTCAGTGGGTCTATTCTGTAAAGAAGGAAGTGGCTAGAGAAAAGTTTTTCTCCTTCTTTCAAGACCCTAGAATTTGTGGACCATCCAATGAAGCTAAAAGTTGGAAGATTCAGGACAGATAAAAGAAAGTAGTTATTCATGCAGTGCATAGTTAAACTGTGGAACTTGCTCCCACGGGAAGCAGTGATGGCCGCCAACCTAGATGACTTTAAAAGAGAGTTGGACAAATTGAAGGAGGACAAAGCTCTCAATGGCTACATTGCTATGATGGCTATGTTCATGCCCCTGAATATTAGTTGCTGGGAATTCCACAGGCATCTGCTTGGCTACTGCAAGAACAGATGCTGGGTAAGATGGTCCAATGACCTGATCCAGAATGCAATATATCAAGGAAAGAGTTACATCCATTGCTCCACCAGCTTTTTCTTCTGGTGATGCCCATCCCTGGTATATGCTTCCTGCAAAGGTTGTCTATGTGGGGATGTATCTCTCAAGTTGAATAAGGTTCCTCTTCCCAGCTGCTGAGCAGGTGAACATTGGTAATTTTGTATTTATAAAATCATTTCATACCCATCTTGAGTTTACATTGTCCTTAAATTTAATAATAGAAAAAAGAACCATGGAGGGATTGCAGGAAAAGTAATTTTGTTCTCCATTGATGCAATATAGAACATTTTAGGTTGTTGGTTTTTTTTAAATATATAAACCCACTTTACTAGGGCTGTTAATTGAAAAACCAGAATCCAGTGGCACACCCTTTACAATAAGTGGCAGGGGAGCAGGGGAAGGATGCCTCATCCCATTTATGAATCTCTAGGGTCCAGGTAACAGAATTAGTGGTCCTTATTGATATTGAACAAGTGTAATGTTTTGAAGTTAATCTGCTGCTTTCTTTAGTGTCACTTCTATGTTGTAATACTCTGTAGTACTTGGTTGTACCTCTGAAGAAGTCAACACAATTCAAAGTGTTGGTGCTCATCTTAAAGCCCTAAACGGCCTCGGTCCTGTATACCTGAAGGAGCGTCTCCACTCCCATCGTTCAGCCCGGGCACTGAGGTCCAGCGCTGAGGGCCTTCTGGTGGTTCCCCCACTGTAAGAAGTGAGGTTACAGGGAACCAGGCAGAGGGCCTTCTTGGTAGTGGCGCCTGCCCTGTGGAACGCCCTCCCACCAGATGTCAAAGAGATAAACAACTATCCAACTTTTAGAAGACATCTGAAGGCAGCCCTGTTTAGGGAAGTTTTAATGTTTGATGTTTTATTCTGTTTTTAATGTTCTGTTGAAAGCCGTCCAGAGTGGCTGGGGAAACCCAGCCAGATGGGCAGGGTAGAAACAGATAGATAGATAGATAGATAGATAGATGATAGATAGATAGATAGATAGATAGATAGATAGATAGATAGATAGATGATAGATAGATATAGATAGATAAGATAGATAGATAGGATTCTCTCTGTATTGAAGGAAGCTAGCTTTTCTAGCAATGAATCTGACAAAATGCAAATACAGTGGTACCTCTGGTTAAGAACTTAATTCGTTCCGGAGGTCCGTTCTTAACCTGAAACTGTTCTTAACCTGAGGTACCACTTTAGCTAATGGGGCCTCCCACTGCTGCCGCGCCACCACCCCACGATTTCTGTTCTCATCCTGAAGCAAAGTTCTTAACCTGAGGTACTATTTCTGGGTTAGCGGAGTCTGTAACCTGAAGCGTCTGTAACCTAAGGTACCACTGTATATTTCAATTACCTTAGGTTTGTTTCAGTGAGTTACCTTAGGTAAAGCATGCATTTGGAACATGAATAATCAAATGAGTTGAATAAGATGTGCAACACCATAGCTCACCACAGCCCCTCTGTGATCATCTAAACCAAGTTCTGATGATCCCCAGACCCAAGGCTAGTCTGCTGCCCCCACCTCCCACTTTGTTTCTCTCTGCCACAGGAAGTATAATAAAAAAATTCCTTCAGTAGCACCTTAAAGACCAACTAAGTTTTTATTTTGGTATGAGCTTTCGTGTGCAGGCACACTTCTTCAGATACACTAGAAACAGAAGTCAGTCCCTTATATCTATACAGAGGGTGGTGTGGGTGGGTGGGAATGGGTGATGGGCTGATGGGAGTGGTAAACCTGTAGATGGCTGTTAATGACTGCTGATGACTGCAATTATCTGAAGAAGTGTGCATGCACACGAAAGCTCATACCAAAATAAAAACTTAGTTGGTCTTTAAGGTGCTACTGAAGGAATTTTTTTATTTTGCTTCGACTCAGACCAACACGGCTACCTACCTGTAACTAGAGCCACAGGAAGTATGTTTGCCAACCAAGCAAACCCCTAATGGTAGCCAGATAAACTACTGAACCTGCTTAAATTCCCAATATTTATACTGAAGAAGAGAGCAACCTCAAAAAACATGTACTTTGAATGACCTCGTATACTTTTAAAGATGGTACTCTCTAATGAAATGTGGGTTTGGTAATGGGAATTGTGTTTTAGCATTTAAACAAGCATTTTCTTTGGGAGCTGAGAACAGAGCAATAGCTTTGGGAAATTGTAAAAGAAGGGGGAGCAGGGAGTCCAAGATTGATAGGATCTCTTTGTGTAAACTGTTGCTAAAACTTTTCTTCTCCTAAGAAAGAAATCTCTGTTTTGGTTTACGGCGCTATATACCTTTTGTGACATTGTGAAAACCTCATTATGTGTGCCAACCATAATCTCACCAGCAAAGCTGAGATAAAGCACGCCACAAATTAAACAATATTCTCCGTGTTCCATAGCAACAATATCTGAAGAATTTATTCACAGGTGCAGCCCCTAAACTCTAAAAACATTTTAGGGGTCCCTGATAAGAAGGGTTTTATTAATTATGCAGCAAAATGCTGGGACATTTTTTAAAAAACAACAACAAAGGGTATTTAAAAAAATCTTGTCTACAATAATGCCAAATTCCTCTGAGTGACATGTGCAAGTGAATTTGTATTAGATGTGGTTGAGCAAACTGCTTGAGGGACTGGATTAAGACAATTAATTAAATTTTTTGGCACTAAGGTAGCTGAGATGCCATGATTGCTTAGTAATGTCACCAAAGTGCTGTCCATCAGGCAGTCCAAAACTATAGGGCAGAACCATATTTTTCTTTTTATTCATCATGCATACTAAAGCAGAACAGAAAGTGTTTTATTTCCCCCATATAGTCTAGGGCAGGCACCCCCAAACTGCAGCCCTCCAGATGTTTTGGCCTACAACTCCCATGATCCCTAGCTAACATGACCAGTGGTCGGGGAAGATGGGAATTGTAGTCCAAAACATCTGGAGGGGCGAAGTTTGGGGATGCCTGGTCTAGGGCTAGGCTATACCTTTTAGCTCAGGTTTTTTTGTTTTCTCATCTTTGAGGGTGTGCGCATGTGAAAAGAAATGTCCCTAGAGACTGAAGTTGGGAGAAATAAGTCAGAAATTTGGGGTGGAGATAGTGTGAAAATTCACCAGAAATGTCTCAACACCCCCCCCCCAAATCCAGCCAATGTGCTCACCTGCTTTTTGAGGGAGGAATTCTATTTGGCTATGGAGTCAGTGGTGATCTTACAATGGGGAAGCCCATTTTATGGGCAATGTGAATCCTGAGTAGGAATTGAGTATGTTTAACCTTCAAACATCTTAAGGGCTGTCACATGAAAGATGAAGCAAAGTTGCTTGCTGCTGCCAGTGGCGTAGCATTGGGAGGGCACGGGGTGGTTGCCCTGGGTGCAAAATTGTTAGGGGCACAAAACTTCTGATGGTAAGAGATATTTGACAGTGGAGCAGACTCTCTTTCATTGAAGGTTTATAAACAGAGGTTGGATGGCCATCTGTAGCTGGGATTTCTGCATTTCAGGGGCTTGGACTAGACAGCCCTGGGGTGCCCTTCCAATGCTACAATTTTATGATTCTACAATATCAAGGCTGAGAAGGGAGGGAATTTCCAGAGAAACAAGTGTGGGTGCAAGGCCCCCTTCTGAACCAAGGTTAGATGCTTTTAGATGCTAAGCAATTGCAGAACTGCACTGTTTAAGTGTCTCTTATTTATTTCCAAGGCAAGAAGATGGAGACGTCAAAAGGACTCCTTGCTTCCACCTAGGTGTCCCACCAGGTCTAGGTGCCACCCGCCTCCACTGGTGGGATTGGAGTGCGACACCTATTGGATGAACCGGCATTTCCATGCAGAGGTGGAAGTCATTGCATATCAATCCTGCAAATTTGCAAGCAAATAACATAAGAAAATACTTGCTGAATCAAGACAGAGACTCATATGGTCCAGCATCCTGGCCAACTAGGTGCATATGGGAAGCCTGCAAGCAGGGCCTGAGTGCAACAGTGCTCTCCCCACTTGTGATTGCCAGCAACTGGTATTCACTGTCTGCAACAGTGGAAGAGCTGTTTGGCAGTGGAATTTGCTACCAAGGAGTGTGGTGGAGTCTCCTTCTTTGGAGGTCTTTCAGCAGAGGCTTGACAGGCATATGTCAAGAATGCTTTGAGGGTGTTTCCTGCTTGGCAGGGGGTTGGACTGGATGGCCCTGGTGGTCTCTTCCAACTCTATGATTCTATGATTCTAAGAGGAACATAGCCATCGGGGTTAGCAGCCATTTTTAGCTTTATCCTCCTATTGTAAGAGTTGCATAAGAACATAATAAGAGCCTGCTGGATCAGGCCAATTGCTCATTTAGTCCAGCATCCTGTTCTCACAGTGGTCAATTGGATGCCTGTAGGAAACCCTCAGGCAGGACCTGAACACATGAGCACTGATCCCTCCTATGGTTTTCAGTAACTGTTATTCAGAAGCATTACTGCCTCCAACATGGTGTCAGAGCACAGCCATCAGAGCATACCAGTAGTTCAAGCAAATTTCCTGCACTGAATAACCTCAGCTCCTGTGTGTATCATGTATGAGGTTTAGAACAGCAAATACATCAGTAGCGGTGCTACAGACCACTGATAGGACCCCAGTCATCCCGAGAAGGCCCCTTAGGTTTAGCAACACCAATGCACCCCAATCTCTGTCTCCAGCAGCAGTTATGTCCACCAGGCTTTTCTGCATGGACATTTTTCTAAGCCCCTAACCTTTCAGTATTGCTTCCCTGCGCTCTCTGCATTCTCATTAAGACCTGCTGCTTCCCGAGTCTCAACTCCAGATGTTGTCAAACCAAACATTAATGTGGCTGCTGTTCTCTGCCGTGCCTAATTGCTCATCTTCCCAGAGTTCTCCCCAGCAAAATTAATCTTCCATTGCATCATTTGTATCTTAAAAGCATCCTAAAATATTTACTCTAGCATTTGTCATTTTATCACTCTTAATTCTGTCGCCTTCTTCTTCTTTTTCAGGAGATGGCATGGTGCGCTTATCATTTATAATCTGCCCAGGCCTATCTGAGATTATTTACAACCCAAGGCGCCTAAGTAGGAGATATTCCCAGTACTGTAGTGCAGATATCATACCAATTAGAATAATGAGAAATATCACACAATGCAAAGCAATGGGAGCTTTTCGATCAAAACAGCAGCGAATGGATTTTGTCGTTTGGAGCCTGGTTGTGCAGTGGGGTGCCCTGCTGTTATTGAGTGCTGGGTGGTCATGTGACTTTGCAGGAAACAATCCTCTATTTGAAGAGGCCTCCTGCCGGGAGGGGTTGTGTCTGGTCCATGCCCATTTTTTTTAAAAAAAGAACCTTAAGAAGAGAGAGCCATGGGGGCCTTGAATTTGCCCATCAACATATGGGTGCACAGGGTGCAAAGCAAGCTACCTTCTACCGAGTCAGGCCATTGGTCCATCTGGCTCAATATTGTCTATACTGCTGGTCAGTGGATCTTGAGGGTTTCAGGCAGGGCAGTGGCAGAGCTTCATGCTCCAGCACCGGGGGGCGGAGAGCAGGCAGGGGCAGAGCTGGCGCGCAACCTGGGGGTGTGATGCGCCACCCGCAGGGGCCTGGCACACCGCCTGGGGGCATGGCACGCCGTCTGCAGGGGTGTGGCACCCAGCATGGGTGGGGGAACAGCCGTGAAGGCACCCCACCGGGATCGCGCTGCTGGGGGCGGTGCACTGCCCCCCCCCCCGCACTCCTCTTCCTCTGCCACTGAGGCAGGGCTCTCTCCCAACAATACTTGGAGGTGCTCTGCCATTCAGCTGCAGCCTTTCACCATAGCACTGGAGAGCAGACAGGGCAGGCATTCAGGTCCCCTGGTCACCCTCCATCTAAATGCTGTCTAAATTACCAACCATACATCTAAATCAGGGTTGCCATATTTCAAAAAGTGAAAATCTGGACACAAAAGTTGTTGAGCCAAAGTTCTTGAACTTGAACTGTTTTCTTTTTTCTTTTTAGCAAAAACCTATTTTTAAAAAATGAAGGTTTTGAGCTACATTTAAGGAGATTCACCAAAATTTAGACTTCCAACATGGGTTGCCATACATCCAGATTTTCCTGGACATGAAAGAGATTTTCGCCCGGGCACAGCTCCCAACGGCTGTATTACGGCTATGTCCTGGAAATTCCGGACATATGACAGTCCTAAAAATTAGCACATAGATATTTAATCCAAATCTGTGTCCTCTTCCGGTTTTTTTTTTAAAATGCATTTCCTCTTTCTGTTGATGCATGAGGGACCACCCTCCTGACTTCCAATTCTAAACAGCAGCAGCCACTGGTAGCCAGCAAATTCAATTTTCTGAGTGCCAATCCTTACATAGCCAAATTACCACTATCCACACCCAAGAGAAACATTTCAGAAGACACATGGGAGGGAACCTCTCAAAGTTTGCAAATTTACAAAAAAGAAAAATATCTAATGGGGCAGAGAACCACAAAGCCATTCAAATAAGGAATGAACACACACTGGCAGAGGAAGAGGAGTGAGGGGGGAGCGCACCGCCCCCAGCAGCACAATCCCGGTGGGGTGCCATGGCGGCTGACCCCCCCGCCTGCACTGGGCGCCACGCCCCCGCAGGTGGCACGCTACGCTCCAGAACATGCACCACACCCCTGCGTCACAGCTCTGCCACTGTGAACACACACACTGTGGCCACAGAATGCAAGCTGATAATTTGAGAGGAGAGTGAAAAATGGGTTTACCGTATGTGGAATGCAGTATTACAGGAGACGGTGCATTTGATTGGCTGCCTGGCCAGACCCCTGAACAGGAGCACTCAGCAGTGCAATATTTTGAGTAGCAAATTGAGTTACAAACAATACTGGATTAGTAGAGCATACCAAGCAGAATCTATAATCCAGTTGCACTCTTGAGAGACCTCCCCCTGCGCTTTTGAAATTGGCTGGGAGGACCGGCTCTTGGAAACTTGTGTACAAAAATGAAGAGCATTGATTGATACTTTTGGCCATGAGTCATCTGAAGTCTCTGACTCTTGGGGGAGCTACAATGCCAGCTCGCATATAGATTTTTCTAAACACAGATAACGGACATCAAAAGCATCTGGGTGTTCCCCCCCCTTTCCCCTCTCAAAAAACTGCCAGGACACACTTTAATCTTCCTTTATATCTTGAATTTTAATACCTTCAAAGAACACAGACTTGAACTCTTCATCCATTTAAGCAATTTCATCACATTTTGAAGGCACTCCACAGGTAGTACTGATGATCTGTTCTTTTTCTCTTGGCTTAAAGGAGTGAATCCCCCCCCCCAAATCATGATATGCCTTTCTTCATGGGGTTTTTCTCCCCCCCCCCATGAAAGGGGCTTCTGTTTTTCTGTCTTGTTCAGAGAATACTTTTGAATTTTTGAAAATATTTCTTTACAGTTTTGGCCACTATAGGGTGACTTAACACAACTGTGGCCATTATACATTCATCCAGCATTCTACAGCCCCCCCACCTGCAGTGTCCAACCCTTCCTGATCTGAAAAGGGACGCTGTTGGAGCTGTGGTCTAAACCGCTGAGCCTCTTGGACTTGCTGATCAGAAGGTCGGCAGTTCGAATATGTGTGATGCGATGAGCTCCCGTTGCTCTGTCCTAGCTCCTGCCAATCTAGCAGTTCAAAAGCACGCCAGTGCAAGTAGATAAATAGGTACTGCTGCAGCGGGATAGTAAACGGCATTTCCGTGTGCTCTGGCTTCCATCACAGTGTCCTGTTGTGCCAGAAGCGGTTTAGTCATGCTGGCCACATGGCCTGGAAAGCTGTCTGTGGACAACCGCCGGCTCCCTCAGCCTGAAAGCGAGATGAGTGCCGCAACCCTATAGTCGCCTTTGACTGTACTTAACCATCCAGGGATCCTTTACCTTTACCTTACTGATCTGAAAAAGGCTCATGGGAAGACTCATGTCATTTTATTATGTATATTTGTTTTAAATCTGCTGGTTTTATTTATATTTTGTGCAAATTTGTTTTTAATGATTGGTTTCTCTTGCATTTTTGTAATGAATATTCTGTTTTATGTGAAGTTTGTTGTTGATTAAATAGTATTTAAAGTTTGTAAAATAAAGTGATAAATATGATATCGTTTTAGTGCTTTTGTCGGCTGGAATGTGTTGATTCCTTTTACTTGCCCGCATTGAGGATGGAGAGATGTGGGTATAGAACATTTTGACTTCTGCATTAGCTGCAATGCAGCCCGTTGTACAGAGGTCAGAATCCCATCCCTTGCTCCACCCCTTTTCCCTCTGGCCCTGCCCACCGCTGGCCTGCAGCCACTGGCAGCTTCCCCCATGAAGGAATGCAGCTCTCAGGCTGGAACAGATAGTGAAAGGATAGCAAAAAGGGGCCAGGGCACAGCTCATTAAACTTGAGAAAACAGGAGCCAGGAGTGCACAGTGATGAAAGGAAAGCCAATAAATGAAAGAATAATAGGACATTGATCAACCCTTTATCTCAGCAGGGTAACTAAGTCAGCTGTCGCCAAACATGTCATTGCTGAGCCATTTGATTAAATACAAGAAATAGGCTGGGATGGATGGAAGTGTTTAGCTCCTGTCAGCAAGTATGGACAAAAGGAGATAAGGAAACCTATTGAAATGGTAAGAAGAGTTCACAGCTCTGGGCAAAAAGCAGAAAATACAAAGTTTGTTATCTGCTACATTCCTTTTGTTGTTGTGCAGATTTTGCATGCAGTTTCCCACTCCTGCTGTTGCCTTACATATTAGTGGGGCAAATAGTTCTTTTCTTTCTCCCCCCCCCCTTTTGCATGGAGAATAATTTAACAGCTTAAAACTTAACAGGAGACAATAATATCCAGCAGGAAAATATAATGGTTTCATACAAAAACTGCAGATGGTCTGAGTGGATTGGGATAGATCTCTTTGTTATGCACAATTCATTGCTGCTCTGCCAAGACACAGTGTACTGTATTTACTGAAAGCTCCACTATCACCACTAAAACTTCCTTAGTTACTCTTCCACCATCTTTGATTGCACCAACTGTTCTGCCCTCTGTAGCAATGTCTAAATGCTTTTTTATGCTTGACCCATGCTTTCTAGGAACTGGTCTGAGCAGTTTTCCCCTTGCCTAGCTCCTTTTACCAGGGGAAACTTGTTCTTATATCAGAGCAAACATTAATCCAGAAAAAAACCCAAATTGCTGTTTGCTCCAGTTGAGTGCTAAAGAGCATTTTCCCCCAGGGGAAAGCGATGGGACAAGAGGAAGTGGGGGGCAGAAAGAGGATGAAAAGGTGCAAAGATATAAAGTGATGGGATTACAGAAGAGGGGGGCAAGAGTTCGGCAAAAGTTGGAATGGGACAGACTAGGGGTGGGTTGAGGGGTTTTGGATTATTTGGTATTGTTTGATATAACATGGTCTGATCTCGGAATGTATTAAGGATTGTATGAAGAACCTGGCTGATACATCTGGAGACTTCGACTTCAGGGAAGGGGGGGGTGGGAACTTTGTTGTGTGGGTGGAAGTAAATGGGTAAAAGATTTGGATGCGAATTTTATATATTTTTGGGTAAGGGAAAGAGATTAGGGGTTAGATAATAGTAATTTTGGAGAGAGGATGTTAGTAAAAAAGAGGTCAAAGTATAAGGAGAATGGATAATAGCAATGAAAAAGTTGAAACTTAGAAAAAAGAATGTGAAGTTAGAATGGGAAAATGCGAGAACTATTTTTAACAATAAGAACTCGAAGGGGAAATGAGGAAGCCTGAATCCTTTTTCTTTTTGTCTTTTTTTTCTTTTGATTGATGTATTTTTTTGTTTTTTTTGTTTTTTTGTTTTTTTCTGTACTTCTTGTTAAAATCTAATAAAAATTATATTAAAAAAATAAATAAATTGGCTCTGGAAGACAAAAAAAAAAGAGGAAGTGGGGATGAGCCCTAAGTTATGTTGTCCTTACATTATTCTTTTCCATTCATTTGAATGCAAAGGGAGCGCAATGGAAAGATTATCAATTGTGTATCATTTGCAGACTGAAAGCAACAGCAACAACAACAATGAATTATGATGGATTTCTTCTCCATACATGGGATGAATAAGTGAACACTGGCAATTTCCATTCCTGTTATCATCAGAACATTAGAAGAGAATGCAAGCAGGATTCAAGCACAAGACTGCTCTTCCGCCTCCCCCTGTGGTTCCAGCAATGGGTATTCAGAAGCATTGCTGCTTCCGACCATGGAGACAGAACATAGTCATCATGGCAAGTAGCCATTGATAGTCCTGTCCTCCATAAATCTGTCCCCTCCTCTTTGAAAGGTATCTAGGTTGGTGGCCATCACTGCCACCTGAGGGAACAAGTTCCATAAAGTATAAGCTGCATGAAGAAGTACTTTCTTATCTGTCTCGAGTTTTTCAACATTCAGCTTCATTGGATATCCATGAGATCTAGCATTAGGTTTCCCACCCCCCCCCTCTCTTCTCTATTTCATTGGACTTCTCAGACACCTGTAGCCTCCAGTGCCATTGCCAAAACAAAAGCTCACTCTCACCTTACCTTGTCTATGGATCCTGCCCAAGTGGAGATATTTAGACATCATTTCAGTTTCAGCTGAGGGTGAACACTAAGGTGCTTAGCCAAGAACTTAACTGAAGATGTGGGTTTATAGGAGGATGGAAAAGAGAACATAATATAGTTTTTGCGGCAAGGTATTTCAGGCATAAGGGCATTGCTCTTATTATCATTGTCTTGAAGCTTGCATTTTGCCTAATGTGCAATTGAACAGAAACACTGGCCCTAAATCAGGCATAGGCAAACTTGGCCCTCCAGATGTTTTGGGACTACAATTCCCATCATCCCTGACCACTGGTCCTGTTAGCTAGGTATCATGGGAGTTGTAGTCCCAAAACATCTGGAGGGCCGAGTTTGCCTGTCCCTGCCCTAGATCATCTACCATTTATGGCTTCAGCTTGGAGCTACCGTGTTTCTCATATTATAAGTCATGTCTTATATTCATTTTTACTCAAGAAAATAAGCCTGTGGCTTATTTTCAGGGGTGTCTTATTTTTTAAAAAAAATTACAGTACCTCCTCTTTCTGCTGTGGCTCGGCGCCTGGAACTGACTGCTGTGCACTTTGTTGGCGCTTCAGCAGGGCACACTGCTGGGTCCTGCCGGGTTGGGGCTCCAAGCTGTGCGCGCTGCAGCTCTTGCTGCGTCCCGCCGCCGGCTTGGAGCTTGGCAAAGTGCGCGCTGCTGCCTTTGCCGGCTCCCGCTCCGTTGGGGCTTGGCAAAGTGCGCGCTTTGCCGAGCCCCGACTGAGCGGGAACCAGCAAAGGCAGCAGCCCGCCGCCGGCTTGGAGCTCGAGCCGGCAAAGGGTGGGCTCCCCGCCGTGTAGTGCTGCTCCCATCCAGAGGAGGCTGCCATGGGTGCCGAGGCCCCGCCTCCTCTTCCTCCTCCTTCCCCGTGTCCTTGTCTCAGCTCTGGCTGAGCCGGAAGAGACGGCGGGAGAGCAGCACAGCGCGAGCACAGCGCACGCCAGGGAAGGAGGAGCCAGGCCGGGCGGAGCTGCCGCGCTGCAGTACACGAGGAGCCGGAACATGCATCACTTCCTCCTCCTTCCCAGCTCCCACCGGCGGATCCTCTGCCCCGCCACAGCCGCCCGGCCTGCCTGCCTGCCCGCCCTCCGGCTTCCCCACGCCAGAGGCTCCTCCTCGCCCTCCAGCTCCGGCTGCGCTCCCTCTTGCGCTCCCGGCTGCCTCCTTGTCTGGGTCCCTGCTTGCAGCTGCTGCCGCCGCTGCCCTCTTCCTCCTCCTGTCTCTCGCCTGGGCATGTCGTCCCGTTTTCCCTCGTGGAAGGTTCTTGCTGTCGGCCGCTGCCTGCTCCTTCCTCGCTTCCCGGAGCCGCCCTCTCAGACCTTTGCCGGGTCCCGCTGGGTTGGGACTTGGCATGGCGTGCCCTGCCATACCAGCATGTCTTATTTTCGGGGTACGCCTTATATTTTGCTAGGTCTTGAAAATCCTGCCATGCCTTATTTTTTAGGGATGCCTTAAAATATGAGAAACACGGTAACTTGCCGACGACGCACTGAAGTAGAGTTTACCTTTGGTATAGCCTCTTCCATGACCTTGCTGTAAGTTATCACCACAGTTCCGCTCACATTGCTGCTGTCTTCTGAAAAAGACCAGGGACTGTTCATCAAGTAGCTATTAAGGCAAATTTGTTTTCCTTTATTTGAACAGCTGCTATGTAATAAAATTCATTACACTTGGTTGAGTCTCTCTCCATATAGCTAAGTGCTGTGTTTAGAGACTTGCAATGCACACATGGGGCGGTGCGGGGGGAGTGTTAATACGCCTGCTTCTGCACGCCAGGGACACACTCTGTCAGGAGCTGGTTGCAGGGCATCAGAAATACAGAGGCAATTAAATGGAGCGTTGATTTGCTATCTGCAAGGATCCTGTTTGGATTCCTGTTGCTGGTACTAAATGCATTGTAAACACACACATGTTGCATCACATAGCGGGATTGAATAGCTGCCCTGGGTGTCTGTAGGGCTAAATAAGCCCAGCTCCAGAGTCAGTATGATCATTAATATGCCCTTCTTGATGTTCTTTGGGTGCTTATAGAAAGTTTGCTCTTTTTGGTCAGCACTGCAGGATAATTGAAGGGGGATGCAAATCCCTGATCTCTTGAACAAGCCTGCACCCACTGGAGGTCTTCAGTCAACACTAAATAAGAAAGTGCCTGAGGTACTTTGCTCACTGGCTAGCCCGCAAAGAAATTGTGTTGGAGTGGATATACAGTCAACAACCATGCTGTTACTCATGGTTGACTAATAAAGTGTCTGCTTCCACTGCTGCCTCCCACTGGATACTACCAAAGCAAAGCATTCACCTCCTCTCTTGATCATCCCAACTGTGGTGACTGGCAGTTTCTACTACCAAACAGTTACCTGGATTTAACGCTCCAACTGATGAACACTCACTTAGCTAACTTTGATTCCAACAAAGAGGAAGAAGAAGAAGAAGAAGAAGAAGAAGAAGAAGAAGAAGAAGAAGAAGAAGAAGAAGAAGAGAGAGGAGGAGGAGGAGGAGGAGGAGGAGGAGGAGGAGGAGGAGGAGGAGGAGGAGGAAGAGGAAGAAGAAACAGCTTCTTGCTTATGTTCTATTCAATCTATTGCCTAGTAGATAGACATGAAATCCTTCTTTTGCTTGGGATGGAGAGAAGAAAATGTGTATTTCCTACTATATTCTGCTCCATGGAACAGACGAGAATGCTCAGGAAGAAGACAGGCTGTTTTTTAAAAGTGCCTTTGCTTAAACACACAGGAAAAGTCACATAACTTCAATGGGAAGATGCAAAGCCACAGAGGATATGAAAAAGCCAGGGACACCACAAATGAAAGGTGGTGCCTTAATGATATCCCAAAACTTCATTATCATCTGGACAGGACACACCTAAATGTCAATACTAGCTAAATACTAGACCTTGGGCCAACCACACCTCTGTTCTTTATTTGCCCATCTCTCAACACTGCATAAACATTTGGACTGACATTGCTGAAGAGAGAGAAAAGCATTTTCTCTTTTAGAGTGCTTGGGAGCAATATTTAATTTCTTGCCACTGGTAACGGAGTTGCAGTGTGAACAGATGATAGTTGTCTGAGATTGATCAGCTGGCTTGAACAGCATGTTGCTTTTGTTCCGCATTCATCTAAACTGTAAGGAAATCAATTGAAGGGACCCGTCCCAGATTCTGGATCAAGATATGAACCTCTCTCTAGAATCCTTTTCATTTCAAAAGAATGTCAGCAAGAGAGGTTTTATTGTTGACTTATAAAGCCCTAAACAACTCGGGATGAGCTTATCTGAAAGAATGCCATAGAGACCTGACTGTTCGTTGAGCTCTCCAGATGGGGGCCTCCTGCTTGGGCCACAGCCTGCTGAGAGCTATTGTCCGACAACTTAAAGGAGGGGCATCTCCATGGTGGCACCCGGTTTGCATCTTCTCCTCTCTGAAACAAGGGAAGTGCCAATTCTGATAAGTTTTTGGCAATTGCTAAATATTGACTCAGGCAACTGCTAGCCATTAATACCAAGCTTTCAATAGTAATTGCATTGTTTACTGCGGAGATTGATGGATTTATTGTATGGGTTTTACCGAGAATGTATCTGCTAACAGCAGAACAAAATCTGCTCAGTCCATCAAGAGCCATGGGGTAAAGGTAAGTCCTTACCTGGCACAGGAATGTCATCAGATGCCCTAGGTGGGCTCACAAGGAAGAGCATTCCATAGATGGGGAACCACAGCTGAAAATACCCTGTCCCTTTTACTCCTGCGAGCCTCCATCAGAAGAAGGACTTGGCCTCAGATGAAGATCTATGGGTCCAGGTAGGTTCATACATCAGTAGAGATGTTCCAGAAGATATTGAGGGCCTGTGCCATGAAGCGCTTCAGGGGTCAAAGTTAGCACTTTGAATTGGGCTCCAAAGTGTACAGTAAGTTAAATAGCACAGGTTACCATCTAGAACAGGGGTTCCCAACAAAATTTTCTCGAGGACCCCTCATCGAGCCGCTATTGTGACAAGGACCCCCATTAATTCCTAATCCTAAAATTAAAAAGTGAGCGCCAAATTAAGTCTTTTTATATTTTATATTTATACGTTTTTTACAGTTACAACAGAGTACTCCATCAGTATACAGTTAGTTTTAATTTTCAGTTCTTAATGAGATGAGTTAAATCTGTCCTTTGAGTCCATTATTTCTGAAATATTAGGTTCCAAACTTGAAACTTTCACTCTGAAATCCGACCGCATGTCGAGCCGATTCCTATATTTGTTTTTCATGAAACACATGGAAGAAAATGCTTGCTCACACCGATATGTGGTTGCAAATGGAAGGATCTTTTTCATTGCCTTATCTCCAAGTTTCTTGTAGTCCTTGCGGCATACAGCAGAACTAATGCCTCTATCTAATTCTAGTTTTGCGCTAGACTCTGCTCATGCAGGAAGCGGCCAAAACAAAAAATCTGTTATCATACGCAATATATTTAATATTTTTTTTTATTCTAATAGCATCTTGCGGACCCCTCTGGCATAGCTCGCGGACCCCTGGGGGTCCCCGGACCACCTGTTGGGAACCACTGATCTAGAAATGCCATCCTCCATAAGCCTATGAAGTCCAGGGTCTGAAATGACCTAACGGCACCTCTGATTGTGTTGCTGAAAGAAGCACAGAGCCATCCTTGTGGACTTCCAAGCTGATATTCTGAGGCCTGATTGTTGCACCCCTCCCCCATATCTTCCCCACTTCCCCAGCCATTGTGGGAAGGGCTTTTGCCAGTACATGGACCAGAATTGCCTGGCAAGTTTGCCCAGGGTGCCAATATCCCCAAAGGTAGCCTTGCAGCAGACAAATACAATAGAGTTAAAACCTGACCTCTTCCCTCTTTCCTTGTTAGCAAGTGCTTATATTCCAAAATGAGATGCAATGTGAGAAGGAGAATGTATAATTTAACTACTTTTGCTATACTCCATCGCAAAGCAATTACATAAAGATTAATTAGCAAGCTCCCCAAACAGTAGTAAGCTGCAAAGTAGTTTAATTAAATACCATTATCTCTGGAATCAGCAAGTTAATAACACAGTTGCCAGTATAGTAAGAAACCACACGGCAACCAAACATGAAATAAGGCAACAGAGAAAGGACTTTGTCATGCAATTATTTTGTTTTGTTAAGCCGTTGCATCTACGAGGACTGGTTAATTAACTTCTAGCGCTCTTCATCCAAAGGCAGAGTGGGGAGGTGGGAGATCCCCTGAATTCCAGCTCAATGTCTTGCAATGTGGGAAAGCCCTCCCTGTAATTTTATTTTTTATAACATATATATTAAAGTGAATGGCTTCATTTTGGAGAAATGTTAGGTTAACTTGTTTTTAACAATTGGTTTTGTCTGTAATTCTGCATTTACAGAAATCACTTAAAGGTTTTGATGATTAAGCGGTATATTTAACAAATCCCAGTGGTTGTGGCAGCAGCTGCTACTATCCTCACTGGTAGAGAAATGACAAGCAAAATACAGGGGTCTCCCCACCACCACCACCACCACCACTTCAATGAGTGGAGCTAATAACAGTTTAATCAAGAAAACAGCATGGGTGGGAAGGAGTTAAAAATCCCCCTGCTGTTCTTCTGCCCAAGCCAACCCCCCCCCCTTCCGGCTGTTTTTAAAACTATAAATGCTATGAGATCCCATCTCAGATCTCCTGGATCACGTATATTCTGGCCTCAGGTCCCAATCAAACCAATAACACAAGTTGGTCATGAGTAATTGAGCCAGGTTCAAGGTCCTCGTATTAATTCACAAACCCTGAACAACTTAGGTACCTCACAGATCTCAACCCTTATATCTCAGTTTGACCACTGAGATCATCTCCAGGAGCACCATTGGCCATCCCAAAAGTTGTTGAGGCTCAGCTAGAAACAGAGCCTTTAGTGTCATCTGGAATGAGCTGCCAAAAGAGATTCAGCGGGCACTTCCCTTTTCAACTTTGAAACACCAGCTGAAAACTTTTCTATTCCATCAGGCTTACCCAGGCAATTAAGGGCACATCCTTCCTCAACAATTAGCTGGTTTCTGATTTTACCTTTTAAATGTGCTTTTTATTGTATTGTTTTATGTATAGAAATTTAATAAATTATAATACCTGGAGGGTTTGTTTTTTTGTTATTATGGTATGTCTTTTCGTGTTACTATATTGTAAACCTCCCTGTGATCTTCAGATGAAGGGCAGCATAGAAATTTAACTAAGAACAACAATAATACCATTGCTGTAAACGGCTTTGATACTTTTCAAAAATGAAATAGTGGTATTTAATTCCCCCCCCAACTAAATAGTACCCTGAACCTCATCACTGCCAATGGGGTATAATTACAGTATTCTTGGTTTGGGATCTGGACCCAAATGCCTAGAGCAAAGTGATATCTTGGAGCATTGCAACCTCCCACTGCGACCTGGAAATGACTAAACTGGTAGTCAGAATTATAAATATCAGTACTATGAGAATTATAAATATCAGTCGTATGATATACTCATAATTTCACTCACTCAATAACAGATTCATGTGGCAATTTAATAACATACCCTCCCACATTTCACAGTAGCTCTTTGAACACTGCTTTTGCTGTCTTTTTTTCTGAAAAAAAAGCCTGTCCCGCCCTGATTTCAAAAGCAAAGATTTCTTTCTTCCTTACGGTTAGGAAACAAAGCATATTGGTCTTCTAATATGTTACGCTGCTCCCATGTTCAAAGTGAGTCTCAGCAGCCACGGTTTGGGAAATGATAAGCATGCTACTCAGGGTGTATGGAGCAATTGGCTACTCAGTGGCTAAAAGTGCCTTTTGCCAGCTGTGACTGGTGCAACAGCCAGTGCTTTTTTTCTGGGGGTACACAGGGGTATGCATACCCCTAAACATTTTGTGAATCTAAGTTTGGCCTCATTGAGGGGCAGTATTTCAATATGAGTTGGAAAATGAGAATACCCCTAAACATTATTATTATTTTTAAACAGCACTGGCAAGTGGCAACAGCTATGACCATTTCTGGACTGGGAGAGAGCTGGCTGAGCCACAGTAGTTTATACATTGCTTGCTTCAAGATTGGATTACTGCAATGTGGGGCTTGCTTTGCACTTAATCCGGAAGTTGAAGTTAGTGCAGAATGCTCAGCATGATTACTGAAGTGGGAGAAATTTCCCTTAAGGGTTCAAGTACAGAGGCTCACACACTGAATTCCCAAGGAGTCAGGAATGCATTACCAGCCAGAGTCCAAAGAATCTAAAAGAGCATTTCCAGTAGGGCACATACTGTATAGAGTAAATATACATCATCTTAGCTGTTCATCTTTTGTGTGGCGATACTCCGATCCCTCCCAGAGTAAATAAAGACACAGGACAAATTGCATAAGGTTAATGGGTGTAAAAGGCCACAACTTTATTGATTACTGATGTAGAGAGGTATTGGCTTA
Organism: Zootoca vivipara; assembly: GCF_963506605.1. Classification (NCBI taxonomy): domain Eukaryota; kingdom Metazoa; phylum Chordata; class Lepidosauria; order Squamata; family Lacertidae; genus Zootoca; species Zootoca vivipara. The sequence continues at coordinate 68,983,296 of NC_083281.1, forward strand.
GGCATTGGATCTAACAGACTATATCCGACTGCAGCCCGCTCTGCTGGCAGTCTGTGAAGGGTTAACCACCGTTGGGTGAGCCTTGCGATGCAGATCAACTAGGAACTCACCCTGGGGCCACGCCTTAGGCCCTCACCTACCACGAGCGCCTTGATTGGATGCGCCAAGGGAGCGCCGCATCCGGGAGCCAGCCAATGGGCTGGGAGGATGGCAGCCATCCCCCCAGCACATGCTCAGGCTCGTGGTGCCCACAATCTCCCCTCCTCCTACGGCGGAAGAGACTTTACCCAACCACCTCCAGCACTTCATTATCTCTCAGCCAACCACAATCCTTGAAGTACAACTTAAAGGTAAAGGAACCCCTGACCATTAGGTCCAGTCGTGTCCGACTCTGGGGTTGCGCGCTCATCTCGCATTATTGGCCGAGGAAGCCGGCGTATAGCTTCCAGGTCATGTGGCCAGCATGACAAAGCCGCTTCCGGCAAACCAGAGCAGCACATGGAAACGCCGTTTACCTTCCCGCTGTAGCGGTTCCTATTTATCTACTTGCATTTTGACGTGCTTTCGAACTGCTAGGTTGGCAGGAGCTGGGACCAAGCAACGGGAGCTCACCCAGTCACAGGGATTCGAACCGCCGACCTTCTGATCAGCAAGCCCTAGGCTCAGTGGTTTAACCACAGCGCCACCTGGGTCCCACAAGTACAACTTACTCATCCCATATTTTATTTAGCTATACACATCAAACCCCTCCTTGTACCTTAACTCAAGTTGTATTCCTCTTCAACATTTAGCCATTAAGTTCCTCTTTAACTGGTTCTTGCCAGTTTTGTGGTCAGGTCACCTATTTCCACATCACTGACCCTGTCAACATATAGCACCTGTGCTCAAAGATCTGCACTGCTTTCTACTGGGCCAATAGATAGAGGGCAATAAAAATAAACTACACCAGGGCTGATTTCAATTCTGTTTTCTTCCAAAGTTCTGATTGTATATGTCATAAAAACTCTTGTCTGAGTGGTGTGAGAGAGAGCTGCCAGCCATTGTTTATAAAGTTGGTTGCTAGGGAGAGAAAATAGGTCTGTTGCTAATTTGTTAGACTGTTGACTGACTTTCAAACACCCTGGCCAAGAACTCTAATCTTCAGTCTCTGTGAAGGTATAATCCCACTGTGTGGGCAAAAGTTTCCTCTTCCCCCTGAGGAAATGAATATATAAATTTAATCAGAATAACTCAGGGAGGCAAAACAGGTGGAAAGACCGATCAAGGTGCTGTTCTTCTTCATATATGACAGATATTAGGGCAAATATTCTGACAATCGAGAGCACAACATTTGCTAGCTAGGAAGGTAAAGACCTAAGCTATTCATTTGATCCCAAACTTGTCACAAGAATGATTTACAGGGGCATTGCACTGGGATACTTTAAATAAAGGTTGATGGGAGCCAACTTATCGATTGCTGGAAGGAGCAGCACCATACTTTATATGAAAGGGTTTCTGCCATTAAAACTCCGGAAATATCTGCTATTAATAATCCCTGAATAACCTCATTCATTGTTAGATTCCCACAATCCATTCAAAACCCTATGAACTGTAATATCTTCGTAGTCTCAGATGGATCCATTAAAAATTATTGCCCAGGATTGTGGTGACTGAGCACATAGTTTCCCCCTTACCAGCAGTGTCCTTTAGGGTGAATAAGCATAGGTGGTCTTGGGGTGGAAGACACTTACCTGTTTGCCTGGGGGTAAAAAACACACACACACACATTCAGGGGATTGTGTGCACATTCTTGCATGTGCTAGCATCAGAGCTGTGCTTTGCAGAGGGGGGTAGCTCAGTGGAAGGATGCTCCATTCCTTCCAAATATTATGTAAGGACCACATTGCAAATAAAGTGCTTGCAGATTACTTCAGTTCAATTTAGAGTTTCTGGTTAGAGAATGGCTAGCCACTTAGGCATTGAATTCAAAAACGTTACACAGAGAGTATTTCAAAGTGTTGCATATGGTGACTTGCTTAAAACAACCTAGTCAGTGGGCCAAATTCTGATCTCACCACAAGTCTGACAGATGGGCAGGGCATACAGAGCGGCAATCACTGAGCTATGCAAGCTTTGATAACCAGCCGATTGTTGGCACTGGCAAATTGCAATCAACTGGTCGGTGGTATTTGCAAACATGCTTTGGCCCAGCCACATCATCACCTGTCCAACACCTGATGTCATACATAACACCAGGTGGTCCTAAATAGGCCTTAATGAGTATGTTCAGGTGTAGCAATGCTATCTGGCATCTGTAGGAAGCTGTCTGAGTTCCAGCATCCAAGAGGGGGCAATCAATGCACCGTCTACATCATGTAGCTTGGTCTGGAAAGCTGTATTTCCTATTTTCCCATAATGCCCTGGAATGCTTGACGTAGCACTCTATGAAGCACCATGGGGAACTTCTGAGCAAGGTGAGTCCCACATCAGGGGGACACTGATGGGAGCCCAACTATAGAGAGCCCTCATAGTCCTGGAACCAGCCCTGAGTATGTTTAACCATGGACTGTGCCAAACTTAGCGTTCATTCTTTGGCAACAATGCTACAACAGCCAGTATACTTAAAGGTTTAATGGAAGGTTACCATAACTGGGAGACTTGTTTTGGATTGTTTCCAGGTCCCGTCTGCACTATACATTTTAAAGCAGTATCATACCACTTTAAACAGCCATGGCTTCTTCCTCCAGAGTTCTGAGCACTATAGTTTGTTAAGGGCACTGATTTCCACAGCTCCCCAAGAAGAGGGATTGAAATTTTAGCTGCTTTGACCTAAGTAAATGATCTCCATTAATTGCAATGGGTCTACTCTGCATATGTCTAATGCTGGATGCAACCCTTTATAAATAGCCTTATGATATCCTTTCGAATAAGTTACATTGACATTTGGATCGTTATTAGCGGAAGCAAAGCTGCCTCGCAGTAATTTCAGCAAGGTTTCTCCACAAAGAGAAGCAAGCTCATAGATTCTTCATATATTTGGAGGTGATTAATCAACACACTTGCCTTTTTGCCTCTTTCGCGGAGGAGATAATAATGGCAGGAAGTGGAGTCTGGTTTTAGTAAACCACTCTTGGCAATCATTTTAAGCAAAGGCTCTCACAGGCCTAACAGTCAATTTAAGCCTAATGAAAATATATTATTTCTTTCTAACGAAGTCAGAGAAGTACCCTAAAAGGAGGGGGGGGAGAAGAGTGAAGCGGAAGGCAGCGGCGGTGGTGGTGGGGACTGGGGGGGGGGAACCAGTCTATCTGGCGTATTTCCTAGCACCTTAAATACCACTAACTTTTGAAATGTTTCAGTTTGACACATTGATTTCCACATTTCTTAAAGATGATATGTTGTTGTTGTTGTTTATTTATTATTATTATTATTATTATTATTATTATTATTATTATTATTATACCCCGGGCATCTGGCTGGGTTTCCCCAGCCACTCTGGGCAGCTTCCAACAGAAGAATAAAATAATCAATTACAGATTAAAAGCCTCTCTAAAAAGGGCTGCCTGGATACTAGTCACGATAGCTATGTTCTACCTCCACTGTTGGAGGCAATAGCAGATGTTGAAAATCAAGGCACTTACACCCTGCTTGCAAGCATCCCAGAGGCATCTGATTGGCCACTGTGAGAAGCGGAGAACTTGATGGGCTATTGGGCAGATTCAGCAGGGTTTTGTTATGGAAAGGACACGGCTCATGGAAATGAGATACATCTGTCAGGGGAACTCGTGGTTTTTGTAGGTTCTCTGTCTCTGTCTCCACCCTTCACAGCTCTGCCATGTGCTAAGAAATAGCATATGATACAGTTGATGCAATAGTTCTTTTTCATGGAGCATGTAAACTGGAGGGGTCCTTTCACATGCCTCCTGCTTCTGTGCCAAAGAAAGGAGACTCCTTCGAATCAGGCAGATCCACTGCTAATGTAGTGGCTATGCTTCTCTAACCCACAAGCCTTTGTTGCATATGTTTAGGCACCAGACAAAAACATTCCCCAGACCTTTGACTAATTAAACAATCTAAGGCCTTTTAAACAGTGTATGTGTGTGAGAGAGGGTTGCTGTTTTTGTTTGTTACTATATTGTGCATTTTTGTGACTTTACATTGTAGGGTTGCCATATTTCAAAAGGTAAAAACCAGGACAACCCCAAAATTGTTGAGCCTTTCTTTTCCACAAAAACATCAGAAAAACACAATTTTGTCTGAGATCCAGGACAAAGTGCCGCCTTTTGACACACAAACACCCCCTCCCCCGGGACATCAATTTTGCCTTTGAAATCCTGGATGTATGGCATCCCTATTATATTGCAAACTGCCCTGTGATTATCAGGTGAAGGGCAGTAAAGAAATATATATATTTCAGTGTGTATATGTATATGTATGTGTATATATATATATATATATATGTGTGTGTGTGTGTGTGTGTGTGTGTGTGTGTGTGTATATATATATATATATATATATATATATATATATATATATATATATATATTTTCTTGTGCTCTTGCAATATGATATATTAGCATCATACTCAGGCCAACCCGAATACGTAGACCAAAAATAAGTAGGCGTTCAGGTAATTTTAGCACCACTGTCCTTCCTTGTATTCTATGCTTTTGTTAGAATGTCAGGACTAGTGGTGTACAGTGGTACCTCGACATCCGAATGCCTCAACTTCTGTAGGTTTCGACTTATGAAGTCTGCAAACCCAGAAGTCTTTTCGTTGCGCGCAAGTTCTTGTGCATGCGCAAAACGGACGCTTCAACAACCGAAGGTTTCGACTTACGAAGAGCACCACGGAACGGATCGCCTTCGTAAGTCGAGATACCACTGTAGTGGTAAATTGAGACAGCTCCCTCCTCCATGAATTCATCTAATCCTCTTTTAAAGCCATCCATGTGGCAACCATCATTGTCTCTTGTGAGAGCAAGTTCTATAGTATAACTATGCACTGTGTGAAGAAGGACTTTCTTTTATCTGTCCTGAGTCTTCCAAAATTCAGCTTCAATGAGTTCTAGTGTTAGGAGAAAGGGAGAGAAATTTTCCTCTGCTGCCAGTCGCTGTAGACAACACTGAGTTAGACAGACTAATTCCCTGGCTATGTGTATGTTCCTATGCCATTGTTAGCTTACTCTATGCTAATCTGTCACAAACACAGAAGCCCAAATATCATCTCATTCACTTGTTAGTGCAAAGGGAACCCACCAGTTGCCCTGACGCTCCAGGAAATGAAATCATTGCTCTTGCATTGGAAAAGGTCCTGGAGCTCTGCTCTCCACCATTCCCCTTCCATCACACCATGAACACCAGTCTGGTCTTTGGCTCAGACTAAGAGGTGCCAACCAGAACTGTCAGATCATGGAGGATGGAAACAGAGGTTCTGGAAACTGACCCAGCTCCTGCAATATGACGAGGCCTCAGCCAGAGAGCCCAGGCCCATCAGATTGTGGTCGCTGGAGACGTAAACCATGAACCACTGTGGAACCAGACAGGAAAGAGTTCTTTCATAGATGCTCTCAGTACAGGTTGGAAAAGTTTAAATATAAGAGCAAATTTAACATATGACAAGGCTTCTCCTCATGCAAGGCGAGAGGATCAAAAGGATCTGAAGATGAGTTTTCTATTTCATTCCAAGAGGCTCCCATGCTCTCATTATATTTTTAAGTTCCAGAGAGAAGCCCTTGGCTGCTACAGTTTTGAATAAATTGAATCCACAAAAGCAACTTCCCTCCCCAGGAATGTGGAAATAAAGATTTATAATAATCAGCACGGTCAGTAATCAGGGCATATTTTAATGTCTTTCTGAGATATGATGGCCCACCAAAGAGTAATATTCCACACATGGCAAAGTGATTTGCTAATGGTCATCAGATCATTTGGAGAGAGATTGAGGGGGGTGGAATGCAACTCTGGATGAATACATAAGTGAAAATTTGGGGCTGGAGTAAGACGTTTTGACACCAATATGAAACCTCTACAAATGACCTCCCTTTTGACTTTTGCTAGGGATCTCATCTAAATTAATTAACATCAACCTCAGTGCTGTGTGAAGAAAATTGGAGTGAATGATTCAAATCCTCTACCATGGAAGCAAATATGCTCTCCATTTTATTTCAGGTGTGTTTTCACCTACCCACCCAGCTTGGGGAGACTGCCCCTAAACCTGCCCTTGTCTACATTCAAATATTAATATGTCACTTTGGTGTTAATGCATCTGAATACCAGTTACTGGAAACCATGGGGGGAGGAGTGCTCTTGTGCTCAAATCCTGCTTTCCTGGCTGGTCGTTATGGGAATAGGATGCTGGACTAGATGCCCCCTTTGGCCTAACCCAACTGGCATTGCTTAAGCCTGTTCTTAAGCCTGCTAGCCAGAGGGAGGAACTCCATGCAATTTCAGACCAACCAGAACTCCATCTGTAGATCAGAAAGTGCATGATCCGCTGAGCCAGAAAGCCAGGTGGCCCAAGGACATGAGGTTTTCTCTCTTTCTCCAGTAGGAGCAACTTGTGAATAACCAAGCAATCTTCTAGAAGCTCTGGCTACATTCTCCTTAGTTACCAGATGACTTCCCCACCTTCTGATAACCTTCATCCTTGAACATGGGACTCAATAGAAGTTTGAGGGTGGTTCAGGCAGGTAGGCATCAATTGGGATGGAGCTAGCATTTCAGGACCTTGGATAGTTCCAAGCAGAACACTTGCTCCAACAATAGCCTACTTGGGGACATTTTGGGGGGCAGGATCTTAATCAACTGAAGGAGCACGGAGCCTTGCCTGACCAACCCTGCAATTCTATGATTCTGTGAACACAAATTTCATTGCATGCACACAACCTTCTCTTCACACCTCATCTTCTGTGCATGGTGGAAGGGTGTGTGGATTCCTATACCCTTAGAGCAATTGGGTCATGAAGTGCCATTTACTCAGTCCCTGACAAATTAAAGAAAAGAGACAAGAAGAAATCAAGGAAGCAAAATGCCTGCTTTCTCAGCTGCTGAAGGAGTTAAACAGGCTGCAATGTGAACAATAGGCTGCTCTGTGACTTTCTCTTAAGAAGCGCAAAGGTAATGCCATCTGACAGGTGCTGTATAACGCCAGACCTTTAAAAGGCAGATCACTCTTTTCTCATTCACTTTGGCCTCTGCTAGGAGCCAGCCATCCAATCACACATCACTGTCAGCCATCTAGATGGGGAAAGGGGAGGAGGGGGTTCTTATAGCCCAGATAGCGCAATTGTTAGTGAGGTGTGTAGGGATGTGGGAGGGGTGATTGCGCGATTTGGTGGTTTGTTTGCTTATTCATATAACAGCACCAACAATGTACATACATGTACATAGATCTATCTATCCAGTGTTACACAGGGGAAAGCAACAGTTCCTGGATCAGAAGAACCTGCAGATTTAATGCTGACAATATGGTGAGTCAGCAGCTTAAAGGGAAATAATAGAGGGGAAAGGCTAACAAGCAACACAGAGAGGGGGGGTATGGAAGAGTCAGTGGTAGGGACGAAGGATAAATGGGAACAACCCCTGTTTTATATGCTTTCACTTTGTTTCAGTTAGTGATAATGGAGAATGAGTTTGCATGATTCAAAAAGGCCACAGGGTGGTTGATAGCTTAGAACACATCCACACGATACATTTAAAGCACTACGATACCACTTTGAGCAGTCATGGCTTCTCTGAAAGAATCATGGGAAGTGTAGTTTGTTGAGGGTTTTTAGGAGGTCCCTGTTCCTCTCACCGAGCGACAATTCCCAGATTGTTAAACCACTCTGGCAAAAGAGCAGATTTATTCAAATTAAAATAACTGTTTGTAAGCACAATAACTCCCTCTGGGGAAAACAAATAATGACTTCATGATTGCATTTAGCACAAGAGGAAGGAAATGCCAAAAATGAGCACAGCAGCTGTGTGCTGGTCTAATTTTTTTTTACTAGCATTTTCTCTCCCTCTCCAATGCAGGCACTGTAAAAACTAGAAGGCTATATGCACATTGACCATAGTATGTGCCATAATTTACAAGGTTCGGATCTAATTCTCAAACTATGCCTGGATATTATATATGTCAGGGGTTGTCCACCTGGTCCCTACTGCCCACTAGTGGGAATTTCAGAATTCTAGCTGGGTGGTAGGGGGTTCTACGGCACAAGCTGAATCCTTCCATCGAGCACTGGTGGGCAGTGAGGAAATTTTACCATCAAGAAAGATGCTTTTAGTGGGCGGTAGGTATAAAAAGGTTGACTACCCCTGATATATGTGATGGTGCGCTTATAGATTTGGAGACTCTGGGTGCAAATCCACTACTCGGCCATAAAACATACTGTTCCCATAAGCTCAACCTAAGCTCACAAGTTTTGAAGGTAAATGAAATGAGACATGAATATTGTCCGCTCTTATGACCCCCAATGCACTAAAAGGTACTTCACAGAAATGGTACATAACTGTGATGTTTCTGCATCTGCTATAGTTTCCATAAGATAATTCTCAAAAGAGTCACTGAATTACAGCTCCCAAGATGTCTTGTGGGAAAGCCATAGGGTGGCTAACTTCCCCAACTTTTGCTTTCTAAATGTTGTTGTGCTGCATTTCCCATCGCCCACCCTGATTGTAGTCCAAAGACGTTACTGATGGCCCAGTGTTGGAGAAGGTTAGGGTAGGCAGACAAAGTGTTTAACTGGAAGACGAAGGAAACACACACGTGAACTCAGTCATTCTATCCCTCCTCTTTATCCAAGAAGCCTAAGGAGGTGATTGGCCCAAGGACACCCAGGGAGCTTTATTGCCAAGAAGATATTTGTACCCTGGTCTCCCCGGTCCTAGTATCACACTTTAACCACTACACCATAGTACACTGCTCCATATATACACACATTTTTCACGGAAAGGTTTCAAAAGAGCTTAAATGTCATCCAGACAATTTCCCACTGTGTGGGGTAAGGCAGCGCTGTTATTTTCAAGAGAGATAAAACTGCTATCTCTTGCTTTATGATGTCATCTCGATAGCTTCGTGATTATGATGTCATACTGAAAGCAATCCCAGATGAAATTAAAGAGAAGACCTCTCACGTTAGGTCAGGACTATGAAAACGACAGACACTGAGAGCAAAGAATAATGCTAGGAGGTCCTTTTAGCTGTCTGCACTTCCCAGCACATCTCAGCACAGAATGGTTATTGCTGCCGTTCTCATTCACATGTATATCTCTGCAAGCTATTTACTTAATCAATGGGTTACTCCCCCCACTCCCTGCTCCCTTGAGGTCTGCTTTCTGTTGAATAAAGATAAAGCCTTCTCTAAATTACCAAACTGTCAAGAAATGCACTCGTTTGGAGAGAGGGAGAGAGATGAAGAGCAAAGCTAAGCATCAGGTACCATGGGAATTATAAAATGGTTAGCAGCATCTCAGGTTGCAATCCTACCACAGTTGTTATTATCTTTCTAGGTGCATTCAGTTGATTGAAAGTGTTTTAATTTTGAAAAATACATTTAGGGGGCGATTCACCCGGCAGCATGAAGGACTCTAGTGTAAACTGAGTATCAGTTGCTGGAAGCCACATGACGGGGGGAAGGGGGGGAGTGCTCTTGTGCTCAGATCCTGCTTGCCACTGTAGAACAGGATATTGGGCTAGATGGGCCTGATCCAGTAGGCTATTCTTATGTTCTTATGAGAGTTGTCTACAGCTGCATCCTCCTCAGAGCAGACACATCAAAATTGATAGATCTAAGTTATTCCTATCTGGGCCCTTTAACTATCTTTGGCCTTTTTGCATGGGTGGAATGTTTTGATGTAGCTTTTGTTTTCTGCTTAAATTGTTGTTTGAGTTTCCATGGCAAAAAGGCAACTAATAAATGTATTTTGTTTATTTATTTAGCTGTGATTCCTGAATTGCAGAGGGTTGGACTAGATGACCCTTGGGAACCCTTCCAACTCTACAATTCTAAGATTCTGTGAAGAAATAATAATAATAATAATAATAATAATAGGTGCTATCAACAATGAGCAATGTTTGTACCTTGGAGCATTTGCATTGTGGAATCTGGCCTTTCCTGTTCTCTACCAGCAGCTATGAATAGTGTTCCATTTAACATTGGGATAGCAGAGATCGGTATTATTTCCATCAATTTTGTGGGGAGGAGGGAAATCTCACTGCTGTCGAAAAAGTTAACAGTATGAGGCATATAGGAATCCTCTGCAGCAATTGACAGCATTTTTACAAAAGTCATCAAAGCCCCTACAAATTGAGTCTGAACAGGATCTCATCAGGTGCAGCTAACCAGGTAAGTAGCTGCTCTTGCAATGAGAAGGAAAGGTAGGTAGGTAGGTAGAAAAAGAAAAAAAAGGAAGGAAGCTACTCTTGCTGAAAGCGAAGGGGACATTTGGTGCCAGATTTACCCATCTCACCCTTCCTTCCAATTTGTATCTAGCTTCATCCTGAGGATGTGAGTCGCTTATGCAAATACGTAAGATATTTCTTTTATTTTTTGAAAAAAAAGGAAGGGTGGGAGAAGCCCCCAAAGAATTAATTTATCCCCTTAATATCTCACTGACCTCTCCAAAACTGACATTGCCATGAGGTGGTGACTCTAAGAAAATGTTTTGCAGTGGCTCAGAGTGCTGTTTTGCATGCTTGTGAACATGCATGTCCAGCAGCCTTTATTCCCCAGGTCAGTGGTTTTTTGTGTGTGTGTGAGATTGCCCTTCTCCACACTTTTGCTGCTGCACAGCAACTGGCCACGTGATGGTTATGTTCTGCCGCCACAGTTGGAGGCTGCAATGCTTCTGAATACCAGTTGCTGGAAACCCCAGAAGGGGAATGTGCTCTTGGGCTCGGGTTCTGCTTGCTTATTTTCCCATTCCCAGTAGCCTTAACAAACTACAATTCCAAGGATTATTGCGGGGTGAGGAGTTGTGTGCTTGAAATGTATAGCATGGATCTGCCCTAAATCAGAATATTTGTGGTCTGGGATGTCATGGGATATCTGCGGAAAGCTACAGGATATGTGCCAGCTGAAAATGAAGCCAACACTTGCTGTTTTGGATTTGGGGTCGTGCATGATGTTTATGATAGCCTCATGAATGCAAATACTCATGTATTTGGGGGGGGGCGGAGAGAGAGAACATATAGAGGACCTATCAGACACTCTTCCCCTCTTCATGCTCCTGAGGGTAGTTGAGAGATACATTGCAGAATTGTACAAGTTCCTAGTTGGCTGCAGGGAATTGAACCTGCAATGTTTTCTGGTTCTTCTGAGTAGCCACGAAAATCAGTTTGCACAACTACTTCAAGCAAAGTAAAGTCAACAACAACAATGAAACAAATGTCACCTGGGTGCTCTTTTGGACACACTTGGAGATTCAGCGAGTGCCAAATAGCCTTTAAATTCTTTCCAAATGGTGTTTAATTCCATAACTATACACTTCACTTCAGGACCAGCTACTGTAGTTTTCAATCATCCTGGCATCATCCTAGCAGACAAATGACTGTGAATGCTATGCTAATGATCCTCTGGAGTGAAGCTTAAATGAAGCCTCTGGTTAGGTTGATGCTTAAATAAAAGCTTTCAGTGCTGATAGTTGTCCCAACAGGGATGCTATTTTTAGCCTGACTTCTGAGTAAACCCGAGGAAAGCATGTTCAGTGCATAATGTTTAATTCCTCCAATGCTTCAGGGTGGAATTTGCGGTGACAGAACAGGGGAGCGAGGGCCAGAAGTAAATGGGACACCATTCGCGCAATTAGCAATGCTATGAATGGTTGTTTTTTTAAGGTTTAAGTAGCAGCTGGTGTTGGAAGGATCCAGGTCAGGACCACAGCAGGGTGGCAAAGGATCAAAGCCCCCTCCCATCAGGGCCCAAATCTGTATGGTGAGCCCTTGCCTGGCATTTCAATTTTTTTATAACTGCATGCAACACTTTGTTTGGACCTGAGAAATGAATAATGATTTGATGCCTGCTACAGTCTCCGACAGCAGAGACACAACCCACCAGTATGTTAAATTCTCACCCATAACCATGTAAGCACACAATTTAGCAAAAAGCTTCACCATAATCTGAGGAAAGCAAGAAGTCCTATTAAAAATAAGCACTTCATGATCTTGGAAAATAAAGTTCGGTTCATCCTTTCAAAAAGCACATATGGCTTATTTGCTGCTGGAAATGTGCATTGTATTTTTTGCTGTTTCGCTAACAAAGCTAAACATTGTTATCATCATCTCTAGGTGTGAACACTAACAGATTTTCTTTTTTTAAAAAAATAGCAGCAGGTAATTATTTTTATAGAGAGGGAGAGAGGGAGAAGGAGGGAGGGAAGGAGGAAGAGAGATGCCACAAGTGGGGAAATATAGAAATGTTCAAGATGTCTTTTATGGTGGAAAGTCAGAACATGAAGGTCAGTTGGTCATTTGGAAAGAATATCGCATTGATTTTTTTATGGATGCAGGAAAAAAGAATTTAGTGCTGTAGATGACTTGGAAGCTTATATACCACTGTCTGTAAAAGGATTTGTGGCATCAGTGATGGATTAGCCTTAAAACAGGATAGACAAATCCATGGAGGGAAAACCCGTGGCTCCAAGTCCTGGAGGCTGCATGCTGCAGCTCAGCACCAGTTAAGGGAAAGAAGCAGGAGGAGGATACTTAATGCAAGCTTTTCAGAAGCATTTGGCTGCCCATTGTGGGTAGTACAGTGCTTAGGCCTAATCCAGCAGGGCACACACATATTTAAAACAATGCTTATTTTGTGTGCAAGGATGTTTGTGCAGTTTTCCTTAACCTGGTGCCCTCTAAATGTCCTTGAACTCCTGCTCCAATTAACTCCAGTCATCATGGCCAATAGCCCTCCTTGTGCTTTTCAGTCCCATTTATTTCTACTGCTAAGGATTTGGCTTTCACAACACGACCTCCTTTTACATATTTGCATCTAATTACAACCTTTTATGGCTTTTTGTTTTTCAGTGTATATATGTATATATATATGTGTATGTGTGTGTGTGTGTGTGTGTGTGTGTGTGTGTGTGTGTGTGTGTAAAAAGGTAAAGGGACCCCTGACCATTAGGTCCAGTCGTGACCGACTCTGGGGTTGCGTGCTCATCTCGCATTATTGGCCGAGGGAGCCGGCGTATAGCTTCCAGGTCATGTGGCCAGCATGACAAAGCCGCTTCTGGCAAACCAGAGCAGCACATGGAAACGCCGTTTACCTTCCCGCTGTAGCGGTTCCTATTTATCTACTTGCATTTTGACGTGCTTTCGAACTGCTAGGTTGGCAGGAGCTGGGACCAAGCTCCCATATATATCCACAAATCTGTTGTACTTTTAGTGAATGGGTGCTTACAAGGCTGAGTTTCTGAGGTGTGCAACAAATTTCACTGTCTTGCAATATGGCATTCCAAGGATATCATTCAGTTGCCTTACATTTTTCAATAATCACATTTGCCTTTTTGGCCTCCAATATAATATTCAGCCCTCTATATTATGTGCATTCTCAATGTTGCCAACACTATTGATATGCCTGACATCTGTAAACACTATTGCTGCTTAACAGAAACAAATCCCTTGCTTGGTTTCCTCCATCTTCCAAATCATAATGTATGAGCCAACTGAACATTCATGGCTTTTTAAGTGCATTTGGTACAGCTTGCCTTTCTTTTCCTTTTGGGGTACTTCCTCCCCAGAGTTTTACACACCACTGGTAGTACCAGTAAGGAGCCAATCAGCACTGAGGACCATGTTTTCTGCCCTCACTGCAGGACAGGGGTAGGCAACTGTTGTTTTGTTGAGCATCACATTCCTTCAGGGATGATCTGTTGGGTAAGGCGTACATGTCAGCCCAAGGCTGGATTTAGGTTTGTTGAGGTCCTAACCTACTGAAGGTAATGGGGCCCTTTATATATCCAGCTGTCCTTTGTCAACAACAAATTGTCACTGTTTTTTGTGTTGCATATATGCTACATGGTAATTTATGGACGTAATAGGTATCTAGAGCCATTTGCACATCACAAAATATGTATTTTATCAAAGTAATTGATATAGAAATGAGCAAACCAATGATATTTAGGGAGCAGGCTAGCAGGTGGGGCCCATTACTTGCATCATAGGAGCCTTTGTTGTTGTTTAGTCAATTAATTGTGTCCAACTCTTCGTGACCCCATGGACCAGAGCATGCCAGGCACTCCTGTCTTCCGCTGCCTTCCAGAGTTTCGTCAAATTCATGTTGGTCGCTTCCATAACACTGTCCAACCATCTCACCCTCTGTCATCCCCTTCTCCTTGTGCCCTCAATCTTACCCAACATCAGAGTTTTTCTCCAGAGAGTCTTCTCTTCTCATGAGGTGGCCAAAGTATTTGAGCCTCAGCTTCAGGATCTGTCCTTCCAGTGAGCGCTCAGAGCTGATTTCCTTCAGAATGGATAGGTTTGATCTTTTTGCAGTCCATGGGACTCTCAAGAGTCTCCTCCAGCACCACAATTCAAAAGCATCTATTCTCCAGCGATCAGCCTTCTTTGTGGTCCAGCTCTCACTTCCATACATCACTACTGGAAAAACCATCGCTTTAACTATACAGATCTTTGTCAACATAGGAGCCTACACAACATAAAACACCGTTGCTGTATGTAGGTTTTATTTTATTTGTTTTTTATCTTATATTTTGTAAATGTACATCCAGGGGTTTTTTCCCCTTTAATTTTTTTGGGGGGGACCCCCAAGAGATTGGGGCCCTAAGCTATAGCTTGTTTAGCTTATACTTAAATCCGGCACTCTGTCAGCCATAAGAGGGCCCAGAGCCAAAGGTGGGTGGGGCCAGAGTCAAAGTTGGGCAGAGTCACCCCAGTTTCTATCATTTTGCTAACCCCCCCCCCCATTTTTCCATACTTGCCACTCAGATCAAATTAGGCCTGGGACCACATGTGGTCTTAGAGCCACTGCTTAATCTAGGAAGAAATTGCTGTGTGTTGCATTCTGAAACCTATCAGTAGACTCGTGGTATGCTCAGCTGTGGTCCATTGCTCTGGCTGAGAAATTGACCTGCCAGGTCAGGGGAGTCAGAGGCAAGATGTGTCCTTTACCATTTGGAACACCTGGAATCCATTCATCTCATCCTAGATGAGATGTGATGATCAATCAAGACAACCTTCCCAGATCCATGTAAACTTCTGGACACTTTAATATACAACTTAAACTAGTTCTAAGTTGTGGCTCCAACTCTATGTTGTTGTTGTGCCTTTTTCCAATAAATAACAGACTAGCTGTTGTTGATGATGCCTATTGTATTTTAAATTACTGTATGTGAAAAATGTATTTTTAAAAAAGAATGGAGGGAGAGAAAATCACACCAGGACACTGGTACCTTGGACAGCAACAGTGAAGAAGAAGTGCAGAATATTGGGGTTGTATTGAGTAGTTCCAATTTGGATACAAATATAACCCTCAATCAGGACCCACTTTTGAGTCACCATCTGATCGATGGTAGGCTGTAACAGCAGTATTGCCATGTATGAATTGATGGTTAAATATTAAGAAATGGATCCGCACATGCTTGTTTGGGTTGATGGTGGGTTCCAGGTCTGAAAATGTAGAAGACTACTGTAGTAGACTACTGTACTGAAGTCCTGTTGAAGACTGTTTTAAGGGAACTTTTAGATAGATAGATAGATAGATAGATAGATAGATAGATAGATAGATATAGATAGAGATAGATAGATAGATAGATAGATAGATAGATAGATAGATGATAGATAGATAGATACAGTGGTACCTCTACTTACGAATGTTTCTACTTACAAACGGAGCTCCATCCGCCATCTTGGATGCGGTTTAGCTAGGATTTTTCTACTTATGAATTTTTAGATAGGGTTGCTTCGACTTACGAATTTATTCGACTTACGAATGTGCGGTCGAAACTCATTAAATTCGTAAGTAGAGCTACCACTGTAGATAGATTAGATTAGATAGATAGATAGATAGATAGATAGAGTTAGTTTAGCATTAATCCTAACACAATGCTGCATGTTGCTTGTGTGTGGTCTACTACCCCACTGAAATTATTGTATGCCTTATTACAAACCTTTTCTGCTTGTGGTTTCCCTCCTCTGAAATGCTAATTTGTTTCACCATGCACAAGAACCAGATAATTTAAACATCTCACTTGTGTAAACACAGGGGGGAGAGAGTCACAGATCCGCTGCTGGTGCCATGTCTGATGGCATAATTGCACCCTTGAGACACACTAATACATTAATAGGCATTTTTAAAAGCTTTCCTATTTACCTGCGGAGAGATGGGGAGGGGGGAACTGCCACTTAAGTTATTGACATTTCAACACCTTTCTCCAGCTAAAGCAGACATTAGCAGGCTGAGATGCCCTGTTTGCTTTGGTAAAAAGGCAATTATTCCATATTAAAGATAATGTGATTGTTAAGGACACTAATTGAGCTTAAGTAAGTATGTAAGTGATTTAATTGTCAAGGAAGCGACTAAGGGTAAAGCGAAATAAATGTTTGAGGAAGGATTAAAAAGATTGTCTGGGTGCTCTACTTCACTATCAAGTCTAGCTAGCTCTTATTGTGCTATTCCAAAAGAGAGAGAGAATATAATGCACATCTGGGGGACAAGAAAACGTATTATCGCAGATGCAACTCCAAGTAGATGTATCTTAAGGGGTTGAAATTGAGAATAACAGGAAACAAGATTCAGCAGTTGTGCTGTTGTTGTCTTAGTTTAGTTTTAGCCAAACAAACTCCCATCTGTGTGTGTAGAGGGCGGGGATCACAAATGTGTTTATGTGAAGCAAATTTTCTTATGGATTCTATTAGAACATTTCCTAGTAATGTTCAAGCAATTTTAGCACCTCATGCAGACTGGGATGGCAATGGCAAACTAAGGATTCCAA
Source organism: Zootoca vivipara (assembly GCF_963506605.1). Taxonomy (NCBI): domain Eukaryota; kingdom Metazoa; phylum Chordata; class Lepidosauria; order Squamata; family Lacertidae; genus Zootoca; species Zootoca vivipara. The sequence continues at coordinate 69,000,213 of NC_083281.1, forward strand.
GTTCTGTGATTGCTACCTGCCTTGACTGCAGGGATGAGAGGTGCTCACCTAGGAAAAGATGTAAAAGATGGGGAGTGCTTAACTCTTGCCTCAACTGGGCCGATTTCCCCTGAAGGAGCATCTCCAACCCCATTGTTCTGCCTGGACACTGAGGTCCAGGACCAAGGGCCTTCCGGAGGTTCCCTCGTTGCAAGAAGCCAAGTTGCAGGGAACCAGGCAGAGGGCCTTCTTGGTAGTGGCGCCCGCCCTGTGGAATGCCCATCTGATGTCAAAGAGAACAACAACTATCAGATTTTTAGAAGACATCTGAAGGCAGCCCTGTTTAGGGAGGCTTTTTAATGTTTAATAGATTGTTTTATTTTATTGTTCTGTTGGAAGCCGCCCAGAGTGGCTGGGGAAACCCAGCCAGATGGGCAGGGTATAAATAATAAATTATTATTATTATTATTATTATTATTATTATTATTATTATTATTATTATTATTGCAAAATATGGTGCAGGTTATAACCATCACTTCAGAGAATTGACCCACATTCTTCCACCCTTTCTATCAAAGAGAGGGCATTGCTAGACCTGCCTAACATTACATCATTTCCTGCACGAGGCACTTATCCAGCATTCTACAAAATGTACCATTCGATTTCACAGAAATGTTGGTAAATTGCTAGTGACTTGTGCAAACCATTTCTCACTTAATTGTGGCTTGATTCCTGACAGCTCATGCTACAATGATCCTTCTGGGGCCATCTTGGATTAAGTCTATGGTGATTAATTGTTTGTGCATGATTTTCCCTCCCCCTCAAACACAGCAACAGATACCAGAGCCACTGCCGTGAATTATCACTTCGCCAGTTACACACTTGCTGTAATGCAACCCTAGGAATGTAGAGGGCTGTGTCTGCTTTGCTGTCCTTGGCTAAACGATTCACCAGATGCAATGCAAAATCATGGTTCTGATGTCCCTATCTCACAATTTCAATATTTTAGTGTGATGCTATGCCATTTGCTGTACAGTGTCAACAGTCAAAAGATGCAGAAGGGATGAAGGGAAGCATTGGTCCTACACATTAAAAGGAGGCCCTAGAAATCATAACTGTGCTAAAGAAAGGTTAAATTGATCAAGGCGGCCTCCTCTGGTGATATCAACAACTGAGAGGGTGTTATGGCTTGGTCTCTCCCATAAACATGAGATGACTCTGGCTGTTAATTATTTCAGATTTATTGCTAAAACAACAAACTAGGACGGAGCTCCTCTACTCATCGTCCTCCCCAGAAGATGGAGTTGCCCAGATTGAGCGCCTACCCCTTCCCCAGCATGGAAGCTTCACCTTCTCTTCCAGTATCTTTCACGTGTCTTGGCCACTTTTGAGATCCTATGAGATTTGGGAGAGAATGCTTCCTGTATTCCGATGTCTGACTCACTATTGGAGCTCTCACACAGCTGCCTGTCACTCTGGCCCTGTTCTTCTTCTCCCTTTTGTTCAGAGCTCAGATTACAGCTGCTCTCCTCTTCCTCTCTGCCTTCCGCTGCTAACTGTCTTCTCCCTATGCCTGCTTCTTCTCCTCCTGTCAGCATCTGAGCTTCGCTGACAGAGGGTCTGTAGGAAAGGATGTGGTCATTCAGGTATATGGGGCCTGAGCTGCTTAGAGCTTTAAACACCAACTGGAGCACCTTGAATTGGGCCCAGAAATGAACTGGCAACCAGGGCAGCTAATTTGAAACAGAGATTGAAAGGGAACCCCAGCCATCGATCTGGCTGCTATGTTTTGGACCAACTGAAGTTTGTGAGTCATTTTCAAGGACCAGCCTCCACTGGTACAATCCTTAGCAGGGCATAAGGATACATGAGCTGGATACAAGATTCCAGCCTGAAGTTTCTCCCCTTATCTCCCTAGGATCACTATCCCTATTTCACTACTGTTTCCATTGCATTGTCATTCCTCCTGCAGAACCACTCCTGTTGCCCTCTGCTTCTGGCGCCGGAGCTCCTCTTTGCAAAACAGAAGCCTAAAATAAATGATGTAGATCCACTGCAGACAAGCCTTCTCTAACAGCCCATTCTTCATAAAGTCATTTATTGCTTGATTGGCCAGATATTATCACGGGGCACATTCTAATTATGCTCTCCTAGATTCATTTCTTCTCTGGACGGCTGACAAAATGTAAGATGAGCTACAGACTGCGGAGTCATTTTCTTTCATTTGCGTTGGCGGTTAGCTAGGACCCAGGGGAGCCCGCACTGTCTCCTGACCTCCTGGCCAGGGAGGAAAGAGGACTCAGATTAAAGGCCCAGGAAGCCAGAATTGCTACTTTCTTTTGCATGGCATTGAAAAAGTGGAGAAGAGATAACATTTTCTCCCCTCACCCATCCTCTGCTAACACAGAGACAGTGTGCCTCTCCTTCAATGCCCCCTCCTGCCTGCCTTGCTCATTCCTCAGAACAAGGCATCCTGAAGGGGTGGCCTGGGAGAGTGTTTGGGCCACCACCATTTTTCTGGGGCAGATAGACACTCTCTTTTGAAATCATTTAAATGATTACAATGAGCCTGCCCTGAGTAAGACTTAGTTAGATGCATACAGGGTGAGAATACAACCTAAAATCCAAAGAGCATGATCAGTTGTCTCCAGGAACTATGAAATGTTGAGTGTGTTGAAAACAGAAAGTCAAGGTGGGGAGGGGGAAGTGAGTAAGCCTGCTTGAGCCCTTTGAACTTCATAGTATCCTGCAGGTAGGTACTATACTTGAAGCAGAAGTAGTTGTGGAAAGCATTAACACAGTGAAATTTGCTTGCAGGTCACACTTGCAAGACTAAAATTCAGACTCACTCAATGAGATCGATTGTCAGACAATTCAGTGGAGAGAACAGGAGATTGCTCTTCATGCACAGTCCATAGCTAACTGGAATTCACAGAAGAAATTCACTCTAAGAAGATGTGATGATGGCCACTTGCTTAAGCCGGTGTAGAATGAATACCTGTGGGTGGGTGGGGCATATCACGGCAGCAGGTGCCAACCTCTAACCTGTACCATGTTCACTTGGATGTCTATAGAGGGTGCTAATGAATGTTGGTCACATTTGGGACTTCACCCTTTTGCCATTCATTGAGAATGTATTAATGCTCAAATATGGCTTTAAAAAACAATGGAGTACAAAAATGAATTATTGCATATTATGAAGCATTTGCAAATTTCGGTCAATATCAGAATATACCCATTGAAATTAATGGGCCTAAGTTAGTCCCGTCCGTTAATTTCCGTGGGTCTATTCCGAGTTAGGTTAACACTGGATGCAGCCCAGTATTTTAAGAGTTGTCCAAATGCATAGCAAACAAACAAAGGACTTACCAAAATATTTAGTAGACTAAACAAAAGGTAGTTTAAAAAGAAAAGTTTATTCTCTACAAACCATTTGCTTAATTAGCTGCACTAAACAACATGAGCTTTGGCAATATCAACAAAAGCAGTTAATTATGAGAAACAATGAGGAATATAATTAAAGTGATGACCTTTGTCTCCAGAAAAGATGTTAAACTGGGCCAAAGTTTGTTCCTGCTTAAATCAGTGCCGATCAATGAATGAACGGGGGTGTACGGAACAAATTTGGATTCCTTCCCAATCTCTGGAGAAAACACAACCAGCTTTGTAAATTCCTTGCTGGGTATGGAGACCCAAGATGAACTTGATCAGCTTCCAGAAAACAAGGGGAGCATATTGGCACAGAGTGTAGAGAAGCTAAAACGAGCAGTGAGTAAGTTCATGGTAGTTTGCAAAACTAAGGCCAGCAGAAACAGTTCCACAAGTTCCCTCCATGTGTAAATGTTAGGGGGGAGTAGGGAAGAAATTTGATTCACTTCACATTTAAGGGTGAATCTATCACATTAGCATTTTCTGAAACAATATGAGAAGTGAAATGCAGCCATCCTTTGAAATTTGTACATCTCCAAATGCTGGACCACATGGGCCTTTGGTCTGATTCAGCAAGGCTCTTATTATTATCTTAAAACACTATGATTTACTACAGCACCTAGGTCTGCCCATGTCTGCAAGATTGCTTTGTGGCGGCACATATTTTGACAGGTCTGTTCACCTGCCTTTGCAGCTTGTAGTTTCCTTGCTGAGCTGTTGTGCTTGCCTGCCTCTTTTCCTCACCTTCTCCAGATGTTCTGATGGACATCCTGTTCTGGAAACACCTGAAATTTAGAAACGGGGCAGTGTCTCAGCCTTAAGACAAAAATGCTTGTTTCCTGTTTGCAAGGGACACCAAATGCCAAATAATTCCTGCCTACTTATTCACAAGGAAATGATGTGTGTGTGTGTGTGTGTGTGTGTTAAAACCTTCCTCATTCAGGAGTATGGGTGAAAATCATCACTTTCCTGATCTCTGCATCTGCCAAGGTGACTCTCTGGCCCCTTTGACTTAACAAGCTTTATTTGTTTTCCATAGGCTGCAAGAGGCCTTCTGCAAAGCCCTCCGATTTGTTAGCCCAGCCTATGCCTGCTTCTTGGATCAAGCAAGCCTTCTGGCTGCAAATTGGCTTCCTTGGGATCAAAATTCTTTGGCTCCCTTATCACCGCCTTCTTTTCTACCCCTCTTTCATCCATGTTCCTTCCCTGGCCGGACTTCCTCCTTGCTTGCTTCTTAGAACTGATTATAAAGTTCCTGGAACTGACAGTGTATTGGATGAGGACTAACAAGCAGAAACTCACTCCACAGAAGATGGAGATTTTGGTGGTAGGCTGTTCAGTGGTTACAGAGGGGGTATTTAGCCTATCCTGGATGGAGCAAGTTTGCAGATTATTATTATTATTATTCTTTACATGTCCTTCACCCTAAGATCCCAGAGTGGCTTGCAACATTAAAATATAATATTAGAAACAGTTTAGAACAACTTAGAACCACAAAAGTAGACAAAGGATTATACAGGTTTTAGAAGAGATCTGAAGGCAGCTCTGCATGGTTTTTTTTTAATGCTTGAGGTTTTTATTATGTTTTTAGATATGCTGTAAGCCACCCAGAGTGGCTGGAGAAACCCAGCCAGAAGGGTGGGATATTATTATTACGATAATGATGATGATGATGATGATGATGATGATGATGATGATGATGATGATGATGGGCCGTAACAATATACACCTCAAGTGTTAAAAACCAGGGCAAAGTGGTTTTATAGACTTTGGTATTTTCCTTTTAGTGGCCATCATTTAATTGCAGGGAGTATGTGTGGTTTTCCTCCTCAAGTCAAGTTTTTTAGATGTCAGCAAAGGCCTTAAAAACTGGGTGTTTGCCATTACCTGTGACAACTCTGAACCGCTTTCGTTTAAATCTGACCGAGAAAGTGCAATATGCCCGTTGGCTAATGTACGACATGAAATGCAACACTTGGCGCCCCTTTGGATTCTGTTCCAAACAGGAGAACTGGGGGGGAATTTATAGTGTCTATAAACAATTAGAATAAATCAAATAGATTCTCCTCTTGCATTGGTTTAGATTACTTTATAATTAACAAATGTGCTGCACTGAAACTAGTTTTATGCTTATCCTAATGGCTACATAATGAGATCCCCAACTTAATGACTGCATAACCGCGGGGAATGTTAATGAACTTTGAGAAAGGCCGGCTTTGCCTCTAGCTGAAAAATGGCGGCGATTCAAACATCACAAGTTGCTGAAGTGTTAATTAATAAAGGTTCTACATAAATATTGAACAAGCATGCAGAAGAAGTGGAACATGTAAATAGCTTAAGATACCCGCAAATAAACATTTTTTACGTTGTGATATAAATGTCAGGCAGGCATGAAGTATTGCTCTGGAGTCATTTCCCCCTCCCTTGGATTTTCCCCTCTCCCTATGTCATAAAGCTCTGCAATTCATCTCCATCCAACAGAGCACTTCAGACCAGCTTCAGGCAGGCTGTGATTCCTCAACCATCACTTCCAGAGAAGTTGGTGCTAGCAATGGATGAGGCCATTCTCCAGCAGATTCCGTACAATAAAACACCCTTCCAAACATGGTTCATCTCTAGATGCTGTTTGACTACAGCTCCCATCAGACCCATGTGTCATGGTCAGTGGTCAGGGATGATGGGATTTGTAGTCCAGCTGTTTGCAAAGGTGTTCCAGTTCCTTTAGGTCAGGATGGGGAAGAGGAAGGAGTCTTCATAAGGGAGCTGTGCTTAGAGGGAGAACTGTAAGGGGAAAGACTTCCATCCGTCCATCAGGCAAGGCCTTTTTCGCCTGCCTTGCCCTACCCTCCAGTCTCTGCTTCTCGATTTGTATTGTATTGTTTTATGCACCATGACTTTCCGTTGTTTTTTTATTGATTATACGTTAGAAATTATTTATTGTAATTGTTAAGAGTGGATTTCTGTTTAATTTTGATATGCTGATATTCAATATTCTATACTATTCTGAAGGATTGTTGAATATTACTTTAACTGACATTAGTTGCTTATTTTAAAGTCATGTTTTATTATCACATTTTTGTATTGGATTAGATTGTTATAAGGTGTACATTCTTTGTTTCTTCAGCTTGTAAACCGCCTTGGGTATAGTAAAATAGAAAGGCAGTATACAAATTAAATGTGAAATGAAATGGAAACGAAAGGACCGTGGCAGCTTCCTTGCATGTCAATGGTTGAACCTGAAGGCACCTCCAGGTAGAGGTGGGAGAGACCCCTACATGAAACCTTGGAGAGCCACTGGTAGTCAGTGTAGACAACACTCAACTACATGGACCAAGGGAGGGAGGAGAAAAGCCAACAGCAACAGCTCTTTCACACAATTATGCAATGGTGTCATATAGAGAGTAGCTGGAATGGTCACTGCTTTGGGAGAAGAAGACCCAGAAGGCACCAACCCTATGCAGGGTGGGGTGGGGGGTTCACTGTGCCATTTGTCTTTCAGATACACATGGGTCTCAATGGCTGCCGATGGAGACAGCTCTGGGATGTGAGGAGCCAAAGAGCAATTGCCCCGGCTCAGCTGGTGGAATGGGCCTAGCTGACTCACCTCTTCTGCTGATGCAACCAAATACATCTCTCACGCTTGCAATCACCCACTCAAGGTCAACTAGGCAGCCAGCACTGGCAGGGCATTTATCTGCAGAGTAAAAACTGTTCCACTCTATTGTTTCTGACTTGTAGAATCATAGATTTCTGGAGGGATCTCATGGGTCATCTAGTCCAACCCCCTGCAATGCTAAATAATCCCTGATAAATGGCCGTCTGACCTCCAATGAAGAAGAGCCCACTGATTTCCAACGTAATCCATCCCACAGCTGATAATAGCTCTTACCATCAGAAAATTATTCTGAATGCTTAAATTGTTTTTTTAAATATATATATATATTTAATATATATTTTATTGATTTTATATTATAAAAAGAACAAACATAAAAATACATAGCATATTTTCCACTGACTTCTGTCCACCAGAGGGTCCCCCGAAAGGCAGGCAGTCGGCAGTGTTTCATTTTATGATTGAATTTCTCCCCACCCCTCCCCTCCATCCCGAGCCCCCCCCCCTGCCACCAAGAGACTCCAAGGGAGGAAACAAGGGGGGGGGTGTCCATCCAACCATTTATCCAAACAAAAAGAAAAAAGGAAAAAAACCCAAAAAGGACCCCCCTAAAAAAAGAAGAGAAAAAAGAAAAAAAAGAGAAAAAACGAAGAAGAAAAAAACATCATTATTATTTCTATTTCTATAATCATTGTGTGGGCCTCCCCAACCTCCCCCCTGCCCCGATTTCCATTTTCAATTCTTATTTAACAGTATTCTTATTCTCATTCGCATTCTAATTGCCAAAAAAAATTTTCACCTTATATTATAAAAACTAACCCAATTTTTAAATCCTCTTTACACATTCTAAATTTAATATTTCCGAATCCTTTCATAATTAACTATAATCAATCTTACTTTTCTTGACCTGCCTATTTTTTATCCTCCAAAAAACCAACCTTCATATTTTTATAACCTCTTTTTTTTTTTTTACATTAACAAATTTTAAATATCATGATTTTTCCCCTCCCTCCCCCGATCTCGGCCTTTCCCTTCCAGTCCAGTAAGTTCCAAAGTCATCAGTCCAGTTTTCAGTCCTTTTTGTCTATCCTGAATAATTAAATATTCAATCCTCCTTCATCCCACCCCCTTCCTCCGAATGCTTAAATTGGCACCTTTCAATTCTGCCAACAGGCCAAAATGGAATGCCTCTGGTTGATTCTATGATTCCAGGGAACCTAACAGGTGAGCCCTGGGCAACGTCTACCTGTGCTACCAGCAGACTCCAAGGGAACAAGTTGGGGAGAAAAGTCTGGGTCTCTGTCTCTGTCTCTGTCTCTGTCTCTGTCTCTCTCTCTCTCCCCCTCCCCCTCCCTCCCTCCCCCCCTCCCCCCCCTACACACACACACACACACACACACAATCTTGTGAGCATTGGTGCTATCTGCATCTAGTTTCAACCACTCACAAATTGTAAACTTAAAGATTTTCTTTGCTTTAGGGTAACAAATGTCCTTCAATAATTAACTTTCGCTAATGATCTGAAATGTCTCCTGTGATATATCTTTTCCTCTTACTTTACAGAATAATTTATTTATACACAAGTAATTGCATTTTTTCTCAACCATCCGTCCAGTGAGCAAACCATAGTATGGTGTTGTTCCTTCATCCTGTAATTTTAATTAATCATGGGAGATTTTTACGGCTTGTTGTTGTTTATGGCAATGCATCAAGCAGAGGTCACCAAAAGCTTTAGATCTCTCTCTTTGCAATATGATTGTTCTAAATATTCTGTACGCGGGCGGATCCTCTCCTCTCCCTCCTCCCTGCTAAAATGCGAAGCTGGCAGCCACACATTTAAGACTGTCTCCTCTGGAGATAGATGATTTTGTTGTGGCAGATGGTAACAGTGAAACTGTTTTAGGAACAGCTTTGGCATTGTTCAACATTTCCAACAATATTTACTGCAACAAAATGCTTCCTTTTTCAAGCTGACTACAATTGCAATTTGTTCCTCTTGGCAAGCCCAGTGTTTTGGATTATAATATTAAAAGGCATTGTAATTAACTACTGATTAGGGAAATGTTCATTGCTGTGTATGAAAGGAAGGGTGTCATGGATCCCTGTAGGGTTCAATGTATATCTATTTCTTTTGAAAAGAGGAACATAGCACCTCACTAGGATTGGGGGGGAAAGTTCCGTTTGGGACAGATGTTAATACAAAACCAAGAATTTATGCAGATCTTAATGCAAAACCTTTTGCCCTGCTCTTTCCAGACAGAAGTCTGTGCTTTAATGCTCCATGCCCAAGCATTTCCCCTACCCTAGCTTTCCCTGTGAAAACCCGCTCTTTAAATCTGAATTGGAGCAAACCTCAACTTGGGTTTTCTGTGGGTTGACATCTTCTCTGGTTTTGCTTTAAAAAGCAGGTTTTTATGGAGAAAGCTCTGGAGGGACAGGGGAGGCACTGGGCATAGAGCTTTAAATCACAGACCTGCCGGGAAAGAACAGAGGAAATGAATGGGTAAGCCCCAACTAAATACCGGTAGCACCTTCAAAAAAACAAGGAAACACAGCAAACCTAAACACAGCTATTCAAACCTGGAGAGCCACTACCAGTCAAAGTAGGCAATACTGGACTCAATAAGCCAATGGTTTGACCCAATATGTTCTTATCCTTATTTCTAAAAATGGACAAAACCTTTCTAGGTGCCAAACCTTCATTATTATTCCCTCTATTTCCAAAGTTCAGGCTGTGGGTGCCATTGCTCACATAGCCATGCACAAGAGGGAAGTATCAGCAGCAGGCTGGTGGGAATGTTTAAAATTTGCATGAATTTCAAACACATTTTTGGGGAGGGGGGGTAATGGCAAGGGAGGGGGAAAGAGCAACCTAATGGGGACAGCGCATGCTCAGTGGCCATGGAATGTGGACCAATTCCAGGAGGAAAATCTGGCAGGCAGGTGGAAATGGAATGGAGTGGCTAGACACCCGAGCGGAAGCACTCTGCAACATTTTGTTGCAGGTCCCACCGCTTACAGTGGAACCTCGGTTTATGAACACCTCAGTTTATGAATTTTCAGTTTATGAATGCCGTGGACCCATCTGGAACGGATTAATTCACTTTCCATTACTTTCAATGGGAAAGTTTGCTTCAGTTTATGAACGCTTCAGTTTATGAACAGACTTCCGGAACCAATTACACCCATGTTTCAGTTTATGAACGCTTCAGTTTAAGTACTCCGCGGACCCGTCTGGAACGGATTAATCCACCTTCCATTACTTTCAATGGGAAAGTTCGCTTCAGTTTATGAACGGTTACTCCGCGGACCGTCTGGAACGGATTAATCCACTTTCCATTACTTTCAATGGGAAAGTTCGCTTCAGTTTATGAACGCTTCAGTTTATGAACAGACTTCCGGAACCAATTGTGTTCATAAACCGAGGTACCACTGTATTAACGATAGGCAAACCATTGTGTGCAGAAACAGGCGTTACATCTGCACCAGTTGACAACAACCTTGGAAACTCTACAAAGCCGTTTGAAAAGGTCAGCGCTGGATAACGTAAAGGGGATACATTTCTCTCTTCATTTCGTAGGTTCTGCAATCTTCACTCCCTTCTCCTGCTATTAACGTGCTCATGCATGGGAGTTCAGAGACTGTACTTGCCAATAATGGGCCGGCACAGGAAGCAAGCAACTTGAGTTGTAAAGATAAAATAGTGCATGTCAGGCTTGCCATTAAATCTCTCTTTCCATCCCCACCCTTAAATGTTTCACTTGACATCAAATCTCAGAGAACCTTTAAATGATGTGTTAGGGTTTTTTTTTGTTTTTTTTTAAAAAGCTCGTATCATGTTAAGTGTTTCAAAGAGTGTATCATAATCTCTTTATTAGCCTAGTGGGGGAAGCGCTGATACAGGCTCCATACTGAAACTCTCTGCCACAAGATGAATTGTTGTCTCTCTTAAAAACAGGCACTAAACCCTTAGAGAGAGCAGTGGGAGCAAACTCAAACCACGGAAGGAAGTGCCAGCAGGAGCAATCCTGTTTTATGACTGCATAAAACTCTGCAGAGTCGGACCTCCACTCCAACTTACTGATGGACTTGCTGGGGGGGAAGCTAACCCATCTCTTTAATGTTCTTCTTTCTTGTTCATAGAGCAAAGAGCATAGTTCACAGAGCATAGCTGAACACAAATCTGTGGTGTGAGCACATTTGGAATCCTGTGTACAGTTCTGGCTGCCTCACCTCAAAAGGGATGTTGTAGAGTTGGAAAAGGTTCAGAAAAGGGCAAGCAAAATGATCAAGAGGATGGAGCGACACCCATGCGGAAAAAAGGTCACAGCATTGGGGACATTTTGGCTCGGAGCAAAGGTGAGTAACTGGAGACATGATAGAAGTTCATAAAATTGTGTGTGGCATGGAGAAAGTGGATAGAGAAAACTTTTTCTCCCTTTCTCATAAACTAGAACTCAGGGACATCCAATGAAGCTGGATGTTGAAAGATTCAAGAAAGACAAAAAAATTATTCATGCCATGCATAGTTAAACTAGGGCATAGGTTTTCAACCTTTTTGGGTCCCCGGCTTCCTTGACCAACAACATTCTTTCTGCAGCACCCCTGTGGGGCTCAGGAGCCCAGTTATGTCACCCGTTGCCTGCAGAGCTGGCAGCCCCTCACCCTTTTTTTGAACACCCTCCCTTGTGGAGTGTCCCTCAGCCTCCTCTCTTCTCCCCTCTTCTTGGGAGTCCTCTGGGCAGTTTCAGCTGCTGCCCCTGGTCTCTGAGCTGTCCCCCCCTACCCCAAAGAGAGTTTCTTTTTCACACTGCCCCACAGGTGCCTGGGAAGCACCCCCTGGCCAGCCCCAGAGGCACCATTTGCCTGGGGAGCTTGTAGCCAGGGATGCTGCAACAACTGCACAAGTCTTTGAGAGACAGAGACACGAGAGGACATCAGAGGAGGGAAGGAAAGAGGGACAGAGGGCAGTGTTGCCCGTGGCATCCCTGACCATCATTCACGACCCCCCAGGGTGCCACGGCACACTGGTTGAAAACCACTGAACTAGGGGATTCACAAGAGGCAGTGATGGCCACTAACTTGGGTAGTTCTAAAAGATGATTGGACAAATTCATGGAGGATAAAACTACCAATGGCTACTAGCCATTATGGCCATGTTCTGCCTCCAACAGTCAGAAGGAATATGTTTGTGCTTATATCCTCTTTGTGGGCTTCTCATGGGCATCTGATTGGCCACTGTGACAGCAGAACCTTTTGGATTTGCTACTATGGAATGGTGGTCAACAATTTCAACCACTTTAAGAAGGGATCAAGGAGGTGGAGCAATCACCCTAGGAGAAAACATTGCAACATTGGGGCAGGAGTAGTTTGGGGTGTATGTGAAAGGTGAGTGGGAGGGTGCACAGGCCTATTTTGGAGAAAATATGTAGAGAGGCTTTCTCTCTCATAACAGTAGAGTCAAGAGTCAGTCACTGAAGCTGAATGTTCAGGACCGACAAAACTATGCACTTCACTCGATGCATAGTTACGCTATGGGCTTCACTACCACAAGGTGCAATGTTGGCCACCAATTTAGATGGCTTTGAAAGGGGATTAGACAAATTCATGGAAGAGAAGGTTGTAAATGTGTACTAGCCCTGATGGTTGGGCACTACAAGGATTGGTGTCAACGTGCCTCTGAATGCCAGATGCTGGGAAACATGAGCAGGAAATAGTGACTGCGCTCAGACCTTCTTTGCGGGCTTCCGATAGGCAACTAGTTGGCAACTTTGGGAAACAGAGTGCACGATTAGATGGTCTGATGGGGCCAAGCTCTTCTCACATCCTTTGCGATGCATCTTCCATTACCAATGGATGGTTCGCTGCTTAGCCAAAGTGTGCCCTCCAGTTTGAAACATAGCAATTTTGTAGGGGTGTGTGTGTTAAGAAACAGGCCACTGTTGTGAGATAGATATGCGCGGATTTAATGGGGATGCGGGCATCATTCAGAGCATTTAGCTCATCCGGCATAGAGGCATAATAAAGCACAGTGGAAGACTGGCAGCTTGTATTTTTGGAAGGCGCTTCATGCAGCAAATTGTTAGGCTGTAAGTAATCACGGCCCTCAGGCAGTTTTAAATTACAGGTTTGCACTTTTACTTTAAATATTCGGCTTTTGTTTTATGGTGATTTAAATAAGCACGGACTCCATTTCTGAGGCCTAGCAGACAACACTGAGCAGAGCCAGCAAAGGAGCCCTTCAGGAGGCTGGTTTTGCCAAGACATTAAAGCAGTCAGTATGGTGGAAAGAAGATGGTCCGGAAGCGGATGTTTGGGAGAACTTTCAGGGTTGAGACATTTGCTTACTGAACAGTTGCCATGTGTCACGGCTGAGCCATAAGGAGCAGTCAAAGGAGAGCCAGCTAAGTAGGGTGGGGACAAACAGAAACACCCCATACCCTCCAACATTTCTTCGATGAAAATAGGGACGTCCTGAGAAAATGTGCGACATTCCGGGATCAAATCAGAAACCAGGATGGCTTCTGTAAATCTAGGACCATCCCTGGAAAATTGGGATGTTTGGAGGGTCTGACACCCACCATAGCCAGGATTATTGTTATTGCTCAGGCAAAGTCCCTGCTGAAATAGGAAGCCTTTGAGTCGAGGAGAAACCAACAACCAGTGGGGAGGGTGGTGCTGGGGCCAGACCATCTGTTAAGCAAAAAGCAAGTGATAATTTTAATAAATGAATAGGTAATAAATAAATAAGAGAGACCTTTTTCAAATACAGGGAGTAGGACAAAGAGTCATCATATTACGGTACTACATAGCTGCTGTGTAACTAGATCAGAGCTGGTTCAAAACATCTGCAACAACTGTAAAGCTTGCCTCATTGGACTCAAGGACTATTTAATTTCCCCCCTTTAAGAGTTTCATAATAATAATAATATATTTTCTAAATAATAAACAATAGATTATCAAGTTACATTTTAGCAGGGAACCACCTGACATCTTTCTTTTAAAACTGTTCAGCTACCCAACATTGTTTGCTGGATGGCTTAACTGTTTCTAATAATCTGTATTCTTTGAAATGACATTCAAATCTTTTCCACTTAAGGAAGCGTTCAGATTTAAGAATACAGGAAGAGCCCTGTAGCTGGATCAAGCCAGTAGTCTAGCACCCTGGTCTCGTATGTTCTTGGAAAAGCCGCAAGCAGGACCTGTTGCACAAAGGCAATCTCCCCTACTGGAGTTTCCAGTAACAATTTGACTGACTGTCAGTGTCTGGGTGAAAATGAGTCTTTTATTCCAACAAGTTGATCCATCCCAGATTACAGAGTGTATGGGGAGTCTTAAAAACTAATGGGATGGAGATTAATCATCTATAACTAACTGTTTGAAGAGAGCAAGTTGTTAAATTGTTCTCTCTCTCAGAGTTAAGTCAAGTAAAAGTTACAACATTGGAGCCATAATTGAAGCCAGGGGAAGAAGGGGGAGAAAATTAAAGTTCTGCAAACTTTTAAAATTAGTTTTTGAAAGTTAAAGACTGAGACAGAACAGAAGAGTGGCAGATAATCCCAGAATCAGATCTTGAATATAAAAAAATGGAGTAAAATCAATATGTAGATTGCTATAATTCAGAAGGTACAATTCTTTACCATCTTGAAGCTGCTCACAGACTATGCAAACGTACTTAACTAGACAATTACAGATGTTTAAGGAATTGAAAATATGAGGGGGTTTTTTGGGTGGTGGTGGTAGGCTGAGCTGAATGTCTGGGCCCACTTCTAATTCTTGTAATAGCCAGGCTAGCTTCCTGGTGAGGTGATAGCCTGGATGATAAGCCACTAAGGGGAACAAAGGAAGGAGCTCTGTGCAAGATGGCAAATGTGGGGGGGGGACCCTCCCTCAACTCATGGGTTGTTAGAAGGACAAAGGCAAAGTTGAGAGCAGAGAACTGAGTAATGTGAGCTAGAAGCGGGAAATCTGCAGGCTGGGAAGCCAGAGAAAGTCAGAACGATGTTTGGTTTCTGTTTGAACACTCTTGGGGGTGTTAAGGCTGTTAACCCCTCCATCATAGGCTCAGGTTGTAGGAATGAGCCCTATATCATAAAGACACCACCATCTCTGCTGTCCCTCATTCTGGAGGAAACACAAACCCTGGGTAAGTGCCTGGAATCCTTGGAGATTGCAGTGGCATGTAACAATATAGGTCTTTCAGGGTACTGTATAAATTCAATATTATAGTATTGTTGTAGGTTTAGATGGGGGTCAGTCTGGATGGTGCTGTGAGTCCCTTCCAATTCTTGGGGTCCTGTACCCAGTGAGGGTAGGAATCTAATGAGGAGCTTGCTTTACTGGCTGGACAAGTTTCTTTGTAAGGCAATCCCATCAGCATCCCCAAAGAATATGCTGGGTTTCAAAAGCTATAACTACCATAAGTGATGGTGCCCTTCAAGCTAATGGTTGGGTCTTTTCTCAACCCCTCACCTAGTTGTTAGGTAGGAGAGCAATAGCCAGAGCTTTGTGAGAGCTGGCCTGAAAGCAGGCTGGAAGCTGGAGACAAAGAGCCATGCTTGATCTGTGCTGGATCCAAAGCTGAGACTAACGAGAAGCGAGATCTGTTGGGGTGTCAATACTGTGAGCCCCTCCATCCTATGCTAAGGTTGTGTATATGTGTAAATAAAGCCACACCTGCTAAAGACACCACAGTCTCTCTCAGGGCCGCCTTAAGTATATTTGGCGCCCTGGCGCCGTGGTGCAACGGATCCCTCCGGCGCCCCTGCCCCGTTTCCCAGCGCGACGGGTGGGCGGAGCTGTGTGGCGACGACCTGGCGCCCTGCGCCACCCAGCCTGGCCGGCCCTGGTCTCTCTGGCCTTCTAAGGAAACCCCTCAGAATCTTTCACCGCTTGAAGGCTGGGCAGAGGCGGCATGTAAGAATATATTGTACCACATCTCGTTTGACTTTCCTGGTTATAAATGCTGTGCACCTCTTGAGTTTATCATAGCCTCCTTTCAGGTACTCCTCAGCAAAAACAACTCTGGCTGATAAAACAAAGCCATTTGGCTTATACATTCCCTTCCCTTACGCCTCGGTGCCGTTCACCACACTCTCTTGAATCGGAGCATTAAGCTTATTGACGGAATTCTCCTTTACTGCCTTTGACATGCTTAATGACAGGCGCTGGCTTAGTCTCTTTAGATTAAATAGATTTATAGCCTCTCTCGCCTTTCCCACCCCCCTCCCCAGGCATACGAAAAGGAGCAATAAGTAGGCAACAAATAAATAAATAAAAGCAGGACAGGGAGTGAGGAAATTGAAATGATCTGCCAGGCTATTCAGAACGGCAACCCCTGAGCCCTGTGAGCTTTCGAGAGTGGATAGGAGGCGCTTATTTGTTTCGTTCGCCTCAACTACCTTCTGCATTGTATTAACCTTTCACGGAGCCTTTTCAATTTACAGTCAGGATCAAAGCAAACAGGTTTTATATCAGACTAATGGGGGAAAGAGAAGGAGGCTGATATAGAAGGAGGAGGATGGGAAATATCTGGGGTTAACAAAGGATCATGGGATTGTTTGTGTGTTTGTTTACTTTCTCTTTGTTAGAGATTCTAGTTCAGGGATATCCCTATAGATGTTCCTGACTACAGGTCCCATCCAGTGTGAGCAATGGTCAGGAACGATGGGAGTCGTAACCTACAATATATGGAACATACTACGAGAATGGCCCGTGCTCTCATCTCCCAGAAAAGCATTCTGCTTAGGGGAAATTCCTTAGCAGCACAACATTGCCTGAAATAGGATGACTCGTAGGTGTTGATGGACTGGAACATGGCTGTTGGGGCTATTGGGATCTGGAATTCAACAGCATCAGGAGGGCAACACATTGGCTGCCCCTGGGTCTGGTCTTCATCCACTGGGCCAGAGAGGGCCTTTTTGATATTAGCATGCCATGTGGAACATCTTGCATCGAAGCTTAGGGCACATCCACACGATACATTTAGTCATTTTAAGCATTTAGTCTGACTTACAAATTTGCTCTAGAAAGATCATCCATTATGTTGCGAATGCATAGAATTATGCTGGTGCTAAAACTTGTTTTTATATAATCTGTGAAAAAAAGCTGTAGATGTTTCAGCTAAAGTTGTGGATTTTTTTTAATTGAACATATCACTATGGAATTTCTGGAGTCCTTTCTTTCATTGCTGGGGGGCAGAGATACCATTCAGCAAGCTATCTACAGTTTATTCCTCCCTTTCTCTACGCTAAATCCCCCTCAGCCATGTAAATAAATATAGTGTTCTTAACACTGCAGAATAATGTCACACCTTAATGGAGCAGAGTGTGTTAGTCTGCTGAAGTGATTGCTGTGTATATGTGTGTGGGTACACACACACACAGAGAGAGAGATATAATCAGGCAAGAGATGGGGGAAGGATGTGTTGAGTCTTTGACAGCTGATCTGCACTGAAATGTCTGGAAAGCTCTGGAGACTGGTGAGGGTTTTTTTTTTGTTTTTTTCTCCATTTGGCAGCCAATTGAAGAGCCGAATGAGGAAAAGAGAAAAAGTAATAGATAAAATTGGGTTCTGGCCTTTTCCAAGACCCAGAGGCAGTTGTGTGGTTTGTTGCAGTTCAATAGATACAAATAGAACCAGGCCAAACATTCTCTAATTTGGGTATTTCCTCTGAAAGCAGCAGATTTGATGCAGCCAAATTGATTACTGTTACCAAACATTCAAATTGTTTCATTGCTCTTTGGGGCCTTTTTGTTGCTGTTACTACTAGTAGTAATTCTACTGCTGCTGCACTACCACTACTTTTTAATTTTAATTTTAGAATGCATTCTATTGCTTTCCCACATGAAATAAACATAATTTAAAATACAATCAACAGCAACAGCAGCTAGTCTGCCGTTACTTGGAAAAAGGTGCAACAGCAGCTTAAAGTTGGAACCAGTTTATAATGCTTATTAAAGACTCAGATCCAATAGGTCTTTCCAGATGTTTCCATGGGTTCAATAGATACAATAGAACCAGGCTAGGAGGTTGTCGTGATGGATTGTCACATCTCATGTGGGAGATGAATGGATGACAGTTGTTGTAAAAAGATAATGGACCTGTTTTGCCTCTGGCCACCCTGACCTGGCAGGCCAGTTTAATTAATTTCTATACCACTTAATGCCAAAATAGGCTTCTAAGTCATTTGCAAAGCATAACAACCAATTACACAAACATTAAAATATAAATGCTCGCCATTAAAATATACAATAAAACTCTCATTAAAACAATATTGCCATTAAAATAAGACACACAAGTTGAGAGATAAAGGGAATGCCTCTGTAAGCATGTGCATAAAATTATAGAGCTAGAAGGGGCCACAACGATCATCTAGTCCAACCCCCTGCAATGCAGGAATCTTTCATCCAATGTGGGTCTCAAACCCATAACCCTGGGATCAAGAGTCTCATGCTCTACCAACTGAGCTATCACTGGCAGAATACCCTTACAAATGGGGCTCCCATATTTCAGCAGGGAGTACATTCCATAACACCAGTGCCACCAGTGAGAAAGGTCAGGGTCATATCACCACAAATCACTAATCATCTGGCCACAGCAAGATCAATTAGTTTCTATTTGTGTTTCACCATAATAGGTCCTTGTTCTTGACTCTTACATTCCTTGAGGCCTTCTTTGCCCACTTGTCTGTGATGACCCATATACAACTTTTCGATGATATTCTAATTTTCCGAGTTTCACCTCTATGTCTCTGTATGAACTTCTCTTTGATCCATCTCTTCAAACCTGGAAGCGAGCTCATCAGAACTGGGAAAACAAGAGAATGATACACTCTGCTAAGGGTTTCAGGAAAATGTTGGCCGTGTCTTTTTAAGGGGTGCTATAGATCAGGAGTGTACAACCTGTGGTCTTCCAGACCAGTCCCAGCCAGCATGGCCAATGGCCTAGGATGACGGGAGCTGTACTACAACAAGGGTCACAGTTTCTAGAGATGGAGGCAACCATTCAGCTTGAGAGGTATGCAACTGTGTACGGGCAGCCAAGGCAATGGTTGGGGGATGTGTAGTCCCATTCACATTATATTATGCACTCCCACCCACATTCTAATACATGACTAGAAGGTTTATGAGATGTGCCATATCCAAATGCACATCAGGAAGTTCATCACGAGTGCCATGTGATGGCTGCAATGCAACCTAGAGGATCTGCTTCAATGGATCTGGTGGAATATCTCTAATCTCATTGCCAAGTGATGGACTATAGACAATTGGAGTCACTTATTCTAGGCACCCTTCAAAAGCGGCATCCTTCAATAGAGGACTGGGCAAATTCATGAAGCCTATCAGTGGCTACTAGCCATGATGGCTATGCCCTGCATCCATGGTCAAAGGCAGTAATGTTTATGAATGCCACTTGTTGGTAACCACAGAGGGGAGCTGACTCTTTTGCTTAGATTCTGCTTGGAATCTGGTTGGCCACTGTGAGAAGAAAATGCTGGACTAGATGGGCCATTGGCCTGATTCAGCAGGCTCTTCTTATGGGGGAGTTAAAAATCCTCCCCCAGCTATTTTGGGGGTGATTTGCTTGGCAGGGTGGAGGACTACAGGGCAACCAGAGATCCCCAGTTGGAATGTCAATTGCGAGCTCACATGCTGAACCCCATCCGTGGAACCTACCCCCCAAAGAATTAGACCAGAGACCGAAATATGGGTTCAAATTGGCCACAACTATATTTAACTTCAGAATGTGGGAAATGTGGCATGTAAACCCTCTCAGCCCATCCGGATCTGAGGATGTGCAGGACAATGAGGTGCAGTGGCAGGGGACTGTAAAGCACAAACTTACACAGCGTGCCCTCCCACCTTACCTCAGCTGGGAGTTTGACCTACATGCCACCGCTCTAGGGCCAGGGACTCCCGCAATCCAAGATAGACTATAGGATACCTTGCCAAGGCCTAAAAAAAAACCCCTCAAGTTGTGACGAAATGCTACGGGGAAGGCAAAACCTGCCAATGCAAGGGAAATTCCTTCCCGGTTCTGAATACAGCAACCATCTGACGACCATAGCAGTGCCCGCTGACCTGGAATGCAAAATATTAGGCTGCAAGAAAATATCATTAATTTGGGAGGGATGGGTGGCTGAACCTGGAAGAGAAGTGAGGTTTGGCCAAAGGCATCGGCCTCTTTCCCTTGGCCTTCGCCCCACCCCCAGCCAGCCATCCATTGTCCTCCCAGGCCGGGGGCGGGACAATAGCCACCCTAACCCAGGTGGGAGGCACCATAGCGGTCAAGTTTCCCCTTTTCTCATGAGGAAGACTATTCAGCATAAGGGAATTTCCCTTTAAAAAAGGGAGAACTTGAGAGCTAGGCACCAGACCAGGTAAGCCTGCCCATCTGTTGGGAAGGGAGGGCGGAAATTGCGAGCACACACACTGAACCATGTCTGTGGAGCCTACCCCCGAAAGAATGAGACCAGAGACCGAAGTATGGGTGTCGCAAACCCCACCTACCTGTTGGGAAGGGAGGGCAGAAATTTCTGGAAACCATAGGGTGGGTTTCCCACAGGCATATGGTCAACCACTGTGACCCAGCAGGGCCCTTCTTACATTCTTTTGCATGTACTTGGAGCAAGTCCCAAGTAACTCAGCTCTGAGTTGACACATATAGGGTTGCATTTCCACTCTCTCCCATCTGTCACATTGGCAAGGTGGCTGGATCAGCCTGACAAACAATACATTTTTTCTAATGTGGTCCAGATTTTGATTCTGCACAAAAAATATGTTTCCTATCCATGTCCTTTGCTTTCAGGCAAAATGCTGCTTTGTAGTCTAGCAGCTCAATATACTCCGATAGCAAGTGCTTTTATCTCTCGTGGCTCTATTCTGGCTAGAGGCCCAGATGCAGAACCAAGCCTTGAGGGCAATCCGGCATAGCAGAAGTAGCAGAACCGACGAAAATGTGTTCAGTAGGAAAATTGCAACTGTAACCAATGAAATTGGAATCTATTTAATACTTGCATTATAATTTTTAAGGGTAGTTCAGTGTGTGTGTGTGTGTGTGTGTGTGTGTGTGTGTGTGTGTGTGTAGGGGTGTTGCTACCTAAAAGAGAGAATGAGAGAGATTATCCACTCAGTTGAGCAGGATAACAATTTTGGCAGAAGTTTTAAACAAGGTATATTTTGTTGAAGTTGCAGAATCATTGAATCGTAGAATTGTAGAGTGGGAAGGGACACCAAGTGTCATCTAGTCCAACCCCCTGCAATGCAGTCTTGTGGGTTTGGAGGTGGGGTCAGTCTGGATGATGCCCTGACTCCCTTCCAATTCTTGGGATCCTGCATCTGTGGGGGGTAGAATTATGAAAGCAAGGTTTCCAAACCAGTCTATTTGTCTAGGTAATGGTTTTGGCTCGCTGGTTAAGTACCATAGCTGGCATAACCAAAGAAGTTGCTCTGTGCCATAGAGCAAATGGGTGGGCCTTTCCGCCCCACTGTCCCTTCCCTGTCTCGTTGCAGCAGAAGCAGTTTAGTCATGCTGGCCACATGACCCGGAAAGGTGTCTGTGGATAAACGCCAGCTCCCTTGGCCTGAAAAGCGAGATGAGCGCCGGACCCCATAGTTGCCTCTCACTGGACTCAATCGTCCAGGGGTCCTTTTCCTTTACATTTGAAATAAGAATTTTAAAATGTTGTACAATTGCTTCTGTTCTGTCAGACACTCAGAAAGCTTAAGTTGAAGAGCAGCTGACAGTGCAAATAAGAAAAAGAAATAAAGGAAATACAATTAAAAAGTTCTTTCTCATAGTAAACAACAGCAGCTTTTGCTTCCTGTTTAAAGAGATACCTGGATTGCTCCCTCAATGGATGACCAAAGCTCTGGAATGCCAGAAGACAATTCCCCTCTCGTGCTGACACCTGACACCAATCTTGGTGGTATCATTTAACAGATTAATTGATGTGAATTTCAGATTTGCTAAGGAGTCAAATTAATCAACGTCCAGCTTTGTTTGCAACATCAAACCAACCCAATGTGCTGAAGCCAGAGTTCATGTGAACATGCCATGGTCATTACTTCAAATCCGAAGCATCGTTAATGGAAACCAATCTCTTGAATTTGATTCTTGATCAGGATGGGCCAGATTGGTTTTCAGCTTAGCGGCTCTTAAATGCATGCTCTGAATTAACGAGAAAACATTAAGGTTTAAATTACTTTCCCTCCTCCCTTTAGAAATACAGTTTTGTAGGAGAAGCCAGGGTGGTTTAACAGTTGCAGTGTGGCTATTTTGTTCAATTCATGGTGAATTTGAACATCTTTCTCACAGGGAGCCTGCTGCTGTGAAGTTCCCCTTTGTTTTCGCCATTTGGGTTGTGAAGCCTCTGTTTTTCAAATCTAAATGTACTGTTCTGCCAAGTGTTCTGGGTCGATAATTTTGACAGAGAGACAAGGCTTTTTTTTCTTATTAGTGCTGGGAGAGACCTTTCCCCACCCATTCTTCAACAAGGTGTGGTCCCCCCACCTGTAAAAGTTGGCCTGTGGGGTGGGAGTGATGAAAGGAATATCTCCCCACAGCCAACAACAAAAAAACAAACAAACCCTTCCCTCTGATTGAGGTATCCCAAATAGATTTTTCCAAGGTTGCACATTTTCACAGGAGTCATTGCAATGCTAGACCAACGTTTCAATCTGTCAGATACACTTTGGCCACAGCTGAGCTTCCAGGTGAATTATTCTCCTCTTCCAAAAATGTGTGAGTACAAGAACGTTAGAATGAGGCAAATCTGTTTCAACACTTTCCCTAGCACTTCCTTCTATCGAATCTCCACCTTAAACTTCGCTTCCTGAGCACTGATATCTAAAGAGATGGCAAGCGCTCAGAGCCAAATCCTGAACTGTCTCCAGACCTCTTTGTCTTGTCTGTTAGAGGCATATTTTGCGATCCCACAATTAATCAATAAATTAAGCCCTGTGTGCTCTCGCCTGCCTCTTCTCTTTTTTAGTCATTCACCTTGCCATCTGCGTAGGACACTCGGAGATCACCCCCCCCTTGCTTCTGCAAAATGTTTTTTAATAAGGCCCTGACTATTTGATATTTATATTGTCATCAACATGTTTTGTCTAAGATCTAATATCACATACTCCCCTCTGAAGTTTAAATCTTTCCTTGTCGTCTCTCTGCTCTTTTGAACTGTAAGGCTTATTATCCGGATATGCAGAATCTTTATGTAAATGGCATGCCAAATCTGTCAGTAGGACTCAACCGTTCTTCTATTGAGGAGATACGTTTCCCTTTGTTACTACTGGCTGTAGGATTCATTATTCTTACATCTCTCCTTGTGGTGAATTCTAAATGGGTTCTCCTATTTTTGGGCCTCTTTCTTCTGTTCCAGGAATGCATCTGAAACCATATCGTCCTTGGAGGAGGAGGAAGTAGGGAGCCCTCATTAAAGACCATCCACTTCAATCCTTCTTGAGAACCAGTGTGGTGTAGTGAGTTAAGAGCGGTAGACTTGTAATCTGGGGAACCGGGTTCGCATCTCCGCTCCTCCACATGCAGCTGCTGGGTGACCTTGGGCTAGTCATACTTCTCTGAAGTCTCTCAGCTTCACTCACCTCACAGAGTATTTGCTGTGGGGGAGGAAGGGAAAGGAGAATGTTAGCCGCTTTGAGACTCCTACAGGTAGTGATAAAGCGGGATATCAAATCCAAACTCCTCTTCTTCTTCTTGAGATCTAGCAGCTTTTTTTAAAAAAGCACAGCATCTAAAACTAGGGATGAAGCAGAAATTTGAATCAGTTCACATTTCAAGGAGGCTCCTCCTAATCTGCACTTTCCAGAAAATATATATATGCAGACCAGCATATAGCCATTGTTCAAAGTTCCCCACTTCTCCGAATTCTGCAATGCAGTTCTCCAGCCAAGGAATGTATACAAATAAATACATGAAGCAAAGTGTGCAGAAAATGCACCTGTTGTTAAGGGTTACATAAAAAGGGGCATTGTATGGGGAAAATATAAATATTAGGGAAAATATGCTTTGCAAAAATGTGCATATCAGGCCGAATTGCATACACAAATCAGGAGAAATTCACACACAAATGTTGAATTTTCAGGAGGAGTTTGCTTTGTTGCTTTTGATTTTTCATGGGGATATGTGTGGAACTGAACTGAAGACTGGAAAAATTAGAAACTGAGAGAAAATAAAATCAACTGATTCACATATCTCTCGCTGGAACACATGGGTGAGTCTTAAGGTTCCCTGGAAAGAGAGATGGTTGTTAAACCACTCTGGGCATTGTAGCTCTTTGAGGGGAATAGGGGGTCTCTTATAAACTCTCAGCACCCTTAACAAACAACAGTTCCCAGGATTCTTTGGGGGAATGCAGGAATGCCTAATGTGGTATAATAGTCCTTTACATGTATCATGCAGATAGAGCCATAGTCTGGAATTTGAGTGTATTAGGGATCTTCTTCTTCTTCTTCTTCTTCTTCTTCTTCTTCTTCTTCTTCTTCTTATTATTCTTATTCTTATTATTATTAACAACATGCATCCCCAGTTTGCTGCAACTTCCTTGTCTTCAGGTTGTTTCAGTCTTACATTTCTACTTCATTGTGTTGTTTAAAGATTTGGCCCTCCAGGGAATTTAACTTAAAAAAAAAACTGATTTAATTTAAGAGCTTGTGGTTTCAGGTTAAAATTATGTTCAGTTACATGAACGTGTTCCCCTTTCAACGCTTATTTGCACAGATTTAGTGCCACTTGCTTTTGGGCTAATTGGATTGATAAACAACCCTTGCCGGACAGCCTTGTAAACTGAGGGAAAATAAAGCACACCTTACAGGTAATTCTCAGCAATGTTGAAATTATTTAGTTGTTTCCCCTAGGCACTTTGTTTACAGTAGTTTACTTCTTAATTAAGGTTATTTGCCCTCAAGGATGTTGAGGTTGGCTGGTCTGGATGAAAACAAGTAAATATGTTAATTCGGAGGATGTTGAATATTCATATATGTAGACTGAATTTTATTATTTCTCCGGTTATTTTTCCCAACGGGGACTAAAAGAAAATCCAAGATAAAATTACACCGGGCAGCATTGAATGCAAGAAACTTGAAGTGAGGAGGAAATGGATAGAGTGGGGAAGTTAAAAGTTATTTCTTTGTTCATTCTCCTGAATTTACAAGCCATTTCGAGGGCTCAATGCAATAGGTGACTTATTCAACCCCAGAGGTAAGGAAAACCTTTGGCCCTTCAGATGTTGCTGAACTACAACTCCCATCAGTCTCATCCATCATGGCTTATGGCTAGGGATGATGGGAGTTGTAGTCCAGCAACATCTGGAGGTCCAAAAGTTCCCCCACACTGGTCCTGCACACCATCTGTAGCCACAAAAGGCAGCTTGACTTTATTTGCTATTTATGCCCCACCTTTTTCTTCAAGGAACTCAACGTGGTCTTTTTCTTCAAGGAACTCAACATGGTTCTTTCCCCCCCTCTTCATTTAATCTCCACAACAACCCTGTGAGGCAGGTTAAGCTGAGAGGCAGTGACTGGCCCAAGCACACCCAGTGCGCTGAGTGGGAATTTGAAATCCTGGGAAATGCAGCAATAATTGCATATTGTTGATGCTGTTTTGTGTGATGCCCTGTGCTCCAACTGGGTGAAAGGGTGGGGAGAAGAAGAAGAAGAAGAAGAAGAAGAAGAAGAAGAAGAAGAAGAAGAAGAAGAAGAAGAAGAAGAAGAAGGTTTTTATTATTGGAAAAGTCAATTGGAAAGCCAAGAGGGGAAATGAACCACCTTTCCTGAGCTCCTAACAGTTTCCAGAATGGTAGAAGAATGGATGCATGTACAGCCATACCTCATGATACATCCACACTTCATGTTGCGTCTTTTCAGGTTACGGACGCGCCGAACCGAGAAGTCCCGGAACGGGTTACTTCTGAGTTTGGCGCGTCTGTAACCTGCGCGCATGCGCAGAAGCGCTAAATCGTGCTTTGCTCATGCGCAGAAGCGCCACATTGTGTCACACGCGTGCGCAGATGCGGCGCTTCATGTTGCGGCCTTTTCACGTTGCAAATGGGCCGCCGGAATGGATCCTGGCCGTTTGCAACATGAGGTACCACTGTATGCTGCCCTGAAAAGCAGCACTTTTGCTGCTGGGCAGGAGCTAACACACTGCAACATTTCATTGCTGGTCCTGAATTTATAGAATATATGAAACAATATATAAATGCCAAGGAATATATTGTAGCAGATCTATTTCCCTCAATCATTTACCTAGCTGCCTCAATCAAGCTTTTCCATTCTTGAGGCTGACAAGAGCACTTGTCATGCTCTGGGATCAAGTGGGTGCATGTAACTCCAGAGCAGAAAGTCCTGGGAAGTTTCCACTTGGTCTCTCTCATTGAAGAGGATCTAAGTGAGGCTGGGCAGGTGGGGGAGAGTGAAATGATCCTGCCTTTAAATGAAAGGTGTTGTCAGAGCGGCGAACACTGGGAACAAAGGGACCCAGTCCTGGCCTGGCCATCTGGCAGCTCTGACAAATGCCAGAGGGGTCTCTGCACTCAGGGGCTGGTGGGCCAGTGTTCATTAAAAAGAAATGGAATCAGATGGATCATCAAGGAGTCTGGCTGCCTGGTGGATGTGTGTATGTCAACATGCACATACCTTAGGTTTATATTTTCTTGCATTTCAAAAAGCTCTCATATTTTCATTTGGATGGCTCTTTCAGAAAAAAGCAGCAGGAGGGGAGATTTTTCTCTCCCTTACCCATTGCCATCAGTTTATTTATATGCCACTTTTCCATATTAGAACCATGCTCAAGACAGCTCGCAACTTATAGAATGAAACCTAACAGCATTCCAAGATAACGCATCAACCGTTACAAAGCAGAACACGGCTGAAACAAAAAGTCACACTACTGGTAATATCAACAGGGCAAAATGGACATATTGTGTTAATTAAACACTGAAGCATCCAAATAGCAGCACAAAAAACCAACCCTCTCCCAGGCAGGTGGAAAGCTTGCCCTGCATGATTTCAGCAGACTCTCCCCTGCAGACTCTTCCCCAAAGATTTTAAAAATGGAAATAAGAATATCTGGGGCATATTATCCTAAATTAGTACTCGTAGTATTGCTTAACACAAGGGGGGAATGGAGCCACAGAAGATGCCTTTTCGACTTGTGGGGCGGGTGGGGGGGCATGTTTGCCTCCTTCTCCCAGTGGCCATGATGCCCTGCCCCACAGATTGCTCTGGGCAGGGACGGAGCAAGTGGGGGGTGGGGGGGCGGTATGCCCTGGGCACCACCCTGGAGGGGGTGTCACTCGGGGCCGTGGCCCTGCCCAGCGACCGGCGCCTTCCAAGCTGTGCACCTCGCTCCAGCTACAAACTCCAGTAGCTGGAGCGAGGCGCACAGCTTCGGAGGTGCAGGGGAGCGATGATACCCCGCCACGTAACAACGCATGCGTCGTTACGTAGCGGCGCCACACCCACCCAGGTGCATGGCAATTTGCCGCCCCGGGTGTCACGGCGCCTCACTATGCCCCTGGCTCTGGGCCACCCAAACCAACCTGCAGAGATTGGTGGCTGCCTGTACCCAATTCATCTGATGCCTGAGTCCCTCCAAATATGCCCAATCTGGCTGGGTGCTCTCCCAAATCCAGTGCACATCCCAAATACTTAAGATGCCTCAACATCTTTGGATAGTAAGCTATCTATAAATGGAAATGGGGCACCAAGGGCGGTCTCAAAATAAACCCACAGAAATTAACAGACATGACTATCAGGTCCATCCATTTCAGTGGGCCCCCTTTGAGCAGAACTTTGTAGGATACACCCCCCCAATGTTTGCTTGCTTGGGATCTCCCACAAGTTTGTGTTAATTCACAACCAAAATGCTTACTGCAGACTCCTTCCAGGCTTTCATGGCCTTGTGTAAATTCTTGACATTGTATTTCTCTGTGTTATGTGTGTCCCTTGCCTTTTCCATCACGAAGAGTGATGTGTTATCAGCCAAGGTCCATTTTTCTTTGTTATGATCCAATAATAGCCCAAGCGCAAAAGTGAATAGAGCTTTGTTTTTCTACACACACACACACACACACACACACACACACACACACCACAGTCAAACTCCAGAGGTTGTGATATGGACTTGAAATACTTTCCACGAAGTAAGATTTATTTTGAAGACACGGGCTTGCTGCAGGAGGGCAGCCTTTGCTTTGATACAATAATTGAAGAGCTGCACTTTGAGCAATGAAAAGGCCTTGCACACCCTTTATGAGATGTTGCATTTGAACTGTAAAATAATGCTGACTGGAAATGAATCTCATTGTCTGGGAATAAAGCATGATGGAAGTCTTTGTTTGCCACCCTGTCATGAGAGGGTTTAAGTGACATGGAAAACCAATTGTTCCAATTAAGACAGACTTTAAAATTAACATACCTAGATTAGTCATGTACATTAACTTCAATGGGCCTACTCTGAGTAGAACTAGTTTGTATACCATCTATTGTTTCAGGATCACACAGGATTAAGGGAGAGATTTGGTACCTAATAGCTGTGTAGTAAAAAGAAACAGAATGATGCCATGTCTCAGTGCTCTCCAACCTGAAAAGATGCACCTGCCCAAATCCCCTCATTGGCAAAACAGACTTTCCCAGATCTACTTGGAGACAGAAGGGATTTTACCTGGGACTTTCTGGATGCAAAACATGTACTCCACTTCTGAACTACAGCTGCTTCCCTCTAGCCCAAGGGTGACAATCCAGTTGCTGCTGTTTCTAGCATCAGGCACACAGAAATATTGTTACAAACTCAACCACACCTTTGTTTTCAACAGCACCAAACAGCAAAATTAAACAGCAAAAGTATTGTCTATTTGAAAGAGATAATACGGCATGTTTTCTGAACCTTAGAAAATTGGCCATCGTTGGAGGAAACAAGGAAATTGGTTCTTAACCAGGTGCGCAGCCTGGGAGTCATTTTGGACTCACAGCTGTCCATGGAGGCGTAGGTCAATTCTGTGTCCAGGGCAGCTGTCTGTCAGCTCCATCTGGTAAGCAGGCTGAGACCCTACCTGCCTGCAGACTGTCTCACCAGAGTGGTGCATGCTCTAGTTATCTCCCGCTTGGACTACTGCAATTCGCTCTACGTGGGGCTACCTTTGAAGGTGACCTGGAAACTACAACTAATCCAGAATGCGACAGCTAGACTGGTGACTGGGAGCGGCCACCGAGACCACATAACACCGGTTGAAAGACCTACATTGACTCCAGTATGTTTCCAAGCACAATTAAAAGCAGGGCCGGCTCTATGTAGAGTCCCCGTGGCGCAGGGCGCCAGGGCGCTGGGCCGGTACACAGGGCGCTGCGCGACAAAGCCGCGCAGAAGCCATGCTGCGCCCTGTGAGGGCGGGGGCGCCGGAGCGATCTCCGCCCCTCAGAGCCAGGGCGCGCGACCTGCTCGAGACTGCCCTGAATCGAAGTGTTGTGCTGACCTTTAAAGCCCTAAATGGCCTCGGTCTAGTATACCTGAAGGAGTGTCTCTACCCCCATCATTCTGTCCGGACACTGAGGTCCAGTGCTGAGGGGCTTCTGGCGGTTCCCTCGTTGCGAGAAGCCAAGTTGCAGGGAACCAGGCAGAGGGCCTTCTCGGTAGTGGCACCTGCCCTGTGGAACGCCCTGCCATTGGATGTCAAAGAGAAAAACAGCTACCAGATTTTTAGAAGACATCTGAAGGCAGCCCTGTGTAGAGAGGCTTTTAATCTTTAATCAATTATTTTATTCTTCTGTTGGAAGCTGCCCAGAGTGGCTGGGGAAACCCAGCCAGATGGGTGGGGTATAAATATTATTATTATTATTATTATTATTATTATTATTATTATTATTATTTAAAGCAAAGCTCACACCAGTTAACAAAGTATGTTGAAAATGACACCTGCCAAGGTGTGGCATCCATCACACATTTGCTGAGCCCACAGGAGGCAGTGGTGGTAATTAACCTGGACTGCTAAAGCAGGTTTAGACAAATACATGGAGAGCTATCGATGGCTACTAGTGATGCTGGCTATGGGGGTTATGCTTTACCTCCATAGTTGGAGGCAGGAATGCTTCTTAAAACCAGTTGCTGGAAACCACAGGAGGGAGAGGGCTCTTGTGCTCAAATCCTGCTTGCAGGTTTCCCATAATGGGAATCTGGTTGACCAGTATAAGGAGTGCCAACTTGGCCCCACAACTATGGGTGCCTGGGGCCATGGGTGCCATGCAGCGTACATGGCCCTGGCACCAAAATTTGTGGGTGCCTGGCCCCTTCATGGGGAATTTTTGTGGATGCTCAGGCAACCAGGGAATTGTCACCTGTGGTATAAGAAGAGGTTGCTGGATCAGATGGGCCATTGGCCTGATCCACCAGGCTCTTCTTATGCCGAGTAAGCACCTTGGTTTACCTCTGCAGAATATGCAAAATTGCTTTAGAGTCTGCTAATGTGCATTTTTGTTAGCCATTTTTTAAAAAATTTGCTCCTTTTGCATGCAAAATTCAATTGTTTGTCAACATTTCATCATGCAGGTTTGTTAAGACAGTTGTATTCTCCCATGACTTTCAGGATTTGATTTGATTTAGCTACAATTAGCATTTAGGTACATGCATATTAGCTTCAACTTTTTGACCCCATTTGCTTTTTAAAAATTATGGTGCCTCATTCTCAGTTCCCCAGATGTCTTCTCTCTTAATTAATCCTTGCAACCTCCTCTGCAGTTTTAAAACAAATTCTATTATCACCATTCAAAGTTGAGAGAAGAATTGTAATGGATCCCAATTGCATATTCATATTAATCTTATTATGAGCTGTAATTAACATACCAGACAAACTTAATTTGATGGCCCCACAACTACATTTTTCAACTAAGTAGGTAATTTCATTGCTCTACAAATGTACAGATCAATATTGTTACAAGGTAAAAATGATGACATGATAATGGATTTCTGCTATTGATTTCCTCGCCACCACCAAATCAGTCATCCCCTTTACACACATTTATTAAAAATAAAAATGTCAGATAAAATGTTGCTGGTGAAACTTTTCGCAAATATAATATGGGAGAGAAAATATTCTGAGGAAGAGATCATGACTTCCAGGCAACCTTGATGCACTGCCATTGTAACTGAAAATAAAATGTGGATGGTGGCCGTACAACACACACCACATTGCAATGTTTGACGAAACCTGCCTGAGCTTCTTCCTGATTTTTGTTATTGCTTTGTAGTGGGTATTCAGTGATTTCAGCCCGGTGCAGATAAGAAGCTGGAGGCGAGGATCTGGTACAACATCTCTTTACTTCAAAGAACAGGTGAGAGCCAGAACACAGGAATGGGGAAAACTGGGCCTTATATAATAACAAGAGGACTAGCAGGGAAAAGATACATTTTGGCGGGAACCAATGGCACGGATTCCCTCCTGTGGAAACCAATCTGGCAGAGGATCCAAATCCTGCACCCTGAACCAGCAAATGATAGACGTTCCCGCTGGAACGTGCACATTCAAATTTACTCTGTAATACAATACAATAAACTCTACATTACAATACATACTTGGCTGTGCTATTACTTTAATACACATCAGTTATTACTCTTTGAGGGAGGCCCTTCTCTGAATCCCAGCACCCTCCCAGACCTGACGGAGAGGGCCTTCTCAGTGGCTGCTCCCAGACTTTGGAACTCCCTTCCTAGACTGGATCCCCTCCTTGTTGTCCTTCTGGCAGCAGGTGAAGATCTTCTATCCCAACAGGTCTTTGGAAACAGCCTCTGACTGTTTTTTTGAGGAACTGGCTGGTGGTGTGATGTTTTTATTGTTGTCTGTGTTTTTAAGGGATCTTTTTATATTACCTTGGTTCTTGGGAAAACACTTACTTCCGGGTTTGCGGTGTCCGGGAGCCAATTTGTTCAGGAGCCAAGCCGTTCAAGTACCAAGGTACCACTGTATTTTAATCTTGTTTGTAATATTTAATTACATATTAATATTTTGTTTTTGTTTTTTTAAAAAAGTTTTTAGCTTCTTCTATTTTATCTGGCCTAGCTACCTGGGGAAAAGTTGGGATATAAATAAATATTACAATAAGGATAATAGTACAATGCATTGCTCACCCTTCACACTAAGGTCCGAAGGCAGGTAACAACAACAGAGGCTTAAAAATATTTTAAAACAATAATACAGAAATAAGGTGGGTGTTGAGATCAGCAGAGGGGGGGCGCTCTTGGTAGTTCCTCTGCCCTCTGAGGCTCTGGGGCAGTGGTGGCCTGCGAGATGACCTTCTCTGTGGTGGCCCCTATATTGCGGAATTCCCTCCCTGCATCTGACACCTTCGCCAAACAGCTTCCAGAGCATGCTGAAGACCCACCCACCCCTTTACTCTTGCTTTTGACACTTGGGATGTATGTTTCTGGGGTCCACTTTGTTTTTGTGGTTGTAAGCTGTTGTTGTTTTTAATATTGTGCTTCAATGTAGCAACCCATCCTGGGACCTTAGGGTGAAGAGCAAGTAATGATCAATGAAAATACCCAGAACCACACCCAGAGCTCTGCTCATTGACCATCAGCCTTAAAAGTAGAAGCCCCAGTGTGCAAAGCCCTCTAAACTTCCCACCTTACAAGGAAACTTTAGTCTGTTGCCTCCAAACTGTGGATGGCAATCTCAAGGTGCATCATGCCAGAGGAAGGTGCATGGCACGCTTAGGTACAGCTGTGATGCCGCAGGGCCTATTAAAATATAATTAGGATTTTAAGTAATTTATTGAGCTGGGGTGGCAAACTTACAGAGTTCACTTGAGAAGAGACAGGAGTAATTAAGAGCCCCGATAGGCATCTATGCAAGCTGGCTTCCGTTAATTTAAACCCATGGTAGGTCATTCTCACATCCTCAGCTTCTCTTAAGAGTAAGAGCCCACAGAAAGGGCTAATCTCCATGCGGCAGTGGAAAACATGATTAAGATTGCTCCGCTTGAGAAGTTTGTTTTCAGAATCTCTGTTGCCGCATGTTTATGGGGGATGAAAACATTTCACAATCTGCAGCATGCAAGTTGAGCGGCTACACCACCAATTGGCCTCCTGCCCTCAATTTAAAAGTGTTTCCTGCCAATCCGCAGAGTCCATCGGCTCAAATATATATTAAGGCAACCATTAGATATTGGAACGACTCATATTGGGAGGGGGGGATTGGATTTGTAGGGAAGTGGGCACACGTACTTTCAGCTTACCATTGCTTAAAAAACATGCCATGAAAACTGACAGGGGATTAAGCGCCTGTTTATTATGGAGGGTTTTGCAAATGTGGAATTAGATCGACTTTGGCTCGAGACGAGAGTGGCATCAAGCCTGCATATAGTTGCAGCCCACCAGAAACTTTTTCTGCAGAGCCCCCCCCCCCACCAGAATGATGCAAAGTACTACCTTTATCCAATGAGGTCAAATCAATATGTGAAGCTTTATATTATTATTATTATTATTATTATTATTATTATTATTATTATTATTACCCATCCACTTAATGTTTCAAGACTATATACACCATGTCTTCAGCCAGGCCTTTGGCTGATTAATATTCTACAGCCTTTTAAATTGTTTCTGTTGGGGGGGGGTGTATTGTTTTGTTGCTTTTATTTTAACTATTTATTTGTTTTCTGACTGACAGTCGAATAAAGAATGATGATGTTGATGACTATTTATTTGTGCTTTTATCTTGTATTTTTAACCTGTGCACCACCCTGAGATCATTTGATGAAGGGTGGTATAAAAATCTAATAAGTAAATAAAATAAAAGGTTAAAAACAGCCCAGAGATCAACAGCAAGGTAATCTAGTTCTTTAAAAGCAGAAGGGTCTTTTAGATTTTATTATTTTTTTGAATGCTGGTTTGAATGTATGTATGTATGTGTGTATGGATGTATGTATTTGGGATTTTTGCTTAAAATATTGTAAGTCACTTTGAGGTAGCAACTAAAAAATTAAAATAGCACCACCACCACAAAATGGACACAAAAAGAGACCTGTTCATCTAACTGCGGAAGCCAGTTGGAACAAAAAAAAGTGGAAAGTGCAGATAGTGAGTGCCTGTTGCATTTTTTGACAGGAGTGCTGTCGCACAGTGGAGGGACTGTGACCCTAAAGTCCTCTTCCAAGTTGCTGTGGAGTGGGTTTCTGGCTTTTGGGACCTTTAGGAGAAACTTTGCTGCAGACCGCAATGATCTATACTATAGGATGTATAAGGGTTAAGGTCACCTGGTCCTGAGCTCTATAGTTCACTGCTTGCTATATGTTAACTGTTCCCCCCTAGGTTGCTTTGTGACCCCGTTTACAATCACAGGGTGCCCCTGAAATTTGAGAACCCAAAGTCTGCCACTGCCCTCACATCTATGGCAAGAACTATTAACTTCCCTAATGAAAATGGTCCAAAGGTGATTTATTATTTTATTATTTCACAAAATTTATACACCGCTTTGGCTGTAAAACTCAATGACACCTCAAAACAGGTTTCAAAGAGACTAGAACAATAAACCCAGTAAAAACAACTCTTTAAATCATTCAAAGGATTGCAATTGCATACTTGTGCTGGTGCTGGTGCGTCTTCCTAAAAATAGGTGCTGTGCTTTGGACTGCAAATTCTAAATGTATACCTGAAACTGGTGTGTGTGTGTGTGTGTGTGTTAGTGTTAAAAAGTCAATTTGTTCAGACAGGCAGCTTTCCAATGGCGGTCGTTACGAGCTAAACATGGACTTCCCAGGGTCCCATCTATCTTTGCTTGTCAGTACGGTCACTCAAATGATCCACAGCAGAGAAAACAAGATGTGAAGTACTGCTGTCTGCCTTAAGAAAAATTCATTCACAGATGCCTACTGTTATAAAAGGTGTACTTAAGTTTACCTTCATGCCTGAAAGCTTGCAAGATAAATTTCTGCTCAGAGAACCTAACACACTTTGAGAATACTAACATCCGAGGGAGACATCCTACTGCACGGTCACAATGTATAATGAGAAAGAATAAATTTCAGTGTGGTGAAGAAGCTATACAGACCATTGTCATCTGTGACCCACCGAGCCAAATACGATGTGCTACTCATATGTTTCCCTGAAGATGGTGACTCAGTCCCTGCCTGCATATAAAGTGAATGGTAAGATAAGGACATGAGAAGAGCCTGCTGGTCCAGCATTCTGATCTCACCATGGCCAATGGGAAACCTAGAAGCTGCGACCTGAGCAAAAGAGCACTCTCCCTTTCCTGTGGTTTCCAGAAACCTCACAAATGAAAGGTTTGACCTCACATCTGGTCAGTTAATGGAAGAACAGCATGCTGGACTAGAAGGGCCATTGGCCTGATCCAGTAAGCTCTTCTTATGTTCTCTTTTTTTTTAAACATACTTTTTATTAATTTTACAAAATACAAAAAAACAAAAAAACGGTACATACTTAAACCCCTTTTCCACCTCCTTCCTACCCACCCACATGGGTCCTCCCCTGCCACAGAAGTATCCCATGTTTGTGAACAGTCAGAAATGGTCCATTTTATGCTTGGATTTCTGTCCTCCTCCCCCTCCCCTGACCCCAAAGCCCCCCCCTGCCACCAGGGAGCTCCAGCAAACCAGGGCAGTACGCAGGAGGACATCCATCCAACCATCTATTGTTATACCAAAAAAAGAGAAAAATAGAAATAGGAAAAAAAGGGGAAAAAGAAAGGGCGAAGAAAAAAAAGAAAAAGAAAAAAACAATACAAAACAGAAAAATTTTTCTTGCATTCATAGTTGAAAAACCATATTTTATGGGCTTCCCCTCCCCCCCTTCCCCGGTTTTCATCCCTTTTTTATCATCTGCAACAGTTTCTTACTTTATAAAAATACACCTTTGTATCTTATACAACTTATAAATCAATTGTTAACATTTTCATCTAATATTCAAATCACTGAAAATTCAAACTCCCATTTTCTCTTCCCGTGCCTAATTTTTTTTTCTCCCTCTATAAGCCTCCATATTTTCACATTTTCCAAAATCCATTCACTTTTAAAACTATAACTATTCTCAATTTAACCTTACATCCCCGATTACCGGCTCCACCCCCCCCAATCCAGCAAATTCCAAAATCAGCAGACCAGTTATAAACCTGTTAATCCATCCTTATAATCACAACATCACTTTCCCTTCACCCCACCCCCTGTTTACAGTCTCTTGCCATCCAGGTCACCATACAGGACCCCTGAATTTCTTCTCTTCTCTGCATATTTTTTCCTTCTTCCCTGTGGGCGTTCTGGAGTTCCAATAATACCAATCGTGCCCCCCTCAAAGACAGGGCACTCCATCCAACTTTTTGTAGAGTAGAGTCATCATTTTTTTCATGGTGTGTTTCATTTTGTGTTGAATCATCACAGTCCTCATCTTCATCTTTTCCTTCCCCATCATTGTCATTCTCACATTGCTCTTTTTCAGTGTCAAAAGCTTCATCTCCTAGAAAATCATATTCCGCCATCACCTCCTGAAATTTCTGCTGTAACTCCTGTCGTCGTGTCTCCTCTTGACATAACTCTATTCTTGTTTCCCACATTAAGGTCAAAACAGACCGCTGGAACTCAGGGGAACACTTTTTTGTTGACATATTTCAGTCCTGCCAAGGTCAAAACTTATCACGTGGGGTGGAATATGATCACAGTTTATTTTCTCGACTCCATTTTAACAAGCTGGCTGCATTCTTCAAGTCTTGTTAACAATAAAGTTCGAACTCACATTTCACAAGCACTTAAGCCAAAAAAGAAATTCCACAAAGTCCAGAAATACAAAGTGAAGTAAAAATTGACTATAAATCCTGATCAACTCACTGAATTGCCTAGGCTGCCGGCTCCCGAGGGAAAGAAAGGTTTTTCTTAGGCTTTACCTCATTGCTGCAGGGCAGTCATAAACCACAGTCTCTCTCCCCTTTTCACCCTGCATCAAAGGGGATATTCTCTTTGATGCCTTTGAGGGATCCTTTTGAATTACAAATCTTCTGTTTATGGCTTCGGGTTTCTATTTACTGTCTCTTTGTTGCCGTGGGGGGGGGGGTGGCTTCCTCTTTTCTCCCCTCTCTCCCAGACCAAATTGTTTTATAATCCAAATCGTGAGGTTACTTACAGTCTTTTCCAATCGTTTTATTTTCGGAAGAATCCAGCGCTCTCCGCCTTCGGCTTGAAGCTTCTCCCTGCTAGAATAACGTTGCCGCTCAAAATGGCCCCCGCGACTTCTACCCTCCTCGCTCCGGAGCTCTTATTAGAGCTAACCGAAGAGTTGGGGAGTCCGGATTGGGTCTGTGCCGAGCAAATTGCCCTCGGGACGCCCTTCCCGAGGTTCTAAGGGGCGCAGCGTTGCTCTCGCTGCCCTCCCCACTCCTAGCAGAGACGGGCCGTCTCGGAGACGAGACGAAACCCCGCCGATCGACGCTGGCGCTGAATCCGGAAGCCTCCAGCTCTTCTTATGTTCTCATGTCTTTCAAAGCAGAGCTTTGATTGTGCCTAGCCATGCAGCCTAGATTCTGTCATTGTGCCTTGGGGAAGCTTGTGACCTGGATTCTCATCTGAGGCAGAGATGCAGTGCTGAGTTCTTCAATAAAACTGGCAGTGGACCTTGGGGTCTCAAGTTTCACCGACATCCTGTACGATGCCAAAATTCGGTGCCCCTCACCTCTCGCTTTCCATTCCACAACATAGTTGCAGTGCCCCCTGCAGCACCCTTGAGACTTCAGAACCAGCTGCGCTCACTTAAATCCGCCTATGATCAAACTTCTAGGATTTCTGAAGTTGAGAGTTGAAGTCTTTTGTCCAAGGGTGGAAGACAGCACAACATTAGCCACAATCCATATCTATCCTGTCATTTATTTATTTTTTGGAATTTTGGGCAGGATGTGCTTTCCTGCCCAAAAAACCTACCTTCAATCCTATTTGAAAAACATAAGCTGTGTGAAGACATCTCCACCCACCCCTGGTTTGAGGGAGTGGGCAAAGTGGAAGTACATCCAGCTGCACTGATGTGTACAATGACTTGGAAATGCAATTCGGAAAGAAGCAGTGAAGAAAATGGCATCACTGTGTTTAAGTTGGTGATGTGCATACAGACGATGATGATGATGCATAGAATCATAGCATTGTAAAGTTGGAAGTCCAACCCATGCAATGCTGGAATGGCAGGTAACAGATGGCCATCCCAACCTTGTTTACAAACCCTCAGTGAAAGAGAGCCCACCACCTTCTGAAGGAGTCCGTTCCACTGTGGAACAGCTCCTACCCATCAGAAAGTTCCTTCTAAGGTTTAGCTGGAAGCTCCTTTCTTGCAATTTGAATCCATTAGTTCAGGACCTGACCTCTGGAGCAGCAAGAAACAAGCTTGCTCCATCTTCCACCTGACAGCGCTTCTGATATTTGAAGGTGGCTATTGTTCCTGATGTTTTTATTATTATTATTCAGTTGCTCATTGATGAAACACTCCCTGGGTGGCTTACAACAAAATATTAAAAACACAGTATACTTATCCACATTCACACATTGAAGGTACCACTTGAGCCTAGATGCCTGATTGGCTCTGCAGAGGCTATATAACAACACTTGGCATTTATATGGTTTTTTCACCCCTTGAGTGCACATATTTATTTGTTTTAAAGATGTGTGTGCCACCTCTCTGCCAAATGGCATCCAAGGCAGCTTAGCAATGTTCCATAAAACAACAACAACAACAACAACACCCCCATAAACCACCCTAAAAGAAAACAGCAAATAACAGAGTAAAAACAATTCGTTATAGAGAAAAGCAGCAATTACCTAATTCAACAGCCTGAAAACCATGTACAGAGCAAAGTGGGCAGAGAACCAAAGTAAAGCAATAAATTAAATTAAACTGCCAGAATTAACTACAAAAAACTCAAACAAACAGAACATAACTTTATCTGATGGCTTCAGGATAGCAAGGAAAGTGCCCAGGAGGTTTCCCTTGGAAAGAAGTTCCATCATCTGATTAATCCTTACAAGTGACCATTTAAGATAGGCCAATATTATAATTCCCATATTGTATATGCTTAAGACTGAGATTCAGCATCATGGTGGTTTACCAAAGGCCAGCTGAGAAGTTCACCATGAAGATATTTGAAGCAGGGCATTCCCAACGCAGATTTATTCACTTCAATAGATCGCAAGCTCTGTTAACAATGTGATAAACTATTTTCAAGGATCATTCCCATTTTTAAGCAAGCGGTTATATGCATTTAGTTCAACCATCAGAGCATCTCTCCATCTCTCTCTCTCTCTCTCTCTCTCTCTCTCTCTCTCTCTCCCCCACCCACCCCATTTCATGGCTTATAAAGCAGTTTCGGGTCATGAGACACCCCAGGTGGGTGATGAGCCTAGCTTTTGCTTTTCTAATGAATGCCAGAATTTACATGAATTTGTCTTATTCCTCTCCCTCCCTCCCCCACCCCGAAAGTATATGGAGAAAAGTTCCAGTGCCTCCATATCTGTCTTTTAGCCAGTAATTAAGTCTGCACAGACACCGATGTGTTTTTAGGCAGATATTATCGGAGCCTTGACAAAGAACCCAAATTATTCACATAATTTATCGCCATGGCCATCTTGAATGCTAACGAGAACACTCCTTGATTAAAATTGTCAAAAGGCGTTTCCCCTGCTGTCCTGCAAAGGAACATTCTTTTTCCCGACAGATGCTGCCTTTCATATTAACTACAAAGCGATCTCTCATGCTCCGCTCTTCGGATGTTTTCCTCGGCCCTGAAGTAACGCAACACAACAATCGTATCTTTTACCCTCTCTTTTTCTCCGCTGACTGGAGTTTGATAAAAGAGGGAATCTTATTAATGTCTTAACACTCTTATCTCTGTTGCGGGTCCCCTCCTTAAAATTATACTCAAAACCAAAAGAATAAAGCTACCAGACTCGCCCCCCCCCACCCCCACCCCCCCGCTACCAGCTCGTGGAAAACCCAGAAGCAAAAGAAGTCTGTTTTCGTTTTGTTTTTTAAATCAAACTCTGTTTCTCTTGAGAGGAATCCAGCTGAACCTCAAAGATCTTGCTGAACTGCTGATGTTCAACAGATCATTCACCAATCATCAAAAAGGGAGGGACCAGATCCCTGATAGAGCGCATGCATTGCTGGCAGAAAGTCCCTAGAATTGCTCTGAGAATCGTAGGTCTGTAGGGGAAATTTAAATGTGCACCATATAATGGCAATCATGGGCATGGCATGAAATAAAGACTAATGTCATAACTTGCACAAAAACATGTAGGCACACCAAGAAAGTAACACCCATTTGACCATTTTACTTATTAAGCCAACCTTACGTACCATGAAATGGCATTGCCATACACTGCATAAAAGAGTTGCCATTGGCATTTTACAGAGCTTCTGCAGGAAAAAAAATTATGTAAGATGGCTGATATTCATTTGGACAGAGTTCTGTGGTCTTCAAGATGTTCCTGAATTTCAGTTCCCATTATTCCAGAACTATTCCGGCTGGGTCAGACTGGAATCCGAAAACAATGAAGTTGCTGCAGCTTCCCCACACCTGTGTAAGGGGAATTTCTTACACAAATTTCACCATGGACCAACTTGGGTTGTGTAAATCAGCCCCACTTCTCCACGTTACAGATGCCACTCAGACTATAGTGTCTGCCCCACCACCCATACAGTGAACATGCCCCAGTTACATAGCTCAGGTCTGGAAAACATTGTACCTCAAGGCACATTACATTTCCTTCAAGATCTACCGTATCTTTTGGAAGGAATCTTTTGTTTCAACCCATCCTAATTGTTTCTCCTAAGTGACAGTATTTGCTGTATATTTCAAGACTTCTTGCAGAGCAATCTGCTTGTTTTTCAGTTGCATGCCCATAAATTCCCCACACTCCTTTTAATCAACAATGATAGCTAGGTTTTTTAATATTTTGCTGCTGTATTTGATTTTCATAAATTAGAAGTCATGTTGTTTTTATTGTGTGTGTTTTTTGGGGGTGTGGGTGGGTGGAACCTCCCTTCCAGTATATTGATGAACCAAGGTCTTCAAGAGCATTGTCAGTGGACCACTTAGCATATGATGGGAAGTGGCAGTATACAACACTAAAAACCAGTGATTCCCCTGCCTCTCATTCTCCATTCTACAGCATTGCTGTGGCGCCCCCTGCAGCACACCACCCAGTGTGGCTGAACCAGTCACGCTACCCTAAAGCCACCTCTGCTTAAGAATGATCTATGCTGAGAAATAGATTGAAGCCCAAAGCTCTTTTCTTGTCTATATTCATAAATGGAATAATTCCTCCTCCAACATGAAGGTTTTCCTACACTCCAAACTGGATACACTTAATGCCAATTGAAAGTCTCTGAATCCCAAGTGTGTTCCCCATTTAGATGGGTAAGCATGTGCTGAGTGTTTTGAATTTTGCTGCACATCAAATCGAAGTGTTCAAGTTGTCATATCACACTGTAGTTTTGTGTGAGATCACATGGTTTGCATGCAGAAGCTCAGTTCCAGGCTCAATTCATGGCCTCTCCAGTTAAAAGGACCAGGATTCTTGCTGAGCTATTGAATGTTAAAAGGATTCTCCCTGGACTACTGTAAAAGGTCAGTTTATCCAGAGCAATTGCTTCCAGTGGAGGTTTGAAGAGAACTGCTTTGGCATCCAGGGATGGGTGAATCTGTCAATTTTGGTTTCTTTCAGTTTCTCATTTTTCCAACCTTAATTTTGGTGCTCCACATTTCCACGTTTGGATTTTTTTTAAAAAAAGTCCTGATTAATTTCTATGGCCACTTTACCCCAGAATATGGATTATTGGACCTGTGACATGGCTGGAGAATTGAATTGCACAATTTGTTTGTTTGTTTTTTTGTGAATTTCAAAGGATGGCTATGTTTTGGTCTGCATTTTGTTCCAGGAAATTAGGTAGGTTTGCCTTCAAAAGCATATGTATCCATGCTCACACATATCACACGGGCTCTGGTGCCTGATTGTTTCCCCAAAGGCTATAACAATGCTTGGCATTTATATGTCACCCCTAACAAGGGGAGGAGGAAGAGGAGGAGGAGGGCTGTTTGGAGGATCTCTGGAATCATGGAAAGTTGAGTGTCAATTGGAAAAGTCAACTAGAAAACCAGGAGAGGATAACAACCACCTTTTATCGAGCTCCAAACAGTTTCTGGTATCCCAGAGGAATGGACGGATGAATGCATAGAACCCAGAAAAAGAGCATTCCTGTTGGGGGTGGGAGGTATACGTTGCAACATTTCTTTGACAGTACTAGGTTTATAGAATATATGAAGCAAAATACAAATGCTACATGGTGTATTGCAGCATAGAATAAGTTTTATCAAATACTGTAGTGACTTTACACTAGCGGAAAGCATGTCCGTTCATGCAAGTTTCCCATACCTCCTTCCACCCTCTGTGCCATTCCCATACTATTCAGGAGGGTCCCTTGACCCTTATGAGCAGGGTTTTTTGGTGGGATACAAAAAACACCCAGGGTGTTGCAGTGAAAAAGAAGAACCAGCAAAAATTGTGTTCGCCACCTTGTATCAACAAAAGTGCACATTGCGCAAGTTGATGTGCTTTCTGCTAGTGCAAACCAACCCCCTGGATACAACCTTCTCCTCCTCCCATGATTCCATGAAAATAAATCCTGGT
Source organism: Zootoca vivipara (assembly GCF_963506605.1). Taxonomy (NCBI): domain Eukaryota; kingdom Metazoa; phylum Chordata; class Lepidosauria; order Squamata; family Lacertidae; genus Zootoca; species Zootoca vivipara. Next base: position 69,042,921 of record NC_083281.1, read on the forward strand.
GCAGCAGAGTTTCCATTACATGCAAAGGGTCACATGAGAATTACTATTTTTCCTGCCAGCCTCTTCACAGATCCTATCAACGTTAATTACAGCTCTGCCCACCGCCACATAATAATTACAAATATATAAAGACTTCATTAACAAATCAATGAATCATTAAACAGCCATGAATATATGCAGCCATAATGGGAGCTTATGGCCACATGTTAGTCCCTATACGGTGACGGGAAAATATACTCCGAAGTCTTTAATATGGCAATTAAGAAGCTGGAGCTGAATTCCGTTCGTGTTATAACTACTGAGTACTAATGTAAACATGGTAACTAGGCAGTCTTGAGGGCTTTGCTGTATGCCAAATAATATTTTATTAAGCACATTTTGTTAAAGCAGTATCAGTTTTGTAAGGGGGTATCTCCGTGTGGTACCATGAGAGAAATTAGCAATGAGAGGAAAGCTCTCTCTCTCTCTCTCTCTCTCTCTCTCTCTCTCTCTCTCTCTCTCTCTCTCTCTCTCTCTCTCTCTCTAATGTGGAATACTAAACAATACATATCTGATCTCTTAATCTGCAGGCACATCATGTAAGTAAGAATCCTTTGAGTTACAAGTCAGTTTGTTGCTCCTTGTGCAACTGGAGACATTGGCCATAGAAGGGAACTGGACACATTTGAGCCAGGGAGGAAGGATAATTTCAGTTCAGTTCATATTTAGAAGTGGACCTAGCTTAATCCATACTCCCTGAAATTGTAATATATAACCATGCTTTTGAAATCCGCACCTCTCAGATTTTGCAAGCAATGTGTACAAAAACGGGGTAAAGGGTGCACATATACATGAAAATCGCATATTAAAATGCATTCTATGGGAAGGATGTCTGCAAAACAAAGTGCATATGAGGAGAAAAAGGACATTTAAAAAAGCAAAATAATGTGAAAATGTGGAGAAGTGAAGTGATTTTGGGGGTGGAGGGGGAGGGAAATTGAGAGAAAATGGATTCACCCATCCCTGCCTAGCTGCAAGAGTTTGCTCTATCACTGCTCAAGATACTAGGAAAATCAGACTTGTATGACACAACCTTCAGTAATTATTTATGGGTTGGTTCATTTAAGAAAAATACATATGGCAGCAAATCTATTCAGAATACTCTGTGCATATGTTTTGCAGAACAGAACCCTAAGTTCTAGCGCCATTTCCTCAGCTCATTCAAGTTCGCTGTCTTTGGATGACAATCAGGAGCTTCAGATGTCAAGCTGAGGGAGATGCTTTCCAAGCAAAGGCATCTGGCTGGCTTGCAAATTCCTCCTGTGGTTGTATTGGCAGCTCAGATTTGCCTCCAGGTCATTAATGTGGATGGCTTGCTAATGGGATGCTGGGCCTGTTTTATCTTCCCAATACCATTTTGGACTCATTTTCGACTTAAAAGATTCCATGCATTTTAATCTGTTTGTGAACCAGGTCTAGCATAATGTCCCAAGTGGAACTTCAGTGAAGATTCTTCTGTTGTCTATGTGTATTTTCTCCCCCACTCCTGGGTTGCTGTTTAAAGAACTATTTTCCCTACAGCAGAATTGCTTTTCCCCCAAAGTAGGCTAAAGCTAAAATCAAAGCAAATGTGGAGGTTGCTTTTCAGGCAATGTGAAGGAGTTCAAAGAAAAAGTCAAGAAATAGATATATGCCAGGTAACAATCCCTAGATTGCCACTGATGAGGATGATGGTGATGATTTTGCCTAAAGCAAATGTCAAGATGAGCGTTGAGGGTCACACATGGACAAAACATCTCATGAATCTCAAGGAAAGTGAAGAACATAAGACTATAGACTGAGTCCTGCTGGACTGAGCCAGAGGTCCATCCAGTCCAGCATCCTCTTCTCACAGTGGCCAACCAAATGCCCATGTGAAGCCTGCAAGAAGGACTTGAATTCAACAGCACTCTCCCCACTTGTGATTCCCAATAGCATGCTGCTATTGCGAGGCACATTGCTTCTAACAGCGGAGGTAGAACATGGCCACCACAGCTAGTAACCACTGGCAACTTTATCCTCCTTGAATTTGTCTAAGCCATGCAAAAGTGGTGACCTACATCACCATGTACCATCATTCTCAGCCAGTGGCTGCCATGAGCCTCAAACCCAGTACAGCCTCTCCAAAAATTGTGCACCTCTCCTCACCACCAACCCGATCATTCAGATTTGTCTTATTTTCATAGACTAGAAATGGGGCCATGAAAGTGGTAGTGGGCAGGGGGGAGGCAGAGTCTGAAGACTTTGCTTTCATGTTCATAACCAAGCAACCCTTATGAGCTAAACAGTGGTACCTTGGTTTGCGAATGCAATCCGTTCTGCGGAGGCGTTCGCTTGCCGAGGTATTCACACGCCGAAGGCAAGCTTCTGCGCATGCGCAAAGCGCCAATAGAGCACTTCTGCACGCACACACGCTGCACAGATTGCTTCTGCGCATGCACGAGCTGCGCAGATCACGTTTGCACATCTGACACCACAGAACCCGGATGTAAACACTTCCGGGTCCGCGGCATTTGTAAACGGAGGTTTTCGTAAACGGAGGTAGGCGTAAACTGAGGTTCCACTGTTAGTATCTTCCCACTGCCTTCTCTCTTTTTCATATCCTATTGCAAACAGGGCAGGAATCAACAGATATTGTCCTTCTGCTGAGAATTGTATCCATTGCAGGGGAGCAGAAGTTGGGATAGGATAGGACAGGATTCTCTGCATCCTGAGCCAGACCTGCAACTTTCACAGAACTGCAACAGGGTGTCCTCAAATGATAATATTGTCCTCCTTGGTGTGCCAATTTGGGTAAGGCAGGCCAGATGTTTCAGCACCATGGATAGCTCCAAGTGTGCAACTTACTCCAAGAAGACTCCTAATGACCACTAGCCATGATGACTTTGCTCTGCCTACATGGTCATAGGCAGTAATGCTTCTGAATGCCAGTTGCTGGAAACCACAGGAGGCAAGAGTGTTCTTCTGCTCTACTCCTGCTTGCTAGTTTCCCCTAGGGCCACTGTGAGAACAGGATGCTGGGCTAGATAGGCCATTGGCATGATCCAGCAGGCTCTTCTTATGCCCTGATGTTCTTATGTTCTGATCTGGCGCATGTGGGCAGCAGGGCTATGAAAGTGGCAGTGACTATGCTGCTCCATTAAGTCCTGCTGTTACCACAGAGTAAGTTGTCTTGCCAGGCTTAGCTAAGTCCACTTCCCATCAAGTCTTTTTCCCTCCGTCAGCCTATCTGATGAAATCAGTATGTGAAGAGACTAACTAAACATGTGGTATTTTCCTATGATGGGAGAAGAGGGAACTATTTTGGAACTCACTCACTTGAAAGGACATGTTTTTCATTGCTGCATATTTTGTGTTTTTAAATTTCTGCTGGGGGTTATCTCGCCCTCCAGAGAACTTGCCCTGAACTTGGAACTTGGCATAGAGGAATTTTCCTTTTATACCTTTTATTTCCCCCTTGCACCAATAATATCAACCTAATCCTTAATTTCAGAATTAGGAAAAAAGTCATTGTCCCAATGTCCTTATTCTCATACATAGCTATTTTAGTCAGTGTGGCCAACATACATTACCAACATTCTCCATTATATGCCCACAAAACCTAAGTGCCATAGACTACCGGTGATGTAATTTCCATTATATCATGAGATGCCTTGTGGCCTAAATATTTTAAGTGGTGAATAAATAACAGGTGTGGTCAGCTTGTGTCCTGACACCCTAAAGTCCTCCCACTTTTTCCCCTCCTCCTCCTTCTGCATTTTAGATGGGGCCTGCAAATTTTGGGAAGATTTCTGATATGTACCAGAGGTCTTGAAGATCTACCATGCTGGTGGCTGTCATGTTAGGGTTCCCGGAATGCCCAGCATTAGGAGAAGATAATGGTCTGTCCCTCCTCCCTGCAAAAAAGAAGAGGCAGCAGTTGTGAAGGACCATAGTGGGTGTTCCACCACCTTTGGAACAGGGCATTCTGGGAAATCTAATATCGTGACCAACAGCACAATGAAGCTTCAAGAGATCTGGTAGGTATTGTCCCCAAAGGGAGGTTGCTTCATCTCCCAAAATAGTCAAGACACAAAGAACATGAGAAGATCTCTGCTGGATCGGGCCAGTGGCTCATCTACTCCAGCATCCTGTTCTCACAGTGACTAGCCAGGTGCCTGTTATTACAAGGCATACATCCCTCAACTGAGAAGCCAGAACACTATCCTCATCATGGCTAGTAACAAAAAATAGCCTTATTCTCCATGAATTTGTCCAATCCTCTTTTAACGTCATCCAAGCTGTTGGCCATCACTGCCACCTGTGGGAGCAAGTCCCACAGTTTGACAATGCACTGTGTAAAGAAGTACTGTCTTAATGGGTATACTAGGAAACACGGCCATAGAGAAAGGTGACCAGCACACCTTCAAAGCAATGATACTAGCGGGAAAGGCAACAATAGCTTTTGGTTGGAAAGATAGAGAAAAATGGACAGTAGAGGTCTGGACTAATTATTTGTTTGGATTTATTCAGTCAGACATCGTGGCAGTAACGTCACAGGAAATAACATGGAGGGCCAAGTCTACTATTATAAGGACCAGATGAAACCCATATCTTCAATGGATAACAACTACTGGATCATTCAGTGGACAGTAAAGACACTGTGCCTGTGGCTGAGGACAACTGTTTGAACCCTTCCAATGGATTATGGGTGGGGAAGGGGGTGGGAAGGGAAAGGAAAAAGGGTACGGGAAATTAAAAAATGGAAGGAGAGAATATAATGTATGTAAAAATTCTCGCACTTTAATAAAAATCTTTTTTAAAAAAGAAGGAGTACTGTCTTTTGGTCACTTCTATCAAAAAGCCAGGGTATATGGCTGGCCTGGCCGTCTAACTTTGGCTCATCAGGTGCCAAAGTTGCACATTCCTCCTATACCATCTTAGGAGTCACCATTGGTGTAAAATTCCCTATTGTTCCCTAGGGTTTTATTTCACAAAATGACCCCACATGGGCATGAATTCAATCCTCAATATGCACTTCTGATATGGGAACAATTGATAACAATTGTGAAGGGGTGGGCACCCATCTTGGTTGCTCAGAAATTAACTTTTTTCCCCCACCTGCTTTGCATTGAGTTCATATAGCCAAAGCATTTCCATCTTTGCAACAATGTAGCTATGAGCTATCCTGCCCGCCCGCCCCTCCCCCTCCCCACCCGCATACACTTTTAAACAAGGAACTTTAAATAAATGATAAATGTTCAGCGAACTGGGCCAATAGCCTGCGATAAACATTCCTAAACCCATTATTCTGCATAAAGGGTGCCAAATTCTGCTCTCAATTATGCCGGCATAAATCCAAAGTCAGGATTTGCTGGAGCCAGAACTCATGGCTGTAAATAATGTAAGAATCTGCCTTTTGGTGCCCAGAAGGAAAGGGAGAGAGGCAGGAAATAGATTGTGGGCTGGCAGCTGAAAGGATGCATTATTCCCAAAACCATTTTCCAAAGCGTCTGTGTCTTGGCCTCCAGAATCCACAACAGCATGAATACATTGATGGTATTTTCTTACCATTAATATTGAAGGACATCACCTTCCTGACACTTTCAGGTTGTCTGGATGGGATACAAACTAATTGCTGTCACCTTTCCTTGAGCGCAAGTCTCCGTCATTCAGGCTCCCTTTCACTCACACCTGCAACTTCTTTCCTCCCCAAGTGAAGTCAATTGCTTCGGCTCCTTTCAATTTATTTTATTTTATTTTGCATTAAAAAGAGGGGGGGGAATACCAGACATTATGAATGCTGGTGACCTTGTTTTCAATGTCCTTCCCACCCCACCCAGATAATGCATATATTTCAGGAGTAGGGAGCCTTCAGCACATGGACCTAATTAAGCCTGGCATAGGTCATAATTTGGCCCATGTGGCTGTTTCTCTCAAACCTGCCTTTTTGTTTTTGATTTCTGTTGATGATTTTAAAAAACTCTTATAAGTAAGTACATCACGCTACATACATATTATAGCAGCACAATACAGGAATTAAACTATGAGAGCGATTTCATAATGTTCTTATACCTACATTAAATGTTTTTTGCAAACTGTTCATTAGTAGCTAGATTGATTGTAAATCCCTAACTAGTGCTGGGTATGAATGATCCAGATCTTCCATGTTAAATAAAGTTTATCCAGTTTCTCATAAACCTATATTGCCAGCATTCTCCTTCTTTGCTCTTTAAATAATAAGTCAGCTTTATCATGGTTGTATATTCCCAAACCTTTTCATGACATGTTCCAATAGAAGGTACAGAATATTGCCTCAATGTTTATTTCCTTTCCTAGATTGCTCTAGCTGCTGTGATTTTGTAGGAGGCTAATGCTTTGCATTCTGCGATTGGTTTAAAAAAGAATTCCCTGGATCCCTACATCCAAACACAGGGCAAGCATTCTCTGGTAAGAGAGTCCCAGCAGAGATTTAAAATCACAAAACATGCGGCAAAGCAAAGCATTAAAATATAGGCTGTTATACCTTTAAAACACCCCCTTTTAAAGTCCCTTTTGAATCCTTTTCCCATTTGGCATAGGAAATACCACACAGCTTTGGTTAAAAACTATGGTTTACTTATAGACTTGTCAAAGGTCAGGTTCATGTGCTTTTCCATACAGCAGCAAGAAAACACAGGTAGAAAAAAACATGTAGTTACAAAACTTGGTACAATGTCTCTAAACACACAGTCTGCACTTCGATCAGTTAACCCAGATGTCTTCTCTGGTCAGAATCACATGGTGGATGAGACTGAACAGAGAATTTGCTGACCCTTCATCCCTCAAGGAGAGGGGGAATGATGTAGTCAAGTATGGCAAAACAGCTTACTCTATGGTCTTAACCCATTTTTGCCTTAACTAGAGCTAAGCATGCTGATTATATGATACTGAATTTCCCACAAGTTTATGAGAATTCATTATTTGAAAATCCCCAGCATTTGTAAGCTGGAGGACTCACTGGAAACTTTCAAAGTGTGTCTCATTATATTTTACTAGGTTTGGAAGGAAGACTGAAGGTTGGTTATTTTAATGAGATCTGGTTATGTTTCATACAATATTGCTAAGCATTTGTTGGAGGGCTAGGAGTCAAGAAAGTGCTGTGTTGAGCCCCAATCCAGAGAACCATTGCTAAATTGTTATGAAATAGGTTTTTGGTCACTCACAGCTAATTTCTCCAACTGATTTCAATCAAATTGCATAGTTCAGGGGCTGGATTCCCTTTAGTTTAAGTGTGTGTGTACGTGTGTGCGCACACACACACCTACACCCACACACCACATATATGCATCTATTTATAACATACTGGAAAGGGAAGAAAGATAAAGGTAAAGGGACCCCTGACCATTAGGTTCAGTCGTGACCGACTCTGGGGTTGCGGTGCTCATCTCGCGTTATTGGCCGAGGGAGCCGGCATACAGCTTCCAGGTCATGTGGCCAGCATGACAAAGCCGCTTCTGGCGAACCAGAGCAGCACACGGAAACGCCGTTTACCTTCCCACTGTAGCGGTACCTATTTATCTACTTGCACTTTGACGTGCTTTCGAACTGCTAGGTTGGCAGGAGCTGGGACCGAGCAATGGGAGCTCACCCCGTTGCAGGGATTCGAACTGCCAACCTTCTGATCAGCAAGCCCTAGGCTCTGTGTTTTAACCCACAGTGCCACCTGAGTCCCGTGGGAAGAAAGGTAGAGAGTGATTTAACAACCAACCCATCTCCACACAGAAATCTAGGAATTGTCACTCCGTTTATATGGGCCTCCTAACCACTCTCAGGACCCTTGGTAAACTACACCTCCCAGAATTATTTGGGTGAAGCAATGGCTGGTATCCTGGCACTTTGGATGTATTGTGTGAATGTGGCCTCGGTCAGCCATTGTTTACACAGTTGCAGCATAAGTTACTCCTTTTTTTTGGCCCTGGGTCATGTGTTAGGATGCGCAGGCCCTTTGCAATGGATTTATGGTGACCAGCCACTATCCCCTGCGGCCTGCGATAATGCCATCCTGATGCTTTACAGTACACATTACCAGTGTCCAAAAGGGTTGTTATGACTTCTTGTAAAGCTTTCAAAGACACCAATAAAATATAGATATCAAAATCCCAACGTAGCTTTAAACAGGCAAATCAATGAGAGCAAAGGAAAAGCTGGTCAGAAAGCATGCCAGCTTGACAGAAGTGTGATTTGCTACTGGACCCGCATAAATTACTGCTTCCGGATGATGCCAAACATTAGGTGGCAAGCAGGCATTTGGGAAGGCTGGAGGTGATGCCACAGTGCCAAAGCCAGGGTGACAGATTATGCAGCTTCCCCAGGTCAACTGCAGCTCCCCGTTTCGTCGGAGGATTTTGCACCCGGACAGATACAAGGCCCATGCAGCATGGGTTGCTCGGGAGACTGCAATATGCTTCACCCCTATTCCCCTCCCAGAGCTACAATTCGCAGAGTTTCCTGGGAAGACGGATGGACTGTTAAACCACTGTGGGAATTGTGGCTCTATGGGGGAGAACAGGGGCTCTGTTCCTGATTGCCCAGCATCTCCTACCTTGAAGCCACTACGTCATGTCTCCACAGCAGCCACTTTGTGATACACCCCATCACTGTAGCCATTTTGTGACTTGACCCGTGGTGCTTTCTCAAGATTCCAAATGCACCCACTTGCTGAAAATATTTGGTGGCCCCTGTTGTAGCCATTTTCCAGAGGCCCGAGCGTTTTTCATATCCTCATGAAGAGTACATTGGCAGTCCTTTGTGGCTGCTTCTCAGGATGCATGTCACCCTGAGTGCCCCCAAGGAAGCGCAGGATGTGAGTGTGTTAAATCAATCAATCTGCTCATTGCCAGCTTCTCTGCATGGAGCACGCAGGTCGTGTGCAAAGGCTTTGATACCAAGACTTTCCTGAATAATGGTAACTGCCGAAGGGACATTTGGTGCGTTCTTTTTGCTCCGAGCTCCCCTGGAGCTTATCCTGGTGTCAACCTGCTGTTTGAAATGCCAAATGCTTGTTAGGAAGACACATTCTATCTCCAGTGACTGCAAGAGTCGTATTGTGAAAGGAGCTTGGATAGGCCCAATCAATTCTCTATAATTATGCTTTGCATTTGGTTGTAGGTATGGGGGGGGGGGCAGGGCGTCAGATCTTAAGGAAGTCCCGATGGCAGTTTCTTGTAAACTACTATTTTGGCATGAGCCTGCCCAAGATATTGGCCTCATCCGCATTATACATTTAGGACCATATCATACCACTTCAAACAGTCATGGCTTCACCCAAAGAGTTCCCTGGGAAGAGAAAGGGATGTTAGAAAATGAGAGGGAAGTGCTAGGACATGGGTAAGCAAACTAAGGCCTGGGGGCCGGATCTGGCCCAATCGCCTTCTAAATCTGGCCCACGGGCGGTCTGGGAATCAGTGTATTTTTACATGAGTAGAATGTGTCCTTTTATTTAAAATGCATCTCTGGGTTATCCGTGTGGCGTAGGAGTTCGTTCATTTTTTCCCCCTTCAAAATATAGTCTGGCCCCCCACAAGGTCTGAGGGACAGTGGACCGGCCACCTGCTGAAAAAGTTTGCTGACCCCTGTGCTAGGATTATCACACCATACATTGAAAGCACTGTGATGCCACTCAAATCTGCTACAGGATGGAACTAGGCCCCATCTGCACTACACATTTAAAGCAACACAATTCCACATTAAACAGTCATGGATTCCCCCAAAGAATTCTGGGAGCTACTATTTGTGAAGAATGCTGAGAGCTGTTAAGAAGCCCTATTCCCCTCACAGCCTACAATTGCAAAGTTCCCTGAGAAGAGGGATTTATTGTTTGAAACCACACTGGTAGCTCTGGGATGTAGGAATGGGGCAACTCTCAGCACTCTTAATAAACTACAGTTCCCAGGATTATTTGAGAAAAGCCAAGACTCTTCTGACAGGTCTGATCCTGCTTTAAACGTATAGTGCAGATGGGGTTAAGGGTGGCCAAAGATATCATGAGAATGCATCAGACTGGAGTGGCACAATCGCTACAGGACTGAAGTGTTTTTCAGCAAGCTCCCTCCAGGAAAGGGCCTCAGCTCAGTGGCAGAGTATCTGCCTTACATGCAGAAGGTCCCAGGTTCGATCCCCGGTGTCTCCGGGTAGCACTGGGAGGTACTTCCTGCCTGAAACCCTGGAGAGCTGCTACCAGTCAGTGTAGACAAACCAATAGTCTGGTTTGTTATAAGACAGCTCCCTGTGTTCCTGGGTTCTCATTCCATCCTGCCTGAAAGTACCAACTTCAGAGGGACGGAGAGGTGCCGAACGATTGAGATTCAACTTGCCAGAATAGCAAACGAAACAAATATATATATGAAAAGGGACTCTTTAAAAGAGGGAGGCTTTAAAAGGGGGGGGGAGAAACAGTGATGAGAAATAAGATTGTTAAGCAACATTTTTTAAAAAATTCTTCTCAATTATGAATATTCATTAGTCTGAATGAAGTATGGACTCGGTTAACAGCACAGCGTGGAATGCAAACCAAAAGTAATTTAACACCTGTTTTGCTTCTGTGAGAATATTAAGGCGCTTTATCTTAAATAGCCGAGGCGTCATTTTTCTTTCTTATGCAAATGCTAATGAGTTATTTATTGTCCACCTGTTACAGACATCTCCGCCCTTGTCAGTCATGTTTTACATGCTCTCTGAACAAGCTGCGGTGCATCCTAACGGAAAAGCACCTTGGCATTTTAATGCAAAGCAATATCCAATAACTAACCATTTTCCTCCCCCCCAAAAAAAAGGTTTTATAGAGAGCATGTGCATTTCAAATTGATAATTGTGATATATTTATCACAAGTTTTCTAATAATCCATGAAAAAAGAAGGGCAGGGAGTTAGACAAAGTTTAAATAATCATGATCTATACTTTGTAATCAAAGTCATGAAATGAATTTGTTTCCATTTTATTTATTTAGAATATTTATGTTGCAATTTGTAGCCCAGAGAGGCTCACCAGGTGCATAATTCACCCAATAAAAGTCACATTAAAATCTGGTGTCAAGAACTGAAATAGCAGGACGTCTTGATAGAGTCAGGATTACTCCAATGATATTTCCTCTTCATTCCTTCCTTCCTTCATTCATTTACATACAATTGCATTTTTTCTCCAAGGAGCTCAAGGGTGGCATACATGGTTCTCTTCCCTCTCCATTATCTCCTCACAACAACCCTGTGAGATAGGTTAGACTGGGAGATGGAGAGTGACCCAAGACCACCCAGTGAACTTCGTGGCTGAGTGGGGATTTGAACCTTCATCTCCCAGGTCCTAGTCCAACCCCCTAACCACTACACCTCACCGGATTTCTTGGTCTTCTAAGGTCTTGGTCTCCCCTTTTGTCAACCTTGCTCTTCTTTCGGCAAAGTTTCAGAGCCCACTGGTATCCTCTGATTGTAGGCAGTGGGGGCTAAGCAAGCTGGATCACAGAGCAGCTCAGCCCACAATGGAGTGATATCAGACCCAGGAGATACACACAAAGTCCACACCCTGTCGACTTTTGGTCGAAAGCCCAGCTGGCTAGCCCCCAGCTGGATCATCTCCTTCTAGCCATGTCACTGTGAAGATCCATCGACCTCTGGCTCTGACATAAATCAGTGACCCAAGCCTCCCAGACTTGGGCACACTATACTTAGCAGTGTAACTGCACAACAGATGAGACTGAGGCTTGTGAATACATACTATTTACTACAGGTTTATTGAACATAAATCAACACAAAGAAACATGTTGCCTCTCCTTGCCGTCTCCTTGGAGAGAGAGTCTAAAGCAAAAGCAATACAGTGGAAGTTCTGCTCACGCCAGCAAACTGTGCTGGAATGTAAACAGACAGGTGACACATAATAATCCCATGTCTGCAACTAAAGGTGGAATGGAAAATCCCAACACACACACCTCACCCTGCATTTTAAGTGGATTCTGCCAGAAACAGCAGACCAGGCATTTTGACCACATTACACTATTTCACTTATTGTTTCCAAAGCGTCCTGTTGTTGTTTGTTTTTCTTTAAGTGAGTTTTAGTTATCTAGGTGCCCAACTATTCCACATGTTAGAATCCATCCAAATTCAAGCAGAGATTAAAACCTCAGAGCAGACGAAGGAAGGAAAAACACTAACTCAGCTCTCAGTGATTTGGTGATGAAATATAATTGCACCTTTGGAAGGAAATCGCAAGCTGGGAAGGGGGGTGGGGAATACACAGTTTCCCCTTCTGACAAATTAGCTGTGCGCTAAGATGCACCTCCAGCAGCACCTGGAAGTGCTAAAAGAGCAAGCTACGGTCTGCTTGCACTTCCAAGCTGATCTTAAAAATACGAGGCAAGCTGACACAGGCGTCAGATGATGGGTGAAAATTCGCAAGATTGCACCTACCAAAGGGAGCTCCGGGCGGCTCGGGAAGGGAATGATAAGTGACCTTGATGAGTAGAACTTTTCTGCACATTAGCTTCCACCCCCCACCCCCTGTCAAAAACTTACAGAACTTTGATAATGAAAAAAAGAATATATGCGTAGTTCAAGGAAGGGGCAGAATCTCATTTGCACACCAGATGCAGGTTTGGCTGAGCTCCTTTCTCTCTCCTTAAGAGAAGAAGAGCCCTCATGCATTAGACCTCAAGCCCAGCACCCAGAGGACATGAGAAGAGCCTTCTGGATGTGGACCTGGTTTAGCTCCCTGTCCTCATAGTAGCTGACCAGGTGCCTGTGGAGAAAGGTTAAACAGGACCTCATCACAAGGGCACTCTGCCTCCCCTGCCTTCTTCAATTTAAGGCAGGGCTCAGTCCCGGAAACTATTTTCAAGGTTCAGCCATGCAGCATTATGCTTACATTCTGTTTTCTTATGGCCCAGATCTTTTAATCAGAATTGTTTCAACCAGGGGTCATTCACCTTGCAGGCTGGCTACCTTGCAGGCCTTTAGATCTTCACAGAATTGTAGAGTTGGAAGGGATCCTGAGGATCATCTAGTTCAGGCACGTCCAACAGGTAGATTGTGATCTACCGGTAGATCACTGGACACCTGTGGTAGATCACTGGCAGATCACGGGCTCCCCCCCCAAAGGAGCTCAACAACCTTGGCTCCCCTAAAGAAAAGCTCAACATTTTCACCCTGCACCCCCCCCCAAATGTGGCTTTCCTCCTCCCTAAAAGAAGCTCAACAGCTTTGACCTGAACCCCCCCCCCCAAACAGGGCTTTCCTTCCTAAAAAAAAAGCTTAACAACTTGACCTGAACCCCTCAAAAGGGGTCACTGCCAGTTTTTAACTCTGTGAGTAGATCGCAGTCTTTTGGGAGTTGCCCACCCGTGTTAGTTCATGGGTAGGCAAACTAAGACCTGGGGCCAGACCCCTGATCTAGATCAACCCCCTCAATGCCAAATCTCAACTAGATCATACTGTACAGGTGGCCATCCAACTTCTGCTTAAAAACTTCCAAGGAAGGAGAGTTCACCACATTCCAAGGGAGCCCATTCCACTGTCAAACAGCTCTTACTGTCAGAAAGTTCTTCCTGATGTTTAGTTAGAATCTCCTTTCTTGTAACTTGAATCCATTGGTTTCGGTCCTAGCCTCTGGAGCAGGAGAAAGCAATCTTGTTCCATCCTTCATGTGACAGCCCTTTAGATATTTGAAGATGGCTATCATATCTCCTCTTAGTCTCCAACTCCCACCTACCCCAGCCAATATGGACAATGGTCAGGGGATGATCAGAGTTGGAGTCCCAAAACATTTGGAGGGTCACTGGTTTCCCATCCCTGTTTTGATGCTGAAGAAAAGATTCCCAGCCCTCAGAATTCAGCATTCAGGTTGCAAGGACAGGACACAGACCAAGCTTGCGGGCCTTTGTTCCAATGATGGCTGCTGGCTACCAAATGGGATAATTAAGAAAGTCCAACCATCCTTCAGACCACTGGCACCCCCAGATATAGACAGCTCATTGAGCTTTTAGTCTATCAAGAAGCCAATTTGAAACATTGGCATTGCCGAGACCAGCTTGGCTTGGCCTCACTGCTTCTGGGGTTTGTTCCCTTGCTGGGAACTTTGACAAGGTTCTAAAGCCGAAAACCGCTGGGCTTTGACTAATGTGCATGTTGCTTAAAGTGAAAGAGGACCTCCCTGGGCTCAGAGGGACTCAAGCTTATCTAATATGTTTGGCACTCGAGCCCTAGGAGAAACTTGGCCAGAGAGGGAACTATTTGAAGGAGGGGTAAGGGTGGCCACATACACATTGCTAAAGAGAGCAAATGGTCACACAGATTTGTATATGATTTGCCTCTGTTGCGTTATAGGTGATGGAAATTTGAAAAGAATAATTTTGCTAATAATTCAATACATTCCACCATAGAGAGGAAGAATGTGACCATGCGACCTTTGTGCCTGCTCAGTTAAGGGTCCCAGTGGTCATTGCTGATGGGCAGTTGCAATGCCCTTGATATCCCTTCCTAAAGTTGCCTTATCTTTAAACTAGACCAGGCATCCCCAAACTGCGGCCCTCCAGATGTTTTGGCCTACTACTCCCATGATCCCTAGCTAACAAGACCAGTGGTCGGGGAAGATGGTAATTGTAGTCCAAAACATCTGGAGGGCTGAAGTTTTGGGATGCCTGAACTAGACTTTGACCAGACAGACATAAAGGGAAGGGCTTGAGTCATATCTCTCCTACCAATGTTTTATTTGTGCTCGTTACACATGCCTGTTGTGAAAAAAACAGACTTTGCTTTACTACAAAGTTACTAAAGAATATTAACTACAAAGTTACTACAACATTTTGTCAGCTGCACCTACAGCAGTTTTTTCCCCAAACTTGGGTCTCCAGCTGTTTTTGGACTACAGTTCCCATCCCATCATCCCTGACTACTGCTCCTGCAAGCTAGGGACAATGGGAGTTTTAGTCCAAAAACAGCTGGAGACCCAAGTTTGAAAACATTAAGCTACAGGGATGAGACTGGATGGCTGAATGCTGATAATATTCATCCAGTAGTTACTGATATAGAGTAACAGCAACATAGCTAATTGTCCTGATGATACATAATATTCTAACAAGGACGAGATTGTATGATGGCCCTCTGTAGAAAGATGGCACAGGCTTGATTTTTAAAGCCAGGGGTTCACTAGATGTTGGGGAGAATGGTTGTAACCTAGCATTTCCCCTGAAGTGCTAGGTTGCTGCTGTTTTAAATGCAGGAAACTACTGACCGACCCATGTACCTATCTGGTTTTTTAAAAAATATTGTGAGCCCTTTCTTCATTCTGGACATTCTCAGACATAAGTGTACCTATTCAGTGAAAGTTATCATTGAAAAAAGAAAGAAAGCCTGTAGCCTTTAATAGGGACTTTACACAGGGGTTGAACCAATTCCTCATTTCACAGTCTTCTTCCTCGTCGCCGTCCCCTCCCGCAACTCTTAGACATGCCCACTACTGCAAATCAAGAGTAATTCTCCTGAAATGTGCCTGTGTCCCATTACAAGAAGCAATCTCATGAGCTCAGAGGGGGTCTTACTGCTTCTTAAGCCACACGCAGGCTATGACCATATGTTCTGCTTCTACCATAATGAGGGACACAGATCACTCAACACTCCCCCCCCCAACCACCCATGAGGCAGCAAGGAGATATGCAAACCTGAGTCGTGACCGAACCGCACTGAGAGATCCCAAACTCCTGTCACACTGTCCTCGTCTCATTTTATTTGACAAAGAAACCAAGAGGAATGACTTTAATTCCGGTTAATTAGCGAGAGAACATTAAGACTGGAATAGAACGGAGAAATATTAATGGCAGGAGTCATTAATCTTTGACATTGATGGGAAAGGGTTATTCGTTTTCCAGACCAATCCTGTGTCTGTTTACCTGAAGAGAAGGCTCATGGGGGTTCAATGCAGTTGAGAGCGGGCAGCTTTCGTTTTCAGCCGAAGGGCCACATTTACTCTCTGGGAATGACTTGGGGGCCACATTCCGGTGATAGGCAGAACCAGAGACAAATGTGGGTAAAGCAGAGGTAAAAGGGGGTGGAGCAATTGGTGTGGATTTTGTTTGCATATATTAGGCTTCTCTCTCTCTCTCTCTCTCTCTCTCTCTCTCTCTCTCTCTCTCTCTCTCTCTCTCTCTCACACACACACACACACACACACACACACACACACACACCCATTCTAGCAGGCAAGAGGCATTATCATATCACAGGACAATTATTTCAGCTAGGCAAAAGCAGTCAAGGACAGCATGGGGCAGGGTCAGTGAGGATGGGCTGAGGCTCAAGACGATGACCTAGCTGGATCTGATTAGCGGCCTTTTCATCCACATCCTGTTTTCCTCTTCCCACTTTTTCCTTTTGTGTGCTACATTTCTTTTCTCAGCTGCAGAACATTCAAATACAACCCATCCACCCGTGCCGAGTGAGCAAAGAGGATCCTTTAGAACAAGGATAGAGAACCTGTGGCCCTCCAGATGTTTCTGATATTCATATTCCATTTAATTCATATGATTTCTACACTGCTTGATTGTAAAAAAAACAAACAAACCCCAAACACCCCAAAGCAGTTTGCAAAAAAAGATAAAACAATAAAATTATCACTAAGAGAAATTGACAAAGGTAATTTAATAATTAAAAAATATAAAATGACGATAGGCTGGAACCACATTAAGACTTGCATCAACTTTCTAAACATCTGAGTATGCTTCTCTTTTTTTAAAAAGTTTTTAGCGGGTGCTAAAAGGCATACAGTGAAGGCGCCTGCCTGATATCACTAGGCAGGGAGTTCCAAAGTGTAGGTGCAGCCAATGTGGAACAAGTCTTTTGTGACACCTGATCCCTGGAATGCTTGCTGGGGCTGATGGGAGTTGTAGTCAGTGCTATTTTTCACTGACCACAGACCACCGTGAACACCTCCCTTATTCTCTTAGAATGGCAATGGCACCCACCTGAGAGGTGCCGGAACTGAGTTCCAGTGAGTTCCAGCTGAAAAAAAACCCTAGTTGTAGTTCAACAATATTTGGAAGGCTCCAGGTTCCCCACCCCTAAATTAGATTTTAAAAACCACCCACCAATTTCTTGTAACATCGCTATTCTTTATCTCTCCTCCTGGTTCTTTTCCAGGAGTTTGCCTCTTGCAAATGAGTCTCTGGCCCCCTTTCCGTGTTATCGAAGATAATCTCAGCCCGCACACTTCTTATTCTGCTCCTCCGATTAACTATGCGGCTCGCCTCAGCTAATTTGACAGCTGTTCTTGCCTAACTGGCTTCCTTTCCGAGTTCTTTATTTCCAGTCTCCTCCTTGCTCAGTCGCTCTGACTCAGTTTTATGTTCAGCCTGCAGCAAAGCAGCCAGGCCTGCTTCCTAATCCCTAAGAAGAAATGCCTTGCCAGCTCCCTGCACAGGGGGTGACCTTCAGTTCCATGTACCCAGATTTTATTACATGCTTTTCAATGCTCTGAAACCTTTAGCTGGCGTTGATTGTCAGAATCCGCTGCTGAAGCCCCCATGGCTACCAGTGGTACACATAGGCTTTGCTGTTTTGGACACTGTGACCTTACACCTCAAGGGGTATTAAAGGAACCAGCCAAGGTTGCAAAGACCTTGTCTTGCAGGAGTCAGCAGCTCAAGAAGCAAAAGGGGGAAGCAAAAGGATGTGACTCCCGGTCTTTGCAGAGTAGGCTACAATTGTAGGCACATGGAAGGCAGAGGTTTCTGCACATGAGCTCAGCAGGAACCTCGATTGACCAGGATTTATATCCCTGGAATGGCTTGGAAGTAGCCCTAATGAGGCATTCAAGAGAATGGGCAAGTAGGCAGGGCCATCTTAAACATATCTGGTGCCCTGGTGCCAAGATCCCTCTGGCACCCCCTGTAAGTGAGGCGGGCAGGAGGGGCAGGAGGGGAGCTGAGATGCACGGAGGAGGCAGCCCCAGGCTCGCGCTCCCTGAGTGCCTCCGGAGAATGGCCTGAAGCCACTCAAAAACTGAGAGGCACGGAGGAGGCGGCCCCAGGCTCCTGCTCCCCACGTGATGCTCCAGAGGCGCACGGGGAGCGCGAGCCTGGGGGCGCTGCACTTCGCCTCTCAGCTGTTCAGGCGGCCCCAGGCCAGCGCTCCCTATGCGCCTCTGGAGAGCTGCCTGAAGCCGCTCAACAGCAGAGGCGCACGGAGGCAGACACCAGCGTTCGGTGCCCCTTCCGCGCCCCTGATGGCCAGGCGCCCCAGCGCCTTGCGCCACCCAGCCCGGGCCTAGGGATGGCCCTGCAAGTAGGAACACATGGGGCTAGTCCAACCATTCATTTGCAGCACATGTGCCATTAGCATCCTCCCACATTGTCAGCTGAGTCCGAAGGAAGCAATTTCAACATGCATAGGGTTTCCTCCATGGATATGGCAACCTTGGCTATCAGGGATCCCACAGGGACCTTGGCCAATCAGGGTTCCCATGGGAATCTTAGCCAATCAGGGTTCCCATGAATATTGAAGTGGCTCCCTCCAGACAGAGCCCATCACATACTTATCATTGCCATCCCATTGTCATACTCACGTTGTCATATTCAAGGGGGCAGTCCAATGCATTCCCACTGGTTCCTTCACACACATGGTACCCACAGGTACTGGCCACCTGGATAGGACTGGTATTTTAAACTCTCTAGCACCCTCCATTCAGCCACTGTAACTGAGAAGTGTTCTAGAATGGCTACTTAAACTTTGCTGAAGCAGAGGAATTGCATCACCAAAAAGAAAGAGGACTAAAGTAGATACGAAATTTGCATATTTGTTTAAAATTCAATTTTAGAAAGAAGTAGTATGTAAATAGAAATAACATGCATCTCACCATAGCAGAAAAGACTCAAGTAGCCTAAGTGGCTGCTCAGTCAGCTACCCAGGTGCTCACTGCTGATAGGCTATTTCCAAGGGCCAGACCCTTGGGTCTTTATCCTTAAATTGGACTTGGGCTGCCCAGCCTTTCAAACATGGAGCTCTTGGAAACAGAGGCTGTTCTATATAAAGTGTTGTTGTTGTTGTTGTTGTTGTTGTTGTTGTTGTTGTTGTTGTTGTTTCCATTTATAGACTACTTTACTATCCAAAAGATCTCAAAGTGATTAATATAGAGAATGATAGAATCTTTATCAAACTATTCAGATAACGTAATACAGTACATTTTTAAAAAAGAATCATAACCATGAACCCAATATAAAATAAACGAGGTCAGAGAGCACTCCAAGGCAGTATAATGTAAAATTTCAATCAGCTCAACATCCATACAATGACTCACACAATGTCACTCCCCATCCAGTTCACACAACTGCTACAACCATCTACTACCTCAAAAATACCATTCATACATAAAACAATCACATTCTCCTGTATTGCAGCCCACATAGAAAGGGCCACTACCAAACATACACACATGCAGAACTCTCCTAATCTCTGAAGCTCTAATGGACTCACGGCACCCACGAACTGGATCATCAAATATTCCTCTCCCGTATCTCACCTGAGAGGGGCCAAGATTTATACCAGAGCAGACTCACACTGCTCCCGTCCACTCACTCCCAGCTATAGAATCATAAGATGCCTGGAACTGCAGAGCCTCAGCACCTGAGAAAGAAACATTCAGCACTGGGAATGCCCAATGGTCTGTCTGGATGGGCCAGGCCAGTTTTTTTCCTCAGATGATCAAAGCTGTGACCCTCAGAACTTATCCCTAAGGACAGCCCTCTGCACAGAATGGAATGTTTCCAGTTGCAGTCCCGCCAACTCCTGAGAGCACACCACCATTTGCTAGCCTTCAAGATGCTAAAAGATTGTTGTCCCTGAGACTAACATGTCAACGCTTTGGCCTGCGTCCAATTTAAAGATGGCAGAGGAGCTTCCGAGGAACAAGAGGCAACTGCTTTCAGATCCCTTCCTTGTGCCTTCTGAGAATCAAATCAGCGGCGCCTTGAATCCGTTCCATCTTTTAGGGCAGTAATTATTGTCAAACCATGCTAATGAATTAAATACAAGCCTTTTATAGATGCATTGATCATCATTTACATGAAATAACCAGACAGCCAAAATCTCGACGGTAAATCAAAAAGGAGGAAAAATGGTTTATTCAGGTTAATCCTAGTTAAACCAGCTAAATTTTTCAACATATCCCAGCGGCCTCTTTTACAGATGAGTGGGGGGGAGGGAGATGTGACTTGAATGAGATTAGGAGGCATGAATTTCGGCGCTGGCTGAATCCATTCATGAGAAAGGGGTAGTGTTAAAAAATTTTATTAAAAAATCCTGCGAAAGCATACAAAATGGTTTCAAGTTTTCCTTTAAACATCTCTGTGATGTGCAGCCCCCCTGCTGAGCAAGCCAACCCTTTGAAACTATTTAGCAAAACCAGCCAATCCCAGCTATGAAGTGATTGAAATTCAGCACCACAACTACTGATTCCTTCCTGTTGCTGGAGGCTATGAGCAGGGCGAAAAAGACTGGGAGCTGGTAAACACTACAGGATGCAAAATAACAGATATTTTTTTAAAAAAATCGCCTATCCTTGTAAGGGAAATTTTAAAAAGCCCCTCTTTGATGATAGGATTGAATACACGCTATGTCATTGTGTGTGCTTGTTTGTGCCTGCGTGATTAAAAGCACCAGTGAAAAGGATTTAACAATGCTTCAAGTTTAATGTAAAAGTAGTGTGATGTTGTGTTAAAGGCAATAACTATTGTTTTTAACAACGACAACAATGGGGTTTTGCATTGGCCCTTCACCATAAGGTCCCAGGGTGGGTAGCAACAATATAAAAATGCAGGATTTTTATTTGAATGCAAGAACACAAGAAAAGCCTGGTGGATCAGGCCAATGGTCCACTCATAGCTGCCAAGTTTTCCCTTTTCTCGCAAGGAAGCCTATTCAGCATAAGGGAAAATCCCTTAAAAAAAGGGATAACTTGGCAGCTATGGGCCCACTCAGGCCAGCATCCTGTTCTGACAGTGGCCAACCCAAGCACAAGCACCCTCTCCCCTCCAGCGGTTTCCTGCACCTGTTATTCAGAAGCATTGCTGTCTCCAGCTGCGGAGGCCAGCAGCATAGCTGCCAAGTTTTCCCTTTTCTCGCGAGGAAGCCTATTCAGCATAAGGGAAAATCCCTTTAAAAAAGGGATAACTTGGCAGCTATGGCCAGCAGCCATCAATCGCCCTCTCCTCTATAAACCTGTCTAATCCTCTTTCAAAGCCATCCAAGTTGATGGTTATCACTGCCTCTTGTGGGAGTGAGTTCCAAAGCTTAACTAGACTGCATGGAGAAGTACTTTATTTTATTTGTGCTGAATCTACCAACAGGAGATGGACGCTTTTTTTATCAGCTTTCTCCATGCCATACATGATTTTATGAACTTTGATAATGTCACTCCTTACTTGCCTTTTCCCTAAACTCAAAAGCCCCAAACGCCACACTCTTTCCTCTTAGGGAAGTCATTCCATTCCCTGGATCACTTTGGTTGGACAACCTCATGGGAAACATTTTTACGAGCTGTCCTCAAAAGGTAAGAATAGGGACTATCCCTGGAAGGTAGAACTGGTAGGCAGACATAAACAAAGACATTTCTGCTATGGAGTCCCCATCCTGAATGTCATTCCCCTTTTTTATTCCTGGGGGGAGGGAGGGGGCACATGCATAAAGTGTCTCCACTTCCACTCCTCCAAGTGAAACCCAAAATCCATGCATCAACCTCAGGCTTGGACATTTATATTACCTGAACACTCCAGAGCACTTTATGACATTGTTCACCATAACCCCTGCAGTCCTGAGACACGGCCATATATTCTGAAGGCTTTCCGAGGAAATATACACATTTAGCTGAATCTCTAGGTCAGAAGTGTTGGGAAATCGCTGTTTTAAACAACAGTGCCAAAAGTAAAATTTAATGGTGGAACAAATATACTTTTTATTATTATTATTTTAAAAACACACAAATAGCCTAGAGATTGCAGAGATGAAGTTGTCAAGAGCAGTTGGTGAAAAGACATTGTCCAGGTAGGTGCTTTCTGTGGTCCTGTGACAGCGCTGAAATAACTGGACAGGTTGGGAGAAATCAGCCCAAATCTTTATCGACTACAGACATACCTCGGTTTAAGTACGCCTCGGTTTGAGTATTTTCAGTTTAAGTACTCCACGGACCCGTCTGGAACGGATTAATCCACTTTCCATTACTTTCAATGGGAAAGTTCGCTTCAGGTAAAGTATGCTTCAGGTTAAGTACGGACTTCCAGAACCAATTACACTCATACCTCGGGTTAAGTATGCTTCAGGTTGAGTACTCCGCGGACCCGTCTGGAACAGATTAATCCACTTTCCATTACTTTCAATGGAAAAGTTCGCTTCAGGGTAAGTACGCTTCAGTTTAAATACTCCACGGACCGTCTGGAACGGATTAATCCACTTTCCATTACTTTCAATGGGAAAGTTCGCTTCAGGTTAAGTACGCTTCAGGTTAAGTACAGACTTCCGGAACCAACTGTGTTTGTAAACCGAGGTACCACTGTACAGGAAGAAAGCTGGTTTGGCATGGCAATAGGTCATGGATTCAGTTCCTTAGTCCAGCAACTCTTGCTAATGGAATGGCACTCAGTCAGAGTTGAGAAGCACCCAAGCCCCAAACCACAGGACAAACCCAGTATTGAGCCCTAATGTGATTCACACCAAACTCCAAGTTCTCACTAGAAGACCAGAATGGGGGATTCAAGCCAGGCAGAGGACCAAACTCAAGCTTAGGGCATACTACAACCAGTCCTCCACCCCAAGCCCCTTATAGGGGCCCCCTTTACTATGTTGGTCTTACCCAATGCCATTTCCGCCAGAGTATACAAAGTCCCAATGCCGCCAGACAGAAATAAACGTAATGATGGAAAGGTGGGGGGGGGGCACCCATCCCTGGAGCCAATTAAGGTTGGTAGCAAAAAAAAATACATTTCCAATCCTGTCAACCAGCAGCCGAGTATTCCAAGGAGGCTCTAACACTGAGATGGGGTTGGTGAGAAGCTCACAAGGGGTGAGTGACCCCCAAGTCCTTGTGGGTGAGGTCTTCTAAGGCCTTCTTTGTCTTGTGAGGTCTCCTGCAGGATGGTTGTCATCCCATGAGATCCCATAAGAACTCCCCAGGGGAAATGCAACTTTGCCCCTTCCACTGCTGTTTGAGCCCCCTGCTGCCAGGCAACATCACCCTGTGTGCAGGATGCACCCAGGTCGGGGCTTGTCACCAAACCAGAAGAAATGAAGGCCAATAAGTTTGAATGAGCTACTAAGAGTGCAACCCTATGCACATTCCTATGCATTGCCAGGGGTGGACTAGATGGCCCATTGGTTCCCCTCCCAGGCTACACTTCTATGGTCCTGCGAGTCTAAGATGTTGGTGTTAAGCGAGACAGTGTACATTAATCTGGTGTTAAGTTACATTGGGAGCAAACCCCGTTTGGCAGCAGGGGGGCTGCTGCTGCTTTGCCTACACCTGGCAGAGGGAAAACAAGGCTTTAAAATACACTGGGTTGCCAGGTCATGTGACTGAGCTGAATGGCCCTGGATCCAGCCTTAAGTTCCCACTGTCTGCTACACCTCTGGAACCTCCCTTTTAGTTAACAGTGGCCTTGGCTCAGCTGTAGCTCAACTAGCCAAGAAGAGCAAGTTATGATGGTATAGTATCTTTAGCTGAGCCAAGCTTGGAGACTGAGCTGGAGCTCTCCTAGGTTTCTCATCCCTGGTGGATCTTGCCATAGGATTGCCACCCCCACCCCCAAACAATCTCCCTGGAGACATTCAGCTATGATAAACATCTTTTCTTCCATATTTTGTTGATGTCCGTATGCAGTGTTGTTAAATGTTGCTAAAGAGTTCCCATTTTAATTGAGAACAGTCTCAGGAGGAGTTGACAGTTCCATAGCCTCCCACATTTCACATATGGGAAACATGGGAGTTCAAGCCTCCTGTACTCATAACTGGGGAGGGGGGGGGTGAGGAATAAACAGAGAAATTAGTTTCTGCTTGTATTTAAAGGCAGATCTGCCTGATTTGCAGCTTCCAAAGCATTACTTGAACTGAAACACGGCCATCCTTCGAAACTGAGACATTTCCATATTTCGCAATGCAACTCTCCAGATAAGTAATGAGTGCGAAAATGCATATACTCATATAAAGTTTGCCCCAAAATATGTTATATTAAGTGAAATGTGAACTGAAATCTTGATGAATTTTCAGGAGAGATATTTTTTAAAAAAGTCACGTGTGAAAACGTGAAGAAATTAAGAGTGCCAAAAAGAAAGAAAGAAAGAAAGAAAGAAAGAAAGAAAGAAAGAAAGAAAGAAAGAAAGAAAGAAAGAAACTGAGAGAAACCAGAATGGATAAGTATAGGTACCCCTGACCGTTAGGTCCGGTTGTGCACGACTCTGAGGTTGCATGCTCATCTCGCTCTATAGGCCGAGGGAGCCGGCGTTTGTCCGCAGACAGCCTCCGGGTCATGTGGCCAGCATGACTAAGCTGCTTCTGGCGAACCAGACCAGTGCATGGAAATGCTGTTTACCTTCCCACCGGAGCGGTACCTATTTATCTACTTGCACTTGATATGTTTTCAAACTGCTAAGTTGGCAGGAGCAGGGACCGAACAACAGGAGCTCACCCTGTCATGGGGATTCGAACCACTGACCTTTTGATCAGCAAGCCCTAGGCTCTGTGGTTTAAATCACAGTGTCACCCATGTCCAATGGATAAGTACTCCAGCCTATATAACCCATCAAGAATAAATGCCTGGACCTCTGTTCTCCTGTGATTCCCATCACTGATGCCTCTCCAACATAGGTATCAAAAGGAAGGTTTTCATCAACTGACCAATCCGCAACTGATGGTCATCCATCAGTTGGATGACCAACTGCTGTTTAAAAACCTCCAATGAAGGAGAGACAACCACCTTAGTCGGTTCCACTATCAAACAACTCTTCGCATCAGAATGTTCTTCCTAATGCTTAGTCAGAATCTCCTTTCTCATCATTCGGGAGATAGCGCCTTCTGAAAAAAAACTGGTGCAAAAAATGTGTGTCGCAAAGGAGCGGAGGGAAAAACCCAAGAGACTTTCATGGCAGACTGGTGGCCTTTCAGCCAGCACACAAACAAAAACTCTACAGGAGAAATGACACCTGCCACATTCCATAATATACATCTGTATTAATGTCTAGCTTGATACTGACATCAGCAACTTTCAGACTCTCTCTACTTCAGTGCCTATATGAACGTTGCTATAATTATTTAGATCTTAGCTGTGCCTTCAGGCTGTGCAAAAGGCAGGGGGGATTTTCAGTTTGCCTTTCCTCCCCCCAATATGTAACAATTAATATTTAATCATATATATATATATATATATATATATATAGAGAGAGAGAGAGAGAGAGAGAGAGAGAGAGAGAGAGAGAGAGAGAGAGAGAGTATTGATGCAGAGGAAAAGATGTATGGCAGATATGTAATTTGATCACCTAGCCTCTTGCAAGGGAAGGTAGGTGGGGAAATATGTAAGTGTGATTTTCTCTGCAAGACTGCGATCTCCTCTGAGGGTTCTTGGCTCCTTCTTACATCACAGGAGAAGGCTTAGAGATGCTCTAAGCTTCTGTCCTGAGAGCTGTGACTCATCCTAGAAGAAGACTGTGGACAACCTGCCCTGCCTAGCTCCCTCCTACAAACCAAAGAACTATTATTACAATTCTTTTAGCAATTCTTTCTGCTTCTTTGCAACGCTCCTCAGCTTCCTCCTTCTGTCTCCTATCCTCAGTTTTTCCCCCCTTGCTGCTTGTAAAGCAGAAACAGCACACTCCTTCAGTACACCTGGTAATTCCAGAGAAACAGCACAGGCAGACAGCCAACATGTCTTGGCATCTCTCCCAGACTCATCACACTTAAGTTTTAAAAAGATTTCTTCTCCCATGGCAGAACTGAAGGGCCCAAGCAAATGTTAACTGGAAGAAAGTTACACGATGGCGGAGCCACCACCGAGAAGACCCTGTCTCGTGTGTCCGCCAACCTAACTGATTTCACCAGCAGACACACAAGCAGGACCGTAAGTGCAGAACTTTGATTAGGGGAGGGATCTTACAAGTGCAGGGAGTCCCTTCAGGTAACATGGTTCCAAACTGTTTAAACGTTTGATCCCACCATTGAGCTTGACACGCTTGCTTTCATGTTTACATTTTCATTTCAAACACTTTCAGCCGCTATAACTGTATGAGATTTCGAGGTGGGTAGGAAGCACTGCATTTTAGTTTTTAGGTTGCATGAACAGAACCATAGTTTCCAAATCATGAGGAGTAATAGTCTCACTTTATTCAGACATCATCTGGAGTATGGCAGATCATGACATATTGCTTTTGTGGAAAAGCTGGTGGCTAAGGAAGGATGGAACTGTCCATTTGGATTCTCTCATTTTTCCAGTCTCAAATCCAGTTCTCCACATTTCCATATCTGTCCACATTTATTGTTTTCCATTTTCCTTTTTGTTATTTCCATTGATTTTAGAAGATAATCATTGATTGTAGAATTGGAAGGGACCCTGAGGATCAACCAATGCAGGAATATGCAGCTGTCCAATATGGGGATCAAACCTGCAACCTTGGCATAATGGCACCAAACTCTAACCAACTGAGCTACCCACTTGCACATAAAATATAAGAGAAAACAAAATAAACACAAGTTTACATTTAAAAAAACCACCCCTCAGGAAAGCATTAGTGCAAATTTCTCCTAAAACCGTTTTTTTGCAGCTTTGCCTAATACACAATTTTTTAGCAATGCGTTTTCCCCTAATAAAAGGGTTTTTTATATGTTGTTTTCAATAATGCAGGTCTTTGTATGTACAATTTACCCCCAATATATGTATTTTTATATGCATTACATGGCTGGAGAACCACACTGCAAAATTCAAAGACAACTGTGTTTTGGTTTGCACATTGTTTCAGAGGATGCAGAGGGTTCATCTTTCAATACAAACTGGATTGAATTTCTCCCTCAGCTGTGTTGATTGGTCCCAGGGGGAAAAATCCATGTGCAACCCCATTGACCCAGAAAACCTTGGAAGTAAAGTGATGAAATTTGGGGTACTGTGCTGGCATGTTATGTCCTGCCATTTTCACAGGGAAACAGAAGCACTCAGGTGTAGAAAGGATGGAGGAGTAATAATGTTGTCCAATTATATTCACTGTTGTGCTACACTACACCCACTGCTGTGGATGGGATTTATCACAACATGTGGTATCTTGGTCCAAAAGCCAGTTCTGTAATACAACATGTCCTGCAGTATGAACAGAACATGAGAACCACTGGCATAATAGTCAGAAAAAAACAGTGCAATGTTCCCCACATCTAAATGCACCCTTAACTTTCATTTCTTACTCAGATTCCTTTCTGTGAGATACCACCTTCTTTAACAACCCTGTTCCCAAACCAGGAAACTTCTCTTTTTTATTCCCCAACCCTCTTTTTTTCCTCTCTCTCTCTCTCTCTCCCCCCCCCCCGCCCCTGCAGAGAGGAAGAACTGTTTTATGAACCTTGACATGGCAGATAAAATGCTGTGTGTCTTTGTTTTGCGCAAAGTTTCATTTGCCTCTAAGCATCAGAGATTAAATCTGTTCAGATGGAGTGGGGGGGGGGTGCAATGTTCTTTGTTCTCTGCACAAAAGATAGACACACACACATACAAAAAAATATGACTCTTGGGAGGGGGGCTGTGGAAGATGGGAGTGGGAAAAAGAGAGGGAATGTGAGCCTTCGTTGAGCTGTTAAGGGAAATAGCCCACAGAAACCAGCTTTTTAAAAACAGCTATGAATATTCACCCTGGTGTTGTGATGGGAGCCGCCTTTTATTTCTGAGATGTGAGTGTCAGCCTGCTATGCCTTGAATAGAAACAAGGTTCTGCACAGTTTTGTTTTGTTGGTTTTTTAAAAATCATCCTCATCGCCAAAGTTCTCTCATGAATATAAATTTACATCCCAATAGAAATCACTTTCTCGTCTGAATTCATGAGTTTTAATAGCACCTTCCGACCGTTTGGATTGGTGTGCGCACACTTTCTTAAGTAAACAGACTCGTTTTCGACAGAAGAGTCTGATCTCTACATCCTTCCCTTAAACTCCCTCTTCCCTGGCCCCTTTCTTGCATTTTCATTAGCTGCATCGCTTCGGGTCCTGCCTTTAATACTCCCCCCTTTAAAACATTTTTGATCTTCTATCATCTTTGATGTCAGCTTCAGAAAGAATTTCTTTTTGCCTCTTTTCATATCAGCCAGCTGAAATGACTTAGCAAGGGACCATGCCAGGCTAATGTTCTATGTGGAAAGCAGGGGGGGGGGGGTTATTATAGGTAATCACGCAAGCTCCAGTCTTAGCAAAAAAAAAAAAAGCCCTGATGAGAATAAGGATAGGTGTGCTGACAAAGCCAGTGTTATGTAGTGGTTAGAATGTCAGACTGGGACCTAGGAGAGGGCAAGGTTCTAATCCATACTTTATCATGAATCTCACTGGGTGACCTTGGCTCAGCTGCTGCCTTTGAGCCTAACCAACCTCACAGGGTTGTTGTGGGGATTAATGAAAGAGAACCATGTTCCCTCGCTGCGAGAAGCCAAGTTACAGGGAACCAGGCAGAGGGCCTTCTCGGTAGTGGCACCTGCCCTGTGGAATGCCCTCCCTCCAGATGTCAAAGAGAAAAAACAACTACCAGACTTTTAGAGGACATCTGAAGGCAGCCCTGTTTAGGGAAGCTTTTAATGTTTAATCAATTATTGTTGTAAGGGGGACTCCCTACAGGGAGCCAGCCCCCATCATCCTGACGTCCACCTCGTCAAGTACAGAGAGCACCAGTGGTTCTGAAGGAGCCAGAGGGGAAGGGGGAGACTCGGAGGAGGAGAGAGATCAGAGGGTGGAACAATGGGAAAGCTCGGGGGGGGGGCGGAGGGATGCAGGCAGACGCTTAGAGATGCTGCAGAGCCAGGGCACCTTCTGCTCAGGGAGGAAGCTGAGAGGGCATCACTCCTTCCGGTTGCCTGCTCTTCATGGAGTCACACTCCCTCTGAAGGAGTGGGTATGCAGCTTGGGGTACTTCTGTCATTTGAGGTTCAGGTGGCCTCAATGGCCTCCCATCAGCTTCCCTCTATGTAGTGTGGAGAGGAAATCTTGTGTGCCTGTATTTGTTGTATAGAAGATACAACCCAGAACCTGTCAGAACCTCAGTTGCCACCAAATGGAAAACCTTACACGATTTGTGACTTCCACTTCGGTATAACAACAGGTGGAGTTTAGCATTAGCTGAAGAAAAAGCTAAACTTCATAAATTACATGTTGCCAAAATCTTGGAGGGCCCTGGAAAATGCTGTGCTGTTCGCTGGTCTCCAAGGCCATTGAGTCAAAACTCTCAGGCTGAGCACAGCTGCTTGCCATTCAAAACCTGCACCCCAACTTCCTCTGCAACATGGGATGTGATCCCAGGGTCCACGCCGTCAGAGTATGTTGGCAAAAGGGCATTCGTCCTCTCTGCTGGAAGCATCATATTGGTGACTCCTTTGAGAACATTCGCCTGATGTCCTCGCTTGACCATAAGGTGTCAAGGCATGCTCATCTCAGAGTGCTTCCTTTCGTTTCCCCCTAGAGCACTCCAAAGGACACAACTCACTTACCTGTCCTTCCACCTGACCTACAGGTGAAGCATACGAGGAGGCGGAGGTGGAAAAAACAAACATTAAGTGTCAGGAGATGGGCTGGTGGTGTTATCTGCTTGACACTCATCTGTCCTTGTCGCATGGATGGACCAGTCTGTTGCAATTCATTAGCTCACTTCTCCCTCTCTCTGCATATCTGCTGTAGGCTTTAATGTGACAAATATATTAGCAGGGAAGGGGGGGCAGGGAAGGCCATGAGGGGAGATTAAGCCATCTTAATTGGTCTACATAAAAGGCAGAGATCCCTTACACTGTTTGCATTAGCACTGAAATGAAGGACTTACCTCTTGCCCTTCAGCTGTGCAATCCAGTCCTATATAAAGCTACAGGCCTGAAGGAAAGAGGGGTACCTCCTCTGCCACCCCGTCTTTCCAAATTGGCTTGAAAACAACAGCCTGAAAAGGTAATCAAGTCCTCCCTTCTTTCTAATAAGGCATTGTAGCGGTGGCTGGAGGGGCAAACAGGTGTATGAGGAAAAGCTGACAATTGGGTAGGGTGGGGGGCAGAGAGATGAACAGCTCAGACAGCCCATGTGGGTTACTTCATTTTTATGAAATTCTCCTTCCACCTCCTCTATTCCCCTTGCAAAAGCCCCAGCAAGCCTTCGGATTAGCTCAGCTGGTTTTCTTCTGTTTACCTGTTTACCTGCGGCTGAAAGGAAATACAAAAGGAAACAAAGCAAACAAAGAACAATTACCACCCCGAGAGAACAGCTCGGAGTGTGTTTGATACAGGCAGCCGAATGAAAAGCAGGCGAGGTGGGAGAGTCGACTGTATCGTTTCAGACAGCAAAGCAGGAAGTGCCGCTTCCTGAACGGAACATGGAAAGCAGCCTGAGACCGAGTCAGATCCATCTGACTCAATATTGTCTACACCAGCGGTTCCCAAATTGGGTGGGACCATCCCATGGCGAGATGGGATTAATAAAAGGCAGGAGGTCACTGGCTGTATAAATGACATGAATACATGAATTGTCTTTGAAAAGCTGGCATCACTGGATCAAGTTAATCACTTTTGTTGAATTGATTAAGCCAATTAGTTTCCATTGGATTTTGAACACATTGTTAGCATTTTGAATTTTATTGTTCTAGGGTTGCCATACGTCTGGGATTTCCTGGACATAGCCGGTATTCAGCCCTCGTGAACAACATCCGGTGGGAAATTGCTTAAACGCCCAAGAAAATCTAGACGTATGGCAGCCCATGTTGGTAGTGTAGATTTTGGCAATTAAAAAATAGCTCAAAAACTAGAAAAAGTTCAACAACTTTTTTTAAAAAAACAGGCAACCCTAGCATGTTCCTTAATAAGTTGTGCGAACCACTATTCTGAATAATGCTTTTTATAGAGTAGGGTCAGAGTCACTGGGAATGAGTTTATGGATTTGGCATAAGAGAGATATACCAAGTAAGCGGATATCACAGTATGCTACCTCCCCACCTCACAGGCCACTACTAGGGGTGGGGGAGAAATTCAGTTCCCTTTGCATTTAAAGGCAAATCTACCTAATTCACATCCTCTGGAAAAATACGTGAATTGAAACACTGTCCTTCTTCCCAATTCACTTTTCCAAGTTTTGCAGAGCAGCTTTCCAAACATATGTACTCAACCATGGATACGAGGGAGGAAGTGTTCACAAATATGCATATATTTCTGAAAATAACAGTAAAATTAATTATTTTAAGAAGAATTGAAAAAAGTGTATTGTTTGGGGAGTCCTCGGTCTGGAAGGTATTTGTGGCTCCCTTCCAAAACTCTGATTCTTGATCTGTGAAGTTAGAATCTATAAGAGTCAAACTAGTTCATTTGTGAAGGTAGCAGCCTTAGCCGCTCAGCTAAGTACCCATCATCAGCATTTTTAAAGCGTGAGATCTGTTGCCATAGAGACAAATGGATGGACCTTTTCCCACCTCACCTGGCTGGATGCCAGGATATCCTAGGATGGAGAACAATAGGCCAAGAGGGGCTGTGTGTGAGGGAGAGTTTTAGCTAATGCTGGAAGCTGGAGACACAGAGGCCTGTCTTGTTCTGTGCTGGACCCAAAGTTATGGCTTGGGGATCTTCCTGGGAACCTAATGGAAAGGCAAAATCTGCCAGAGTGGTAAATGCTGTGAGCCCCTCCATCCTATGCTCAGGTTGTCTATATGTGTAAATAAAACCATCTATCCTAAAGACACCACAGTCTTTATTAAGAGCCTTCTGGGTCAGGCCAATGGCTCATCTAGTCCAGTGGCAGAACAGTGGCAGAACAGTTGCCCGAGGGAAACCAGGAAGCAGGATTCAAGCACAAGAACATCTCCCCTTTCTGTGGTTTCCAGAAATTAGTATTTCTGCCTCCAACTATAGCTATTGTGGATAGTAGTCATCGGTAGCCCTCTTCTTTCCAAGGAAACTAAAAATGGGGTATATGCTGGGACCCCTAGGGTCTCTTGCTGCTCTCAGATATCGGGGTCTGTGCAACAGTATCAAGGAATTTGCATGAAGACTTTTCAAAAACAAATTTGCATGTTTTTTATGGAGATGTGGAGAACTGAGCTTCAGATTGGCAAAACCAAAATCGACAGATTCGCCCATTGAAAATGTAGTGAGATGCTTTGGCCTCCTGGTGCCCAAGAAGACAGTGCAGACATGCCCCACAGCCAGCATGAATGAGAAGCCAGGTAAATAATGGCTTTGCCTTCTGCATTTGTATTCAGGCTACCCACCCCTGGGTACCCAGTGCATTTCAATATGGGATTGTTACACCAAGACAAATGGCAGAGGTAGGCTCCAGAAGTAAAGGAAAGGACAGGACAATTAATATTTTACAGCCTTGCGACAAATTTACTAACTTTCGGCAGCAAATGACTTCATATATTGTCTGACGTTCAGAGCCAAAATATTAAGTGGGCATTACAGATGGCAATTTGTGTGATTTTTGGGAGCGATGATGGATGGTTGTAATCGAGCTGGAAATAGCCGGCTAATTAATTATTGTGCACTCAGAGAGAGCATTAACTGGAAGACAGTGGAAGTCTGCAGCATCACCTGTGATGAGTGATAAATGACTTTTACTCCAGCATTGCAGAGACAGACGCTCTGAGCATTCATCTGCTCGCAAAGGACAACGCTCCCCTTGGCAAAGGAGCCGTGTGCTACAGAAGTCACGCTGGCTACCCTTGCATGGAACTTCTGGAGGGGGCTGGATGTATGCCACTAACTTCAGCCTCTGCTCATCACATTCACATCGGAAACTGCGACCTTCTGAATAAAACCACTTGTCGTCCTCTGGGTGGCAAAACTGTGGCCCTCCAGGTGCTGCTGGACTACAAATCCCATCATCCCTGAGCATCTGCCATGCCAACTGAGCCTGATGAGAACTGGAGTACTGTATATTGACAGCTGGAGGTTCATCAGCCCTGCTCTGACTGCTTCCATCACAGCTGGAATAACTTCCAGCTGCTCTGTCCCAGTCCCTTGCCTCGGAGGACTCGTTGCCTGCAAACTTGAATCCTAGGAACTGGAGATCGTTCAGGGTACTGAGAGATGTTAGCAGACCCCTGTTCCTCAGACAGAGCTACGGTTCTAGAGTTCCCTGGGAAAAGGGATTGACTGTTAAGCCACTCTGGGAATGGCAGCTCTGTGAGGCCAACAGAGATCTCCTAACAACTCTCAGCAACCTTAAGAAACCACAGCTCCCAGGACTCTTTAGGATAAGCTATTATTGCTTAACATGGCATGATACTGCTTTAAATGTGTAGTGCAGATGGAGCCTAGCTCTGTCCTTGTAGCAGATTTGAGTGTGATTTTGAGTATGTTTTTAGAATATTTTGTAAGCAACTTTGGGAAATCTCTCAGGTCTTTAAACTGGGGTAGAAGTATTATTGATAAATAAATCACGAACAAATAACGGACAGTGGCTCTGTAAGGTCTCCGACTCTGGTGTCTTTACTAGCTCAGCTGTCAAAAGCCCTTTATTGTCAGGATTGGATATGGGAAGTTATTGCAAAAGTGTATGTAAAGATGATTGTGAATGAATGAATGGATATGGGATTTTTCTCTTTGCAGAATATAAGCTGCATTGCTGTGCCCTGAGTTTTGCCACCAGAAAGACATACCCCCTGCTTATTCCCAACACAGACAAATACCATTTCAGAGACTTCTGCATATAAAGATGGGCCTTTGGTGGGGAAAAGGGATCTGATGGGTCCAGCATCCTCCCTTCTGAGTTTCCAGGAAACAATCCGATGCCCTTTCACACAGTGCAGAGTTAAATTATGGAACTCACTCCCACAGGAGGCAATGATGGGCACCAAGCTAGATGGTTTTTAAAGAGTACCAGACAAATTCATGGAGGAGAAGGCTACTGAGAGCTGCTAGCCTCCACAGTTGGAGGTAGCAATGCTTCTGAATACCAGTTGCTGGAAACCACAGGAGGGGAGAATGCTGTTGTACTTGGGTCCTTCTTGTGGTCTTTCCTTTGGGGCATCTGGTTGGCCACTGTGAGGACACGATGCAGGGCTCTTTTTATGTTCTCATGTTCTTATGCCATCTGGAAAACCAAGTCTGTCTTATAGGAGAATCTGCTGTTTGCTGGTTTATTCATTCATTCATTCATTATTATTATTATTATTTGCAAAGCAGCTCATAGAAGATCAATTAAAAGCAGCAACAAATAATCTCAATGGCAAAAAGTGTGCAACGTCCCAAAGAGCCCATTTAATGAGGTGGAGATAGTGACTTTTCACCTTGATGGTTCCTCCTCCTCCTCCTCCTCCTCCTCCTCCTCCTCCTCCTCCTCCTCCTCCTCCTCCTCCTCCTCCTCACAAGGCAATTGGTTCTGATAGCTTCGGTAAGACCATCAAATGAGTTGCCAGTTCTGATGGCTTTTGAAGTAGCAGGAGAAGGTGGAGGGAGTCTCAGCTGCTGAAGCAGCAAGGGTAAGATTGACACCAATGGCTATTTTGTTGGCTACTTCCCTTCCCATCCTGGATGCCTCATTCATGGCATCCAACAAGCCCACCCAGGCCCGTCCTAGCCATAGAGGCTAGTGGCGCGGAGAACCACGGCGCCGGGCGCTGGAGGGCACTGGAGGGCGCTGGAAGGGCGCCAAGTGAGTGCAGGGTTCCGGCGATCTGACCAGGACTGCGCTGAGAGGCTGCACCACGTCTCTCTCCTTCTCCAAGGACTCCACGCTGCGCCTCCTTCTCGTTTCCCCAGCGCTGGGTTCCGCTCAGTCGAACTTTTCGCCACCAGTGTGCGCACAGCGCCCAAGCAGCTCTTGCTGGTCCGGTGGTGCACACGCTGGTGGCAAAGCTTAACTGAGCAGAACCCAGCGCTGGGGAAATGAGAAGGAGGCGCAGCGCGGAGTCCTCGGAGGTGGCCTCCCGCTGCTGCCGCGGTCTGCTTGGCACTCCCTTGGAGAGGCTCTGGAGGGGGGCGCTGGAGGGACCTTAGCACCAGGGCGCTGGATGGGCTTAAGACGGCCCTGAAGCCACCATCATTCAAGCACAAATAAGGCAGCATAAATGTTCAAGCTTGCCAAATATCAGATAACAATATGAGCAAATGGAAAGTAGAGAGATTGCTGGCCTTAGGGCAAACTGGTAGAAGGCAGAAGTGAAGGCAAGGGAAAGAATGTGCTTGCTGACTGTTGCTTGGCTTGCCTCACTGATATCAACAGTCTGCAACCCACAAGGGGCAGATAGCCAATCAGCAGACATGGTGCTGGCCCAACACAGCCTGAAATGTCTCAGCCACCTCCCATCACTTTCTGGTTGGGATGAGAATTCCTTATCCAATTTAATGTTCCTGCAGCAGCAGACAGTGGCTCCATCAGCCATGCTGTTTCACTCGATGCCATCACTCAGGGAATGCATAATACCTGCAAATAATCTGTGAGCTGAGATGACATTATATTATTTCACCAAGTTCCCTGTGTGGTCTCTCGTAAGTTGCTTTCGCCACATGCTGAACACACTCAAAAATCAATTAAACACATTGGGTTGCAGCTTCGCATTGAACAAAAAAGGCATTTGTTGCTTCCTCATCGCTGCTGACTAATAGACATGACTGGGGGGGGGGGGGCTGGACATTTCACAGGGATTAGCAAAAACAGAGAGACAGGTGTTTAAGTATAACTGCATCGTTCTTTTCTTTTTAAAATATGTGTTGTTGTTTCGGCAGAACCAAATCTTTACAGAACGATTAATTTACAGGGAGGGCACCACTTTCCAGGTTCCACAAGATAAATAATACAGAAATCATAAAAGCCAATTGTGTCCGATTAATAATTGTTATTTGGCTGTTTTGTGGCCTGCCTTTATGTATGTATTGGACTTTGCCACAGTCTAGTTTGATAGGATTTTTAAAAATCAATAGCCTTTCCTGCATTTAGACCAGAGTTTCTCCCATTCGATGAAATCATATTCATTCATCACTTAAAACCCATTAGTTATGGAGGCAGGGAGCTGTATTACGCCAAGCCAGACCACAGATCCTTGCAGCTCAGTACTGTCTACTCTGACAGGCAGCAGCTGCCCAAAGTTTTCAAGCAGTAGACTTTCCTTGCAGTGCCTGGAGACAGCAGGGGTTGAAACTGGGACCTTCTGGATGCAAAGCATATACTATCCCACTGAGCTACAGTCTTCTGTGTCAGTCAGTCTTACAGCTTTGAATCAGATATGCCTGATTCTAAGGTGAGACTTCAGAAAGTTGGCTGGGAGAATACCTCAGTTTAAATGAATCAAATAGGGAGTCATCATGTACTAGCTTCATCAGTGAAATGGGCATGGATTCAGAAAGTGGAGTGCATGGAAGTCCTGGGCATCTCTGGGATCTCAACTACACCAGCCCAGAACCTTATCACTCAGATCCTCTTGCAAAGACAGATCATCCTGGCGCAGGCAGGACATGCCTCCCAAGGAGCCACAGCCCTTGTTCCCAAGGGCCTCTCAATCTCCACCACCCTGATGGTGCAACTGGCTGAACTTTGCCAAGTGGTGATGATCAACCCCTTTCAATTTCCCCATCCATTCCTTAGGGGAGGGGCGTAGAGCCTGCAATAGGTAGCCAGACTCATTGGGCTCTAGCTCAAGTCTGTGGGCAGCACTGGGGAATTGGAACAGATCAAGAGGTTATCTCTTTAGGTGTATTGGTCTCAAGCTGCTTAGGGCTCTGTATCTTGAGCAAGGGGCACCCTTTCAGCCTCAGTTTCCCCAGCTGCAAAATGGCTCTTTCAGCCCCCCACAAGGTTAAAAAGTCACAGGCCTCCAACCCAATAATAGTGAATCTTTGAAGTGCAAATACAAAGCCCCCCTTTTAAGACACTTCTTTGTATTGCTTGCAGCTAAAAGACTGTTTAGCATTTCTCCCGC
This sequence comes from Zootoca vivipara, assembly GCF_963506605.1. NCBI lineage: Eukaryota > Metazoa > Chordata > Lepidosauria > Squamata > Lacertidae > Zootoca > Zootoca vivipara. The sequence continues at coordinate 69,080,025 of NC_083281.1, forward strand.
TACTGTTATTAATAATCATCATCATCATATCCCTTTTCTCCAGTGCATTATGACGTACGAGGTGCACTAAGTGGTTTCAATCACTTGGGAAGTGTGTAATGGCTTAGTAATGCATTCCCTGTTCAGTCTTTCAACTTTTATGCAACAGCAATGAAAATATAAAATGTGTTTAATTAAAGAAGGTGGCTTGTTTTATTGAACAAATGTACTGAATAAATAAAAGGAATCATAGCCCATTTTAATGTGCTCATCCAACATTCAAAGTAGGGTTTCGTTTATTATGTGTAGTAATAGATTTCATTGCCTTTTTTTTAAGGGAGAGGGGAAGAAACAAACATTTTAAATCAATGCATATCTATCTATCTATCTATCTATCTATATGTTTATTTGTTTTTAATTTTCATGAGCATTAAATTGTAAGTTTCCTAGCTGTGAATCACAATAGCTGAGATCATAAATTGATTGGAAGGAGAGAGGAGCCTTCGGGAACATCATTCATTGAAGAAAGCTGCCTGCGTCCAGTCACTTACTCCAATGAGTCATAAGGTCACATTCAAACCCTACATTTAGAGGACTATTATACCACTTTAAGCAGTCCTGGATCCCCACCCCACCCCGGGAATCCTGGGAAGTGTAGTTTGTTAAGGATGCTGAGAGTTGTTAGAAGACCCCTATTCCCCTCTCAGAGTTACAACTCCCTGAGTGGCTCAACAGTCAATCTCTCTTCCCAGGAAACGCTGAGAATAGGCCTCTAGTTTAGTTGCCCAAAAATTGTTCTGAAGGGGAGTGTTTCTATTTGCTGCTTTAAACATTTGGAGAAGGCCTGTAGCTCAGTGGTAGCATGTCCAACTTGCACTTCAAACCCCAGCATCTCCAAGCAGGGCTGTGAGAGTTCCCTGCCTAGAACCCTGGAAAGCCATTGCTAGCCAGTGCAGACAATACTGGGGTTCGTGGTACAATGGTCTGACTCAGTAGAAGGTAATTTTCTGTGTTCCTACAACTCAAGTAGGAGGTCAGTGGCGCTAAAGTGGTATAGTTTCAAGAGATGAGCCAGAGCTTCAAGAGCACAAGCAGAAGTAGCTAAAAGAAGAAGAAGAGTTTGGATTTGATATCCTGCTTTATCACTACCCTAAGGAGTCTCAAAGCGGCTAACAAGAGCCAGTGTGGTATAGTGGTTAAGAGTGGTAGACTCGTAATCTGGTGAACCGGGTTCACCTCTCTGCTCCTCCACATGCAGCTGCTAGGTGACCTTGAGCTAGTCATACTTCTTTGAAATCTCTCAGCCCCACTCACCTCACAGAGTGTTTGTTGTGGAGGAGGAAGGGAAAGGAGAATGTTAGACTCCTTCGGGTAGTGATAAAGCAGGATATCAACTCCAAACTCTTTTTTTCCCCTTCCCCTCCTCCTCCTCCTCCTCCTCCTCCTCCTTTTTCTTCTTTCCATTCCTCCCCCACAACAAACACTCTGTGAGATGAGTGAGTCTGAGAGATTTCAAAGAAGTGTGACTAGCCCAAGGTCACTCAGCAGCTGCCTGTGGAGGAGCGGGGACGTGAACCCGGTTCACCAGATTACGAGTCTACTGCTTTTAACCACTACACCACACTGGCAGGGATATCCCCTGCCCTCTGCCCCCACCCCCAACACCCGCTGCTAAAGAGGGTGATCCATTAGGACAAATGGGGCACTGCTCCACCAACTTCAGATTCCTCCAACCCCACTTGCCCTCTTTCTTACAGCAAGTCTAGGCGTAGTCCTGGTTGTCGGCGTTCTCTTCCTGGGTCTCAGTGTTGCCCTGTAGTACTCAGGGGGAACAGGATGGGGATAAAACTAAAATGAGTTAGGTCTGCCTATCATTAGTTTTGACTGTACCTACCTGTGGGAGTTAGGCATGTTTAGCCTGGAAAAGAGGACACTGGGAGATGTGCTGGCCACCATCAAATATCTAGAGGGCTGTCACATGAAAGACAGAGCAAGTTTGTTTTCTCCTGTTCCAGAGGATAGGATTCATATTGCAAGAAATGAGATTCTGATAAAACATCGGGAAGGACTTTCTAACAGTAAGAGCCCGTTTGACAGTGAAATGGACTCCCTCAGAAGGTGAAGGACTCTTCTTCATTGAAAGTTTCTAAACAGAAGTTGGATGGCCATCTGTTGGGAATGCTTTAGTTGTGATTCCTGCATTGTAGGGGATTGGACTAGATGATCCCTGGGGTCCCTTTCACCTCTACATTTCTATGATTCTACTGTTGGCTTCCCTATTTTCTGCCCCATCATTCCCAGTGGGTATCAGCCATCCCTGAGTGATAGCTCAGTTCTAGGCCAAATCTGCTCTGCTGTTAAGCCCCAGGGCTCTTGAACTAAGATGGAGAAGCCTTGCCCCAATTCCTCTGAATTGCTGCTGAGTCACCGCAGCTGCAACAGCACTGCAAGTTTATTAGAATATAAAAGGAGGGAAACACATGAGGAAATTAAATATTGAAAGCTCGGCTGAAATAATAGAGTCTTTGCTCATCATCATTTGCTTGCTTCCACCGCTCAGCCTATCTGTTTCGGCATTTGGTTCTGATTTATTGCATAATGGTTCCCCTTTTACACTGTAATGCAATTCATATCGCTTTTTAATGTACACCGCACGGTAATGAGTGTACCAAAGAGAGTAGCAAGAAGATCCTGATTGGTTTGTCATGGTGGAAAATACCCGTTAATTATTTTGTCTATCTATATTGGACCCTTTCGCAGATTGAAAGTCATGTAAAACACACAGAGAGACTTTTTGTCAGTATTCTACGGTGAGAAGAAGATACAGGCCACACATTCACCTCAGATTTAAAGTAGTATCATACCACTTTGACACTCACAGCTTCCCCCAAAGAGTCCTGGGAACTGCAGTTTGTTAAGTACTAATGGGCCCATATGCTCCCTCCTCTTCTTCCCTCCTCCACTCATGCACCTGGCTTTCTCCAACCACGGTTTCATGTGATGCCTGAACCAGGAAACTATGACTTAAGGAGTCCTTCCAAACCTGCATATGAGGCCAACACGAGAGCCTTAAACCACAGTTTCCCAGTTTGGATGTCAAGGTGAACTGTGACTTAAGAAAGTATGACACTGTTGTTCTCTGTAGCCAGGCACACACAGGAATGAGCTACTGTGTCAAGAAGGGAGCGTGGAGACACCCAGTTCATTCGCAGGCAGATAAACCATGGCTTATCCAACCGAACTGACCACAGAAAGGCTGTGCCACACAACATCCTGACATTACATGTGCAATGATGTGAGGAGCCAGGGGGCAGAGCCAAACACTCTCTGAAAACTGAGGGGCCCCACCCCCTCAAAAAATACATGGGGGGTGGCAAAACTGCCTTAGCCCCTATGAGTTGGTGCCTATGCCAGGGAGGCATTGGAGAGGGAGATGTAACAGAGGATTTTGAGATAAATAGTTCTCCAGTCTCTTGGGTTTACCTCGACCCACAAATTCTTATTTAGGATAAAATAAAATGCCAAAATGTGAAGTATGTGTTAATTTGGATTGCTGACAGTCAGATATGCATAAAAATGAGTCCCTGTCCCAAGACTCCTCTGAATTTCCTTGCCACGAGCGTGTAAACCAGCTGAGTTGCCCCTATTTTGTCAGTTAACATAGTCTCTGGGGTGCCTCTCGTAATAGCTTTGCCAGTGTCAAATGTCAGGTAAATAGTGCTCTGTTCAGGGAAAATGCCAGAAAACCATCCAACATAAATTATTTACAGGCTGGCGTGATAGCCGATCCCACACACCCTGGGACCCGATAATGCTTAGTCAGGCCAGCGCAAGGACCTTGCGGTTTTTCAGAGATCTTGAAAAACAGACTGCTCTGCCAGTAGGCCTCTTTTTTCTCTTAAAAAAAAAGACAAGCAATGAGTTTCCAGATGGGAAGAGGGGTGGGATTGTTTCTGTGTGCCGATTCCAGGTGAGAGGAGGCAGGCAGGCAAGCAAAAGCCACCACATAGCCTCCTCCAGATGGATTATCCCACCTCAACCTCCATGGGGCTATCTACCATCATTTGCCTCACCCGAAAGAAGAGAGAGGAAGGGAGGGGAAGACTAGGCTGAGGCAGAGCCCAACCCCATCTGATTCAGGGGCCCAACCTAAAGACACCCATCCCAGATTTAGCCCCGAATCAATTTTTCTAGATGATCCTGCAGGGTGCCCAATGCCTCACCCCATAACAGTCCAACCCAGCGCAATTCTGGACCATCTCCACCAGATTTGTTTAGGGATTTGGGCTTTGTCTGAATCCACAGAGCCTACTACAGCTGGACTTCTCACCTCATTGACCTCCTAGGTTTCAAAATGACACTACGGCAGGCATGTCAAACCTGCGGCCCTCCAGATGTTTTGGACTACAATTCCCATCTTCCCCAACCACTGGTCCTGCTAGCTAGGGATCATGGGAGTTGTAGGCCAAAACATCTGGAGGGCCGCAGGTTTGACATGCCTGCACTACGGCTCTTGTCCCCAGTGGCCGCCTGTTTGTGGTGAACTGTTCCCAGGCTCAGTTGATCATTGCTAGGTGCTAGGCTGGCAAGAGTCACAATGGCTGTCAACCTCCCTTACAGGACTGGGTGACAAAGGAGATGTCAGGAAGAGGCAGTGTCAAGTTCTGGCCCATTGCTATAACCCAGGCGGGGCATCTTAAAAGGCTGCAGGACCATGGACAGCTCAAAATGAGCAACTTACTCCATTTAAAGTTTAGAGCAGAGAGGACTTGGGTGCCTCTGTCTCCAACTACCTCCTCCAGTCTCCACCCCCTTGGAGAGAGGAGACTTAAAGGGCCAACCCTCTGGCCTGAAATTGCCCACTCTTCCTAATGCGCTCCCAATGCTGTTGGACTGGTGATGTGCTGTGGGAGGCATCTGGTTCTTCTTGCTCAAGGGAAGGCATCAGCGAGAGTCCAGCCTCTGACCCTGTAGGCCTTGGTGGTCTGGGACATTCCTCTGGGAGTTCCTGTCCACCCACTTCAGGTCATCACCTAATGGCAGCTGCAATGAAGCAGTGGGTTACTATTAAACGGGGAGATGATCCAAATACCTGTGGCACTTGAATGCTCCCACAAATCTTTGCATGGGCACCCCCCTTCATTATGGAAGAGTTATTCTGCCCCATACAGGGATTTATGATTCACAGAAAGGAAACTTTGCTGAATGTTCTATGGAGCTCCATGAACACAAAGGAGCCTGGATACGAATGTGGAATGGAAGCATCAGACCCCCCCCCCAAAAAAAATCACCATTGTGTGTATTACAATCTACAAATGTGCATGATTTTTAATATTTTATACAACGGCAGGAGGGGGTGAATAACAAGACAGTCTATTTTAGAGATAAGTGTGTTTTTCATTAAATTCAACACACTGCGGTTCATTTCCAAGAAATAATAAATTGATGATAGCAATGGAAACTGATTGCATTGTGATGGGCCATGGCAGCAAATCAACACCCTCTCACGCAGCCAAATAGAGGCTCGTAGGCAAAATCACACTTGATTCCCAGAGAGAGTGTTTCAAACAAATTTACAGGCAATGACCCTCAAAATTGCACATACAATAATGCAAATAATTATTCTCAGACATGCAAGCCAGGCTTCAAACACTCGCCAGAATGAGACACTTGTCTTGCTCAGTTGCACAAGCAGCAGGGCACTGGGATTTCCCGTTTGGAAACATTTGTGCTGGATGGTGACCATTAATTCCTTGTTTATTTAGTCTTGCATGGCCCCAGAATGCTTCTCTCATTTTGACCTGCTATTCATTTACACATGTGCACGGCTGACTTTCATGTGCATCCACTGAGAGCTTATGCTAATGAGCTAGTGTGATGTAGTGGTTAGAGCATCGAACTAGAACCTAAGAGACCAGGGTTCAAATCTGCATGCAGCCATGAAGCTGACCTTGGACCAGTCACTTTCTCTCAGCCTAACCTACCTCACAGGGTTGTTGTGGGGTTAAAGGAGGAAGGGGAGAACCATGCACAGTATGCCACATTGAGCTCCTTGGAGAAAAAGGTGGGATATAAATGCAATAAATAAATGAACAAATAATAATAATTCTGTCTCTGTTCTTCAGTTCGCATTTTTCCTTTTTCTCCAAAACTCGGACTGAGCCCTGGTGATGATCTGCCTGGAGGGCATAAGTCTTGAAAGATGGTCGCCGACATTCAAAACCCCTTCCAAACATTCACACACAGGATCCCCTGTTCAGATGTTGTGTCAAATGCATAGGCAGTTGGCATGCTCTGCTTCCCTTCTTTGCATTTTGGTGGACAGATACATTTCAACATACAGAAGCTATAAATGCTGCAAGTTTTAAAAAGCAAAGTGATATGGATCAAGCCAGCCCCTTCAAACAAACTTTCCAAAAGTTGTGTATGTTTGTCAGTTTGACGGGATGTGTAGTCAGTTTCTTTTATCATGGAGCAAGCGCAGGAATGTTTGGCTTTTACAGAACAAGAAAACCCTGCAGGAGATGAGCTGCATGAGGCTATTAGCAGATTTTCAATGTAAAGCTAATTGATAAAATCATCGCAACCCAGTTTATATCTTCCTCCCCAAACAAAAGGGAATACTTCAGTTTGTTTATTCCAAATATACTTGACACATTAATTTAACATGAAACGAAAGGGTTTAATGAAGTCTGAAGAGAATTGCTATCTGCCCTTTGAATGAGTTATCTAAAATGCCACTTTATTATGCAAAGCTATGTAAAATAAATTGCATCCCAGCCCTTGTTCAAAAAGGAGCTTATCACAGGCTGTTTACAGAGAAATATTGGGAAGATCTGGAGACCATTCCTAGACTTTAAAGATATGGGGAATATATATATATTTTTAAAGCACCAACAGTCATGCATTCAGAAGCAGCTAATTTGACATGCAGATAATTATCATCTTGCTTTGAAATGTGATTAAGTGCAATTATATTCAGCTGGAAAAAGATATACTGAACAATGAAAACAAAATATAAGCACTGAGTCATACCATCATAGTAGAAGAAGGAGCCCCAAATAGATCACTTTTTAACCTCCTAACCTAAAGTCCTAATACATCACAAATCAGATGCTCCATATATCATTGTGCACAATTTAGATCAGGGATGGGGAGGCCAGATGTTGCTAGACTACAACTCCCACCATCCCTGATCATTGGCCATGCTGGCCAAAGAGAGTAAGGTCTTCAACAACATCTGGCAAGCCAGAGGTTCCCTATCCCTGATTTAGGCTACAAAATATTATAATGCACTTTCCTTCTTTCTGGGTAGACTTCAGTGCTAGTCCCAATCAGAGTAGACACAGTGGAATTAATGGACATGGCCAACTTAAATTCATTAATTTCAGTGGATTTACTCTGAGTCATGCAATGCTTTGCTGCCAACTTTTCTTCATTTCGTCTGTCCTGAATCTTCCAACATTCATCTTCCTTGGATGTCCATGGACTTCTAGTGTTACAAGAGGAGGAAAACTTTCCTCTGTCCACTTTCCCCATGTCATGCCCAACTTTATAAACGTCAGTCATGTCATTTCTTACTCACATTTTCTCTAAACTAAAAAGTCCTCAAGCTGTGCAACCTTTATTCACAGGGGAATCACTCCATCTCCTTGATAGTTGTGATTGCTCTTCCCTGGAACTTTTCCAACTCAAACAATATTCTTTCTCGAGTGAGGTGACCAGAACTGCACACATGATTCCGACTGCAGTTGCACCACCAATTTGTACAAAAGAGATGATGGGCATGGCTGTCCAATGACATCTAGAGGGCAAAACTCACAGTGTCCATTCTGGCTCTAACCATTGTACCGCACCATCTTTCAACTTTTGGTTGTGCTGGATCATGCAGAATAATTAAGACCTTTTGACCCACCCCTCCCGGTTTTAAAGCCCCTTTGTTTTTGTTTTTTTGTTTTTTTTATCGGATTTCTTTCTTTCTTTTCTAAAAAAGAATAAGAAGAGGAATTTACTGCTTGTTATTCATGTGGCACTCTCATACATAATTTATCATTTGATATTTTCTTCCCCTTTTCCTTTTTGTTGCACAAAATAATGTGGAACATGGCTCCTGGCTCTAACTGGCTGGTGGAAAGTGATTTTTATCATGCAGAGCCAAATAAAGTATAGCGGATAAACAATGTGTATTCATTGTGATAGATGCTTTACTCCAAACAGCCTCCCCAGGCACTGTCAATGACAGAGCACCTCCTGTTCGGCATTCTTCCCTTCCCTTCCTTCTACATGCCGTCTCCTAGGCAAAGGTTCGCTTCTTTCTGATGAACTTAAGAGGGCCTTAAGGAAGGAGGAAGGTGAAAGGAATGGAAAGGGAAAGAAGGTAGTTAGGACAAGGTGGCTTGAGAAGTCAAGGTAAGTAGGGCAGGATCACATAAGGCATCACACTGCAGCAGAGAGGGAACTTCCAGCGTACACAGGGAAGCAGGGGGAGTGGAATTCAGTTCAGTTTGACTGTAGAAATCCTCGGATTCTGAAACAATATGCAAGGTGAATAAACTTCTATAAATCTTGAAATGTGGTTTTCCAGCCAACCAACGCATACAAAACATGCATATTGTTGTTGTTGTTTAGTCGTGTCCGACTCTTCGTGACCCCATAGACCAGAGCACACCAGGCACTCCTGTCTTCCACTGCCTCCCGCAGTTTGGTCAGACTCATGTTGGTGGCTTCGAGAACACGGTCCAACCATCTCGTCCTCTGTCGTCCCCTTCTCCTTGGGCCCTCCATCTTTCCCAACATCAGGGTCTTTTCCGGGGAGTCTTCTCTTCTCATGAGGTGGCCAAAGTACACCAAACAAACATGCATATACTAGGGTAAAATGGGCACATATTAGTGAAAATAACATCAGAAATGCCTTACGACAGGGGAAACTGCTCGGCAATAATGTGCATATTGGCAAAATTTATATCTATATCTATATAAAAATGTAGGCATTGCGCGCACGGAGGTCATAGCCTTTCTCCGTAAGTGGTGAACCGTAATGTAACAAATTTGGCCACAACGTTCCATGCCCATCAGGGAAGGATCTGGCATATTTTTTCCCGGAAAAAACCACACCTTTCACACCTAAAATAATGATTAAACACAAAAAGTGGTGCCCAAATAAGACGTCACCACCAGAAGCTCTGAAGATTCCAGAGGCATCCAATAGAAAGGCAGATCGCACGCTGCCGCCTCCAAAGCTGCGCTGCCAGATGACATCACAAAATTCCACAGCAGCCAACTGAAAACAGTCCTTTTGCAGCAACAAGGCCCAGCTTTTTCAATAGGCCACAGCATTGCCAAGCAGGGAAAAACAAACAGAATAGGGCCTTGGGGGCAGGGATGAGGCACAACAAAGGGAGGAGGGAAACACATAGCCATGCAGGGGGAGGGAGGACCCTGAGTCAGCCAAAGCAGTGGGGGGTGCGTTGGGACAGGGAAAACTGAATAGGCCGCAACATTGCCCAGTAGGCCACAGGCAAAAACAAACAGAATATGGGCCTTTCACTGGGTGGGGGAATCACAGGGATGAGGCACAACAACAGGGGAGGGGGCTCACAGGGATGAGGCACAACAAAGGGAGGGGTGAACACATAGCCATTGAGGGGAGGTATGACCCTGAATTAGCCAAAGCAGTGGGGGGTGGGGACATTTTGAGGAACTGGCGTGGGTGGGGGGAGTCTTATTTTTGAAACTTACTGTAGGGGAGTCAGGGTTGGGACAGGGCAGGTGAGGGGACTCTAAAGGGAGACTCTGAAGGTCCATTTAACAGAAAAAGGTCCATTTAACACAAAAACCCACAGCAACGCGTGGCTGGACCAGCTAGTGTGTGTGTGTGTGTGTGTGTGTGTGTGTGTGTGTGTGTGTGTGTGTGAGAGAGAGAGAGAGAGAGAGAGAGAGAGAGAGAGAGAGAGAGAGAGAGAGAGTATATTGGGAGGAATTGGCACTAAAACGCTGGTATAAATTTTCCAAACCGATGTGGAAATGGGGAGAACTGAAGCTTGGAAAAATGAGCAATACTTCAAGGACCACCTCTCTCTATATGAACCGAGCCGGACCCTGCGATCATCATCTGAAGCCCTCCTTCACATGCCTCCTCTGCAAGAGGTCCAAAGGGCAGCAACACAAGAACGGGCCTTTTCTGTGGTGGCTCCCTGCTGGTGGAATGCTCTCCCCAAGAGTCATCTAGTCCAGCCCCTTGCAATGCAGGAATCCTGCTCACAGCTGTCCCTGGGTGTGCTCGAACCACAAACCTTCTGGTTAACAGCCAGACACACTGAGCCATTGTGCCACATGATTGTTTTTGGAAATTTTGTATTTTACTTATTCTAAAGGCCTTTGCTTGTGTACGATAAAGTTGGCTGGATAGTGATGGGGAGCAAGTGGCAGAAGAACGTACCCCCAGGTAACTTGGGAGTTTGCAATGGATCCCAGCTTTTTCATCTGCCCAAATGGCAGGAAGTCACTGAGTAAGGGCGAATGTTCCCGAGCATTACTCTAGAAGCAGCCTCGTCTTGCACCCAGAGAGAGAGCAGCAGTCCCTCTGGCTCAGGCAAACAGCAGGATCAGAGAGGTCAGGCAGGAAGGTCAAGAGGGAAGCAGGGCAAAGTGGGGAGGAGAGCTCCCCCTCTCCCTCTCAAGTTTATTCCCCACAGACAAGTGCATAAATACTTCTATCTTAGCCAGCCTCTATGGATAAGGAATGTCTCCATGCATTGAATTAAACATCAGGGCAGATAGGGAGCTCATGAGCAATGCAACTTTCTGTAATTATTCTGAAATTTGCATATGGCCATTGCTTTTGGTTAAAAGTGGGGATTTGTAGATTCTGAATTATTAACTTCTTGTAGTAGTACCAACAAAAAGCATAATACTTGTTAAACATATTTCCTTTTTTAAAAGAGAGAGAGAGAGAGAGAGGAGTAGATCTGTAACGCACAAACACTGTTCAACATGAACTTTTGATAGCCCTGTTCATGCATCATATAAGAACATAAAAGGAGCCTTCTGGATCAGGCTAATGGCCCATATACTCCAGTATCTTGTATTCGTAGTAATACAACTCCCATAATTGCTGACCATTGGTCATGCTTGCTAGCAGGTCTATTGGGAGCTGCGGCCCAAAATAACTGGTTGGGGAAGGCGGCCCTAGATCAAAGGTTTGTTGGTGGTAGAAAGTCTGGAAAACACTGTGGCAGATTATTTAATTCTAGCTTTAATTGTTAACAGCATTAACCGTGATGCATGCTTTTGATATGAAAGTCATTGGGTTGTCTATTAGCTTTTATGAGGAATTATGTGTTGTGGTGGATCATCAATCGATCATTAGTTTCATTTGTCAGAAACCACATGATTAAAATGTACAGCAATTGGATTTTATTAAAAGTACTCTAATGGGCCAGCCTTTAAAGAAAATCAAAGATTAGAGGTCATTTTAAACTAGGGTGTGGTTTTGTTTTCTCCCATCCCCTGAAGCAGGGCACAACTCTTCATAGCTAATTATTTTCTGTAATTTGAATTTTGGTTAATACAATATTTACAGGAGCTTAAATAGCGGCATTGTTTTCTTAATTGCTTCAGAAACCATTAGTAGATTTGCAGGATTGAAATAAACCGATAATTACTCTAAAAAGTAGGCCACCTTGCTTGGTGAGTCATGGTGGGGAGGGTAATAGGCAGAATCCACCTGTTGTCAGGACAAGATTATATTATAATTAGAATCATAGAATTGTAGAGTTGGAAGATACCCAAAGGGGTATCTAATCCAAGCTCCTGCAATGAAGAAAGCACACCTATAGAATCCCTATAAAATCACAAAATTCTTGAGTTGGTTGCACATCTGGGTCTTGGTTTATTAATTATTAATGCTTCCCGCGTGCCAACCTCACCAGTGCCTAGCCTCTTTTGATGCTCCAAGTTCTTTTCTTCTCCTGAGCAAGAGTTCATCTTCTTGAGTCCATACAGGTGAGCATTTTAGCATTCATTGTATCATCCATCCACAAATGATATCTGGTCACTCTTCCTTACCAGGAGCTGGGATGAAAAAGATCTAGACTAGACAGAATGCTTGTGCTGGAGTAGTTTGGTCATTTGATCTTTAGGAGAGAGAATTTTATTAGTGTTGTATGCTCTCAAGTTATGGTCTTTAACATCGTGGCGCCTGTAGTTTGGAATGCACTTCCAATTAACACCAGGCAAGCACCTAGGGTATTGTTAGAGGGAACCAGGCAGAGGACCTTCTCGGCGGTGGTGCCTACCCTGTGGAATGTCCTCCCATCAGATGTCAAGGAGATAAATAACTATACAACTTTTAGAAGGCATCTGAAGGCAACCTTGCATAGGGAAGTTTTGGATGTTTGGTGCTTTATTATGCTTTTTATATTTGTTGGAAGCCAACCAACCAATTATTATTATAAACCAGAGTAGCTGGGGCAACCTAGTCAGATGGGTAAAGGTAAAGGACCCCTGACAGTTAAGTCCACTCGCAGACGACTTTGGGGTTGTGGTGCTCATCTCGCTTTACAGGCCGAGGGAGCTGGCATTTGTCCGCAGGCAGTTTTTCCAGGTCATGCGGCCAGCATGACTAAGCCACTTCTGGCACAGTGGAACACCGAAACCAGAGCAGCGCACGGAAACACCGTTTACCTTCCCGCCGGAGCGGTACCTATTTATCTACTTGCACTTTTGGGCGTGCTTTCGAACTGCTAGGTTGGCAGGAGCTGGGGCCGAGGAAAGGGAGCTCACCCCGTTGCGGGGATTTGAACCGCCGACCTTCTGATCAGCAAGCCCGAGAGGCTCAGTGGTTTAGACCACAGCGCCACCCACGTCCTTAGTCAGGTGGGTAGGGTACCATTATTAGCTTTAGCATGAGCATTAGCATTTAGGCACCAGCTTAAAATTCACCTTTTCAGCTGTTATCACCCTTAATGAGTGGTCCAGCTATGGTGATGCCTTCATTTGATCTACTGATTTGTGGCATGTTTTGTATTTGTTTGATGGGTGCAATTTGATTGTCAATGTAGTACTGTTCACTGCCATGGTATTTTTCCTTAAGGTTGGCGATACTGAAATATTTGCAAATAAATAAATAAGCATGGGCTCGATGTGTTTTGACAGTTCAGTGAAGAGAAACACGTTGGTTAGAGTTACTATTCACAGCAGCCTTGAAATTGTGAGGGTATGGGACTGCTTTTAAATGTGTCTAGATGTTCTTCATTATTTCAGTTATGTTGAATATGCCATGTTTTGCTTTGTTGTTGTTGTTTAGTCGTTTAGTCGTGTCCGACTCTTCGTGACCCCATGGACCATAGCACGCCAGGCACTCCTGTCTTCCACTGCCTACTGCATGGTTTTACTACCTTGCTGTTGCAGAGGCCACCCTGCAGTGGAGGCCAGCCCATTAGGGTGAATGGGGCACCGGCCAATGAACCTCAGCCGACCCTCAGCCAGTCCCTCATCTGCCTGCCTTCTTACTTAACAACCAGTCCAGAGGCTGTCTGTTCCCACCACCTTAGTTTCAGTATTGACCTTGCAGAACTCAGCAGGAAGGAGGATGGGGACAATTTATTGACTATGGCTGTGGTTGCACCTGCCATTGGCTCTGGCTCCACCTACTGTTGGTCTCCTGTCTTACACCCTACCAATCTCAATGGACACAAGCTGCCATTTTTTCCCTAGAATTCTTTTGGAGGAAGGGCAGGATAGAAATTTAATAAATGAATGCATTAAATAAATGAAATAGAAGGGAAAGTTTGAAAATGGAAAGATAAGCCCAAATATCAGCTATTCCAGGATCTCCTTCTAGTTCCAAAGCTGGATGGGGTCATTCAAAAAACGTGTCCTCTTCAAAGCAAACTCCCTGGTTTTCGGTGCTTTGTTGGATTTAAAACTTGTAAAACCAAATCCCTCAAGCAAACTCCATCACATCAGGCTTGGGGCTCAGGATGGTGTAGAAAGGGGTGATACAACAATGTAGCATAAGGCACTAGTCCATCCTAAACCACACCATCAGCCTTTGGCCCTTTCATAGAATCATAGAATCATAGAGTTGGAAGAGACCACAAGGGCCATCCAGTCCAAACCCCTGCAGGAAACACCATCAAAGCATTCTTGACATATGCCTGTCATGCTTCTGCTTAAAGACCTCCAAAGAAGGAGACTCCACCACACTCCTTGGTAGCAAATTCCACTGCCGAACAGCTCTTACTGTCAGGAAGTTCTTCCTAATGTTTAGGTGGAATCTTCTTTCTTGTAGTTTGAATCCATTGCTCCGTGTCCGCTTCTCTGGAGCAGCAGTAAACAACCTTTCTCCCTCCTCTATATGACATCCTTTTATATATTTGAACATGGCTATCATATCACCCCTTAACTTTCTCTTCTCCAGGCTAAACATACCCAGTTCCCTAAGCCGTTCCTCATAAGGCATCGTTTCCAGGCCTTTGACCATTTTCGTTGCCCTCTTCTGGACACGTTCCAGCTTGTCAGTATCCTTCTTGAACTGGACACAGTAGTACTCCAGGTGAGGTCTGACCAGAGCAGAATACAGTGGTACTATTACTTCCCTTGATCTAGATGCTATACTCCTATTGATGCAGCCCAGAATTGCATTGGCTTTTTTAGCTGCTGCATCACACTGATGACTAATGTCAAGTTTGTGGTCTACCAAGACTCCTAGATCCTTTTCACATGTACTGCTCTCAAGCCAGGTGTCTCCCATCCTGTATTTGTGCCTTTCATTTTTTTTGCCCAATGTAGTACTTTACATTTCTCCTTGTTAAAATTCATCTTGTTTGCTTTGGCCCAGTTGTCTAATCTGTTAAAGTCATTTGGAGTACTCTGTGCGATCTAGAATTTAATCACTGGTCCATCTTCAACCACAATAGCTGCATCCTGCCCTCTGATCTTCCTGTGCTAGACTAGAATCCTAGTTTTAGCTCATCTCCAAACTTGGTCAAGTTCTAACACCATATGACATAATTTAGGAGAAGGCTTAGCCCAAGGTAAGCCTTGCAGATGAATGGGGATTTAAATCCAAACTTGCCTGGTCAAGCTTCAACCCTCCATTCCAGCCTTCACCAACCTGGTGCCTTCCAGACATTGCTGGACTACAACTCCCCTCACCTCTGACCATTGGCCATGATGGCTTGGACTGATAGGAGCTGGAGTCCAACAACATCCAGAGGATACCAGGCTGTGGGGAACTGATCTACTCACTACACCGCAGTGTTTCCAATGATTCATCTCCTATGGATGGATTTTGCCCATTACATTCAAGATTTAAGTTGTGGAGGGGACATTATTAAGAAATATGGCTCCTCAAGCTTCATTTCAGCTCTAAATAAAATCACTAATTTATTTTTCCTGGAAGGCTACCACAGGCTACAAAAATATGCTGAAGCATATTTAATGGAAGCAGAGGAGAAAATGGCAGTGATGGAAAATGTGTTGTGAAATAGACCTATACGTCTGGAAGCAAGCATCTATGATTATTGTCCAGCAGAAAAGTTTTCCTAGAACTGTAGGGGTTGCTGTAGTTACACAGAAATACATCTCCAGGACAGCATTGACTTAAGACAAGTGAGTGACAAGCTAATCTTTCCCTAAATAAAACATGAATTGAGAATAATGAAGATCGCTCTAACTTATGTCCTCCAAAAAGGAAATGGAAAGTGAGCAGATGGGAAGGAGCAGAAAGCTAAAGGCAGCAGCGGGGGGGGGGGGGGGGTCAGATCAAAAACTGCAATCAGTTGTCAAAGCCATTCTTATTGCTGCAACTTTTTTGTTTAGCTCAAAAGACTTCAAAGTGAGCACCCTCTGAGAATTTGCCCAACAGTTCAAAAGGCCAGAGAGTTGAAGCAAGTCGATCATCTCAAGATCTTACGGCATTTCTCTAAAGTGCTGGCTATCAAAAGCTGTGCTCCAGGGAAACCCTCCAGTTCCTTAGAAGCTTAACAGGAGTTTTTAAATGAGCACATCAACAACAGCAGACAAGTGTCCCTGAAAGTGAGCTGGCTCCTAGCCACTGATCTTTCCCCTTGGGTTCCATTTAGATGGTCCTTACATTTTTTGCAGAGTGACAATGAGTCGTAACTGGCCTGGCCAGCATCCTCCTGCGTCACATGTGACAGAATTCAATGTGCACAATGTGCACAGCAAAACATAAGAACACAGAGAGCCGGTGTGATGTAGTAGTTCTAATGCTGGACTAGTTCTAATGCTGGACTAGGTTCAAATCCCCATCAGTCACTATCTCTTGGCCTAACCCACCATGAGGATAAAATGGAGGGGGCGGGAGTCATAAGAACATAAGAAAACCAATGGCCCATCCAGACCAGCATGCTGTTCCCACAGAGTGCCCATGGGACACTCGCAAGCAGGACTCAAGCACAAGAGAACTCTCTGCTTCTGAAGCCTCCAGCAACTGGTATTCAGAAGCATTGCAACCTCTGGCAATGGATGCAGAGTATAGCCTACAACATCATGGCTGGGAGCTACTGGCAGCATTATCCCCCTGAGTTTATCTAATCTTCGTTTAAAGCCATCCAAGCTAATGCCCATCATTGCCTCCTGTGGGAGCAAGTTCCATAACTAACTATTCTGCTCTTCCATCTATTATTTTACCTTGTCCAGCATCCTCCTAACTTGTGGAACATCTCACCTGAGTTGTTAGAGGACTCCTATTTCCCCCTCAGAGAACTAGGATTCCCAGAGGCACAGCAGGGAAGGCTGGGGAAATGGAGAAAGGGGTAAAGAGAGAAATGATGTGCATTTATTTCAGTTGTACTTTTTTTTTAAGTTTGGGTTCATGGGATCTTGGGGGGGGGGGTGGACTTGTGCCAAAAGCTTTATGGGAAAGATAGTTTTGAGGAGGTTTTGTCCCTTTGCTGAACTTTGCTTGAGATTGACAACCATAGCTGCCAAGTTTTCCCTTTTCTCGCGAGGAAGCCTGTTCAGCATAAGGGAAAATCCCTTTTAAAAAGGGATAACTTGGCAGCTATGTTGACAACTTTCTCCCAGTTTGCGTTTTGAATTGGGATGTGGAATGAGGCGGAGGTGAAGGGGCCCAAGGCTTAAGAAATGCCCTCACGGCTCAGAACCTCACGAGGTGCCACTCATGTCAATGACAAAAGTTAATGAAATGGGTCTCTATCACTGAGTGGATGACCTATTGAAATAATTGAAAGTCTATTTGCCTGGGAAATAAAGCAGATTAGGGTGGTTGCGAGGGAAAATCACATCGGAAGATAAATGGCACCTGAAGCTCCGACCTTTAATGACCTCAGACGAACAATCTGGAAATGACATGAAATTCAGACTTCTTCTTCGTCTTCTTTTTTAAAAGGAGGATAATTTATAAAGCATATGCCAGAATGAACAATGGCTATGGACAGGACTCGTAAGCAAGTGGAGGTAACACGTCAAAAACAAAATATTGCTGGGAATACCAAATGGGTTTGAAGCATGATCTGATTCAGGACAAGTTTGTAAGAACATAGAAAGACCACAGGCCCAGCAGCCAGATGTGGCCCTCATGCCTCTCAATGTGGCCCTCACTCTCCCTAGGCTGTGCACCTCACTGGTCCTGCTCCACATCTTCCTGCATGGAATGCATCACTGAACTGTGACTATGGTCACATTGAAACTGTAACATTTAAGGTCTTAGGATACCACTTTAAATAGTCAGGGCTTCCCACCCACCTCCAAGACCCTAGAGAACTGTAGTTTGTTAAGAGTGCTGAGAGTTGTTAAGAGACCCCTATTTCCCTCCACAGAACTACAATTCCCAGAGTTCCCTGTGAAGGACAGTTGATGGTAAGTGTGGTGTATATAACCTACCGTACAAAGATCCATACATCCATTTTTTTCCACCCAGTTTCCACTCTGACCTGTCACCAGCACACACACCCTAGATGTTTCCTCAGAAGGGAATGTTTTCCACCCCTAGAATACTGCCTAAATTGATAAATCATTTGTCAGTGTAGCCCAGTAGGGTCTACTCTGGCTGGCAGCAGCTCTTCAATGTCTCAGGTAGGGATCTCTCTCTCTCTCTCTCTCCACCCAGTATCTGACCCTTCTTGAAGGAGAGGCTGGGGACTGAATTTAGGGTGTTCTGCATACAAAACATGTGTTCTATCACTGGGCTATGGCTCCTCCCCTGTGGGGCTCACTCTAGAGTGGCAGCTTTAGCACTCAAGCACATAGAGTCATAGAATTGTAGAGTTGGAATGGACCCAAAGTGTCAGCTCACAAAAGATCACCCTGTCAGATTTTATTAATGTTCACGCATACGTGAATTTAATAACAATACAGTAAAAGAAATGCAATGTGATAAATCAGTCTTTGTGCCTGAAGACTGGAAAGTGAATGATGAAAGTTCAATTTTTAAACAGAAACCCATATAGGGGGTGGGATCCAGGAAATTACAGGCACATTAGTTTAGTGTCTGTTCCAGGAAAACAGCTGGAAAGCATTACTAAAGATAGAATCAACAAGTGTATAGAAGAACAAGCCTTGCTAAAGAAGGAGGACCAGTATGGTTTTTACAAGGAAAGCTCACTAACCTTGACAAAGACCCTCACTTAAAGTGTAGCAGCCATGGGATAAGAGAAGGAATAAATGGACCATTCTCACAATGTAGGGAGTCTTTAGCTTGAATGAACTAACCACTAAACTGCCAGGTCTTCCCTACAGGTTTGAATCAAGGGAAACGTGAGTTTTGAGGAGGGATTTGGACAAAGGAGGAAAGGTGGCCTTACAGAGACATTATGGAGGCAGTCTCAGACATAAGGGGAAGTAAGGGAGAAATAGGAGTGATGGAGCAGCAGACTTTTATGTGAACAAAAGTGATGGATTGTTGGGATTAGGGTTGCCAGACCTTCAGGTGTGACCTAGTTTCTCCAGGTTTGCCTGGTCCCTTCTAGATGAAAGTGGGATCTCCAGGTGCGTGAGAGCACCTTTAATAATGACGCTGATGCTGATTCTGATTAGTGTGCATACAACTTGCAAGTTTCAGTAGGTGGCTGCAAATTGTAGCATAGACACTCTGGGCATGGGGTCTGCCCATCTCCCCTACACTTCCATGTCCAGGGCTGCCCCCATAACATCACCAGGTAGCAGCCCTAGGTCTCAGGTTTGGGCCCTGAAATCTCAGGGACTGGGATGCTCCTCTCCTGGCAAACGTAGTTGGGATGCAGAGAGATAAGCAGGGAGCAAGGCTATAGAGAGGTTTGAAGGTAAGGACAAAAAGCGAGCAAGCCAAGATAGGGACTGAGGGTGGGGTGGGCACTGCAAAGCTAGAAATATGAGAGGGATTCATAACTGTGTCAGCAGAGTACTAGGCAGGGCTGAGGGGACCCAGATGGACTACAGAGGAGGAGATTGCGGCAGTCAAGACAAGGAATGACATGGCTGTAAACCAGAGGTGAAAATTATTTTGTGAAAATAAGAGGCTGTCCTATACCAAGTCAGATCATTAGTCTAGCTCAGGCATCCCCAAACTTCAGCCCTCCAGATGTTTTGGACTACAATTCCCATCTTCCCCGACCACTGGTCCTGTTAGCTAGGGATCATGGGAGTTATAGCCAAAACATCTGGAGGGCCGCGGTTTGGGGATGCCTGGTCTAGCTAGCTTAGTAGGGTCTGCACAGGCTAGGAACAGCTACCCAGAGTTTTACACAGGTCCTTCCAGCTCTGACCAGGAGATGTAAGCATTTGTGCCTAGGACCTTCTGCATGCAAAGCAGATGTTCTGCCGCCGAGCTAAGGATAGTCAGCTTGTAATTCTGTTTTTATTTTTTTGCTTGAATGGCAACCTCCCTATCTCTCTTGTAAATAAAATAAAATAAACCGCTGAAAGAATTGCAAATGTGTTTAAAGGAACCTGACCACCCCACGTGCCACTCTGAAATGTGCCAGCAACAGCAATTTCACTTACAGCGTGAATAAGCCAAATATAATTTAAAGTCACCAGTCCTTCCTGGGCTTGATAAGGATTTAAAAAGCTGCTGTTTACAGATCTGCCAACCCGCCTGTCCCCCCACAAAGAAACCCAGAGCGTTCCCAGAAGAACACCCCTAAGTTCTATTATGTACATTACACAGCAGGACTCAGCCTGCTCTCTCATCAGTTTAAAGCTGTTACATAGCAGATTATGGGCTAAATGTCAACATTTGGGCGATCACGCTGATTAACTGTGCATGAAAGATGCCTCCAGTACAAGCTTATTATGAGGCCAGAAGCAGAATCAAAGATTTTTGAACTACCATTTATATATTTAGTCCTCTTATCCCTGCCGTTAGGTCCTGCTGTGCAGATTTTCTTTCATGGGGAGAAGGAGGAGAGAAAAATTATTTCTAGGGCCTTCATTAGCGCTCTATTACTACCAAGTGGTTGCATTTTATATGTGCAATGTCGACCAATAGATTGAGCCGATTTCCAAATCATACTCTTTCCTATAGCTACACACAACCTTTTCCTCCTCCCCTCTCCCTCCTTCTTCCTATTCTCAATTGTCCTCATCATCACTGCTTTTTTTCTAGGGATGCTCATGGGTACGCCATATTGGCACCTTTTCTTCTAGAAGAAAAGCACAGGTTAAAAGTGTGGCACATACTGTTACAACTTCGTGGTGAGTACTGGCACCATTTTTTCTAGAAGGAAAGCACAGGTGATAATGATACATTTCTTACCTGCCCTTCACCAGGAGGTCCCAGTGTATTTAAAATTCAGAATTAAAAACAGCGAAAACAAAATATAGTTGCAGGAATGGGGTGGTACCGAAATTTCAGGTGCCAACTATGGGAATGTTAGGGATGTGGATTAGGATATATTATTAGATAGATCCTATCCAAGCTTGTGTTAGCAAGCTTCCAATATCAGCAGAGTGACATTCCCCTTTTGTGCGCAGCAAAGCATGTGCGTTAGATTCGCTAGAATCTCTATAACAATATTACACTTTATAGTTCAATATTACACTTCCTGGCAAACGTCCCCTTTGTCCCTCTTAAAAGAAATACACAACACAGTGTTTATAAAATAAGATAGAGTTTACTTACAGTTTCATCCTGAGTTACAGCATAATCTCAGAAAGGCAGGCTTGCTTAGAAAAGTTACAAGTATGTATACATCTAGAGACTACTTAGTAAAGTAAGACTCCATTTGGTCTCACTCTTGGCTGCAGGCCTAGAGTGAGAACCATGCTAACTAGAGATTCTCTGGAGATGTGTCCTCATCGAGGGAGGAAGTAGCTAAGAGAGAGAGTGATTGCAGGCTAGGGCTTTTGTCTAATCCAACTCATTTGCATGTCTGAGGGAACAGGAACTGACCTGTAGTCAGGTGTCCCTCCAGGTGAGTTCCTGTTAGTGGACACTCTAGGAACTGTTGTGACTTGTCTGCCCCAGTGTTCCATCCCACAAACCCCTTCTCAGGCAATTCACAACATTCATTACATACAAAACAAAACATAAGCAACTTTATTCAACCACCCAAGAGTCCCAGCTTGACACGCAGGTTCTGGAAACTCTGTCTTGGCAGGGGTTTCGTCAGGATGTCTGCTGTCATCTCCGATGTGCAGCAGTACGACAGTTCGACAAGTCCATCTTGTATCATCTGGCGAACGTAGTGGTACCTGACCCCAATGTGTTTTGAGCGTGCTAGGAACTTCTCATTCTGCGCCAGCTTTAGACAGCTTTGGTTGTCCTCCAGCAGGCTTATAGGTTCCTTTCTCTCCACGCCAAAGTCTGTTAGGAGTTGGTCCAGCCAGGAAATCTCTCTGCACGCTTCTGTAGCCGCAACATATTCCGATTCTGTAGACGATAAAGCTATACATTTCTGTTTATAACTGCCCCATGTGATAGCTCTGCCCCCATACATAAAGACATGCCCGCTTGTGGATTTATAATCAGAATTATCACCCGCCCAGTCAGCATCAGTGTACCCAATGAGCTTAGGGTCACTGACAGCTGGTAACTTTAATTTACAATCCATTGTACCCTTAAGATATCGAACCACCCTCTTCACACCAACCCAATCATGCTCAGTGGGACTACTCACTTTCCTGCTGAGAATCCCTACTGCATTGGCTAAATCAGGTCTGCACGTGGTAACTAAATACAAAAGTTTACCAATTGCTGAACGATACTCTGTGTTGTTTGGCAGCAGCTTCGAATCCTCTTGGTTCTTTAAGAAGTCTGTAGCCATCGGGGTGTCGACGGGTTTTGCATCCTGCAATTGCATACTCTCAAACAGTTCAATTATCTTTTGCTTCTGATTAAGTAGAAATGAACCATCCTGTTCTCTTTCCACTTGAATCCCGAGGTAGTACTCAACTGGTCCTAATTCCTTCACTTGCACTTCCTTGTTGAGGTGCTGGACTACATTTTTATAATCCCTGTCATTTGACGTTGCGATTAAAAGGTCGTCAACGAAGGCAAGAATATAAGAAAATTGTCCATTACTCTGCTTAGTGTACAAACACTTGTCAGCTTCACCTTGCTTGTACCCAAGTTTCACCAGCATTCCATGCAATTTCAAGTTCCAGGCTCTGGCTGCTTGTTTTAAACCATACAGTCCCTTTTGAAGCTTGCAAACCAAATGTGCCTCATTTGGCTTTATAAAACCTTTAGGCTGCTTCATGTAAATTTCTTCAGAAATTTCCCCATGCAAAAACGCAGTAGCTATATCGATGTGTTTCACCTCCATCCCTTTAGATGCTGCGATGCTTAAAAGTAATCTTACGCTACTGTATCTTACTGTCGGAGCAAAGACTTGGTCATAGTCGTGGCCATATTGCTGTGAAAAACCTTGTGCCACTAGTCTTGCTTTGTAACGTTGCACCTCCCCTTCTGAACCCCTTTTAACCTTGAACACCCATTTGCTCCCAATTGCTTTCTTACCAGCAGGTAATTTTGTGAGTGTCCAGGTCTTGTTCTTGTGCAGTGCGTCAATCTCCTCCTGCGCGGCTTTCCTCCAGAGACTGGCTTCGGTGGCTGGCATCTGCTCTACCTCTTCCCAAGTGGAAGGTTCTGGTGGAGACGCCGACCCTGCAAAGTAGGACAGTCGTAGTGGCGGAACGCCCTTGTTGGTTCTGGATGAGCATCTGACCTCTGGTTGTGCAACCGCATCAGCATCCTCATCCTCCTCCAATGCTGGCATGTCCACGTACAGCTCCTCCTCTTCGTCTCTGGTGCCGCCAGGGGTCTGGACCTCTGCGTCTTCTGGGGTGTCGCCTGTAGGGGGTGTTGTGACACTAGAAGGTATATTAGTTCCTTGTGTTAAAGGAAAACTTATAAACTCTTCATCTGGTGACTCTCTAGAACAGTCAATAACTGTGTTCTTTGTATCAAACTTTCCCTGTTCATCAAAATGAACCACATGGTATGGGTCTACTCTGCCACTCTTTGGATCTAGAACTCTATATCCCTTTCCTCCAGGAGCATATCCAACCAGGATACCTGCTTTTGCTCTGGAGTCAAGCTTGTGTCTGCGCTCTTTGGGCACGTGGTAATAACAGACACTTCCAAACACACGTATGTGCTGCAGACTTGGGACTCTCCCGTGCCAAAGTTCAAATGGTGTGCGTTCTGCACCCTTTGTAGGCAATCTGTTTTGTAAATAAATCGCCGTATTCGCCGCTTCACCCCATAGCTTCTGTGACAAGTTGGCCTCTTTTAACATGCACCTTGTCATCTCCATAATAGACCTAAACTTTCTCTCAGCAATGGAGTTCTGTTGAGGCGTGTAAGCAACTGTAGTTACATGTGCTATGCCTTCTTGTGCCATGATGGCCTTCATCTGCCGTGAGCAAAACTCTCCACCATTATCCGAAATTAAGGTGGAAGGAGCTCTCTGGAATTTGTTCTTCACCATGTTTAAGTACAGTTTGAACAATTCCGGTGTCTGACTCTTTTCTTCTAGAAAATATCCAACACAATATCTTGAGAAGTCATCTATAAATATCAGAATGTACTTATTGTTTCCTAGGGAAGGTACATTCAGCGGACCACATAGGTCAGTATGAACAGTGTCCATGACTTTTGTGCTTCTCTTCTCTGTACAACGTGGGAAGGAAGGCTTGACTGCCTTTTCAGTTATGCAAGTTGTACAGTTTGGCATTGGTGTACTGCAATTCTTTACCTGTAGACCTTTTACCAGATTTTCCTTCTGCATTTTCAGGATAAGGTTGGTATCCCTGTGTCCAAGCCTTTTGTGCCAGAGTTCCAGATCTGGTTGATCCTTTCTGCTGGGTTGTGCAACCCTTGCAGACTCATTCTCTGAAATATCAATCTCATACACATCATTGATTAGTTTGGCTTGAATAAACACTTCACCATCTTTTATCACATTGCATTGTCCATTTTTAAATATAATTTCAAAACCTTTCTTGTCCAAGCTAGACACACTTATTAGATTACAGTTCAGCTTTGGTGCATACTTAACATTACTCACTGTAGTATCAAAAGACTCATTGTTCACTTTGAAATTCAAGTTCAAAGATCCTGCACCTATTGACTTTATAACATTTCCATCAGCAATTTCAATCTCAGACTGTTTATTATTGTCTATTTCATTGAAATATTCCCTTTTATAACAGAAATGGCTGCTTGCTGCACTGTCCAGAAGCCACTTATTGCGCTTTCCTTCACAGCTCTGGAAAGCTACATTTCTTTCTTGCAATATCATTGCACGCCCATGACCCCCCTTCTTTTCGCCTTTTGGTGGAAAGGGGCGGGATTTATTCCTAGGTGCCCGGCATTCCTTCGCCATGTGCCCTTTTAAATTGCAGTTAAAGCAAATTATTTCCTTTGGCGTTTGTCTGGACCTTTGGAAATGCTTGGAAGCATAATTAGTGTCCTTTCTCCCTGTATTCCTTTCTGAAGAATCAAGGTAATCTCTGCATTCCTCTCTCAAATGATCAATCAGTTCTTCAAAAGTCAGGTCCTTTTTGTGATCCATGCAACTCTTGAATGAACTGAAGCTTGGTCCTAGAGATGCTATCAAAAATGAAACCTTTGTTTCTTCATCAAGGGCTTTAGGAGTAAGATCAATCCTCTGAACAATTTCACTAAATTTGCTGATATGGTCAGTGAATTCTTCTCTTGAATTCATCCTCAGCGCAGTTAATTTGCTCATCAAATTCCTGTAGGAGTTCTTAGTAGATGCTCCATACCTGCGCTCAATATCTTTTAAGATTTTAGCTGCATCATCTTTGCTATTAACTGATGTTAGATGCCTGTTGCGAAGTCCACTCAAAATTATGTATCTGGCCTCGCTGTTCATGCGTTTCCAATTTGCTATCTTGGCTAAATCCTCTGCTGTTGTGCCAGTAGGCATAGGTTTTTCAATGGCATCCAAAACATTCCTTGCATCTAAAAATGCTATCAGGCGTTGTTTCCAAAATACATAATTGTCATCATCTAGAGCCATGAATCCTGGCTTAACTCCACTATCAAAATCTGCAAAAGCCATCTTGGAATCTCAAAATTCTAAAAAATTTCTCAAAATTCAAAAATTTGCCAAAAATTCCAAAATCAAAATCTCTAAAAATATCTCAAAATGCAAAATAATCTTCACTGCCTCTGAGTTCTCAGTGCTGTAAACTCTGAGGGAGGGGAGGGGTAGCTAATCCCCTAGGCACACTGGAGAACAATAGACCATGTGCTCACCAGGAAGTTCTAACTGAAAAAATCCTACTCAGTTCAAAATCACAATCCAAAGCAATCCTTCAAAAATACACAAAAATACGCAGTCCTGGGCCGTAATAACCCTTTATGGGAATGTTAGGGATGTGGATTAGGATATATTATTAGATAGATCCTATCCAAGCTTGTGTTAGCAAGCTTCCAATATCAGCAGAGTGACATTCCCCTTTTGTGCGCAGCAAAGCATGTGCGTTAGATTCGCTAGAATCTCTATAACAATATTACACTTTATAGTTCAATATTACACTTCCTGGCAAAGGTCCCCTTTGTCCCTCTTAAAAGAAATACACAACACAGTGTTTATAAAATAAGATAGAGTTTACTTACAGTTTCATCCTGAGTTACAGCATAATCTCAGAAAGGCAGGCTTGCTTAGAAAAGTTACAAGTATGTATACATCTAGAGACTACTTAGTAAAGTAAGACTCCATTTGGTCTCACTCTTGGCTGCAGGCCTAGAGTGAGAACCATGCTAACTAGAGATTCTCTGGAGATGTGTCCTCATCGAGGGAGGAAGTAGCTAAGAGAGAGAGTGATTGCAGGCTAGGGCTTTTGTCTAATCCAACTCATTTGCATGTCTGAGGGAACAGGAACTGACCTGTAGTCAGGTGTCCCTCCAGGTGAGTTCCTGTTAGTGGACACTCTAGGAACTGTTGTGACTTGTCTGCCCCAGTGTTCCATCCCACACCAACGACCAGGGTAAAAAGGTGTATCTTCAACATTCACTGGAAGCTGTATAGTGAAGAAGTCAGATGCACCTCTGTGGGGAGGGGATTCCACAACTTAGGGGCTCCCAGAGAGAAGGCCCTTTCCTGGGCCACTATCAACCCACAAAGTTCTGAGGGCAGTGGAACTACCAAGAGGGTCCCCTTCGCCGATCCTAGCACCTGAGAAGGTCTGTGGGGAAGGAGTTGGGTCTCTCAGACATTTGGGGCCTGAGTCATTAAAGGCTTTAAACACTAACACAATCACCTTGAGTTGGGCATGGAAATGAACTGACAGCAGTTTTAGAACAGGGGTTATATAAGTTCTAAAGACAGCCCCAGCCTTTAATTTGGCCAGTGCAGAATAGCTCACACAGCAGGGAAAGCACAAAGTTCTAGGGCAGGCATTCCCAAACTGTGGCCCTCCAGATGTTTTGGCCTACAACTCCCATGATCCCTAGCCAACAGGACCAGTGGTTGGGGAAGATGGGAATTGTAGTCCAAAACATCTGGAGGGCCGAAGTTTGCGGATGCCTGTTCTAGGGAGATCCCTTCTAGGAGGATGGGGAACCGTGGTGGCTGGCACCAATTGGGATTGGTAGGACGGAAGGCAGGGAGGCCAACAGTAGGTGGCGCCACAGCCAATGACTGGCAGAGACAGGAAGTTTTAGCTTTTCCACACATACCCCTCCCGTCTGAGTTCTACAAGGGCGACATAGAGAATAAAGAGGAGGAAGCTGATAGGTTGTAACTCCCCCTGGACTGATCTTAGGTAGGAAGGCATGGGAGTTGGGTGGATGCTGACTGAAGGCAGGCTGAGGTTGGTGGGCAGTGCCCTGTTTGCAATACTGAACCAGCCTTCACTGCTAGGGAGCAAGAAGGGAGAGTTCTGCTCTTGGGTAATTTATGTACATTTCAAGCACATCGTCAAGGAATTGACCGCTGAAAGCAGAGGATACCACTCATGCAGGAGGAACTCTAGAGTTGCGCAAGTTACAAAGATGGAAATGGCCATGTGGTAAAGGAGCGTGCACTATCTGTGTTACCCGCAACAGGTCATTTTGGTGTGTTAAGAAAAAGGTGTCATACATGTCCACATAGGTTACAGGTCCACATGGAATTAAAGAACCATCCAGCTCTTCCATTCTGTGATTCCTAGGAAGCTCCCTTAGTCCAATTCAGACTATTGGTCCATTTATTTTCAGCAGCAGCAGCCAATCTGGTGCCATTCAGCTGCTCTTGGACTACATCTACCACCTGTCTCAGCAATCATGCCCAATGGCCAGGGATGGTGGGAGTTGTAGTCAAAAGAACCTAAGAAGAGCCTGCTGTGGAGCAGGCAGACAGATTATTTAGACCAGCATCCTATTCCCCCAGATACCTGCGGGAAAACAGCAAGCAGGACCCAAATGCAACAGTACTATCCCATCCTGTGGTTTCCAGCTACTGGTGTACAGAAGCATCGCTGCCTATGACTGCGGAAGTAGAACAAAACCATAAGGGCCAGTAGCCATCGACAGCCCTCTCTTCCATGAATTTGTCTAATCCTCTTTTAAAGCCATCTAGGTTGGTGGCCATCACTACCTCCTGCAGGAGTGAGTGCCATTGTTTAACTATGTGTCATAGAGAAAAGTGACCAGCACACCTTCAAATCAATGATACTAGCAGGAAAGGCAACAATAGCTTTAGGTTGGAAAGATAGAGAAAAATGGACAGTAGAGGTCTGGACTAATTATTTGTTTGAATTTATTCAGTCAGACATCGTGGCAGTAACGTCACAGGAAATAACATGGAAGGCCAAGTCTACCATGATAAGGACCAGATGGAACCCCTATCTTCAATGGATAACAACTACTGGACCAGAAGATATTCAGTGGAAATTAAAAACATTGTGCCCGTGGCTGAGGACAACTGTTTGAACCCTTCCAATGGATTATGGGTGGGGGAGGGGGTGGGAAGGGAAAGGAAAAATGGTACAGGAAATTAAGAATTGGGAGGAGAGAATATAATGTATGTAAAAATTCCTGAACTTCAATAAAAATCTTTTTTAAAAAAACCCTATGTGCTGTGTGAAGTAGTCCTTTCCTTTGTCTGTCCTGAATCTTCCAACATTCAGCTTTATTGGATGTCCACTAGTTTTAGCGTCACGAGGAGGGACTTTTCTCTGCCCATGCATAGTTGTATAAAAGTCTCTCATGTTGCCCCTTACTCACCTTTTCTCTAAACTAAAAGGTCCCGAATGCTGAAATCTTTCCTCATAAAGGAGTCATTCCACCGCATGCCCATTTTCAGAGTCCAGAGACAGCAAACCTTTGGTCCTCCAGAATTGTTGGACTTCAACTCCCATCAGTCCCATCAGCACAGCCAATGGTTGGGGGTGCTGGGAGTTGTAGCATGTAGAGGACAAGAAGATCCCATGGTCTGAAAGTTGTCTTCTAGCATCTCTCTACAGGTTTCCACTGCATGTGTCCTGGGCATCGTGGCTGCCTTGTTACAGTCACCCACAGCTTGGAGCTTCTTGGGAAAAACAAAGTCATAATGCCTGAAGTCCAAAGAGGACAGGGAACAGACAGGCTAGAAGGCCATCCTCCCCTCCCCATCAGAGGCATTACAAAGTTTTAGTTGGTCTCTAAGGTGCTGCTGGAAGGAATTTTTAAAAGATTTTCTCTGGCCAGCACAGGCCAAACGATGGAGCCTTTGAGCTCCTCCAGTAAGGCATGTTGTGCATTGCACGAAGCAAGAATAAAAATGTATGAATGTCAAGGATGGTGAATCTGAGGTCCGTTTATCTCTGAGGGAATTACCAGGTGGAATGTCCACTCCTTAGGATTTCTTTAGCTCTGTATCCTGCATGTTTAGTTTTATTTATATATCTATATATAAATATATAGTTCCTTTTTTTCTTCTGAGGTTCACTTCTGAGGTTCACTAGTAGCTTTTGCTACTAGTACATTGGAACATAGGAATCTGCCTTATACCATATCAGATCACTGGGCTATCCAACTCACTATCGTCTAAACCAGTGTTACCCAAACTTGGGTCCCCAGCCATTTTTGAACTACAATGGCCATCATCCCTGACCACTGGTCCTGCTAGCTAGAGATGAAGGGAGTTGTAGTCCAAAAACAGTTAGAGACCCAAGTTTGGAAAACACTAGTCTAAACTAACAGGGAGCAGCTATTTAGGGTTTCAGGAAAGGAGTCTCTTCCAGCCCTACCTAGAGATGCTATTGGGGGCTGAGCTTAGGACCTTCTGCACACAAAACAGATGATCTACCATTGAGCTATGGCCTTTCCGCAAGACAGTGGGTGGGCAGCAGCACTTGCAGTTACCCCCTATCAAGCCCCACTCACAGGTACAAAAAGTAAGAACTCAAGCCTGCATAGGCTTTCCCTGTCAAAACATGGCCTCAACTGGGTTCAGTCTTGTGCACTGCAGTGCCTGGGCTCTTTATCAGGTAGGAGAAATTGGATGCATACCGAAAGTGGCTAGGCAAGGCCTCTTTGAAGGGAGATCAAAGCAGCACCAATGTCTCTTAAAATAGCACTGTGCATGATTCTAAGGCCTCAATTGCTTTCTTCAAGCTCTTAGAATTCTTTCTCCCACCCTCCCAGTCAATGCTGTTTCAATGATAACACATCCAACACAACATGCTCAGACATCCAGAGATAGATCACTTGCATATTTCATGACAGAGACTTTGTGCCGACATTTTGATGAGTGGCTTAGCAAATCTCTCTCTCTCTTCTACAGGCTGGGGTCTGACTTTAATGGCACCTTGGATTGTGTTGCGGAGAGGCCCCTATCCATTGCCAGCCTGGGCTTTCACCGGGTGCTGCCGCCTGGGTGCTCAGCCCTGCTATCATTTCATCTCCTTTATATAACTTAATTGTCTGTATCTTGGTAATGTAACAGTTAGCAGAGCATTCTTCTGCAGGCCAGTTCATAAAAATGGGAAATGATTCACATTAGCAGCTCACTAAATGTGCAATAGCAAGTTCTTTGCTTTTCATCAACCTGTTTTGGTCTGCAATCATTATGGCAGGCTCTCAAATGAACCAAAAGAACATCATGAGAGCCTGCTGGATCAGGCCAACAGCCCACCATCCTATATTCCCAGTGGTCCATCAGATGCCCCAGTTGGAAACCTGCCAGCAGGACCTAAGCACAAGAGCAGCTCCCCTCCTGCGGCTTCCAGCAATTGGTGTTCAGAAATATTCCAGCCTCTGGCCAAGCATGCAGACAAGGGCCTTCACTGCTAGTAGCCATCAGTAGCCTTTATCCTTCATGAATTTGTTCAATTCTCTTTGAAAGCCATCCAAGATGATTAGCTACCTTCTAGAGGTACATAAGGATTCTGAGGATTTTTAAAATATGAAAACAATTAGATTTTAGAGGGTTCTTTTTTAATCAAACTCTGAGCATGACAAAGGCTGCATCTTTATTATAAATATTATAAAAATTTGAAGATAGTATTCCAAGAAATGCACTTTACAGACTGTTGTTACAGGGTATCCAATCCCTTTTAATACCACCATAGTTCTCAAAGTTTCATGGTGGGGTAGGGGAGGAAGAGTTAAACGGCATTTAGATTTCTGGAATTAAGAGCCATTCCAAATCTCCTTGTAGTCTACTTGTAAAGGTAAAGGGGC
This sequence comes from Zootoca vivipara, assembly GCF_963506605.1. Lineage (NCBI taxonomy): Eukaryota > Metazoa > Chordata > Lepidosauria > Squamata > Lacertidae > Zootoca > Zootoca vivipara. Next base: position 69,111,094 of record NC_083281.1, read on the forward strand.
CCCTGATCATTAGGTCCAGTCGCAAACGACTCTGGGGTTGCGGCGCTCATCCTGCTTTACTGGCCGAGGGAGCTGGTGTACAGCTTCCGGGTCATGTGGCCAGCATAACTAAGCCGCTTCTGGCGAACCAGAGCAGCGCACAGAAACACCGTTTACCTTCCCGCCGGAGCAATACCTATTTATCTACTTGCACTTTGACATGCTTTTGAACTGCTAGGTTGGCAGGAGCAGGGACTGAGCAATGGGAGCTCACCGTTGCAGGGATTCAAACCGCTGACCTTCTGGTCAGCAAGCCCTAGGCTCTGTGGTTTAGACCACAGCGCCACCCGTAGTCTACTTAAACACCACCATAAAAGAACTTAACGTCGGTGGATTTGCCTCATGCCTTAAGCACACAAGCTGGAACGAATGCAAAGGAAGGTGACCAAGATGATAAAGCATCTGGAAAACGAGCCTTATGAGGAATGGTTGAGGGAATTGGGTAAGTGTAGCCAGAAGCAACTCTTCAAGTATCTGAAGGGCTGTCACATGGAAGATGGAGCAAGCTTGTTTTCTGCTGCTCCAGAGGGTAGGACCTGAACCAATGGATTCAAATGACAAGAGATTCCAACTAAACATTAGGAAGAACTTGCTGACAATAAGACTTGTTTGACGGTGAGCTCCCTCAGAAGGCGATGGGCTCTCCTTAATTGGAGGTTTCTAAACATAGGGATGATGGCCAACTGTCAATGACTCTTTAGCTGCGATTCCTGCGTTGCTGGGGGTTGGACTACATGAGGTTTTGGGTCCCTTCCAACTCTACAAGTCTATGATTCTATGATCTACCAGAGCATTCTATAACCAATGAAGTTTTTAAAACCCGCAGTTAAGGCAAAAAAGGGGGGGGGAGTAACATGTCAACATAGATGCAAGCAACCACAATACATTTTGGCCTAAAATAATTATACTAAGGAGTTGCTAAAGGTTTAGTCTTTTCAAGATTTTGCGAATTCTTGTGCAAAATGCAGAATTTTGTGTTCTGTATTTTACCTACCTTCGTTCAGATCCAAAAAAATACCATCTCTGTATTTGGCATGCCACAGCAGCTTTGTTAGAACACAAGGTGCATGGGATTGGTTTATGATATTTATAACTGGCATTGCACCATTAAATTAATCTGTCCTTCTGTTCATTTTCATGGCACAATTTTGCAGAAACAAGCAAGTGGCATGGTTTGTCATGGATTGTTTTGTTGTAGCTTACGTCCAACCAAACCTTGACTTTCAAGAGTAATGCCAATGCTTGACAGACTCTGCCCAAGTGGTGCTTTTGGGGCAGACCTATTATTAGCCTGCATATTGCTCAAATATTTCTAACACCTATTTATATTATGTGTTAACACCTACCTTACAGGGGTCACACCTCAACACTCCATGTATCATTGTTATTGGCTGGTAGAACAGACTGGGTGACATAAAAATCAAAGTGCAGAAATGTTCACAGCCACCATGCGCATCAGGGAAGCCTACACGAGATCAAAGAGTTGCTTTGAGAAGTACAGTGTAGCTGGGACATCAGTGCATTTTGTATTTAAGTTGCATTTTATGTATCCTAGTATTCTGACTGACCGCTTTGCTGACCATATACATCATTTGTAAGCTGGAATAAAGCTGAAAAAACAAATGCAAACTTTTACTTTCATGTGTCAGACTCAATGCCTTTAATGTCGTGTAAGAAGTTCAGTGCTTGAAGCAAAAGGGTTGTGGTTGTTACATCTCTATTTCCCGGCGGGGTGGGGTGCAGTGGGGAGGGAATCAATCAGTGAGTCTTCAAAAGAGAAGGAACAATTCTCTAATAAAATAAAAAGTATATTTGCAGGATAAGGCATTTCTGTGCTCAGAAACTGCTGCCTTATTTTAATTCAAAGGTTCCTAGACACAGAGCAGATTTACTTTCAGATTTGGCTGCTTCATTAACACACGAATCTAGAAAGTATGATCACAATCCAAATGGCTGTCATAAATTGGTTTCAAAAAATAAAATAAAATAATACCACCACCACTCATGTTTGGCTAGCTTTCAAACTGCATATATTTTGAAACTTACAGTGATGCACTGACCAGATGTTACTCTCTCTCTATTTCTCCAACATAAATGTGGAAGAGTATCTGATCACTGATCTCTATCTACAACCAGGGATGAGAGTCCTGTAGCTCTCAAACAATTGCTCGACTTCCAACTCCCATCTGCCCCAGTCAGCATGGCCAATTAGATCTACAGGAACTAGAGATAGTACTGCAATGATGGGAGCCCCGTGTGTCCCATAATCACCCATGAGTGGCATATCAACCAGAGTTCCATTATCATACCATGGGAAGTGACCGAGAAAGGCATAGCTGTTTATTTGATAACAACAGAAGATGGCTGGGCTCTTATTTCTTCAGACAAGGTGAGGGGTCTAAGCTCTCCAAATGCATTCAGATGTCAGAGCACAAGGTCAATAAATTGCATTTGTCATCATATAGCAGCTAGTGCAAATGCAACCTCCATCAGGGGCACACAATGATGGAAGGCGTTAGAATCTTATTTCTGCTATACCTTTAAAACAACAACCAGCCAACAAGCTATCAGATCTCATGAGATTCTCAGTATGCGTCCAAGGATGGCTGGGCCTGCTCACACATAAAAGCAAAAACTCCTGTGCAAACTGGCCCATCAAAACCTCAGTTGTCTGGTTCATAGCTTTTCATCCAAAAAGGTTACTATTTTTTTATTAAGAAGTATCAATTTCCTCTTAGAAAACATTCAATTGCTTTACTAATTATAGACAAGCTACACATCATTATGGGAAAGCAGTTTAATCCTTTATTAAAACTGACCAAGTACACAAACAATCAGATCTGAACAGTGACTTGGGACAGTTAGCCATACTTTCCACTCAATTTTTCTTTTCTTTTTTAAATACATTACACGAACACCAGCCTCGTTCCTCTGCATACATACAGGAAATAGAGCGCCAGGCATCCAGAAATTTAACCCACAATGAGTAAATCTTCCGAAGGGAATTCATAGTAGGGAACCTCGAGATTTAATGGAGCTGGACCTTTGCGGATTCTGCCAGACGCATCGTAATGCGACCCATGGCAGGGGCAATAATAGCCACCAAACTCCCCAGCATTTGCAATGGGTACACAGCCAAGATGGGTGCAAACACCAATCAGGACAACCCATTCAGGTTTCTTTACTCGGTCTAAATCATGCTGGGGGTCTCTTAAATCAGTCAAAGATACTGCAGCTTCTTGCTCAATCTCTTTTGCGGTTCTGTGACGCACGAAGAGAGGCTTCCCTCTCCACTTGAAAGTCATATTCTTGCCTTCAGGAATATCGGTGAGCTTGATCTCAATCTTCGACAATGCCAACACATCAGCAGAAGCACTCATGCTGGTGACGAACTGAGTGACAACATTCTTAGCAGCATATGCTGTCGCCACACAGGTTGTTGCTGTCATAAAGTAGGAGAAGACTTTCCTGGATTCACTGCTCTCTTGGGATGATTTTGCAGCATCTGTTACATCATGACGACGGTAGTCGGAGAAGTCAGGCACAGTGACATCATTGTGGACATAACGGATGCTAGCAGGAGCTGCAAAAGAATGGAGAATTACTGATTTTTTTTAAAATTACAGGACATTATATTGGTACCTGATTGACTCACAAAAAGCATATTTTTGGTACTATACTAACTATCAAGAACATTTAACTATTGATTTTCATACAAGTTCCATACAATCACCTTATGGAGGTGCAGGCATTCCATTTATTTCTTCCTGCAATTATACATGAAAATCTATCATTTCCTGGCTGGGAAGCCTATAAATTGTCATCAAATGATAGTGTTGTTGTTTAGTCGTGTCCGACTCTTCGTGACTCCATGGACCAGAGCATGCCAGGCTCTGGTCCAATATCAGAAAACACAAATATGATTATATTGGAGTAAGGGGGAGAAATCTGGTGTTTTATATGCTGTAAAGAAATCCCTAATATTCCAAAGTGTTTTGTTAAACCCACTCCAGTAGCCCTTTATAGGGTTGCTATATGTCTTCTTTTTACAAGTCATGTCCTCTTTTTCACAATTATGTAAATGAGTGTCATCATAGCAACCCATAGTTAAAAGTAGAAGCCGACAAATGTGTTCTCTTTTTTTGCTCTTCAAAATATGGCAACCCTAGAACTTGACTAAATTTTAAAAGGCGCTTTTAATGGACAAGTTTAGAACATTTCTGTACATTTTATGGGAGATTCTATGGACTAATCTACAAACCAGTTAAACCAAAGTACCTTGATTTACATTTAGCCAAGCAAACAAGTGAACTTATGCTGGCATCATTAGCTACACTGTAGCCTATGAAATTGCATCTAAAGTTTAGAGTAGGATTAGTATCTCTTTTAGATGCAGTAATATTAGTTTTCTGGAAAACTTTGAATAAGAAAGCTTCCAAATGCAAACTGACTAGAATTCAATTTTGTATGCTTGAAATATTTGGTAAATCAAACTAGATAGTTGATTTTATGTGGCTTATGAAAATATTATCAACTTTTTCCAATTGCAGGAATTAGTTAAGCTGAAATATTTGATTGGGAGGTGGGTGGGGAAAATCAACGAAGTTCACTTAGCATGAGAACTCTGTCAAATCCAAAGGACTAGTTACAGGTAGGTAGCTGCGTTGGTCTGACGTAGTCGAAAAAAATATATAAAAAAATCCTTCCAGCAGCGCCTTAGAGACCAACTAAGATTGTCATTGGTATGAGCTTTTGTGTGCATGCACACTCCTTCAGATATCGATGAAAGCTCATACCAATGACAAACTTAGTTGGTCTCTAAGGCGCTGCTGGAAGGATTTTGTTGTTGTTGTTGTTTCAAAACCAAAGGAGTATTTGGAAAATTATTTATACTAGAGTATATGTAACTGTTTTAAGACACAACAGCTCAATACCATACACCTTCATTGAGGGCACTTCATAAAAATGCAACTTCGTAAGAATGCAAGTGCAAGTTTAATTTTTTGACTTAAGGGCAATAACACCAAGGGCTTGAAGAATCAAGCTCAAGGTAATTCAGGATCTCTTGGGACGTTGTGCAGAGATTACAATAAGTGTTTACAACAAGCTTGAACTAATGAAGGGATAAGAGCATCTCTTTATAATAAGCTTTTTTTTTGAAGACTGCTTCCTTAGAAATTAAATGAAGGTTGTGTTAAGATTTTCAGGACAAGCTAATACACACTTAATTTCAAGGTCTAAAGTTAAACAGAAGACTATTTGCATCCAATAAAAAGCTAATGAAGCAAAACAATGTTTTTAGAGAGTTTAAACCATTTCTGCAATTTCCTCTAGTAGCATATTATCCTCCCCTTTATACTTGTGCACACTTGGCCCATAATAGTACACAGGATATTTACATTTCAACCTTGTAGCAAATAACCCAAACTAGGTCTATGCTGAAAATATCAGAATGTTTTTTATAACTGTGCCACGACTTCCAAGCAGTTCCACAACTTAACACCTGCCCTTTTATAAACTAGAACTCACTTTATTTGCTGGCTAACAGGTATCAGTGGATCACATTTAATAGGCCTGCACTGACCCATTGGCTGCTGCTTCATTTTGCACTGTAATTTTACTAAACACCACCTTGTGATTTCAAGTGAAAGACAGTTGGCAAGGCTCATCAGACACACACATGAAACCAAACCTTTTGTGTCATCAGCCCAGTCCCTGGAAAATAAATTCTGCGGCCACCTTCTGTTTTAACCTTTCAACATCTGCTGAAAGCTTTTCTTTCCTGCCAAGATTATGTAGTCAACTGAGAAAACATCTTCCTGCAATAATTGATAATCTGATTTTAAATTTCTACACGGTTTTATTGTACATATGTATCCTTGTTGTAAATGGCTTTGACTTTTAAAATGAAATAGTGGTACGGTATATAAATATTTTAATCAACGGATATGTTAAATAAATAAAATATTTTAGATAACTAAAATAAAACATTTTAAATACATGAAACAATAAACTAGAAAACTACCAGTTGGAAACAAACAACTGGGGCAGTGTGTGTACTGTTTCCTCAAGTCCTACTGGCTGGAGAGTGTTGCAAAGAAGATACTGGACTAGAAATGATGCTGCTCTGATCCAGCAAGGCTCTTCTATACAAAAAGTCAACCTCCAACATCGCACCCCACTCCCAATTTTCAATTTGGAAAAAGGAACAAATTCAGCCTATATACGAACAGCACCCTCAAGTATAACTCTTACTTCCTATTATGCAAGTGAAAGATAAGTTTCTCTAGAGGAGTGAAAAGCGAAGGGCTGAACTTAGTGATCCTGCAACAGTGAGAACAAAAGGACTCTACCCCCCTGGTGATATGTGACGCAGAACCAGCTAACAGGGAACCTGTGGGGTGGCAAGCATTATGCTGGGGACACAGATAAGCACAGATATGATCCTTACACTACAAGTCCAAGCCCTTCCAACTCCCATTTTAGGAATAATTCTTAATATGGCAAATCTTTCTCTGGACTGCACCTCTGAGGCTGCAGGTAAAAACCTGTGTGATTTAATGCTCCTTCCAAAGAAAACACTTGTACTGAGTCACTTTTGATCCAACTCATTCAGTGGTAGTAGCCAAAGACTGAACCTCCGCATGCACAGCAGATGCTCTACACCAGGGGTGTCAAACTCAAATTCATCGGGGGCCGCATCAGCAGTTTGGTCACCCTCAAAGGGCCGGTTGTATCTGTAGGACTATGTGTCCACTCTTTATTATCATAAATTATTGTCACTGCATTCAATTATTACTGTTTTTTGTAATAATGTAAGTAATAACTAGCTCTGAAAGCGGAAACATAGTCAGAATAATGGCAAGTAGATATTCAAATGTACAATTATTGTACAATTTATTGAAAAATGATTTTTGGTAACTGCACTGGGTGGTGGAGGCTCGCTAGGGTTTCATGCAGGACCTTTGCAGAGCTACTAGTACCTGGAGATGCTGGGGTCCTTCTGCATGCAGGACAGATGTTCTGCCAGTGAGCCACCACCCTTTACCAAAGGGACTGGCTGAGGTTGACTCACTGGAGCTGCTCTCCTGGTTCCAGGGTTTAAGGGCCAGAAGTATAAAGCAGCATCCTATGTTTCTGAGGAGAGGGAGAGGGAGAGGGAGGAAGGGAGTAAGGGAGGGAGGGAGGGAGGGAGGGAGGGAGGGAGGGAGGAAGGAAGGAAGGAAGGAAGGAAGGAAGAAGAAAGAAAGAAAGAAAGAAAGAAAGAAAGAAAGAAAGAAAGAAAGAAAGAAAGAAAGAAAAGAGGGAGTGGGAGGGAGATAGGAAGGAAGGAAGGAAAGAGGGGAGAGAAAGAAGAGTTGGAAATGAGGAAGAGAAAAAAGAAGGAAAGAAAAAGAAAGAGGGAGAGAAGACGGAAAGGGAGAAAGAAGGAAGGAAGTAGAGGGAAAGAAAGAATAAGAATGAGGGAGAGGAAGAAAGTTGGGAAGGAAGGAAGGAAGGAAGGAAGGAAGGAAGGAAGGAAGGAAGGAAGGAAGGAAGAAAGAAAGAAAAGAGGGAGCAGGAGGGAGAGAGGAAGGAAAGAGGTGAGAGAAAGAAGAGTAGGAAAGAAGGAATAAAGAAGGAAAGAAAAAGAAAGAGGGAGAGAAGACAGAGATAAAGAAGGAAGGAAGGAGAGGGAAAGAAAGAATAAGAACGAGAGAGAGGAAGAAAGAAAGGGAAGGGGGGTCGCCGCCTTGATTCAGCACCAGAAAAGAGCGCGAAGGGACCCAGGGGCATAAAGCATTTCCCCGCCCCCAGCTGTTTGTCGGCCCTTTGTTGGCACGGCGCTTCAGCAGCAAGGTCCCACTGCTGGGTCCCGCTGGCTGGGGCGCTCGGCGGGCCACATGACGAGGTCTGGCGGGCCGGATTTGGCCCCCGGGCCTTGTGTTTGACACCCGTGCTCTACACATTAACAATGTCCCTTCCCCATATTGATTTCTTACTAATACCTAAGGTTTTGGTAGAGGGTTGGTTGTGTCTTTTTGCCAGGGTGGGGACAGTCAATCATGCAAGCTCCATTATGCGGTCTTGAAGTAGTACAAGCCATAAAATAATACACCATGTAAGAAGATTCCCCACAAACAGGAAACCAAGGTAGAAGGCTACAACCAAGCCTGCATGCAGGGACTTTTGTTCTGTACAAAGGAACATTCAATCATGTAAGCCTCCATCTTCAGCAGCATGACAGCCCCAATGAGGCAAATAATAAATCCCTGTGTAAAGAAAACTCACACAGATATCTCAACTCCCCCTCCCCCAATAGCAACTCATTTAATCCTCACAATAACCCTGCGAAGTAGGTTAGATTGAGCGAGAGAAACTCTAGAGAACAGGTGCCAGCCAAGTGTAGACAGCACCAAACCAGAGGGACCCAGTCTGACTCTGTATAATGCAGCTTATGTTGACTTTCCCAATGTCACCAAGTGAACTTGACAGGTGTGTGAAGATATGAACCTGGGCCTCCCCAGTCGTAGTCCATCACTCTAGGCCAGGCATCCCCAAACTGCGGCCCTCCAGATGTTTTGGCCTACAACTCCCATTATCCCTAGCTAACAGGACATCATCAGGGATGATGGGAATAGTAGTCCAAAACATCTGGAGGGCCGAGATTTGGGGATGCCTGCTCTAAGCCAAACTGGTGCCATTTAGATATTATGCCCCACAACCCCCACTAGCATGACTATCAAGCAAAGGATGGTAGTCCCCCCCAAAAAACACTTGGATAGCACTAGGTTTAAAGGTAAAAGGGCCCCCTGACCATCAGGTCCAGTCGTGTCCGACTCTGGGGTTGCAGCGCTCATCTCGCTCTATAGGCAGAGGGAGCCGGCGTTTGTCCGCAGACAGCTTCCGGGTCATGTGGCCAGCACGACAAAGCTGCTTCTGGCGAACCAGAGCAGCACAAGGAAATGCCGTTTACCTTCCCGCCGGAGCGGTCCCTATTTATCTACTTGCACTTTGATGTGCTTTCAAACTGCTAGGTGGGCAGGAGCAGGGACCGAGCAACGGGAGCTCACCCCGTTGCAGGGATTTGAACTGCCGACCTTCTGATCAGCAAGCCCTAGACTCTGTGGTTTAACTCACAGCGCCACCTGCGTCCCTAAGCACCAGGTTTAGGGGACCACTACTCTAATGACTGCACCACACCAACTCGGTTAGGGAGGCGATCTGGACAATCCCTGCCATACTAGTTTTGCATATGCAGTTTGAGGCAGCACAGTTCAGACACAGCACCACTCCATTCAGTAAGTTCTCCCTTAATATAGAAAGCCAAGGAGAAGCCTGACTTGTGTGCGGGGAAACTGTTTTGTACACTGCAGCATCTGAATCACGTGAGCACCCTTCAGCCTAAAGGTGTGTCAGTCACCGTGGTGCAGTGGTTAGAGCAGCCTTTCTCAACCTTGGGTCCCCAGATGTCGTTGCACTACAACTCACATCATCTCTAACCACTGGTCCTGCTATGTGGGGGTAACAGGAGTTGTAGTCCAACAACAAATGGGGGCCCAAGGTTGACAAAGTCTGCGTTAAAGTGTTGGGACTAAGACCTGGGCAAGAAGGGTTCAAATCCCCCCCCTCGGCCATGGAGTTTGCGGGGTGGCCATGGGCCAGTCAGTGCCTCTCAGCCTAGCCTAGAGATGTGAAGCCCCAGGGGAAAAACAAAAAAGATCGGGGGAAACCCATTTTTTCCTCGAAGCCTTTTTTGTTTTTTGAAAAATTGGAAAAATAAAAAATAGATTATGGAATGGTTTATTTTAACACGATGAATAAAATATTTTAAGATAAAGGGTTTAAATATTTTATAAATAATTTTTTTAAAATATGCATAGTATCAGATTATTCTAATTTCTGTGAGGACAAGCGAGTCCTAAATTAGAAACTGAACTCTCCAATGCAAGAACAAGATGAGAAAATGTTACTGTTGTCACTAGAAAAGAAACAGGTTTCAGTTTTGTTTTTGCATGTGTGTGGTATGCATTGGTTCTGTTCCTCTTCACTAGGCCTCAAAGCACTGGAAGAAAATATAGAGCAACAAAAAGGACTTGAAAGTATATGTGCTGAAAAGTGTTATGAAAGAAAAAAAGAAATGAAAATATTTTAAACATTAAATGCTGTAAAACAGTCTTTAAAAAGCGAAATAAACTAATTTAAGCATATAGAAGTAGCTAAAGTGGTTAACAGACAACACACATCAGTGTGAGGAAATACATAAGGTCTCATGGGCAAAACATGGGAGATGGAGTAAGCATGTTGCATAGCAAACAGTGATGAATGACAAGTTAAATTTCAGTTCCTGTTTGGATACACTATATTTTTAATATGCTAGTTGTGATAATTTTATGTCCATTAAAATTGTCCATAGTTATATTTTATGTTTCTAAACTAACAGAATGACTTTCAATCTGGAAAAGAAAAAAGAAGTGCTAATGTAGCATATTTTTTTCCCAATTTTTCCGAAAAAAACGCGGGGTTTTTTTCTGAGCTTCAAAGTTTCCAGAAATATTACATCTCTAGCCTAGCCTACCTTACAAGGTTGTGCTGGGGATAAAATGTGGAAGGAAGAGAACCAACAACACCCCATTGATCTAATGGGCGGGGGGAGTGGGATATACAACTAGTAATCAATGACTCAATGAAGTGGGGCAGCCCTCTACCCGACACTGCATGCCCACTGCTATGATGCACGACGGGCGTTTTGCTGTCACCTTCCCTAAACTTGATGAAGTCCAGAGGGGACACAGAAAACGCCTTCCAGTCCTGCCTCTGAGCCACCCTGGAAACCTCGGTAAATGAAGCGGGAGAGGGACGGGAGGGAGGCAGAGAGAAAGCGAAGCGACCCCATACCCCTCCCTGCTCAAGCAGCGCCGGCCGCCCCCCGCCCCCCTTCCCCGCCCGCACCATTGAGGCTGGCGGTGGCGACGAGTCCCCCACGGGCGGCCTGGCCTCGCAGCGACTCCCGGCAGAGCAGAGGCTGCTTCGGGTCCAGCGGCAGCTTCGAGGCCGCCGGAGCCAACCCGGCCGCCAAGGGCTTCAGCGGGCCCGGGACGGCGTGCGCGGCGGCCGAGAGGTAAGGGGCCAACGGGCCGGAGCGGGCGGCCACGGACAACATGGCGACGGCGGAGGTAACTTCTCCTCTCTCTTCCCCCTCCAGCCGGTCACCTTCGCGTCGGACGTCAAGGCTGTGCGACGCGCGCACGCGATGACGCAGACGCCGGGAGAAGGAGCGGCGCAGGCGTGCTGCAGTAAACTTACCCCCTCCCTCTCCTATCCGGAGAGAAAGAGGGCGAACGGAGAGGCGTGGCTGGAGCGGTGACGAGAAGGCCAAGGGGCGTGGTCGTAGAGGAGTTGGAGTCTCCGGCGCCTCCTTCGTCATTGCGTGCATTATAGAGGATGGGGCAAGAAGTTTGTGATGCGCCTGCGCAGGCGATCCTAGCCGAGGGTGGGGAGGGGGAGACTTGTTTTCCTTCTCTAATACTTTTTACTGAATTTTAATAAAAACAACTTTTCATAAATAGGAATGATAATAATAAAATGATTAACAATATTATCAGGGGAAAATGAAATGAAATTGGTGGTGGTGTTATTTTAAGGCTGAATTGTCACAATTCCCTATAAGGAAGTTTGTTTATATACTGCTTGTTCCCTCCAATGGGCTCAAGGTAGCATGTTTAATCGGCACAACAACCCTGTGAGGTAGGCTGGGCACAAGGTCACACCCAGTGAGCTTCTTGGACAGTTGCAGACTTACAGGGGAATTTCAACCCTCGTCTCTCCCAGGTCCTCGTCCGATGCTCGAAGTCCAAAATTGCAGCCATGCAATTTCCTGAGTCGATAATGAAACATACCAAGAGGGGAAAGGGTGTGTGGCTTACAATTGCAAGGACTCAATTAATACTATGTGTGTATTTAATACGCATACATACATATTTCAGGATGGGGTGCTGTGTATCACAGTCATGCAAAGCAGCAAGGCCAAAGGGGAGACTTCACTGGAGCAAGTACTCACCCGTGATGGGCATGCAGAAATGCATCTGAGGGTGCAATGAATTTCCGCATAACTATTTTATCAGTCAAACCTGTAATGATATGGAAAACTAGTTGTCCAGATACTTGAATGTTTCCATTGCAGTTGGTTCAACTGTATTTTAAGACATCAAACAACTTTATCCTAACAAAGTAATAAATCTCCCCTGTTTAATATAACATTTTTATTTCCTCCAGGCATACTCTTTCCCAAAACAATCATTTAAAAAATCCCTTACTTATCTCCCTCCCACTACCTCTCTAGCTCTTAAGATGCCACTTTCAAGTAAATGAAAAGGTCAGTAATAATTTTCCAATTTATCATAAGAAAAATAGTTGTAAATCATGCATTGTACACCATGTTCAAAAGCTCTCTCTCTCTCTTTTACAACACATTAGTTCTGCTTGTCGCCATCGTCTGATTATCTCCCACCCCCACCTCAGGTTTTTTCCTGTATTCCTCATGTCCTTTCTGGATCCCGTTAGAGGTCAAACAATCCCCGAGAAATTCATTCTCATCATTGAAGATTAGCAGGGCACACAAATGCTTCTGCTGCAGTTATCATTGGAAATAAAATCTCTAGCCCCAGTATGACTCTCCATGCATGCAGCAACTGACTGGCTACTTCCCATGCCTCCAAACAATTGTTCTGTGGGGGAACAAGAAGAGTGAAATTCCATCCCACTTAGTGCTGTAGGGACTGCCCTATATATTTCTTTATTTCCTTATGTTGTTATCCTGCCCTTTCTTTAAGGAGCTCATGAGCTTCCCAGCAGATTGAGCTCAAGCCTCACTGGTGTCATAGTCAAAAACACATTTACCACATTGTGGCCATGTCCACACCATACTTTTAAAACATTATGATACCACTGTAAACAGTCAGAACTTTGCCCAAAGAATTCTGGTCCCCTATTCCCCTCACAATCCCCCAAACGGTTTAATACTTACAAGGAACTCAGGAAATTGTAAAGGGAGATTTGAACTGGTGTTGTAGTCAAGGACACGGTGGTAACAACCACACACACACACACACCATAGGCTTAAAACACTATGATAGCACTTTAAATAGTCATAGCACCCCAAAGAGTTCTAGCAGATGTAATTTGCTAAAGATGCTAAGAATTGTTAGAAGACCCCTTGTAAACAAACAAACAAACAAGCTTTTCTTTTGGGAATTATGGTATCAGAGTTAGCTAAACAATATAGAAATTTATTTATGTACGCAACTATTGCCGCAGGAATGACATTCTCCCAAAAATGGAAAGAAGAAGTCCCGACGAAAGAAAAATGGCTACGGAAATGAATGGATTATGCAGAAATGGCAAAACTTACCGGAAGAATAAGTAATCAAGACAACAAACTTTTTATTAAGGAATGGAAATCCTTTATTGAATATTTACAAACAAATTGTAAACAAATTAAGACATTAGCAGGATTATTGTAAAAACTTGCAGTTCCTAAAACATATATGAAATAGATGAGGAAAAGAATAAATAGAGTTAATTGGGATATTCAGAAGAAAGAAAAAGGGTAAATTCATGGAATTTCTGCAAGCGGGGAGGGAAGTCGAGGTTTGACATGTAAGAATTGTTTGTTTTTGTTGTTGAAATGGTTATTTGTTATAAATGAAAATTATAAATAAACTTATTTTTTTAAAAAAGAATTGTTATGAGACTCCTCTTCAACTCCCAAAACTGTGATTCCCAGAGTGGTTTAATTATCAATTCCCCTTCCCAGAGTACTTTGAATTCCACTTGTGCAATAGGACTTCATTCCTCTTCTTCTGCTGCATCTCCCCTGAACCTTTTCTAGGGGTTCCCCAGATGCTCCACAGCAGATTTGGGGAAGGTGTGGAGCAGACATGTGGGGTAGGACGGGGGCAAGGACCCATTCCACAAAGTGAAACCGTTCCACTGATGGGACCTGTTACGATTGGATACCAACCCTAAAAACAAGCCAGCCTCCAGCCTCCAGCCTGATTGCCGCCCTACCGTCCCCCAGATTTCATCCTCGAGAATTGCATTTGCCGCCATCAACAATTAGCACATACTAGGATTGCGAGGCATTGATATCTTAGTTAATTCACAGTCTAAGGCTTCGCTGAGCAGCGGCCTATGATAATTAAACAATATATCCTATAGTGAGGTGTGTGCTGCGCTGATTAATAAATTACTTGATCCCCAGGTACGGAGAGTATGGCTCCAATCGATATCGTTGCCTAAAAGCTGCCGCTTAGAAATAGTGTAATAAAATGTAAATGAAATGCACTGGGATTTGCTGGTTTTAATTAAAGGGAATGATTAATTGATCATTCAAATCGTATTGATCTACAGCTTTTTTTAATTCCGAGCAATTTAATTTGTCAAATATAAGCTTGGATAACTGATGATTTGTACTCCTAACGTTAAAGCTGGAGCCTTTTAGTTGAGCGGCACTGGAAACAGCCTTGCAGCGGGCCTGGGAGAGGTTGGACCCAGGCCGCTCGGGATGCAGGTTTTATGGGACAGTCTAAGGATAAAGATACCTGCTGTACTGCTGATCTTCTTTTGTGTATTTCATTTTTATCGTTGCACCTGTTACCAGCACAAACATAGACCTGGAACAAAGAGCACCTGCCGTTTATATAGTGACTAATAAAAGACCCACATTTATGATGGGTGGCGTGTATGTGGAGGGAAAGCTTATAGATTTGTCAAGAGGACCTCCCAGGGGCACAAAGTATCCTGTTGCACTCTGTGCATGGAGAGAGGCCACGGTCGAAGTGTTATGATGCCACTTTAAACAGTCATGGCTTCCCACAATGTCTCCCGGGAGCTGCAGTTTGTTAAGGGGTGCTGAAAGGTGTTAGGTCTCCCCCCCCCCCCCGGCAGAGCTACAGTTCTCAGAATTACTGAAAACTCTTCCAGGGAATTCATTGTTAAACTACTCTGGGAACTGTAGCTCTGTGAGGAGGAAGAGGGGTCTCCAAGCAACTGACAGCACACTTAACAAACTACAGTTCCCAGGATTCCTTGGGGAAAGCCGTGACTGTTTAAAGTAGTATCCTAGTCTTCTAAATGAGTGGTGTGAATGTGGCCATATCAAACCCGTCTGAATTTTCATCGGAGAAATGCTGGAGGGTCTGGAATAGGCCAACCTCTATTTTCATCAGAGAAATGTTGGAGGGTATGATGCAGTAAGGTGTAGATTCTGAAACGGTTGCTTTGAGCTTCTTTCCAGCTCCCCACCCCCAAAAGAGAGAGAGAGAGAGAGAGAGAGAGAGAGAGAGAGAGAGAGAGAGAGAGAGAGAGAGAGAGAGAGAGAGAGCAGTTCTAAAAATTGTCAACTGCTAATGTTTGCTGTAGTTTCAGTACCGGAATTCCTTTTTCATCACTTTTTTCATTCTGTTCTCCTATCATTTCCCCTATCTGATGCTGATGTTTCAGCACCACTGTGGTTTGCTTCCACCAAACCACTCTTCCATTATGTACAGTGGTACCTCGGTTTACAAACACAATTGGTTCCGGAAGTCTGTACTTAACCTGAAGCGTACTTAACCTGAAGCGAACTTTCCCATAGAAAGTAATGGAAAGTGGATTAATCTGTTCCAGACGGTCCGTGGAGTACTCAACCTGAAGCATACTTAACCCGAGGTATGAGTGTGATTGGTTCCGGAAGTCCGTACTTAACCTGAAGCGTACTTAACCTAAAGCGAACTTTCCCATTGAAAGTAATGGAAAGTGGATTAATCCGTTCCAGACGGGTGTGCGGAGTACTTAAACTGAAAATACTCAAACCGAGGCGTACTTAAAGCGAGGTGTGACTGTATCTTCTTCCACACAGGCAAGCCTCAGCCAATCAGCATCACGTAGGCATGATGTCACAAACAGGGCACAGCCAATCAACATCTGATGCAATATGCTCTGAATCAGGATTGGTGAATCTGCGGCTCGCCGTCGGTTGTTGGGCTCCAACTGCCATTGGCCCTAGCTGGCATGGCCAGTAGGCAGGGATGATGGGAGCTGTAGTCCTGCAAAATCTGGTAGTCCACAGGTTTCACAACACAGGTGTGCACTGAGTAGAAGCGGCTGTCCAGAAGGGGTTTCAGAAATCAGTGTTTCCCAACACCCCCCAGTCCTGATATAAATCAAATAATAAATAAGAACGTACTCCTTGCAAAACTGAGTTGCCACATTTTGGGCTGGGCCTTTCAAGACAGTTCTGCAAAGGTTAAGCTTTGCCAAACAGTTTGTTTCTTTTAAAAAGTAAAAGAAAAAGTTCTAAGCTGGTGAAAAGAGATAAAGCTGAATCGCTGACAGGAAGCCAGGGGGAAAGAAGGCATGCATCAATGAAGTTCTTTACAAATTGGAACCGTGGTCTCCTATCTACCTGAGCCCGGAGATCCAACTTCAAAAATGATTGTTGCGCCTTTTTAATGGAGTGTTAGCATTAGAAAAGTTCAAACTGCTTAAAGCAGCTGTCACCGAAAGCAAGTGAAAAGGCAATTTGCATGAATACAAACAACGCGAAAGGTATCAAAGCGAAGTGTTATGAATTAGTTGTGATACGTTTGCGATAATGACTTTGGCACTGGCAACCGTGCTGCACGTCCTCCCACCCCTCTCCCAGTTGTTGCTTCTGTCAGCTTTCATCCTTCCAAATATAATTTGTGGGGGTGGGAGTCTGGATAGGTTAATTGAGCCAGACAATTAAATCATGTCAAGAGGACCAGGCGTTTCTAAGCTGCGTGCCACAACAGCGCATTATGTTACACAGAATCCTGATTGTGTAAGATGGGCACAGATCTGGGATTGTGTGTTGGAGGAGTGTCAAATGGGGAACCCCATGCCTACTAGGAGAAGGGGCAAATGCAGCCCTCAAGGCCTCTCTATCTGGCCCTTGGAGTACTTTCCAGGCCATACCCTCTGTCCTCAGGCCACATCCCTCCCTTACCCCGCTTTAACATCCTAAATGTTTTTGCCTGGCTGGAATGTGTCCTTGAAGGCTGACCATGTCTCTTACTACCCTGTAGAGTGTTAGGATCTCTTACTCGCAAGTAGGACCCTGGCAGAGAGACATTCCTGACTGGCATGTTCTCTCCCACCTGGTCGATTGTTCGGGGGCTTCAAAAGCTTTCTCCAGCCAGAACAGCACAGCAACTGATGCCAACTGACATCAGCACACTCAGGGATCCACAGAGTCTTCACACTTTGCGTAACAGAATTCAGTAGCACAGCATTTGGCTAATCTATGCAACATGGCTCCCTCTCTCTCTAGCGTCAGACAGCAAAGAGAAAGAACAGAGGACAATAGTCCCACTTCAGGAAACACAGTAGCACAAACATCCTGTCTTTGTCACTTCCCACTGTGGAATGAAAGCATTGCCCTTCATGTGACAGACAAGAATCCCATGAATGCAGACACCGGGAATGAATCTTCAACAGATAGTGGATGGAGGTGTGTGTGTGTGTGGCGACTAGGCAGGGCTTTTTTTCAGCCAGAACTCATCAGAACTGAGTTTTGTCACCTCTTTGGTGCATTCCGGCACCTCTTTGTAGTATCCCATATTAAACAGACCCTTGGCTTTTAACGATGTCTTGTTTTTGTTTTGTTGCATGGGTGGCATGTTTTAATGTTCCTTTTTATGGTTTCAATATATGTAAATGCTTGTCTTCTTCTTAAAAAAATAATCTACGTCGCTTTGAGTTGGGGAGAAAAAGTGGCTAATAAATTTAATTAATAAATAATAACAACAATACTGAACAGAGATATAATTTACATTTGTTGTGCCACCCATCTTTTTTTTCTGGCTCCACCAACCACGTGAACCTCGGAAGGTCCACCAGAAGGGAGTGTGGCCCTTGACCTATAAAATGTTCTCTGCTTCTGATACTGATTTAAAACAAAAACAAAAAAATGATAGGGGTGTCATCCACTTGAAGAGAATTAGGACTGTTTTGATTTGCCTGACATTTTTAGAAGGTAAAATTAAAATTCTTTGGTTTTCCGAGAGCAGTTTATGTGTTTTTAAAATAAAATAAAATAGATTTACCAAGCTAAATGTTGTTCAATCACAAAAATAATAGCACATTTTAATTCCTCACACCCAAATATATATTTCTAAGACCTCTCACTGAAGTAATTTGCAAAAAGTAAGTTTCACCTCCTAAAATGACAGAGTTTACTCTCTAGGATTTCAGCTGCAGGGGTCTCTCCCAGCCCTGCCTGGAGATTGGACCTGGGAACTTCTGCATGCAAAATGGATAGTCTGCAGGTCCTGGAAGTTTGGGATAAAAATGGAATAAATAACATTTCCTGGCACAGGTGTGGGAGCCATCTCGGAAGTCATTACATGTGAATCACTCCTCTGAATTCTTCCCAATCAACATCAGCCTCCAGCAAACCTCCAAACGGCACTTTCAATCCTTTGGAGTTTAAAACCAAAGTTTTGGGGATTTGGTGATAAGAAAAATAAAACGCAATGGGGGAAAAGGATACGTACCCTGTATGCACCTAGAGGCAGTTTGCTTGTCAACAGCTCTCATATCATACTCCTCCGAGTGAGTTCCAGGGATCACCGTGAGAAACACTTAAAATAACTTTGGTGTATTGAGAGGGAAACCCTTTGTAGATCAGGCTGCATTTGATGCTCAAAGGAAGCAAGGAAGAGGAGTAGGTACTGAGAGGAAGAGTGAGTTCCCAGGTCCTCTTGTAACTCTTGTAACCTCTTGTAAGGATGTACAACTGAAACAACTCCTTCCCCCTCCCTTTGCATCTGTTTCTCCTGCGTTGGATTAAATGGCTCTTCCGGACTGGGGGGTTCTGTAGATGCGTTCTGCAACATATCACTGACTGTTAGCTTAGGTGACTATGGAGGCCAATTCTGGATCCACACCTCCTTCCACAGTGGGGACATAGGTTTCTGGGTGGATGTTGATCATGGTGAGCCTTCTTCTTAGTTCATTTCTCCCTTTCGTCCTGAGTTCGAGTGTCTTTGAAAGGCTGTTCTCCAACTGGAGCTGTTTGCAGGCCAGTGTTTCCCAGTTGTTGGTCTTTATACTACCTTTTTTTAGATTCGCATTGAGCGAGTCTTTAAACCTCTTTTGTTGACCATCAGCATTACACTTTCCATTTTTAAATTTGGAATAGAGTGGTTGCTTTGGAAGACGATAATCAGGCATCCGAGCAACATGACCAGTCCAACGAAGTTGATGTTGAAGAATCATTGCTTCGACACTGGTGATCTTTGCTTCTTCCAGCACACTGACATTATTGTAGACAGTACAGTGGAACCTCGGTTTATGAACACCTCGGTTTACGAATTTTCGGTTTACGAATGTCACAGACCCGTCTGGAACGGATTAATCCACTTTCCATTACTTTCAATGGGAAAGTTCACTTCAGTTTATGAACGCTTCAGTTTAAGTACTCCGCGGACCGTCTGGAACAGATTAATCCACTTTCCATGACTTTCAATGGGAAAGTTCGCTTCAGTTTATGAACGCTTCAGTTTATGAACAGACTTCCGGAACCAATTGTGTTCATAAACCGAGGTACCACTGTGCTGAGCAAATGAACCAGTGGTATGATTCAGTGGAAGACTTCTTTCTATGCTCCTAAACCAACAGATTCACCCATCTTTAGTCCAGCAGCACCTTGCCTTCCTCAGTCCCCACCCATGCGGACTGCTTGCTCCACATCTTTATTAGCTGGGGAGTCACAGGCACTCTCCTTTTGCAGAGGTGGGTATGTTTGCAATTCCCCTGGCACAGCCCAGATCTCAAAGAATTCAATCAAGACAAGCGATCCTCTACAAAAGAGGAAAGAGCTCAAAAAGCATTTCCACGCAGGTGTTTTTGAAGAGTAAGTTACTTGAGCGTGAGTTAAAAGGAGAAGGAAATGAAAACCATTAGAATGGCACAAATATCACCGAGCCCAGCTATGGATCTTATCAAGCCTTCACAAGAATGGCTGGACGGACAAAAGGTACAATAGAAGACGCACAAGATCTCATCATATTTAGAAGGGGGGGGGATCAGAACACTCACAAAAGCTGTCCAACCAAGCAAGAGCCAGAGGCAAGATAATAATTGCCTCAAGCAGCTTCAAAGATTGCTCAACCAGGCAGACACCAAAGGCTAAATAAAGTCGCCCCAAGCAGCTGTAAGAATGTCAATTGAAGAGCGAGAGGGGAAGGAATATGCTTTTGTTCGAATCTTCCCACACTCTGAAAAATGCAAGTTCAGACTCTAAAGTCTACAGCAAAGTTACTTTCTCTTAAGGACGCGCAGTGTTTCTTATTTTATGTCTGCCTTCTCTCCCCCTCTGTCTCCTCTGCCTGCCTGTCTGCCTGTCTCCCTCCTTCCCTCCCCCTCCCTTTCGGGCAACCAGAGACCATCTAGTGTAGTGGTCATCAAGGTGGGCTGTACCACCCCCTGGGTGGGGCAGTGGAATTAATGGGTGGAGTGCTAACAGGCAAGGGGGCAGCAGAGGCATGAAAGAGATCCAAATAACTACCAGACTTTGAAAAGCTGGAATCTCTGGAACAAGTTCATCAATTTTGTTAAATTAATTCAACTGAATAGTTTCAATTGGACTTTTAATAAACATGCGGTTAATAGTTGATGCTTTGAATTTCATTGTGTTACGATCTTCCTTGGTGGGTTGTGTAAGCCACTGTTCCGAATCATGCTTCCATTAGGGTGGGGTAGAGGGCAGTGAGGGTGAGGGTGTGGAACCAAGGGGGCAATGGCACCCAAAAGTTTGGAAACCACTGATCTAGTGCCTCCTTCTCCAACTTGGTGCCCACCAGATCTTGTTCACCTACAGCTCTGTTGTCAATAATATTACTACCGTCAAGTAAGGTCCATGGAGTCAGGACCCAAGATGGGGCCTTATCGGTGATGGCACCCTTATGATGGGACAACCTCCCCCCGATATACAGCTGGCAATGACACTCATTTATTTCTTTGGTACCAGATGAAAATGTCTTCTTTTCTCTGGGCTTTTGGGGGTGCAGGCACTGGCCTGTACTGAGAAGAGGAAGGCAATATGGTGTATAATCATCACTGTTCAAATGTTTTCGATCGATGTCATACTGTGCTGTATTTTATTGCTGTGACCTGCTACCTGCCCTGAGATTGCTTCATGATGAAAGGCAGGAGATAGGATAGGTGTTTTTTAAAATAAAAAATGGGAATAAATAAAGGGTGGCAAGCTCGGGGGAACCATTTTGGCTTAGCATAAGGTTTGCTTGTGTTTTTTTGAGCAGAGCAGGTTTCAAGTAACACAACCATTGATCCTGTATCAGATTCCCAATGAGTGCACTTATTTGAAGTAGTTTTTTTCACCCCCTTTCTTCAGCCAAAAGGCTTACAGGTGATCAATAAAAACAAAGTAGTCCCTGCCTGCAGACTTACCATCTAAAAGACACAAAATGTAAAGAAAAAAAAAGGGGTGCTTCTCATCTCTCCCCCTCTCCTTCAGTCTGTTGACAACTGAGGAACAGGGGGAGCTCCTTAGAGATGGTTTCTCAGCACAGCCAATAAAGCGGTCCTGCTTTCAACCTCTCCAATGGTGGATATTCGGGGTCTCAATTTTGGTGGCACCCTGTGCCATGCCCAAATCAGGCACCCCCTGCCTCTCACGCTCCATTCTAAAGCATAGTTGTGGCATCCCCGGCAGCACCCTGAGACTCAGCACCCAGTGCAGCCAAACTGGTCACATTCCTCAAAATCCACCTCTGACCTCTCCTTGCGCTGCAGCCTTGTAAAGACCCCAAGATCTCCTGCAACAATTTTGCAAAGTTTTTTGCAGATAAAGTCGCTCAGATTCGGAAGGAGGTAGACACCACCGTGGGAGCAGGGCCAGGGTGGGAGAGTGCTGCAGCTGTGTCTGGTCGAGTTGCATGGAATCAATTTCAATCCGTTACCTCCGAGGATGTGGACAGGCTGCTTGGACGAGTGAAACCGACCACCTGTCTCCTTTATCCTTGCCCATCCTGGCTAGTAAAAGCGAGCCGGGAAGGGCTGGGCGATGGGCTCTGCGGGGTGGTGAATGCTTCCCTCTGCAAGGGAGCCTTCCCAGACCCACTGAAAGAGGCAGTCATTAAATCACTTATAAAAAACATCTTTAGACCCGGCCAATATGGCCAACTATCGCCCAGTCTCAAATCTTCCATTCCTGGGCAAGGTGATTGAGCGGGTGGTTGCTGAACAATTAGGCTCCATCCCCCGGGCGCTTCAGCTCATGGAAGCAGGCAGGGAGATGGCAACAGCCCCAGAGCTTCTCCGGGCTGTTGCCGCCTGCCTGCCTTCCCCAAGCAGCGCCCGCCGATCGCTGATGTGTCGGGCGGGATGGGGGGGAAGCCGAGGAAAGATCCTGCGCTTCCCCCCAATCCCGCCTGTCACACAGCGGGGATCCTATGGGGCTTGAGGCATTTGGCTCTGTCAGACGGGCGGAGGGAGAAGCGGAGGATCAGATAGGTCCCAAGCCAAGGGGAAGGCAGGTGGCAAAAAGCCCACGGCTGTGCGGGGGCTTTTGCACTGCCGCGCTTCGGCTCCGTCCCCTGGAGCTGAAGCGGCGCAGTGTGAAAGCGAAAATCCCCTGCACCGCTGCGCTTCGGCTCCGGGGGATGGTACCGAAGTGCGGCGGTGCGGGGGCTGCATCCCCCCCGCTGCCTGGCACACAGCTGCTTGTCTTCGCAGCCCCTGCACTGCCGCACTTTGGCTCCCCAAGCCAAGGGGAATGCAGGCGGCAAAAAGCCCTGGCAATTTCTTGCTACACGGTAGACTTTGCAGTCGGAGGTTCATTTTTCTATGGCCACGCTTCGCAAGACGAAGCGGCAGCCATAGAAAACCTCATCGTCTTACGAGGCAACCTCCGATCACAAAATCCATTCGTCTAGCGAAAAATTCGTCTTGCAGGGCATTCGTTAAGCGAAGCACCACTGTATACGAACAACCGGACAGTTCTCCCAATGTAGAAAGTAGAGTTCCCCCAAGGATCCACGCCATGGAGAAAGTAAATAAGGAGAGTTTTGCATCCCTTTTTTATAACACTAGAGCCCAGGGCAAAGCAATGAAGCTGAATGTTGGAAGATTTAGGGCAGGGGAAAAGGAACTACTTCTTCACACAGCAGATACGTAGTTAAAATGTGGAATTCCCTCCCACAATATGTAGTGATGGCTATCAGCCTGGATGGTGTTAAAAGAGGATTTTAAAAACCATAGAAGATAGATGGCTACTACCTATGATGGCTCTGTTCTGTCTTCTGTTTATCTCTTTGCCAGCTGCTAGGAATCACAAGTGGTGAGAAGGCTTCCTTCAGGCACTATAAGAAGAGGATGCCGAGCTACATAGCTCTTTAGTCTGATCCAGCGCAGCTCTTCATGGGTTCTGTTATTACATTCCATGGGATGAAGAGAGCTGTCCAGCCACTAAGGACAAAAAGTCCCTTTGTTGAGCCAAGCAAGGCACAACCACAAGGGCTTAATTTGCACTAATCAAGTCAGCAAAAGTCATCACAATAGCCTGCAGTGAGAGCAGCCAGCTGGCATCAGGGAACAAGGAGACCTCTTGCCCTGATGCCGAGACCCACACTCTTTCTTTATATTAGTTGCACCTGTGACCACAGACACCAGAAGTTTACAAGTGCATTATTTGGTCACACACACACACCTTTTCCGCTGTTCATGAATCATTATAATCACCCATAACTTCACTAGCAAAAAAGAAAAGAAAAGAAGAAGCAAAAGTAAGGCACCATCTTTCCTCCACAGCCTTAAATAATAAATGCAATTAAACCGAGTGCACTGGCGAACTGCCTCAAGACCTGAAGAAGCAATTAAAAATAAATCAACCACCTCTAACAAAAATAACAATAATTTGCAGAAGCTGTTGTCTCCACAGCTTGAAACAGAGGCAATATATTGAAGCAAAATTAATGCAATAAACACTTGTCTTCATTAGAAAAAAAAGAGGGAGGCTAGAAAATATTTCCATAGCTGGTAAAAGTGAAAGAAATAATGATTTTGGGCCGCGGAATGGAGAGAAAAATGGAGGATTCTGTATTCTGACTTAGGGCAGTAGTACGTAGTTAAATTCCTTCCTTCTGGGTGTCCTTTCAACATGGACCTGAAGAAGTTGCTGTGCATGCTGGGATGTCTTATTGGGATAAGAACACTGTCCTGTATATTATTTTAATATTTATATGTTTACAGCAGCTGGGTGTTGGGAAGGCGGTTACAAAGTAGGTTGCAAAGATCCAAAAGAAGACGGCCCCTCAGCTTCTAATAAACAAAGCACAACACAAAAGGAAAAGCAAAGGGGAAGGAGGAGTAAGAAAGCAAACATTCTCACCATACATGGCTGAATCTACACAGATATATATAAAAAACAACGCTGTGAAAATGCTTTTTTAAAAAACAAGCAAAAACGTTTTCAAATATACATGGAATTTGCCACTAGCTCATCAGCGCCATCCAGTGTCACATTTGTATAATGCACTTAAAACACACTTAAAAACGTTATATTTGCAGCCGTGTAGCCGAGTCCCATGTATGGCGTGAAGAAACTTGGGAAGAATCATGGGAGCTGTAGTTTGTTAAGGATGCTGAGAGTTGTTGGCAGACCCCCTTGTTCCACTAACAGAGCTACAATTTGCTGAGTGGTTTAACAAATCCCTCTTCACAGGGAACTCTGATAAATGTAACTCTGGAGGGGAGCAGGGGGTCTCCTCAGGCTATGATGCATTCATTTCCACCTTATAGGAAGACCCAGAAAGGGCAATGCATCTCTGGATAAGAACACTGCAAACCTAGTAAGAGCAGAATAAAGTGTAAAACATACATAGCATCACAGAAGGCGTATCACATGTCTCTGCTTAAAAATGCTCAAAGCAGTTTGACCAACAATTCTTCATTGTTAATTAAAGATCTAGTTAACTGAAAATCCAACATAGGGGCAGCTGGTAATTACATTACCTTAATATTTATTTTCAATATTTTACCCCTTCCCCCCTCCAAAAAAAAGGTTATTCAGCAGCGCTCTTTAAATTGTAAAATTGCTCCATGCTTCTTGGATCAATCAAACCCCCAAATTGTCGGTATAATGAGTTCCTTTTAATAGGAAGGAGCTCATTAATTAGCATGCTGATTGCACAAAAAACATATTTTAAGCCAACACAAAAAGGCTCCTGTAGAGTCTGTCTTCTTCCACCTGCCCATGGGGTGAAAAAATCTAATTAAAACAAAACAAAACAAATAAAATGGAACATTTTGTACTTCTCTGGTCTGCTCTGACGTATTGGTGAAAAAGTTCTGCCCCTCTTCACAAAGGCTGCATTTTCTTTCATGCACATTCTTATAAAAGAGAACATGTCCCCAAGGCCATTGGCACATCCAAGGCAGTAAAGTATCAGGAAAGCTGTACAGCCCAAGTCCAGTATGATATAGTGGTTGGACCGTTGGCCTAGGATGGGCATAGCCAGTGTGGTGCCTTCCAAGGGTTGCTGGACTCCAAATCCCATCAGGCTCAGCCAGCACAGTCAATGATCCAGGATGTACAGGAATTGTAGCCGAGAAACATCTGGAAACCCTCACACTGGCTACTCCCATCCTATGCCAACAGGGGCCCATCTAGTCTAGAGTCCTGCTCTCACTGTGCCCTGGGACTAGAACTTAACCCACATTCCCACCATGGATTTAAAGCACCATGACACCATTTTAAACAGTTGCGACTTCCCCCAAGGAATTCTGGAAGCTGTTATTTGCTAATGGGGCTGCTGAGAGTTGTTAGGAGACCCCGATTCCCCTCCCAGAGCTGCAATTTCCAGAGTGGTTGAACAACCAATCCCTCTTCCCAGGGAACTATGAGAGAGTGGGGCAAAGGAGTCACCTCCAGGGGATGAGGTCTCTTTGGGGGGCCCAATAAAATATTTGAGGGGGCCAGGGATCCCCAGAGCTGATGAGCATTGCCATTCAAATCATGTGTCTTGTGATCTATTATGTGGGGTGGAGCACTATTGGAGGGGGGAATAGATGAGGGAGGGAGAGAGAGAGAGAGAGAGATAGGTAGAGCGAGAAGGAGAATATATTTGTAGAAAACTAGCTGTCCCAGCCACGTGTTGCTGTGGCTCAGTCTGTTAAATGGACCTTCAGAGTCCCCCTTCAGAGTCCCCTCACCTTCAGTTCCCGTGTGTGGCATCATCTTCCTTCCACGTGACAGCACCCATCACCCCAATGGCTCTATCTGCCCCTCCTGCAAACCCCTGCGGCCTGGCCGGTTCCCCCGCATTGGTGTTGTTTTCTGTTAAAGGCCCATATTCAGTTCGTTGGGATGTTCTGTTGTGATGTCACTGCTAGTATGCAGCCAATGGCAGCAGGTGAGGTGTGTGTTCCTTGGACGTCCACTGGAGGGCGCTGTGATCCCCCCCCAAAAAATCATGTTTTTACCTGTGATAAAGAAGGTTGATCGCCGAAGAATTGATGCTTTTGAATTATGGT
Organism: Zootoca vivipara; assembly: GCF_963506605.1. Taxonomy (NCBI): domain Eukaryota; kingdom Metazoa; phylum Chordata; class Lepidosauria; order Squamata; family Lacertidae; genus Zootoca; species Zootoca vivipara. The sequence goes on from NC_083281.1 coordinate 69,137,674, forward strand.
GCTGGAGGAGACTCTTGAGAGTCCCATGGACTGCAAGAAGATCAAACCTATCCATTCTGAAGGAAATCAGCCCTGAGTGCTCACTGGAAGGACAGATTGTGAAGCTGAGGCTCCAATACTTTGGCCACCTCGTGAAAAGAGAAGACTCCCTGGAAAAGACCCTGATGCTGGGAAAGATAGAGGGCACAAGGAGAAGGGGACGACAGAGGATGAGATGGTTGGACAGTGTTCTCAAAGCTACGAACATGAGTTTGACCAAAGTGCGGGAGGCAGTAGAAAACAGGAGAGTGCCTGGCGTGCTCTGGTCCATGGGGTCACGAAGAGTCGGACACGACTAAATGACTAAACAACAACAAAGGTGTCCCATCTATGTAATATAAGTGTATGCAAACACACCCAACATTAGTCTGGAACGTTGTGTCAAAATTTCAACCCAATTGGTCAAGCGGCTTGGGAGAAAAGTGGATGCCCACCAACATGGACCGTTTACATTTAGATAGATAGATAGATGATAGATAGATAGATATAGATATAGATATAGGACACCTATACACTACCTTTTGACCATGGAGCTCAGGTTGGTGAACATGGTTCTTCCCATCCTCATTTCATCCCCGTAACAACACTGTGCAGTAAATTAGGCTATGAGAAAGTGACTGGTCCATGGTACACTATGTAAGCTTCATGGCTGAGTGAGGATTTGAACCCAGGTCTCCAAGATAAGGACGATCAAGAAATGGGTCGAGAAACATCCTGTTTACTTTTAGAATATCGAAGTAAAGTTAAAGACATTAAGTGTGAAATCCTTCCTATTTTAACCCCACCCTCCAATGGGTTTTTCCCCCTACTGTTTGTTCAGATTTTAGGAGGGCACAGAATTTTCTTGTTAGAAAGAAAGAAAGAAAGAAAGAAAGAAAGAAAGAAAGAGAGAGAGAGAGAGAGAGAGAGAGAGAGAGAGAGAGAGAATGGAATTATTGTACATTTTATTTAATTCATTCCCCCTGCAGATACTAATTTAATTCATTTTAATTGGTTTGAGGAATGTCTTTGAGCGCCAATATTGCGCTCAAAGGCACCAGCAGGGGCCCCGAATGGGACTTGCACCTGTAGTTGAAATCAAAAGATAAGAGAGAGAAGAAACAGCTCCTTGCTGAGGAGAACTGAGGGAATGGGGTGGGGTGGGAGGAAATGCCCCTTCAAAAGAGGTACATTTCCTTCCCATTTATATTGCAAAGCAATAAAAGGAAATAAATTTGTGTTCCAAAACTTGGCCGTATCTTAAGGTCATTATATAAGGATGTAATCTCGGCGAGGAGATTTCTGTGAAGTTGTGAAGGCTGAGTGAGGGGGGGGGGAGGATGTAAAAAGTGGGATTAGAATATCACAAGGAGAATGAGGTGAGGGGGGTGGTGGTGGTAAATGTCAGGATGGAACAAACCTGTGTACTTATTTTCCAATTTTCGTCTCAACATGAGACCCCAGCATGGCGTTAAGTTTTGACACAAAAGAAGCACAACTTTACTGGTCAGGAGCAACTGAGGGAAGGAATTAAATTTTGTAAAGCAGTTGGGGTAGGGGGGAGAGTTCTCCAGCAGGTGTTTTTCTTTTTCACCATCCCCATGCTAGTCCAGGAAAGTATATATGAATGTGTGGATCCCCTAGCTGCATTATGCACTGCAAGGGAATATACATTGTTGTGTACTGCATTCAGTTCACTGGCGAGGACAATCAGCCGGACGTGATCCATCCAATGGCATTCCTAGCAGAAGAACGGCTGGCTCCCACACTGCACTATGGATTTAGAGTGGTTAAGAAAAACCTAGCTGGAAAATACTCTTCTCCCTCTCTCATAACATCAAAACCTGAGACATCCAAGGAAAACAGTACAGTGGTACCTTGGTTCTCAAACTTAATCCGTTCCGGATGTCTGTTCCAAAACCAAAGCATTCAAAAACCAAGGTGTGATTCCCATAGAAAGTAATGCAAAACGGATTAATCCACTCCAGTCTTTTAAAAACAATCCCTAAAACAGCAATTTAACATGAATTTTACTATCTCACTGGACCATTGATCCATAGAATGAACACAATAATCAATGCACTGTACTATAAAATAAATAAGACAGAATTGTAGATGATAAAAATTAAAATTACTTTTCCCCCCTTACCTGCATTGATGGTAGTCATTGTTTGGATGGGGGGCTTTTATCCATTTCCGCAGTCACACAATCAATGTAGCTGAACTGGGTTCCACACAGTCACAAAAACAAATTAACTGGAAAAGCCTCGAAAACAAAATACAGTGGGACCTCGACTTACTAATTTAATCCGTACCGAATGCACACTCGTAGGTCGAAAACTTCATAAGTCGAGTTTCCCATAGGAAAAGCGGTTTCCCATAGGAATGCATTGGAAACGAAAAAATTCGTAAGTCGAGGAAACCGCATCTAGCTGCGAACGGGTTTTCCGTTCGGATGTCGGAAAAATCGTAAGTGCGCGGCCACTTTTCCCGCTTGTAAGTCGAAAATGTCGGATGTCGAGGAGCTCGTAAGTCGAGGTCCCACTGTAAACAGCAAAAACAAAAGCACCAGACTTTATCCGTTTCAGAAGTCCATTTGACTTCCAAAATATTCAAAAACCAAGGTGCAGCTTCTGATTGGTGCAGGCACCCCGGAAACAATAGCTGACAGCTGCATCGGACGTTTAGCTTCCAAAAAACGTTCGAAAACTGGAACACTTACTTCCAGGTTTTTGGCGTTTGAACACCAGATTTAGGATGGGGGAAATAAAGCAATTATTCACGGAGTGCCTAGCTAAACGATGGAACTCATTCTGACAGGAGGAGTTGATGACCACCAACTTAGATGGCTTTGAAGATTAGACCAAATCATGGAGGAGAGGGCTGTCAATGGCTACTAGCCATGATGCCGATGCTCTGCTTCCCCGGTTGGAGGCAGCATTGCTTCTGAATACTAGTTGGTGGAAACCACACCTGCATATGGGTTTCCCAACAGAGGCATCTACTAGGCCACGGTAAGAACAGGATGCTGGACTAGATGGGCCATTGGCCTTATCCAGCTGTACATATGTTCCCAAGATTGTAGGCACGACATGTTAGGGAGGATGATTTGTTGCTTTCCCAGTCTTGGGAGAAATGAGGAGAATTCTTGGAGGTAGGTATGCAACACTAGGGATATGCAAATGTTTTGCAAATATATGTCGTTTTTCTGTGTGAGGAGAAGCCACACAGAAGTTGGAGAAGCCAAAATCAGGGGGGAAACCCCTCAGCCAAAATCAGTCAGAAGAAACATTATAACATGGGCAGAGGGCTCAGTCCACATACAGTGCACTGCACACCCAAAACCCTGTTTGTTGTTGTTGTTTGTTGTTGTTTAGTCATTTAGTCGTGTCCAACTCTTCATGACCCCATGGACCAGAGCAAAAACCCTGTTTGCATCCTGGTAAATACATTGATCTCACCATTCTATCTTTCTTCAGGCCACTATAGTTGATGAAAACAGGTCAAATAGCAAGCACCTGTGTAAAATTTTCCATGCATTTAGTTGACTGGGGGGGAAACCCCTCAGATATTATTATGCTGACTATTTTTGTAATACTGAAATAATGGAAGTGTTATTGTTTGCTGATTCTCCAGCTAACACTGTATTAATCTTGTCAGTGTTTAATACTGGGATATCACAGCAAACAGCTCATTGCTTCCTAAAATACATTGACACAAAGGTAATCTCTCAGATACAGTTTAGGCAGATCTCTCTCTCTCTCTCTCTCTCTCTCTCTCTCTCTCTCTCTCTCTCTCTCTCTCTCTCTCCACACACAAACACACACACACACACACACACACAAAATTGTACCTTGCAAATCCTTCCTTCCCTCTTCCTCCTATTATCATATCTGAATGGTGGACACTTTCTTTCATTAATGAGATGTCATGAGTCCTTGTCATGATTTGGCATATACTGTAAATTCTCCACTTGCCAGCTTCCGGGATGAACACCAAATTTACGAAACAACAGCAGCAACACTTTAAAAGATAATAACCTATTTAAACAGTCGGTATTCTGATCTAAGCAGTTTGCGAATGAGAAGCCTTAGCAAATCAGTAAAAACAAGGGGGGGAAAGAAGGTGAGCTGCTTCCATGGCGCTCAAGAAATCGGCTTGTTATTACACCTTCTTCGGCATCGTCACATCTTTTCTTCCAATTTCCCTTTTAATGTAACTGTATGTTCTGTAAATATTGTTGGGGCTGACAAGAACATCAATTCATGTTATTCATAAAGCAATTCAGGATTCCTGCCATGAATAGCAAGCAGGAGGAACAATCACTTGTATATTTTTTATTCTTTTTTATTCTTTCTTTTGCATAAAGAAAATGCTTGCACTACTGAAGTTTAGCAGGCGCATAATGCACAGGGGGAAAAGGAGCATCTTTAGTGTTACTTCATATGCAGAGAGCTGGGCCTTTACAGTTCTTGGTATTAATATTCCCCATTTGCTGTTCTAAATGTTTGTTTGAAAATAATCATTTGGGGGGAACGGGAATAGCCTTTTTTTTGGAATGGAGCTGTCAAAGGAAGAGATGGAGAGGGCCACGAAGGAGGAGCAATATGAGTGCAGTAAACCTTCAGATACGATGTCTCAGGAAATCTTGTTCACAAAAGGACTGTAAGTGGGTGTGAGGATGAGGGTACAATGGAACGAGGAACCGAGTGAAGCAGAGCTTTAATGAAACGTCAATGTATGTGCTGGGCCCCAGCTCACCATGCAAGCGCTTCATGCACTCTTAGCTGTTTTTGATGCATCCCCTCCAAGGATGTGAAGGATTCGAAGCACTGAGCTGCCTCCATTAGACGCTGTAAGGAAAAAAATTAGAAAGACATTTCTGCCTCCCTCCCTCCCTCCCTCTCCTTCCCTCCCTTCCTTTCATTCCTGGTTTTTGCTACATACAACTTGCTGCATTCACTCCCTATGAAATAAATAAAAAACAAATGCTATCCTTTTGCAAAAAATGTGGATGTTCGTCAACACTGTACAAAATATTGCGCTTTAGAACAAATTTGTAGTACAGTGCTGATGGGTTTTCTGGATTTGTGGGTTGTTGTGTTTTTTAAAACAAACAAACAACAAATTAAGAAAATGTGCGGAACTGAATTTAAGATTTAAATAAACGAGAGATTGAAATCGACAGATTTGTCTGTCCCTGCCACAGCCTCACCAGATTACACTGGCGCTGAAAAGACTTGTGCACAAGGGCCGATGGAGTTCTTTTCTCTTCCTTCTCCACCATCAGATTTTAAAAACAACAACAATGGTTTCCAGTGTATCAGAAAACTGTTTTCAGGACACTCTCCAAACTTACTGGAGCTGCAGAACTCAGAGTTGCAGAACAGAGGAAGGCAATTCAAACAGCTCACTGTCTCTGTCTGCCGCAGATTCATGAAGTCATTTTTGGGTAGTTGAAAAGAAAAAAGCCAAAGGATCTAGTGGAACACTGGATCTTTCTCTATCACAGTGTAGATGGTTAGGAGACCATTGTTGGCCAATAAGGTCTAGCTGCTGTAAAAAGCAATATATATAAAATTTAATGTCCCCAAAGAGTTAGGTATTAAGCCTTCAAAAACAGGCCATTTTTACTTAAATGAAATCTGTTCTCCATTATTTATTGGTGTAAGTCCTTGATTATCAGATTAAAGTGACAAAATATTTGGAAGCATTAAATCTACCTAGGACTGTGCTTGGACCTTCTCTCGGTCCAGAGATTTCAGGTACCCTTTTTGATGGATGTTTAGGTCCTTGTGGGATTGGAGAAACTGGACCTATCACATTAGTCTTATTAAACTGTTTTACCCAGAGATTAGATCAAAGTTACTATCCAATTCAAGGAACTCCTTGAATGAGTTTATCAGATGTTTAATTACTGTAAATATTAGGCGGAGGATTTTGCAAACTCTGGGAAATTTTGATTTGGTGTTTTTAAATGTCAGTTTGTTTGTACTTTACCACTCTATGATTGCAATACATCTTTTATTTATATCTGATCCTGGATGGCGAAAGGACAAACACACCCATCTACCTTATCCTTCAAGACTAACATTTTTTCAAATACTGAATTCTCTTGGCATCACCTCTGCTGCTGTTTGGCTTCCAGGCTGAAAACTTCTTAGGACTCCTGACATTTTGTTGGCAGCGGTGTGAAAAACTGCAAAGCTGTCCAAAAGGGTGGGTGTGGGAAGCAACAACCACTATGATTTTTTGTGTGGCTTTGGTGAGATTGCACTGAATAATGTACTCATTCTAGGCCATCATCACTTTCATAGAGGCACTGGGCACAATATGCTGAAGTTTAAGAAGAATCATAGAATCATAGAGTTGGAAGAAACCACAAGGGCCATCCAGTCCAACCCCCTGCCAAGCAGGAAACACCATCAAAGCATTCTTGACATATGCCTGTCAAGCCTCTGCTTAAAGACCTCCAAAGAAGGAGACTCCACCACACTCATTGGCAGCAAATTCCACTGCCGAACAGCTCTTACTGTCAGGAAGTTCTTCCTAATGTTTAGGTCGAATCTTCTTTCTTGTAGTTTGAATCCATTGCTCCGTGTCCGCTTCTCTGGAGCAGCAGAAAACAACCTTTCACCCTCCTCTATATGACATCCTTTTATATATTTGAACATGGCTATCATATCACCCCTTAACCTTCTCTTCTCCAGGCTAAATATACCCAGCTCCCTAAGCTGTTCCTCATAAGGCATCGTTTCCAGGCCTTTGACCATTTTGGTTGCCCTCCTCTGGACACATTCCAGCTTGTCAGTATCCTTCTTGAACTGTGGTGCCCAGAACTGGACACAGTACTCCAGGTGAGGTCTGACCAGAGCAGAATGCAGTGGTACGATTACTTCCCTTGATCTAGATGCTATACTCCTATTGATGCAGCCCAGAATTGCATTGGCTTTTTTAGCTGCTGCATCACACTGTTGACTCATGTCAAGTTTGTGGTCTACCAAGTCTCCTAGATCCTTTTCACATGTACTGCTCTCAAGCCAGGTGTTTCTCAAGATTTAATGTAAAACTTTGATTCAGCTGCAAGAGGAGTTGTACTGAACCCTTTCCTGGTAAACAAAAAGCCAGCTCAAGGTCCATGTGTTTGTTTGTTTGCTTGCTTGCTTGTTTGCTTTTTGCATTTACACCCCACCTTTTTATCCAAGGAGCTCAATGTGGTATACATAGTTCTCCCCCTCCTGATTTAATCTCTACAACAGCCCAATGGCTCTCTTCTCCAAAAAAACAAAAACCCATTTGTTTGCAAATGCATCATTAGATGCTAAATAGGAACACAGAGTCAGGCCATTGGTCCACCTTGCTCACTATTGCCTTCACTGACTGGATGTGGCTCTTCGGGGTTTCAAGCAAAGCTTATTACTAGCCCTACCTGGAAATGCCACGGATTGAATATGGGACCTTTTACGTATGGCTCAGCACTACAAGATGAAGACTCCTAACTGTACTTAGACAAATGTCTTCAGTTGCTCTGACTCTGTAGTGAACCCCTGCTCCATTCTCCCACATACATGAACATCAGAGGAGCCTGCTGGGTCCAGCCAGGGGCCCATTTGGTCCAGCATCCTGTTCAAGCAGATGCCCGTGGGAGCACAGCAAGAAGAACATGAGAACAAGAGCCCTCTCTCCCGCCTGTGGTTCCCATCAAATGGTATTCAGAAGCATTGCTGCTTCCAACTGTGGAGGCAGAACATAGCCATCAGGGCTAGTAGGAATCAATAGCCTTCTCCTCCTGAATTTGTCTAATATGACTCCTCTAAAGTCATCTAAGTTGATGACCATCACTGCCTCCTATGTGAGTGAGTTCCATAGTTTGCTTATGTGCTGCGGGGAGTCCACCCCCCCCCAGCCTTATCACACAGCATTCAGCTTCATTGAATGTCCATGCGTTAGCAGGGAGAAAAACTTTTCCCTGCCCATTTTTTCCATGTTGTGCATCATTTTAGAAACTTACAGCATGTTGCCTCGTCCTTGCCTTTTCTCTGAACTTCAAGCAATTAATTCCTGAAACCATAACACCTTGTTGAGAAGAACGTCTCTTTCCCCTGTTTGCCAGGCTACTAGGGCTAAATCAAGAGGACAGGAAACAAGCAACCTGCATAGCGTGCACACGCACGCGCGCGCACGCACACACACACACACACGTCTTCTTCTTTTTCTTTGGCGATCATTCATAGCAGAGTAAGATTGTCTTCCATAAACACGATTTTAACAATGGGTCCGTAAGTGACTGTGGAGGCGAATTCTAGATCCTCACGTCCTTCCACAGTGGGGACATTGGTTTCCAGTCGGGAGTTGATCAACGGTGTGGATTTGCCAAGCGTGCCTTCCTCTTAGCACGTTTCTCCCTTGTGTCCTGAGATCGCGTTTCTTCAAAGCCCATGACACCTTTGGTAAAGGCTGTTCTCCAACTGGAGCGCTCACAGGCCAGTGTTTCCCAGTTGTCAGTGTTTATACTACATTTTTAAAGATTTGCCTTGAGACAGTCTTTGTTGACCACCAGCATTACGCTTTCCATTTTTAAGTTCGGAACAGAACACAGACACACACCAGTCCAGGGCACCCCTAGGTATTTCAGCTATGTTAATTTGTGTCAATAGAGCATTCAAAGGAACAATTTTATCCAGCGCACAACCAGGAGAAGATTTTTTTTATCACTTTGGTTTGATCAAGATAGCTGAGCATACAATTTCCTTGAAGCTTGTGGTGTGAACAAGCTATTCTTACGTTAGAAAACAGGTGACAGCCAACAGAGAAAAAGATGTTAGACGTACAGTACATTGTTTTGTGTTCATGTGTCCCGCTGAACACCCTCTCCACCAGGTGGCAGTCAAGAATCCTTGTTCATGATTCCAGATCTTGGGAGTCTACTTGGTACTTGCATCAGTGCTACTGATAACAGGTAGGTAGCCGTGTTGGTCTGAGTCGAAGCAAAATAAAAAAATTCCTTCAGTAGCACCTTAAAGACCAACTAAGTTTATATTTTGGTATGAGCTTTCGTGTGCATGCACACTTCTTCAGATACACTAGAAACAAAAGTGTCATATATAGGGTCTGACACTTCTGTTTCTAGTGTATCTGAAGAAGTGTGCATGCACACGAAAGCTCATACCAAAATATAAACTTAGTTGGTCTTTAAGGTGCTACTGAACGAATTTTTTTATTTTGCTACTGATAAGTTACTGCTGTGTAGTGAAACAAAATAATTTTTTGTTTTGTTTTGTAGTGGTTAGAGCATAGGTAGGCAAACTAAGGCCCAGGGGCCGGATCCAGCCCAACCGCCTTCTAAATCCAGCCCGCGGACGGTCTGGGAATCAGCATGTTTTTACATAAGTAGAATGTGTGCTTTTATTTAAAATGCATCTCTGGGTTATTTGTGGGGCATAGGAATTCATTCTCTCCCTAAAAAACAATATAGTCCGGCCCCCCACAAGGTCTGAGGGACAGTGGACCGGCCCCCTGCTGAAAAGGTTTGCTGACCCCTGGGTTAGAGTGTTGGACTGGAAACTGGGAGAGACCAGCCTCCACTCTGCCCTGAAGCTCAGCGGGTGACCTTGGGAGCCAGTCACTGCTTCTCAACCTAATCTACCTCACAAGGTTGTTGTGGGGATTAGAGGAGGAGGAGTAGAACCATGTCCACCACTTTGAGCTTCTTGGATGAAAAGGTGGGATATAACATGATAGATGATAGGTAGATAGGTAGATAGATAGAGATATAGATAGATCAACTCAGAGTATTTCTGCCCACTAAGAGTCATATGAGCAAAGCCAGTGGAGAAGATTGCTGCCTTTGTTTGAATATAGTGTTGTCATAAATATCCCTGCAATAATAAGCAAAGAAGCAGAAAGCCAGTATTGCTGATGGATTGCGCAGTAATTTATACCCACAAGAGTCGACCTTAGTTGACTTCCATTGTTTGCATGCCACTATTTTCCCTGACAGGCTTCCTAAACCTCTAGCGCATTTGACTGCTAAGAAGAAATTCAGCAACTACTCCTTTTTCCTGGCATGCAGGTCCAATGACTGGGGAAATCAGTGTAGGCCAGTGGTCTGAGCACTGGGCTTGAACTGTGGGTACTTAGGTTCAAATCCTCTCTCAGCCATGAAGGTCACTGGACAAGAATGGGCCAATCACAGTGTCTCCGCCTGACCTACCTCACAGAGTGTTTGTGAAGATAACATGGGGGAAGGAGTGTTATGCATGCCTCTGTTGGGAATCACAGGTGGGCAGAGTGCTCTTGCTTGTGGGATTCCCATTGGGTCATCTGGTTGGCCACTGTGAAAACAGGATGCTGGACAAGGTGAACCATTGGCCTGATCCAGCAGGCTCTCTGGTGTTCTTAGGTATTGGGGTTGTGCTTTCGGTCCTGACAAATCCTGGGTCACAAACTGAACTGGAACGCTTCTGGGTTCCTGCCCCCCAAATGGCAGCAACTCTATATGTTCTGCTCTGTCCAGTAGTGTCACCAGGATCCTTACTGCTTTGGTTCCTCCTCCCACCCCCCAAATGACCCCTGAAGTTTTGAATTTGATTGATATTGATGCTGCATTTTATGTTGTATTTTATGCTGTTTTATAGTCACATTTTAATCAATGTTTTATATTTGCTGTTAGCCGCCCTGAGCCCGGTTTTTAAACCGGGAAGTGCGGGGTATAAATATAAATTTATTATTATTTATTATTACTCTCTCTTCCTTCCCTCCACATTCCTGTTCATCCTAATGCCAGATCCTTTTTAAAATTTAAATTTGCACGTTGGTTGTGACTTGATATGTAGCTAGCCCTGCTTTTCAGATGAGAATCATATTGTGGATTGCCGTAATTAAAATTCAATGCATAACGCTGGTGGCAGCGCTGTACACAAAAAGAGGACGTCGGCCTTGCCCTCAGGCTTACAAAGTAAAAGACCAAACACACTTGGGAATGTGGCTGGGGGGGGGGGGGAGGCAGAGGAGGAAAAAGGGAGAGGACGGCAATGAGATCGGCTTGACAAGGCCAGTACAAAAATGGACAGGTGTAAACAGGCGTCGTGGCACTTCAGGTCAAGCTTATGCGACCTTTTCTGGGATTCTGCATGGCAGGGGTGCTTAGCCTTTTGGCTAGTGACAGAGGAGCAGATAGTGTCCTTTTTCTCTCTACGGAGGCCACGAAGAAGAATGAGAAGGAGAAGATAATCACTCTGCATTTGCATACATGGTTGTAATCAAGATTCGTTTCCTGCAACATGCCTTTATCTCATACACAAATCAAAAAGATAGGTAAAGGGGTAAAGGGGACCCTTGACTTAGGTCCAGTCGTGACCGACTCTGGGGTTGCGACGCTCATCCCGCGTTATTGGCCGAGGGAGCCGGTGTACAGCTTCCCAGTCATGTGGCCAGCATGACAAAGCTGCTTCTGGCGAACCAGAGCAGCACACAGAAATGTCGTTTACCTTCCCGCTGTAACGGTACCTATTTATCTACTTGCACTTTGACGTGCTTTCAAACTGCTAGGTTGGCAGGAGCAGGGACTGAACAACAGGAGTTCACCCCGTCGCGGGGATTCGAACCGCCAACCTTCTGATCGGCAAGCCCTAGGCTCAGTGGCTTAACCCACAGCACCCGCGTCCCTTAAGCAATACCCTAAACAGTGCTGGAAAAACCTAAGAGCATAAAAATAACAACAACAAAACAAATTTTCTTTTAAAACCCTATTTTGCTGTAATTTGTCCCTGTATGTCAACTGTCAGTTATGATTTCAATGCATTTCCTCCCAGATTACATCATATTAGAATAGGATAAAAACTTCTGGCCTGTGGGCCAATGTCAGCCCACCAGGGGGTGCAAGTTGGCCCACAAAGACATTTTATCCAGGCCTTGATGCCCACTTGCCCAACTTCCTGATGGGCGGGAGGGTGGGGTTCAATCCTGCTGGGAATGTGCTTCCAAAGCAGACCCCTGCTATCAGCTGGTGAATGGAGGGATCAATCCTGATCACTTTGGCTGTGAGCACCTGTTTCCCTGCTGAAGAGTTTTTATTTTATTTTTGCAGGCTTCTGAATGTAGACTCAAAGCAGAATCATAGAATTGAATTGTAGGGTTGGTAGGGATCCCCAAGGGACATCTAGTCCAGCCCTCTGCAATGCAGGAATCGCAGCTAAAGCGGAAGCGGTTGTTACATTTTGCTTCTTTCCATAGATGTAGCATGAGAAAGAACAACAACAGCAGTAGCACCAACAACAACAGAAGTTCAGCTTGTAACGTTTATAGCTAGCAGCTATAGTTGTTTAAACCCCCGTTGATCATTATGAAAACCAGGTGAGGAAGAATTGATCTGTCTGGCTCTGATGAGGCGGTTTCATTATACGATCTGTAGAGTTAATTAGCTAACTTATTTAGTTTGATTATGTCAGAGTCATCAGCTGAATTCTTGCTTTGATGCATTTTTCCTTTTCCTTTCTCATTGATCCTTCTTGGTGGAGTGGAAACACAAAGCTGTAAACAGCGGCAATGTGGCTGTCTTTTGCAAGCACAGGCGAGGGTGGGAAAACATGGGTTATCAAAGGGTTATCAGCCTAAAAACATAAAACCAAAGGAACAGGCCAAAAGCTGATCTGTCTTAGGTCCAAGCTATTTGAAAGACGGCATTCCCTCATATGAACTTGCCCAGGTCTTGAGATCTTCAGGGGAGAACCTTCTCTTGGCCCTGGCAACCCTCACAGGCATGCTTGGTGAGGACGTGGGAGAGGGCCTTCTCGGTGGCTGCACCTAGACTTTGGAAGTTAGAGAAGTTAGAGTGGCTCCCTCCTTGCTATTCTTCCACTGGCTGGTGAAGACTTTCTAGTTACAAAAGGCTTTGGGGAGCTGACTGTTTTTAACAAAAGGGCTGGTGACATGCTGCTTTTTTATTGTAATTAAATGTATGTTGTTAATAGATTGTGTGTGTTTAATTGTTGTTGTTTTTTTTAATGATTTACCCTCCTATGTTTTAAGCTGTTCTTGTTCATAAACCACCTTGAGTCCCTGTCAGGAAAAAGATGGGGAATGAATGGATAAATAAATTAAGCCAGGACTCTGTCCTCACGGTGGACAACCAGGTGGTCATAGGATGCCCGCAAGGAAGACTTCAACACAATAACTCTCCATCACTTGCAGCCTCCTGAAACTAGTCTTTAGAAGCATAGGATATCTGATTTTGTTTGCCTTATTTTCCATCTCCCTCCCCCCCCCCAGTTCAGAGCAGTGCTTTTTTCTAAAAAAATATATGTCTAGGGGTACTCTCATTTTCCTACTCATATTGAAATAATGCCCCTCAATGAGGCCAAACTTAGATTCACAGAATCTTTAGGTATGCGTACCCCTGCGTACTCCCAGAAAAAAAGCACTGGTTCAAAATACTCAAGTGGGCGTATATGGGGTAAGTCGACCTTGCAGGAGTGGCAGGCCCTGCCCTGTGGAACTCCTTGCCAATGGAGGCTCAACAGAAACAATCCCTCTCTACTTTTAGACATCTCCTGAAAACTATGTTATTCGGACAGGCTTTTGAAACATTAATTTTTTCCCCAACCAGATTTTATTTACGTTTTTCATTTCTCTTATTGTAATATTGTGTACCACCCTGCTGTATTTTTTTTAATGAAAAGTGAGGCCAATAAACATATCGATCAATCATTCACCCACTCAACGAACTCTTGTGTGAATGAATTCAATGTACTGTTTGAATAAGGACTTCCTTTTGTCTGGCATAAATCACCCCACTATTCATCTTTGTTGCTGACTCTGGATTCTAGCATGATCTGAGGGAGAGAAAGCCTTACTTGTTTATAGTTTCTCCACATCTTTTACATTTTTAGGCATGTCTATGCCCCGTCCGACCCACTGCTCCACTTACCTTTCCTTCAGGCTAGGGATTTAACATTTGACTTGCCATAAATACAGGGCAACAGTAGATTTTCCCCCAAGTGGGGCTCGCAACAAAATGTTGCAGCACGGAGCTTTCCTGTTCAGTGTTCCAGGCACCCAGCCACATTTCCTAGGGAAGTTTTAGCTTACGTCAGGGGTCCCCAAACTACGGCCCCCGGGCCGGATGCGGCCCAATCGGCCTTCCAATCCGGCCCGCGACGACCCCCGCCGCCCGCTGCCGCCGCCCGCTCTCACGGCGCGCGGCGCAGCGACAATAAAAAAAATCGGCAAAAAATCGCCGAAAATCCTTTGTGCGCATGCGTACAGGCCTCTCCCGACCCGGAAGAGGTCATTTCTGGTGCACTTCCGGGTCGGGGGAGGCCCATACGCATGCGCACAAGCGATTTTCGGCTATTTTTTTCCGCCCGTGTGCGTGTGCGCATGCGCACGGGCGCGCACTCCCCCGCCCTCCGGCCCGCTGCGCGCGCACTCCCCTGCCGTCCGGCCCACCGCGCGGGCGGCGCGGCGGGCACCGGCCCGCCGCTCGGTAAGTCTGGGGACCCCTGGCTTACGTCTTGTGCAAAGCCTTCCCAGTCACTTAAACTATGGCTGGTTCACTGCTAACAAAGAGTTACTTGAGAACCCAGCACTCTTGCTTAACTATGGTTTGCTTTGTCACCCCATCCCAGGCACTCACCAAACTACAAAGGCACAAGAGCATCTGGGAGACTGAAGAAACCATGGTTTGTTTGATGGGCTGTGGCACTGCTTGTGTTCACCTCGTGGCTTCTTATGGTGAACCAGGCCTCTGTCTGAACTCAGACTTAATTATCACCCTGAAGAAACATCTTTTTATTTCATGTTGCAGATGTAATTGTTAAGAGGGACAAGATTGGTTTGGAATAAATTCCTCAGGAAGAAATAGTTTCTGTTCATCTTGACATATTCCGCAGCTCCGTTAACGCCACCGACCGCCTATATTTTTGTCTCATGCAATGAAGCATGTGAACTGGAATGATGGCGTTACAAACTGGTTCCTCGCTCCCCTTGTACAACTAATTATGAGACTGACAAATTGTCAAGTCAAAATGCCAAGAGGAAGAAGAAGAGAGGGGGGGAAAACACAGAGAGGAATTATTTGAATGCATGCAAACAGTTCTATTGTGTTGGCACATATTGGGAGGAGGAGCCTTTCGGAGCTGTAGGAAAGAAGAGTTAGAATAAGCTGAGAGCCGAATGTTGACAGATGAGCAATATATTTAGAATACTTCTCTTTGAATGGACCCAGCAGCCCCGGAACTGATGATCCATTGTTCTTTGGGGGCAGGAAGAGATGGAATACAAATGCAAAGTCATTCCCTTCTTGTCATATGAAAGATGTTTTATGTCTTGTGCTTGCTGGTAAAAGAGGCCGAGAATGGATCTGTCTTTTTGTGTATGGATGCCTTGGGGGAAAGGGTGTGGAGTCTCAGGCACAAATGTGCCTAGGGATCTAGCAAAGAGCCTTACACTGAGTTGGACCATCAGTCCATCTAGCTCTGACAGCGACCCTCCAGAGTTGCAAAGCAGGGGGCTCCCCCAGCTCTACCCCTGCAGATGCCAAGGATAGAAACGAGGACCTTCTGCATGTGAAACAGATGCTCTACCATCAAACTGCGGTCCTTTCTCAACAAGAATCTGCCTTATGCAGACTCAGGCCATTGGTCCACCCAGCTGACCAAGGTTTCAGGCAGGGTTCTCCCATAGCCCTAACTGGAGATGCTGGGGATTGAACCTGGGACTTTCTGCATGCAAGGCAGATGCTCTACCACCGAGCTATGGCTCCTCAGGCATCTCTAACTGTCCTCACACCCTTCTCTGGCTCTGTGCCACACACACTCTGAGAGCTTTCACTTGGCTGGGATGTCTTCTTGAACTGCAATAATGGGGTGTATCCTTTTAAAGTATTCTGGGAATGTTTTAAACAGATATTTTAAACTGTTTTTATTTTTAACCGATAAGTTCATTGCTTTAATCTTTTTTCTGTAAACCACTTTGAGGGTTTCTTTTCTTTTCTTTTTAAACAACCAAGTGCTATATAAATGTATCTGTGATTCCTGCATTGCAGGGGGCTGGACTAGGGCTGGACCTAGACACATCAAAGAAGCATTTCAGTTGAACTTTGTATGAGAAATCGGGTTGGCAAAAACGAAACTCCACATCGCCATCTGGTGTCACCTTGTTTTAATACATGTACAATGCATATAAATCGCTTTTTCTTTGCCAATGTAGCTGGGTCCCTTCCAACTATATGATTCTATGAGTCTATGAAACAAACAAACAATTCTGTGAATATTGTGGAGGAAGATGATGATAGATAGATAGATAGATAGATAGATAGATAGATAGATAGAGATAGCTGTATCTATACAGATAGATAAATGATAGAGATCTCTCTGCCTATAGATTTCCTGCATCACATCATTTCCAGCCCTTAATCATTGACTTATAGAAGAGGGTGGCCTTCTGGGTCTGTATTTTTCTTTTACAATGAACACAAGGAAGGGGGAGAAGGGAGCAAAAGCTTTATATGTGACAGCAGCTTTTGCGAAAGTCTCACACCTCTGTATGAGGGGGCAAACTTTAAATTGAAT
The DNA here is from genome assembly GCF_963506605.1 of Zootoca vivipara. Lineage (NCBI taxonomy): Eukaryota > Metazoa > Chordata > Lepidosauria > Squamata > Lacertidae > Zootoca > Zootoca vivipara. Next base: position 69,154,263 of record NC_083281.1, read on the forward strand.
CCAGTTGTTATTTAGCCCAATGCCCCAAAGCTTGTTTGACTCTCCTGATGCTCTATGAGGCAATGGATAGCTCAGGAACCTGTTGTATTCCCAGCTGACGGCCTACCCTTTAGCCAAAGTAAACTTTGCAAAAGGTCAGCATAACGGATGATGACCACATACTCAGGCTTCACCTGAGCTTTGCCAGACCCACCTTGGGGAACAGCAGCCATTCATCTCCGAGTGAATCGATCTATTGGACTCAACAGTCCCACTCTCTCCTGAGATGCACATTATGAAAGAGAGAGAAAAATCCTATCATGCTTCCTAAAAAAAAAAAAAAAAAGTATCCCCACTGTCAGATATTGGGTTTGTGAACTTTTTCTTGGCTTCTACATTCTATGTAATTGACCTAATGTGGTTGACTGCAAATTGGCATGGAAGTGGGTGGGAATCTAAATAGACCTTGACTTTGCTGTTCAGGGCAAACTGGATTTTAATTGCTGGATCTAAATGTGTTCTGCTGCATTTTAATAATTGTTTTGTAGCTGGGTTTCTTTATTGCCCTGTATTATTCTTTAAATGTTGTAAACCGTCTTGAAACCCAACCTGTGAGAGAGGCAGGAATGAAATACATTAATAAATAATAAAATAAAACCAAAACCCAACAGGGTATTACCTATAGGTAGAAAACTACACCAGAGATTATATATCAATAGCTGGCAATTTGTCGATTGTGTATGATTAACAGAAGAAGGAATATATATATTACCCTCTTCTGAATTATTAATGTCTCCCACCAATACTTGGTGGGAGACATGGTCGATATGGTTAATGTATCGTTTTTCTCTGAACATTTTGGTAACAACTCATTTTAAGTGGTCACAATATCCAAGATTCTGTTGCAGTAAATCTGCCATTTGGTGCCTGCATAATTCTTTCTTGCCATTGCAGAGTTGACAATATGGAGGTACAGAGCGTCAGAGCAGAAAGGGGGGGGGGGATTTACAACACAAACACCATGGAGCTGCAATAGCCTCTCATTTAGTTATTGTACAATGTACCGTGGTGAATTTTTACCTGTACTTTTTTTAGGGCCAGTAATGGTATTTCCAGGGGGTGCAAGATGCATCTCAGGCTTTGTCAAATAAACACCAAACACACCTTTCCATTTCTGTTTAGAGCATTTTGAAACTATAAGTGTGTGGCTTTTTGATGCTACAGGTATATAATCTATCCCCTTTCTCTGCTGCCTCCAGGCACTGTTTTCTGTCGTCTTCACACCAATGTGCTCCTAGCCAATTAGGGCTCATGTTGTGAATGTGATGACATCATGATACCATGTAGCCAATCAGGCATAGCTTCATGACTGTCATTGCAGGCCTTTCTGAGACTCCCCCCCCCCAGTAACTAAGAGCACAGCCACACATCACACATTTTGCACCAATTCAAAGCACATTTTCCCCAAACTCATAGAGCTCAAGTTCCAAGCACCCTTAACAAACTGCAGCTCCCATTATTTTTTGCACGGGACATTGCTTTAAATGAGGTTTAAACGTATGGTGTGAATATGACCTAAGATTCCCGATAATCTTTTCTATTCTCCAGTCTCATTGACTTGGTTTGGATGCAACACTAAACAATAGTTTAGCTTGGATGTTCCTCGCTCCCCTTTCTTCCCTTGACCACTGGAAACACCCGCTCCCACTTTTAAATTAACCAGAGCCTCCTATTACACGAAAACCCAGGGGATTCTGGTTGGTTTAAACCAAGAGTCGCCAACATGGTGCCTTCCAGCTACTGTTGTACTCCAAATCCCATCAGCTTCAACCAAATCCCATCAGCCTCAGTAGCCAATCGTCATGTGAGTTGCAATCCAAAAATGTTCTGGAAGGCACCACATCAGCTTCCCCTTGCTTTAAACTATTGACAGTGACCAAGACAGAATAATAAACCATGGTTTAATCCTGGCTTGTTTAGATGTGGCGGAGTTACGAGTTCAAATGGAAGCAAGAACAATGGCTTGTAGAAGCAGTACCTTTCAAGATCTTCCTCGTAGCTGCAGCAGAGAAGGGGGAAGGCAGGGAAGAGCACGCAACCATGATTTAGTAACCTACACGGTGTCTCCTGGATCTTGTTGGACTACAATTCCCATCAGTCCCAACCAGTGATCAAGGCTGATGGGAGTTTTGGGTAGTCCAGCAACATCTGGAAGGGTACCACATTGGCTGCCCCTATGTTACATCTTCCCAGCCCTGGCTAGTTCCTTGCAATACTTGCCAATGAATTTCCTGCTAACCACCCATCCCATTCTGGGATTTGTATCTCCAGTAACCTACACTTCTGGCTTCCCTACCTCAAGCTGGTTTGCATGAGGATTCTTGCTGAGGAACTTTGAGATCCGAAGCATCAAATCCCAGGTGGCTGTTGGTTAGCCAACAGCTTGCCATAGGGCAACTCTGTCCAAAAGTAAATGCTCCATTTCTTTGTCAAACAGGAAAGGCAGGAGCTACAGCAATGTCCTTGATGTGTTCTCTGCCCTCAGCGTTTTCCTTTTTCAAGCATAGTGTGACCACTTCAGAAAAACAGAGTTTTAAAAAAGCTCTGTTCATAAAGGAAAAAATTAATTGCCCTTTTCATAAAACATTTAATACACAGTAGTACACTAAACCTCCAAAGACACGGGTTACCGGCTCCGCCGTAAATCCGCTGCTTATAACCCTACGATGAAACTGGCAAGCATAACAATATATAGGTTTTACATTTAGGGGCCTTTTAAAGGTATATAAAGCGTACACATGCACACACACACATATCTAGGCTGAGAGATGCCTGTGGTATGTTTCAGTTATATAGCTTGCTTCCCCTCTGTCTTTTTACACCTATAAATGGATGCTAGTCATCTCCTCTCTGTGAGCTGTTTCATCAGCCTTTGCTGTGGCGATCCATAGTGTGGCAATAAAAACTAGCCCTCCAAAGGCAATTCTGTCCCTCTACTCCTGAGGATGATGTGCCCATCCATCTTTTAAAGGCACTGAATGACTCATTCCACAGTTCTGTCACACACAAAAAATTCTCTTTTGCGATGTACCACATTTTTAGTTTAGATCAGGAACCAGATGGTCTACCCCCGGAGCTATGACCCTTCGAATCGCACATTATTGGAGCCATCTCCTCCTCCCTTTCATCCCAAGGTCCAAGGCTGCTGCAGCCAATCAGAAGCCATGCTTGGTTCCTGGATTGTTCTGGGAATCGAACAGACTCTCAGAACAGATTAAGTTCAGGAACCAAGGTTCCACTGTATTGTGCTTTTATATGTGTTGGAAGTTGCCCAGGGTGCTGGGGCAACCCAGTAAGATGTGTGGGGTATAAATAGTAAAATTATCATTATGGAATGGGACGTGCCTATTTTCATCAGTGAAATATTCGAGGGTATGAGATGATGGCAGACTCTGCAGAGTGCCTGCAGGCTGTTGGGCTGAAGCTTGCACACTGCAGACACGGCACACTTGCTCTCCTGGAGACTCAAGACCTCCCCTGCTACCTGGAGAGAGCCAGGCACATCCAGGGGCTTCAGTTCAGACCTGGAGATCAGGCAACCCTGTGTTGATCAAGAGTATCAGTACCTCCAAAATAATGTCCAGTCTGGCTCTGTAACTTGATGGCTGTTTGTGTCTGGAAGCAGAGGGTGACATTTTTCTTTTTATTAGCTGTCCTGATGCTGCTTGGCAATGCATGAAATAGCTTATAGCCCTCAAAACACTTTGCATTCCACTTAAAAAAATGCTTTCCCCCTTAAAGCACAGCCGCGTGCGTCGCCTCCTGAAGTTCTTTGCAAAACCACGAAGGACAGCAGAGGAATATTAAGCTGCGATTTGGATGGCGACGCCAGCCGCCGATCTGAATGTTTGCATTTTAATTTTTAATAACTCCAGTAATAGTTTTTGTCCTGAGGAGAAGCGACTGGAAGAATTATAAAACCTTGATGACCTCATTACCAGTGAGGATCAGCTCTTGACTTTTGCTGTAGTTAATAGCGGATCCTTGCAAATGCTGTACTTAAAGTTGAAGGGTGCTGCCTGGCTGACTTTCCTTACAGTTTTGAAATAGACTGCACATATTAAGGGACAGAATTTAAAGCAAGAAGCTGGAGGCTATCCCTCTAGCCAGTCGCAGCACCACTGTGGTGCCACAAGGGTGTGGCTTTGGGGCAGAGGTCCAGAGCCCCACACAGCAGTGGGTCCTCAAATTCAGCACACCACCTGCTTGTGATTCCCATCAACTGGTATTCAGAGGGATGTGGCCCAGAGTTCCCTGGGAAGTGGGACTGATTGCTAAACTATTCTGGGAATTGTAGGTCTAGGATTGAAATAGGCATCTTCTAACAACTCTCAGCACCCTTCACAAACTACAGCTCCCTGAATTCTTTGGGGATGGTTTCAGGTAGTATCATAGCACTTTAGATGCATGGTGTGAATGTGGCCTGAGTCACCCCTTCTATATGTCCTCCAATCCTTAGGGACATTTCATAGGCAAGTGTAGCCAATATGACATTTCTAGAGGTTGATGGACTACAGCTCCCATCCTTCTGAATCCTTGCAACACTGACTGGGGCTTATGGGAGTTGGAGTCCAGTTGGAGGATGCCCTGTTGGCTGTCCCAGGGCTCAGGTCTTTCTCAACTTTGCTTGAGATCCATTTAACTGAAGATACCTGAACTTGATCTGCTAGTGATGAAATAGGTAAAGGTAAAGGTACCCCTGACCATTAGGTCCAGTTGTGGACGACTCTGGGGTTGTGCGTTCATCTCACTCTATAGGCCGAGGGAGCCAGCGTTTGTCTGCAGACAACCTCCGGGTCATGTGGCCAGCATGAGTAAGCCACTTCTGGCGAACCAGAGCAGCGCACGGAAACACCGTTTACCTTCCCGCCGGAGCAGTACCCATTAATCTACTTGCACTTTGACATGCTTTTGAACTGCTAGGTTGGCAGGAGCTGGGACTGAGCAACGGGAGCTCACCCCGTCATGGGGATTCGAACCGCCGACCTTCTGATCACTGATGAAATACGCTGATGAAATACACGTGCATAAATAGGAGTCAAAGCTGGAGCTTAAGCTATGCTTGTAGCGTGGCAATCCTTAAAAAAAACTGAGTCATTTTATTATAAAGACACACTAAAGATGACACTTTGATGGTACTACAGAGTGAATTTTTCCAAATGGAAATCTTGAAGGAAATTGATTTTTATCTCTTATGTCCCTTCCCAATCTGCCAGAAAGATTCTGAATACACAGAATAGCTCCAAACGAAAGTCTCTGCAGGGACATTTTTGAGTAATATTATGAAGTATTGATTATTCCTGCATGTGTTTGCCAAGATAGGTATTTTTATACTGGCACACACTAGTAGCAGCTACTAAATTGTGCTCGACGCCAAAAAGTTGTGGGGGTTCCCCCCCCCCAAAAAAGAGTAACCTGGAGGTTTTCATAATTCAGCACTGTTCGATTCCAGATCAATGTGATGCTTTTGCACATTGCAACATCCCTCTAGATGTCAACAAAAGAGACTCAGAGCAAGGGACTGCTATCTTTCATTTAATTGGAATCCAATTTTAAAATAACAAAGCAATTCAGTCAACTACATCAGCGAGAAAAGAAAACCAATGAAATAGAGATAGGTAGGTAGATGATAGATGATAGATAGATAGATAGATAGATAGATAAAAGTAGATATAGATATGTGTGCAAACATTTATTTGTGGATGTAATTAGTTGCAATATTTATTGAAAGTCAATTGTATTTAGCCAAAATCAGGCTTAAAAGAGGCAAACTGAGCATGGCTTCCCATAAAAAAATAACCATTTGGGGTGGTCTGATGGATGCACAAGGGATTTATTTGTCATGGATTTGGGGATGAACTGGTCTGATCTGCACCTCCCAGACTAATGTGCAGATTTAAATTCCTTCAGATTTTGCACCTCTTCGAATTTTGCAATACATCTTCCACTCAAAAAAGTACCAGAATGCACATAAAAATGAGTTCATTACAGAATGAAACACGTTTCAAATTGTGAGACGCTTTTAGAATTGACTTTTTTGGGGGGGAACACACTCAAAAATAAAATGCGAATTGAATTATGAATTTTCGTGCAGGTTTTTTTGTGTTTTTAAAGCTATACTAATATGAGAAGAGGGACCCAGGTGGCGCTGTGGGTTAAATCACAGAGTCTAGGGCTTGCTGATCAGAAGGTCGGCGGTTCGAATCCCTGCAACGGGGTGAGCTCCTGTTGTTCGGTCCCAGCTCCTGCCCACCTAGCAGTTCGAAAGCACATCAAAGTGCAAGTAGATAAATAGGGACCGCTCCGGCGGGAAGGTAAACGGCGTTTCTGTGCGCTGCTCTGGTTCACCAGAAGCAGCTTTGTCATGCTGGCCACATGACCCGGAAGCTGTCTGCGGACAAACGCCGGCTCCCTCGGCCTATAGAGCGAGATGAGCGCCGCAACCCCAGAGTCGGACACGACTGGACCTGATGGTCAGGGGCCCTTTACCTTTTTTTTAATATGAGAAGAGAAGACTCCCTGGAAAAGACCCTGATGTTGGGAAAGATTGAGGGCACAAGGAGAAGGGGACGACAGAGGATGAAATGGTTGGACAGTGTTCTCGAAGCTACCAACAAACTGTGGGAGGCAGTGGAAGACAGGAGTGCCTGGCGGCTCTGGTCCATGGAGTCACGAAGAGTCGGACACGGCTAAACGACTAAACAACAACAAATAATGAATGGCAGAATGAATGGGAGAATGAATGGATGAATGCAAAACTGGAATGGATGGTAAATAATCTGTCTATCTTTTGATGGTGGGAACCTCACCAATCCCACTTATCCGCATTTCCCGATATTGTTTTGGCCTCACCTTGGGGGGGGGGGTGGCATTGCGGTGTCTCCTGCAGCACTATTGAGACTAGTGAGTTGCTTTTGCTCCTGATCTCTTGCTCCTTTTTTAAACCCAGGTCTGCAGAAATGATAAGGAAGTGCTTTCCCCTTCACCACCCTCTCTTATCTTTTAATTAAATCAGAGAGCAATATGCATGTTACATGCTCGCCAACCACAGTTTCTACCACTGCGGAAGGTACACGGAGGGCAGTTGGGAAGATAGAGACAGGCCAGAATATGCTAGCGGAGATAAGCATAATGTTATGGAAGCTGAACCTTTGGCCCCCATTCTTCCTCCTTTTTTTTTTTTTTAAAAAAAGATCCACATCTTGGCCCACTAAAACAAACGAGATGGTGGGGGCATCTGTGGTTGTATTTGCTCCATTTTCCAAGCTACAAACAGCCAAGGGTTTTTGTTTTTTAAAGAAGACTTCCCTTTTGCAGCCCAAAATATTCTATCCCTATTGTGGGAACACCTCCTCTGATGCTGGTTTAATGTCTGTTTTAATTTTGAGTTGAAATGCATCTTTTAGAATCAGATCTATTTGGTGAGAGGCCCGAAGCTTAAAAAATATTGAAATCAACCAATGAACAAACTCAGGTTGTGTCCACACTATTCCTTCAAAGCCCATTCAAAGAATTCTAGGCACTGTAGTTTGCTAAGGGTTTCTGGGAATTGCAATTCTGTGAGGGGTAAAGTACAGTGCCCGTAATTTTTTGAAGGAAAGAATGTGCTCTAAATGTGCTCTAAAGGTATAATGAGTGTGTAGCTTCAATTTTAAACTGTCTCCAAGTTAAGCAGATGAGCTAGTAGCAAGGAAGGGTCATAGCTCACATGCAAAAGGTCTGAGGTCAATTTCTCAACAGCTTCTCACATTAGGCTGAGAAAGATTTCTGTCTGAAGCAGGCACCCCCAAACTTTGGCCCTCCAGATTTTTTGGACTACAATTCCCATCTTCCCTGACCACTGGTCCTGTTAGCTAGGGATCGTGGGAGTTGTAGGCCAAAGCATCTGGAGGGCCGCAGTTTGGGGGTGCCTGGTCTGAAGTATAGGCCAGTTTGGAGTCTCCCATCAGCCCTAGCCAGCATGGCCAATGGTCAGTGGTTAAACACTGAGACCTTTGGTGTGTCATACAGCCCCCCCTCCAACCTGTGCTTTCTAGGTGTTGTGAACTACAGCACCCATCATCCCCGACCACAGACAAAGCTCACTGGGGCTGATGGGAGTTGCAGTCCGAAAACATCTGGGGGGGGGCAGTAAGTTGGATGAAAACTAGTGCAAAACATGTCACTTGTAAAACAAACCTCACTGGGCATGTGAGCAGGCTCATCCCTGGAAGAGCTGCTTAGATTGCGATCACCCATGAAAGCAAAGGCATTCTTGCTATTGCACTATTGCTTGGGGCCAGGTTACCTGAAAGATCTTCTCTATATATATATGAACCTGCCCAGGTGCTAAGATCCTCAGGGGAGCACCTTCTCTCAGTCCATCAACATCAGAGACATGGGGTGGATCTACACACAGGGGGGAAACGCTATAAATAAGTCAAAAATTAAATCGTTATAACAAAAAACAAAACACAACCGCTAGGTAAAATCGCAAAGAAGTATTTTATTTTATTTTGCTCTCCAGCACCATCTGATGTTGCATGTGTTTTGGCTAATGTAGCTGAGTCCATGGTTGGTGGTGACACAAGAGAGAGAACCTTTTCTGTGGCTGCTCCCATATTGTGGAATTCCCCCCCAAGAGAGGTTAGACTGGCTCCCTCTTTGCTATCCTTCCCAGCAGCACCCACAATCAGACAGGTCTTTGAAAACTAAGGTGCAAGCTATGCTGATCACTGGGCTGCTGGGTTTTATTTGCTGGTTCTGAATGTGTTTTGGTGTATTTCAGCTATTGTTCTCAACCAGTTTGTTGTATTATTTTGGATTTTGGAATGTTGTTTTCAAATGTTGCAAGCCACCTTGATTCCTAACCTGGTAGAAAGGCAGGATATAAATACATTTCAATAATAATAATAATAATAATAATAATAATAATAATAATAATAATGTTTCATAGGGGAAGTGCATAATATACTTCCTCTCCTCTACCCTCCCCTCATCCTGCCTTTATAATTCTATAGACAGACTCTTGTAGTTAATCACTCTGAGAGAAACATGGAGAAAATCCAGATACAGACCAATAGCATGAAGGATTAGAACCGAAGGTCTTTTCAAGATTAGAAGTTCCACTGACCATAATTATGTTTCTGATTTCAGCAGATAAACCACCTTGGCAAGTAGAACAATCCTTGTAATGCAGTGCTGAGAATCTGAAGCATTTCAGTCCCGCAAAAAATCCGCTTGCTCTCAATGAGAGGAGTGGAATTGTATTAATGGAAAACGCTGTCTTCCTTGCTTAAAACTGATCTTTAATTCATTATTTTTCTCAATTTCCTGTCAAATTCCGATTCATCTTCAAAGCATTGACTCGACGCACTTATTATCATGTAGAAAATGTTAAGGGAGGTAAATTAATTTATCCATTGTGGTTTCTTTGAGAGGAGCAGCTGTAAAGAGTAATTGATTATAAACAGATTCTGAAGGGGTGAGTGGTTTGAAAATAGATTTAAAAAATGATCATGTGGCACATTTTCAATATTCTCCCATCCAGTAATGAGAGGCAGCAGTAACAAAAACAAAGAATGTGAATTGAAACCAGCGGTAGCCCCAAGTGATGTCATGGGATGGGCCCTGGAGATGGAGGTTAATTGGGAGAGGGGAGCATAGGAGGATAGACCCTGTAGTGTGTCTTTGCTATAATTCACAGCCCTTTCCTGCCTGCCTGAAGCTCGCAAACTGCATGCACAGCCTTCTTCATATATATATATATATATATATATATATATATATATATATATATATATACTATTGGGGGCATTGGTTTTGTTTGTTGCTGTGCATGCATTTTTGTATTTTTATATTGTGAACTGCTTTGTGATCCTCAGATGTAAGGTAGTATAGAAATTAATTAAATAATAATAATTCAAGTTACAAGAAAGGGTATTCTCACTACATTAGGAAGAACTATCTGAGGATAAGAGTTGTTTGACAGTGGAACTCCCTCAGAATGTGGTGGACTCTCCTTCTTCTTCTTCTTCTTCTTCTTCTTCTTCTTCTTCTTCTTCTTCTTCTTCTTCTTCTTCTTCTTCTTCTTATTTTTTAAAAAATGTTTATTTTTTCCAAAATAAAAAAGAAATACATCTAATACAATACATCTGTTGCAATACATCTGTTACAATATCAATACAATACAAACAATCAATGAATGCTATTGTTCTGCCGAACTTGTGACTTCCCTCCCTCCCCATGCTTGGTTTTCAGTTCTTTTCTCTGTTTTATACACTTTCCCAATTTTATCTCTTTCCTTCATTTTAATTAAGTCCTGTCTTGTTTATGATCAGAGACCTCTATTGTTTAATGTTGTAGGTTTTATGTCAAACCCGTCAGTGTTTTCACATTTTTACAATACTCCTTTATGTATTCTACAAATTTACTCCATTCCTTTTGCAACTTCTGGTCTTTTTGCTCCCTTATCCTTCCAGTCATCCTAGCCAACTCAGAATACTCCATCAATTTAGTCCGCCAGTCCTCAATTGTTGGTATTTCAGTTATCTTCCACCTTTGAGCTAATACCATTGTGGCCGCTGTGGTGGACTCTCCTTCATTGGATGTTTTTAAGCAGAGGTTGTGAAATATACTCGGAGTCGGGAGTGAATTTCATGCTCTTTATTCAGTCATCAAGGAGAAGAAGAGAAGAATGCCCTTTTCCCAAAACCATCTGCTTATAGTTACAGGTAGGTAGCCGTGTTGGTCTGGATCGAAGTAAAAAAAAAAAAAATTCCTTCAGTAGCACCTTAAAGACCAACTAAGTTTTTATTTTGGTATGAGCTTTCGTGTGCATGCACACTTCTTCAGAACACTTCTGAAGAAGTGTGCATGCACACGAAAGCTCATACCAAAATAAAAACTTAGTTGGTCTTTAAGGTGCTACTGAAGGAATTTTTTTTTTTTTTTTTACATCTGCTTATATACATTATTTACACAATGGGCTTTGCGTGATTGGCTACTTCAGGGCTACACCTGTGGGCCAATCAGTTTGTGGATTGACTTCTGCCAGCAGCCTGATTGGCTGCTCCTGCAGGCCAATTAGGTTGCTGATTCACTTCCACTTGGAGTTGGATTGGGTGGCTCCTGCGGACCAATCAGACTGCTGATTCTGGATCCTATTGTTCTATGATTCAGCTCAGTACATAACACAGTACATAACAGGTTGGCTGGGCATCTGCCAGGGATTCCTTAGCTGTGACTCCTGCATTGCGGTGGGTTGGAGTAGGTGACCCTTGGGTTCCCTTCCAACTCTACAATTCTACGGAACGCTTACACCTGAAACAATTGACCATTGGCTCGAATTGTAGCCCCAGACCTCAGGAGGACACTAGAATGGGGAATAACTTTGTTAAAACGCAGCACCTTGACTTTGAGAAAGAGCCGTGGTAGACCCAACGTCATTGCACGTTTGTAAGATTCAACTTTCCACACAGAAGGAGCTTGACAGCTAGACAGGGTGAAAAGAATAACATTAACGTACAGAGTGGAGAAAGAGTGAGTTGGAGGAGGTGGTGTATGGTTTTCAGTGGGAGGATTTCATAACAGCATCCCAATATGAATTCAAAGTGTGGCTCCACGCAGTGGGGGCGAAGGTCTCATGCTGAGCATTTTATGGAAGAGAAGTAAGGAACAAACATCTGTCACTTATCTAATTAGCAGCTGGATGTAGCTGTCATGTCTGAGATGTACGAGTGGAGTGTTCTTTTTTTATTGGGATGAGGAATGTGAGCGTACATCGAAAAGAGCAGTTTGATCAGAAAGTGGCTCACAAAAATGTGTCACTTTCTCCTGGAAACAGCTGCACTGTAAGTAAAGGCAGCATATATTACAGTGTAACGAGCTGAGGATGAATATGCAAGAAACCCAAACACTGCATCAGGAAGCAAACTAAATATCTCTGGAACATTTTCAGGGCACTCGGTGGTGCAACGGGGAAGCCGTTGGGGTGAGCCGAGCTTCAGAACAGAAGGAGAAAGGGGGGGAAGGAGGGAGGGAGGGGAAGGGGGAGAGAGGTGCAAACCTACCCTCCACAATTGCCACAATGAACTGCTGGATCTGTGTATAGCTGCCCCTTGTGGTGAACCTTCCAACTACAGATATCAGCTCCTCAGGCCCTGGACTCTCTCTACCCGCCCAGGCTGGCTATTGGATCCTGTGGACAGGAAGGGCTGTAAGAGGACTTCCTGTTCCCGTTAAGCCTGGCTTGAGTAGCAAGGTCTCATTGAGGACCTTTGTGACTTTCTAAATCCTTAGGTGGTCTTCATTGCCGACTCCTGGTTTGCCCCTTGATTCTGATTTACTCATCAGTCCTGGCCACTGGCTTGAGAACATAAGCAGATGCCCCATGGCTCATGGTTCCAGGCATCTTTCTTACCTCAGACTACTGTCCACTATCTAGCCCTGGCAAAGGCCAATGCTCTACCCACTACACTACATTACACTGCCTTGAATGGCAGCTTTTCCTGGCAGCATGTGTCTGGCAATTGACCCATTTATAATCTTAAAAAGGAGGGTGTGTATCCATTTCTTGGTTTTTTCCAGTTCACTTTGCAACAATTAGGAAATCCATTTCCCCGCATGCCTCCAAATAAACGTATCTTTGTCGAAAATTTTGCCTAGTATGAGCATTTCACAAGTAATTCCCCCCCAACAGAATACATTTTGTATGTTATTTTCACCAATATACTGTCTTATTATTCTATGTGTTCTTTAGCTGGAGAACTGTGTCAAAGAAAATGCCAATTTAGAAAGTCACATAGAAATGTAATCTTCACCCATGCCCTAATTTCCACACACATTTTTCACTGGAAACCTTTAATATTGCCCTTAATTCATAAAGCTTCTTTTCCCCAGGCTGCCCAAACTAGGGAAGGCATGGAATGTACACTAACATCCCACTCTGCTCCCATTTATTCTTACCACGAACCTGCAAAGGAGGCTAGGCTGTGACATAACCTTTTACTGAGGTCACCCCATTGGTATTTCAACTTGTGATTCTCATGTCTTAAGCCTGATATTTTACTTTCTGCACCACACTACCCCATAGCCTCTATTTAAATTAAAACTTGCATGCCCCTATATGTTTCCCACATGCATTAATGGTTTTCACTGTTCGACAGGTTCCGTGCTGCACACATGAAACTGGAAATGATTTTGCTGCAGATTTCTTAGATATGAGAAGCTGCCATACTTCCCTTTTAAAATATATATTTTTTTAAAAAAACAGACTTGGATGCAGGTAAAGAATCTCGCATCTGTTAGAAGTACTGATTAGAGACAATTATAGCTTGATTGACCTGTCTTGGAAGCTAAATTGATCAGGGACACTTAAAATGCCGAAAAGAACCCCCCCCCCCAAAAATGTGTGGGATTTGCTGATGTGCGTGTATTTGATTTGGGAGGTTGGTTTGTCGATTGGTCTGCATGTGCCAATTTTCATCTGGATGAAATGTTTAGTGCAGGGGGTGGCTGGGTGGAATTGCCCAAATTAATCCTTTTAGTGATAACTAAATTATGTGCTACATCCAACTAAATCCCAATTAAGGGAATAAGGAAAGAGGCAATAAGAAAAGATGGATTTACAGTTGTGCCTTCCAAACATGTAGCACAAATAAACAAAAGGATTTAGCACAGCCTGGTTGAACAGTGGTGCATTATTTTTCAGGAAATTCTTTCTTGCAATTGGACACCTGTTTCTATAAGGTTGTTCATCACCTGATTCTCCACCGTGTGATTATTCAGCTTTTCATGGTTCACCACTGAATATGTGGATGCCCTATCAATATAAAGCACTGTGCTCAAGAATGGAAGAAAGCACAGAGGGAGAAGAAGGGAATCATGCCAACTGGTCCTTTCCCTGGCTGACAGTGGACCCAGATCTTTCTCCTATTTTTGCTATCCCCCTCACACAGGGGAATTTGTCCATTGTAATTTCTTAATCTTATCTGCCTTTCTTGAACCACTGCTGAGGCTTCATGAAGCAGTGCAGTCACCATTGCACTCCAAAGAGAGTACTGGAGCAGTGAGATTGCTTTGCTAGCCTGGAGCTGCTGCAGACCCATGGTAAAATCTGTAACCCCATGACTTATCAAGGGCTGCCAGGTAAGCAGTATCTCTGCCCCTGATATTTCAGTGCCCAAACCTAAGGCCAGGAATGGCCGTTGGTGATGTTCTGAGGAAGGCCTCTGACAAGGTCACATGGGCAGCCCCCAGAGATGGAGGTTAATTGGGAGGGAAGAAAGGGGTCTATGCAATAATTTGCAGCCAGCTCCTGCTGGGCTGAAGGTTACAATATATATGTAAGCTTAATGGTTTTTGTTTTTGTTTTGTTTTTTCTAAGTAAAAGACAGGGACCCAGGTGGCGCTGTGGGCTAAACCACTGAGCCTAAGGCTTGCTGATCAGAAGGTCGGCAGTTCGAATCCCTGTGACGGGGTGAGCTCCCGTTGCTTGGTCCCAGCTCCTGCCAACCTAGCAGTTTGAAAGCACATCAAAATGCAAGTAGATAAATAGGAACCGCTACAGCAGGAAGGTAAACGGCGTTTCCATGGGCTGCTCTGGTTTGCCAGAAGCGGCTTTGTCATGCTGGCCACATGACCTGGAAGCTATACGCTGGCTTCCTTGGCCAATAATGCGAGATGAGTGCGCAACCCCAGAGTCGGTCACGACTGGACCTAATGGTCAGGGGTCCCTTTACCTTTAAGTAAAAGACACTCCCCTACACGTGAAAATTCAAGCCCTCCAACTGCCACCTCGAGGGGATCAGGCAAACCTTGGGACTTCAGATCAGACATGAAGATCTGGCAGTCTTAGTGACAGCAGTGAAGCCAACTCAGGGCCCAATAGATCCCAGCCTAGCTCATTCCCTTATTGCTCCTAGAATGCCCTATTTATGGGCTTTTGTGCTGGCTACAAGCAATTGATCTCTTGTGGACCCATACATGCAGGGGGTGGCAAGAGGATGCCTTAGCCAGGAGAGCTGGGCAGAGGAACCCCTTGCTCATTCTACCACCAGCTTTTGGATTGCTCTATCCATTACCTACTAGATTTCATATCCCCCCCCAAAAAAATGTTGTGATGCTGTTCATGGCAATTTAAATGTATCAAACATTATGTAAATACATACTGGGCATACCTGCCAAGTTCCTTCTTGAAAAATAAGGGACCGGACTGGAAGTAGCAGATCGGAAGTAGCGCTGCCGCCATTTTAGTGACTTTTGATGCTGCTTTGCCCAGTTCCAAAATGGCCGCCACACCAGAAGTCGCGCTGCAGCCATTTTGGAACTGGGCAAAGCAGCATCAAAAGTCGCTTCTGAGCATGCTCCGCCCAGTTCCAAAATGGCCGTCGCACCAGAATAAACCGGGGAAAAACAAAAAAAATCCGTTTTTTCGGCTGGGGACAGCTGGAAAAACGGGGGTTTCCCGGGGAATACGGGAGACTTGGCAGCTATGATACTGGGGGGAGAGGGAATACACACTAAAATATATTTAAATACATATTTAAATGTGTACTTTGATGATAGTGAACACAAACATACAACAACATAATTTTTGTTATAATGACTTCTAAAAATTGCTGAAGGCAAGCACGAAAGGGACATTCTCTCTGTTCTATGCCATGAAAGAATGTCTCTCCCATGACACAAAGCAAAGGATGCTTCCTTCTTCAGAATCGTTTCCCTATATTCAAATTTCTGCAAATTTAATTAATCAGTCAATTTGATCATTTGAGTAATATGTCCCCTAAATATATTACTTTTATAAATGACTCATATATTGATTGAACTAAATAGTAGATTTTCTGAAACGCATATACTTAATCAAATAAGGTTTCTTGAATTTGTGATAGCACTAAAGTGTTTGACTCAGAAAGCCCTGGAGCAAAGAAGCAAACCTATTCAGGTCAGCGTCATTATGATTTGGGCATTATTTTTTAAAAGTGCAGGGAGCTGCCTTATGCTGAGTCAGACAACTGGTCTATCTAGCTCCATGTTTTCTATACTGACTGACAGTGGCTCTCCATGGTTTTGAACCAGAAGCTTTTTCCATCCCTACCTGGAGATGCCAAGGATTAAACATGGCACCTTCTGCGTGTAAAACAGATGCCATTGCACTGAGCCAGAACACTTTCCCTTTAATAAACCTCAGCACTTTTGAGGATTTCTCATTTCCCTTGAGCTGTGAAATAGGGATGGGGAATATGTCACCTGTCAGATGTCTCTGGACTCCAGATTCCACCATCTTGAGCTAACATGGCCAATGGTGAGGGATGCTGAGACTTGCCACACAGAAGCTCCCTAGTCCTGAGCTAAAATGGTCACTTAGTTGGGATGTGTCTGGCCTATATAGCATTGCAGTAGCATCTTATCAAAATCTGGTGGGACAGTTCACATGTCTATAGCAGCAACCGCAATGTGCCTGTTTCATGTTTGCTTTTAATTGTTGGATATATATGTGTAATAAACAGAGAGGGTCGTGCATTTTTACTCTTTGGGCAGAGTGGCCCAGTCCTTTGTCAGACCGTGGAGGAAGGATCGCCCCAAGCAACAGAAGGATGAGCATCTCCCTTGCATTGCTTTGCCATTCTGGCTTCCTGCATGAGGGACATTTTGAGAAGCTTGACCTCCATTGACCACAGCCATCACGGAGAGACGTAAGGAGGGCAACACCGAAGTGTTTTCCTCCAATTGAATCTGAATGCCTGAAACCAGAGAAAGTGGTTTTGAGATTAGCAACAGGCAGAGAGGCATCAGCAATAACAACAACTCAGAGTTTCTGAAAAGAGAGAGGGAGAGAAGAGGGCAAGTGGAGAGAAATAAGAAAATGGTATGTTTCTGTTGTGTGTGTGTGTGTGTGTACACGCGCGCGCACACATGCACGCACACACACACTCCTGGTCCAGAGAGCCCTTGACAAATGAAATCCATCTCCAGCCTCTTGTTCATGCAATAGCAATAATGCTATTAAGAGCCCCCTTTATCTCCTCTCCTGCATGTTCTCCCTAATTGTTATTTCTGCATTGTATTTGAGCTTTCGCATAATGCAAAAGCCACTTCTGGAAACATAATGGACTATAATGCATTTCTGTGTTGTTTGCAAGCGGTTTCTTTTTTCTTTTTTCAGGAAGCTAATAACATGAATGCTAAACTTGTGCTGCATTCCACAGTATTTCTGAAAGTGGCTTTTTTGACATGTGAAAGTTCAGATATAATGTGGAAATTAAGAGTTAGAGAAATGCCGGGGAAATGGAATGAACTGACATGTGAATGTAGCCTTAGTCTGCTGCCCTCTAATGTAGCGGAGAACTCTGTTCTGCTCAGTGCTGTCGACAGGCTGTTTTGCACCCTAGGCAAAGCAAACTACTTGCACCATCAGCCCCCTCACCAAATTGCTAACTTCAAATTTCAAAAACAGATAATTTATATAGAAAATGAAAAGCACGCGGCTCGAAACTGCTAAATCTATTTTCAATTGCAAGTATAATTAATAAAACAAACTTAGATTATCTTTTGGTCTATCTGCATTCAGGGTTTTTTAAAATTATTATTAAAGTTTGTGGCCTATTTATTTAATAAATATGTAAAAGAAACAGCCCGTTCTAATGTATGAATTATTTCAAAAACCGATAAAATGCTTCAAAAAATTAAAGTAAAATATCATCGGAAATGTAGAAGATATAACAAAAAGGAAATAATTTTATCATTTTTGAAATAATTCATACGCTGGAATTGTTTTGGTCATCATGGAATGCAGGAGAAAAGGGGAGGGTCATGTTTTGTGGGAAAGGGTTGTGGCTCTCTGGTACAGCCTCAACTTTGAATGTAGAGGATTCCAGCTATGGTCCCTGGCATGTCCAGGAACGGTTGGGAAGGGTTGGTGAGCTGCTGCCAGTCAGTGTTTGGCAGTACTGAGCTAGATGGACCACAGTTCTGACAGCTTTGTGTGCTCTCCTGTTCTCAGCTGACCCTCTGCATATTTCATATGTGGTTCCATCTTGGTGCCTACAAAACTCACAGTCGGAATGTCAGAAATCGAAGGAATGAAAGACTTTCCAGGTCTGCATAGACTTCAACTGAAAATTCTTTCCTAGCACTCCCTCTAGATTTGGATGTTGCATTAGGGAAAGGAATCACTCAGTGCTTTAATACCTTTAAAATCCAGACACATTCCGCAGCCATCACTACTTCCAGCACAGCAGACAAAACAAAGCTTCATTGTAGTTCATCTTCATGGTGAATCTTCTATTGCGTCAATAGATCTACGTGAGTGTGTGTGTGTGTGTGTGTACTGACCTCAGTATTCTTCTTATGTAAGGGGATCTATTAATAGACTAACTTTAAATGGTTCTTTCCCCTTATTTTTCTTTCTCTCTCTCCCCCCTTACAATTTAAAAATACATCCTATGAGGATGTGTCATATTAGAGAGGCACCACTTCAGATTCCATGATGACTCATAGCAGGACTGACAGAAGTTAAATAACGAAGGTGGAAGTCACAAACAGGAATCCCAAACCATTAAAAAACACACACATGAAAAACCAATCACCCAGGTAGAGAATTGTCCTTCTGCATCACCTTGGATGCTTGCAAAGAACACTTGCATCTCCAAGTATCATCCAGGAATATGCATCTAGTCTTCCTAGACACATCTCCAAGTATATTGCATCTAGGGCTATTGATTAATATTGATTGATTGATTAAGATACATATGGAGATAAGAGTCTGCTGGATAAGAAGATGAATGACCCATCTAGTCTTGCATCCCGTTCTTATAGTACCCAGCCAGGTGCCTGGGGGAAACCCAAAAGCAGGACCTGAGCACAAGAGCCCTCTCCCCTCCTGTGGCTTCCAGCAACAATTCAGAAGCTTTGCTGCCTCCAACTGTAGAGGCAGAGAATAGCCATCATGCCTAGCAGCTGTCAACACAGACCTCTGCTCCATGCATTTGTCTAATCCTCATTTAAAGCCATACAGGTTGGAATGAATCCCGTGAATGAACGTACATGGAAAGCATTCCATTCTCACTGCCTAAAACACAAACTTGTATTTCTCCTTATGCTTGGAGCACACCAAAAGCCTGATGGTAGAATGTGTTGCGGTTCCTTGGCATATTTATGTACATGCAAGGACCAGGAGCTGTCCGTGGGGCCAGTCTAGCACTCCTGCTGGTGTTTTTGCACCATGGCGACCTTGCAGCTGCCTCGCCCCTCCATGCTCCCAGTGAGCCCCAATAATGCTGGTGGTGAGACGTCAGGTAAGCGCCAAGGAGGTTGGTGATGGGAGGTCAGATAAGCCCCAGTGATGCTGGGTTGTTGCAAGTCTAAAATGAAGAGGGCAAGGACCATGTATTCCACCTTGAGCTCCTTGAAAGAAAGGTGGGATATGAATCAAACAAATGATGAAATAAGAGTGGATGACTGCCTGGAACCCTGAACAGGAGTGTGCTGTGCTGCAACATCTTGTTGCAGGCCCCAACTTGTATTTTTTTTAAAAAAAAAAAAACAGCAGCAACAACAGCAACAACCCGTTTATTGTGAGGACCATGCCTGTACACAAATATCAACACAACAATAATTTTTAAAAAAACCAATATAACAATGATTTTTATTTTTTAATCCATTTTTAAGCATTTTCCCTTCCTGCCCATTCTCCAGGCTCTATTCTGAACCGGAAGCAGGCAGCTCTAGTCTAGCGCCCGAAAACTCATTGCATTACAGGAGAACTCTCAGAAGCAATCAAGATGCTAGGCTCACTCCATCTGTGGAAGGGGAGGCAGGATTAGCTGTCATTTTATACATAAAAAGAGGAATTAGTAGGGATTGGACACAAGACGGCAAGAGCTCTGAGCTCTGGATGTGCTCCCTCTCCTTCATATATTATCTGTTTCGTGAACCCATCTTATGACTCCATCACAAACCTGCCACTCCAGCCGAGCTCCTCTCCCGTGCTTTATCATCGGCTGAACTTAAAATACACAGTCCCATGAATGCTTCGAGCTGGGGGTGAAGGGCTATGCTGTGTAATAAAGATAGCTTTTCTAGCCGTGGACATAGTTATTGCTTTGCATCAGACAATGCAAATCATTGCTTTTTATTGCAGGCCTCCTTTTATTGGACATCGGGGAAAGGAAGGAGATCATGTATTCTCTACCTACCGCAAACAGTTGTACTGATATTTCAAAAAGGGTGACTAGATGAGTTTGTCATTGCAAAGGCCAGCTGCCATATTAACTATTTGGGTTCCAAATGGAATCCCCTTCCCCAAAATTCCTCTGAAGTTGTCTTCTTCTTCTTCTTCTTCTTCTTCTTCTTCTTCTTCTTCTTCTTCTTCTTCTTCTTCTCTTGTTTTTTTAAAAAACCGGATCATTTTGAAGTGCTAACTAGAATTCCAGCTGCTGCAGGGCAGATTGGAGTGATCTACGGAAAGAATAAATAATCCAATACTTAATCCAATACAATACTTAATGCAAACTGAGTGCAGTGTGCTTTTTTGCTGACCGCATTAAACAGCTGTCAAGCAGTCATATTTTATTGCATTTCAGGAGTCCAATTAGACTTTTATTAGATGCATACCAGTTTCGTTAGGCAGGCTGTAAATTCCCAGGGTGGTGGGGTGAGGTGGGGGTGGGGGACACCTTTTAGTAATCGTAGAATCAGAGAATTGCAGAGTTCTGGAGTTGGAAGGGACCCAAAGTGTCATCTAGTCCAATGCACTAAAACTTTGGTTCAGGAATTTGATCAAAAGGCAAGAACTAACCTTGAGATTTGCAGGACCATCAAATCAAAGTTTTGGGTGGAATATAAGGCCCTCAGTAGGATTTAAGTGAAATGAAATCTCATTGATTTGAATACAGAAATGAAGCCAGTTTTATTTTGCAGGGTGGGGGTTGTTGTTTTCAGCATCTAATTTTTATCCACAATTGTAATGCATATTTTATATTTTCCATAACCTGCTTAGAGGTTATTGGCAATCAAGTGGCATTAAATAAATGAATAAATGTGCTGAATAGGGGGAGGAGGAGGGGAAGTTGTGATGCCACAAGAGTTTGTAACAATCCAGTTTGCAATGCTCAGCTGATCACTATTTGTGTCACAAATACGTGTTATATTTTAAGCAATACGTGTTATATTTTAAGCAATACATGAAGACAGACTATAAATGGGACCGCCAACAAAACGCTGCAGCATATTCCCACCCCCTAAAAGGAGTGCTCTGGTTCAGCATTCCAACCAGCATAGCCTTACTTGAGAATATGGCAAGCTTTCATAGATTCATGAGTGCCAATTCACTCCCCCTCTCCCACAGTGTTCCATTTCCCACGTCCAGTTGATACTCAACGTTCCATGGCTCTTGGAGTCTACTGAGCATGCTCAGACCTCACTGGACTACTTTTAAGGGGTTTCCCTCTTTCATTTTTTTTTGGGTGGGGAGAACAAATATGCTTCATTTCCAAAAGGAGTCCGCTTTCATGCATCCATTTCCTTCAAACTGCACAATATTAATATCGGCAACATGGCCATACTCTGAGCATTGGGCACACCACTAGCCCCACCACTTGGACATCCAGGCATTGGTGCAGATATCTGCATGGAAGAATTCTACATGTGAGCAACTGCTTGCAAATGGGCTCCTGGGCATTTGGGATCTCTGTGTGATCAGGAGTCCTGATTGTGCGCAAATGTATGCACAAACACCTACTCATGCACGGACTGCTCCACTGCAGCCTTCGTTCTCTAGTGGTGGCTAGTACCAGAGGGCGAGATGGTTGGACAGTGTTCTCGAAGCTACGAACATGAGTTTGACCAAACTGCGGGAGGCAGTGGAAGACAGGAGTGCCTGGCGTGCTATGGTCCATGGGGTCACGAAGAGTCGGACATGACTAAATGACTAAACAACAACAACAGTACCCATTGGGACAATTAAGCAGAAGGCAAGGAGACCAACAGTTGGTGGAGTGAGAGCCAATAATAGGTCGAACCAGAGCTGCAACAACAGCCAAAGCCAACAAATTCTAGTTTTGTCCCCATTATCTTTTCTCATCAGTTCTATAAGGGAGATCAAGGAGGTAACAGGCAGGGCTGCCTCCTGGACTGGTGGTAAGTAAGGAGGCAAGCAGGTGGAGGTTGGCTGAAGGGAGACTGAAGACATAAGAAAGACATCCTGTTCCCAAAGTGGCTAAACAGATGCCTGTGGAAAACCCACAACAGGGCCCAAGCACAAGAGAATTGCCTCCTGTGGTTTCCAGCTACCGGCATTCAGAAGCTGCACTGCCTCCAATTCTGGAGGCAGAAGCATGGCCATTGTGGCTGGTAGCCATCCGTAGCCCTCTCCTCCATGAATTTGTCTAATCCTCTTTTAAAGTCATCCAGGTTGGTGCCAGCATTGCCTCTTGTGGGAGCAAGTCTCCTAGTTTTAACCATTCTCTGCATGAAGGAGACTTTCTTTACTCTGTTCTGAATCTTCCAACATTCACCTTCTTTAGGTGTCCATGAGTTCTAGTGTTCTGAGAGAGGGAGAAAATCATTTGCTTTCTCCATGCCATGCATTGTTTCATAAATTTCAATCATGTCGCCTCTTACTCGCCTTTCCTCCAAACTGTGCCCCGTCCACCCAAATGGAACAGCCTCCACTGTGTTTTGGCCTCGATAACGTATTCATGATTAAATGTTCTGTGCCTTTCCAGCTCCCCACCTCCTTGACTGCCTCAGCCTGGCTCTTAGCAATTGTAGTGGGATGAAATTATTTAGCCGTCATTAGCCCAAATAAGAGAGAAAGCTGATTAGTGTCCTCTCTCTCTCTTGCTCTCTCTAGAATGCAGTAAACATGATTTAGGGTAATGATCACCCTGAGGTTGGGCCTTCACTCAGCAGAGCAGAATTAGTCTGCCCTTTCAGCCAAAGCCTTTCAAGATGGAGAGGAAGGGGCGAGATATAATTTATATGTTGTCTTGTGGTTAAAAAATAAAAAAAGTCAGACGTTTCTGTCAATCCTCACTTCCAGGATTTTACAAGCTGCGTAAATTAAGCACAGTAGACACCAGTGGTGGCTGCATCTGACAACAAAAATCTGAGTTGATGGACATCAATATCCCATAGGGAACTAAAACCATTAATTGAAGCCCTGGTGGCTAATCCATTTCCTCGCCCCACTTCATGGATCCTGATATCACGGTCATCTCTGCAACTGGAAAGTCGTTCATGCAGATGTGGTCCAGGCATCCGGTTATGATCAAAGTAATTGATTGTGTGTATTTATTTCCCCTTTGACCGGCTCTGTGTGTGAGACAGATGGCAGCCCTGGGATGATAACCAACAAAATGTGCACACTGATTTATTTCCTCAAAACAATAGTCTGTGCTGTAAAAGCACCATCTGACAACAAATATTATTAATGCCACCCAATGTTTCAGGAGCAGAAAACATGAGGTTGCCTGGTTACTTAGGAGCACAGGAAGTCAGACCATTGTTCCAATTAGCTGTGATTCCTGCATTCGATGATCTAGCTCAGTATGGGGTACACTGACTGGCAGAAGCAATCCAGGGTTTGGGACAGGAGACACTACCAGCAACATGTTGATATGCCAGGGATTGAACCTGGAACATCCTGCATGCAAAGCAGATGCTCTACCACTGAGCTGATTTTGAAAGCAAGTGTGCAAACACGGGTGAACAATGGATTGCAGTGACAAAGACAGGGGCAGATGTCATTATTTAATTTCCTCAAGACATTTCAAAAACACACACTCTGAAACATCCTTTGTCAACCTAATCTAGAACCTGAAAATGTGCTGGCTGGGGGGACTGATGGGAGTTGTAGTCTGGAGGGCACCAGGTTAGTGATGGCCCCTCTAAAAATACTGGATTAAGTCCAAAAGCTTCCAACTTCCAGCGAGATGGACATAACTGGCAGAATGTATCTCTCCACCATCACTTGCATGTCACTTAATTTACTCTGAAGGGTTGGGGAACCCTCTGGAGTGGAAGAAGCAGCACCTCACTGGGAGCTCAGCCAGAGAACTTTCCCATCACCTTGATCTTTTAAAACTAGAGAGTCTATGATGGAATCTAGGAAATTATTTTCCCTACCACAGAGCCGCTCCTAGAAGACCCAGATCTTAAAGCCAGGAGACATGTCTTGATTGGGCCATATGGGCCTCTGTAGACAGAGGACTGCAGAGTACCACCAAAAAGGTTCTATTTCTTGTGTCCACCCACCAAACATGACAAAGAGGGCCCAAAGCAAGGCATCAGATGTCAAACAGGAGTGCTTGGGTGAGCAAACTATGGATAAAATGTTTCGTATGAACTCACTAGCTGCCTATGCATAAATTATGCATTTACTTAGAGCATTTACACCTTGCTATTTGGGTCAAAAAATGTTGTTCCTAGAGTGGCTTAACAAAAACAGATAAATAAATGCATGTACCACAATTAAGAATTTTTTTCATGCAGGGCCTCTCTCCACCTGCCAACCCAAGTGGTTGCAAAAGCTCACTGTGAGCTCCAAGAGTCAATGACTCAGTATAAATTATGTTAAGCAAAACTGTCATGTAAAGTTTACATCAAGGGTAAGCATTCAGAACAGAGAGAGAGAGAGAGAGAGAGAGAGAGAGAGAGAGAGAGAGAGAGAGAGAGAAGGTGAAGCATTAGCATAAGGAGGATTAATACACATGGATCTTTGAAATGGCATACACATTTCATGTCTATTAAGAGTGGAGACTTGGTGGAAAAGAGGAGGGGGGAAACAGGAATTTATTCTACAGCTCAAGGGCAAGCAAGCCATGCAGCCTGATTAGCAAATCTTAATGTAAAGATAAAGGAGGTCTGTAACACTAGACTAGAACACTGATAACAGATTTGAATTAGCTTGGCAATTGACTGGGAGGGTAATTGCAGAATTGTAATGATTATGAATAATGGGGATGTGCCATGTTGTGTGTGCCCCCAGGCAAATATTTAAGTTCCAGTCAACATCAATGATTGGATTTGGCCTCAGGGCTGGGTGGAACTGGCTCCTTAACACAATGCATAAACACTGAGATTGAGGCTTGTATCAAATCTAAGGTAGTGGACCAAGGAGGATGTTATGGGCAATCTTAATAACTGGAAGAAAGCAAAGTAGAAGAGGAAAGTGTTGAGGAAGGGGACCAGTGAAGTGTTGTGATCATAAGATCTGGCTACCTAAATTCAAGGAACAAGGTTATGGATTTGAAGGAAGTGTCAGGCTGGGAGAACAAATTACTCTCAGAGATGGCCCTAAATATCCCATTGCCCTGGAAAATCTAGTGTAAAAGGAGCCTGTTTTGCCAGCATCTCTGTTGTCTGATGTGGTTGCATTACTGTCCTCTGACTCTAGGAATTGACCGTCTTCCTTACACTGTCAGATTCAACAGCTGTTGAAGCAAAAGAGGTGCTTTTAATTTCAGGAGGAAGATCTAGCCATCTAGACTGAGCTGCTCAGTGTGGAATTGCCTATTGCTGATCCAAATTTGAGTTTTGCTCCTATGAGTATCAAGCGCCCTATGGAACTGCCCAAGGTGCTATTTACATTCTGATAACCTGCTGTGCTTTACCAGAACTTGGACTATTTTTACCTCGCCTTATATTGTTACACTCTTGTCTTGCTCATATCTGGACTTTGTCCTGCTTTGCTGGACCTTGAACTCTGAGACCCCCAGCATCACCACTTCCACTAAGGGCAAAACTCTCGCATTGCTGTGGCCAGGGCCTGGAACACAACAAGCAGACATTTGTCACATGCAAGCAATTCCAACAGGGACGCATGCTTCCAGAATTCTTCATACTCTTTTTCTTCATCCATTCTAAGGCTCTTGAACAGGCAATAGCACTTGGAGGTCAGAATCTTATTTTGAAAGTGTTTTGTGTTTATTGCCATATCTGAAAAACTGTCCCATAAGATACATAACAACAGGGGAGATGCAGACCCCCCCCCCACAGGCTGCATCTGTTTGTGGGATGTTTATGATTTATATGACCAAATAACCTCATGGTTGGCACATTCCTACTAAATATGACTTTCTCTGGTGATGTTTATGAATATTTGATATTATTTTGTATAAATATGAACCTTGTATTCCACCACGGAATATATTTTATGCTACTGTGTTTATTTTTTTCAGCTAAATTTTTTTTATCCTGCATTTTTACAATAATTGCCTTTATGACTGTTTTTATGATGCATTTGAGCTTGATGCTTTGTTTGTTCCATTTGCAAATCTTAATTTAAAAACATTCTAAAAATTGTTTTAAACGCACTTTATATTTCTATGTTCCCCACACTGCTTTCCAGTTCAAAGAGCAGAAGATTGTCTGGGGCGGGAGAATGGCGGGGCAGGGAGGGGGCAGAAATCAGCAAGCATAATCAAATTAATCCAAATGCATTTGTATGCCTATTAAAATTCACCTGTCTGGGGCTTTTCATTTATCATGATTATGACTGAACAACCAAAACGGAGGAAGGTGCTGCATCTCCACTCAATGCAGAATGATGATTTATTACCCTGAGCATCCTTGGTAATGGCTGAGATCTAATGGACATCCCTGCATGACAAATCATTCATCCTCCAAGTAAATTTAGACACGTCCTTTCATGTAGAACATTTCACAGCAGTTCGTGAGAAACCTTTTTTTTTTAAGAACCTGATAAGTAATTGCACGCAGCGCTCAACACGTGGAGCAAATCTCAAGGAACATATGCTAAGATTAAGGTTTCGATGAGGTGCGGTAAATATGCAGTTTGCCCTAACCTGTTTGCACATGTCAACCCTTCTCAATTCATAGATTTGAGATTGTTAAAATGTGCTGGGTTTTGTTGCTGGATGGGTGAAGCATGGGGGGAAACTCCCATTCATTTTAGGTACACAGGTTAAATGTGTTTAACCTAAGCGGCAATTGGTGCTGAGGAATGTATTCACTGGGAATCCCCCCTCCACACAAAATCTATGGTTATAGACTTAGGTGTTATTTCATAGCTTTCTGATTCCAGGTGTATGCTTCTCTAATTGCCAGTGCATAAAGGAACACATGGATTCAGGATGACAACCCAGCGGGCATAGATGTCAGTTTACCAAGACATTCTATTTCTGACCTCAAGGTCATCATAACTGAAGCAATAATAAAAGTGATAATAGTAATAATAATAATAACAACAACAACATTTAAAGTTGGATCATGCATGACACTGCTGAACAAGAGTTCATTTGCAGATTGGTACAATTTCATCAAGCCTTAATTGCAGCTTAGCTTGGCTGTCCGACTGCAAGGCAGTAATCATATTGTGCATGGAGTCATGCAAATTGAACCCCAGCCCACAATGGCTGGCTTGTAGCTGCTCGTTACTGAATTTTGCTTGCTTCAATTGAATGGTTCATGAATCAATTAGGGATGCTTGAAGGATCTGATCGTTGTGAGTTCCTATGCAACAGGGGAATGTGTGACCCTCAAGGTATTGCTGGACGGCAGCTCCCCTTTCATCCTGTGGGCTGGGGTGGATGGATGTTGGGAGTCCAATAACTTCTGGAAAGCCCCATCACAGCTACAGAAAACGTCTAAAGTGCTGATCAGAACTTAAGGATCTGCCAGATTTCCAATTTCTCCAAATGTTGCAGTGCAATTATTGGCAGCTCAAATGCAGTAGAATGTGTAACTTTTTGGGAGGAAAATATACATATATTTTGAGTTTTATTTGTTTATTTTTAAGTGCATATTCCTGCAGAAATAGAACACAGTGGAATTAGGCAAAACCATGTGAAAGCAACACAAATAAAAATCAGGCAGATTTATCCATCTTGTCCAATCTCTTGACTGTGGTGTGCATATGATATCTTTGACTTCAGGATATGGTTATGCTTTTTAAAAAACCTCATTAGGGAAGGATCACCAATCATGAACTCAGCCTCTGAGCAGGATATTAGAGTTCCCAACTTTCTTTTGGTAGAAGTCCTATGCCTTTGACAGCTACACGATGGACAGCACCAGAGTTGCCATCTTTCTTTACTGGTGTGGCTCTTCACAGTGGGCGGAACTTAAGTTGACTGACCATCAACCAATTTCCATCACATGACACGTTCCAAAGGAGGACGGCTTAAGGTCCAGACAATCCAATTCATCCAAAAGTGCCTTCATTTGAGCGGCCACCTCTTCCTCTGTTATTTTGCACAGATATAAAAAGAAGCCTGTTGGTTCAGGCCGGTGTCCTATCTAGCCCAACATTTTGTTCTCACAATGGCCTACCAAATCCCTGTGGGAAACCTGCAATCTGGACATGAGCGCAACAGCCACTCTGCCTGCATGGGATTCCCAGCATGCCTTCCAAGTCTCCCGCTGAAAAATGCGGGATCAGCTGCGGTGCGGCACCGGAAGTTGCGTAGAAGCGACTTCCGGTGCCGCTCTTCCCGATTTCCGGTGCCCACACATGGGAAGAGCGGCACCCAAAATGGAGGCTCCCTGGCAGGTAGGAAATTTGGGGGATTTCCAGGATTTTTCTCCATTTGGGAGAACAGCAGGAAACGGATTAAAATCCGGGGGTTTCCCGTGAAAAACGGGATACTTGGCAGCTAGGATTCCCAGCAACTGGCATTTGGAGGAATACTGCCTCTGAAGGTGCAGGTAGGGCATAGCCATCATGACTATTCTCCTCCATGAATGTCTCCAGTCAAAGTTGGTGGCCATCACCACCAATGAATTCCACAGTTTACCTATGCACTGTGTGAAGCAGTACTTTCTGTTGCCTGTCCTTCCAACAAGAATGCCATTCATTTCAACAAGACTGAAGTGTAATTTCCTGGGTTCAACAAGCCCAGAGAAGGCCTCACCAGCACCAGCACCTTCTCTGAAAGGATGATTGGCAATTTCTATGGCTCAGTGCCACAGAGCTACCTTTTAGAATGAGCTCTAACTTTTGTTCAGTCTGTTTTGTCATGAGTTCCTCTCTTCTCGTGTTCCATACACCTCCCCTGCTGCTTCATTGTCCACTGTTCCCTGTGACCCTATTATAGAACGACTAGGTTACTTGAAGAGACAGTAGAAAACACCAATTTCAAATGCACTGTTTTTGAGATTTAGGAACTTCCCCCAAAGTCCCTAAATAGGAAAAGACATCTCCAGCAAATATGTTTGACTCTTATGCCAGAATATGATCTTATCTAGGGCCCCATCTGCAACACAGGAGCCTGTAAAATCTAGCCTTCCATTCTGATCTCATAAATGCTTGAATTTCCACAATGGTTCCACAGTGGTTAACTGATCTTTGTTTTTATCTCCTTTATTATTTTATTGGATGGTTTTATGTTTTTATTGCTGTAAACCACTTTGAGATATATATATATATTTATGATG
Source organism: Zootoca vivipara (assembly GCF_963506605.1). Classification (NCBI taxonomy): domain Eukaryota; kingdom Metazoa; phylum Chordata; class Lepidosauria; order Squamata; family Lacertidae; genus Zootoca; species Zootoca vivipara. The sequence goes on from NC_083281.1 coordinate 69,183,681, forward strand.
CAGCAGTACACAAATAGTTTTATAAATAAGTAAATAAATTTCATAATAACAATATCCCTGTTGGCATCTGTCAGTCTAAGGAGACAATGAAGGAGTGTGCCTTTGGGGGCGAAGGCAAACTGTCAGAAGGTTGCAGCGCCTGCTGTGGCTATAGAAATTGATATGGGAGAGACATGTTTTGTTGCAGCTGGGGCAGATGAAGTCGCCTGGTTGTTCTGCTGCAGATGAACCATGGCATTTCTTCTTTCTGCACTCATCCCAGTGGCCATTCCTCCATCTGATCACTACTATGGGTGCACGATGTGACTGTCTGTCTCCAAATAAAAAAATGGAACTTCATGAAACAAACACATAGAAACAAAATTAAAACATGATTGGCATGGGACGTTACATTTACTAGAAGAAATAATAAAGCTGGCTATCCTGATATTTGTGATGAGATACAGAGAGGTAAGTGGAGAGTACTGCCATAAGAAATGAGAAGGGGGAAAGGTGTGGCGCATATGACTTACAAGATATACAGAAAGATATATGTGAAACTGCCAGAGGCACAAGTATAAAAGGCCCTATGTTACATCAATATAATTTTCCAACCAATTAGATGATAACAAGCACCTTTGTGACCTGCTTTCAAGTATGCAAAAGTAAGAATTCCTCAGCATATTGTTGCACTCAGCATATTGTTGTTTAATGAAGTTCTAGGATGCAACAGAATTACGTATTTTTAAAATAGGTTGCTCCTTCCACCTCTGCAACATCTTACAATTTGACCTAGAGAAGAATCACATTCCAGCATCCAACAGAAGCGCCTCATTGTGTCCATCATTAGTCATAACAGTCCCAATGAAGTCTTCATATTGACATGTTTATCAACCACAAGAGCATGAGTGAATAATTGCACCATCTCCTAAACAGCCCACTGCATGCTCTCTGATAAATTATATTCATCAGACATGACAGAAACATTCCACAGTTGTGTTTGTTTGGCCTCACATTTCCTATGAAGAGTTTTCAATGACAAAAGTTTTAAATGTGTTGACATTTGAATAGAGGGATATTCCTCTTCTTTTAACAGAAAAGCTGTCTGGTGAGTGTTCAATGAACTTTAAGGAAGGGCAGAGTGAGCTAGATCTAAATACCTGTGCCACTTCTTAAGCATTTTATCATCTTGATTGCCCTCCAAGTTGGAAGTATGCAGAGGAGGGTAACCAAGATTATCAAGAGTCCTTAAGCCAAGCCTACCTAGGAATGGTTGAGAGAGCTATGTTTAGCCTGGAGGATACTGAGAGATGATATGATAGCCATGTTCAAATATCTGAATGGCTGTCACATGGAATTCACGTTCGTAGCTTCGAGAACACTGTCCAGTCTTGTCCTCTGTCATCCCTTTCTCCTTGTGGCCTCAATCTTTCCCAACACAAGGGTCTTTTCCAGGGAGTCTTCTCTTCTTATGAGGTGGCCAAAGTATTGGAGCCTCAGCTTCACGATCTGTCCTTCCAGTGAGCTGATTTCTGATTTCCTTCAGAATGGATAGGTTTGATCTTCTTGCAGTCTGTGGGACTCTCAAGAGTCTCCTCCAGCACCATAATTCAAAAGCATCAATTCTTCGGTGATCAGCCTTCTTTATGGTCCAACTCTCACTTCCATACATCACTACTGGGGAAACCATAGATTTAAGTATATGGACCTTTGTCGGCAAGGTGATGTCTCTGCTTTTTAAGATGCTGTTTAGGTTTGTCATTGCTCTTCTCTCAAGAAGCAGGCATCTTTTAATTTCGTGACTGCTGTCACCATCTGCAGTGATCATGGAGCCCAAGAAAGTAAAATCCCTCACTGCCTCCATTTCTTCCCCTTCTATTTGCCAGAAGGTGATGGGACCAGTGGCCATGATCTTGGTTTTTTTGATGTTGAGCTTCAGACCATATTTTGCGCTCTCCTCTTTCACCCTCATTAAAAGGTTCTTTAATTCCTCCTCACTTTCTGCCATCAAGGTTGTGTCATCTGCATAATTGAGGTTGTTGATATTTCTTCTGGCAATCTTAATTCCAGTTTGGGATTCATCCAGCCCAGCCTTTTGCATGATGAATTCTGCATATAAGTTAAATAAGCAGGGAGACAATATACAGCCTTGGCGTACTCCTTTCACAATTTTGAACCAATCAAAATTGGTACCGAGGTGTAACTGTATAATCAATCTGATTTCGATGCTGCCCATCTGGTGATGTCCATGTGTAGAGTCATCTCTTGTGTTGTTGGAAAAGAGTGTTTGTGATGACCAGCTTGTTCTCTTGACAGAACTCTATTAGCCTTTGCCCTGCTTCGTTTTGAACCCCAAGGCCAAACTTGCCAGTTGTTCCTTTTATCTCTTGACTCCCTACTTTAGCATTCCAATCCCCTATAATGAGAAGAACATCCTTCTTTGGTGTCAATTCTAGACGGTGTTGTAAGTCTTCATAGAATTGGTCAATTTCAGTTTCTTCAGCACTGGTAGTTGGTGCATAAACTTGGATTGCTGTGATGTTAAAAGGTCTGCCTTCGATTCGTATCGAGATCATTCTATCATTTTTGAGATTGCATCCCAGTACAGCTTTCGCCATTCTTTTGTTGATTATGAGGGCCACTCCATTTCTTTTACGGGATTCTTGCCCACAGTATGATGGTCAGCTGAACTGAATTCATTTGTCAGGAACAGCAGTAACTCAATATATATTTTTAAAAGATTTACTATGATCCAAAACTGGTGAAAGGAGGTGGCTGGCAGTGAACATCCCAGTAGTAAGATCTTGGAAGAAAGTTGAGATTACTGGTATATTAAATTGTGAAATCTCCCTATGGGAGTCCTATTGTGTGGACCCAGATGAATATATTGAAAATGTACATTTAAATTGATATTTTGAGAGAAAAGATGCATTTAAATAAATACATATTTAAATGCATATTTTTGGGAGGATTTCTGTTGCTGCTTAATTTGCAGATTAATGCAGAAACAGAAAAGAGCAGAATAATGGGTAAAACATGCAAGAACAACACAGATAAGAAACAAACAGAATTGTCCATCCCTCATCTACAAGCTGTGTCAATCAAGACTCTCTTTTTTCAAGGTGGGGGCCGAAGAAAGGAAAGATGGCAGGAAAGCTAACATGGTCATTTTTGTGATTCATTACCAGCGGAGCCGTTTCTGATCAAGACACTCCAGGTGGTAACTTCTGCTCCAAACAGAAGATCAGGCAGTCTGGGTTATGGAGGGCTGAAAATAGATCCCCCCCCCTGAATAAAAATCATGGAAATGAGCACTAAAATGAAGGAGGGAGAAATTTCAGCCCCTGTTTCCAAGTTTCTAGCCCCTAATGTGCAGGGTGTAGGATTGGTGAGAGTATACCCTTTAATCCTCTAACTCAGAGAGGCTCCCCCCCCATATTAGGGAAGGGGGAGCATTTCAGTTTGCATTTAAAGTCAAACCCATCTGGAGGCTGATATGAGAATGGGGTGTATATACAGATCACAGCTCTGTCAAATCCAGTTTGGCCTTAAGAAAATGGGATCTTAGGTCACAGAAAGCCGCTCTAACCACTGAGCTACAGCCCTTCCGAATATTGTCCCCAAGAAAAGGACCACAAGCACCCAACATGGCAACTTCATTTCTGGGGATAGAATTGAAAATGGCTATTTGAACTCTCCATTGCTCAAGCAGCCGAGAGGGAAAAAAACAAAAAGCTAGAGACTAAAAACGGCATCCTTCAAATAATTTGTGAAAGCAGAAACTCCTATTTCTATGCCACTTAGAAGGGTGTGGAAATGAGATGTAGGTGCTGTCCCTCCCTCCTGTACTTTCCTCAGCTATGAAACAAAAACAAAAAAACGCAGCCAGAAGAGCATTGTTTCAAACCAGCTAAAAGAAGAACGTATCCAAGAGGAATTGTCAATTATGATTCACGCCTGAAGCAAGGCATGTCCATCCCAGGCCAGCAGAATGTGTCAGCCCCTACAGCTATTATTCTGTAGATAATTACTTGGGTTCTTGAGAATGTTAAAACCTGGTCCAGTATTGGTAGCTCCAGAGAAGTGGGGAAATACTTTGGAGGGGGGAAATGAATAACATTCCTCGCTGGCTGTATGACACTGTTGTTTCACATATACACACACACGTGTGTGTGTGTGTGTGTGTGTGTGTGTGTGTGTGTGTGTACATGTGTGTTTTTGTACGTAATTAATGCACACATGGGACCAGAGGCACTACCTTCTCTGGAGGATTGAGAGGGCTGGACGAGACATCCTGATGTCGCATAGGGCCCCCTCTGAACACTGAGGAGGCCCAGCCCCCTTAAAAAAATGGCTACAATAATAAAATTATGATGGTGATGATTCCTGTGCATAGATAGATATATAACACCTAGAGGCATTTGAAGTTGCATGCAGGACCAAATGTTGAGTAACATAATAACATAAGACAGGCCTGTCAAATATTAACATTTCTATCCCACATTATCCTTCAATGGAAACACTACAAATGGCTAACAGTGCGCAATAAAGCTGTGCACCAGATTCAGTCAAAGCCTGAATCCCATTCTGAAATGCACCAACTTGGATGAATATGGTATTTCATATCTGGAGACAGCTCCATATTGCCCCCATTTGGGCCTTCTGGGGCCATAAGGACATAAGAAGAGCCTGCTGGATCAGGCCAGCGGCCCATGTAGCCCAGCATCAGATTCTCACAGTGGGTGACCAGATGCTTTTGGGAAGCCTGCTAGCAAGACTTGAGCGCAAGAGCCCTCTCCCTCCCCTGGTTTTCAAGAACTGGCATTCAGAAGTGTTTCTGCCTCTAGATGTGGAGCCAAAGCATAGCCAAAATGGCTAGTAGCCTTCAATAACCCTCTCTTCCATGAATTTGCTGGGCCATCACTGCCTCCTGCAGGAGTGAGTTCCATAGACCAACTATGTGCTGTGTGAAGAAGTACCAACAAGAAATTCAGAGGTCCTTGCTCCTCTATCTAGTACAGTGGTGCTAGTTACGAACATGATCCGTTCCAGGACGCAGTTCGCAACCTGAAATGGTCGTAACCCGAAGCGCCATTTTGCGCATGCGCACACCGCTTCTGCCCATGCGCAGAATGCGCACGCGGTGAAAATACTTCCGGGTTTGCGGAGTTTGTAACCCGAGGTGTTCGTAACCCGAGGTATGACTGTAGTTATTTAGGAAGTAAGAAAGAAATACATGTTGTTTGATTCCAACTCCCATTGGCCCTTTGAGTCACCCAATCACAGTTGTTTTAGTATCCTGCAGTACCTCTTCTTAGTCAGGTGCTTCCTAGTAAGGATGCTCAAGAGCAATTGCATGGCAGGTAAACCACCATTGCTTCTACCATAGTTTTTTTGCACTTTGCTGCTGTCACAATTCCAGATGTCTTCTGCTCAGACATACACACATTTTTCTTCCAGCGGCTGAGACTTCTCCTGCTTAATTCAAATAAACAGCCCAGAACCTTTATCATATTTTAAATTCATCTCATTGAACAAACTTGGCGAAGCAATATTTATGACATTGATAGCACAAGGGGGGTGGAAATGTTAGCAATGCTCAGTTCTTCAATATCCTATTTTCTTTCGTTAAAAAAAAATTGATCTGGCGAACACATTTTATTAAAAGGAATATTTCAGACTTGATTACTGTTCTCTTTGACTGACTGCCTAATTCATGCATGCAGTGTGCCTTGGGAAATTACACACAGTAGTTTGGTAGCTTTATTATGTCACTGTCTAAAAACATTATTTTGCTGAGAGCATAATTAGTCACATACAAAGCTACAGGCCTTTAGACTAATCTCTGCCATCTCCCTCTGTTAATTATGTGGCTTCCCCTACCCCTCCCCGCAACACACTTTTATCCACTAGTCCCTTTAATATATTCTTCCTATTCCTCTCTTTTTTCTTTTTTATTCAAAAGAGAATTTAAAAATAAAACAGATTTATTCAGAACATTGCTAAGGAGAGAGAGGAATCTTTAGAAGCTGTGTCTCCAGATATTAATTGGAAAGACCATTGTTAACTGGAAGAAGTTTGACAATACATTTTCTAGACTTCAGCCAAGTTGAATTATCCAATTTAGAAACCAGACATTTGTTGATTGTTTTCATTTTTAAAAAAGAGAAGGAACTAGGTTATTGAGGTGGGGGGGGGCAACACAATCAAACCAAGGCCTGGTTTATAACACGGTCTTGGCCTGCTGGAGGTTTGTTTGGTAAAAGTTTGTTTGAAAAGTGTTTTCTGCGATGAAATCAGCTTAACTTTGCTGCTCAGTATAGGGCAAATGTTATGACATTTTCCTTTGAAATTGCAGGATCTTTTTTTCTTCAGCTCCCCGAGGTTATAAAAGTCTCTGCTGGGCAGAATGCCCCAAGCAGTCTTTCATCATAACATTGTTTGATTGGCGTTTCCCTTTGAGTTTTCACAGTTTCCATATTCTTGATCAAAAGAGGGGGAGGAGGTGCTTTCCCTCCCCTTCCCTCGTTACTCTAATCTCTGCAGTTTTATTACATCAGAGACAGGGTGGTCTTAATTATTTGTTTGTCAGTTTATTGGATTTATACCCTACCTTTCCTCCCGACAAGGATCCCAGGACAGGAAAGGCAACAGCTATGAGGAAAACCCATATATATGCAAGAGTGAACTTAAATCTCTGAGTGTGCATCTTCAGGGGGTCTAAATGATACCACCCATTTGGGAGATATCAGCAGGTTTGGGGAAAACCCAAGGTTTACAGCAGCACAAGCAAATCTTTCAGAGAGAGAGAAAATCCCAAGAGAGGAATCTCAAATACAAACTATTAAGAATAGAGTGTCTTATGGGGGCTGGAAGGAATGGAGTATTATAGGAAAGGACAAAGCTGGCTGGCCGGCAGCCTGAAGAGGAGTACTGCTAGGCCACAGTATGTGACTGCAGAACTGCAGCTAGGAGGGTTTCATGTCGGACAGCCTAAGTTACCCAGACACAAATCCCTTTTGCTTGCATTTCTGTTTGCAAGACTTTGGGCGATGCTAATCGTTTTTGCTAAGTAATCATGGTGCTACAAAGGAGAGAATGGAAGACTCCCATGCCAACACTTTTCTGCAGCCCCCTGATCATCGCTCCGTCAGTTCTCAAGCCAATAACCTCATTTGATGAGAGTTGTAGCTTGTCTCCAGTTGTAGCTGAATGCACAATAGCTCAGTAGCCACCTGTAGTGATATATTGATCCAAGTCTCCTTCTGACTGCTGTTACCAGAGAAAAAGAAATCTGCTATTCGGAACGCAGCATGGGTCATGGTTGGAAATACACTGCAAAATTACTCCCTCACTCTTTCCCTGTAATGTCATGTGGGTCACACTGCAGAATTCCAAGAGAGTTATCTCAGAGGACGCCAGAATAAAGGAGAACAAAAGGAGGGTCCAGATTTTGCCAACACTGTGTACAAATTGCACAGCGTTACATCAGCTATAATTTATGCAAATAATGAGGTTCAGTTTAATCGTCTTCCTCTTCCACATCTCACATCCCTCTTTGGATATACACCTCTTCATGTTCTCTCCATCATTCTCTGTTGTTTGCTTCCTGAAGCCACACAAGCCCTGCTGTTAGTTTTAGATCATCCACCCATTGCATAGAAGGTGATGCCTGAGTCTTTTGAATTGTAGGGTCTCCACATCAACACTACTTTTTTCCATCAACCTCAGTTGCCCCTTGTCACATGTCCTGTGTATATCCATTTTAACTTTGTAGCCTTTTCCACTACTTCCATAACTTTGGATCTTTGGCTGGCTGGTTAAGTACGATGACTTAACATATCTAAAGAATCTGCTCTGTTTCCATGGAGACAAATGGGTGGGCCTTTTCCTAGGTGAAGGCTGGTGGGGGACTGGCTATGAGAGAGTTGTGTGTGTGTATTGGACTGACTGGAAACTGGGGACACAGAAAGACATGTCTTTCTCTGTGCTGAATTTCGAGCTCCCCTAGAAACTGAATGAGAAAGCAAGATCTTTTGGGGTGTTCATGCTGAGGTACCCTCGATCCTATGTTCAGATTGTGTAAAGGTATAAATAAAACCGTATATCCTGAAGACACCACAGACTCCATTGACCTTCATTCCAATGAAATTGAACCCAGGGTAAGCACCTGGAAGCCCAGATTATCTCACAGCTCTGAGAATGGGGTGGTTCCTAACAACAAGGGCGTACCCACCACGGGGCAAGTTAGGGCAGCTGCCCTACTCTAGAAGCCAGCTGCCCGCCCCCCCCCCAAGCTAAAAAGAAAGAAATCTCAATGCAAAAAGTGGGGTGCGCGGCCCCAGCCAGAAAGAAACAGACCAGCCCTCCCCCCTTTCCCCTTTCCATAACCCATCGCACTTTCTCCTCTCCCCCTCCCACTATCGAGCTGCAAAAGCGGTGGGGTGTAAACGTAAGAGACGGAGGGAAACAGCGCACCCGGGGGATGGGGCGAGCTGCCCAGAGGGGCGACCAGTGCCGTGGGCAGGGGGGCAGGAGGGGGCAATTGCCCCCCCCAGAAGCAAAAGGCTAAGGGGCGCAGCGTGGCAGCCCCAGGCTCCGGCTCCCAGCGCAAAGCTCCAGAGGCGCGAGGGGAGCGTAAGCGGAGGAGCGCTTAGCGGGAGCGGGGAGTGTAAGTGGAGGAGGCAGCCACAGGCTCGCGTTCCCCGCGCACCTCTGGAGCTTCGCGCCGGGAACGGGAGCTTGGGGCCGCCTCCTCGGAAGACCTGGGAGGTGCGGAGGAGGCAGCCCCAGGCTTGCGTTCCCCGCGCGCCTCTGGAGCTTCGCGCCGGGAACAAGAGCCTGGGGCTGCCTCCTCAGAAGAGCTGGGAGGACGCAGGCCACGTAGCCCCGCCCATATTCCCACTGTGGCCCCTCCCCTCCCGCCCCTTGCCCCCGCCCCTTGCCCCCCCCTAATTTTGATCCTGGGTACGCCCCTGCCTAACAATATGTAATGTCACACAAAGGGAAGCTATGACCATTCTTGATGGCTGGGCTGGAAAGAACAGATGGATAGAGGACATTTTCATCCTTTCCTTTGCCTTCATCTTCCAGCCAGCTACTGCAAAAATCCTTGTTGGAGAGTGTGGTTGGAAAAAAAGATTATTTCTCCTAGTAGAGATAGCACAATGGCCGATATTCTCCAAACATATTAAAACTTGGTTAGATTTTACATCTGACATTGTCCACCTTTAAACAAACATTCCCCACAAAAGTACTTAGGCTAGAACAAATCAAAGCCACTTAGCTTTGCAAGTAAGTGAATATTTTACTTAAGAGTTTCATCTGCTGCAGTAAACAAGTATCCATCAAGTAGTAGTAAAGAAGGGGAAAGGATCCAAATGATTTAAAAGGAAATAACTTGGTTTCATTAAGAAAAGGATCATGACCTTGTCTGTCTGTCTGTCTGTCTGTCTGTCTAGCATCTATCTATCTACCATGTTTCTCTGAAAATAAGACATCGCCTTATATTTATTTTTCCTCAAAAAACCCCCACTATGGCTTATTTTCAGGGGATGTCTTATTTTTTTCCTCCTCCTCCTCCTGCCACAGCGAGCATTGCTGCTGCGCCTATCACTATGTCTTATTTTTGGGGTATGGCTTATATTACTTGAAAGCTTAAAAATCCTGCCACGGCTTATTTTATGGTTACGTCTTATTTTCGGAGAAACAGGATATCTATCTATCATCTATATCTATATCTATATCTATATCTATCTATCTATCTATCTATCTATCTATCTATCTCTATCATCTATAATCATATATGTATTGTGTGTGACAGAGTATTCCTTCATTTCCAGATGAAAATATTTGCATATTTGAAACTATATATCGATTCAGTCAATAGATTGATCCCTCAAGCCTTAGTAAAGTTAACCTGCTGAGATTTCTTTACTTGGGTGACTGAAAAATAACTTTACACCGTAATTGTTTGGATCATTACAGGTAGTCCCAATGAACCCTGGGTTGAAGTCTTGGAGTCAGAAATGTCTTGTTGCTTTAAAAAAAAACACACCACAAGGTAGCATTAACATTGATTCAGCCTACTTGGTATATGAAGCGGTGGGGATTCTTACAAATCTGCAAAGCCACAGATCTTTCCAGGCTCTCTTTGCTTTCATTACATCAAAATTAAATTCTACCCAGACAACTTGCAAAAACAGATGTTCTTGAAAAGCAGATAACTCTGAAGTATTTGCAAAAGGCTTCACGGACCAGACTCCTCCAGTATGTTTTTAATGTAAATGTCTGGAGGCTCCTCTTTCAAATATGTCTGATTTCCATTTCTCTTCTGATGAATGCTGTCTACTTACTGCTCAGTGCATCTGCCTTTATTCCTAAAGGTGAACAACTGTGGTTTCCTGTAGCAGCAATAAATGAAAGTGCCTCTCCCTTCAACAGTGGTCCTACAGAAGAAATCACCCAGGCCTGCACCCTCCACTGTATTCATGAGATACAAACATGGGTCTAAAACAAAGGGCTACCGCCCAATTAAAGACACCTTAGTTGAGTAACCTTTAATCAATTAATTCAGAGGTCTGATGTTTTGGGGTCTGATGATACATTTGGATTTGGGTGCAAGTGCCATGGTCCCCAACTGCTCTGCTCACTTCCAGTAGAATTAATCAGAGCACTGAAAAGTACATGGAGGAAGTAAGAAAGAGAATCACTTTTCTAACTTCCTCCTTCAGCTCTATGCTAGGGTTGCCATATTTTAAGAAGTAAAAAATATGGATATTAAAAGTTGTTGATTTTCCAAAATTCCCCCTGGACTCCATCATTGGGATCCTGGACATGCATAGCTGCCAAGTTTTCCCTTTTCTCGCGAGGAAGCCTATTCAGCATAATGGAAAATCCCTTAAAAAAAGGGATAACTTGGCAGCTGTGTGGACATGTCTGGGAAAATCCGGACGTATGCCAACCCTACTGTATGCCAGCTGGCACCAGAGCTTGCCTGTCCTTCCCTGAGCCCTAGGAAGACTCTTCTGCTGCTTTGGTGGCTGGTCCACAGACTCCTTGGGGGATCAAGAGAGAAACCCATGAAGAAATCCCCACAACTGTAAACCCTACTATGAACAACTGAGGAGCCAACAACTGTGGAAGAAGGCATTGGTCCTTTAACTGGCCAGGAGGCAACAACTTGGAAGTTGGGGCTTTCAGCCAATGGCTACCTAGCCCTGCTGTAAAACGTGGCCACTTGCATTGCTAAGTCAACTGGGATGGTTGGCCTCAATTACAGGATTCACTCCATAAACCTCTCTGTAGTCTTGAAGCCTTGCCTACCGCACCAACCCAATTGGAAGCTACAGACTTCCCCTTGCTAAGGCCATCGTTCCTCCTCTGTTCTGAGCATCCCTGTGAATCACAGCAGAAACATGAAGATGGAGAGTTGGGGTTAAGGCAGAGCACGGGAAGTAACTGGTGGATGGGCGAGAAGACATTCTTCCTGCTGACTAACACTATGGTCTTCTCAGAATCCCCTGCTGTACTCAGTGGTTGGGACCAAAGGACAAACTATGGTGGGAGAAGGCAGGGTTGAGGGAGCAAAGCAGAAGGCAGGACCAAAAGAATAACTGAGGAATAGGCCAGAGCTCTGGAAAACCTTGTTGCTCAAGCAGAGTTGGAGGATGGATGGCGGCTAACAGATTGAGGTTGAATCCTGACAAGACAGAAGTACTGTTTGTGGGGGACAGGAGGCGGGCAGGTGTGGAGGACTCCCTGGTACTGAATGGGGTAACTGTGCCCCTGAAGGACCAGGTGCGCAGCCTGGGAGTCATTCTGGACTCTCAGCTGTCCATGGAGGCGCAGGTCAATTCTGTGTCCAGGGCAGCTGTCTATCAGCTCCATCTGGTATGCAGGCTGAGGCACTACCTGCCTGAGGACTGTCTCGCCAGAGTGGTGCATGCTCTAGTTATCTCCCGCTTGGACTACTGCAATGCGCTCTACGTGGGGCTACCTCTGAAGGTGACCCAGAAACTACAATTAATCCAGAATGCAGCAGCTAGACTGGTAACTAGGAGCGGCCGCCGAGACCACATAACACCGGTCTTGAAAGATCTACATTGGCTCCCAGTACGTTTCCGAGCACAGTTCAAAGTGTTGGTGCTGACCTTTAAAGCCCTAAATGGCCTCAGTCCAGTATACCTGAAGGAGCGTCTCCACTCCCATCATTCTGCCCGGACGCTGAGGTCCAGTACCGAGGGCCTTCTGGTGGTTCCCTCATTGCGAGAAGCCAAGTTGCAGGGAACCAGGCAGAGGGCCTTCTCGGTAGTGGCGCCCGCCCTGTGGAACGCCCTCCCATCAGATGTCAAAGAGAAAAACAGCTACCAGATTTTTAGAAGACATCTGAAGGCAGCCCCGTTTACGGAGGCTTTTAATGTTTAATAGATTATTTTATTTCATTTTTCTGTTGGAAGCCGCCCAGAGTGAAACCCAGATGGGTGGGGTATAAATAATATATTATTATTATTATTATTATTATTATTATTATTATTATTGTCTGGAATGGGAAACCAATCAGTCCGGCGCTTGGAGATATTTCACTGAGAAGTGACCACATGCAGTTCTATGATTCAACACCTTGGATTGCTGCATGGAGATCAAGCAGTTCCCAATAAGGAGGGGTCTCTGAGCATCTGCTAGATGAAGAATTTCACTTTCTGGGCTCCTTAGAATTTGACCCCTCTGATTAAATAAAGGCTTGCAAAAGATATGTGTGAATACTTGAAGAAGGAACATAGCAAATGACTACACGAATAACTCGTGGGTGACCTAAGCTGTTCTTTGCAGAAAATATGACATTTTCTGCATTTTATTCATGCACTGGGAAAATATATACTGAAACAGAAAATATATTCTGAAACAGAAGAAGTGCATTCTCTCCCCTCCTCCACCACCAAATTGATCAGGGCCGCATCTGATTTCTGAAAATTCAACACTGTTATCCATGACCAGCAGTTCAAACAAGATTTGCCAGCGGTATCATGCAAAATGGCCTAGTGATTAGTATACAGAAAGTCTGTCGCTGATAGCTATTTGTAAGCCAAAAGCATCCAAGCAGAAACAGCCCCAATGATTGGTGTCAGATAAACTATTCAGCATCCAGTTGTTCTGGGAACAGCATGGCGTCCCTGAAAATTAGCTGTGCCTTTCTAAACACACACACACAAAGATGAACAAAGCAATATTGACTGGAATTTGAGACATGTAGAAAAGTTTGCAGGACAAGCTTTTTGCCATCAATCTCCTCCACCCTTCCCCTGCCCGCCCATATAATTCTAATGCCTCTGAACTGGCTAGGTAGATTTCCATTCTACAGGTGAAACTCGGAAAATTAGAATATTGTCGAAAAGTGCATTTATTTCAGTAACGCAACTTAAAAGGTGAAACCAATATATAAAATATGTAGATGCATGACATGCAAAGCAAGATTTGCGTGCCAAGACCCCCAGAAAATTCCCCCCAATAACTCAGACACATTATTTTAGGTTTTGTTTTTGGCATAATTTTGGCCACAACTTTATTCAAAATTACAAATTAATTTGAGTGTTGGCCTTAGGCTTTGGTTAATCTTCTGCCCCACGGTGGGACAGGACCAGCTCTGACTTCCTACGGTAGGAAAGTCAAGTAAACACCCCATGGTGGAGGAGATAGCTGAGACCAGGCCAACTCCCCCACCAGAAATGTTGCCCAAGGCTCGTGCTCTGTATTGGCCCCAGCCCCGCACCGTGCGGGGGTGTAAAGACTAGAGCCCTGGAGCCCCAGGATTCCTTTAACGGAATACTTCTATAAGAGCAACACTGAGGGGCATACACCTCCATGCGATGTCCCTCCCAAACTCATCAACCAAAGCCTAACCTGCCAACCTAACAAGTTGTGACTATTGCTAAGCAGTAGGTGAAAAACCAAATGGCAACAGCCAATCAGCCAAATGGAAAAAAATCCTACTGGCCCCTGAATACAGGCGGCACCATAGCAAGGTCATTCTAAACCAGCAAGAAAAAGGAGGTGGACGGGAGGGAGATTCAAATCACCGGAATGAGTTTAAGACGAAAACGCTGAGTATTTAAGGACTCACCTTGTCAATCAAATAATGGATACATGCAATATACCCCAGCAACACTCTGCCCTCCAATCATCTTCTCACTTAGAGCTTAGACCCACCCCTTAACACACACACAGTCTTTTCTGCTGGGTCCAGCCGCAACACTAATTATTCCCTGTGGGGTTAATGAGCTATGTCAAGCCTTTATTTGTTGTAATTGTAATTATTTGTCATTAGGCGGGTCAATTATAAATGGAATGTAATTAATGAAATGTAATAGCGATGTTTATTTTTGTATTATTGTAACTATTTGTTTTATTACTGTGGAATTTCCAAAAGAAAGCATTAGTAAAAAAATAAAAAATAAGTTGCATTACTGAAATAAATGCACTTTTTGACGATATTCTAATTTTCTGAGTTTCACCTGTATTTCACCATGCTAAGTAGGAGAACTAGTTGCATTTACAACCCAGAAAGACAGGTGCATGAGTGAGGCATTTGCTTTATTTATTTATTTATTTATTTGAGACATACTCTCAGATCTAAGAAGCTGGGGTGGGTGGGCTGGTGCCCACTGAGTCTGGTAGGGAGGACAACAGTAGGTGGCGCTAGAGGTGATGAGAATCAGAGCCAACTAATTCTGGTGTTGTTCCCATCCTCCTCCCTGTTGAGTTCGTAACAAGGGCAACACTGAGAATAAGGAGGAGGAAGCTGAAAGGCCTTGCTGTCCCTTGGACTGGTTGTAAATGAGAAGGCAGAAGAGAAGACTGAGATTAGCAGGGCCCTGTTGACCAAACTGGACCAGCCTCCGGTGCAAGAAACCTGTGTCCTGTTTCAGGTGGAGAATGAGTAGAACCGATAGAGAGGTGAGAAATCTCATGGAGAGAAGTGGATCCACAACAACCTTCCCTCAGTTACAGAGCACATACCAAAGTGCAGATGGGATCCTAGCCAATTGGACTCCACTTAAAGCTTGCTTGCACATTGCCCTGAGCACAGCTACAAGTTATTTGTATGTGTGTACAAGTGTTTGTATGAAAGAGTATTTACTGTTTACTTGTTTAGGACAGCTCAGCTTCCCCCCCCCCCCCCCGTACACTGATTGTACAGTCATTGACTGTAACATGTGAACACCCCTTTATTCAAGGCTAACATGTCCCGTTGATTTTAATAGGGACCAAGTTCAACTCACTTAGGTTGGATAAAAGCATCTGTATTTACTCTAGAAAACACCACCATGGCTGCCTCTTAAAGTGTGATCCATCAGCTCCTAATTTGCCGAGGGTTTCATTTTCAGTGCAAATTTAACTGTATTTCTAAAAATGAAAATGTGCTTCAGTACTCCAGAATATACTACATTATTCCTTTCCACTTTCATCTGTCTTCCATTTGGTCATGTTTCAATCAAGTATACAATAATCCAGATCCAGCCATATGAAATTGTAAATCCTGCTGGAAGACATTAAGGTACAGCTGCCTGGCGAAAATCCTCTTACAAACACAGCGCTCATTAGCGCAAAAGGGGAAGACAGGGGGTTTACGGAGGGAATCAAATCAAAGTATGCTGATGCTTCAGAAATATAATTGTGCTGATGAAATCAACCCCCCAAAAGGCAGTAATAACACTGGGGAAGTGCTGAGGGTTGTGATGGGAATAAAAATAAATGCCTATGTACATGGTACCCCTTCTATAATAAGCTGTTCTATGTACTCAAGGGCAGAAAAAAGAAGGGAAATCATTGCACATTCCACAGGAGCCAAAAAAAGGGGGACATTTTCAGATAACCACGAACAGTAGTGAGAGCTAGGATGGTGGAGCTGTTAAAACGGCCTTCTCCAGCCTGGTGCCCTCCAGATGCTGAGAACATAAGAAGAGCCTGCTGGATCCGGCCAATGGCCCATCTGCTCCAGCATCCTATTCTTACAATGGCCAATCAAATGCCTGTGATCACTGAGTAATCTTCGGACATCACACACAGACACACACAGACACAGAGTCTAAGTTACAACTCTATTATGAAGACAAAACAGAGTGTGCAAGAGAGAAACTGCATGTGCTACCCTGAAGTGTGGGATTTAAATGAAAGAACATAACCACTCAGGCAGGAATGGAAAACCTGTGGCCCTCTAGATCACTGTCTTCCAAATTTGGGTCTCCAGTTGCTTTTGGACTACAGTTCCCATCATCCCTGACCACTGGGATGATGGGAGTTGTAGTCCAACAACAGTTGTAGACCCAGGTTTGGGAAAACACTTCTCTAGATGGTGTCCGACTACAATTCCCATCACGCCCTAACCATTGGCCATGATGTCTGGGTTTGATGGAAGTAGTAATTGAAAGTTTCTGGAATGCAGCGCTCTGAAGAAGACTAGGATAGAGATGAGTGGGAAATAAAATGTGAATACCCAACCCTTTCCAAAGAGAGACGGGGAAGCTGTGGCCAGCAATGGTCACCATTGGCGCTAGGGCTAATGGGAGTTGGAATCCAACAGCGCCGGCAGTGGCACAGGCTCCCTATACTTAATTATTGTTCTGAATTAAAAGCAGGGCCAATATAAACTTGCAGAACCTTAGAGCTAGCTTGGTGAGAGACTCTACAGAAAAGTCTGGTTTTGGAGGGAGGGAGAAAGGTGGAGTCTCCTTCTTTGGAGGTCTTTAAGCAGAGGCTTGACGGCCATATGTCAGCAATGCTTTGATGGTGTTTCCTGCTTGGCAGGGGGGTGGTGGTGGACTGAATGGCCCTTGTGGTCTCTTCCAACTCTATGATTCTATTCTATTCTATTCGTGGTGTGTGAGTAGAGATGCTTAAAAATGATTCATGTGAATTCCAGTGCAAGCTGATCCGATCTTATGTGGAGATCACAAAATAATTTTCCTTCAGGTTTGACTCTTCTCTGAATTTCACAAAACATCAATATAAACACCTGTTGAGCAGAGGCATCAATCCTGTATGGTGCTACTCCACAGGCAGCTTTCCTGCAGAAAAGGAACTTTCAAAGCAGCACATTAACAGTTCCTGCCAGGTGGGGTGATAGGCAGAAGAAGAGCCAGGGAGCATCATGCCCCTCCTACCTTTTCCTGAGAAGATGCAGCTGGTGATCCAGTAAACCCTGACCTTTGGGGGGGTCAACTCATTATGCTGCCTGACTCTGCTTCCTGCCTGATGCTCTGCCCCCTAATAGGCCGGATTATTCTGGACCATTCAAACCAACCCAAGGCCAACTTTGGCTGTCTCAACCCAATTCGACCAATATCTGAATCCTCCAAATAGGCCCAATTTGGCTTGGGATTTTGCTTAATCCATTGTACAGCCTTGATAGGGCCTGGTAGGTTGGAAGGTAGAGAAGCCAACAGCAGGTGATACTAGAGTCAATGACAGACAGATTCTAGTTTTGCTCCCATCCTTTTCCCTGCTGTGCTCTGCAGCGGCAACACCGTCGCTAAGGAAGAGGGACCTGCACTGGGTGTAAGTACAAAGGTAGGCAGGAGTGGACTGACTGAAGGTAGACAGCGGTTGGTGGGGCAGTGCCTAATGGATGAGCCTTCATTGCAGTCTTCTCCCCACCTGGGAGAATTGTAACAGCTGCATCTCAAATAGAGGTGGATGGGTGGACACAGGAAGATCTGTGCCAGATCAAAGCAATGGGCCACCGAGTTCAGCATCCACTTTATGGAGCCTGGAAGGTTGGCCACATAAGGTTGGGAGCAATGTAGAACCAAATGGTGAAAATGTTCCAGAAGACTTGTAAACGTCTTATCGGTAGTCAACCCCGGGACTAATTGTTATTTGCTGCAAGAACGAGCTCATATGTGTTTATCAGCTTTGAAGCCTTAGTTTTGGTTCAGGAGAGGCTTCTCCTGCTGGCTGCCTGTCAGCTGCTCCCTTATCTGAGATATGGATGAGAGCTGGGAGCGGGCCTCTAAGCCAGGGGTGAGTTAATTGGGCTATTGATGCCAACTTACATAGCTTGCTTTGTGTGCAATGCTCAACATATTAGCACTTTGCGGACAAGTCATGATGACCTCTCGCTGCTGGCATGTCTGTCCAACATCCGTAACGGCAGTGAGGCTTTGCAGGCTGTGTTGTAAGTTTATTCTTCCTTCTTATAATAAAGGGCTAATAAATGCTCTGACACTTTGGTATCCCTGCACCAAACCACTCCTCCTTTGGCCTGTGGATCAGGACAAGAGTGCTCTTTATTACACTCCTCTTTCATAAGAACTCAAGAGAGCCTGCTGGATCAGACCAATGGCCCATCTAGTCCAGGATCCCGTTCCCACAGTGGCCAACCACATGCCTGTGGGAAACCAGCAAGCAGGAGCCAACTGCAAGGGCACTGTCCCCTCCTATGTCACCCAGCAACTGGTATTCGGAAGCCTTGCTGCTTCCAACCATGGAGGCACAGCATAGCCATCATGGCAAGTGGCCACTGACAGCCCTCTCCTCTGCAAATGTGTCCAAACCTCTTTTAAAGCCATCCAAGTAGATGGCCATCGCTGCCTCCTGTGGGAGCGAGTTCCGCAGTTTAACTATGCGCTGTGTGAATGTGTACTTTCATCTATCCTTTCATCTGTTCATATGTTCAATTACTCAGTCTGCTACACACACGCATGCAGCCCTTCGATTCCTGGCTGGCACTGAAAAAGAACATAATTCAAATGAATCATAGAGATTGTTGATCACGTTCAGCTTGAACCGAAAGCAAATGGAGAGACTTAAGAACAAATCATTCAAAGCAAACTCTTTTTTTTCTTATCCTGCCCATTTCCATGGAGTGGGGCTTCTGTGCACGTTTGGTTTTTGAGAGTTTTAAAGCTAAAAATTCCCTCCCAGCTGGCAATCGCTTGGGTTGGTGTGTGGAAATCATAGCCTCTTTGCTACTGAGTATTTTCCTTCCCCCCCCCCACTCCCCTGATGGAATGTTTGCTGGATGGCTGCCAGTCCATTTAATTGGAAAAAGAGAAAGAGCCAGCCAAATGAACTTTGGGGCTTGCCAAAAGCAGAGAGAGGGTCAGCTCAGGGAATTCCACTGTACTCCGTAACAGGAGTAGCTCTCCAGATGTTGTTGCAGGACTTCAGATGTTACCAGGCCCTGCTGACATGCCCAATATGCCGGGGCAGGGAAGGCTGAAT
Organism: Zootoca vivipara; assembly: GCF_963506605.1. Classification (NCBI taxonomy): domain Eukaryota; kingdom Metazoa; phylum Chordata; class Lepidosauria; order Squamata; family Lacertidae; genus Zootoca; species Zootoca vivipara. The sequence goes on from NC_083281.1 coordinate 69,202,881, forward strand.
ATGTCAATTTCTGGTGACTTCTGTTTCAGTGTATCTGAAGAAGTGTGCATGCACATGAAAGCTCATACCTATGACAAACTTAGTTGGTCTCTAAGGTGCTACTGGAAGGATTTTTTTATTTTGTTTTTGACTGCGTCAGACCAACACGGCTACCTACCTGTAACTATGTCAATTTCAGTTTCTCTTTAGTTTATCCTTTAGTTATCTAAACCACAGAGCCTAAGGCTTGCTGATCAGAAGGTCGTGGTTCGAATCCCCACAACAGGGTGACCTCCCGTTGCTCGGTCCCTCCCTGCTCCTGCCAGCCGAAAGCACCCCAAAAAGTGCAAATAGATAAATAGGTACCACTCCAGCAGGAAGGTAAACGGTGTTTCTGTGCGCTGCTCTGGTTCGCCAGAACCGGCTTAGTCATGCTGGCCACATGACCCGGAAGCTGTACGCTGGCTCCCTCAGCCAGTAAAGCTGAGCTGTCCAAAACAAGGAAACAGTAAATACTCTTTCATATAAACACCAGTAAAGTGAGATGAGCACCTCAACCCCAGAGTCGTCCACGACTGGACCTAATGGTCAGGGGTCCCTTTACCTTTACCAGTCTTAAGTTGATTCCTCCCCATTTCTACGTGAGTTTGTGATTCTTATTTTTTAAGACATAGTGATAATTTGCCAGCATTTTGTGCATTTCCCCCCTGCATTTTTTGTGCATTTTCAATGCAATTTTTGCCAATATACACATTTTTAAAGCACTTCCGCCTAATATAATGCATCTTTGGAGTTATTTTGACTAATATACGCATTTACACACTCTTACGCATGCATTACTTGGCTAGAGAATTGTATTGCAAAATTCTGAGATGTGTGGTTTTTCAAAGGCTGGCTGGTGCCTATTGTTTTGAAAAAATGTAATCTGAGAGAACTCCCCCCTCCCCCCCCGCAAGCCAGGAATGATGAAAGTTGGATTCCAACAACATCTGGGCAGTACAATGTTGCCTCTGGAAAGTTTGGGATCAAGGATTGCTTCAAGTAGCTTGCCTGACTCAATCCATTATCTGTTAAGCCACACATCCCAGTAAAATGGGATAGGCCACTGGTGACCTAAGGATCCCACACAGACTTCCCATGGCTGCCAATCTCAAACAGCATAGATGTGGGGAGGGGCAACAACTTAGTATTGGAGTACAGTAGTACCTCGGGTTACGAACACGATCCGTTCTGAATCGCGGTTCATAACCCAAAAAGGTCGCAAACCGAGCGCCGCTTCTGCGCATGTGCGGGATGCGCGCGCGCGCCGAAAACACTTCTGAGTTTGCGGAGTTCGTAACCCGAAGTGTTCGCAACCCGAGCAGGTCGTAAACCAAGGTATCTCCTCTGATAGCAGATCATGGAAAATACCTCTTTCTGCCTGCATATCATTTCAGAAAGTGTGACCTTGGTTGGTTTGCCTTTAAGTGCAAACTGAACTAAATTTATCCAGAATCCCCAACTACAGTTCCCATGAGCGCCAGCCAGCTCGTGGGAGAGCACCAGGGTTGGTGAAGGCCAGGCTAGAGTTTGCTTTCGATGCTGCCTTCTCCTGCAGTTCTCAAACAGAAGTTAGGCATTCTTTTATTTTTCTCATCTTTGTTATGAAGCTTCGGACGATTCTCTTTCTTCCTCCACCCCTTTATTCCTGCCTGTGAGCTGAGACGCAAATAAACGGGAGGGAGCAGTTGATTGTGCAAGGCTACATCCCTGCCAAGGCTTCTGCCATGTTGGCACTGGAAGGGGAAGGGATAACAAGACCCTTCAAGGAGCAAATCAGCAGGCACAGGAGATGTTGCTAGTACATCAACCTTTGCTCGGTTTCAACAATCCCCCGCCTAGTTAAAAATTATCTGGCAACCAGAGCGGGAAGTCACAAAGCACCACTGGATGTTTTCAAAGAAGGTTTCCTCACTGTCCTTCCTCAGTGCAGCATTTGTGAGAGGTGCACCCCGTTGCAAAGAGGCCCGCTCTGCAAAACAGACAAACAAAAGGGATGACTCATTAGCAAACCAAAGGTGTCATCCAGGTAGGCTTTCCAAAGCCAGGATTCTATAATGCAAGGGGCTTCATTTGCATACCATGCACATTTTATCTTCATAAATTTGCATATCACCAGCAAACACATTTTCCCAAAATTGCACTTTCTCTTAATAGCTTTCTCCTCTTTTTATTTCCCTTTCTTAAAGAAGAATCACCATCCTCAGATGCACAGGAATACAGGTAAGGGAGGAATCTTACAGCTGCTTCATCTTAAGGCCACACCACAAGTTCTGCTCAGCTCTTTTTCAGAACAGACGTGTGACCCAAAAGTTCAAGATCTAAAGAACAAATGTAATCGCTCGGTGATGTGACTGGAATTACGTAGAATAGTCAGGTCATAGTTGAAATTCTATAATGAGCTGGGGAAATTATCTGTGGCAGTAGTAGGTTTTTCATGCTTCTTTATAATAAATAAAAAAACCAAGATAAGGGGGCAGAGAATTTGCATGCCTGAAAGTGTGATATGTAGATAAAAGGTTCTTCTTGTTGTTGTTGGCATCTGTCTGTTTTGAGAGACAATGGAGTGCACCTCTGGGGGTGAAGTCAAACCACTGAAGAATCACAGCACCTGCTGTGGTTGTAGAGACTCGTAACTCATAACAGCTGCATCCCATTTTGTTATTGCTGCATTAGCAGCACCAAAGTGACTTCTCTGGGGCACAAGCCTTAGCAGTGTGTATGGAGGTGCTAGGCTGCCCAGACAACGAGAGCCTTGCTGATGCGGTCCAAAGGAAAGCGGAGCAATACATTTGGTGCTTGGCTGCAGGAGTTGCCAGAATGAGGCATACAAGATGCTGTCCCACCGTCTTAGGGACTCCACTCTGGTTTTGTGTCGTTTACTACTTAGCCCTTTCTTCTTCTGAAGATGTATTGCAAGGCAGTGGGTATGGATTTTTCCTTGGGGTTTACTCCTGAAGGGCATGATGTGAGGACATCATGTGACACAGGCCCCCTCAATCATGGGGGCAAGCCAGCGCACCTGAGGGTTGGCATCAGATAACAAAAGCAGGTGGTGACAGAGTCATTACCCTGAAAAAGGGGAGACATTCAGCATCATACAAGAAAGGAGGAGGCTGCCATGGTAACAAGGAGGCATTATGTCACCGCAGGAAAAAACATGCTTTTTGCAGGAGACTTTTGAAACGTAGGTTGCCAGGGGGACAGGGGAGATGCTGGAAGTGGAAAGGGAGGAGTTGTTTTCTGCAAAGGCTGCTGGGAAGAAAAAGCATGAAGTGGGTGGAACTCTATGCACCCTGGCTGGGAGAGGCTGCACAGAGAGGAGCATACCAAGGCAAATGTCTTACCTTCCAAGTCCTGGACTGCAGAATCCGGGACCGGCAGCTGTGTGACACCGGAAGTTGCATCGACATAACTTCTGGTGTCGCTTTGCCCTTCTATGGGCACCAAAAATGGCCACCACCGGCTTCAAAAGTAGCTTCTATGCATGACCGGAAGTGCGTCAACACAACTTTCGGTGTCGCCCCGCCATTTTTTGTGCCCATAGAAGGGCAAATCAGAAAAAATGGCCGCCAGCAGGAGAAAATAATGGAGAAAAATGGGAGACAAAGCGGTATGGAGGACCACCGGGAAAAGGTAGGTAAAAACGAGGGTTTCCTGGGGAAAACGGGGTACTTGGCAGCTATGGCAAATGTATAAATATGTAAAATAAAATAAACCATATTTCTTAAAGACACTAGTCTCTGCTGTGCTTTGATTTCCCAACAGAAGCACAACCCTGGTTAAATGCCAAGACCCCAGGAATCTGGGGGGCCAGTCTTCTTCTTCTTTGGCAATCACTCGTAGCCGAGTAAGATTGTCTTCCATGAACACGATTTGGGTTGGGTTTTTGGAAAACGACTGTGCGTGATTTTGTTTTATGTGTGTAGATCAGTGCACGCTGACCAACTCACAGTCTTCACAGTAGGGCTCTGTTCCGATGGCATGAAGTAGTCATGATAAACCAGTAGATTCCTATCTGCTGCAGCCTTCATCCGCCTTCACAGCCATTGTAACATACTGCTTATTATTCCCCGCCTGTTCTGCCGTTGAGGACTTCTTGGATCATTCTTTGTCTAGCTCCTTCCCTTTGACCTTACCGCCTTGGGTGACCCTGCTGGGAGTACGAGATTCCTGACGGCTTTGCTCACAAGGGTCATAGGAACATGCAAGCCCACTCACCACGACAAGGTGATCCAGCAAGTAGGTACTGGGTGGCCAGTAACACTATGCTTGTGCATCCCAACTTACCTGCTTTCAGAATGCAGTTGTGGAACTATTACAACAGGAGACAGGTTGCTGGATGTGCTCAGGTGTCTTGGGTTTGGAATACTCCACACACCTTCCAAAAGGGAAATCAAATCTGCCATATGCTAATAAAACTGTCATCCAGGTCCCCCTATGAAGTGGTGGGAATTTAAAAGCAACCAAGGTCATGCTTGACTGTTTGGGGAGAGGAATCGGCTGCTGGAAACATGATTTGATTACCTAGGCCAGATGATTTCATTTGAAAGCCAAGGGGGCTCTTCGTTCAATACAGACTCTAAAAATATTTTTCACACCACCACCACCACCCTACTGACAATTTACCACAGGAAGTCTGTTATCTAACATTAAATAAGTTTGACACGTCTCTAGATAAACACCTGTATTTGATTTAGAACATCCCACTTCATTTTCAGAAAGCATTAGAAGAGTCACACACCTCTGAGCACTCATCTCCAAAACACTCCCCTTCACAGACAGCCAGAGAACTATACCAAGGGTTTGTTGATTAAATCTATGTTGCCCCCAAGTGACCTGATTGTGTGCGTGGATCACATTATACCTCCTGTTCTATACAGTCATACCTTGGAAGTCGAATGGAATCTGTTCTGGAAGTCCGTTTGACTTCCAAAATGTCCGTTTGAAAACCAAATCGCGGCTTCTGATTGGCTGCAGGAAGCACCTGCAGCCAATCAGAAGCCATGGAAGCCCCATCGGATGTCCGGATTCCAAAAGAATGTTCGCAAACTAGAACATTCGCTTCCAGGTTTGCGGCATTCGGAAGCCAAAACATCCGAGTTCCAGGGCATTCGGGATCCAAGGTACGACTAGAGCTCCATAATACTGGATCACTCCATCACCAATGTGAAACTGTGGTTCGAGTGTCACACTAGGACATGGGAGACCATGCTTCAAATACCCAATCAGACCTGAAGCTCACTGGGTGTGCCAGTCACTGCCTCTCAGCCTAACCTACCTCACAGGGTTGTTGCGGGGATTAATGGGGGATTGTGAGAACTAGGTATGGCACCTTGCGATCCTTGGGGGAAAAGGTGGGACATAAATGCAATTTTTAAAAAAAATCTGTTGTTTCAGAGTGACTCGAGGGCACACTTAAAAAAAAATCACCCACTGAACCTGAGGAAGCTGACAGGTCATGTGTAGCATATAATTTTTAACAAATCTTCAGGCCAGATGTATTGATGTAGTGATATCATTAGGGCTCTTTGTGGTTTAAGACATCAGTTGATTATGGTGACTTAAGACAGAGTGGCAGATTCCCAGTGAGGCACATTACTTAAACATGTGTGCGCACAAGGATGGATGGTGAGACTGTCTCTTCAAAGCTTGCCTCATTGCAGAGAGATAAATGTAATTCCTCTACCGTCTGACCCTGATAGACTCGCAAACTGATAGCAGATGACCTGTGTCGATCTTTTCCTATTATTGAGCAAAATATCTTCCTCTCTTCCTTTTATTATTAGTTTCTCTATTTTTTGGCCCCCTCAGGCACGTATGTGTGTGTGTGTGTGTGTGCAATAAATAAAAATTCACATTTTCCCCCTTGCTACAAGAATGTCCTTGTCATTTGAACTTCATATTTGCCATGCCTTTAAAGCATACATTTGAAACACACACATACACACCCAAGAACAAAGAATCTTAGGGACGGTAGTTTGTATAGGGGTCTGTAATTCCGTGAGGGCAGGTACTGTAGTCCATTCTAGGAGAAGGAAAACTCTGATCCTAAACTTCTGCTGTCTTGTGGGATATCTTTGGGAGAAGAAAAGGCTAAGGAGTAAACCCTAAACAAATCTGGAGTTGGGTCTCTAAAATGGTTGGATGGTGCCTTGTTCGCTGCCTTCTGGCAACTCCTGCAGCCAAGCTGGTGCCAAAGATATGGCTCTGCTTTCTTTTGGACCACGTCAGCAAGGGTGAAAGAAAAGTCTCATTGTCTGGGTATCCTAGGACCTCCATACACATTGCCCAGCCTTGTGTCCTGGGGAGGTCACACTCCATTGTCTCTCAATGTGCAGTGCTACACATATTAAATAGTACTTCCTGAACCATCTAAGTCATGGACATCCAATGAAGCCTGTATGTTGAAATGGGATTTAAAAACCCTTGCCTTTGCCCTCGTTGAACCGACAATGGATCCACGGTAGAATGGGTGGCCCTCAGGCTGGCCCAGAGCCATTTAGCCAAATCTGAGAGTTGCAGATGGGGAACCACATGGTGAATTAGGGGGGGGGGGTCTGTGCATAGCCCTAGTGAATATACACCAGAGGGAAGTATCTGCCTTTGCCCTGCACTGAGAAATATACTAGCCCTCAAGAATTCTATTACATGCTAATACAACTGCAAAAAGTGGAAAAACCAACCCCAGCATTTACCCCCAAAGACAGAAATGCAGTTTCACCAGGGACGGGAAGCTGCAAATTGGCACCACCCCAAGTAAATAGGGACAACGGGAGTATGGATTTGCTTGTACACACAAGGCTTGCTGATGACGTTCAAGGCCTGCCTCAGACATTGTGAACTGATGGGAAATTGCCACCCGTTTTCATCCAGGACTGGGTGCATTGCGCTCAGTGTGAATCTGCCTTGATTGCCCAAACTACTTTAGGAAATCACTCTTTTCCTGTTACTTGTGTATGCAATGCTAAAATTTGAGCCATACCACAGTTAGGGTCAAAAGGAGCAAATCAGCTTTGCCAGAAAGCTAGGCAACAGAGTTCTTACATAATTTCTCTCTCTCTCTCCCCCAACAGAGACACAGATGGGAAGTCTATTACTTGCTATTTTGAAGATACTACATCTGTGTTACCAATGATTATGTAAATGCACAGATTTTATTGCCATCATCCTTCCTTTCAGCACACTTGCCTTTCACAAATTTTGGGCTAATCAGCAGTTTTGTCCATCCACATTTTCGCGCGTTTCAGCAAATAAAACGCCGCCTGCAATTTACTATTCACAGTAAATAAGTATGCACGAAACAAACGGCACATTCATGAGGGGGAAAGCGGGCACCACTAAAGTGAATTGTTTCGTGCACAGTCAGGAAGAGTTGGCCTGGGTTGAGAAAGAGAGAAAAGGAGCAGGAGCAGGCTTGAGTTAATGGCACATTGGAGAAGCTCTTTTTTATATATCACTGAAGGGCTTCAGAATGCAGCCATCTTCCTTTTTTTCATGAGGCGTTAAGAAACTAATGCAGCGCAGCTGGTTGGAAAGGATGGCGGCTACTCAAAAGCACAAATGGGACAGCTAACGAAGTTTACAGCTGAGTTCCTCTGGCAGCTTGTAAGCGGAGGGGAGAGCTCCATTTTATAAGCAATGTGGGGCCTGCATATTGAGTGATCTCCTGCAGCTTCATAATCTGAGGTGCAATATAGGTGGTGACCCTTCCCCCCTTCCTCTTCTGGCTTCTAGGGATCCTTTGCTCTGCGTGAATCTGCCCCGTGTGGTCCCTGGCAGAGGAAGGTGGGTGCGGGGGAGGGGGCACCAGTCCAAGTGTCATCCCTTAGCGGGGGTGACATTCGGTGCACCGCCCGCCCGCGACTCAGACTCCCATGCTTACCGTGTGCCATCTGGAAAAGGGGGGAGCTGCTGTGTCGCTTTGCCAGTGCCTTCCTCTCCCCTCCCCGCTCGCTTGCCTCCTTCCAGTCCTCTCCCCTGCCTGCCTGCCTGCCTGCCTCCTCCAGCTGGGAGTGCAATGCAGCAGCTCTCCCCTTCCCCTTATGACTGGCGGTAGGTGTGGAAGTCACGGGCAGGTGATGTGCCGTTGCCCCGTGCTCCCGGCTGGAGGAGAAAGGCTGGCAGGCAGGCAGGGGAGAGGATGGGAAGGAGGCAGGTGAGTGGGAAGGGGAGAGGAGGGAAGCAGGATGGGTGGGTGTGCTTATGGCTATCCCGCGCCTGGGAGGGGACCCTCTGCGCCCCTCTGGAGCATGCCCCCATTCCCCTCAGAAACGTGCCCGCATATGCTCCACCACTGTGCGTGGTGAGCCAAAGAACTGCAAACTGGCGAGCATGTTCCTGGGTACAGGAAGGTGTTTGAATTGAATTGAATCGATCTTTTTCTCCAAGGAGCTCCAGGCGGCGTACATGCTTCTCCCAGCACCTCCTCCTTTAAACCCGGCAAGAACCATGTGAAGTAGGTTAGGCTGAGAGGCAGAGACCATCCCAAGGTCACACAAAGGGAGCTTCATGACCGAGCAGGGATTTTATACTGAGCCCATCTAACTCGGTGGTTTCCCAGGGTTTCAGAAAGGGGTTCTCTCTCAGCCCTACTTGGAGATGCTGCAAACTGAACCCATGACCTTCTGTTGTAACTTATAAATGCCAGAAAAAAACCTTTCTATTCTGCCAGGCATATGCAGACAATTAAGAACAAATCTTTCCACAATGGTTAATTGATGTCTGTTTTTAACTATTTACATATCATTTTTGCTGCATAGTTTGTTTGTTTAATATTTAGGGCGTGCACTTTTCAAGAAGTTCCCATTGTGGTTGCCTGTTCGGAGCAGCGTAATGGCGTTTGCTGGTGCCCGGGGCGGTGGGTCATGTGTGCCGGGCAGTGTGTGTGTGCCAGCCCAGCCCTCACTGCCAACGACACCAGAGCAACCCTACCCCCCACTGGAGCAAAGTGGGGCCACGCTGAGCTGGCTGCCCACCTGCACCAGGGGGAGCCCTGACAGCTGACATGAGTGGGCGGACCACCCATGGTGGTTTGTGGCCCCTCAAAAATTGTGTGCCTAGAGCTATGGCGCTGTTGGCACCCCCTATGCTACACGCCTGCTTGTCTGTGTTCACACTACAATATGTTATGGTTGTAGGAGAGAGTTATTGATGGCTACTAGCCATGATGGCTGTGCTCTACCTTCAGCTGAAGGCAGCAATGCTTCTGAATAGCAGTTGCTGGAAGCCTCTTGTGCTTAGGTCCTGCTTGCGGATTCCCCACAGGTATCTGGGCAGCCACTTTGAGAACAGGATCACAGACTCGTCGAATTGTTGAGTTGGAAGGGACCCCAAGGGTCACCTAAGCCAACCCCTTGCAGTGCAGGAATCACAGTTAAAACATCCCTGAGAGATGGCCATCAAAGCCATGCTTAAAAACCTCCAATGAAGGATGCTGGACTAGGTGGGCCTTTGGCCTGATCCAGCAATCTCTTCTTATATTCTTAAGTTCTTATGGAAACCAAAGGAGGGGAGAGTGCTCTCGTGCTCAAGTCCTGCTTGCTGATTTCCCACAGGCCTGATCCAGCAGGCTTTTCTTATGTCATTACGTTCTCTGGAATTAGAAAGTATCTATTGGTTTTCGGTTTGGCATTTGGAGCTACTTACCCTTACAATTTTTACTGCCCCAAGGCAGACCCCCCCTCCCAAAAAAAGCTTTCACATGCTTACTATTTCTCTATGGCCTGCAAGTGCACAGTGCTAACCAATCCACCACGTCAAGTCCCCCCCCTCCCCCGCTTCATGAGAGAGTGAATCACTTTCACAGCATTTGCATTTCCATGAAACGATGTTTCGCCTGACCCTTCCAAAGCTGTGCAACCAAAACTTTCAAAGTAAAATTACCAGCGTTAAATGGCATAATTTGTCTCCTCCGTACTCATTACGTATGAGCCTTGGGATGATAGTTGGAATGAAAGATGATGTTTAATCTGTCACTAAATTACATACGTATCTGCTTTGAGTGCTTATTAAGCCTTAAGCAAATCAATACCTGATTGCATTTTAATCAAGAATAGATAAGAAGAAAAATCCCATAATATGTCTAAGCACTTAAAACAACCCTTCCAAAGCATTATCAAAGTTTAAACTTGCGATGGAAATGGACTGATAAAGCAAATATGTGGTAATCAGCACATACTCAGAGACATAATGGATAATAAGCAGGAAGTTGATCTTTTTAGATATGGACGTGTTGCTTCTTCTCTCACTAACTGTTCCCAAAACAAAGTTCGCTGAAATGATTTGGGCTCCTGGATCCTAAGGGATTCTTAACAAACCTACTCTTACTGAAGTCTAGGTCTTACTGACTATGCCACTTCAGATAGACAGAGAAGTGGCAGATGATGAAATACCTTGCAGTTTAAAAAATTTCCAGCGCATTAAATAATATAACATATCATGGAGCAGCTACTGCAATCTGCTGCATATGGAGATGGTCCCCCCCCCCAGTATGGAGAAGCACCTAATCCAGAGACCCCACTGCAGTCTAAAATGATACAGCTCAAACACAGGTTTACTGCTTGAACTTATTTTTTAGTTGTTGTCTTTAATTTGTTGAGGACAAGGCTGTCAGTGACCACTAAACCTGATGGCTATGCTCCACCTTCTATGGTTGAAGAAATGCTTCTGAATTCTGGTCTCTGGAAACAGGAGGGGAGAATGCTCTTCTGCTTTGGGGCTTTCCATAGGCACCTGGATGGCCACTGCAAGAACAAGAGGAAGCCCCTCGGCTGCACCGTGTTTTAAATGGCAGGTGGCCACGCCCCCGGCCATGCTGATTGGCCACTCGGGAGCATGACGTGGCTGGATGTCTACCTGATGCGGGCAGCATCCCTCCCCCCCTCCCAGCCGGATCACTGAGGATTCCAGATGTCCGGCTGCGACACCACCCACCAGTGAAGGTGAGCGGACTTGCTGGACTAGGTGGGCTACTGGCCTGATCCATCCAGTTTTTCAGATGTCAAACAACATCTGAAGGGCGCAGTGTTATATGGATTTTCCACTTGTTGATTGTAGCTGGAACGGTCAAAGGTATTGCATTTAAGGTAATATTGAGTGAGATCATAGCTGTCAACCCTCCCTTTTTTGTGAGAAATTCCCTTTTTCGAAGCCACAGCTGTCAACCTTCCATTTTTTTGCTGGAAATTCCCTTATTCCAGCGCCGTTTCCTGCTGCTATCCTGGATTGTTAGATATACCGTAGACTGTCCCCGGGGCAGGTGAGGCTGCTGATCCCTTATTTTCGAATCTGAAAGTTGACAGCTATGAGTGAAGCAAAGATCTTACCTATGACATTAGATCTAGGATAACTGTTGGGATGACTATTGGTATATAAAGCCCTTAATACCTTGGGACAAGTTTACTTCCAGAACCTCCTTACCTCTTATGTGCCCACTCAACTCCTTCAATCTGTGGAACTGGTACTATTAGCACCTGCCACATAATACTTGCTCTGCACTTGTAAGAAATCAATCTTTTAGAGCAGCAGCACCTGGACTTGGGAACTCCCTGCCTATTGAGACCAGGCAGGCACCTTTGCTGTTCTCTTTCGGGGGCCTGCTTAAAACATTCATGTCATAGCTGCCAAGTCTCCTGCTGAAAAATGCGGGATCGGCAGCGGCGTGGCACCGGAAGTCACTTCTACGCATGTCCGGACATGCGTAGAAGCGACTTCCGGTGCCGCGCTACCCATGTCTGGGCACCGGAAATCAGGCGGCACCAGGACCCAAAATGGAGCCTCCCTGGCAGGTAGGAAATCCGGGGGATTTACGGGATTTTTTCCAATCTGGGCTGCCAGCGGGAAACGGTTTAAAATACGGGGGTTTCCCGTGAAAAACGGGAGACTTGGCAGCTATGATGCATGTTTAGGCAAGCCTATCTAGCCACATAGGTGCTGATGTGCTTTAATTGCATTATAGTTAAGTAAATTACTTATCATTGCATTTTTACCCTGTCTTTTTCTCCAGGGAGCTCAAGATGGCACACATGGCTCTCCCCCTCCTCATACAATCTCAGCAACAACCCTGTGAGGTAGGTCATGTTTAGAGATTGAGTGACTGGCCGAAAGTCACCAAGCGAGCTTCATGGCTGAAGGAGGATTTGAAGCCTGGTCCGGCACTCCAACCATCACACCACATTGCCTGTCAGCCGGACTCATTCCTGTTTCATCCAGAGGGTACACTGTGTGCCTTGGAATAAAAATAAAATACATGGAGGCTCCCACAGAGGGCTGTAAACCAGAATAAAAAATAAACGTAGGTATAATTGCAAGGCATGGATTTGTATGCAAAGCCTCGTTGTTGGCAAAAACCTAACGTGTCCTACATCTATTAGCCACTCGGGATCCGGGAGCAATTAAAATTACAATGTGTCTCTCCGTAAACAAACAAGCAAACAAACTTTATGGCTATGGTCCCATCAGCTTACTTTCCCTCAAGCATACTTCAGATTAATTACAATGCATTTGAACAGTAATATGAACATCTCTGACTCCTTTTAAATACCATTAGTACTGTCAATAAACTCGCTTCTGCCAGCAAACAAGCCCAAAAGGCAGCCTTTTTAAAACAAAAACAAAAAAAACCCGAACATACTGGGTTTTCATTTTACCCCACCCTCTCTTCAAAATGCATAGTTGGACCATACCTTTTATTGGGACAAGGGGTGGGAAAAGGCACTGTTTTCCATTCCACTGTGTTCATCGCACATAGCATTCTTTCCATTCCACCTCACTGTCCACTGTATTGAAATTATGTGACTTGTATCTATTTTACCAAGGTTAAAATTCTGCCTACATTGGCCTCGGGCCATGCCAACTACAGGGACATGGCCCTAAAATAGCTTCCCAGAATGGATTTTTTGTCTCAGGTTCAGAAACATTCCCCATCCTTCCTTTTGGGTTAACGTAGATGACAAACCTTCCATATGGTCTATGCCAGGGGTAGGCAACCTAAGGCCCGTGGGCCGTATGCAGCCCAATCGCCTTCTCAATCCAGCCCATGGACGGTCCGGGAATCAGCGTGGTTTTTACATGAGTAGAATGTGTGCTTTTATTTAAAACACATCTCTGGCTTATTTGTGGGGCTTGCCTGGTTTTTTTTTACATGAGTAGAATGTGTGCTTTTATTTAAAATGCATCTCTGGGTTATTTGTGGGGCATAGGAATTCATTCATATATTTTTTTCCCAAAATGTACGGTAGTCCGGCCCACCACATGGTCTGAGGGACAGCCCACGGCTGAAAAAGGTTGCTGACCCCTGGTCTATGTGGAGAACCCTTATCAGTTCCTGTGAGCACAAATCTGTATCAGGAAAAGCTCTCATTGCCCCACTTTCCTCAATACAGAGGACCAACCAGAGCTGGCCGACCCATGAGGCAAGTTGAAGTGACTGCCTCAGGCAGCAAGATCCACAGGGGCAGCAGTTATGGCCTGTAAGGAATTTACCACTCGCTGCTACTGCTGCTGCTGCCACCATGATGGTAGTAACAATGTCTGAAATGTGCTCCTGGGAGGTTAGACCTGCAGGCTCACCCATTCCACCTCTATAGTGACCTCTTGGCAAATAGGAGGCACTGCTGGTCTCCTCTCACCCCCTGGGAGGAAATGGAGGGGGCAGGAAATGGAGGGGGCTGCAGCCTGAGGTTTCCTGAGGTCTGCCCCCGCACTGTGATGGCTTCCGATTCCCACTTCAACCACTGGGTAAGGTTGATTTAATTCTCCATCCCACCCTGTTCCCAATGCAGACCCTCTGGGTATCCCCATTTTCCAGGGACAGTCCCGGATTTACAGAAGCTGTCCCAGTTTCTTATTTGATCTCGGAATATCCCACTTTTCCTTAGGATGTCCCTATATTCATCAGAGAAATGTTGGCGGGTATGGAATTATGCGACCCCTGAGCCAAGGTGATAAGTAACTATACAACATTTAGAAGACATTTGAAGGCAGCTCTGTATATGGAAGGTTTTTTTTAAAATGTTTAATGTTTTGGTGTGTTTTTATATATGTTGGAAGCTGCCCAGAGTGGCTGTAGAAACCCAGCCAGTTGGGCAGGGTATAAATAATAAAATTGTTGTTGTTGTTGTTGAATAGGATGTCCCTATTTGCGTGGGAGAAGCTGCCCAGAGTGGCTGCAGAAACCCAGCCAGTTGGGTGGGGTATAAATAATAAAATTGTTGTTGTTGAATAGGATGTCCCTATTTGCGTGGGAGAAATGTTGGAGGATATGCCAATGTAGATCTTCCCTCACCCCCATGTTCCCAATGTAGATCTTTATTCCTTCCTTGTTCCTGATGAATATCTTCACTAATCCCTTCTTCCCTGGCATGGAGATGCCATTTTGTGTTTCTCCTCAGGTGCAGAAATGTCTTGAGCCAGCCCTGGGACCTATGCAGTCTGAGGTGGGAAACATCACTGCCTGGCAAATTCGTTGCCTGTCTCTACTGTAGGTTTGCCAGAAGCAGCTTTGTCATGCTGGCCACATGACCCGGAAGCTGTCGGCGGACAAACGCTGGCTCCCTCGGCCTATAGAGCGAGATGAGCGCCACAACCCCAGAGTCAGACACGACTGGACCTGATGGTCAGGGGACCCTTTACCTTTACTGTAGGTGGGGTGTGTATGATGGGGAAATAATATTGCATTGTGTGAAAAATATTAGAAAACAATGAGGTATCAGTGTGAAGCAGCAACAGAGCAAAAGACAGGCTACAAAGCTGGAGCCTTTAAAAAAAAAAGATTCAAACTGATACTCAAATATCTCATTCTTCAAACTCCTGGAATTGGATGTTCATTCTGAGTATCCATCTATCTGTAGTTCTAAATCCAATGATTTTTATTATTATTTTTCCCTATTTGGCTCACTCTACACAAAGCACTTTTGTAGTTGGAAGAGCATTTTAAATAGCTGGGGAGTTGAAAGCACACTTTCAAAAGGCTGTTTTTCCTCTTTGTTTTCCCACCCTCCAATACCACCCTTTAAACCAGCATTATGTATGAAGAAGGCGGAAAGCTTGCATTTCATTTGCCCAGAGTCTTCCGATTCACTCTCAATTTCTTATGTTAAAAGGGGGGGGGGGTGAGGGAGAGAGAGAGAGAGAGATACTTCTTACAGTAATGGAAAATCATTTTGTTTAAAAAAGAAAGAAAGAAAGATATAAGAAACCATTAACTTTTCTATTTCTATTTTAAAATGGGATTCAATATTTCTAGAAACCTCTAAGTGCTCCAATCAAGAATTCAACCATCATAAATTAATAAAGTGCAGTGTTGTAATTAAGTTCAATAATCTCATTAAGGCTTTTAATGAAATTGATTAATTTAAAAAAGGAGTTGGCTGGTGATCGTGAGCTTTTTATATATATAAAAAAGGAGGGGGGTAGAGAGAATGCCAGAAGTTTACTGAGCTATCTCAGATACAAAATTATTTGACACTATAGGTCTCCATGCCCAGTTCTTCACAGATGCAGACATATGGTGAAATGCTCCAGGGGATGAATGCTTTGTTTTCGATATTCATCTTTGGAAAGCAATGCTGGAAAGCTCAACATTTGCATTGTATTTTCTTTATCCGATTGATTCTGAGTCAGGCTTAGTTGTTTTGAATGGACCATGTCACTACACAGAATTTCAATTGCTTGACGAACACACACACACTGTATTGCCTGCCCTTCACTCCATGGTCCCAGGGCAGGTTACAACATTAAAACACAATATTAAAAACAGTTTAAAATGACACACACACACACATGTACATATTTCAGGAGGTTAGATAAGATGACCTTTGGGATCCCTTCCAGCTCTACAATTCTATGATGCGCTCTCTCTCTCTCTGTCTGTGTGTCTGTGTGTGTGTGTGTGTGTGTGTGTGTGTGTGTGTAAAAGGAGGGGGAACTATATGGCCGCTCGCTGTGAGAGAGGAATGCTAGAAATGTATTTTTGATAAGCAAGGACTGTGTGGATCTGAGAGAAAGTACTCAAGTGTGGTGAAAATACTAACACCCCCCCCCCCGGACTGTTGGTGTCATGCAGCAATTGAAATAACTAAGAGCAATTGAAATAACTAAGAGCAGAGATGCATAAAATTGTGAATTAAAATGGATTGGACAAAGCTGAGGCTGGAGAAGGGGGGGTTGGGATACTAATGGAGGAATCTAATTTCTCCCCCATCCATGTTCCAAGCAATGTTCAGGTTCCTCTGTGGGGAAAACAAGAGTTCCAAAGTGCAAGGAACATCCGTCCAAACTGCTGGCCCTTCTGACCTCACTCTGCACTATAGGCACACACAGAACACTCTCAGTACACAGTGGCGTAGCAAGGAGGGCGATGTGGGCGGGTCACCTTGGGTGCCACCCTGGAGGGGGGTGACACTCGGCGCCACCACACTGGGGAACTTTTTTTTTTCTTCTGTTGCATGAGATTTTTCAACTGTTCTTATATGTTCTTTCAATGCTGATTTCATATCTGAAGTCGGTTTTGTTCTGTAAGCTCTAGGTTTTTTGCAATTCATGTTTTTCACTTTTCACCAGAGCCAGAGCCGTGGGGGGGGGGGTTTGACAAAAAAAAATTCTGCACCGGGTACCACCTGGCCTTGCTACGCCTCTGTCAATACACTGTCGCTGGCTGGCCGCTGTATTCTCAATGTTGGACCCCAAGATACGTGTGGGCTTTGACATTGTAATGCCATAAGGATTCTCCATTAGAACATAGATGGAATTCTCTTAACGTTTGAGTGGATGTATGGATTTATGTATTGATTTGTTATTTTTCTAAAAAGAGACTTTCAGCAAATGCTTGGAATTATATAACTAGAAGAAGAAGAAAAAGAGTTTGGCTTTCGCAACTGAAAATGTATTTCCCCCCTGACTCTCTCCACACTGCTTGCCTTAATAGGAGTATAGCATCTATAGGAGTATAGCATCTAGATCAAGGGAAGTAATAGCAGCACTGTATTCTGCTCTGGTCAGACCTCACCTGGAGTACTGTGTCCAGTTCTGGGCACCGCAGTTCAAGAAGGATACTGACAAGCTGGAACGTGTCCAGAAGAGGGCAACCAAAATGGTCAAAGGCCTGGAAATGATGCCTTATGAGGAACGGCTTAGGGAGCTGGGTATGTTTAGCCTGGAGAAGAGAAGGTTAAGGGGTGATATGATAGCCATGTTCAAATATATAAAAGGATGTCATATGGAGGAGGGAGAAAGGTTGTTTTCTGCTGCTCCAGAGAAGCGGACACGGAGCAATGGATTCAAACTACAAGAAAGAAGATTCCACCTAAACATTAGGAAGAACTTCCTGACAGTAAGAGCTGTTCGGCAGTGGAATTTGCTACCAAGGAGTGTGGTGGAGTCTCCTTCTTTGGAGGTCTTTAAGCAGAGGCTTGACAGGCATATGTCAAGAATGTTTTGATGGTGTTTCCTGCTCGGCAGGGGGTTGGACTGGATGGCCCTTGTGGTCTCTTCCAACTCTATGATTCTATGAATAGAGTTCTCAACACGCACACCAAAACATATACCAGGGATTGAACCTGGGACCTTCTCTCTGCAAAATTGAAGCTCTACCACTGAGCTTTGCTCCTTTCATAGCATGAATTCTCTCCCCCACCCCATTCCTTACTACATTGTCATGAGGTCTTTCTCTTCTCAGGGATTGGCCAGAGATAATACCCTGATATAAGCCAGGAGCTAGGAGCCATTGGACAGACAATATTTCAGACCAAAGAACAAGGCCACATCTGTACCACGCATTTAAAACACTATGATAACACTTTTAACAGCCATGGCTCCCCCTCAAAGAATGCCGGAAAGTGTAGTTTGTTATGAGCACTGAGAGTTTTTAAGAGACCCCAATTCCCCTCACAGAGTTAGTTCTCACAAATTCCCTGGGAACAGCAGTTAATGGTTTAATCCAGGCATCCCCAAACTTCGGCCCTCCAGATGTTTTGGACTACGGTTCCCATCATCCCTGACCACTGTTCCTGTTAGCTAGGGATCATGGGAGTTGTAGGCCAAAACATCTGGAGGGCCGCAGCTTGGGGGTGCCTGGTTTAATCACTCTAGGAACTGTTGTCGGTGGTACTTGGCAACACTGAACGAGGCAAGAGTCTGTGCAAAAAAGGTTGTCCTGTAATGAATATAGACTCTTCCAGAATCATGGTGATGTTGTATGGAAAGGGAGGAGCCTGCCATTCAAAAATAATAACAACAATCATTCACCCCGTGCCAAGTGGGGCATGCCAAAATCAGAGCTGTACCTAGGCTCCCTTGTGTCCTTGGCAAGGAGCTCCTCTGAGGCACCCAGAGGAGTCTGTGCACCACACCTGGTCACCTAGAGCAGCAGAAGAGTGGTCCAGGGAGGTGTGTGGATGAGCTCCTATCCACTCCAAGCCAGAGTGGAGAGGTGTGATGTTCATGGGTCCTTGGTGGGGGCCAACCTGGACAATCCCTAGGCATGTCCCTGGCCAAAGTAAGCTTTATGTGCAGAAGCCAGTATTATTATTATTTTTAATGTAGTGCTATTAAAAGTCTTATGTGGCAGTTTATGGCTCAGTGCTTCCATATATCCTGTGAGAAAAATTAATTCAATTATACTTCTGAAGAATTGTTTAATGGATCATTAGTTTACAATATGGTCTACTTTCTTGAGAGATTTTGTTGGTTTGTTCATTTCTTTTGGCACCACGATGACAACATTTAGCCCGATGAGCCTTTGTTCTTGGGAGAGGTGACGGAACCTAAGGATTGTCTCTATAATGCATATTACCCACAGTATATTAATATCCCATTGAAACCGAAGCTTCAGTTCAACCTTGAATATGCACACTGGTTCAGACCGTCAAACGATGTTGCCCTGCCCTTTGTTTAAAAGTGCAGAAGCTTCACTTAATTGTACAATACTAGAATTTGGGGCCTTCCAATTAAACTGAATATTTCCACTATGAACCTGTTTTTACTATCTGATTTGTGCTGATTCTATTAATGTTACTTTTTAAACTATTGTCATTTGTATATTCTTAGCTTGTTGCATTTTAATTTGTGTTGTAATTTGTGTAAGAGGGAATATAAATAAAAACGAGGAGCAGGAGGATGGAAGATTTGGGACAGGCAAGGGGAAGTTCTTCTTCCCACAGTGCATTGCTAAATTACATCCCATGAGATGTGCAATGATGGTTACTAACCTGGGTGGCATAGCTGTCAAGTTCTCCCTTTTTTAAAAAAGGGAAATTCCCTTATGCTGAATAGGCTTCCTCGCGAGAAAAGGGAAAACTTGACAGCTATGCTGGGTGGTTTTAATACAGGATTTGATAAATTTTTGGAGGGTCAATGGCTGTTAGGCATGATGGCTGTTCTACCTCCACGGTCAGTGGCCTTTGGAACGCAGAGAGTGCTGTTGTGCCCAGGTCCTGCATGGAGAAAGTGGGTGGGGAAAAAGGTTTCTTTCCCTCTCTCATAACACTAAACCTTGTGTGGCAATGTCCCTCCTTCCCAATGGAAATAAGACACAAGACACAAAAGATAGATTTTAATGAGCGAAAAGGCCACAACTTTATTGGTTACGGATGTTGAGCAGTATTGGCTTAGGCATTGGATCCTAACCGACTATGTCCGACTCCAACCCGTGTGTTGGCGCCTGGGAGAAGTTAACCACCAGAAAGGAGCTCAGTGATGTACATCAACTGAAACCCCTTCTGTGATCACCGTTGCAGCTGGGAGCTGGGGTTAAAGAGACTGGATTCCCGTCATCTGCAGGCTGCTTAAAAGCTGGCAGGCCACGCCCCCGGCCGGCCAGATTGGTCGGGTCCGGGCTGACACAGGCGGGAATCCCCCTCCCCAATCGCGTAGGGGCTGAGCTCTCAGCCCCAACGCGAGAGTTCAGTCGGGGATGCCCACAACACCACCTCCGACGCAGGCGCGGAAGTGGCTTTGTGGACATCCAGTAAAGTTGAAGCAACCAGGACACAAGCACAGGAGTGCTCTCCCCACCTGCAGTTTACAGAAACTGGCATTCGGGACCAGTGGAAGCAGAGCATAGCCATCATGGCTAGTAGACTTTTATAGCCCTCTCCATGAATTTGCCTAACTCCCTTTTAAAGCCAACTAGGTTGTTGCACTCCTGAATAATGAAAAGTGGAGTGGGAAGAGCCTTCTAAGACAGGGAGGTCCAGATGCAGTGAATCTGTCCAACAGATCATGTTCTGAATGTTAATGAAATATTCTTATTCATATACCCTTTGCAACAATTGTTTTCTGATGTGAGCCGATTCCAGAGGCTTAAAGGTAAAACATTAAATTGTTTTCCATCATCACTGATGGGCAATTATTTGCCCTGTCGTACTGGCAAGCCCATAGTCTAGCATGAATTAATGCGACCTGACAAGGTGTTATGACATTGCAATAATCAAAATATCGATGAACGTGCAGCTAATTTTGTCTGGCACCGTCATCTATCACATCGGGAAGTGAGCGCAAGACACTGAAACTGGAGTCATTCAGTGGAAATTGAGTCCAGCGATTGCCAAAAGTTCTCATCCTCATTCAAGCAGAAAGAAGAAAAGGAAGATTATAAACCAACTGGAATTATGTTAAGCCGAATGAACAAGAAACTTCAAAGTGTACTGCAGCAACGCATCCCCCTACATGTTACTCTCTGGACGGTGAGGTTGCCAAAGTGTTGAAAGGGAGGTAGTCACAGATGGTGCCTGAACATGCGTAAATTCACTTCACTCGAGAGCAGATGGATATATATATATATATATATATATATATATATATATATATATATATTGCAAGTGAACATCTGAAACAGTGGCTCTAGGGAAATTACTAACTCACTCTTCAAGTGCGCACTGCATTGTCCTCTAGCAACTCATCCCTTCAGCTTACTCCACCATTGAGCTCAGGAAGAAACTTCAGAGTTGGGTTTCGATACATTACTGTTGAAATGTGTCATGGAACAGCAGGAGATAAGCTGAGGAGACGCTATTTTCAGGGCCACCACCCTTTGCGGTTTGAGGGGTGGTGGTGTGTGAGAGTGACTGGTGGCTTCAAGGTTGTGGAGTGCCTTTTTCCTCCAAGGTGTGTTTTACATCGCCACTGAATGCTTTTTTTTTTTGATAATGTGCAGAAAAATGCATTTACTAAGTCATGGTGTCTATGTTTCATCTCCACAGTCAGAGGCATCATGCCTCTGAATAACAGTTGCTGGGAATCGCAGGAGGCGAAGAGTTCTGTTGTGCTCAGGTCCTGCTTCCAGGGTTCCCATAGGCATCTGGTTGGCCACTGTGAGAATAGGATACTGAACTAGATGAGCCGTTTGCTTGATCCAGCAACCTTGTATTGTGTTCTTATGTAAAGTGTCAAAAAATGCATCTATTCCTGAAAATAACATACAAGAAACGGAGATATTGGCAGATTTCGCTCATCCCTAGAACTGACTGCAATGAGCAGCATTTCAGCTGACGTGAAACAAAAAAAGTTTTGCCTACGATATGCAGTTCACACATGCAAATCATTAATTGAAACTGTTTCACCCAGGGAAAACCTGCAGATGTCAATCAGGTATGTGCACAAGCAAAATGATTGCACTCATCCAGGCTCCACTTCTGCAGTGTTTCAGCTGCCCAGAACAGCAAAATGGCCTGAGCCTTGCTGAGCCATGTGCCTACATGTGAACTAGCCGAAATTTTCACTGCAAAATCAACTCTGCTTTCAGCTAACACATTTTAACAAGGCTGGTGATCTGTCTAGTTTCTTAACTGTTATTTTAGTGGATGAGTGGCATAGCTTGGCATGGCATGGCGGGGGTGGGGAATAGCATTTCCAGAAACGAAAATAATAAAAATCAATTTATCTACTGCATGTGACTCAGGAATAATGAAATGGAGGTCACCGTTCTGCTGGTGTGTGCCTGAAACAAAAGGAAAGAAACAAATGTTGACAGGGATGCTTTAAGATTCATTCAAGAAAAGGTCATCTCCTCTCTATTTTCTGGACTTGGGAGAGCCTTGTTCATTCGGCTGCACAGCCGCTTGCTGTATAAAATATGCACTTAAGCCAGGAGGTCTGTTAATGGATGCTTCATCATCTGCAGCTGCTAGGTAGCTCCTCCATGAGACTAGACATCACGATTGTCTCCCATGCTTTGTCCAATTCATCAACATGGACCAAGGCATAGTGACTCATCATCAGCATGCTGAGACTTTATTCAAAGAAGCAACAAGGCTCTTGATCTTGTCTTAATCATGCCCAGCTCCTTCATTCTGGTGGAGACTGTAGCCCATTGGCATGGTAGGCTGAATGGCAGGGAGGCTAACAGTAGGTGGTGCCAATGATAGGCAGGGCCAGCTCATTCTCGTTTTGCCCCCATCCTCCAACCTGAAGAGTTCTACCATTGCATTATTATTTTTATTGAGTCTTTGAGGAAGGAGAAGAGATGGGGAAAAAGATTTTGTGGGTGTCCTCCCCAGAAGGTCCGTCCAGAAAGGGATTGGAAGGGCATGTGGTGCTTTCAGGAATGACCCCAAAAAGGGAACTACTACTGCTGGAGCATCTCTCTGGCCTTCCTTGCTTCTCTGCAGATCCCAGGAATGCTGCACCCTGCAAGCACCACCTTACTCGCTCTCCATCTCCATCTCCGATCCCCTAAATACTGAGAGCAGGGATGGGGGAGGGATTTGATTCCGTTTACCTTGACCAAATTCACGCTTACCAAAACAAGATGTGAACCGACACGCAGCCATCCTTAGGAAGCTGCACTACTTCTCCCAATCTTGCAGTGCTGTTCCCCAGCCAAGTAATGTGTGCAAGAATGCATTTACTAGGGTAAAGCGTGCATAGAAATATATATAGTAGCATCTGGTTGACCACTGTAAGAACAGGATGCTGGACCAAATTGGCTGTTGGCCTGATCCAGCAGGCTCATCTTATGTCTAACGTTTGTATGCTCTTGACTGCCATTATCCTGTACTTTGGGCCAGAATGCCTCTTAGCAATAATTCTACATCCTGATGTAAGCCGGCCCCTCCTAGAGACATTATTGAGGCCGGGGGGGGGGCAGAAGAGATGCCATTGGCCAGGTGTTTTTGTCAACATTTCTGACCACACCACACTGTGGAGGTTGAGAAGTCTCATGTGAAACAAAGTTGCATCATATCTGTGAAGAAAGCTCTCAACACAGGTAACCCTACAATGCCAGAGAATTTCACTAGTGCCTGGGAGTGGGATTCTGAAACTTTTTTGCTCACTTTTAAAGGGACCATTTGGGACATGCTTTCCATTTCAACTGAACAAATATTCCTTTGGAATACCAATAATGGAAACAATTGGTCTTTTGAGACTGGGACCTTGTACTTGCTTACCTGGGAGCAAGTCCCATTGAGCTCAGTGAGGCTTACATCTGAGTAGATTCATATGGGCTTGTGCTATCTTAATGTAAAATGCACTCTCCTAGGAAATCGGTAGAAATTTCCTTTAAAATTAAATTAGTTGTTAAAAATGCTTTAGAAGCCCTAAACGTTCCTATCGAATAAATAAATATACAAAAGTGTGTTTGTGTGTGCCACACATGCACATGTGTGTGTAAGAGTACAGTACATGCCACCATTCTCATTAATATTTTGCTTAGACTTCTGCATAGGGGTAAGAACATTTTAAGGCAAATGCTCAGAAGCTTTCCAGTGAACTCAGCATGTTCCCTTAGTTATGACATTATGAGCAAAATGTCCAAAAGCAACTTCTAAAATAACTTAATAAATTAGTACTTTTAAAAAAAGGAATTATAAAAATGAAGCTTATTTACACTTAAATAAACAATGTAAGGACAGCTTAAGAAAATGTAAGAGGTGGCAGCATTTTAAGAGCATTGTTACAAAATCCAAAGTAATAAAAGCAAGCCAGCATTAAAATATTGATTGCCCTGATGGCATCACAGGGGTCAGCATTGTCTGCACCATAGTTTTCAAAGGCCTGTCTAAAGAGAAAGGTTGTGTGCCAGCCACATGGAAGGGCTCAACATAAGCTCCAGTCCTGACCACACGTTCACGCTAAGCAAATGTTGCCAGTGCAAAGAAGAGACGGGCATGAGGATTTGCATTAAAACAGGCCATAACTTTATTGCTAATGCACTAAATCAATTCTGCAACTTAAAAGTACCGGTAGCAACTGCAGACTCAATTAAAGGGTGGAGTTGGTTGGAAGAGAGATGCTAACGTCCCAATGTCCATGAGATCTGGAGTGGCCATCCCAGCAAATGGCCTTCGGGGACCTGTTCGGTAGTGAGATGCCCAGTGGACTATGGCATGTTGCCATCTGCTGGAGGGCAACACAAGCACTCCAAGGCAGGGGCGTACCCAGGATCAAAACTAGGGGGGGGCAAGCCATGGTCGTTCAGGGGCGGGGCCAAGGCACAGGAGGGGAGGGGCCACAAAGTGGAAATGTGGGCGGGGCTACAGGGCCAGCGGGCCTGACGACTCTTCGGCGGTGGCTGCAGCTGCTAAATGAACCCCCTAAACTCTCTCACATGAAATCCCCCTGCTCTGAAGCAGGGCCATCTCTAGGCCCAGGTCCGGTGGTGCGGGGCGCCAGGCCACCAGGGGCGCCGCTGTGCCCGCTGAGAGGCACAGCAGAGGCCACCCCAGGCGCGCCTCTCAGCTGTTCAGCGGCTTCAGGCTGCTTTCAGGGGCGCCGCAACAGGGGGCGGACAGCACCCCGTGGCCCAGGGCTGGCCCTACGGCCAGGCTGGGTTGCGCAGGGCTCCGGCCCTCCAGGCAGCAGCCGCGCAGTGAGCTGCACCCGCTGCACCGGGAAACGGGGCGGGGTGGGGGTGCCAGAGGGATCCGCCACACCACGGTGCCAGGGCGCCAGGTATTCTTAAGACGGCCCTGCTCTGAAAACACCGCTCCCATCCATTTACGGCTAGCCACCCCCCTGAAAAACCCCTTTGGGCCCCGCTTTCCCTCCTCCAGGTCCCCCCAAAGCCTTGCCAATTCCCACCCTATATATCTGGGATGGGGAAGGAGCTCAGAGGTCTGCTAGTCCTGGGGGGCCAAGCTGAGACCCTCAAAAAAGAAGAAGAAGCTGCCGCCACCACCACCTCCCCATCACAAGGAAGCAAAAGATGGGAAAGGTGGGGTGGCGCAGTGCAGGCAAGCGAGCCCCCCCCAGCTGCGACCCTACGACGGCGGCAGCGGCTCCCCCGCCCTCAACGCCCCTCTCTCGGCAGGGGCAGCAAGGGAAGAAGGAAGGAAAGAAGGAAACAGCAGCCAATGCCCGGAGAGGGCAATGCACGCAGGGGGAGCGGAGAGCTGTGCCACCCCCCAAGGCAGCTCCTTTCCTATTGCCGTGGGTGGGGGGTAGCGAGGAAGGGTCACTGCTGCTGGGCTACTCCTGCCGCCGGCAATCCGGCACAAACGCCCCCACGCAGCTTCCTTGCAGTAGCCACAACCACCGCCTTCGGGCGCCGCCCCCCACTCCTCCTTTGCGGGCTTCTGCCCGCCGAGGCTGAACTGGCTCCTGTCGGTGCACTTCCTCTCCCGGCCCAGGAGGAGTCTCAGTAGCAACTCCTAACTCAGGGGGGTAGGGGGGTGCGGAGGGGGGAAGAGGTGATTCCCAGCCTGCGGCGCCGACGATCGCAGTGCAGCCTACCGGGAGGCAGAGCACGGCAGCAGCTGCAACCAATGCAGGGAGCCGCGTCTCTGCTTGCCAGCCCAGCAGAACTCTTAGGCAGGAGAGGTTGCCGCCCAGCAGGGCTTTCCATTGGGAGGCGCGAAGGCTTTAGTGGGTGGGAATTGGTGCAAATGTAGGCAGGGCGGGCTGAGAGGAGGAGCCGCCGCCAAGGAGCCGCGGCACCAGCAGGGTTTCCTCCCCCCTCCTCTCCCGTGTCAACAAGCGGGGCGCCTGCATAGGGCATTTGCTTCCCTAGTCGGGCCCGCGGTTTGGCCTTCTAGGGGGGGCAGCTGCACTCCCCTGCCCCATGCTGGGTACACCCATGCTCCAAGGTATCAGACCAACACACACACACACACACACACACACACACACACACACACCAGCCAGCCAGCCAGCTTCAACTTGTGGTCTTTATATGCATGAAAGCTGCCCCAGGTCATCTGACCCTTTTAAAAATATAGCTCTCTTTTTCCCTCCTAGAAAAGACTGTGCAAGGTGTGTGTGTGTGTGTGTGTGTGTGTGTTGGTCTGATACCTTGGAGCATGGTGTACCCAGCATGGGGCAGGGGGGTGCAGCATACATGGGTGTATGAGACTTTGCAGACTTATTATGAGGCACAAAGCAGCATAAAGCAACTCCTGCTACTCACAGTAAAACTCACTCAACTGCTGTGAGCTCTGATACCTAGCCCAGATTACTCCCTTACTTGATACAAGTTTGGATCTAGCCAGCTCCTCCCACTGCCCGTCTACCTGCCAAAGCTCTAATAACAAAATAATTAGAAGAAATTATAGCCAAAAATAATAATACATATCCTAAGGTAGTCAGACACCCCAGGAAAGGCCAAAAAGAAACATAAGGGCAATCAGAGAGTTTGACAAATGTTCCTCCCTGGCCCTTCCAGGAGACTATGTATCAGTATCAGGGGGTATTGTTTGCTTGTTTTATTTATATACCACCATTCATTTAAAAAATCAACAACCACAGTATTATTTACAACAATTGTACATAAAACCATATAGTAAAAATCCTATTAAAAGTTCAAATCCAAAATCTGCTGA
This sequence comes from Zootoca vivipara, assembly GCF_963506605.1. Classification (NCBI taxonomy): domain Eukaryota; kingdom Metazoa; phylum Chordata; class Lepidosauria; order Squamata; family Lacertidae; genus Zootoca; species Zootoca vivipara. Next base: position 69,229,655 of record NC_083281.1, read on the forward strand.
CTTTTGTGGAAATGTGTGTTATTAGTTGCCTGCAGAGGCTTGGTGAAATGGGAAGGTTTTCAGCAGGCATTTAAAAGTTGGAAGCTGGCCACTCAATATCTATTGGCAGAGTATTCCACAGGACCAGGCCGATGACTCTGAAAGCTCAGTTCCTTGTTGCTGTCAAATGAGACTCAACAACTCCGGGGATGACCAACAACGCTCTTGCAGATGATCTCGGTGATTAAGCTGGGTTTAGGCAATCCCTGAGGTTTCCTAGACCTAAGCTGTTCAGGGATTTGTAAATGAATACAAGGACCTTGATCCTGACTCAGTAGAAGATGAGCAGCCGGAGCAGATGCTTAAACTACAGAGCCACATGTCCTCCACCAGATGCCTCCATCAACAGTCTGGATGGCACATTCTGCAGCAGCTGGAGCTTCCAAAGCAGCCCCATAGGGAGCGCATTGCAGTAATGAAGACACAACATGTTGGGGGGGGGGAGAGGGTGTGTGTGTTACCAGCCCTGTAGAATCAAAGTGGGTCTGACTTAAATGCCCACAGCTCCCAACTTCTTGAAACCAACCCATCCTAAGCATGCGGATTCCCATGTCTTGTGTGTTGTTGTTTAGTCGTTTAGTCGTGCCTGACTCTTCGTGACCCCATGGACCAGAGCACGCCAGGCACTCCTGTCTTCCACTGCCTCCCGCAGTTTGGTCAAACTCATGTTCATAGCTTCGAGAACACTGTCCAACCATCTCGTCCTCTGCCGTCCCCTTCTCCTTGTGCCCTCCATCAACAAACTAATTTGTGCCTGATCAACAAACTAATTTCCTTTAAGTGATAAGTTATGCCCAAGAACAAATGTGTTTCAACCCTGTGGGTCTTCTTCAGTCATCCAAAAATATCTTTTCCAGGGAGTCTTCTCTTCTCATGAGGCGGCCAAAGTATTGAAGCCTCAGCTTCAGGATCTGTCCTTCCAGTGAGCACTCAGGGCTGATTTCCTTCAGAACGGATAGGTTTGATCTTCTTGCAGTCCATGGGACTCTCAAGAGTCTCCTCCAAAAAGCATCAATTCTTTGGCGATCAGCCTTCTTTATGGTCCAGCTCTCACTTCCATACATCACTACTGGGAAAACCATAGCTTTAACTATACGGACCTTTGTTGGCAAGGTGATGTCTCTGCTTTTTAAGATGCTGTCTAGGTTTGTCATTGCTTTTCTCCCAAGAAGCAGGCGTCTTTTAATTTCGTGACTGCTGTCACCATCTGCAGTAATCATGGAACCCAAGAAAGTAAAATCTCTCACTGCCTCCATTTCTTCCCCTTCTATTTGTCTTGTGTAAGGGCCATCTAATTGTGGGTGCCTGCTCTTCCCAGCCTTGCAGACTACCCTCAACATGACAACAGGCACCATAAGCTTTTGTCATTGGTGATACACTGATACACTGAGTCAACTATTATGCCTTTCAGGGTTATTATATTTTATATTATATTATATTTGTTTTTATCATCATTAAACGTGTTCTTAATTACATTTGCAGATTGATACTGCCATTACTGAGAATGCTATCTTATATATACAGGTCCATATGTCAGTACGGCTGTTATCTGTGCATAGTGATTTCACTGACATGAGTGGCCAGCTCTTGTCTTTATATTAAGATTTATAGTTTGGAATCTGTATTAATTAAGTGCTATTTTGTATTGTATTTATTACCAGTTAGCTCATCACTTCATCCAGACAAATTAGCTTGGTGGCTAGTTTGTCTGTGACAAATTGTGTGAAAAATATTTTTGGATGACTGAAGAAGACCCACAGGGTTGAAATGCATTTGTTCTTGGGCATAACTTATCACTTAAAGGAAATTAGTTTGTTGATCAGGCATCCATTCAGATATATCATTGTATCAATGCATTTGTATTCATAATTTCATTGCATTTGAATCAGTTTTCTCGATTGTGGTAATTATGGCTTGTACATTTATCTCTTTGTAGCATTTTAGCAGCAGTCAGTTTTACTTTTTGGGTGATGCTCAACTAAACTTCATGGAGTAGATCCACTGAAATTAATGAACATGACTACGTCCATTAATTTCAATAGGTCTACTCTGAGCTAAACAGTGGCTGCATTCAGGCAACACTTGATTCTGTTTTCCTGAAATTCCCTTACTCAATGTTGTATGTGATCTTTTCACACAAAATATAAGCAATTTCTGGGAAACTATGGGAGTCTGTTGGGGGTGTGTGAGTTGTCCTCATTTCCATGTTATTTGCTTCCGGGGGTGGGGGGCGGGCTGTTTGCAACCCCATTAACCCACAAAATCTTGGCAGTTTTGTGTTGCAATTTCATTTGGTGAAATTTGGGGTGGTCTCCCATCATACGGTTCTTTCTCACCATTTAAAATTTAGCAGGACATGGTGACATATTGATCAAAAGTCCGCACAACGGATCACACTTTATGGAGACTATCTTATGCATGTCTGCTCAGAGGTTCCCTTGAGTTCAATTACACTTGCACCTGGGTATGTGTGTACAGAGTACACATGGGAAAACATTTCAAGCCAAGAGTGGCATTTCCTCCCAAGCAACCTTCCATAGACCTCGTGTCAGTGGTAGGCAGGGCCAGGGGCAAAAGCAGGAGGCACAACTAATGGGGAACTTAGAATAATCTAGGTTCTATATACCCTCACAAACTCTATCATCCATCCAGGCCAGGCAGGCTTCCGCAACCTCAGCCCTCCAGACGTTTTTGGCCTACAACTCCCGTGATCCCTAGCTGGCAGGACCAGTGGTCAGGGATGATGGGAACTGTAGTCTCAAAACATCTGGAGGGCCAAGGTTGAGGAAGCCTGATCCAGGCAATCAAAAGTCATTATTAGGGTTGATGGACACAGTGCTGCCAAGCAAAAATGCTTATGTGAAGCTGGGGTACTGGGAGATGTGGCTTGGGAAGAGGGAACTGAAGGTCGAGAGAAGGTGTTGGCTGGAGACAGTCCTGAGGGTCAGGCATAAAGTCCTGCATTTGATCCCTAGGTCTTTGGTTCCCATTGCTAGTGTGTAGACATGGCCATCTTAGGGTGGTATTCTATGCTAGACCTACTGGTTGATTCATAAATAGCTTCATTAATTTCAACAGATTACTCTTTAGTTGAATATAATCTTTAGCTTTTTCTGTTTTTTCTAAATAGGCACATAGGAAGCTGCATTATGCAACATAAGTCTATTTCTCTGTCCAATGTGTGTTTGGGGGGGGGGGAAGCTGGGGAATAAACCTGGGACTTTCTGCCTGTAGGCTACAATTGAGCTACAGTTCCCACCCCAAGGAAGGGATCTCCGCGGAGCTTTGCAACAGGCAATGAAGTAATCAAATGCAATAAAGCAAAAGGTTTTTTTAAATGGTGGGAGGGACTCAGTCAGTGACCAAGAAATGAAATATTGATCAAATGCCACCCAAGGCTTGAAAGAACAATTGTGAAAATGAGATATTAATCAAAGGCTGACAGAATGCCTCCAAAGGCCCAGGAGAACATAAGCATTTTGAATAGAGATGTACCCTTAACAACACGGGCACCTCATTAATATGGCTGCCAAAGGATGACAAGGGAACTGTCTCCTAACAGCCACCCACCTCAGTTCTGAAGACAGGGACACCCAGAGACCTAGGGTAACTGGGGAGACCCATGTTCCAATCTGCATACAGCCAATGAACTTCCTGGATAACCTTGGGCCAGTCACTATCATTCAGTGTAACTTACCTTACAGAGTTGGTATGATGATGAAATGAGGGAGAGAGTCCCATGTATACCCCCTTGAGCTCATTGGGAGAAAGACGGAATGTAAATGTAATTAATTATTTAATTAAAGGCAAATTCTTCAGGTACCTAGTCCTAGACTGCTTAAAGTTAGCACCCCTGCTTATGGCTCCTGTGTACTCACTAGGAATGTAAGAAGGCAGTGATTGCCATCCCATTCTGGGTTCATTGCAATCAGAGCTGTTTCCATTCCGTTACAGTTCAGCTTCCTCTAAAACAAAGGTTTCTCATCCCACTATCAGCAATGGTAAAAGCTTATGGAATTTATTTCAATTGAAGGGAAATAATGAATACCACTCATATTCGCTTGCATGATTTCTGCTCCTGGCCTCAGACGAGTGTGGAAATTGTGGGAAATTTTGCTCCCATTTCCATTTTCACACTGGCACTACATGCATTCCAAGATGACATGCAGCCCCTTGAATGTGTGGTGCTAACATGACATTGGGGAGAGATTATTACAATCTAAAAACAAGATTTGATCAGGTCACAATAAATTATTGGGGGGGGGGGCAACACTGAGCCTATGGGATGCCAGCTGAAACCCCTGACTCAAAACAACTGTAAGGACAGTTAAAACCCTTGTGACAGAATGAAATGGAAATGAGGTGCCAGAATGGACTGTACCACTTCAAAACTGAAGGTCAGGGAGTTATATTATTTGATGCTGGCCCATTTGTTTTTAAAGGGTATTACAAGTAGAAAACTAGCAGATGGAGGAGTAAAAGGTAAAGGTAAAGGGACCCCTGACTATTAGGTCCAGTCATGACCGACTCTGGGGTTGCGCGCTCATCTCGCATTATTGGCCGAGGGAGCCGGCGTATAGCTTCCAGGTCATGTGGCCAGCATGACAAAGCCACTTCTGGCAAACCAGAGCAGCACATGGAAACGCCGTTTACCTTCCCGCTGTAGCGGTTCCTATTTATCTACTTACATTTTGACGTGCTTTCGAACTGCTAGGTTGGCAGGAGCTGGGATCGAGCAACGGGAGCTCACCCCGTCACAGGGATTCGAACCGCCGACCTTCTGATCAGCAAGCCCTAGGCTCTGTGGTTTAACCACAGCGCCACCTGGGTCCCATAGATGGAGGAGTAGATAGGGCTAAAACTTTTCTCCTTGTTATGATATATTTTTTTACTTGCTGTATTTTGGCTTGTTATCACATGGGAACATAAAAAATAGCATTCTCTGCTCACAGCGAAACAGTTCACTCTACCACCCCAGGATTCAATTGCCTCATATATGTATATGTAGATCAGGCATCACTCAGAGTCAATGGTAACTGTTGGAACTAGTAGGGTGGAGGTGAGGGAGACCAACAGTAGGTGGCGCCAGAACCAATGATGGACGGAGCCAACTAATTCTAGTTTCCCCCCATTCTCCTACCTATTGAGCTTGACAAAGGCAACAATGAGTCTAAGAAGGGAACTGACAGCCAGGAGGACTGCATGTAAGGAGGAAGGCAGGCAGGCAGGTGAGGGCAGATTGAGGTTAGTGAGTCAGTGCCCCATTTGCCCTAATGGACCAGCTTCCATTGGCCAAGGGTTGTACTTTGCATTGAGCCATGGGGAAAATAGGCACTCAGTACATATTCTATACAACTATGACCTCCTCTTGCACTGAGTCACTTCCAGCTCAGAGTTACAGACACATAGTAACAGCTGTCTTTAAAATGTTGTGTTTAGTACAATTTTAACAAAATAAATTACATTTCTTGGGTGTCTCGCTGAAGGATTTGTCCAATAACTGCACAGTTGACCTCTGACTCTCCCCAGAAATGCCTCTGCTGGTATTCCATCAAGGAGCAGCCTACCATCTCAAAGCCTAACCTACATGTCTTGTGCAGGTACATCAAAAGATGAATGACAGAAAGTGTGAGTTATGCATTTCAAAAGTAGCTCCATCCATCTATGTTCCTGGGCATGATGTAGGAAAAATGAGAATACGCCATTCTATATTTATCCTTAACTGTCCACTGATGACAGCTATCTTTCCAAAGCAGGTGAGATTTGGAGCACCATCTGTATCCGTATTGTACGGAAGTTATTTCAGCAAATATGATTAAAACACAAAGAGGGAGGGAGAGAGTCACAATATAGTTACATTTATTAGAACATTGTGCCTTACACACCATGATACATAGTTGACAGCAGCCCTTTAACTGGCCAGACACAGCATCAGAGGAAGGGGGTTCCATCTTTATTACTTAGTCCAGACTATAAAACTGTATCAGTTGCTCCAAGATACTACCAAGCCAACATGCTTCTTCTGGTTCAGCTTCGGGACTGCTGCTGGTGATCCTGAATTGTCATCTTGATCCTTGCCATGGTCCTGGTGGCCTTGCAGTTTAAGAGATCTGGTCCTGCTGGCATCCATCTTGCTCAGACCACCATCTTCTCTTGGTTGTAGACATCCCACTGGATCAGTACCACCTAGATAGAGGTGGGAGAGTGGTGGAAAGTGCTTATGTCCTTCTTCATCAGTGCAAAATGCAGCATCTTTGAAATGAGGCTGGACAACCGCAGCTGGAGTGATAAAGCACATGCTTTTCATCTATATGTTTGTATGAGCACATTTTATACAAATCGGTTTCCTCTTTTTATTATTATTCATTTCTTCTTTGGGGTGATGCACAAGTGGCCAGTCTATCTGATACATTGGTGGGAGTTATCTCTGTGTTGTTTTTAAGTTGATGTGAATCAACCTTCAGGATGGGGGGAGGGGTTCAACTCCATTGCAGCGCAGTCAACAGGGATGTCAAAACTTGTGGCTCCAACTGAGTTTCTGATCTCACTTTCAAGCCTGTCAAAAGCTCGGCTTTGCCTGTGTGTTTACGCACACACACACACACACACACACACACACACACCCCTCAGAGAGCTGTGCTCCTTTCCCCAGCACTTTTGGAGGAGAATAGCAGGAAGAGAATGCCAGCCACTGAACCGACTGTGAGCGTCATCCTGAAATGCATCCTCCAAGTATCGGCGATAAATTACGGGGCTTCAGCAGTGCTACAAATCCTGTGCTTCAACATGTCCAAAAGGAACTATTATGCTCCCAACCTAGTATAAAATAATCACAGTAAAATAGGTGGACTTGTCAAGTGGTTAAAAGATAACACTGAAATACACAGCACTCGGTTTGCGACGGAGCCATCAAAGGCAGTAAATAATGGTGGAGAAAACAGCAAACCGGGCCAAAACATTGTTATTGTTGTGGAAATCATCTGCCTCTCAATGACTCCAACCAGATTCAATAGCAAGAATCAAAGGAAGTCCAAGGGCTACAAAGAACCTGAAGTTTGTCGGTTCCAAACTTGTAGTTCACATTTTTAGTTGTTGTTTTTTTCATCCATTGTCCTCATCATGAACACCATTGTTATTATTATTGTTGTTGTTGTTGTTCCTATTATTATGCATGGTGTTTTGTAGAGTTTCATAATCAAAGCAAATACCGGTAGGCCACAATGTCATGAACCCGGTCCTGAATAGCAGTCAGAATTCTGGTACAGAGGAGGAGGAACTAATTTGATCTGAAATACCAACATCTCCATGATTTTTTATTACTGAATCAGGACTCAGACCCAAAGACTGACCCAAAGTCCATAAACCAGGGGTCCTTTTGAACCATAGTACCACCCCAAACTGGGACACCACAAAACAGCATCCTCTCTGCTTTAGTCTGTGGGTCTCATCCTGCTCATCCTGTCTGCTCATCAGTGCAAATAATGCACAAACTAGGGGCTGTCTCAGAGGTGATAGGATGCTAGGCTCCAAGTCAGAGGACTGCCCAAAAAAGTAGGGGGTTGGAGAATGTGGTCCTCCAGATGTGGCTGGACTCCAAAACTCATTCTCCCTAGTTAGCATGGTCAGTTGTCAGGAATACCAGCAGTTGCAGTACAACAGCACCTGGAGGGCCATAGGTGCCTTCATAGTTGTTTGCTGTTTAGAAAGGACATAGAGTTGGATGAGTTTAGAGTTTAGAAAGGACATAGAGAAAGGACATAGAGTTTTATCTCAGGGTGGATAAAAGACAGTGGCCAAGCACTACATCTCATCAGAGCAGACTTCCTGCATGGAGCTATCCATGGTCCTGTAAAGGTAAAGGTACCCCTAACCATTAGGTCCAGTCGCGGACGACTCTGTGGTTGCGGCACTCATCTTGCTCTATAGGCCAAGGGAGCCGGTGTTTGTCCGCAGACAGCTTCCGGGTCATGTGGCCAGCATGACTAAGCCGCTTCTGGAAAACCAGAGCAGCACACGGAAACGCCGTTTACCTTCCTGCCAGAGTGGTACCTATTTATCTACTTACACTTTGATGTGCTTTCGAACTGCTAGGTGGGCAGGAGCTGGGACCAAACAACAGGAGCTCACCCCATCGCAGGGATTCAAACTGCCGACCTTCTGATCAGCAAGCCCTAGGCTCTGTGGTTTAGACCACAGCGCCACCCATGTCCCTATCCATGGTCCTGTAGCTCCAGCCAAACCTCACCTATCTGACTAAGCCAGCTTCAGACCCCAAATTCCCTGTGGATTCCCTCTCATGACCTAGAGAAGGAGAATGCTCTATGGAGAGTTTTGAGGGCCAGAAAGAGAGGCCTGGAGGTCCATGTTTGGCCCCTGGGCCCAAGACTCTCCATTCCTGATCTAGATTATGATGACCCACCAGCCATGAGGAGCACAGTGTGGGACGTCACAAATGCTCAAAGAATAAAAGGAGCAAGTTTGACAAAATGCTGAAAAATCAAATCAGTAATGATAAAGTGCTTCCTGGACTTTTATTACAGAATGATGGAGAAATTGTGTTTCCGAACCAAAAAGGAAAGCAAAGAAGAAGAAAAAGAGTCATCCTGGCAGTATTTTCAACAAATCTTCAAGGTTCATTTACAGTGCAAAAGCCTGGCGGCCCTGGAGATCTGACAAGGAGGAACAAAAAGTTTTCAGGCTCATCTTCCCATAAAATTACAAAGTCACCCTTTCCATAATCAATAGCCATAAATCTCTCTTATGCACTTCACAGCCTTCCTTCATCTATACCAAACCAACTGCCAGCAGGAAAAGAAAAGAAACAAGGGCATACCCGTCAGACATTAGCCCTCTTCCAGGGGCAGAGAAGCAAGAGGGAAAGTGGTGGCAGAAAGAGAGGTCAGCAGTAGTAGTCATGCTACAATCTGTGGAAGGCAGGAGTGAGCTGCCTGCCCTTTTCCTTACCCACAGTACCTCCATGCAGCAATGCTCCACAGGACTGTGGGAAATTAAAAATGGCTCACCGCTCTCTGTCACTGAAGCGTCCATAAGACAGAGCCCAGAGGGTGTGCTCCTGGGTGAAACTGGGCCAAGAGCAGACATCAGCACTAGTGGATCCAAGGACAGCAGGTGATGATGTCAACTCTACTCTGCAGGTTCAGATCATGACAGAAGCATAATATACGGCTTGGGCCCAGGTCACCTGAAAGGTCCTTTTATGAACCTTCCCAGGTTCTAAGATCCTCAAATGAGCACCTTCTCTTGGTCCCATAATCATCAGAAGCATGGTTGGTGGTAACACAAGAGAAGGAGCCTTTTTTGTGGCTACTCCCAGATTGTGGAAGCAGAGAGACTACGGTAGATTAACTCCCCCTTTGTTATCCTCCCACCAGCAGGCTAAGGCCTTCTTCTTCAGAAAGGCCTGTGGAAACTGATGCTGATCACTGGACTGCTATCAGGACAAGCTGTATTTCAGCTGCTAGATCTAATTGTGTTTTGAATATTTTAACTAATGTTTTAAACTAGTTTTATCACTTACTGTTCTATAATGATGTTTTTAAATATTGACAGTTGCCTTCAATGTGAACTTGGCAGAAAGGCAGGATATAAATACATTTAATCATCATCATCATCATCATCATCCAACTTCCTTGGAAATTCTAAATCAGAGAGAATACATTGTTGCAGGCATCCCCAAACTTTGGCCCTCCAGATGTTTTGGACTACAATTCCCATCTTCCCCAACCACTGGTCCTGTTAGCTAGGGATCATGGGAGTTGTAGGCCAAAACATCTGGAGGGCTGAAGTTTGGGGATGCCTGCATTGTTGTTTCCTTGTGATAAATCAGGCATCCCTAATTCGCTCATCTAACCATCTGGGCAAAACTCCTGTGGAATGTGTTCATCAGTATATTTACTGCAGAGATATTCTAATTAAATGGCGTGGTAATCTCCCATCACTTTGAATTGGATCAGATGGTCCACTGATATATCAGCAAAGCCAACTCAGATTGGGAAGTGGGTCACACCAAGATATCCTCCGTCACATGACTTCCTTAATCTGATGCAATTTGTTTTACACAGATACGAGGGCATTCTCATCTCACCACCAAACACTTTTTGAAGAGAGAATGTTTTCATAACAGAATCTTAACCTCACAGCATATGCCAACAACACTGTTATTCTGATCTGTTTTTTGTATACTAAATCCTATTTACCAGCTGATTTTTTAAAAAAAATAATAATGGATGGAGAGGCAGTGTATTGTGTATGTGAAACTTTCCCCAATGGCTGGTTGTTGAAAACCTTCCTTTCCAGCTGATGGAAATAGCCCTCAATATAAATATGTTTACAACGAGAACAATATCAGCCAATCTGCATTTTATTCAGTGTGTGAAAGCCTGTATACATTGAAGATGTTGAGATATTTGTAGTTCATCAGTTGCACATCTGTAAAAATGTTTGGCAAGCAATGTCAGTAAATGGCCAAGTCATCAATGTCACAATGTTCTCTACAGCAGTGATATCCCACTTGAGAATGAGTTATGGTATAATGGTTAAAGCAGGTCTTTCCCCAACCTGGTGCTCTCCATTTGTGTTGAGATGGCTGTGATACCTCAGCCAGACCTGATGTCACTTCACAGTCCAAGCTTTGCATAAATAATGCTTATGTCAGTACAGTATTTCTCAACATGGTGCCTTGTCAATGTTTTAAACCCTATCATACCTATTGGCCATGCAGCGGGAGCTGATGGATGTTGGTCAAAGCATCCAGGACTAGGATGAAGCTGTCAATTATAGTGTTGAGGAGCAGGTCTACAATTCCAAAGACCACTTCAAGAAACTTATTGGCACAGTGAACTATCTTGTCTTTCTGAAATGCATAAGGTATTGTCAGTATAGCAAAACAGATATGAAAAACTCACAGAATTTTTTTCTCCTTACCAGTAAGCAATGAGAAAAATATTTGCCTACAACTTAATTAAAATCCAGTACCGCCAAAGTATCCAGAACTTAAGCTTCCCTTCTATCAGTATTTGCAAATTGGGAATTATATTCACAACACAACTATCTATCTATCTATCTATCTATATGATTTACTGGTTCTGAGAAATTGTTAATCTTCACAACAACAGAAATCGCAGTGCTCTAAAACAGATAAATTCTATCAGAATTAATAATACCAATACTGTATATGTTTCATAAAAATGAAATTGATAAACTAATTTAAATTAATTTTATTGGTGGAGAAATGGAATCAGGTGCATAAATGTGGGTCAAAGAACTGATAAGTGTACCACTGGAAAAAATCTTTGTTATAAAATACATTATCTCTGACATTACACACTGGAAAGATCATTCCCCCCCCCAAAAAAATCTATCAGTGTCCAAATTTTGTTGTAAATGTATTAGGAGAAAAGGGCACTTTTGTCCACATGTGATGGGAATGCTTTGTAATTAAAGAACTCTCCTATACTGTTAGAGAGATAACAGGAGGCAGTTTCCAAATGGACAATGTAGAAAGGATGCTAGGTCATGTGAAATACCCATTTTGAAGTGACAGGATTGTTTTAGTATCTCATTTCCTGATAGCTGTGCAAGGATAATTACAAAAATGTGGAGAAGCATTGAACTAATTGTTTATAGCTGGCAATTATAATGATTAAAGCTCTGGCAATTGATCAGCGCTTAAGGTAGACCTGGGATATTATGGTACCAATTAAAGTTACCAGCTGTAAACAATTACGGAAGCAGGAAATTAAGACCAAAGTGACTTTTCAACAGAAGTGGGACACCATTTATTGTGTGATGGAATCAAAAGAATGCTCATGAAATTGTTTGGTTCAATATTGTACTGATTCAATTCAAGAGGCCATAGGGCCAGATGACACATTTCTCAGGTGTTGACTGCAGTAGGATTGGGAACCTCTAGCTGACAGACTGGTTCGCAGTACTGGCATTGTGCATTTCTACTCCCACAGTGGTTTCGAAAAAGGAAAAGGCTTTGGGTCATAGAAGAGGGCAAGGCTACTTCTTTCGGCAAAGCCCAGGCTGCCAGTATGTGCTCTTGAGACTTTTTGTGGGCAGCAGGAGGGGAGAAATTACGTTCAGTTTGCATCTAAAAGCAAAGCTGCACTTTCCAAAACATCACACAAACTGAAGCACACACATCCTTTGAAATCTGCACTTGTCCGAATTTTGCAATGCACTTCGCCAGCCAAGTAACATGTACAGCATGCATCCAGTAGGGTGAATTGTGCATCAAAATGCATATGTTCCTGAAAATAACATACCAAAATGCATTGTACTGGGGAAAATTACTCTGCAAAAATGTGCATATTGGGCAAAAGTGCATACAAAAAAATACATAAGGAATATTAGGAGAAAAATGCACTAAAAGGGCTGATGGATTTTGCCATGAACATATAAATAAATAAAAACACTGCAAACTAATATGGAAACTCTGCAAAATAATATGGAGTTCAGCTGATAACTGAGAGAATCTGAATTCGCCAGGTTTGCCCATCCAAACTCGTGTGTGTCTCCAACAAGGCAGATCTTCCTGCAGCTCCCACTGGGTGTCATTCCTGCCTCAGCCGTTGCCATCTGCAATATTGGCCAAAACATCTAGCGCTGTTTCATCACCAGGAAGGACCCACCTAAAGGGCAGTACTGAAGGAATGCTGTCTGTGTCTAATTTCAATTTAAGGCTAGGTGCTCCATAAGAATTAAGAGAAGGGTGCAACTCTTGCTTGCATGGTGCTCGGTGGTGTGTACATCAGACTCCCCATTCACATATTGGATGCATATGTTGGTCAGATTTTTATACTGCTTCTATAACTGTTGCCTGCCATTTAGAAAGCAGAAACAAAGATTACCAGCTCCCTAGAGAGCTCTTTGCTTGAAGATCAAAGGACTAAAACCAAGATAATCATCTTTATTTTGATTCCAATTATGGAATAGCATTCCATCTTGCTGCTTTACCAAAATGCAATTGCATGGCCTTCTAAAGCTTGTTATTTGCATTTTATATCTCACCCCCACATGGGACCCAGGTGGCGCTGTGGTTAAACCACTGAGCCTAGGGCTTGCTGATCAGAAGGTCAGCGGTTCGAATCCCTGTGACGGGGTGAGCTCCCGTTGCTTGGTCCCAGCTCCTGCCAACCTAGCAGTTCGAAAGCACGTCAAAATGCAAGTAGATAAATAGGAACCGCTACAGCGGGAAGGTAAACGGCGTTTCCATGTGCTGCTCTGGTTTGCCAGAAGCGGTTTTGTCATGCTGGCCACATGACCTGGAAGCTATACGCCGGCTCCCTCGGCCAATCATGCGAGATGAGCGCGCAACCCCAGAGTCGGTCACGACTGGACCTAATGGTCAGGGGTCCCTTTACCTTTACCTTTACCTTTATCTCACCCCCACCTCCCCACATGTCAGCATGATGTATTTAATCTAAGCACTTTTTTCTTTAGATACAAATCCAAGCCAACATGCTCCATAGTCAGGGATAAAACCATAGAATTGTAGAGGTGGATGAAACCCCAAGGGACATCTAGTCCAACCTCCTGCAATGCAAGAATCACAGATAAAGAATCCCTCGCAGGTGGTCCTCCAGCCTCTGTTTAAAAACCTCTAGTAGAGTAGAATCCACCAGCTTCCAAGGTAGTCCATTATCCTGTCAATTCTTATTGTCAGGAAGTTCTTCCTAATGCTTACATACATACATACATACATACATACATACATCATAAAGGTAAAGGTAAAGGCCCCTTGACAGTTAAGTCCAGTCACGGACAACTCTGGGGTTGTGCTCTCATTTCGTTTTACTGGCTGAGGGAGCTGACGTTTGTCCGCAGACATTTTTTCTGGGTCTGCGGCCAGCATGACTAAGCCGCTTCTGGCGAAACCAGAGCAGCACACAGAAACGCCGTTTACCTTCCTGCCAGAGTGGTACCTATTAATCTAGTTGCACTTTGGCGTGTTTTTGAACTGCTATGTTGGCAGGAGCTGGGACCAAGCAACAGGAGTTCACCCCATGGCGGGGATTCGAACCGCCGACCTTCTGATCGGCAAGCCCTAGGCTTAGTGGTTTAGACCACAGCGCCACCCGCATCCCTCTACATACATCATGCATCATTTTATTTGTATGCCACCAATCTATAGTAAAACTATGCTCAAGTGACTTACAACACGGAAAAATACATAATTACAAACATAGCAAAAGTAGTAATAAACAATAAATAAACCATCAAAATGTACACAACCAAACTGAAATGATTTCCACAAAATCATAAGATCTAAAATAAAGATATAAAAAAAGTTAATATCAATAACAGCAACAAAACCCCACCACCACCAAACAATACCCGCTAAACAATACCCCAGCCCAAGAGTCTGTGCAGCAGCTTCAGCTTTTGTAGCTGGAGCCAGTCAGGGCCTCACCTGGCCAGGTGGGAAAAGGCCTACAAGATAGGGAGACCGTCTTTCAGGAATCACGGCCCAAGATGGTTTAGTTGGGATCTCCTTTCTTGCAATTTGAATCCACTGGTTCAAGTCCTACCATCTGGCGACACAGAAAACAAACGTGCTCCATCTTCCACAAGACAGCCTGCCATATATTTGAAGATGGCTATCATATCTCTTCTCCTGACTAAACATTTTAAATGAATGAACGAATAATTAGATTGGTTGGTCACTTTCTCTTGCCCAGGACAACCCAAAGCAACTTACAACAACCCCTCTGAGGAATCTAAAGCAGATTCTTCCTCACATCAAGGCTGCAGTGGAGTCCCCTCAGCATCCTTGACTTGGATACAGCAAATCCCCAACTCTCTCAACAATTCCTCATAAGGCTTGGTTTCCAGACCCTTTATCATCTTGTCCACCCTTCTATCAATACTCTTTAGTACTTGTCACATCCTCCTAAAAATGTGGTGCCCATTACTCCAGGTTGGGCCTGACTAAGGCAGAATAGAGCGATACTATTAATTCCCTTGAGGTGGACACTGAACTTCTGTTGATGCAGCCTAGAATTGCATTAGATTTTTTTTGCTGCTTCATCATACTGTTGACTCAGTTTGGGGGATGATGGTAGATGGAGACCAGCAATGTCTAGAGGGCATTGTGTTGGCTACTCATGAAATCAGACCCACCAGGAAGCTGCTCTGGTTGATACAGCTTCTCAATGCAGTGTCTAGAGTAAAGAATCCCTCCTTAGAATACAGAGATTTCCTATACCTAGCTTAGAATATCAATGCAGAAGGTGATTCAATAAGTCCAGGGAAAGGAATGCACCTCTGACAGGGCCTACCCTTTCATTCAAGGGAACTGCAATGAAAATATAGAACACAAGCTACACAACTGGCTCCATGTGTTTCGTTCTCAACTGCACCAAGGCAGACAGAGAACATATATTTCAATACTTCCCCATATTTCAATGCTTCCCCCATTGATAAGACAGCATCCCCCCTCTCTAACATGGTATTTTTGTATACATTATGAGTTGGGCTACAATTTTTTGTGGACTTATCTATTGAAAATATTTTGGCCAGGCAAAAACATGTGCCTGATAAACTGAGCCGCCAATTTAAAATTCTTTCACTACTTTGTATTTATATCATTATTATTTTTTAAGAAAATAACTAGAGATGGTGACTGTCATGACTAGCTATGTGTGGGGAAAAGGCAGTAGGAATGCCTCTTCTCAGATAGTGCCTACAGCAGTCATCATATCTGCTGTGATTCCTGCACTGCAGGAAGTTGGACTAGTTGTTTTGTATAGAAGATGCTCATTGGTCCATTTCGCTCAGTATTTTTTATACTGACTGGCAGCAGCTAATGCAGGGTTTCAGAAAGAGAGTCTTTCCAAGCCCTACCTGGAGCTGCCATTGGGGATTGAACCTGGGACCTTCTGCATGGAAATCAGGTGCTCCACCACAGACCAACAGGCCTTCCCATTGATAATAGCGGGAGGGCTGAGATGCCATTCAAGCTCCACTTCAGACAGCAAAATGTCTCGATCTGGAGCTGTAAACAATACTTGAAAAAATGCAACTCCTTCCACTTGCAATCTGTAGGGGTGCAGTCCAGCCAAGATACCCCCATCTCGTTGCTTCAAGTGCCATGTGCTCTTAATTAACAATTGACAAATCACGTTGCTTTCAGATCAATTTTGGTGCCTTATTAAATTGTGTTAACACTTTCATTTCTCAGCGCGCAAATGGTTTGCACTTATTTATTTATTTTAAAATATCCTAAACAGCAGGGGTTGGGGGTTGGGGTGTGGGAGAAACATCTTTTATTTCTAGATTAAGACATGATGCACCAACTTTCAGCCTTGAGCAAATTTTTACGAGGCAGTTATAAACCCCTGCTAATAGAGGTTTATAATGGAAGTGCTGACACAACCTTATGCACTACTTTAATAAAAAGAGTGAGCACGCAAGTCGGGTCTGGAGTAGGGGATCGACCCCTAAATCACGGGAGGCAAAGCATTAAGGGAATTATAAATGTCAGTTCCTTATGATTTTTCTGTATCTCATAAAATAGAAAAAAAAACCACCGTCTATTCTTCTAATATCTGTTTTCCATTTCCTCTTAAATTAATAGAAGAGCTGGCCTGTAATATTGATTTGATTTTTCTAGTTTTTAAAAAAAAAGAAGAAAAAGCTTTAAAGCTCTCTGTTCTGTGGCTGTTGATTCACTCCCCCCACCCCACCCCCTCAATTGTAAGCTCAGTCTGCTCCTTGACTTACACAGGTTTTCATAACTGCATTCAAATGACTAAAACTGTTTTCTGTTCAAGAAATAACATTATGGAGGAAATGAATTGACCGTACAATTTGGCATTCTGCCAGAAATCATTACATAGCAGAGGTGGGGAAGCTTCCCCCCCCCCCGTCAAGGTGTTCATTCCCTTCTTAGAAAAAGTGGACAGAGAAAAGTTTTTCTCCATCTCTTCTAACTCTAGAACTTGTTGGCATCCAATGAAGCTGAACATTGGAAGATTCCAGAAAGTTAAAATAAATGACTTATTCATAGTTAAACTATGGAACCTAGCTCCCACAGGAGGTAGTGATAGCCACTAACTAGGATGGCTTTAAAAGAAACTTGAACAAATTCATGAATGCTAAGGCTATCAATGGCTACTATTCTGTGGAACAAGTAGGAGGGACAACCCTGTGTTTCCGGAGGTGCTTTCACCCCCTTCAAATCAAGTTGTTGTCCTCTGTCTGTCTCAATGGAGTGCACTTCCAGGGGTGAAGTTAAACCACTGCATTAGCAGCACTGAAGTGACCTCTGCAAGGCGTAAGCCTGGCAGTGTGTATGAAGGTCCTGGGCTGCCTAGGTGATAAGAACCCCCCTCGGTCTCACTGATGTGGTCCAAAGGAAAGCTCAGAGCAATACATTTGGCACCGGCATGGCTGTAGGAGTTGCTAAAAGGAAGTGACAAGGCGCCATCAAACCGCCTTAAGGACTCTACTACAGATTTGTCTGTTCTTCTCCCAAAATATCCTGCAAGGCAGAGGGAGTTTGGGTCCAGGGTTTTCCTTCTCCTATATGGGCTACCTTCCCAGGTTGACAAGCCCCAATTGCGCCTCACTTCCCCTACATGTGCAGAAACCGCCTTCTTGACCCTTGGACCTGCCATCGGTCTTGTCTGCTCAATTTGTCTTCCCATGCAGGAGAAGTCCCTAACTCATCGAATGTTTGAGACCCATCACCTACCCTCACCTAGTTTAGCCAGTCAGTCAAAGCCATTCTCGGGGTGTGGCTGTTGGCGCATGCTGGCAGCTTCTAGAAACCACAAGTGAGAGCTGAGTGCAAGATAGGGAGCAAAGGTGGACAAACTTCCCCAGAAGGAGCATGATGTGTTCCCCACCCAAGATACTACCCTTTCCCTTAACACCCCATACACCCCAAATCCAGTATGGCCCTGAAATCTCCCTTCTTCTTCTTTGGAACCATGAAGAACATGGAGTAGCAGCTACAGCAGTGCTCTCTCAGGGGCACAGGCTCTATAGCATTGGTGGATATCAGGTGCTGAATGGCTATGAGGCCCCTCCCACTTGTTCCATAGGCAGAAGTATGCAAATTAGACAAATTTTATCTCACAGTGGGAGGGCAACGCTGCCAGTTGCCAAGGTAATCCACCTCAGAAGACCATGGTAAGATAAATGTACCGCATCTCATAGATAAAAATGCAAGAACTGCAACTCTTGAGGAAGAGTTGCAGTTTAAAAAAATAAAATAACAGTACAGAACTGAACTGAGGAGAGAGTGTTCCAACACTAGAATGTATTCAATTACAGAGAATACTTTATATTGTTGTTGCTTAGTCATTTAGTCGTGTTCGACTCTTCATGACCCCATGGACCAGAGCATGCCAGGCACTCCTGTCTTCCACTGCCTTCCGCAGTTTGGTCAGACTCATGTTGGTAGCTTCCAGAACACTGTCCAATCATCTCGTCCTCTGTCATCCCCTTCTCCTTGTGCCCTCCATCTTTCCCAACATCAGAGTCTTTTTCAGGCAGTCATGAGGTGGCCAAAGTATTGGAGCCTCAGCTTTAGGATATGTCCTTCCAGTGAGCACTCAGGGCTGATTTCCTTCAGAATGGATAGGTTTGGTCTTCTTGCAGTCCATGGGACTCTCAAGAGCAGGCATCCCCAAACTTCAGCCCTCCAGATGTTTTGGACTACAATTCCTATCATCCCTGACCACTGGTCCTGTTAGCTAGGGATCATGGGAGTTGTAGGCCAAATCATCCCCCCACGGCATTTTACACACACACACACACACAAATTTGACCAATGCATAGCCAATAACCAAAACTAGCCTAGGGTGTGTAAGATCCCCTTCATCCCCTGCAGAAAATGGGCTTTTCATGCAGGGGGGAGGGGGTCCTTGGATGAAACATTATCATGGTTCAATGACATGTTCTACTCAGGCTAAAGCTCTCGGAGGGAGTGCCAAGTGAGTCCAGCAAGGGATGTATGGAATGAAGAGATTCCCCCAAGTTCAGAAAGGGAGACTTGGGAGGCATGTGGTTGAGCTCTGAGACTATGGTTCCCCCTACTTCTTCTCCAAGAGGGCCTGAACCAGCTATTTATTTATATCTGTATAACCACTTTCTTCCAAGGAGCTCAAGGTGCCATACCTGCTTCTCATTCTTCCCCCACTTTATCCTCTCAACAGCCCTGTGAGGTAGGTTTTTGGGTGAGAAGCTTAAGGTCACCCAGTGAGTCTCATGGTTAAGTGGGGATTTGAACCCTGGTCTCCCAGGCTCTAGTCTAACACTCTAATCACTGGCTCTCATACCGCTTTAAATGCAGATATTTCTTTTTGCAAATTAAAATGATAAAAGGTAGCCCATCGGCTTCTCCCCCTCAAGGAACTTAATTTCCCCTGTTTAAAATGCAGAGCTGGATGAATATGTCAGCATTGAGGTGTAGGAAGGAAGACTTAGGCACCCGAGCTGCTTATCTGGAGAGAATCCAGTCCCTCCAAGCTGAGGATCCCTACTCAGAATTATTATTTTTATTAAAAAAAAGAAAAAAAAGAAAATGATACAGAAATGGCATTCGTTTTCTCTCAGCCTTACAATCCCAATGACTCTGTGCTAACAAATTGCAGATGACGTGATCTGAGGCCCAATTCCACACCTAACAATAACCCCTGCAACTGTCATAAAATCAATCTCTTAGTGTTAATAACAAACACGGCTCTCCCCAGTATTAAAACCACAAGTAATCTTCAGAAATAAAGGCAAATAATACAAAACACTGGAAGTACAGGGGGTGGGGTGGGGAGCATTGCTTATATATCTCTTGGAACTGGGATTTCTTGGCTGCGCATATTACTCATTGTCTTTAGAAAACACCATGAGTTTTGGAAGAGCATTAGGAAACACTGTAAATAAGATATTGACACCCAAACCAAGACAGATGTCATATGTATGTTTCATAACCGGGGGGGGGGGGGTTAAGGTGAGGCATGGCAGGGGGGGCTAGGAAATTTATAATCCTCAGAATTTCTATAGTGGTTATGCCATCTCTATTTTGCCTCACCTCAGTGTTAATGCTTGAACTCACAACCAGATGACAAAAAGGTCAGCATGAATTTTTTATTAGGGTATTAAACTAAATACAGACTCCCGTTTGCAGGAAGAACCATAAACCCCATTCATGGCACATTATGGGATTCCACCAGAGACCTTTAGTTTAAATCTATTAGGGGGAAGAATATTTATTTCACCTATGTTCTGCCTTTGGGGTGGGGGCAGATTGGTGATAAGAAGTGTGTGTGTGTGTGTGTGTGTGTGTGTGTGTGTGTGTGTGTGTTTATCTGTGATCACTTTTTGTGACTGCTTTATTTCCAAGTTAAAAAGCCCCAAATAATGTAACCTTTCCTCTTAGGGGAGTCAATCCATCCCCTTGGTCATTTTGGTTGCCCTTTATGGAACCTTTCCCATGTTCAAAGATATGCTTTTTGAGATGAGGTGATCCGAACTCTATACCATAACCCTCATGTGGTCATGCCATAGATTTCTGGAAAAGAGATTGGCAGTTTTATTTTGATCCCTTTCCTAACAATCCCTGACATGGAATTAGCTTTTCCCCCATAGCTGTGCCATACCAGCGAACATAGGTCACCCATTTGTTGTGGGTCCCATGTTGGCTAGGATTGGAGAACTGGAGGGCCAGGTCCTTAGCTCCCCCATATAGGCCAACTTTGGCAGGTGGGCATGGCCACCACCAGTCAACCATCTGGCATCATGATAGCATCAGGTGACTGACAAAGATGAACCACTCACCTGTCAAAGATGAACCATGCTAGGGGAGGGGTCTGCAAAGAACATAAGTGAATAGTTCGGTCCTGCTCTGTGCATGTCTGCTTTGCAAGTGATGTCAGGTGATGGACAGGTGACTGTGGTTTGGATGACATGTGCTCACAGGCCAAATTGACCCCTCTGGTGGACCAAGATTGGCCCGAAGGTTCCCCATCCTTGGTGTAGGCTGTGATGTTTGCATGACTCGTAGAAGGGACATGGCTCAGTGGTAAAGCTTTTTCAGGTAGGGATGGGGGAACCCTGTCTGAAATCCTGGGAAGCCACTGCTAATCAGTATGTAAACAATCCCAAACTTTGTATACCAAAGGTCTGACTCAGTATAAGGATTCTTCCCATGTTCCTATGGATTCTACTTGTGAGGTTGGGAAATGCTTCAGAGAAACATCCCTGTAAAAGGGGGCTGTTTCCATGTTGCCATGAGGATGCCAATCGGCAGCCTGGGAAACTCCTCTCTTTATATTCTATTCAGTTCACGGGATCAGTTGTTGGATGGATGTCACATCCCAATGCATAATTTTAATGTGTTTACATCCACAGTGGAGCTGACTTGAATTGCTAAGTGTCTGGACCTCTTGCCTAGGAATTGCTCACATTTTTGTTCTGCATGTGATCAGTCAGGAACATCGGTGCTGCAAGAACCATTTACTTACGACAGGGGAATTCTACCCATTTGTCTAAGGCCTGGGACCTGAAGCACAGGCCTGGCATGCTCTGAAGGGGTTCCATAATTGCTCCGGCTGTGTGGATCCCCCAAACCCAGACTTCTTTTCTTCCAATTTATAGTCCGTTTATTGTTCTTCTTTGCAGAGTGTGTGCTTACACTGAATGGAAGTCCTTGTACGAGATGAATGGGACCATTTTTTTCCATACACTGGATGATCCTCATGTTGAAAAGGGGCCTCCCCTGCCCTCCCCCGCCCCCAGTCTTCAATACCATGTCGGCTTTCCTTTTTGGCTGGTACATTTTGATCCCTTATCCCGAGCTTTCTCAACTCCCCCACTTTTGCTGGCCAAAGTTTCAATCAGCTTCCTGCATCTAAAGAGCAGCCACTTACACTGAGCCTTGAATCAGCAATGTTTCCATCCTAAATCACTTCCGCCATCCTGCCGCTCCCCCAGATCTGGGATGCAGGCTCAGCCGCCCATCCCACGTTAAGCAAATTACCAGAGTTTGGTGGTTTTTAGTAGAGTTCTGGAGGTTTCTTACTGCCTTATTATAGTGAATTAACAACCCACAGACAGTGATTAAAACCCACTTATAACAAGCTTGCAAGTTATTCTGTGCAAAAGGCAATAAAATCACAGTCATTTGCTTTCCAATGCAAAAAAGGAGGGGGACGCCAAGGAAATACGGTCACATTAAAATTCTTGTTTTCCCTACACTCTGCGAAAACTTCCATTGTCAACAGTTTTGCCCTCTCTCTATATATATTTTAATAGTTTGCTGCCCGGATTCCTTATGAAAAGAAGTTAATTGATTTATTTTTGCTTTGGCGGTGGGAAAGGGGAGTTGGTTCCGAGTCGCAGAGATTAATGTGACCTCCATTCTATAACGTCCAGTGATATTGTTTCATTCATTGCACTTAGGAGGGCACTGAGCGCCTCAGGGAAGAAGGCATTGTCATTCAGAAGTCAATTCTGCTAACCCATTAGGAAAAGCACATTCCATGGCCCTACAGTCAATCAGTAACAACAACAACAAAAAAACCTATGGGAAAATAGACCTGTTTCACAGTTCACTGCCCTCTGCAATTTGATCAATATTGTTTTTAAATGTGTCTTTTCTGACTTTATCAGTGATGTCTTATTCTGCTGGAAAGTAGTTTCATACAAAGAATTATTATTGGGGGGGGGGGGGTGAGAGGGAGGAAGTCCACTTAATCCCATAGTATCTCTCAAGGTTATTTACACACAAACAATTTGTGAGTGGGGTGGGAACATCTTGCTTTTCAAAGAAATAATTTCTGCAGCTGCCTTTATAGTGGGAAATGGGGGCTGCCGTCCACTTATAAATGGCCTTCTGGCGGTTCCCTCACTGCGAGAAGCAAAGCTACAGGGAACCAGGCAGAGGGCCTTCTCGGTAGTGGCACCCGCCTGTGGAACGCCCTCCAATCAGAGGTCAGAGAGATAAACAACTACCTGAATTTAGAAAATACCTAAAGGCAGCCCTGTTTAGGGAAGTTCTTAATCTGTGATATTTTATTGTATTTTAATGTGTGTTGGAAGCCGCCCAGAGTGGCGGGACCTGGCTGGATGGGTGGGGTACAAATAATAATAATAATAATAATAATAATAATAATAATAATAATAAATTATTATTATTATTAATGGAAGAGCTATTGAAGGTCATTTAGTCAAAGCCCATGCCAGGAAATCGCCTGCTTGCAGGATCCCTGATAGGTGGACATTCAGCCTCTTCTTAAAAACCTCTAATGAAAGACAGTCTTCCAAGTCCACCACCTCCCACTGCAGTTTGTTCCACCATCAAACCACCAGCACCACCAGAAAGCTCTTCCTAATGATTAGTCTAAATCTCATAATTTGAATGTATTTGTTCAATCCCTACCCTCTGGAGTAACAGTAGGGGAGTGTTGGCCAAACTTGGGTCTCCAGCTGTTTTGGGACTACAATTCCCACCATCCCTGACCACTGGTCCTGTTAGCTAGGGATGATGGGAGTTGTAGTCCAAAAACAGTTGGAGACCCAAGTTTGGCAAACAATCCAGTAGGGTATAAAACAGTAGGGATTAAAAACAATTTATTCCATCAACCATCTCAGTGCTCTTGAACCTTGGGTCCTCAGATGCTGTTGGACTGCAACCTGCATCATCTCCAGTGGTGTCAATTTGAATAAAATATTGGATGGGGGGCAGATGAGCCCCACTCCGCATAATCAATCACATGATACAGTGCACACACACCAGTTGAATGGCAATGCCCATCAACTTGGGACGGGGCAGCCCCCTCAAATGTTTCATGGGGGAGGAAAGACCCCTCTACCTCTAGGAGTTGGCTCCTATGATCATCTCTGACCGTTGGGAGAATAAGGATGATGGGAGTTGTAGTTCAGAAAACATATAAAAATGCAAGAGACAAACACTTAGAACATCCTTCTTAAACTATGGTGCTCATAAGTACTCAGGACAAATCATAATAAAGTTGTACAGTTGCCTTTTGTTATCTATACCATATGCTTCTCCTGCTGCAGCCTAGAATCTCATGAGTATTTTCCCTTTTTTAGTTGCCACTCCATGCACTTAGTTGCATTGTGTTACGTTTGCAGGCCATTGAAACCCCTTCTAACCCATTTTTCACATGGAGTGCTTCTGAGTCTTCCTACCTAACTCCAAAAGTTATTCCTACCTAAATGGCCTATGGTCAGAAATCTTGGATTTTATTTTACTAAAAAAAATGACTTATGGTTTATAGAGCAGAGTTTAAGAGCTTGTAAACTGGATCTACCCAGTCTCTCCACTACGGTACTCACTCTGTTGCATTCACAGCTCAGTCAGTAAGAGCATGAGACCCTTAATCTCAGGGTTGTGCGTTCAAGCCCGTTGGGTGAAAAATTCCTGCATTGCAGGGGATTGACTCTTGTGGTCTCCTACCATAGCTGCCAAGTCTCCCGTATTCCCTGGGAAACCCCCGTTTTTCCAGCCATTCCCAGCTGGAAAAACGGATTTTTTTTGTTTCCCCCCGGTTTACTTGCCGGCTGGGGGAGGCTCCTTCTGCGCATGTCTGGAGCCTCTGGACATGCGCAGAAGCAATTTCTGGCACGGCGGCCATTTTGGAACTGGGCGGAGTCACTCATAAGTGACTTTTCATGCTGCTCTGCCCAGTTCCAAAATGGCCACAGCGCGACTTCCGGCGTGGCGGCCATTTTGGAACTGGGCAGAGCATGCTAAGAAGCAACTTTTGATGCTGCTCTACCCAGTTCCAAAATGGTGGCAGCGCTACTTCCGGTCTGCCGATCCCTTATTTTTCTGGCAGGAACTTGGCAGGTATGTCTCCTACAGCTCTACAATTCTATGACTCTATGGATCTACTGGCATTGCTTTAAAAAGTAAAAAATAAAACAACAAAACACACACAGAGAGAGGTCCCATTGGTAAAGAAAAAGAAGTCCCTTCAAATTTGCAAAGTGGCTTCAGATTATAAACTTACATGTTTAGAAAAGGTTTCATGGCTGTCTTGTGGGAGAGACAGAGGAGAGAGTGAGGAAGATGAAGGGGTGGAGCTTGGGAGGTTGGCAGGAAAAACCACAAAGTGCATTTGCCCCTGCCTGTTAGTCCCAACCCTGCCCTCTACTGGCTGGAGGTTGCTTCTGCCCAACAAAGGAAAGGGCTGTAGCTTTGCATGAAGAAGGTCCCAGGTTCTGTTCCTGGGATCTCCAGGTAGTTCTAGGAAAGATTCCTGCTTTGAAATCCCAGAGAGCCACTGCCAATCATAGAACACAATACTGAGCAAGATAGACCAAGGTTCTGACTCAGAAAAAGGCACCTTCCTATGTCCTTGTGGCTTTGAGAAAAGACAGAAGCAACTGAGTCTTGCTGAAGTTCCCTGGGTAGGCAGACAACCCAAGGGAAGGCTCCTATTAATTAGAATGCTCTAATTAATAATAAAACCATGTTATTCAAATATAAAAGCCTTATTGTGCTAAATTAAATGTAATTTGTCAGGAGGGTCGTTAATATATATAAAAAAGCAGGACATAAATAAGTGCTATAATATTTGCTCTATAAAAAGAGGTCTAGCCAAAAGGGCCATTTGACTAATGTATTAAATTCCCCTTGCCTTGCAATTCATTGGAGAGAGGATTTTTTTATTATTATTGTTGGTGTTTAAAATAGACACAGCACATTGGCTATCAGTTACACGTAATGGTTAAATATAGGCTATTGATTTTTGAGAAATCACTTAGGCAAGCTGAGAAATATGGTGGTTTATTTAAAAAAGGAAGGAATCGGAGGGGGCAACTTGCTTTTTGTCTCTTTGTTGTTTTACTGGTGCTTTATTTTTGCTGTTTTAAAAATTAAATACACTGTTCCATCTGTTGGTTATTAGCCATAAAAACTGGGACGTTGGTGGTTAGAGATGATTAAATGTATCCAACACTACTCATACTCAAAGTAGGCCCATTGAAATGAATGGCATTGGCTAATGTCTACTCTGAGTAAAAGAGTAGATGGATGCAATCCTTTGCTTGCCATCCTTTGCTTGTCAATCTTTGCTTGTCAATCTTTGCATACCCAGAACAACAGCATCCAGGCACAAGAGGGCGGTCTCAGCAGGATTACCCCACCATTTCCTTCCACACTCTTCCCACGAACAATACATCCATAAGTGTTGTTCTCATGGCACCTTTCTTCTAGAAATTGGGGCAGTGGCAGAGGGTGGGGATTGTTTGAGGGGCTATGACTATGAATTCCCTTCAAGAGAAAAAGGCACATTCAACTCCCTCCTGCCAATCTTAAGGCTGTGCAAAACGTTTTAATAAAAGCATAAATGGCATTTTAAAACTTCAGCCTCCATCCTATTTCTGTAAGAAATGTAACCAATTTACATTTATTTATTTTCATTGCCAAAAGGATCCCAGAGTGGATTACATGAAACCCAAGTGTATAATGCACCTTAGAATTGATTTGCTAATTAGCTGAAAATTGCACTTTATTTCAATTGTGTTTAATGACGATATCTCTAAAGGTACTTTGGTTTGTTTGCAAGCCTGGCTGCAAGATTTGTGGATTTTGGCTTTGTCTAATGTTGATGTCTTATCTTAATCCTTTGTTGATGGTTATCTTTATCTTCTGTTGATGTTTATCTTTTTATTCTTATCTGTGCTGATACTCGCCTTTTTTCCCTTTAAATGAAAAAAAATGAAAAAGAAAGGGGGAAAGGAGTAAAACCAGAAAAACCAGTAGTTCAATAAAATCCTATGACTTTTAAAACAAGCACAGAGAGAGAATGAAAAAACAAATGCAACCAACAAAATAAAAAATTCTGATGCAACAATCTTCAGAGACTGCACAGGTAAATATATACATCTTTAGCTGGGGCCAGTAACTAGTAAGAATCTGGGCCAGACATGTCTGAGGAAGAAGGAAATACCATAAACAGGACCAGCACAATGTTGTATGATATTTTTTTCTTAATGCAAGGTCCTCCCTCTTATAGTCAGAGTTTATTAAGAGACATTCCCATTGAAAGTGCAACAACAGAGATCATTCTGTATGCGACTCAAGGGTTAATCCTAACACCAGTATTTATGTAGTTAATTTCATAAAATTTATACACAACTTGATTGTAACACTCACTGCCTCTCTGAATGTTAGGGATGTTCTTGCTAGACCTCATGGAACACGCAGACCTCCTGCAAGATCTCATGAGAGCGTCCTCACCTTGCCGCCGTATTGTTGCGATTGTGCAAATAAAAAACATGCAAGATGCGAGTGTACTGTAGCAGATCACACGAAGCCAAATTACCCTCCTCACAGTATCAAAGAGCCTGTCATCACTTACCTGGAAAGCCTTTGGCTGTGGAGGCTAGTGCAGTCTTGAATCTTTCACTGGCACTCAGCGAATCGATAGTTTGTCCATGACGAGTCCATAATTGGTCCATATAGATTAAAATTAATGGTACATAATTTAACATTAATTGCACTCTCAGTGCATACTGATTCGCAATCAATTAACACTTACTTCTTAAATTTACCAAGAGTCACTTGGCAATTGTTCCCAGATCCACATGCTTAAAAGCTTCCGTTCAATGTTTGAAAGCTTTGTCATCATAATGAAACACAAGAGACCTTTCAACTCCTTTTGACCACCTTGAACATGGTTTTCCATCTGGGTCCCAATGTGACCAAAGGCACATTGTCCAGCCTTCAGAAACTTCAAAGGTTCCAGCTGCCAAGAGCTTGTGATTGATGTATTCCAGGTTGGCAGAGGCAGGGGCATGTGTGTGTGTGTGTGTGTGTGTGTGTGTGTGTGTGTGTGTGTGTCCCCTGCAAAAAGAATGATTGTATCATAATGGAAGGCATAAAACTGTGAACTCTGCTATGACAAAGCTTCCTAACATGGTATCTGGAGATGAAGTGAATCAAAATTAGGGTCCTTAATGCTTGTTAAATTTGTTTAATTTTAAAAAATGGGTGCTGAACCACACTCAGCTGCCATCACAGGGGCCCGAGCATGCCTCAAACAGGTCTGCGGTCCTAGACCCACTTCCATGAGAATAAATCCCATTCAGTTCAATGGGATATTTTTTAAAGCCACTTGCCCCATAAATGAAATGAAACTCCCTTTAGAATACAAACTATGTGGATTTGTGTGTGAAACTCATCTGGTTTGGAAGTCTAAACTTGCAAGGTAGAGCCAGGGAGGGTATTGACAAAGGCCATAATAGCCATTGTTAGTCCACTGCTGGACTTAAATGTTCTTTTAATTTCTGAGCTGCTCTTATTTATTATTCAGGAGCTGCATCGGGGTAAGACTAGAGGCTCCGCTGACATGGCAAAATGTAATCCTAGCAACTCATTAAAAGATGCCTCAGAGTAAGTTAATATATTTGTGAGACTCAAGCAAAGATAATTCCTGCTGCTGCTGCTGCTGCTGCTGCTGCTGCTGCTAGGACTAGGCTGAAATTTCTCAGAAAATAATTTCCTGATAATTTCCTGATTTGTTTTGTTAGAGAGTTTCAACCACCACTCAGTCAAATGCTAATATCTGTGCTTCTTTTCTGGGGGTACGCAGGGGTGCGCATATCCCTAAACATTTTGTGAATCTTTGTACTTCTGTCCATTTACTTTTCCTGATTTGAACTGTAAAATGGTGATTTTCTTGAGTCAAAATGAGAGTACCCCTAAACACTTTTTAAGGGGGGGGGAGGGTAAGCACTGACTATTATTATTGGTGTTGTAGATTTGGAGGACACCTCCCCCTGCCGCAAAAAAATCTGAGAAATTAATAAATGGTAGGATTTGGATTATTTGGGATGTGAAGGGGAAGATACAAGCTGCAGAGGAATTCCTGAGTTAGCCTATGCAAAATGACCTGGGCATCCAAGAGAACTGTACTTCCCCCTTGCCCTGAAGTGTGAACAGAGAACAGGGATTTGGAACGTTGCCATGGTAACTGGGTGTGGTGTGACAGGAAAAGAGAGTTTTTAGCAAGGTGTGCTGGGGAGAAGTAGGGGGAAACAAGGACTGCGATCCATTTTAGGCAGGTTGGCTGAAGGCTGGCTGGGAGAGACGCCTTTGACTACAGGGCTTCATTGCTGTGGGGGACACGCCCCTCTTGAAATGACCAGGCTGTAACTTCTGGACTCCCTCCATGCAGACTGAAGGTATAAATATGTGAATAAATCATATTTCTTAAAGCTACGTCAGTCTCCGCCATGTCTCAACTCTCATAAGGAACACAGACCCCGTGTGCCTGGAACCCCCTGGAAGCTTGCTACCACTCAGCAGAGAGTGGGGGATGGCACCCAACTTTTGTATTATTATTATTATTACTACTGGCCCTTCACCAGTAAGTCCCAAGACACATTCCAACATACTAAAATTGGATGCAGTTAAAACAAATAGCAGTCACAGGAATAGGGTGGGTCCTTGAAAACATGCATTTCAGGTACTGAAGGTTGGGGCAAAGAGGAGCTTTGTCTTCATCTTATGATGAAAACTATACAGTCATACCTCGGTTTAAGTATGCTTCGGTTTGAATACTTTCAGTTTAAGGACTCCGCGGACCTGTCTGGAACGGATTAATCCACTTCCCATTACTTTCAATGGGAAAGTTCGCTTCAGGTTAAGTACGCTTCAGGTTAAGTACGGACTTCCAGAACCAATTACACTCATATTTCGGGTTAAGTTCACTTCAGGTTAAGTACGCTTCAGTTTAAGTACTCCGCGGACCGTCTGGAATGGATTAATCCACTTTCCATTACTTTCAATGGGAAAGTTTGCTTCAGGTTAAGTACAGACTTCCGGAACCAATTGTGTACTTAAACCGAGGTACCACTGTATATTAAAGGTGCCAGATGCACTTCTTTGAGGAGGGAATTCCACAACATAGGAGCTGTAATAGAAAATACTCTCTCCCCAACACCCCAAACATCTGAGGCAGTGGGACTACCAAGAGGGTCCCCCTCTGATGAGCTTAACACCCAAGAGGGTCTGTAGGGAAGAAGTTGGTCTTTCAGATATTTGGGGCCTAAGGGCTTTAATGTGAACACCTTGGATTGGGCCCAGAAATGAGCTGCCAACCAATGCAGATGCTTACAAGTTCAAAATGGAACCCCAACCTGGGTGCAACATTTTCGACCTGGGTGTAACATTTTGGACCAACTGAAGTCATCTTCAAAGGGCAAGCCCATGTACAACACATTTCAATAATCCAATCTAGAAGGTATCGGAGCATATCTGTCCAAGAGTGACCAAAGCTAGTAAACAAACCACAGCCTGAAACCCAAGTGACAATATTGGATCCATGGGTGGCCACAAGCTCTGAATCTCTTCCTTCCAGAGGGGTGCAACTCTGATTTAAAACTCCACCAGGTGAGCTTTTGTTCTGACCCAACAGAACTCTTCGTGTATTCTAATTTATTTTACGCCAAGATGTTTAGCTTCCCTTCAAACAAACAAAAACACATTAAGAATATTATTTCTCTCTCTTTTAACCTTTCAAAACACACCTAAATATTTACCCTGGATTTCTCTAAAATACCTTGTGTCAAAGGACGAGCACACAACGTGGCTATAGAAATGAAAACTTTTAACAGCTGGAAAGGATTTCCTGCTTCTTGTTCTGAGCATTTATTAATTGGATCTCTGGAGGGCATAATTGAATCTTCCTTTAGAGCTGCTCAGACTTGCCCACGGCTGTCTGTTTAGTTATATAAGAAACCTGCATCGTGCCATTTAATTACACCACCGGTTAGATTATGGCAGCCCTGCACTGCTTAAGCAGGGGCAGAACAAGAACCTAAGTGAGCATTGCTTCTTATGATTTCTGTCCTGCGTGCACTGGGGGGTGTGCCATTCCTCCCGTGATCATCTGTTTGCTGTTTCTGGGTAATTACCCCAATTTAACGTCCATTTCAATCAAAACATTACATTTATTTTAATAAAGGCAAGGAGTGCATTTTCCTTCAGTTTTGACGGTGCATTACCTATTCACTGTTGAGAAGCTATCTGCCAACACAAATGAATTTCCTGTTTTCCCGTAACTACCTGATTAAGGGATGGGTCGCCAACAGAAAGCACAATTCTTCCTTATTATAGGGAGACTAACAGATGTCATTGGAGCCCTTTAACTGTTATAGTAGCCCTTTCACCTTTTATCCCATTTATAATTTTACCTTTTATACTAGTCCTTTTAAACTTTCATCATGTCTATGGTATGCCAACTGTAAAAGCTTGAAAAATACTAGAAGCTTTATGAAATCCTCTCGTCATTAATAGCATAAAGATTGCTGCATATATATTCCCTTTTTTCTGCACAGAAGGAAAAGGTGGTGTATTTAGAAGGATGGTTCACCTGGGACTAAAGTGCAGCTGATTCTTACATGGAGCACCTATGTTTATGGTTTCATTTTAAGGGATTTTTGTTGTTGTTGGAAAGTTAAGGACAGATAAAATAAATTGCATCGTTAAACTATGGCTACCAACCTAGAAGGCTTGAAAGGATGGTGAGGGGAAAATAATGGAGGAGAAGGCAGCAGAAGGCTACTAGCCACAATGGCTATGCAGTGCCTCCAACCATGGAATACCACTTGCTAGAAACCACGAGAGACGAGAGTGCTCTTGTGCTTGAATCCTACTTTCCCATTGCCACCTATCTGATTACTTTGAGAAAAGGATGCTGGGCTAGATGGACCATTGGCCTGTTCTAGCAGGCTCTTCTTATCTTCTTATGTAAGCCACTCTCAGTTGGACGTCCGTGGAGATGCATTCCTGTCCATATAATGCCAGGCTCACAATCTGTTTTGCAGGGCATACAGCAGTTTATGGAAGCAGATTGGCTGTAACTTCATGACAGAACATCTGCCTTGCATGCAGTAAGTCCCAGATTCAGTGCTGAAGATGCACCTGTTCACTTTGGCTTTTGACAAATGAGATGTATGCTTTTAGGTCCTATCTTTCTTTCTTTTTGTAATGTTAACTTGTTTTAAACTGTTTTTAATATTGTGTGATACTGTGTTTTAATGTTAATGTTGTGTTTCAATCGTTGTAACCCACCCTGGGACCTTAGGGTAAAGGTAAAGGGACCCCTGACCATTAGGTCCAGTCGTGACCGACTCTGGGGTTGTGCGCTCATCTCGCATTATTGGCCGAGGGAGCTGGCGTATAGCTTCCAGGTCATGTGGCCAGCATGACAAAGTTACTTCTGGTGAACCAGAGCAGCACACGGAAACGTCGTTTACCTTCCCGCTGTAGCTGTTCCTATTTATCTACTTGCATTTTTGACGTGCCTTCGAACTGCTAGGTTGGAAGGGTAAAGGGTGGGTAATAAATTGAGGAGCTCTCCATGGTCCTGGTTTGGCCCAAAGTGAATCTGATGCCTTGCTGGAATCTGACACATGGTTCATAGGGTACTGTGGTACTGACTCTCGCTTGCTTCCCTTGCACTTTACAACATCTAGCCCAGGGGTCAGCAAACCTTTTCAGCAGGGGGCCGGTCCACCGTCCCTCAGACCTTGTGGGGAGCCAGACTATATTTTGAAAAGAAAAAAAAAGAATGAATTCCTATGCACCACAAATAAC
This sequence comes from Zootoca vivipara, assembly GCF_963506605.1. Lineage (NCBI taxonomy): Eukaryota > Metazoa > Chordata > Lepidosauria > Squamata > Lacertidae > Zootoca > Zootoca vivipara. The sequence continues at coordinate 69,262,302 of NC_083281.1, forward strand.
CCAGAGATGCATTTTAAAGAAAAGCACACATTTTACTCATGTAAAAACACACTGATTCATGGACTGTCCGGGGGCTGGGTTGAGAAGGCGATTGGGCTGGATCTGGCCCCCAGGCTTTAGTTTGCCTACCCATGATCTAGCCAGATCACCACATGTGCTCCAGCCAGGAGCAGAACAGCTCCACCCTGACTCTTCAGGCAACAGCTTGGCTCTTCTCCTCACTGACCAGGTCCCATGTCCTCTCAGCCCCTTACCCCACAGGCACCACTAGGCTCAAGCCCCTGATCTGCCAGGCACTATCCTTTAATTAACATGGAATCATAACGTTGTAGATTCTGTGTAAATCTCAGCCAGCATGGTCAACAGTCAGGGATAGAATAATAGAGTTGTAGAACAGGAAGTGACACCAAAGGTCATCTAGCCCAACCCCCAGCTAAAAATCCCGGAGAGATGGCAATCCAACCTCTGTTTAAAAACCTCTAACAAAGGAGAGTTCACCACCTTCCAAGGTCATCTGTCCCACTTGCAAACAGCTCTTTCTATCAGGAAGTTCTTCCTAAGGTTTAGCCTGAATCTCCTTTCTTGTCATTCGAATCCATTGGTTTTGGTCTTGTGCTCTGGAGCAGCAGAAAGCAAGTTTTCTCCACCTCCCGTGTGACAGCCCTTCCAGAACCTCCTTCATCTCCACCCCCTGCATCTCAGAGTCTGAACCACACAACACGTGGCAACCTTAAACATATACAAGCACACTAGTCACTACATCGCACAACTCCTCCAGCCAGCCTTCCTTTGCAGCATTCATTTCTCCCTCCATTCATTCTTCTTCGCTGTACTTTGGCCCTAATATAAAAAGCACAGTTTGCCACCAGGGGTCCACTTTGCACAAAGCACAAGTCTCTGCCTTGAGTTCTATTCCTGTCTTGTTTGTTGGGCTTTATTATAATCTCTGAAAGTTTCTTGATGGACCCCTTGGAGAAAGCTATAAAGTAAATTACTTCATGCCAGCACGACACTTACTTATCACAGTGTGGGAGATCACCTCCTGCATCGCTAAATGTATATCTGCACATACTGATTTCTGAGCTTTCCTGCGGAATTTTTGATAAGGGTCAGGAGGATGGTGGTGGGAAAGCCATTTATGTCATTGAGAAAGAAAGCCCCAACCCCTGAGGATGTTGGGTCAACATTATCAGCTTGATGCATGTTTGTTTTTGTTTAGGGAGAAAAAAGAGGGAGGGGATTGAATCCCACAGAAGCAGGGCAAGAGGACAAAAACTTTCCAGTGAAGAAACACTGTTTGAGGTGACCTTAGCAAAAAAACAATTGAAAGAATTGCAGGTGCCTTTAATAAAAATCTTTTTAAAAATGAATTTGTTTGTTTATATTGCACCGTCATTGTAGGGATGGACAGATCACTATCAAAGGTAAAGGGACCCCTGACCAGGGGCGTCGCAATGGGGGGTGATTGGGGCGGGGCCCCCCCGGGTTCCACTTGGGGGGTGGCAAGTGGGCTTTGAGAGTTTGGAGTTGGAGACGCGTGGCTTTGGAGTCGCTAGGGGGAGGCGATACCCCGCCATATAACGACGTCATTACGCATGCGTAATTACGTAGCGACGCAGCGACGCCCCCGGGTGCATGGCAATTTGCTGCCCTGGGTGTCGCAGCGACTCACTACGGCACTGCCCCTGACTATTAAGTCCAGTCGTGACCGACTCTGGGGTTGCGGTGCTCATCTCACTTTATTGGTCAAGGGAGCCGGCGTACAGCTTCCAGGTCATGTGGCCAGCATGACAAAGCCACTTCTGGCGATCCAGAGCAGCACACAGAAACACCGTTTACCTTCCCGCCGGAGCGGTACCTATTTATCTACTTGCACTTTGATGTGCAGGAGCTGGGACGAGCAACGGGAACTCACCCCGTCGCAGGGATTCGATCCGCCAACCTTTTGATCGGCAAGCCCTAGGTTCTGTGGTTTAACCCACAGCGCCACCCGCCTCCCTACAAATCACTATATTCTGGGTCAATTTCACATGTGCTCATTCATACATTTGCTCCATGCTGTTTCTTCATCAGCCTGCAATTTTAAATCTGCACGAAAAATCGTATTTTATTACATAGTTAAATGCACAGCCAAATAACTATTTCACCCCAAAATGCACATATGTGTTTTTTCTCAAGGTACACCTATCTAAAATGTATTTTTTCTTAAAAAATCTTAATGCATATTGGCACATTTGCTTGAGCCAAATCTGTACTGGGAAATTTGAATGGATTGAAATCTGAGTGATAATTGCATCCTGATTGGTATATTAGTCTGAAAGGTGTGAATTAGATCAGTTTGCTTAAAAGTATGCACCCAACTAAATTCTCTTCCACCCCTACATCAATATGCATGGTGCTTTATACAAGAGGATAGTTCCCTGTCTGAATGAGTTCTTAATCTACAATTTGATACAGTAAATTTTGAACAGACATAGAGGGAAAGAAGTCAATTTTAGAAGGCAGTTGTTGCCCATGTCACTGCTGTTCGCCTATTTTTACCGTAGATTGCTTTATGATTTATTTATTTGTTTATTTAGAACATTTTTACCCTGTTCTTCTCTTGAAAAGGCTCCACGAGTGGTTTACATGCAATCAAAGAAAAGAAGGCAGTCTCTGTCTGTAGGATTATAATCTAAAATGCATGGCACAAAAGGAAGGAGGGATGGGGAGGGAATATGAAAAAGTTCTATCACTGGAGAAGGGCTGGAAGGCAGATTTTGTTGTGGGTGGTGGTTTTATAATTTTTCTGTTACATTTCCCCCCACATTTATACAATAACCAATGCAACAATACATTAGTCATCACCTTTCCTCCCCCCACCTTCCATAGTTCCTTTTAGTTATCCATTACTACTGCATCTTCTGATTTGGCTTGTGCATAATCTTAGAGTACTTTTCAACATGAACTTCTTTGAATTGAATTGGTATGGCATGGTTCTTTTGATGAAATGATAGTTTGGAACAGGCCTGTACCACTTCTGACCCATCAGGCTAACTGCAGCCCATCAACCATGACTTGGAATCAACAAGTTGCTTGACAACACCTCACCTAAGTCTAGTCTCAAGCAAGTTTATTGAGTCCTTCATACATCACCTTACACACATGGAGGCACAGCATAGACATCTTGTTTCTGGCATGTACAAAAATATCTCTCATGTGATTCAAGCTCTGGCTATCCCTTTAGGAAGCCGTGTTCTACCGTCAAGCTCACCCTTGTCTGCACTGGTTGGTGCTGTTCTCTCCCAGCCCAAGCTGAAGATCCCAGGGATTGAACCGGGACCTTCTGCATGCAAAACAAATTCTATACCACTGAGCCATGACCTTTCCTTTTTCTCTTGAATGCACCCTGTTGCCATGTTATATAGGCTAGAGGATAACATTCTGAAATGAGGCCTCAATCTCTTCCAGCACTCAATGACCCTTCAAACTGTCAGCTTTCCCAGCCATGTGTCAGAGTGTGAAGAAAAACTCATATCGCAACCCTGAGCTCTTACTCATATCGATGCAACCATGTGTAACTGTTTGGGATGCAGCAACATCCATCAGTTGCACAGGTTTCAACAAAGCTGACCTCTGTAAACAAGAGATATCTGGCATCGCCTTCACTTGCATCCTGCCCAGTGCTGGGAATCTTCCATGCATCCGTGCTCATTGCTTCAGACTACATGGAGGCATTGCACTTTCAATGAAATTTGGCAAGATTTCCGGGTGGCAAAAGGCAAACAGACTTATCTCTCACCACCCACAGTTCCAGAAATCGTGGCCAAAGTGAAACTTGAGCCACCATGGATATGTAATGCAGATTTCACGTGGGGATAGGAATAAGTGCTGTACTGCAAACATCTATGGGGGAAATGGGATGTCTAAAAACCATTGCAACCCAAAGTGGGCAGTACTGCCCCCTGTGGTGGGTGTGGGTGGGTGGATTGCCTGGGGAAGAGAGAGGGCACTGAAGGCAGAAATGACTGGAAGAATTTGAAAAGCTGGTATCACTGGATCAAGGTCATCCATGATGTCAAATTATTTAAACTAGCTTCAACCAGATCTTGCATAAATGTGCAATTAATTGTTAATGTTTCGATTTCTATTGCCTTATTATCTTCCTTAGTGGGTCATGCAAACCGCTATTCCGAATAATGCTTTTTATAAGGTTGGCTAGGGAGTATCAGGGTGAGTTTATGGAACCAAGGGGATGGTAGCCCCAAAATGCTTGGGAATCACTGCTCCGAACTCTGAAATATCTGTTATTCCAATATTTCTCACATTGCAAACTGGGCCGATTTCAGGTGAGCTTCTGCGGCACAGTGTCTCCTTATTTTCCTTGCCTTTCTTTTAGTCTACATCAAAAAGGGAGGAGTGAATTGCTGGGGGAGGTTGATATAGCTTATGGTGTAATCATAGAATAGTAGGTTTTGAAGGTACCCAGAGGCTCATTTAGTCCAACCCCCTGCAGTGCAGGAATCACAGCTAGACCAGCCATTCCAAAGTGCACACAACTGCCGTGAGTGGTGACTAAAGCAAATTTACAGTGTTTCTTGGGAAAGCATCAAAATGAGTTCCCTTATGCAGTAAATAGTAAGGCTGTGCACACACCCACACACCAATCCAGTTCAAGGCCCAATTCAGCACCTTGGTTAAGGCCCAAGAATGGCTCCAATAAGGGACTTTGCACAACCCTAAGTTAAATCAGGGTTTTAATTAAGCATGAGGTTGGCACAAGGAGGGGGGGGGGCTTGTTTGATGAGCTTGCTCTGATACATTCTACCTGCATAGATAGAGGATCCCAGGAATTGGAAGGGATTCAGGGCAACATTTAGACTGACCCACCTAATCCGCAACATCATCCACATCACACATAGGGGCATGTCCATTGCATTTCTTTTTTTAAATAAATAAATAAATCACAGTATAAAATGGATGTGCTTAAATAGCCGTGGGATAGTTTTATAATGCTAGTAATTCACCCTTTTCTTTTCTTTCTTTCTTTCTTTCTCTCTCTCTCTCCTTCTACTATATGGGGCAGGTGCATAATGTGGGGGGGGGGGAAGCAAAAGTAAAATTCTCATTTGTTGATCTGCCCACTTTTACCACTGGCATTGTCAGGATGCTGTCAGCAGCTCCCACCTGGTTGCCCAGGAAAGTATAAAGACAAGGAAAAGTTTCTTACCGTCCTTTTTTATTTCAATCTTTACAGAGAGAGGCTATAGAACCCAGCCTCTTGGATAATGGTGTTGTCCCAAGTGAATCTCCACCCTGCCCAACTCTTCCACTTCCTCATTTGTCACTTCTAGGGGTGCTGCTACATGCCCTCAGTCTTTGAGTAGGGGACAGGAGGCGAACAGGTGTGGAGGACTCCCTGGTCCTGAATGGGGTAACTGTGCCCCTGAAGGACCAGGTGCGCAGCCTGGGAGTCATTCTGGACTCACAGCTGTCCATTGAGGCGCCGGTCAATTCTGTGTCCAGGGCAGCTGTCTATCAGCTCCATCTGGTATGCAGGCTGAGACCCTACCTGCCTGCAGACTGTCTCGCCAGAGTGGTGCATGCTCTAGTTATCTCCTGCTTGGACTACTGCAATGCGCTCTACGTGGGGCTACCTCTGAAGGTGACCCGGAAACTACAACTAATCCAGAATGCGGCAGATAGACTGGTGATTGGGAGCGGCTGCCGAGACCACATAACACCGGTCTTGAAAGATCTACATTGGCTCCCAGTACGTTTCTGAGCACAGTTCAAAGTGTTGGTGCTGACCTTTAAAGCCCTAAATGGCCTCGGTCCAGTATACCTGAAGGAGCGTCTCCACCCCCATCGTTCTGCCCGGACACTGAGGTCCAGTGCCGAGGGGCTTCTGGCGGTTCCCTCATTGCGAGAAGCCAAGTTGCAGGGAACTAGGCAGAGGGCCTTCTCGGTAGTGGCGCCCGCCCTGTGGAACGTCCTCCCATCAGACAGCTACCAGATTTTTAGAAGACATCTGAAGGCAGCCCTGTTTAGGGAGGCTTTTAATGTTTAATAGATTATTTTATTTCATTTTCTGTTGGAAGCTGCCCAGAGTGGCTGGGGAAACCCAGTCAGATGGGCGGGGTATAAATATTATTATTATTATTATTATTATTATTATTATTATTATTATTATTATTATTAAACTCTTTGCTCTCCTACTTTAAGGCTCACCAGGTTCTGGGAGATGGAGGGTCTGGAATGTTTTCTAGTGACAAGCTGTTAGCCAGGTGTTGTTCTGGCTCTCCCATGATTTCCCAGCTTTCCCCCTCATCTGTCTCTGAGCCGCTACCTCCCTCAAACCCCTGTTGTAAATCTCTACTGTCTTCCTTTTCCTCCTCCCTGGAAGGGTCAGGATGGGGAGGCAGTCTCCACCATTCCTCCTCTGCCCAGTCCCTGACTGGCATGTGGGCCCTAGGATGTTTCCCTGAAGGGAATGTGGCCTCTGAAAAAGGTTCCGTCCTCCTGCTATAAGTCCATCTTGCTCCCCCACAACAACTGGATCATTTACTATTCAGAGCAATGACTGGGGAGGAAAATCAAGCCATTCTCTTTGATTGGGACTTTGAAGAAACTATTTTGAAATTTTTCTTTGTACTTGGAAGTTACAGTTGCAGTCCGTTAATAGAACAGGATGCAGTCATGACTTTTTAAAAAACAAAAACAAAAGCGTATGATCTATATGGAAAGAGGCACAACCAATTTCAATAAGGGACGAGAGAAGAACGTTGTGCCATAGGAATAAGGCATCTCATTTTTCTTTCCAAGAACGCTATGATTTTGAAACAATGTGGCGGGGTCATCAAATCTTCCAAAGCCTGAGCTACAGCTTCCTCTGAGACCCATGGTTCAGTGCTCGCCCGATATTCTCCAGCCAGCCTTCTCTGAGTTGCAAACATTCAGCTCCTGACTTTTGCTACAAGTTTTAATGATGTTTTTGATCACAAAATAGCTGTGCGCTTTACCAAATAAACAGTAACGTTGGATGAAATATGCTAACACTGCCAAGGAATAAGCAGATTCCTCTGCAAAACAGCGATCCAGGGAAACGGTGGAAGTCCCCCCCCCCCGAGAAATCTTGCTGTTGCTTCACTCAGAAATTGCTTGGATGCTTTGCCTAAGCAGAAACCTCCCATAACATTACACAGTAGGCATAATTAGGTGACCACTATAGAACCATTAGTGTGTTCTTTGACTGTGTTTTATTGTTGGTTGTTTGGATATTGCTACCCACCCTGCAATCTATATGATGGGTGGGAAGGAAGGAAGGAAGGAAGGAAGGAAGGAAGGAAGGAAGGAAGGAAGGAAGGAAGGAAGGAAGGAAATAGTAAGGGCCACAATACAAATTTGCCTCAATCAATTTATTGGTAGAGCATGAGATTCTTAATCTTAGAGCTAGTTACAGGTAGGTAGCCGTGTTGGTCTGTGTGGCGATCACACAGGGTCCCCGGACGTTTCACGGTCTATTGATCCCTGTGCCACCACTTTATTTCCCGCTGCCACCAACCAGGCTCTACCTGGTAAAATAGTGAGTCCAGTCAGGGTTAAATTGGAACATAAAACTTCTGTTTATTTATTGCAGTTTAACAAGTGTGTGGTTTCATAAACGGTCTTCAGTCAATTATAAACACTTGGTGTCTATACCGGCCTTTTCCTTCCTATACCTGCTAACACTCCCTAAACCAGGCATCCCCAAACTTTGGCTCTCCAGATGTTTTGGACTACAATTCCCATCTTCCCCAACCACTGGTCCTGTTAGCTAGGGATCATGGGAGTTGTAGGCCAAAACATCTGGAGAGACGCAGTTTGGGGATGCCTGCCCTAAACCAACCTCCTTCCTCCATCCAGTTCCACCCTTCAGTTATCTACTGAACTTCCTAGCAACTAACTGTTACTGAAACAGCTTATATTCCGCTACACTAACTCAATCTACCCACAGACTCCCCCGCAATTCAACTCCCACTCCAATCCCAACTGAACTCCGAACCCCCTGAACTCCCCCCCCCCAGAGCTGGTTTTATACTCCCTCTGACTCCACCCCCCTGGGTTTTTATTGGGTAACCCCTTTAATTATTTCACCTCCAGCACTATCATAGGTCAACGTCACAGTCTGCCATAGTCGAAACAAAATTAAAAAATTCCTTCCAGTAGCACCTTAGAGACCAACTAAGTTTGTCACTGGTAATGGAAGGAATCTTAGGGCTGTGAGTTTGAGCCCCATGTTGAGCAAAAGATTCCTTCATTGCTGAGGGTTGGACTAGATGACCCTTGTGGTTCCGTCCACCTCTACAATTCAATGATCATTAGGGGTGCATTGAGATGCGGGGTTCATTGCAGTCATTTTCGTGGTTATAATAGTAGATCTTCTGTTCCATTTTCTAGCATTCCTTTTATAAGTGAGCCTCAGGGAAAAAAAGGCATGGGCATGTAGACTATGTACCTCCCTTGCCATGAGAAACCTCAGTACTGTATTTATTGATCCCACAATGCACCAGTATTCTCAGATCATGTTGCTTTATTGCTTTACTTCCCTATTTGTTTATTTATTACCTTTTATTATTCCTGGTACTGGTGATGGAAGATTATTCAATGTTAGTTATATATCAAGATTTCTTGGCTTTATTTCATTTGCACCTCTAAGAATTTGGCTTTATAAGCTCTAAGGTGCTACTGGAAGGAATCTTAGGGCTGTGAGTTTGAGCCCCATGTTGACTTTATAAGCTCACTAAAGGGTCAAAGAATTCAGAAGTCTAGGAAGCCCTCAGCTAGATGGCCCAATGGCCTGACTCTTGATAAGGCAGAGCATCTTATGTTCTTTTGCTCATGCATGGTGCCCAAATCCATCATCTGTGGCTTAGATCAGGCTTGAGATAGATATGGAGATGGGGATGTGCACAACCTATGTGAGTTGTCAATGTTATGCAGTTAAATGTTTTGAAACTGATCTTACAGCCAAGATCAGTGCTGAGTTCCTGCCCCCTTTCCTTTTTCTGGCAAATCAGAAAATCCATCAATGGAAAGGAAAAGACCTTGGCAGAGCATTGGCCTCATACAGAAAATTAACCCTGCAACAGTAATGGAAGAATCCCTAGCAGTTTTGGCAAAAACCTCTACAAATAGCAGGAAATGAGGCAGCAGCAGCAGCTGCCCAATGGCAGAAGCAATCATGTCTCCTCTCACTAAACGTTCAGACAACCCATTCAAGGGGCAGCCAAATAGATCATTAGTGACTAAAGAGGCCATTATGAGCCATTGTGCAAATATGTATTTGGGCAAATGTTGCCATTGTGGATTGCTGCCGTTCAAACTCCTTGGAAAGGATGGCTCCTGGCCGCTCCATGTGATATGCTAAGCCTTAGTAGTGCAAAGTTCAAGGTCTCTACTGGCTGGTGTGAAGCCAGTCAACATCACGGAAAGCTATCAGACCCCACACACACACGCACACACCTCATTTCTGCATACACTTGTCATATTTCATTGCAGTGACTTGTAAATCAGGTCCTTGGGAAGCCAGGGCTCCCTCGGTGAGAAAATCAGCAATGGGAGACAAGCTACCCTCAAAAACAGCTTGACCTGCCATGTTCAGCTACAGCGTGTGTCATGCTCAGGTCTTTCAGGTTGACAGGGCAGCCCAGCAAACCTCTTTGAACACAAGGACCATAGCTCAGTGGGAGAGCATCTGTTTTGCACATAGAAGGTCCCAGATTCAATCCCCTATGGCAGGGGTGGCCAACTTCAAGATACTGCAATCTACTCACAGAGTTAAAAACTGGCAGTGATCTACCCCCTTTTTTGAGGTTCAGGTCAAAGTTGTTGAGCTTCTTTAGGGAGGAGGAAAGTGATGCTGAGCTTTTTTTTAGGAAGGAAAATTGTTTTGGTGGTTCAGGTCAAAGTTGTTGAGCTTTTTTAGGGAGGAAAGCCCCTTTTTAGGGGTGCGGGGAAAAGATGTTGAGCTTTTTTGGGGGGGAGCCAAAGTTTTTTAGCTTCTTTGGGGGGAGCCACTGAACTACCGGTGATCTACCACAGACATCCAGATGATCTACCTGTTGGACATACCTGCCCTATGGCATCTCCAGGTAGGGCTGGTAGAGACCCCAATCTAAAACCTTGGAGAGCAACTAACAGTCAGCATAGACAATACTGAGCTAGATGGACCAATGGTCTGATTCAGTACAGTATAAGACATTTTCCTAGGTTCCTAGTGTGAATCCGAAACTATTCCCTAGACCAGGCTTCCTCAACCTCAGCCCTCCAGATGTTTTTGGCCTACAACTCCCATGATCCCTAGCTAGCAGGACCAGTGGTCAGGGATGATGGGAATTGTAGTCTCAAAACATCTGGAGGGTTGAGGTTAAGGAAGCCTGCCCTAGACTCTAGTACAGGCATGGCCAAACTTGGCCCTCCAGCTGTTTGGGGACTCCCACCATCCCTCGCTAACAGGACCAGTGGCCAGGGATGATGGGAATTGTAGTCCCAAAACAGCTGGAGGGCCAAGTTTGACCATGCCTGCTCTAGTGGGTAGGGAACCTCAAGCCCAAATACAGCCCTCCTGGCTTCTCTGATTGGTACTTAGGACCTTCCCAGGCCATGCTCCCTCTTCTCAGATCACACCCTCTTTCTAGCCCTGCTTCACACCTTCCTTGAGTGTTTTTGCCTGGCTGGAATGTACCCTAGAACTCTAATAATGCCACTTGTTTGCATGGACGGATGAGAGAGAGGTGACTGCAAATGTGTGTAGAAGCCAGCCTGCTGACCAAATGTAGCATTTCCAGTTGTTGCTCTGTCCACACCTTTGCATGCAGGGTCCCAATGAATGATGGAGGCCTCATTTGTTGTGGTGGGGAGCCGACAGACGAAAGGAATTCAAAGCCTTATCAAAGTTGGCTAGTTGCTTATCGACAGCTTCAAAAACCGCTCATTGCAAAGAGTTGGAAAAAGAATGGTACTCCTGTTTTGACAGATTGGCTGGATAAAATATGAACCATTGTCATAGTGACTGAAATGACCTAGTACAGCACAGCTAATGTTGGAAAACCAAATTAAGTTCGTTGAAAGAATGTAATGTTCTGGAATGAAAAGTACCAGGGCCATATTTAACTGCATAATGTCTTTCATTTGCTTTATTAGAAACCTATAAAGCACAGACTGTTTATGTACCAATAGCAAATGTGCATGAATGTTGTACGAATTTTATAAAATATATAATAATAATAATAATAATAATAATAATAATAATAATCTTTTTAAAGTTTCCTAGTTGATGGATTAGCACCCAAGTCCAGCTGGTCAAACTTCCAGCTCCACTTGGAACTCTCCATGGCGGAGATGACCGGAAGGATCCGCAACCAGGGGGAGGAAGCGATGGAGGAAGAATGGAAAGACTTTAAACTGTATTTTAAAAAATATGCTAAATTAAATCTATTAGATTAGAAATTAAGTTGTAAATAAACTGTGGAATATGTGAACATGATATTTTAGAGGAAGAAAAGATGTTTTTATAAGGTGAATAAACTGATATAGAATTTGCTAAATATAAATGTACTTAAGAACCACAGGGAGGGAAACCCGAGGAGGTCCCAATATACACTGTGAGATGAGATAAGATTTTGTGCTTTATATGTATTTGTTTTTCTATTGTTTTTGTTTTTTTTTCTTTTGTCTATTGTTGTCTTTAATGTTTTGTATTGGTGTATTTTTTCTTGAAAAACTTAATAAACTATTATATATATAAAAAGGAACTCTCCATCGTGCTCATCTGCTTATCCAAGACCCAACTTTCCTCTGTGTCTGACCATTCATACTGGCACCCAACTCCCGCCTGCTTACCTGCCTGTTTATTATTTATTTGTTTATTTATTTATTTATTTATTATACCCCACCCATCTGGCTGGGTTTCCCCAGCCACTCTGGGCGGCTTCCAACAGAATATTGAAATACAACAATCTATTAAACATTAAAAGCTTCCCTAAACAGGGCTGCCGTCAGATGTCTTCTAAAAGTCTGGTAGTTGTTTTTCTCTTTGAAATCTGGTGGGAGGGCATTCCACGGGGCGGGTGCCACTACCGAGAAGGCCCTCTGCCTGGTTCCCCGTAACTTGGCTTCTCGCAGCGAGGGAACTGCCAGAACGATGGGGGTTAAGACACTTCTTCAGGTATACTGGACTGAGGCCGTTTAGGCTGTTTGATCTCCAGCCCTGACCTGACACTGCTCACCAGACCCTGGATAGATTTGGATCTTCTGGATCTGCCCCACCAGGACTAGAACCCTCTTCCCCAGCAGGGACTGCTGCCTGAAGCAGAACAGGCTATTTACATCCACACCCATGCCTCGTATTAAAAGAAGGAAAGCTTCAATAAAATACCTTTGGATGCTCATTGTTTCTGATTGCCCTTTATTCTGCTTAGCTAACATGAAGGTGCTCTCATTTACTGTTGATAACAGTTATCAGCTGGAGTGAATTTCAAGCATTCCCTGTGAAAAGCGGAGTGTGTAGACTGGCTTGGTCTAGTCAGGCTGTAGGCCAAAGTAATGATCCACGTTTTCTCCTGTAATGCATACTTACGGCATGCCTTGCATTCTCCCCTGTGATCGCCCATTCCATTAATGTCCAATTGTTGTAAAATGAACAAACTTAAGTGAGGTCGAATGGAGTGGTTCACCTTGGAGCAAAGTTTTCACTCCACATTCTCATTCAAATTCCCAGCAAACTAGGGACAGGCAGAGGGGGGGGGGGAAGGGTTGGATTAAATTGTAGATGTTGACACAGCATTCCCATCGCCATAAAAGAGAGCAAGATGCCGGGGCTTTATTGTAACAGCTTTTGATTGCATGGCAAAGAAATGCATAATGAATAAACATTATTTTAAAAGACTGCATGGCACAATGAATTTTTCAGTGGGAAAAAAAGGAGTCAAGAAAGTATTTAAAAATACATGAATTTCATATTTGATTATAAGTCAAGAAGCAGCAAAAAAGAAAGGGAAGAGCAAAAATAAAAGGAGGGTGATAAAAATGGCACCAGGCATCAAGCATTCTGTCTTGAATTAATGAGGTTCTTCAAAATAGGAAGGGAGTGACATAGTGATTAGTTAATTACTGTGAAGAAACATATAATTAATGCACAACTGAAATTGGTGTACAATGAATTAAACTGCCACATAATGCGGGCTACAAAAATGGAGAAACGAACCTTGATTGCTGATGGAAGTTGTTATTAGAGCAGCTAAACTATTGTGATTTTAATAGACTTGCTATCAAACAACATGCTATTTAGCCAGCGAAAGCTGGATGTGACAGTGGTAATAGCAATAACACTGGAGGGGGGAATAACATTGAAGTGCCAGTGAATGCAAGGTCAGGATAGCTCCCTCTGCTGGGCTGGTGCTGAAGAAGGAAACTAAGGAAGAGGAGGCACCCGTAGGCCCAGGGATCATTGATATCATCTGAAGGAGTACCACTGGTTGCCCCCCTGAATTGGCAAGTCTCATCTGACAGCAACAAGGAATGAAGCCAGGGGTCAGCAAACTTTTTCAGCAGGGGGCCGGTCCACTGTCCCTCAGACCTTGTGGGGGGCTGGACTATATTTTTGGGGGGGAAATGAACGAATTATTATGCCCCACAAATAACCCAGAGAAGCATTTTAAATAAAAGGACACATTCTACTCATGTAAAAACATGCTGATTCCCAGACCGCCCGTGGGCCAGATTTAGAAGGTGATTGGGCCGCATCCAGCCCCCGGGCCTTAGTTTGGGGGACCCCTGCTTTAGTGCATGGGTAGGCAAACTAAGGCCCAGGGGCCAGATCCGGCCCAATCGCCTTCTAAATCCGGCCCACGGACGGTCCGGGAATCAGCATGTTTTTACATGAGTAGAATGTGTCCTTTTATTTAAAATACATCTCTTGGTTATTTGTGGGGCATAAGAATTCATTCATATTTTCCCCCAAAATATAGTCCGGCCCCCCACAAGGTCTGCAGGACAGTGGACCGGCCCCCTGCTGAAAAAGTTTGCTGATGTCATCAGTCCAGTCCTACAAAATGCTCTGGCAATAGAGATTCAGTGGGCACCTTCTGTGCCAACTTTTTAAATGCCTGCTGAAAAATTTTCTATTCTTCCAAGCTGATGCAAGCTATTAAGAATGTATCCTTCCAGAATGGTTCGTTGATGTCTGTTTAAACTTTTTTATTAAAAAATTTAAAAATTATTGTACGGTTTTACTGCTGTAATCCGCTTTGATATATTTTTGTGGCACAGTGATATACACATTTTTTAAAATAAATAAATAAGAACCAATGCTTGCGCTCATTGGCTACATTGCCTGAATTGGGCAAGGATATGCTTGCCAACTGGAGAAATCACCATTCTTTCCCACAACCAAAGTCTTTCGATAGTTGCCTCTTCTCCACCGTCTTGGTGTTGGTGCTGTTGTAAGACCCAATGTGATGTAAAACCTGATGAGTGGAATTTGGGGGCAGGTCCCCGCATGCTCCATTCACCACTCGATGACAGCAGTTTCAAGGAAAGAACTGAATGTGTTAATGAGCCACATTAACAGATAGGGAAAGAAGGGAGAAAATATCACACACACAACACACACACACACACACACACACACACACACACACACACACACAGAGAGAGAGAGAGAGAGAGAGAGAGAGAGAGAGAGAGAGAGAGAGAGAGAGACTTTGCTATTTTTTCCAAATAAAAATTTAGAGGGAAAGGGGTGGGGTGGGGAGAATCATTCATGTATTATTTTCTCTTTTAGAATACAACCTGCTACCTTAGAGAGTTTGTTATTGTATACAATATTGTTTTTTTCCCCCAAACAAAATATGGTATATCAGATATAGATAGATGATGATGATGATGATGATGATGATGATGATAGATGATAGATGATAGATGATAGACAGAGATGATAGATAGATAGAATGCAGTTTTGCAGATAGAGTGTGATGCAGTCCTCATGAGAGGAGCACACAGGGCCTTAGTTGCTTGTGAATTTCTGCTTGGTTTTTTTGGTGGATTTTGGTCCAGTGCTGAGATCCTAGAAGCAAGCCCCCTTCCTCGGCTGTCTTTCTGACCTACCCCCTCCATTCTGAGTGAGCTTTTCCTCTCTCCCCTATAACAATTGTGATGCACAGTTATCCAGTTTATGACCCTGCCTTGCTGAATGATTAAAAGGCCAAGAGGAGGTGGAGCAGAAACTTTAGAAGACCTGTTGTGGGTGCCAAAGCCCCAGAAAATCTGAAAGACCAAAGGAGGAACTCGCTATTTTCCTTCCACCAGCAGGTGAAGACTGTTTTATTCCAACAGGTCTTTGGGAGCTGGGTTTTTGTTAAAATAGTGCTATGCTGTTTTTATTATCTGTGTTTTTATATATTTGTTTTTTCTATTGTTTTAATTCTCTTTTTAACAATTATCATTTAAATGCTTTCATCTTTTGGTATTTTATCCTTGTTGTTTTAACTTGTGCATTCTGGGGGAAAGGTGGGATATTATTAATAAAAAATAAGAAACCACAAATGGGCATATTTCCTATTTTTGCTTGTACAAAGTTAAGACATGGTTTTACATTTTATATTTTTTATAGTTTATTTTTGCATTTTCAATTTTGCACACAATAACAAAAAAAGATAAAACCAAACTCAATAGAAACACAATTCCCCTTTGACTTTCCTTCCCCCCCCCTCCCTTTGTGGATCCTTATGTAATGCTTTTCCCTTTTATAAATACACTAAATTGTATAATTTTATATTCTAACTTTGATATATTTTATGTTGTTAAAGCAGTAAGTGTAGACTTGAGAAAAAGGAAGTTTTCCCCAAATCCCAAAGATTTTCCCAAATCTTCAGCAGCAACAAATCTGTAAAAATGGGAAGGGGAAGAAGGGCAGGGAAAACGTATTTTCCCACAATTTTCTGAAAATTTTACATCAAGAAAGAAGATTCCACCTAAACATTAGGAAGAACTTCCTGACAGTAAGAGCTGTTCGGCAGTGGAATTTGCTACCAAGGAGTGTGGTGGAGTCTCCTTCTTTGGAGGTCTTTAAGCAGAGGCTTGACAGCCACATGTCAAGAATGCTTTGATGGTGTTTCCTGCTTGGCAGGGGGTTGGACTGGATGGCCCTTGTGGTCTCTTCCAACTCTATGATTCTATGATTCTATGATTCTACATCTCTTGTTGTGACTCAAGTTTGAGCAACTGAATCTTTGTTCACACTTTTGCCTCTTAACAAGGTATTGCATAGAAGAAGAGGAACACCTCCCACCTACAACAGTGAATGTCAGTTCCCGAAGCAGCTGATGGCACCTGTGCCAGGAGATTTTCTTTTTGGCCTTTCCTCACCTTGCACTTTTTAGCAAGGAGAGCGCTGCTGTTGTTTATTTTCTTTTATGGAAATACAATGCTACCTCCATAATTTTCAAGAGAGAATAAATGAACCGAGTAGGGACATTGTAATGGTGCCAGGGCTGTTCACAACATAAAAATACAATGTAATAAAACCCTACGAAATACATAATAATGCTCTCTTTACCTTTCTCCTTATTCTTAAAAAGAAACCCATACAATAACAAGAATGGTGTCAGGGATGTAGTCTTCCTAGTGTCAGGGCATGATCCACTGGTGGTTTCAGACCCACCAGCTGAAGACTTATAATGTATAGGCTGCCAAGCAGGCAACTGCCTAGTATCGTCAAAGCAAGTTATCCTATAAACACAACGTGCACACACTCATTCATACTCTTAGAAATCATTAATGTAAGTTAAATCTGAAAGGACATAGTCAATTAGCCATTGATTGGTCACAGCCTAGTGGGCTGGAAATCATGAATAGGAGCAGATGGATTCAATCTAGACAATTACAACTTCATCTGCCATTATAGCTTTAGGAAATAAGAGGGAGGTCCACAAAGGACTGGAGGTATATACACACATTCCCGTCTAATAACATCACTTTTTTATTATACATTGGAGCATAAGTATGAGATGCAAGGGATCGACATCAATCAATCCTTCCTCCCTAGCACTCTCGTTTATCACTTTGTCCTTTAATCCAATGTTCTGGTCAGTTAGCTTGGTATGAACCCACCAACCACTTCCCCAAACTGTTTTCTTATCAGCCACCTTCCGTATTCACCCTGCCCTAGCAATCTAGCTGATTGATTGAGAAAGGTAAAAGCTTTTGCAAGACACTGAAGGATTGATCCTTTAAGCTTCTCTGCCTTAACCCTTATTGTGCTCTGTGATGGTCTTAACAGGCAGGGCAAAAGGGCTTATAGATTAGCAAGATTCAGAGAAGAGAGTGAAGGTAGGTGTGAGATGTATAGAGGGGACAGGTGTGAAAGTACAAACACATACTGGGACTGTTTAGTTTAGTTTAGTTTAGAAATCTATAAAGTTATGCAAGGCATGGAGAAAGTGGATAGAGAAAATATTTTTTCTCTCTTTCTCTCAAAACCTTAGATCTCATGGACATCCAGTGAAGCCAAACCCTGGAAGATTCACGACAGATAAAAGGAAGTCCTTCTTCATGCAGCACATGGTTAAATCATAGAATCATAGAGTTGGAAGAGACCACAAGGGCCATCCAGTCCAACCCCCTGCCACAGGGGGGGGGTGGCACTCCCACAGGAGTTCACTCCCACAGGAGTCAGTGGTGGCCACCAATTTGGATGGCTTTCAAAAGGGATTGGACAAATTCATGGAGGAGAAGGCTAATGGTGGCTACTAGCCATGATGTCTAGGCTCTACCTCTACTGTAATACTTCTGAATACGTTTTCTGGAAACCACAGAATCTTGCAGGCATCCCATTGAGACATCTGGTTGGCCACTGCGAGAACAGGATGTTGCACTAGATACTCCATTGGCCTGATCCATCAGACCTTTCTCATGTTCTTAGGGCCAATATTAATAGATAATGAGTGCAGTTGAATGAAGCCTACTTGCCCCGCCTTTATTGGGGGCCAGACAGAATGCTACCCCTCACCCACCTGAACCTTTCTAGGTCAAAGGCAACGTTCTCTGCCACCCACCCATTTTTGCTAGGATGAGGATATGAAAGACATTTCTGCATTTTAAAGAAAACTTTTAGATTTAAAGGCAAGGGAGGGAGAATTTTATGCCTTTTAAAAAGCAAAAGTTGAAAGGAACCATAGATGTGCACATCTTTATTTTAAGCTGCAAAGGAAACTGAGGCTGAGCCCTTTGAAATATCTGAAAGATCTAACAGGAGCTCTCTGAAGCCAGGCCTGAACAAGAGACGGAGAAAATCCTAACTTCACAAGAATATGTGCCCTAGGATGCATGGAAGCAATATGAAGCACAGCTCCAAAATATTTTACCTTGGAACACTCATCAAACTGCCTTTCCCATGCTGGAGAAGTTCAGTTTTAGCACAGGACTTTTGATGTGCTGACTTACCCTCACAACCTCCCATTTAAAATAAAATAAAAAAGTATTATCATTCCAAGGCAAACCTACAAGAAACTTGAAAAGATAGCTTTGTTTTTGCATGTCTGCCTGAAGTCAATCCAATAAAGATATTACCTTAGCTGACTTTGTCTCAGAAGAAGAAACATAACTTTGTTTTTGTGAAGAGTTGTGAGAAAAGGCACCTAAGTACTCAGTAGGAGGGGGGAGGGCAGGGGAGCTCCAATCTAGGCTGCATTCGTGTTCATGATTTCTTCCATTTTCATGACATTTCCCAAACTGTTAATTTCCACGTTATATCTGAGCTTTCTCATGATGCAAAAGCCACTTCCGGAGCTATAGTGGAATATGGCGCAAGTTTAGTGCTCATTACCATGTTATCTGCAAATGGAAGCAAATAATATGGAATTGACCGGGAGAATTGTGCTATATTCCACTATAGCATGGGTAGGCAAACTAAGGCCCGGGGGCTGGATCCGGCCCAATCGCCTTCTAAATCCAGCCCACAGATGATCTGTGAATCAGCATGTTTTTACATGAGTAGAATGTGTCCTTTTATTTAAAATGTATCTCTGGGTTATTTGTGGGGCCTGCCTGGTGTTTTTATATGAGTAGATTGTGTGCTTTTATGCTTTTATTTAAAATGCATCTCTGGGTTATTTGTGGGGCATAGGAATTTGTTCATTTGTTTTCTTTTCAAAATATAGGCCGGCCCCCCACAAGGTCTGAGGGACAGTGGGCTGGCCCCCTGCTGAAAAAGTTTGCTGACCCCTGCACTATAGCTTCAGGTGGCCCACCCCCTGAAATGAAATCAGAAAGTCAAAAGGTCACTAGGTTATTATTTTCACATAACCTTTGGACATGGGTTATGCAACACATCCAGTAAATAATTATTGTACCAGCAGACCCTATGTAAGAAGAAGAAAACACAAATTAGACATAAAAAGAGTCCTGCTGGGTGAGACCAATGGCCCATCAGTTCAGCATCATGATCTCACAGTGGCCAATTGCTCTAGAGGAAACCAACAATCAGGACCTGAGCACCACAGAACTCTCCCCTCCTGTGGCTTACAGCAACTGGCATTCCGAGGCAGAATGCCTCCAGTCCTCCATGAATTTGTCTGACCCCCTTTTAAAGCCATCCAAGCTGGTTGCCATCAGTGCATCCTGTGGGAGTGAGTTCCACAGTTTAACAATGCTCTGCATGAATAACTCATTTCTTTTATCTATCTTGAACCTGCCAACAGTCAGCTTTGCTGGAGATCCGTGTGTTGCAGTGTTAGCAGAGGGAGAAAAACTTCTTTCTACCTGCTTCCTCCTCCTATCATATCATAAATAGTGTTGCTTTCCTGGTGGAAATCCAATTTTAGTAGAATCTTATATTTGATTCCCACCCACCTTGCTCACATTGCTATTCCCATATACCTCCCTCCCTCCTCTCCCACTTGTATTATATACTCCATCTATATGAATTCAGTCTCCTCAAAAGGTAAGGATAAGAAGAAAGCCTCATTTGCAAAGAAAGGAATTATTTTATAATAAAGCCCAAATCCAAAGCCATATGTATTTTATATTAAAGGGCAATCAAATAAACAGCAACAGGAAATCAAGAAAGATAGACTAATGCCTCCTTTGGACACTCTTAAATAAAACTTTGCTCCTGTTGAACCTCAAGGAATACCAGCTTGGACGGCTTGAAAAGAAGGCAAATTCATGGAGGAGAAGGCTTACAGAAGTTACTATCCTTGATGGCAGAGCTGCCCAGCTTCCAATGGAAAATGGGGGCGGGGCTGACATTACACAGCGTGTGACATCAGGCCACTGGAGGAGCTGGGGTGGAGCCAAATGCAGCGGCAGTGTGGTGGCAGCACAGCTTCCAGAGGCTACTCCTTGTCCTCCTCCTGCCTACCGCCATTGGCCAGAGGCTGCTTCTCCACTCCTTCCCCTCCAATGGCAGCAGCAGCAGGAGGAGGAGGAGGAGGAGGAGGAGCCAGTCACTGAAGCCAAGCTACGCTCGGCTCCACGCTTGGCCTCCTCCACTCCTTTTGAACATTGGGGAGACACCCCCCCTTCCAAAAATATATGGGGGTGGAGCAAATGGGCTAGGCCCCATGGAGATGCTCTGCCTTTGTTGGAGGCAGTAATGCTTCTGGATACCAGTTTCTGGAAGCCACAGGAGGGAAGAGTGCTCTTATGCTTGACTCCTGCTTGCATGCTTTCCATCATAGGTATCTGAGTGGCCACTTATAGTACGTGGGCTACTGGCCTTGTACGATCAGGGCTCTAAATCCTGAAGCTGTTCTGCTTTAGTAAAAGGTAAAGGTAAAGGGGCCCCTGACCATTAGGTCCAGTCGTGACCGACTCTGGGGTTGCGCGCTCATCTCGCATTATTGGCCGAGGGAGCCGGCGTATAGCTTCCAGGTCATGTGGCCAGCATGACTAAGCCGCTTCTGGCGAACCAGAGCAGCACATGGAAACGCCGTTTACCTTCCCGCTATAGCGGTTCCTATTTATCTACTTGCATTTTGATGTGCTTTCGAACTGCTAGGTTGGCAGGAGCTGGGACCAAGCAACGGGAGCTCACCCAGTCGCAGGGATTCGAACCGCCGACCTTCTGATCAGCAAGCCCTAGGCTCAGTGGTTTAACCACAGCGCCACCTGGGTCCTGAATCTGCTTTAGTAGATTCCTTCAAACTCATGGGGGCTGGAGGGGAGGCCTAGCAGAAGATGTGGTGGCGTGAGTGGTACCAGGAAGTGTAGCTTCCCAGCATCTCTACCTTCTCCTATGTTCTAATTTTCTAAAAAGAAAGAAAAAGAGGTGCTGGAACTCACCACGAACCCCTCCCTTGTTTCCTTAGAATGGTACCTGAGAGGTGCCAGAACTGAGTTCCAATGAGTTCCAGCTGAAAAAACAACCCCTGAGTTCACCCACATATAACATGAAGTGCGTAGTTAAACTATGGAACTGGCTCCCACAGGATGCAGTGATGACCACCATCCTAGATGGTGTGAAAACAGGATTAGGCAGATTCAAGGAAGAGGGGGCTATTAATAGCTATTAGCCATGATGGCTATGCTCTACCTCCGCAGTTAGGGACAGTAATGCTTCTGAATACCAGTTGCTAGAAACCACAGGTGGGGTAGAGTCCTGCTTGTGGGTTTCCCCACAGGCATCTGGGTGGCCACCAAGAAGAAGATGCTGGACCAGATTCGCCATCCCTGGCTTAGGTGCTTCCATCTTCATCTTGCTCTTTTGTTGTGTCCGTAGTGTCCTTGTCAAAACCAGGCAAGTGACTACATGTATTAGATAGCTTGCCTCTTGAAGAACTAACGTGCAACAGTTACAGATTTCTTTTTTAAAGAAGCTTTTTTTAAAAAAAAAAAATTAAAATCACATTTTATATAACACCATTGTGCTATTAATAATCTTTGAAAGATCCAGATGTGACTCCTACTCTTCAGGGACACACTGAATCAAGCAATATCTCCATTTCAGAAATAGTTCAAAGAGAACTTCACAAAATTAGCTCTTCACGTTCTCCACATCTGAAACATCTTTTTTAAAATAAAAAAATAAATGCTTCGGTAAAGCATCCACAGATCTCTTCTTGCTGTGGGTTAGAGGCCACCATTCCTCCTCAAGCTTAGGTTGAAGTCCCACTACTGAGTCCACAAGCTCAGCTCCTGCGTTTTAGAGCTAATACTGTAAATGAATTGTACCATTCAAGGCTACACCCCTCAGTACTGATTGGCTGTTTCTGGGCACTCCCCACTGGTGCCTGAAGGTTAAAATAGGCCTGATGCTGAGTTTCCAAAAGCCATGCTGCCTAACTCCTATTTCTGATCACCACCATCTCCCTGCACTATATATGACACCAGGTGCAGGTCAGGTAGCACTGGGCTTTGTCCAAAATGAGCCAAACAGAGAGATCTGGTGGTGCTAATTAGTCCTGTGGTTTCCCACCACTGCCCTAGAAGTTCAGGCATCTCTGCACCGACCATTTCCCCCAGGGCATCCTCCTGGACGGATTATGAAGTTTGCACTTCACCTCAGGCAATGTCTCTCATTAGGAATCCGCTTCTGGAAATCCAGTGCCTCATTAAAGAAACACAGGCATGTTTGTCTCCATGACAATGCACAATTAACTTTGTGAATGCATTACCGCAAGATGTGGTGATGCCCGCTAATTTAGACGGCTCTTTTAAAAGGACTAGACACATTTATGGGCAATAAGCCTATCAGCAGCTATTAGCGGTGGTGGCTCAGTGCAACCTTCAACCTCAGAGGAAACATAACTCTAAATGCCAGGTGTTGGAGGGGGGTAAAATAACAGGGGGGAAGCCATTGCCTTTATGACCTGCTTCTGAACTGTTATGGTCCTGGCTTTATAGGAGGAGAATCTGCTGAGCAAGTCCAAAACCACCCTGCTGCTGGCTCAAGAACTAAACCAGGCTCCAGACATTGAGGCTGAAAATGTTGGACAACTTGGTGCCCCTCCAGATGTTCTGAATGAACTACAACTCCCGTCAGCATGGACAATGGTCAGGGATGGTGGGCATCGTAGTAAAAAAAAAAACATCTGAAGGGCCCAGGGTGGGAGAGCAAAAGTTCCATTGTAAAGATCTTCTGTGTTACTGCAAGCATGTTTGAACTGATCTTAATCACAGTTCAAGAAGGATACTGACAAGCTGGAACGTGTCCAGAAGAGGGCAACCAAAATGGTCAAAGGCCTGGAAACGATGCCTTATGAGGAACGGCTTAGGGAGCTGGGTATGTTTAGCCTGGAGAAGAGAAGGTTAAGGGGGGATATGATAGCCTTGTTCAAATATATAAAAGGATATAGTATCATATAGAGGAGGGAGAAAGGTTGTTTTCTGCTGCTACAGAGAAGCGGACACGGAGCAATGGATTCAAACTACAAGAAAGAAGATTCCACCTAAACATTAGGAAGAACCTCCTGACAGTAAGAGCTGTTCGACAGTGGAATTTGCTACCAAGGAGTGTGGTGGAGTCTCCTTCTCTGGAGGTCTTTAAGCAGAGGCTTGACAGGCATATGCCAAGAATGCTTTGATGGTGTTTCCTGCTTGGCAGGGGGTTGGACTGGATGGCCCTTGTGGTCTCTTCCAACTCTATGATTCTATGATTCTATTATAATCCAACCATGCATCTTAAGCGATGGCAGTGGATTTATCTCCATATGCAGAAGGCAAAAAAAAAAAGTTGAAGCAGTCAACTTCGCCTAATATTGTATCTGCTGTCAGGTTCCACTCACTGTTTAATTTATTGTCTTACAATTCTATCCTGTCTCCCTTCTCCCATGATGGAACCTCAGGTGCTGTAGGTAAGGTTCCCGGTTAGTCTCCCATCCAGGCACTAACCAGATCCAGACCTCTGTAGCTTCAGAAAGATGATGGCCTCAGTGCTTTCAGAGCATCACTTGGACCACATGAATCTATTAATTGTTAACAGAACAGCTGAACCCTGCAGCATAAGATTGACCAAGGACCATCGCACTTGGAAGCAGACTCTTAACTGAAATCAAAGCACCTTACTCACGAGTAAGTGCACTTAACCTATCAACTAATATTTCCTTCAGTGTTTTTGTATGTGTGCGCCTGCTTTCAGCAGGGTCTCCTTTGCTGTGAGTTCCAAAAAGGAGCGCTTGCAACTCCAGGATGTTCTCTGGGGAAAAAAATACTGTCAAGAGATACGGAAAGCTTTGGCAAATCAAAAGTTAGCCGCTTCTGTTGTGTAGGTTGGCATGTGAATCTTAAAAATATTTCTTGCAATCCCATGTGTTTTAGAATTATAACAGCTTGTCATAAATAGAAGTCTGGCAATGCATAGCTGTAGGAGACAGACTTACTCTCTCTCACACACACACACACTGTGAGTCATAAGCAGCCCCTGGTGGGATCTCTGTTGACATCCATGTATGAGGGAAGGAATTTCTGCACACAAAAAAGACATTGAGCAGCAAGGTAGTACAACCTCCCTACCTGAACGAGAAGCCGTTTATTGAGGCAGAAATAAAGCGACATTTCCATTCTCAGCGAATTTATCATCGACAGCATTTCAAGCAGGCCGATACCGAAGGCACATTTGGGTATCCATTATTATTGTTCAGCTCAATACAGTTTTATTTGTTCCAGCTAATCGCCTTCGCAAAATATACACCGCACATAATTTGATCTCACGCAGAACTCCTATGCTTTTAAATATACCGTATCTAAAAAATGTGCCTGACCTTGGAAAGAGCCACTGCAAAAAAGGGAGGAAACAACCAGCCTAGTTTGTACAGATATCATACTAGTGGATATTATCCCCCACAACCAGAAAGAAGACTCAAGGCAACTTACCCTGTATAAGCTTCAATTGGGGGAAGTGGCAGTATGACTGATGCCTCATAACACCAGTTCTGCATAGGTAGGAACTCAATATATTAGCATGGCAGGACCTCTACTTTGGAACTCCTTGCCTATTGATATCAGGCAGGCACTTTCACTGTACTCTTTTCAGCACCTGCTAAAATATCATTGTTTAGACAAGCCTCCCCAGGAGTTGATGTGAGTTTTAATCTGGTTTTTGGTCTAGTGTTATTTTAACTTTTTGGAAAGTCTTCAAATTATTGTTGATTTTTTCCCCCAGTTGATAACTTTATTGCTTTGAGGATTTAATTTTTTTTTCCTTTTGCAATCAAGTGGCATATAATTTTTTATGAAATAAATGAATGAATGAATGGGTTACATTTATTGAAATATGACAAATTGGAGGATCTGCCAAATTAGCCAAGCGACCAAGTGAGAGCAGGGGGAATTGCATAGCTGCCAAGTTTTCCCTTTTCTCGCGAGGAAGCCTATTCAGCATAAGGGAAAATCCCTTTAAAAAAGGGATAACTTGGCAGCTATGGAATTGATGCTTGCGTATGAGGGATTCACCCCACCCCACCCCACCCCACCACACCCCACCCCACCCCGGGGCATGTAAACTAGCAGATTATGTGATCCCCAGCCAGCAGTAGGGGAGAAATCATCTCTTCTTACTAAATGAGCCTTGGGTAAGCGAAACCCAGCCTATGCACCCAGGCTGCCATCCTCATTTTTTCACTTCCATGTGTCTCATTCTTCTTATGTCAACCAGTCTATGCAGGTGTTTAAACAATTCTTGCGTAGCCATTCGTTTTAACGATTCTTCTGTGCCACTTTTAATGTTTCATATGGTTTTATATTTCTGCATGCCACCCTAATATTGGGTGGCATATCAATAAATAAAACAGATATTCTATTCTTTATTTAAAAAACAACAACAACCTGAAATGTCACCTGACTTTTCAGAAGGCTGCTTTTACCATCACCAAAGTTTCCCCTGCATTAATGATCATCCACATTTCCAGCTAACTTAGGGGTAGTCTTTACCGCCCCCCTTTTTTATCTGAACTTTATTATTTTGGAATGAACAAGTGGAGACCACAATATTGTGCTGGAGAAAGGCTTGATGTTCTTTTAAGCCCTGTCTGCTCACTGAGAGTGCTCCAGGGGCTAGCTATTGCCAATGGCTATTCACCTCCTTTTGGCTGCTCATAGAAGGTACATTATAATTATTATTTTTTGGGAAGAGGTCAAGCGCTCAGCAATTCCGAGGGCTCCAGAGACAACCTCCATTTTTGGCTCTCCCTTGTGCAAGGCACACATAAACAATTGTCATGATCCAGGGGATGTCCTCAGGAACTAGGTCTCCAGTTAGAAAAGATTTAAGACTTCACCAATGTATTCACCAATGAGAGCAGCATGGCAAATGCAGAAGAGTCCAATCAAGCCAAGATAAAGTGCTAGAATAGCTCAGCTGGATAAAGCACATAGCTGTCAACCCTCCCTTTTTTTTGCGGGAAACTCCCTTATTCCAAGCCACAACTGTCAGCCTTCCCTTTTTTGGCTGGAAATTCCCTTATTCCAGCGCCGTTTCCCCGCTGCTATCCTGGATTGTTAGATATACCATAGACTGTCCCCGGGACAAGTGAGGCTGCTACTGATCCCTTATTTTCAAATCCGAAAGTTGACAGCTATGGTACTAGAGCATGGTTCTAACTCAAGGTTGCAGTTTTGATCCCCGTACGGGACAACTGCAGTTCACCAAGTGTTTTGCCTTCCATTTCTTTCACACTGGATTTCTCTGCCCCTTGCTATCTCCTGTTGTCACATTGAAACCAACTTCTCAAAGCTTCTTTGTGTCTATTCCTAGAAGATTTAAAAAGTTGATCTCTCATTGTCACAAGAATGTAGGAATCTTTTTTTTTTATCAGTGTGCCTTAACCTTTAATTTCCTTTTAATGCTTCTAGACATTTGGGCACTGAAGCATGAACTTTTTCATTAAGCACTTGGTTGTGAAGGCTTTTAAATTTCCCTTTTAACACTTTCCCCCTTCTTCTTAAGTAATTGCCTTTTTCATAGTTCAGCTTCCTTACCAATGTTCATTGCAGTGATGTTGTCCAAAGCTTAGCAAATCCCAGGAATGTAGCCATTCTCCCTTCACTTAAGCTGCGTACAGATGATAGCTTTTCAAAGGTTTGGATGCAGTGCAGTCAAGCACCATTACCCATAAGGCATGTGCTCTTCATTCTCAAGTTATGCCGTCGTCTTTAGCAAAAATGACAAAGAGAGAGGTGTTGCTGTGTTTTGTGGCGCTTCAAGTCTCCTTGGTTATACAAGTCAAACAATTTAAGTTTTCTGGCAACAACAGACTTCTCTGGTATTATTATTATTTCTTTATCATAGTGTAGATACCATATTGTCCTTGAAAACAGTATGTTCAACAGACATAGCCTTTGACTGTCACTAGCGATGGCCGTCCATCACCTCTGCTACCCTGGTTCTGTTTGAATTGCCTGGTGGAATAGGATGGTCCACATTTCCAAAACTGAAAAAGGTTGGCTTCTTCAGGGCTGATCATTGACTATTCTGGCTGGGGCTGGTGGGGGTTGGAATCCAACAACACCTAGAGGGCAACATGATGGTCACTGCTGGGTTATCTCAACCTGAATTGTATCAGGCACTGTAGCAACCCTGATCTGTGGCACGATGGACTCAATTATTCTCCCAACACTCAAGCGAGTCTCCAAAACTCCCTTTCCAACACACCTGTGAACTTTGTCCTCCACCACCTGCCCATCACCTTTCCCAGTCACCCATCTCATGTACCTTGTGGCTGCTGCTGTCTGAGGCAGATTTAGGGAAGTGCCTTGGGGATGCTGCAGGGGGCGCCACAACAAATTTTGGTGTTGCACAGGACACTGCTGAAATTTGAGAGCCCAAGGTCTGCCATTGCTGCTGTGGAAGTTCCAGTATAAGACCAGGGAGGGAGAGAAAAAAGAGCCTTGGAAACCAGACTTTAGCTTCTGCCTGAGCTGCACACAGTCTCCAGGACTTATAGAAAGAAAAGCAATAAATTAAACAAAAAGCTAAGGAATATTTCTGAAATTTTGGCCGCCTGCCAACCATTATAGACCAGTGGGTGCATCTGGGATTTTAACGAAGTGCCACGAGCACCTGTCACAAAATGGCTGGTGTTGGGTGTGCGGCATGATACAAAATGGCTGGCCTAGGGGGTCAGACACAGCACAAAATGGCTGCCACATCTTTAAAAAAAGGAATATAAAACAATGTGTGCATACCCTTCCCATCTTATGCATTGTGCTTTTCTGAAGGGATATTTATGTACATCATTCACAGGTGCCATAGGAGGTGCTGGTAGCCATAGCGACACCCATGGGCACAAGGTTGGCCAGGAACTGATCAATGGACAAACTTTGGAACATATGCTAACAAAACAGCCTAACCACAGAGTTTCATTTTCTATCCCAAACTAGAGAAAAACATCTCAGAAAACTGAAAGTTCAGTCTGGAATGCTCACGTGCTGGACAAATTCACATTCTGAGCCATGAAATTGCAAACTTTGGCAGCATGACCAGAGATGACCACTGGCAATATTCAATCACCTAAATGGGGCTTTGGTGAGCAATAGACAGTCTAATAACCTCTTCCCTGGCCATAATGTTTCATTAGTTCATTCCCCTTGTGTCCTGGCATCTGCTCCAGGAAGCAAATTTACCAACATGATTAAGTGATACATCTATTTTTGGAAGGAAAGGGGAGAGCCTAAAATGCATATTAGCCCATCCAACTGTGGGAAACGATACAAGCAGATTTTTTTAAATAACAGTGTGCAGAGCACTACACATCCACAAGTCCATTCAGATAGCCCAGATATTTTGCCCTCAGATGCAGCTTTGACATCCATGCCTTTAGTTAGAGTTGACCCGTGACATTTTGCAGCCAGAGGCAAAAGACAGGTGGCACACACACACACACACACACACACACACACACACACACACACTGTATAGAGGCACCTGGGCTGGAGTTGAATCCTATTCCAACACTGGTGGCAAGGCACCTGAAGGCAGCAGACTAGCTTAGAGGGTACTCAGTGACACTGGTCACTGGTCTGCTTCCAGGTCAAGTTAAAGGTGCTATTATTAGCATATTAAGCCCTGCACAACTTGGGACCAGTTCACCAGCCTTAACCCCATGTACACCCGCTCAAATGCTTTGATCTGCAGAACTGGCACATAAATACCCATTCTGCATTTGTAAGCAATCCAACACTCTGGAACTCCCTGCCTATTGACATCAAGCAGGCAGCTTCACTATAATGCTTTTTATTATTTTTTTTTATTTTTTTTTTGTAAACTGCTTTGACGCGAGGTTTCTCTCTTTTTTTACCATCAAGTGGTATATAAATTAGATGGATATAAGGTCTATGTGATATCCTCCAGAATCTCCACTGGAAAAGATTATCAGGTACCAGGCCCAGGCAGGGTGAGTAGCAATGGGGCCTGACTGAATTCCTCATTTTTGTTAAGTTTTTCAAGACAACGCAGTGAAGGATGTCCAAATGTAGCCTCCTAGGAATCTGCCCTTTTATACTGAAGTATGCATCCCTGAGTACAAAAAGCCAAATGAGGACAGGTGCAGAGGTTGGGGGTATACTGTACATTATGCTGAATCTTCCTGATTTATTTTCATGGCTTTCTTTTTGAGGTGGAGGGGCTAAAAGAGCAAAACCTCGCCAGGGTCTCCTTCTTCTCAATCCCTTGCTCCAGTATTTAAATGTACACTAACACAAGATGCCCAGGGCAACCTTTGTCCTCCTTGAGTCAAATTGTGTGCGTGTCAGCACAGAAATCTCCCTTGTGGGAAGGCAAGCTAATTGTCTCTCAAGATCGGTATTGTCTACTGACCAGCATCAGCTTCCCGGAGTCTTATCACATGAGATTTTCCATCTCAGGGTTGTGGGTTCGAGCCCCACGTTGAGCAAATAGTTTCCTGCATTGTGGGGGTTGGACTAGATGACACTCGGGGTCCTTTCCAGCTCTACAATTCTATGATTCTATTACCTACCACCTTCATCTTTTAACTGGAGGTGCTGAGGATCAAAGCTAGGGCCTTCTGCTTTCTATGCATGTGCTCTGGTCTTTCCTCGGGGACCTTTCACTCATTTCACCCAGGCTCACATGGGGCAGTGATGGCCACCAGCCTAGATGACTCCAAAAGAGGATTGGACAAATTCAGGGAGGAGATGGCTACTAGCCGTGATGGGTATACAGCAGCACTGGTTCTCAGCATCAGCTGCGTGCCAAGGCCCCATGACTTGCATTTCCCCAGTGGATAAATAAATACACAAACAAGTGGATTTTGGTTTATCGGTTCAAACAGGCCACAACTTTATTGGATACAAATGTGAGCGGATTGGCTTAGGCATTGGGTGAAGCTAGACTATATTCCATCTGCAGGGAGTCCGACTAAGGGTAAACCGCCAGTAGGGGGAGCCCTATGGCTTTCATCAAATAGGGGCACCCTGAGGGGTCCCTGTTGGGGTAGTGGTGTGGCCCTAGGCCACATCCGGGCATCGGACAGAATCCACACCCGCAGATCCCTTTAACAGGATACCCTTAATGAGGACAGGCAGGCGGAGGCTACAACCTCCCCTTCCCTCCATCCTAACAATGGCTTACCCAATGCCTAACCTTACAAAGTTGTGATGATTGCTACAAGGTAGGCAAAAACCAAATAGCTGGAGCCAGTTTGCCAAGCAGAAAAATTCCTCCCCCAGTCCCATAAATATGGCGGCCAACATTAGTCCATAGCAAGGCCATATTGTAGCAAAGATGAGAAAAGAGAGCAGGTGGGTGGGAGATCTGGCAAAAGGCAAGAGAGGGCGGTCTCTTGGCTGCACTATGGTTCAAATTTACCGCAGACACATACCGCTGCTGGTGCTGATTGGTCAGCAGGGCCTGCCCTCCTGGGAAGGGCCCGGCCCAGCGCTGACACCTTTGCCAAGCCCCGCCGAGGAGGGCGCCATGTCAGCCCCCGGCCAGATCACCACAGGTCCCAAGGCTCGGCCACAATGCCACCCACCCAAAAATGTAAGCAGACTTGCTGGAAACCATGGGAAGGAAGAGGGCTCTGTTTGCGAGTTTCCCACAGACATCTGGTTGGCCACTGTGAGAACAGGATGCTGGACTAGATAGGCCATTGGCCTGATCCAGCAACTTATGATCAGATATAGATATGGTTTCTCTTGCTCATCTACTGTATTTGGGGAGAGGGGATTTTTCCCCCCACAATTAATAGCACACATTTTATATCCCTTACTTCCACCGGGGGCAGTCTTTGGTCTTTCAAATTTCAGTGTGAGGTCAAAATTTGGCACACACACACACACACACACCCCACTGCCTCTGACCTTCCTTTCTGCTCAGTTCACTACAGCCTAATTGTGACACCCTGCAGCACCTCCTAGGTTTGATGCCCAGCGTGATAGAATGGGTTGTGCTGCCCTAAATCCGCCTCTGCTCCCACATTCTCTAATGCACACACACACACTCACACACTTTTCTGTTAGCAATTGTACTCGCTCTGATTGCCTTTGTGACTAAGCGAAAGAACTCATTGCAGAGCAGTCTTTGATGTCAGTTTGGAGATTTCTATTAATCTTACAAATCTTAACTGACATGTGAGTTCCAGGAAACAAGTTCAGGAGGCTCTTTGGAGACTACTGGCAAAGAAACTTTGTGCCACTTAACCCCAAATCATGAAGAAACTTTCACTCAAGCTTTCTTTTTTTAAAAGGGAAAGGGAAAGGAAGAAATCTCCCGATAACTTATCTGAGAGGGAATAAAAAGGGAAGGATGAGTGGTCTCATAAGCTTCACTTCATATTGGCTTGGCAGAGTTTCCATTTAGCTCCAAGAGTTCGTTTGCATACCTAGAGGTTGAGTGGGCTGCTGTGCAGGTCACATGAAGTAGACCCCAGAGGTTTCTGAGTTCTCTGGTTTCAAGAAAAGAATTAGACCGCAAGGAGACCAGGCCTTCCTTTAGGGTAGCAAATTGATTCTGCTCTCAGTTGCCAGGTAATGCGAATGCAAAACAGTAAACAACGATGCTCTCAGAGTCTTGGCAATGTCCCTTTGACAGACATAATTGATTTGAGACTTCTTGTCATTGCTTACCCCCTGCTTCTGATCCTTCAGCATATTATATTTGCCTCCAACTTAACTATGCATGAGAACTAGAAACCTTTTCAAAATGGATAAAACATCTCAGAATTCTAACAACCTAATTTGGGCCGATGGGAAATGTTGCACACAGCTAAAGGCAGCTCAGTCAAAATCACCTTCCTTTAATCATGGCAAAACCATTGACTCTGCTTTCCTAAACACCACACATTTCAAGCACATGCACACACTCAAGATTCCTGGGAACTGTAGTTTATTCTTCACAAACCTCCAATTCCCAGCTTTCAATGCATACCCTCCAACATTTCTCTGATGAAAATAAAGACGTCCTAAATAAACAACAACAACAACACCCCATCTGACTGGGTTTCCCAGCCACTCTGGGAGGCTTCCAACATATATAAAAACATAATAATAAAGCCTCAAACGTTTAAAAAAATCCCTTTACAAGTCTGCCTTCAGGTGACTTCCAAGGGTTATATAGTTACACAGTTCTATGCCTTAAAGAGGGTTCTGAGGCTGAAGCATGCCCTGTCGACAGGAGCTCACTAGGCTAAGTTATGTCCTCTGGCCTTCAGGGTTCAAGTCTCAGAATCCCCAATAGTCACCTTGTAACAAAGCTTCTCAATAGATGTTACGGGAAGCTCCCATTCACAGTGAAGAGGTATTGGGGGGGGGGAACCGAGATAACTCAAAACAAGTAATCTTGCCAAATTAACCCCAGCAGATCAGATCAAGCAGCCCAAAAGATTACAGGAAGCTTGTGGGCTGATTTCCAGATTTCTAACTGTGAACATGACAGCTTACTCCCCTGGTCAGAGGCGGAACCTTTCAGAAAAGCCAAAGTGTCACTGATAAGCATCCTTTACATAATATTTGAGAGCAGGGAGGTTTACCCTAGTAAAGGGGGAGGGAGTCACAGTGGCATCTTTTAACTACAGGGAGACCTCCTGAGCGCTCTGGGGAAGCAATCCCCAAAGTCTGACTCATTTCTCAGATTTATTATTTTTTAAAATGACTTTTTCTCTTCCCAACACATATTTACCATAATCCCGAAAGCCTTCCAGAATCATCTTCCTATGCATACGACAGCCTCTATTACAGAAAATGCCAAGTGGCTTATTTTCTATTCTTAGCTGGAAGACAACTATTCCAAATAGAACAAGTTTTGAAAGTTCAGACTAGTTTGAATTAATGTGATGGGGATTTTCACTTCCCATTCAGATACCCTCTGGATACAAAACAATGCGGTTTTCTATCCACATTTATCTTAGCGGGTAAGAAATGATTTCCTGCTCCCTAAATTTGCCAAGTGGCAAACCATTTATTTGTTTCACTTACGCCATGAAGGGTGGTTGCAACTAGACTGCTCTCTTTTTTGGACAAAGAAAACCCTAGAATGGTAGTCTCTGACTTCTCTTAGGACCTACTTTAACCTAATCCTGAAAAATTATAACCACTTTTACTTAATGTCTGTACTACTCTTTCTCCTCCCCCCCTCTCTCTCTCAGCACTAGAACTCCTGGACATCCAATGAAGATGAATGTTAGAAGATTCGGGGCAGATAAAAGTACAGTAAGTCGTTCTTCATGTAACACATAGTTAAACGATGGGATCCACTCCCACAGGAGGCAGTGATGGCCACCAACTTGGATAGTTTAATAAATTAATGGAGGAGAAGACCATCAATGGCTACTAGCCATGATACCTATGCTCTAACTCCATGGTTGGAGGAAGTAATGCTTCTGAATACCAGTTGCTGGAAGCTACAAGATGGCTCTTATGCTATGTCCTGCTTTTGGACTTCCCATAGGCATCTAGTTGGCCACTGTGAAAACAGAATGGCGAATGAGACGACCTCATCCAGCAAGGAATTTCCTATGTTCTCTTTTTCCTCCTGTGTTTAGCTCAGGGTTGGGAATCTTAGGCCTAAATATGGCCCTCCAAGGCTTTCTATCTGGCCCTCAAGACTCTGCCCAGGCCATGCCTCTCACCAGCTCTGCTCCAGCACTTTTGGCTGGCTGGAATGTCGCTTCTTGCTCCATCCACCACCAGTATGTGCCCCCTGGAAAGTAAAAAAGAGGGAATGTGGCTCACTGGGTTCCCTGCCCCTGGACTAGCTAGTCCCATGTCTGCACATGGTCACAGGTTCAATCCATGATGTCTCCAGGAAGGACTGGGAGCAGCTGTTGCCTGAAACACCGGAGAACTGCTGCTAGTCAATGTAGACAATACTGAACTAGATGGACCAATGGGTCTGACTCAGTGTGTTCCTCTGTGTCCCCCAGTCTAGAATAAAGGGCTAAATACAGCTACTTGTGTTGGTGGTGTGAACATTGCCTCCCACTTGAAACGCTAATATTTGATCCAGAACACATTGTTCTTGTCAAAAAGAGGCATAAGACTGCCCTTCTGAGAAATTACTTCTGTGGAAGGAAAAAAGCAGGCCAAAATAGATGTCTTGAGAGGGCAAGAATGACCCTTGGTGCCCTCTGGATGTTTTGGACTACCACTCCCATCATCCCTGCCTATTTACCATGCTGGCAGGGTCTGATAGGAGTTGGAGTGGTTAGGAAAAGGGTCATTTTCACCCTCTGGAGAGGGCTATTTTGGCCTGCTCTTTACACAACAAAAGCCATTTCATCAGGTTGGATAAGGCAGCTGTAAATGAAAATGATCTTGTGAAAAAAGGCAAGGAGCATCACTGGGCATAGATGTAGGAAGGAGAAGGGGGAGTTCAAGCCCAAGTCCAGGACCTGTTTTGACATCCCATGAAGGGTCTTGACATTCAAAGATATACAACCTCAACCTCAAAATGCCACCTCCCATGGATGGAGGAGGTTGCTCTCAGCTTAAAATCCCTGCCTTTCCTGGGCCTCCTCTTTGGCTTCTCCCAACAGCTGACAATCTGGGCTGCCTCCAATAATTCATAATTAATTAAATGTGAAAATCAATTGGCTCCATTTGCACAATTAAATTAGACCGAAGGCACACTAGCATGCTTATACTGGTGGCCCTGCCTCCCTCCCCCTGCCTCCTTACGGCTTAACCCGCTTCATTTGGTCTCATTAAAAAGGGATTAGCAGCCTCAGAAAAACTCCCTTTTAGAAACCAGTAATTAAAAATATATATATTGTTTGCTCCAGAAACTGAATGCTCAGAGGACTGGGAAGAACTAGGAAGAAGAGCTTGGTGATAAGAGGTGCTGGGGCTCATGCTTGTTAGAACCAATGGGTCAGTGTTACTTTTTCATCCTAGCTGCCTGTTTATAAAAGCAATTTAGACTCAATTTGCCTTCCAAAGCTTCCTTTGTGCAGTGGGTAGAGAACACACTGGCCCACGGGCCACATCCAGCCCCTGAAGATACTCTTCTGCCCTCCCAAACCATGTACCAAGTTTGCCTAACGGAACTTAGGAAGCTCATGATAAGTCAGACCAGTAGTCCATCTAGATCAGTATTGTCTAGAGGTGGAGAGAAACTGTGTTGGCAATGGCTTTTTCCACCTGCTTTGCCACACCCTCCAGCCCTAGGAGCCTTCATAAGGGAGCTGTTTCCAGAGGAAGAACTGTGAGGGGTGAGAGACATTTTCTGTCATCATGGGGTGGTTGGTTTCACCTGTGATGTCCCATCTCCACTCCAAAGGACCTTCAGAAGAGTAGGGAGAGTGTGTGTATGAATTAAGAGTGCTTAGTTTATCTTTTGGTTGCTGTTTTGTTAATGTTGTTAATACTGTTTTGTAGATTATAAATGCTGTATGGATTTGTTAATCGTATTGTATGACTTCCGCTTTAATTGTGATGTCTAGCTTATATTTTAGCTGTTGCTCTACAATTACAGATTGTAATAGTTTCACAGATGATTTGTTAATTATTTTATATGATTTATGCAGCACTTGTGATGTCATATTATGTCCTGCCATTATTGTTATTTATTGTTTGTAAGCCGCTGTTGGATTCATTTGGACCATAGAACTACAATAAATTGAATCGGTCACTGGCTGGCAGTCGATATCCAGGGATTTAGGCAAAGAAAATGCTCTAACCCAGGCATAGGCAACCTTGGCTCTCCAGATGTTTTGGAACTACAACTCCCGTGATCCCTAGCTAACAGGATCAGGGATCATGGGAGTTGTAGTTCCAAAACATCTGGAGAGCCAAGGTTACCTATGCCTGCTCTAACCACTGAACTATGGCTGTTCGCCAAAAAAATTCCTTGACATTTTGCGAGTAAATAGATTCCCTCCATGCCTCTTTATAGAAGTATAGATTTTAGAGTTCCTTGATTAGGGAACCATAATAGTTTGCAGATGAGGTATAGACATCTCAAACAGCATGGCCCAATGGTCTTGCAATAAACCACCAATGCATATAGCTCTGGTATGGTTACATTCCCATCCCTGCATTAGCCAATTGCTCATTCATTTTCATTTTCATTTTATTAAAGGTTTTCTTGGTTTACAAAGATATGTGCAATGTCTCTCATAACATTTTTACAAATCCTAGGCCAACCCCAACATCTCTCACCATCAAAGGAACACAAGTGAACAGCAGAGAACCTACCCAAGCGACACTGACAAAAAAAACCCCACACACATTAAGCAAAATAGCCAATTGCTCTTTAAGCCACATTTTGTCAGCTGTGAGTGACTTTATCTGAAGTCCTACACTACAAAGTTACATCCATTTTCTACCAGATTAAGGTCCATGGCTTGCCTCAGAGAATCCTGGGAGTTGTTGTTTTGCAAGCATGTTGAGAGACCTGCCTCTCACAGAACTACATTTCCCAGGGTTCCATGCAAAGAGGTGAGGACTATTAAATCCTTGTAAGACTGTACCATACATCTGAGCAGGGTTTGGGAGCCTGTGGCCCGCCAGATGTTCTTGGACTACAACTCCCATCATCTCTGACCATTGAGCATACTGGCTGGGGCTGATGGGAGATGGAGTCCAACAATTTCGAGAACCACTCCTTCCCCATTCTTGATCCACGGCATGGATTGTCTGCCTTTCGCCCAGAACCAGCTCTACCCTAAGACCACTAAATCCCCAAGCCTGCCAAAAAATAAAATAAATTTGACATGTCATGTGTAACAACATTGACGGAAATAATTAAAACATCCATTTCTTTTGGTTTCAGAAGAGTCCCAGAAGTGAAATCTTTCACTGCCAATATAAAACCAGGAGAGGCAGCTTAATATGGTGCTGAAAAGAAATTGCAGGTTTTAAAACCTCAGTGAAATCTCAACGTTGATGAGATGTTATGTAATTGAAAAGCAGAGTGTGGTTTTTCCTCTTCATCAAAGTACTAATCTTGAAGAAGAAAAAATCCTATATTGGCTATCAGACAGCTGACAGCCTGGAAGATAAATTCTTCCTGCTTTCTATTTGTTCTGTTAAGCATGGCACGGCATATTTATTTCCCCTTCATTAATTACAGGTAGCATATCTCCATATAGCATAAGGTTGCTACTATTTTATTTTATTTTAATACTAGACTTCAAAATGCATAGCTGTCACATTCCTTTCAGATTCTGAGAGTGATATTAACAGGATTTGCTGCTAGCAAAAGTAGGTTGTCTTCGAATCTGCAATATGCGGACCCACGGTTAGCCATCGAAGCTGAAGATTGGGAGATTCAGGACAGATAAAAGAAAGCACTTCTTTAAACAGAGCCTAGTTCAACTATGGAACTCGCTCCCACAGGAGGCACTGGTAGCTACCAACATTGGAGGCTTTAAAGGAGGATTGGACAAAACCATGGAGGAGAAGGCTATGTGGCTCCTAGCCATAATGGCTATGCTCTATCTCAGTGTTTCCCAACCAGTGTGCCTCCAGATGTTTTGGGACTACAACTCCCATCATCCCTAGCTAGCAAGACCAGTGGTCGGGAATGATGGGAGTTGTAGTCCCAAAACATCTGGAGGCACACTGGTTGGGAAACACTGCTCTATCTCCATGGTTGGAAGCAGTAAATTACCAGTTGCTGGAAACCACAGGAGTGGAGAGTGTTCTTGTGCTCAGATCCTGCTTGCTGGTTTCCCACGGGCCATTGCCCTCATCCAGCAATGCTCTTATGTTTTTATGCTCTCAGTTTGACACACCTGTGGTCTAAGACACTCTGATTAGCAAAGGTTGTGATCCTAAACCCTCTTACCTGGGAGTAAACCCCATTGAATTCAATAGGACTTATGTCTGAATAGACATGGTTAAGAGTGTGCTGTTTGTAGGAATGGAAGAGAAATTTGGCTTGGTTGGGGTTTAGAAGAGAATCCTCCTGAATTGCAATTTCTCCCCCCAAAAATTGCAAACTTAAACAAAGCTCTCCTTTTAAAGTTGCACTCTTCCAAATTTTGTAATTCAGTTCTCCAATCAAATAATACCAGTATGTACAAAAATGTGTACATTAGGGGAAGGTGAGAACAAAAATGCATGTACTAGTGAAAATAACATATAAAATTTATTATTATGGGAAACCGATTGTGAAAAGCTTTATGTCATGCAAAAGTGCATACAAAAATAGAGAAGTTTCATAAGGACTTTGGGGGGGGGATCACAAACCAATGCAGAATTGTGAAGAACTGACCAGAAAAGTGAAAAACTGAGAGAAATGGAAATTGAACGGGTAAGTCCACGCCTAGCTGTTAGTTACTGTGTTACTATATTTTAATCCTACTTTTCACATAATTATTGTTTCACAAAGCTGCTTACATCAATGAGAGCAGGAGAGTGAGGGTAAGCGAAAGGGAGCAACCCTGCAATGAAGCTCAGAAAGAGAAAAAGAAAAAGGCAGGGGAAAGAGATCCATTTTTCAAGGCCAGAACAAAGTGATGAGCTATAAGCATTTATGTCCAGTTTGGGCCAGGCTGATCTTCCCTTCCTAGAGCTCTTGCTTGAATAGCAGTCAGTGGCTGTTGTTCATCTGGCTGATGGATGGGGCCAGAACACATTTCCCTTCTATTCTTCAATCTTAAAACAGCTGGTCATTGGAGAGGAGTGCTCTTTCTGGCAAGGGCCAGCAGGCAGAGAACATTCAGGCTGAACTCTGTTCAGCTGATGATCAAGCCTGACCTGGAAGCTCCTGGACCCATCCCAAGTCAAGGGAAACCAATGGGCAACCTTGCTTGATAAGGTCTGCCTGGAGATTGGGAGGGTTGTCATAGCCATATAACCTTTTCGGCACCTCATCACAAAGGGCAGCACAGAACTGGAAGCCCACCATTCAACCTCCAGCAGCTCCTGATATTCTACGAGAATGGTAGGGTGAATGGGACAACCTTGTGCAAGAACGCCTCTGTGCTCTTGAGGAAATCAGAGTCATTTCATTGGAGAACATGCATGAAGCTTGGGAAGGCTGTTAGACCAGCATGCTTTGCAGGCATAAAATCTCAGCTTCAGTCCCTGGCATCTCCACCAAAGAAGGTGGTACGGGGGGGGGGGACGCTGCCTATAACCTGGAGAGATTCTGCCAGCCAGGGTAGGCAGTCCTGGGCAAGGTGGACAACATCCTATAACTGTTCCCTTTCCCTGTTTCAGTTCATAGAGGAAAGCTGCTGTCACCTTCCACAGATGTGTAAAAGAACGGCCAAATGACGCTGTGTACTTCGCAAGATGTGGTATAAGGAAGGGGCTTCTAAGTGACAGAGGCAGTTGAGCAAACAATATTGCTATATATACCTCTCGACCGTTTTTAGGAAAGTAGCAGTAACTCCTTTTGTTCACAAGCCTATCTGACGTTTACTTCCAGAAACCAATTCAGTTAATAAGGAAGAAGGTTAATGCATCTTGGCAGTTTGATGGAATTGCTCTTCTTCTCTCTACTCACGATGCAGCTCATAAAAAATGCCCTGCACCATTTATGCAGAGTGCCTTGTACTTTACATTAAAAAAGGGTGGAAAGACGTTGTTTCAAAGTGGCTGTAGCACATTTCTCTCAGAGCCATTAAATGCCATTTTCCTTAGATATAGTTAGTGATAACAATTTGGCCATGGTGACCTTAAGGTAAGGCTACATGCCTGCAAAGAAACGGAGACATATGGTCACCAAATGTACTGTGGCCAAGTTCATTGTAGAAATGCTTTCATATACTTAATTGCTTCTTAGAGTCGTAGAATTGTAGAGTTGAGACCCAAGTGTCATCTAATCCAACCCCCTGCAATGCAGGACTCTTCAGTGGGTAGAAACAATTAAATACATTAGGGGTGAGGAAATCTCTGGCCCTAGGCTCAACATGGTGCTCGAAGCCATTGTATCTGACTCTTGCGAATCTCCCTAGGTCACCCACCTATCTGGGTGTGCTCTGCACCCTTCTTGAGTGCTGTTGCCTGGCTGGATTCTGTCCTTGAACTGTGATAATCCTTCTTGCTTGCCTGTATGGTGAGGTGTGTGTGTGTGTGTATGTGTGTAAACCTCTGACTTTTGTATGATTGGAATGTCGTCTACTGTACAAAGGTAGGAGTCACAGCCCTTGCTCCATTCACTTTTGCCTCTGGAAAAAGGCTACCCAGGAATGAATGCAACTCTTCACTGAAAAAGGGTCCTCACTCTGATTTAGAAAAATAATGTAGGGATTTAAAGTACTTCTAACTTGATTGTTCTGAGTTATCTCATACCAGAATACGTTCAGTGTGTACTTCATTAAAATGTTTTATAAATTGTGGAATATCCTCCATTTTAGTACCAATTGACAACCTTTAGAGAAAAGCAGCCAACCATAGAGCTGAAAGTGGAACACCAGCTATGTGTAGCAATTCAGCAATGGTTTGATTTTTTAAAAAATATAAAAGAACTTCTACTATTGACAGCGTAAGAAGGAAGACGCATTGGGGTTGCCAAGCACAAGTCAATGCTGTTGAGATGCATTCAGCTTGGTGCGTCACCAAGTTGTGGGGGCCTGTGGTAGGACCCAAACAACTCAACTCCTTAGTTTTCAATTTGGGATTCTAAAGTTTGGGATTCGAAATTAGAGGTTATTAAAGCTAGCATTTTTGTTGTTGTTGAGGATGCTCTTCTGTACAGGAAGGTCAAAAGTTCACAGAAAAATGTTTTGCACAGGAAGGTCAAAACTGAGTGCCTGTAGATCACTTACCCTATTTTAATTTTCAAAGGATGTTGGTTTCATTTTTTAAGGGACATTAAAAAAAGAGGGAGCTTTGTGGGGGAATTAGATACTGGATGGTACTTGAGCTTTCTCTTGGGAAGGGAATTCAGATATGTAGAAAGTAAGTGTCCAGCTGTACATCTCAAAGTATACTTGTGGGCTGTAGCCTGGATCATTCTCAAAATTCTGTTTTGTAATGAAGAATTCCAGAGTCCCATTTTCCCAGGCTCCAAAAAGACCCACAAAACTCAGTATCCTTTCTCTGTCACTCAGACACAATTTTCCTCCCTTCCCCACATATGTTTTTCTTCTTTTTCTCTCCTGCCTTCTCTTAAACAAACTAAAAAGAAAACAGCCATGGTACCACACACCCAACTCACATTAGGTCAGGGCACATTACGTCATGGTGATATTGTGGCACCTGTTATGACTGGAGGAGAGTCCAAAAATCCCTGCTAGAAAACAGGGATGCAAAGCCCTTTGAAGGCATTTGTTGTGTCTTATAATAGGCCTCCTGGGACTTCCTCCTGGGACCTCCACTATCCTCTGTCACCGGGGTGCAACTTATTCATCCACCTCAACAACATGAGCTGATTGTCAAGCATCTCCCATACAGCACAAAACATGATTTGATGTGCCTCCAAATTAAGCCGGAGGCAAATTAAATAGTACTCATGTGTGTTTAATTATCAGACACTTACAGGTAATTTTAACAAATTAGATATTTAAATTGCTCAGAAAGCACCAAATTAATGCATACAGTGCGATATGCCATATTTTGTCCTATTAATCTTATTTCTCCTTTTCTTAATTATATTTCCAACACTCTATATGTTGCCTCTGAGACGCGGAGCCACTTTGTCCCAGCAGCAGTGGGTCTAGATTTAAACAGCAAGGGCAGTAGCAGTAATAGTAGTGGCAGTATTTGAGCCTCGGGGGGAGGTAGCCCTTTAACGTGACCTGGTCCGGAAGCATGCAAAGCTAACTGTAAAAAGAATCCAGAACACGGCAGTTATAAAAGGAATGTGTTGGAGGGACATCCTCGGCATTGCAGAGTGGAATTGCTCTCGAGGTTCTAAAGTGAGGGCATGCAAAGTATGTTACATGGAGGAGAGAAATACCCACGAGGCTCTCAATGAATACTTAATGGAATAGAATATGCCTTTTGTTGAACATTAAATTTGAGCATGCTTTTAAAAGAAGGGAGCAAAAGAAAACACAAGAGAACCTTTCTATCCCATTTATATATTATGTATTCCTACCATGCCATTTTTATATCTGTCTGTCTGTCTGTCTGTCTGTCTGTCTGTCTGTCTGTCTGTCTGTCTGTCATCTATCTATCTATCTATCTATCTATCTATCTATCTATCTATCTATCTATACCATGCACTATATGTGAGCCTGTTATAATTCATTTATTGGTAGCTTCTCGGCTAACCATTGCTCAGGGGCAGGGGAGTGCTTCAGGCTTTTCTCACTTGACACTGGGTTCAAGAAGGCCTCATACAGCACTATATCTTAAAAGTTGTCTCATTCATTAGGAGTCTCCCAAGGTAGCACCAAACCACATGGTGGAAGCGCCAGATTGGGAGGGTGATAGGGGGAGCAATGTTGCGCACATGACATTAGGATGTTGGAATGTGCCAGGGCGGAGCCAAACCCAATCACTGTAGCTGTGTGGTTTCAATGGCTAGCAGCTCCTCCTCTTCCTGGCACTGCAACCGGCGGGAGGCTGCTTCTATCCTCTTTCCCCTTGGCGGCGCAGGAGGAAAGGGAGCTCACCACTGGAGCCACCCCATGCTCAGCTCCATGCTCAGCCCATAGGTGCCAACTCCTGGATCGGCGCGGCGCAGCACCGGAAGTCGCACTGCAGCCATTTTGGAACTGGGCAGAGCAGCACCGGAAGTTGCTTCTACGCATGCTCTGCCCATTTCCAAAATGGTCGCAGCGCCAGAAATCGCTTCTGCGCATGTCCAGAGACTCCAGACATGCGCAGAAGGAGCCTCCCTGGGCCGGTAAGAATCCGGGGGATTTACGGGGTTTTTTAAAATCCGGGAAACGGCTGGAAAAACGGGGGTTTCCCAGGGAATACGGGAGACTTGGCAGCTATGGCTCAGCCTCCTCCTCCCCCTCAAAAGATGTTGAGAGGACCCAAAACAGCTCGGCCCCCAGGAGCTGGAGCCATGGGTGGGTGTTCATGTTGCAGGCTGCAATTGACTAGCTACATGCTTCCAGTCAGTAGAAGGCAGACACTAACAGATAGTCTGGCGAAAATACACTTTGTGGTTTCCCAGTAAACACTCCAGATCACTCCTTCCTCTTGTTTTCTCTCTCTCTCTCTCTCTCTCTCTCTCTCTCTCTCTCTCTCTCTCTCTCTCTCTCTCTCTCTCTCTCTCTTCTGCAAAAGGTGACCATGAAACTAGCTCCTGCCATGTAGGCTTACAATCTGAAGCTATTGTACATATGAAGAAACTGTAAGTAATTTTTTTATTATTCTTTACCAATGGGACCTGTGCATTTTTATTTATTTTTTACTCTTTTAAGCAACACTAATGATGTGTGAATAAGACAGATTAGGGGGTGATGGGCCTGAGTATATTCAGCTTCCAAGTTTGTTTGCCCTCTGCTAAACCAATTTGCCCTAGTAGACCAGCCTCCACTGCCTTCCTTGGATTGTCGATGGGTCAGCATCAATGCCTGTCTCTCCTCCAGCATGGTAGACACAGCTGTAAATGGACCA
The DNA here is from genome assembly GCF_963506605.1 of Zootoca vivipara. Lineage (NCBI taxonomy): Eukaryota > Metazoa > Chordata > Lepidosauria > Squamata > Lacertidae > Zootoca > Zootoca vivipara. Next base: position 69,306,186 of record NC_083281.1, read on the forward strand.
CAAGGATAAAGCTTTCACTTTTGCTGGTTCTGAGACCCTTGAGCTTGATCCTATGTCATGCTCACTGCAGCTTTGCATAGTATCGGGCTCTACATCTGTCATCCCGATTTGGCTAGCCATGTTCAAGAATATTACACCCTGGATTTTAAGTAAGGCGTTGACCTGGATTCCATTTGGGTATTTGCTGAATATGGCACTTTCCCCTAAACACACACACACACTTTTCTCATCTTGCAATATACTTTTCATCTCCAGCTTATTGCTGTGAAATATGGATGAATGGATCCAATTGTTTGTTTGTGTTCTTTTTTTAATTTTGAAAGCCATCTGTGCAGCCTTGTGGGGATTCTGTCGGCAATTTCTATTAAAATGTATCATTTCTCATCTTCTTCTTTTTTTGAGGGGGAGAAGAAAATTCATAAAGAGAAGTGCGGAATGCGTCCTGTTTCTGAACCACAGAAGGAAGAAACATCAATACTTCTGGAACACACAAGCACACACATCTATCCTAAATGCTCCATGGACTGGTCATGAATAGTGAATGAAAAGGAGCAGACTTTTGCCACTTGCACCTGCCCCATACTGTGTCTCTGTGGGTTGAAATGTTTTATTCTGATGGCAAGACAGATCTTTCAAGGAAGGCTTCCTAATGCCATAGACAGGATCTCCAGGGAGGAAAGATTGAAAGTCAAAGGTCATGAATGGAATGCAGACTCCAGATGCCTGTGAAGGTGGGCAATATTTCCTGGTACTCTGTCACACCCAGAGCTTACCTGACTGGCTCCAGGTCCTCCTGCCATTTGAAGAAAGGTGATCAGTTTATTTGAGCAGGGCCTTCCCAACACTGGCCCTTGGAATTCTCTCTAGGCCACACCCCTCTCCCTAGGCCACACCCATCACTGGACTAGCTATGCCACTTCATTGAGTGTCTTTGCCTATGTGTAATGTGTCCTTGGACTGTGATAATGCCTCTTGCTTGTCTGGAAAGAGGGGTGTGTGTGTGGGTGTGGGTGTGTGTATTTATTTATTTATTTATTTAGCATGGCTGGAATGTAACCTACTATGCTCCTCTCTCTTTTGCCTCAGGCCCTGCTCACCACTCCACTCCAATGCTCTAACTGCTACCCTGGTTTTCAAGGTGTTCAGCAACTTGTTGGCGATGCTTTAGGCTCAGCAAAGGAAGGGTGTGAATGCTGAAACTCACAAATGCAGCTGTGCAAATGAAGGATGGGGCTGGGGAAATAACGTACATGCTTGATGGCAGGGGTGGCTGGTCATCACCCAGGGCAATCAGAAGTAGGGAAGTCTGGCACTAAGGGTTGAACAAAGTCACTGGTGGGTGGTGCCCATTGGGGCTGGTAGAGCAGAAGGGAGGGAGGCCAGTGGTGGAATCAGAACCAATGACAGGCAGGGTCAACTCATTCTGGTTTTGTCTGCATCTTCCTTCCTACAAGGGCACTACTGAGTGAAGGATGCCGGTAGGCAGTGCTTCCTAACCTGGATTGGTTCTAAGAAAGCAGTAGGCCACAGCTGAGAGAAGACTGAGATTGGTGGGGCAGTGCCTCCCACTACCACCAATGCCCTAATGGAGCAGCCTTCGCTGACCTAAGTGACCCTCTTTACTTTCTCCCATAGCAGGCACTGGCAACCTGTAGCCCTCCAGATACTGCTGAACTCCAGCTGTCACCATCTCTGACGAGGCTGGTGGGGGCTGATGGGAGTGTAATGCCCAATACATGGAAAGAACTGGGATTGCACACCACACACACACACACACACACACACACACACACACTCCACACTGCACCAATTGGTTGCTGATCTAATTGCCATCTTCTGCAATGGGGAGGGTAAATAAACCAGGTAAAAGGGAACAGTTAGAGAATATGTGCTCCCTCAGCCTCAGAGACCCTGCACCAATTGGTTGCTGATCTAATTGCCATCTTCTGCAATGGGGAGGGTAAATAAACCAGGTCAAAGGGAACAGTTAGAGAATATGTGCTCCCTCAGCCTCAGAGACCCTGCCCGGTAGTTCTCTCTACCTGTCATGCAGAAGCAGCTCCCTGGTTGAGGCAGAGCTGCTATGCTAGCTTTCCACCAGGTGAAGGCGCTGTTCTTGAGTGATAAGGAGAGGGATGAAGTGGCAGGGAAGTCCATGCAGAGCTAGCATGCAGGTGAGGGAAATAAGATGCTCCCCACCACTCTTAGTGAACAACAGCTCTCCACCTGCCAGGAAGCTCGCATAGCGACTTCACCCCACCCAGAAAACCGCTTTCACTATCGTATATACTTAAACAGCTAGGGTTGCCAGACTCAATAGAGGACAGGACTTCTGTGCCTTTAATTGCCCTGCTCTCTTTTGAGTCTGGAAATCTTAAAAAGAAACCAGCAGAACCTTTGTTTAATTTCCAAGCAAAGGGTCTGCTGGTTTCTTTTTAAGGTTTCCAGACTCAAAAGAGAGCAGGGCAATTAAAGGCACAGAAGTCCTGTTCTCTATTGAGTCTGGCAACCCTATATACAGCCCTTTAGGAGTTGACCTCAGCTTGTCCATGTAGCCTATGGTCCCATCTCGGCCCACAGGCCCTCATGAGTGTGGATACGTAAAAAAATAATTTTAAAAGCCCCCAAATCTGTCTTTCACTGTTAAGACCCAGTAGCAAGAAATTACAAGCATGCTTGAATGTTAGGATAGGCATTAAGAATTCATGCAAAAATTCCAGCCAAGGACATTTGAAATGTGACAGAGCTTCATGCATCAAAAGAACTGGAAGGCAAATGAAGGAAAAGCTGTTGGTTTGTTTGTTTCATCACAAATTCTTTGAAGTCTTAAACCAGGGGCACAATGCAGTGGGGGTGAAGGAGGCCGAGGGGAGGAAATGTAAGGAAACATTTTTCAGTGTGACTCCATCGCCTGCTGCAGCCACGTTCCCCGAATATGCTGTCATGATGAAAAATTTTGCCAGGCTCTTAGGAGCAGAAATTTTGATGCATGGCAATTCTGTGTGTTTTAGGTGTTCCCCCCCTTTTTTTAATAGTCAAAGAAAAAGAACCAGAGAGATTTAAGCTTTGGAAGTTGGATTTGGCTCCCTTCCCTGAGATATTTTCTCGATTTGGTAAGCCCTGGAGCTATATACAAGCTGTCAGACCCTGCTCTTGTCAAGACTGAAGCAGAGTGAGGTAGCAGAGGTGAAGGTGAAAGCAGTTTGTATCCAGTTCAAGGAGCAGTAAGAGATAAGTCAACTCGCCATTTTTTTGTTTTTAAAGGCAGCTTGGCTAGCGATAGGAGAGAACATTAGTTCTGTGCCAGTTCAAAGCTTCCGCCTCCCCCTTCCTGTTATAACCAGTAGCGTAGTGGCAAATTCAGAAATGCAGGGTTCCTTCATGACAGTCACACACCCTTCTAAGATCACACAGCTTCCTAAGATTATACAATTATCTTATAGCTATCCAACAATAATAATTAGGGATGCGTTGCAATAATCATTGCGGATCCCCATGAGTTGCCTTTCAGCTATAATAATAATAATAATAATAATAATAATAATAATAATAATAATAATAATTTATTATTTATACCCCGCCCATCTGGCTGGGTTTCCCCAGCCACTCTGGGCGGCCTCCAACAGAAATATTAACATACAATAATTTATTAAACATTAAAAGCTTCCCTAAACAGGGCTGCCTTCAGATGTCCTCTAAAAGTCTGGTAGTTGTTTTTCTCTTTGACATCTGGTGGGAGGGCGTTCCACAGGGTTGGTGCCACTACCGAGAAGGCCCTCTGCCTGGTTCCCTGTAACTTGGCTTATTGCAGTGAGGGAACCCCCAGAAGGCCCTCGGCACTGGACCCCAGTGTCCGGGCAGAACGATGGAGGTGGAGACGCTCCTTCAGGTATACTGGACCGAGGCCGTTTAGAGATTTAAAGGTCAACACCAAGACTTTGAATTGAGCTCGGAAATGTACTAGATCTATCTTCTGCACTGCCAATGATTTAGGGTGCTCCAATGTTTTCTTTTGTGGTGACTTAAGTTGTGTTTTCCTTGATGTTCCATCACACATAACAGAAATTGCACACCCTTCTCTTAAAACTGAAGCACGTTTGTATTTTCAGTGTCCCTAAACATTTGGCTTTGGAGCATACACTACAACTCCTCTTTGGTGCTTTTCTGGCACACCTTCTCCCGAGTGATCCTAGGAGTCAATCCTCAGGGGCTGACTCAGCTCCTTTCACTTTGATTGGTTCCAATCAGCACAAAGGGTAAGGAGACTTTTTCCTCAGTGGCCAGAAAGCTTCCCTTCATGCTGATTGGGGACTCTAGAATGCTGGAGACAGAGACCCTGGTAGGACTCTGCTACAGAAATAGTAATGCACCCCCTGACCACAACACTGCTGGTTATAACCAAACTTAACCCTAACCCACAATATGAGAAACTGCTCCTTCTCTGCTTCTGTCTCTCCTCATCATTGAGACCCAGCCCCATCAACTCAAAACCTCTGAGTACGTGTTACTAAGAGATTCAGAGAAGTCCCACTCTTTGGTCCCCAGGTCCCAATGCCCCAAGATGCACATCCATTAAATAATAATAATTAATAATAATAATAATAATAATAATAATACTTTATTATTCATACCCCACCCATCTGGCTGGGTTTCCCCAGCCACTCTGGGCAGCTTCCAACAGAAGTATTAAAATACAATAATTTATTAAACATTGAAAGCTTCCCTAAACAGGGCTGTTTTTTCCCCTTCCTCTTCCTTCATCTTCTTAGGGCCTCAACTATCTACCCACCTCCCTTACCCGTTGGCCAGAAGTAAGTGAGTTTGGGGAAGGACTCATGGTAGATCATCTGCTTTGCATCCAGAAGGTCCTGGTTTCAATCCCCAGCATCTCCAGGTAGGACAGGAAGAGATCCCTGAAAACCTTGGAGAGCTGCCACCACTCAGTATCGACAGTATTGAGCTAGATGGACCAATGGTCTGACTCAGTATAATGCTGCTTTCTATGCTTTCTGTGTTCCCATGTGTCCAGCCACTGGTCACACTGGTGTGTGTGTGTGTGTGTGTGTGTGTGTGTGTGTGTGTGTTTGTGTGTGTGTGTGTGTGTCCCATCCCAAAGACCAAGTGTGATGCTAACTCCAAGCTGTCCTTGAAGGCTGGGAAAAGGAAACAGTTATTCCAAGCCAGTGTGTAGCATCTCCTAAAAACAAAGCATCAACTTGAGTGTTTTTTAAGAGAATGCACAAGCTGACTGCTCAGAGCCATCATTTCGACTGTTGAACTCAACTTATTAATACTCCCTGTTTCTTTAGAAAAAGAAGGTTGGGTGAAAAAGAAAATAGGTAAGATGAGAAACTCTGAGTCTCTCTTGTGTGTTTTCTAGAGGGGATCGGCTGATGGGTAAGGATCACTTATAATTGGTGTCAGTTTTAGACTGCGAGTTATCAGTATCAGTTTTCTTTTATAAATCCGGACAGCCTATCATTGTCAGATCTGACTTCCTGGACTGTGTAGATTTGAATTCTGAAGAAGCCTTTCTAAAGGAGGCTGGCTTGATACCCTCCTAACCTTTTTAGTGTCTCAGCACAGAGAATAATTATTTAGTGGTCATTCTGGTTCCCTGGGAATTAAAGGATCTCGAACAGAGAATTCACAACACCTTTTCCAGGCCAACTTACAATCTCCAGCTTAGTTGGGGAAGTCATGGAATTAAGCTGGCATAAAACTAGTGAAAGCTGGAATCCATGTAAATAAATCCTTCCTCCGAGGAGCATAAGGGGGCTTACACAGCCTGTCCCCCTGCCTTCCTCAGGGAGAAATCCAGCTCACTTCTCATTTCTATGGGAACTGATCTCATTCCCAATTCCAGAAACAGTATGCAAATTAAGCACATCTATTGTTCAAATTTTACACTTCTCTGAATTTTGCAATGCAGTTCTCGAAACAAAACAAAAAATGCATGCCAAAAATGTCTGTACTTAAGGAAAAGTGTACATTAAAAGGTATATATGAGTGAAGACAATATACAAAAAATGCATTATATGGAGGAAATTGCTCAGCAAAAAATATATATGTATATTGGCAAAAATTACATGCAAAATGTGTGTATTAGGAGAAAGGCAGATTAAAATGCTCCTGAGGACTTTAAACAAAATAAAATCATGAACTAGTGAGGAAATGTGGGAACTGAAGGATGGGGAAACTAGAAATTGAGAAATCTATCCATCCTTACCTGAGAGACTCTGTTTTGACAACCCACTCAATTTTTAGCATTGCATTTGGTAGCAGAAAATAGACATCTCCACTCTTCCCAGTTATTTTCACAGGGGCAACTGAATTATTGGTGACCTTGCACCAATTGTGAATTAGGACAAGTTCACCTTTAGAAGCAAAATGAATCAAACTTCTTCTCCGTCACTACATTCAGCCTAGTCTCTCTGGCGAAGAACATGTCTTACTTATTTGGGTGCCTGAATAGGAGTTCTGTGCACTGCAGCATTTTGTTAAGGTCCCAGCTGTAGCTCAGAATAGAAAAAGAAGGGGAAGGGGAAGCCATATATTTCAGGTGCTATTGGCACCCTACTTCTCAGGTTCTAGAGACATCTAGCTGCCTGCTGCTGTATACAGAAACTTGGAACCGATGGACTATGGGCTTACCAGTATATCCTGCTCTCCCAGTGGCCAACCAGATGTCTCTGAGAAGCCTGCAGGCAGGACCTGAGCACAACAGCACTCTCCTTGCTTTTGATTCCCAGCAACTGCTATTCAAACGTATTTGCTGCCTCCAACAGGGGAGGCGGAGCATAGCCATCAGGGATAGTAGCCATTGGTTCTAACTTTATCCTCCATTTGTCTAATCCTCATTTATAGCCATCCAAGCTGGTTGCCATCACTATTTCTTGTAGGAGCAAGAAGATGGACTTTATTTTGTCTATGAACGAAAACAAGCAATGAATCTATCTACCTGAGCAGATTCCTTCACTGGATGGGATTCTAAATTTCCTCACATTATAAGATGTATTGGGCAACAACAACAACAACAACAACAACAACAACAACAACAACAACTGCGGGAGGCAGTGGAAGACAGGAGTGCCTGGTGTGCTCTGGTCCATGGGGTCACAAAGAGTTGGACACGACTAAACAAGAACCACCTCATAACTACAGTAGTCTTCAAGCAGTTTACATAGATACAATAAAAATAATAATAACAAGTTAAAACCATTAAATCAAACTTCAGTTAAAATGTCTGGTGCAATTCAGAATGTCTTCCGTAGGCACTGGAAGTTCACCAGGGAAGGGTCCTTTCTGACCACAAATCATATCCCCCTTTCTCCAAAACAGTAGAAGTCTAGTCCATATTCATAGAGATGGCGCAACCCATTTTATACAGAAATGTTTCTCAGGCTCCCCAAGGTTCGGTTTCTTTCATTCCTCTTCTCTTTGCGATTTAAATGTGCATTCACTAGGGGTGCTAAGGGTGTATTGCTGCCTCCTCACTAGGTACAGATAATGTCAAGAAAACAAATGAAACCCAGGGCTGTCTGATTGAAAGCAAATACTTCAGGGCACTTCCAGTGGTCCTTTGGGTGGGAGCTAATTTAAAAATGCTTAGTAAATCAGTAAACAAGTTAGAATGTGCAAAGGAAAGATAAAGAAGCAAGAAATAGAGTCTGAAGTGAGGGCTCCAAGGGTATATAAGGCAGGCAACCAAGTATCTGAGAAGTTGGGGAAAATCTCAAGTAACTCTGGCTTCTAGGAGAGGGATACAGCGTCTCTCAAGCAAACTCAGTGTTGATTCATTTAGCTGGCTGATTGGTATTGATTGCAAATATGGTGCAATTAGATTCTAGAGATGTGACTAGCAAGCATTGGCCAATATGCCTCGACTTCAGCATCCCTTCAGCATGATGGAAGATGAATTAATAATCATTACGAACATTACCAGATAATGAAAAGCCAATGTCTGCCCATTGCATCCTCACAGTGACAGTTTGATTCCCTTTGTTTTGGATTTGGACATGTGTCCTTTCAGAGGCTCCATAGTGTGGTCTTCAAGATGAGATTTTCCATGATGCTCTGAGGAAAGAGCATGAGGGGAAAACAAGGACAACAGGGGGGAAAGGGGGGGAGAGAGGCTGAAGAACAGGATGAGCAAAGGAACAAATGCACTGATCCAGCAAGAGAGATCCATGGGAGGAAAAAGATTTCTGGGTGTATACGGTATTCCTATTTACATCATGATGCGCCTCCATATTCCATTGAACTGGGGGGAAAAAAAATTATGTCTGTGGGGATGAACAACCCCATTCAGAACCACCTATTGAAATTCTTTAGTATCTAGAGTGTGCTCAGGGAAACAAATAGCCATGCACAATAACTGGCTTGGGGATGCTCTGAGTAAGACTAGCTTTGGGGCCAGCACAGTGTAGTGGCTAGCGCAGGGGTCCCCAACTAAGGCCCGGGGGCCGGATGCGGCCCAATCGCCTTCTCAATCCGGCCCGCGGACGGTCCGGGAATTAGCATGTTTTTGCATGAGTAGAATGTGTCCTTTTATTTAAAATGCATCTCTGGGTTATTAGTGGGGCCTGCCTGGTATTTTTACATGAGTAGAATGTGTGCTTTTATTTAAGATGCATCTCTGGGTTATTTGTGGGGCATAGGAATTCATTCATATATTTTTTTCAAAATATAGTCTGCCCCCCCCAAGGTCTGAGGGACAGTGGACCGCCCCCCTGCTGAAAAAGTTTGCTGACCCCTAAGCTAGAGTGTTGAATGTAGACCTGGAAGACCAGGGTTCAAATCTCCCCACTAAGTCATGAAGCTCACTGTGTGTGAAGTTCAGCCACTCTCTGCCTCTCAGCCTAACCTACCCCACAGGGTGGCTGTGGGTAATTAAATGAGATGGGGGAGGACCACATACACCACCTTGAAATCCTTGGAGAAAATGGTGAGATATGAATGCAATTAACAAATAATACCGCCCTTTGTCTCTACCACCCCCACCACCCATTTCCTGTGGAAAATTCCATTTGACTTATGAAATCCCAACCGTGCTGTTGCACTGCAAATTTCATTGGAATAAAACCAAGATATTATGTACACACAATCACAGATGCCTATTACATATATACAGTTACCAATTATTTTAATGGAGGCTGCTTATTTACATGCACTGACTGGGTTCTGATCCTGTGATTAAGAGCTCAGCAATGTAGGTCAATGTGGAGAATTCACCCTAAAATTGCTAATTTGCTGTATACAGTGATTATGCTTAATCTGATCATTTGGCTTTAGTTTACAAGAGCGGGGGGGGCGTCCTGGAAGCTTCTGCCATGCAGAATACTCAGATATGTGGTGCATCCATCAGCCAATCACATTTCCAAAGCAATCCAAGTTTTTAATGAGTACACAATTCTATCCCATGCACAATGCGCTGCCAACTCATGCTTTTACAAATGGAGACAATTTGATCCACAAGCTTTCCTCAAAACTCTCCTGAGCAAATCTTAATGGTGAATATTCTCCAAATATTCTCTGGGCATGTGTATATTCAACAAATAACTGGCATTCTGTGCCTATATTTGAGATCTGAAGATTTTGTAAGTTTTGGACTCCTGAATTAAATAGAGATGATTTCATCATAATATATGTTATATAATTTTTTTGTTGTTGTGATTAATTGTATTACTACTGGTTTAATATGATAAAAAGCCTTTTTGTTTGGAAAATATGGCATAATTAAGTACCTAAATAAATTTATCAGTATCTGACAGCTGTCATGCAGTAGCAGTTTTTCTTTGACAGAATTTGATGTATACTGGTCTGTATTTGACACAGACATGTAGCAGTCAAGTATCAGGTAAGGTAGGCATCCCCAAACTTCGGCCCTCCAGATGTTTTGGACTACAATTCCCATCACCCCTGGCCACTGGTCCTGTTAGCTAGGGATCATGGGAGTTGTAGGCCAAAACATCTGGAGGGCCGCAGTTTGGGGATGCCTGAGGTAAGGTAAAGGGACCCCTGACCATTAGGTCCAGTCGTGACCGACTCTGGGGTTGCGCGCTCATCTCGCATTATTGGCCAAGGGAGCCGGCGTATAGCTTCCAGGTCGTGTGGCCAGCATGACAAAGCCGCTTCTGGCAAACCAGAGCAGCACATGGAAATGCCGTTTACCTTCCCGCTGTAGCGGTTCCTATTTATCTACTTGCATTTTGACGTGCTTTCGAACTGCTAGGTTGGCAGGAGCTGGGACCAAGCAACGGGAGCTCACCCCGTCACAGGGATCCGAACCGCCGACCTTCTGATCAGCAAGCCCTAGGCTCAGTGGTTTAACCACAGGCCTACTGCAACTGTCAATTTTTGACAGTATCTCACTTAGAGTAGTGAATGTTTCCCTAGGTTTGACAGAATGACAGGCTGTAATTGTCAGCAAACAGCATCTGACATGCCCCAGTCAATATCTGACAGTATTTGACAGCTCACATGAAGCAGCAGACAACATTTGACCGATTAAAAAAACAACAACACATACAATGAATTTCAGTAAAAATTTATATACATTGGTTTAGGCTACAATCCGATGGCCCCCCGGTATGGTGTCCAGGGGCCATAAGAACTCTTTGACCTCCCTCTCCAAAGTTGGAGGCCCACCCTTGGAGAGAGAGATCCATTTTTGGATCGCTCCTCCACAGGGCTGAAGAAAGACACACATCTGGTTCCATGTCAGAACTCCAGCACTGAAGAGGGCAGCACCCTGGGGACATGCTAGAAGAGGTGGTGGAGCCACAGAATCCACAGCCAGAAGCTTCTCACTCAGTGGGGTGTAGCTGCAATGCTAGCTTCCAGACAGCTGTGTCACTGCTGCCTACTGAGAATTGTGGGGGGGTGGGAGGTGGCAGAGTGACCAGGACAGGATTGTGGCTGATAGTGTCAGATTGGCTCTGCCAGTGCATCCACACCATGCTGCCCCACAGGAGCCAATGGTGGCCATCAATGTAGATGGCTTTAGAATGTTTACTTGCAACCATCCCCAGAGTTGTTGGGTTTTTTTGCTGTGGTTCTTTGCTGTGCATTTTAGAGCCTCAAAAAACCCACGGCTTGATCCTATCCCTATTTGCTCAGAAGCAAGAACATAAGAAGAGCCTGCTGATTCAGACCACAGGGGGCCATGTAGTTCAGAATCCTGTTCTCACAATGGCCAACCCATGGGAAACCTAGAGGCAGGACCCGATTACAAGAGCACTCTCCCCCTCCTGCGGTTTCCAGCAACTAGTATTCAGAAGTATTACTAACAGCCGTCAATAACTCTGTCTTCCAGCAATGTGTCCAATCCACTTTTAAAGCCATCCAAATTGGTTGTCATTGCTGCCTCCTGTGGGAGCGAGTTCCACAGTTTAACGATGCACTGCATGAAGAAGTACTTTCTTTTATTAAGTCCCACTGAGTCCAGTAGCATTTCCTCCTGAGTAAGCCTGCAAGCTGCGAGGACATGTGTACATCTAGCAAAAAGGGTAGCTGTGTGTTCCCATTTGTTAGTTATTGCTCTGCCTTAATCCTATCTATTTCAGAATTAATCCCAGTTTCCACACAGACGCAGGTACAGTCTTCTGACATACGACATCTGAGTAATCAACATTCATAGATAATCCTCTTTGCTCGTAGGCCTGATAGTCAATAAAACATTGAATGACAGGGAAAGTTTTCCCTCCCATCTCCCCCACCCCCCTCCTCATCTTGTCTCCTTTATTATTGTAATGAGGATTTTGCATCTGTTGTCTCTTAGTATTCCCATACATAGATATATGAGGACATCATCTCACTTAATTTTGCCAAAATAGAACCCCTCCTTCCTTTCGCCAATCTCCATCTTAAACTCTTAATACGTTGCTTCCATCTGCTTTCAGGCCCCCAAACAAGGTGGGTTGTGTAGACCGTTGCTCATACGGAGCTCTTTGTTAGCCCTGCCACTGTCGCTAAGCTTGATGGCTCAAGGCTTTGGAGAGACATTGGCGTCTTTAATCTTGATCAGATTAATGTGGCCAAATTAATAAAGGACTTAGAGACATGGAGGGAGGGGGACAGGAGGGAATTGAAATTAGGGGGAAGGAAGAACAAAGACAGCTCTTAAATGAACATTTTTAGCAATAGCTTAACGTTGCAAAGATTAATAGGAATTCATTTGCATGCATAATGTGATGGACAGAACACAATTCAAAGCGACTGGGTCTGACTGCGTCATTGTTTGTGTTGAAGCAGAGAGATGGGGGGAGAAAGGTCCATTCCTCCTCACCCCATGCATTATATTCGACTTGCATGACTGCAAAGGTTTTAAAAGACACTGGTATTGCATTGGGCTAATGGTCTGGTTCACACATGTACATATCCCACTGGATTCCTCTAAGCTTGGGTTTATCGTTCACCTGATGACTGGCAGCTGAATAACTCCATTCAAAAACATGGGTGGCACTTGAGGTCATGGGAATGCTCAACCTGGGTTGTCAGATCTGCGATAGCCCCTTCACACATACAAGTGAGCGTTCAGACCAGGTCTGGACTTGACAATCAACTCACGGTGCCAGGACTTTGCACAGGATGCCTTTGCTCATTCTAAGATTGCATCATGGGCAATCGTTGTGCTGAGTCCCCTGCTTTCCATCTCAGGAATCTGCCTTAGGGGTTCCTTTATAGTTTAGCATCCTGCAACATTCATGTCATAGTGTGAATATCCACTCACATCAAACAGTGACTGGGATGTTCAGACTTGGACTGAAACTTGGGTGTCTGTGGAGGGAAGGAATAGTTGCCCTGAATACTAAATGTATTTATTTATTTTAATATAAACAGATACACTGTTATTTATTTTAATATAAACAGATACACTGTTAGGAAGCGAAAGGAAAGTCCGATGCTGTAAAGAAAAATATTGCATAGGAACCTGGAATGTAAGAACCATGAATAGAGGTAAGCTGGATGTGGTCAAAAATGAGATGACAAGAATAAATATCGACATCCTGGGCATCAGTGAACTAAAATGGAAGGGAATGGGTGAATTCAGTTCGGGTGACTATCATATCTACTACTGTGGGCAAGAATCCTGTAGAAGAAATGGAGTGGCCCTCATAGTCAACAAAAGAGTGGCAAAAGCTGTAATGGGATGCAATCTCAAAAATGACAGAATGATCTCGATACGAATCCAAGGCAGACCTTTTAACATCACAGTAATCCAAGTTTATGCACCAACTACCGGTGCTGAAGAAAGTGAAATTGACCAATTCTATGAAGACCTACAACACCTTCTAGAAATGACACCAAAGAAGGATGTTCTTCTCATTACAGGGGATTGGAATGCTAAAGTAGGGAATCAAGAGATAAAAGGAACAACTGGCAAGTTTGGCCTTGGAGTTCAAAACGAAGCAGGGCAAAGGCTAATAGAGTTCTGTCAAGAGAACAAGCTGGTCATCACAAACACTCTTTTCCAACAACACAAGAGACGACTCTACACATGGATATCACCAAATGGGCAGCATCGAAATCAGATTGATTATATTCTCTGCAGCCAAAGATGGAGAAGCTCTATACAGTCAGCAAAAACAAGACCTGGAGCTGACTGTAACTCAGATCATCAGCTTCTTATAGCAAAATTCCAGCTTAAACTGAAGAAAGTAGGAAAAACCACTGGGCCAGTAAGATACAATCTGAATCAAATCCCTTATGAATACACAGTGGAAGTGAGGAACAGGTTTAAGGATTTAGATTTGGTGGACAGAGTGCCTGAAGAACTATGGATGGAGGCTCGTAACATTATACAGGAGGCAGCAACGAAAACCATCCCAAGGAAAAGGAAATGCAAGAAGGCAAAATGGCTGTCCAACGAGGCCTTACGAATAGCGGAGGAGAGGAGGCAAGCAAAATGCAAGGGAGATAGGGAAAGATACAGGAAACTGAATGCAGATTTCCGAAAAACAGCAAGGAGAGATAAGAGGGTCTTCTTAAATGAGCAATGCAAAGAAATAGAGGAAAACAATAGAATGGGGAAAACCAGAGATCTGTTCAAGAAAATTGGAGATATGAAAGGAACATTTCGTACAAAGATTACCATAATCAAGGACAAAAGTGGTAAGGACCTAACAGAAGCAGAAGACATCAAGAAGAGGTGGCAAGAATACACAGAGGAATTATACCAGAAAGATATGGAGGTCTCGTACACCCCAGGTAGTGTGGTTGCTGACCTTGAGCCAGACATCTTGGAGAGTGAAGTCAAATGGGCCTTAGAAAGCACTGCTAATAACAAGGCCAGTGGAAGTGATGATATTCCAGCTGAACTATTTAAAATTTTAAAAGATGATGCTGTTAAGGTGCTACACCCAATATGCCAGCAAGTTTGGAAAACTCAGCAATGGCCAGAGGATTGGAGAAGATCAGTCTACATCCCAATTCCAAAGAAGGGCAGTGCCAAAGAATGCTCCAACTACCGCACAATTGCGCTCATTTCACACGCTAGCAAGGTTATGCTTAAAATTCTACAAGGCAGGCTTAGGCAGTATGTGGACCGAGAACTCCCAGAAGTGCAAGCTGGATTTCGAAAGGGCAGAGGAACCAGAGACCAAATAGCAAACATGCGCTGGATTATGGAGAAAGCTAGAGAGTTCCAGAAAAACGTCTACTTCTGCTTCATTGACTATGCAAAAGCCTTTGACTGTGTCGACCACAGCAAACTATGGCAAGTTCTTAAAGAAATGGGAGTGCCTGATCACCTCATCTGTCTCCTGAGAAATCTCTATGTGGGACAAGAAGCTACAGTTAGAACTGGATATGGAACAACTGATTGGTTCAAAATTGGGAAAGGAGTACGACAAGGTTGTATATTGTCTCCCTGCTTATTTAACTTATATGCAGAATTCATCATGCGAAAGGCTGGACTAGATGAATCCCAAGCAGGAATTAAGATTGCCGGAAGAAATATCAACAACCTCAGATATGCAGATGACACAACCTTGATGGCAGAAAGTGAGGAGGAATTAAAGAACCTTTTAATGAGGGTGAAAGAGGAGAGCGCAAAATATGGTCTGAAGCTCAACATCAAAAAAACCAAGATCATGGCCACTGGTCCCATCACCTCCTGGCAAATAGAAGGGGAAGAAATGGAGGCAGTGAGAGATTTTACTTTCTTGGGCTCCTTGATCACTGCAGATGGTGACAGCAGTCACGAAATTAAAAGACGCCTGCTTCTTGGGAGAAAAGCAATGACAAACCTAGACAGCATCTTAAAAAGCAGAGACATCACCTTGCCGACAAAGGTCCGTATAGTTAAAGCTATGGTTTTCCCAGTAGTGATGTATGGAAGTGAGAGCTGGACCATAAAGAAGGCTGATCGCCGAAGAATTGATGCTTTTGAATTATGGTGCTGGAGGAGACTCTTGAGAGTCCCATGGACTGCTAGAAGATCAAACCTATCAATTCTTAAGGAAATCAGCCCTGAGTGCTCCCTGGAAGGACAGATCGTGAAGCTGAGGCTCCAATACTTTGGCCACCTCATGAGAAGAGAAGAATCCTTGGAAAAGACCCTGATGTTGGGAAAGATTGAGGGCACTAGGAGAAGGGGACGACAGAGGACAAGATGGTTGGACAGTGTTCTCGAAGCTACGAACATGAGTTTGACCAAACTACGGGAGGCAGTGCAAGACAGGAGTGCCTGGCGTGCTATGGTCCATGGGGTCACGAAGAGTCGGACACGACTAAACGACTAAACAACAAAACAGATACACGCACATCCAGCTAGTCAACAAGAGGTTCAGAATGATCTTTGAGGCCACACCTATTGAGAGAGGCTTTGAGATTTGGACTTACTTCCCATAGTTCCCTGGGAAGAGGGATTTATTGTTTAACCATTCTGAGAACTGTAGCTCTGGCGGGACAGGATCCCGAGTTCTCTATCAGACAGTAGCATCTTAAGGTCATCGGGCGCCCTGGTGCAGATCCCTCGGGCGCCCCCCACTCTTTTTTTTAAAAAAAAGGAAAGCTCCACTGCAGAGTGGAACAGGGTCCTAGTGCCCCTGCTCCGCTCGTTTACCTCTCTCCTCTGAGCGGCGCGGCTGGCGGGCGTCCAGGAGGAGGGAAAGGGAGGCCACCGCACAGCTCCCCCACTTGCTGGGGCGCCCCTCGGCCCCCCTCAGCGCCCCGCACCACTAGGGCCAATGGGCGAGCCACCCCTGCTATCAGAGCAGTGAAGGAAGGGCGGTCATTTGAATTGGGACTTAATTTCTAAGGATTGGGTGCCTCAGCTGACTTCCATTGCATGGTTTCTGTTACACCACCTTCTTATCATTATTTTGCCAGCAGAACGTCTGCCTGATTGCCAGGTGATTGAATGGGAATTAGAATCCAGCTTTCCACCTCTACCCCTAGCCTGTTCCTCCCCACACCATTTCCCTGGAACACCCTTTCTTCAATGCTTATGCTAGTGTAAGACCAGCTTGTGCTGGTTTGGTTCAACTAGCCAGTCCTGGCCGAGTTGGTATAACACCCAACTCATTTATCCCAGTATATCTTGGCTCAGAATTGGAGCCTTAGCCATGAAACTCACGTAATGGCCTTAGACTAACCAGTAGGTAGGTAGGTGGGTCTACACAGACACAGACACTAGACCAGCCTTGTTAGTAATTTCATTTTCTCATCGCTGTTGGATCTCGTGATCCACTGTTTACATTCCATAGTGATAGGAGTGTGGGAACGGAACTCAGATGCTCAACTTCCATTCTATGTGCTTTTGTACCTTCTCTTTGTTCTCTGCTTTCGGACAGAGGAGATGCATGTAAAGCTTCTGCTCACACTCAGCCATGTTTGTTGTTTTGATCTGCTGTAAATAAAGGCGCTTTTGCAATGCCAAATACCTACAGCCTCACTTCTTGCTGATACTACGCTAATGCTAATCGTGTGCCCAAAGCTCCACTGGATGTGGGTCGCTGGACACCTGCGTACGAGGAAGGGATGTACGCATAAGCCTACCTTATACCATATACCAGGCACCCCCAAACTCCAGATGTTTTGGCCTACAACTCCCATGATCCCTAGCTAACAGGACCAGTGGTCGGGGAAGATGGGAATTGTAGTCCAAAACATCTGGAAGGCTGAAGTTTGGGGATGCCTGCCATATACAGTACACCATGGGTGGGGGACATGGGGTCTTCCAGATGTTTCTGGACTCCAATTCTTATCACCCCTTACCATTGGCCATTGTGACTGGGGCTGAGGGGAACCAGAGTCCCACAACATCTGCCAGGTCACCGGTTCCCCATCCCTGCCTTATACAAAGGTTAGCCCAGAACTATCCACAGATTGGCAGATGTTCTCCAAATCCTTTCCCAGCACCTGCTAATTCTTCCTGGAATGTTCGCAGCTGGAGACGCCTGGTGTTTTGGAGCTGTTTTGGAGCAATATTATGTCCTCAAAGTTTCCAGGTTCAGTTCTCCAAGCAGGGGTCTAAAAGACCCATGTATGACACCCCAGAGCGTCGCTGCAAGTCAGACAATCCCGAGCGAGCAGGATTGATAGCCTGACTCAGTCAAGGCAGTTTCTTATACGTCTATTCAACGACAAACCATTCTTTTAAACGGCAAATTGCCTTGAGTTCATCAAAAGAAAGGCGCCGTATATATGCTGCTAGTGGATGAATAAGATCGAGAACAGGGGGGGGAGGAGACCTCTCTCCCCCACAAAGGTAGCACTAGGGGACCAGGAAAATGCCTCTGAAGCCCCCTTTGCCTTGAAAGAGAACATTGGCCAAGCCAAACAATGAATAATCCAGCATGGATAAAGCTATTGTCTTAATACATGCATCCGGTTCCCCGCGCACATTGTGTGCCCGCTGAGACAGGCATTATTTTCTCACTCGGAAGATTGTAGTATGTAATTTTGCTCACTGTGCCACATTATTCATCAGCCACGGCACAAGCTGTTGCCTCTATAGGAAGGAAGCGCCGCTACGCCGATTCCTAAACCACAATGTTCATATGGAAGATAATGAGAATCACCAAGGCGTGTGCACACGGCGTATTCAGATGTAGCACACCGGAAAGGAAGCGGTGGGTCTGCTATTATTTGTATTTGGCCAGCTGTGATCATCTTGCTTTGCAATAATATCCCCACTTTCAAACTGTCGATTCACCAAGGGACAGCAATCTGTTTCCAAGCAGCATCAGAGAATGCAGCACAGGACTGTCTTACAATGCATCAAATCTCATTTGAAAACAATGTGTTTTTTAAAACAAAAAAAATGCATGAATCAAGAAGCTTTGGGACAGTAGGGGTGGATGGGTTTTAAAGTCCAGGGTTGTTGCAAATAGAAATCTTGAAGAAACAAAACAGGGTAGTCATGTCCAGAAATTATGAATCTAAGAGCTTGCAAGCCATTGCTACATGGGAATGTCCAAGTCTCCAGCAATTGGGCTCAGGTGTGTTTTACTACCTTCTCCCAATCCAATTTTGCTTCAGAGGGTCCCTCAACCCTTACAAAGAGCTTTTGTCAAGGAGCCTGCAGGGGGGAAGAGAAAAGGCAGAAGTCTGTTCCTCTACCAGACAGACACAATTTGCTCTCCTCCATGGTGGCTTGGGGTGGTGGTGGTTGCAGACTGGTGACTGGTGAATGACTTCTATTTTAATTTTTATATATTCATTTAATTCTGCTGTTTGGATGACTTATTTTCTATTACAGGTTGTTGGTATTGAGTGATTTCGGGTGGCAAGAGCTGTTGATAGTGGAACAGACTACCTCAGAAAGTGGTGGGTGCTCCTTCACTGAAATTGGTAAACAGAGGTTAGATGGCCATCTTCCAGGGATTCTTTAGCTGAGATTCCTGCATTGCAGGGGGTTAGACTAGATGACCCTTGAGATCCCACCCAACTCTACAATTCTATGATTCTATAACCTTGTTTTGAGGAGATACTACAGTTTTGACCAGGGCCGTCTTAAGCATGTCGGGCGCCCGGGCGCCGTGGTGCGAAGATCGCTCCGGCGTGCCCCCCGCCCCATTTTCCAGCGCGACTGTCTGGCGGGCTCAGCGTGCAGCACCACTGCAGCGGGCGCAGCCGCGCAGCACCCCCCCTGGCGGCCCGGCACCCTGGCGCCCTGCGCCATCTAGCCTTGCCTTAGAGCCGGCCCTGGTTTTGACATTTCTGGTTAGCTTCATCTCTAGGCTGAAAGGCAATGAGAATCACCAAAAGTCTTATTTAATCAGCCAACCCCCCTTCAATGTGATTAAAATGTGAAAGGGTATTGGACCATGCTGATTTGTTGGGCAGGGAGATGGACACAGGCTTCCACCATTCCCCTTAAAAAAAACCAGCAGCTTATCAGCAGGGTTTTAGATATTTCAAAAGGCCTACACTTGTACAATCCTGGATGCTCCATATGCAACATGCTGGATCAGAACCACCTTTTGCAATGAAGTTTACAAATGGTCCATCTTCCATGGCCCTGAGATGCTGCGGCCCACAGGAACCTCTTCATAAAACACATAGAAATCTGGATATGGATACCAACTACCGGTATGAATGGACCAGGAATCTGTATCTGCCATCTTCAAGCCTGCAGCCGGAACCTTTATTTTATTACACAAATTATTTCTCTGAAAGCTGTTAAGAAGGATTGTGGTCTATAATTAGAATAATACCCCCAACAGATTACATTCACAAAAGTAATTACATAATCATTTGGGATATGCCACTGAACAGCATATTTCAAAGCATATGCCCCATGATTTCATTTTTTTTTTGAATATTTCTTATTACTTCACCACAATTGTCAGAAATGCATTACCCAACTTTTATGCTCAAGCAGATGAACTGCTCACTCATACATACCATATTCACATGCTTCTTGCAAAACAACATGGACTCTTGTTGAAATTCTCAAATGGTATCTGCTTCAATGAACACTCTAGTTTGCATCTGGGTACAGTAGCTCCTAGAGCCATGATGTGTGCTAAGCAATCAGGGTATCACTCATAAAACATTAACAGGAGGAGTTTAACATTCCCAAGCATCCCTGTGGGGAGCTGACATATGGATTTAAGAAGATAAATAAAGAGGTTCTCCACCAGCTGCACGGGAAGCATTTGGGACTGCTGAGGACTGCAGGCTGTTTCTTTCCCCCTGCTCTTCCTCTCCTTCTATCTGCCACTTGTAGTTTGATGGGCACATCTGAATTCTTAACAAGCAAGATGAAGGATGGGGCTTTTGGAAAGAGAAGAGACAGCAGCCAGAAAGCGGTGGATTAAAATACAACTCTGAGAGGTAGGTTAGGGGTGGAGAGAAGTTCGATTCAGGATGCTTTCAAAGACGAATCTGTGAAATTTGCACTTTCCAAAACAATATGTGAACCACAACACAGCAGCCCTTCAAAATTTGCACTTATCTGAATTTTGCAATTCAGTTTTCCAGCTTGCAGAAATGCATATATTTGAGGGAAGTGAATACATTCATTAAAATAACATTTAAGGGTGTTTTATACTAGGGGACATTGGCTGCAAAAAGCTTTAGTCCCATCTGCAGATGAAAATGAGAACATTTTCTTTTTTAAAAAATCACACTAAAATGCTTATGAACTTTCATGGTGATTTTTTTAAAATAAATAAATAAATAAATACAAATTGCTGCGAAGTGTAGAGAATGGCATTTAACATGGGGGAAATGAGAAAATGAGAGGACCAAAATTGATACAGCCTTCCATCTCTAGAGGTGACTAAGTTGGACCTGTGTCCAGGGCTGGTACCAGGCTTAAGGAGGCCTGTGGCATTGTGCCAATAATGGGGACTCCTCCCCAAAACCCTTCCCAACCTGCTTGAATCAGCTGTAGCAGTGACTTCATGCTTTCTCTGCCTCCGCCTCCATCTCTGCCACCGCTTTGATACCATTGGCAGTGCCAGTCACCACTAAGGATGGGGAAGAAATGTGATTCGGTTCTCATCTCAAGATGTATCCCCCTAATCTGCACTTTCCGAAACAATATGCGAATCGAAACACAGCTATCCTCCAGAATTCAGACTTCTCTGAACTTTGCAGTACAGTTTTCCAACCAAGTTATGTGTACAGAAATGCATATTTGAGGTGGGGTGCACACAGATTCATAAATTAGTGAAATTAACACACACAAAATACATTATATTGGGCAGGGGATGTGTATATTGGGCAAAATTGCATGCAAAAAATATATCAGGTGAATTTTGCACTAAATGCTGGTGAATTTTCACAAGGAGATATATAGATATAGATGCATGCGCAAATATTAGATATATAGTAACCTGATTTAGAAATGTAGAGACATGAACCTAAGAATTGGGGGGGGTGAGAAAATGGGAGATTTGCCCATCTCTAGAATTACATTCCTGTGTGGATATTTACAGCTAGGGGAGGTTACTGACTCCCCTCCACATGCATAGTCTGGAACCAAGAGAAGGAGCATTCTGCCCAGCCTTTGATCCCACCATTACCAAGGCCCTATCTTCACCATAAATTTAAAACAATATCATAAAACTTTGGACAGCCATGGCTTTCTCCAAACAATCCTGGGAACTATAGTTTGTTAACAGTGCTGAGAGTTGTTAGGGTACCCCAGAGGTGCCAACTTCTTCATACGATTGAGGGAAGCACCACACAACATCCTGACATTGTGAGGAGCCAGGGAGTGGATTCGAACACACTCTGAAAATTGAGGGGGCCCAGCCCCCTCCAAGAATACATGGAGGGGGCCAAAACTGCCTCAGCTCCTAGGCGTTGGTGCCTATGGGAGACTCTATTCCCCACCCACAGAACTACAATTTCTTCCCAAGCAACTCTGGGAACACTGTGAGGGCAATAGGGATCACCTAAAAACCTACAGCACATTAGCCAAAGGCAATTCCAGCTCACCTTGCCTAATGTCAAATGAAAGCAAGGGCCCAACTCTAGAGAGGCTCCTCTCTCCTCACTGAACTTTTCCAATGACAAATGAAAGTTTATATTCTGCACAGTTGTGGGAATTAGAAGAAGCAACTGGCTGTCTGATTTAATTTTTTTAAGTGACTGGTGCTTTTTTCATAAACATCTGTTCCTAAATTGATTGATTCTTAGGAACAGATTGTTGGACTTGTGTCCCCTTTCCTTCCCAAGTTTTTGTTTGAGAGCAACAAGCTTTGTGCAACTTTCTGAAACTTGTGTTGCCATCACACCCTGGAAGCCATACTGTGGTTAAAATAGGTTGTATGTATTCAAAACTTGAAAGAGGCTTTGCAACACAACCAATTATATTGCAAGCCAAACAAAATATAGTCCAAGCAGCAAAGTCCCCTAATGGAGGAAGGATAAATTCAGATTTGAAGAACATTGCTTTGTTGTATCACAACCTTTGCCCATCTAGGCAAAGCGTTTCACTCTTGGAAAAGCATCTTTGTGTGTGTTTTTAAACCTATTACAGAGGATATTGGCTATTTTATTACTCAGTGTGCACTTTATAAAGATACCCACATAAAACATTTGACGGAGTTTAGTTGTTCCTTTATTTGACTGCTGGCTAAATTTGTGGCTCAACTCTCAATGTTATTTCTGCTTTGTTACGGCTTACAGCGAAATAAATAAAATTATTACCTAACTAGCTGAACTTCCTACCTCCATGGATCCGTTTCTACATTGATTTGTTTTCTGAGGAAGAAGCACGGATTCAAAAAATGGTTTGCATTTTGGCTCGTGTATTATTTTAGAAAGCATGAATTAGGTAGGTTTGCCTTTAAATGAGAACTGAATTGAATTTCTTCTCCACCCCTAGCTGTGAAACTCAGAATGTGGAGATTCCTGCTCCAAAAGATGATTGCTTTTTGCCAGTGTTGGTCCATCAACCAACTATAACATTTGCTTTTTTTAACCTGCTGTTTCATCAAGGTTCTGGTTGCTCTGATTCTCTCTGTCTTTAATCTTGTTTCAGAAAGTGTGAATTAGGTAAAGTTGCCTTTAAATGGGAATTGAATCCATTTTCTCCCACATCCATACTGGTAACGTTTCACTGTGGTTGATGTGCATAAAAACCAGTGTGTATAAGTTGGTTTTGCATAGTCAGTTTCCCAGAAAAGATCCTGTAACCAACTTCATTATCTGAGCCTAAGCACCTTAGATTTTATGCATGCAGGCCTCATTTGAAGACCCCTATGGAAGATTCAGGACAGATAAAAGAAAATAATTATTCATGCAGTACATTGTTAAATGGTGGAACTTCCTTCCACAGCAGGAAGTGATGGCCACCGACATGGATGGCTTTACGGGAGGGCTGGACAGATTCACAGAGGAGAATAAGGCCATTGATGATTAGTAAGCATGATGGCTATGCTCTGCCTCCACAGCTGGAAGCAGTAATGTTTTTGATAATCTGAACACCAGTTGCTGGAAGCCATGGGAAGGGGAGAATGCTCTTGTTCTCAGGTCCTACTTGAGGGTTTCCCACAGGCTCTGGGTGGCCGCTGGAGGAACACAATGCTGGACTATATGGGCCATTGTCTTGATCCAGGAGGACCTTCCTATGGGCTTCCCATTGAAGCACCTGGTTGGCCCCTGTCAGAACAGGATGCTGGACTAAATGGGACATCATTGTCCTGATCCAGCAGGCTGCTCTTATGTTCTCCTATTCTTATGTTCCCAAGATGTTGGAGGTGGAACAGACATTCTGGTGAGGCAGATAGCACAGGTGTGATCTCTCTCCCATTCACACATATGAGCTGGATGGTGGAGAAGCATCACCCTGTATGGCTCCAGGCTTTTCAAGGAGCCTTTCCACAGAAGCAGAATGGGAATAGTAGTAACCATCAGAAGGGGGCAGACACACTGGACCTAAACACATTGAATCCACATGGGTGATGGAGGCAAGAATGGAACAGTAATAAGGGGTTCTCTAGTAAGCTGTCAAGGGCAGTTAGTTCTTTGTGGGTTTTGAATTGAGGCCTAACTACACTTATTCCTTTATACTTCATTTTATTATTATTTCCTCAGTGCTTCTCTGTTCTGGACCTACTGAATGTATAACATGGTGTTAGCAATTTATCTGTTTTGGGAGACCTTAGAAAAACACAGGGACCCAAAGCACCCAAGGTAATTCATTTGCAGCCTCTTGCGAGGGTATGGTTATTCAATCCGCTCTGTAAACAGAGCAATGAGTCCTGACCACAGTGGAACTGATTTAATTCTGCCAATCCATCACTAATTAAATATGTAGAAGGACTGGCTGCAATAACGAGCACAATGTTTGTGTTTTCACGGCCCAGAAACATAATTTATTTTCAAATGATTCTGAAAATCCACCGTTCTGGCTCCAAATGAGCAATGCTACAGAGGGTGTTCACTTGTTGCAATTTCACCCCACCCTTCCTTCAGGGATCTCATAGATTCTTCTCCTTCTCGTTGTTTCTCCATGACAACACCGCAAGGTAGGCCAGGATGGCGAACAACCCAACATCATCCACTGAGCTTCATGGCTTAGCAAGGATTTAAACCCAAGTGTCGCTGAGCATAATCAAAAGCAGTATGCCCTACACAACACTGCCTCTCAGGCTGAATCTGTTGGCGCAGCAGCTTGAGGTGAGAATAGATGTCAGCTCAAAAAATGAGTAAATGAACCCTACAACTTCAGACTGCAAGTGAGGGTATCACATTGAGCCCTGCAAGTAACAACCTAGCCAAACAGGCTCAACTTGAACCTCTCACTTTCTTATGCTATAATAATAACAATAATAATAATAATAATAATAATAATAATAATAATAATAATAATTTATTATTTATACCCCGCCCATCTGGCTGGGTTTCCCCAGCCACTCTGGGCGGCTTCCAACCGAATATTAAAAACAGTACAGCATCAAACATTAAAACTTCCCTAAACAGGGCCGCCTTCAGTTGTCTTCTAAAAGTAAAATAGTTACTTATTGCCTTGACATCTGATGGGAGGGCGTTCCACAGGGCGGGTGCCACTACCAAGAAGGCCCTCTGTCTGGTTCCCTGTAACCTCACTTCTCGCAATGAGGGGACCGCCAGAAGGCCTTCGGTGCTGGATCTCAGTGTCCGGGCTGAATGGTGGGCGTGGAAATGCTCCTTCAGGTATATGCTAGTTTTCTACTTGTATGAAATATATGGCAGCATTCAGAAATGTGGTTTCCTAACAGTCTGAAGACTGAGGTAGTACATGTGTTCTTGGCAGGCAGGTTCAGCCCTTCACATCTCTGAATTAGAAGGCTCAGGCAGCAGATAATAATAATAATAATAATAATAATAATAATAATAATAATAATAATTTTATTTGTACCCCGCCCATCTGGCTGAGTCTCCCCAGCCACTCTGGGCGGCTCCCAATCGAATATTAAAACAATACAGCATTAGCACAATTACAAAAGTCACAAACAATACATAAACCACATCAAAAAATACACAACCGAATGGAAAACAATTTCCACATTAATCAAAATCTAAAACTAAGAATACAGCCTTAATACAGTTTAATATAACATAAGTAAAAAATAACAGGAATTTAAACAACAAACAAAACAAAACGGAGCCCTCACTGCCCGGCAGCAGCAGCGGCAACAGTCATTATAGAGCCCATCAGGCCCCGCCCTGGGCCAGGTGGTGAGTGGCAGGATTGGGGCCCTCAGGCGCTGAGCAGGGGAGTCCTCCTGGTGAGATGGTGAGAAAGGAATGGACCTCTGCTTGAGATTAGGGATAGGGGACATTTAAAGACGAATTCAAGCAACAATGTGAAAGGACATGGGAAGCAAAACACAGCTAGCTTTTACCATTCACAGTTCTCCAGATTTTGCAGTGCAGTTCTCCAGCCAAGTAATAGGAACATAAAATGCACTGAGTAGAGTAAAATGTGCATTAACGTGCATATATTAGGCAAAGTAACATACCAAAATGCATTATACTGGGGGAAATTGCTTTGCAAACATGTGCAAAGTAGGCCAAAGTGCGTGAAAATGTGCTTGTTAGGAGAAATTAATATGAAAATACCAATGAAGTTCTGTGAGGACTTTTTTTGTGTGGAGAATGCAACAATGAGAAACTGAGGAGGGAAACAAAATAGATGAATTTGCTCATCCTTACTTGAGAAGCTGGAAAACTGTAAGCAATACTGTGCTAGATGGAAAATCATATAACCAGATTGTTATGTACTGAGCTGAATCATAGAACAATAGGATCCAGAATCAGCAGTCTGATTGGTCCGCAGGAGCCACCCAATCCAACTCCAGGTAGAAGTGAATCCGCAACCTGATTGGCCTGCAGGAGCAGCCAATCAGGCGGCTGGCAGAAGTGAATCCGCAACCTGATTGGCCCACAGGTGTAGTCCTGAAGTAGCCAATCACACAAAGCCCATTGTGTAAATAATGTATATAAGCAGATGGTTTGGGGAAAAGGGCATTCTTCTCTTCTTCTCCTTGATGACTACGAGCTGAAATTCACTCTAGACTCCGAGTATATTTCACAGATGTAAGGCAGCTTCAGAGGCATAGTCTGTCCCACAGCCCCCAAAAAACCATATTTGGAAGTAGAAAAAACCATATTTGGAAGTAGATCTACTGTGCAATCCTATACATGTCTACTCAGAAATAAGCACCATTGTGTTCAGTTTGACTTACTCCCTAGAAAGTATAGGATATAGCCCTCATCCTAGTTGTTCATCCCATTTCTTCCATGAGTTGGCAGCATTTGCTGCCCAACAGCCCAAACCATATTAGCCTCACCAGGGATGCACAACTACTTAAAAAAACAAAAACAACTGGAGAATATCCTACCCTCAATGAGTGTGTCCGCAACCCTACTTTACAAGATAATTTCAGATTTCGAAAGCTAAGCTTATGCCATTTGAATAACAATTGCTATAATTAAATTGCCTCGTATCCAAAGGCGCTGAGGATAGCATAATGTGAGTCTCCCATTGAATTTCAATGCACAGATCCTTGGCCCTAATTTTGTGATACAGGGAAAAAAACGTGTCATGAGGGATTTGATCTGGACAAGTTGTCTCGATGTTGCCGCTTGTCGTGAACTGGCAAAGTGAGACAGCTTGCAAGCTGTAACTCATCGGAGCCACCGAGAAAGGAAGTTCCCTCTCCTTGTTGCACAGTATTATGAAAAGCGAATTAATTGGGTCATGGTATTATAAACAACAACAATATGCCAGCAATTTAAGGATCCACACAGGAGATACTTGAATCTGCAGCAAAAGGGACATTCTGCTTCAGATGCCTGCCTCAAGCAAGATCGTGCTTGTCACAGGGATGCCAGTGGCCTTCTACACTCAAACCACCTGAATTTCAGCAAATTTAAGTGAGCTAATGCTATTCAGTGTGTTTGCTCATCTGTATCCCACGTAAAAATAGGACCAGGCCAATGACCCATCTATTCTCACAGCAACCAGGAAGATGCCTGTGGGAAACTCTCATTATTGCATCAGATTCATTGATGCTAATCATGCTAATTTGATTGGGTGAGCAATTTCTCCTCCCTAACAATGGCAGCTGTTAATAATAATAATAATAATAATAATAATAATAATAATAATAATAATAATTTATTATTTATACCCCGCCCATCTGGCCGGGTTCCCCCAGCCACTCTGGGCGGCTTCCAACAAAATATTAAAATACAGAAATCCACCTTTACTCAATCTGATGGCTGGGATTTCTGCAGGCCAGAAATCTCTTGCAAAGACTCCCAAGTTCCTTCTTTTCATCACAGCTGCCATCCTTCGTCATAAGGTGTGACTTTTGTTGAAGTAAATGTTTTCTGCTTTCTGCCTTTTGCAATAATATGCCAACTGAGCCCTAACTTGGGTCAGGAATTCTGAACCAGAGGGTTTGAAATGGAAGTTTAATACTTAAAACAGCACTGGAGAGGCATCTATAGCCATTTTATTAGATAGATGATAGATAGATAGGTAGGTAGATAGATAGATAGATAGATAGATAGATAGATAGATAGATAGATAGATAGATAGATGATAGGTGATGATAGATAGATAGATAGATAGATAGATGATAGATAGATAGATAGATAGATAGATAGATAGATAGATGATAGATAGATAGATAGATAGATAGATAGATAGATAGATAGATAGATAGATAGATAGAGCTAGATGATTGATTGATTGATTGATAGATAGATAAATAGATAGATTATAGATAGATGATATAGATGATAGATAGATTGATAGATAGATAAATAGATAGATAGATAGATAGATAGATAGATAGATAGATGATAGATAGATAGATAGATAGATAGATAGATAGATAGATAGATGATAGATAGATAGATAGATAGATAGATAGATGATAGACAGATGATATAGATAGCCTATTGCTAATATATGTATACAGTGGTACCTCAGGTTACAAATGCTTCAGGTTACAGACTCCGCTAACCCAGAAATAGTACCTCAGATTAAGAACTTTGCTTCAGGATGAGAACAGAAATTGTGCTCCGGCAGTGTGGTGGCAGCAGGAAGCCCCATTAGCTAAAGTGGGGCTTCAGGTTAAGAACAGTTTCAGGTTAAGAATGGACCTCTGGAATGAATTAAGTTCTTAACTAGAGGTACCACTGTATATACGGAAGCATCTTTCCAGAAAATTGGTAAATTTCACAAACACCCATATTATTCACTTTACTGTAAGCTACCTTTGAGACCATTTGGTGGTCAGGTGGGCTATAAATAAAGAAATGGCTTTTTAAAATGTAACCAGAAAAGCTCTTTCCCCAACCACAACTTCACAAGGTGGTTTCAGATCTCCTCTTTTCAAAACCAAACTTCCGTGATACCAGCCACGATAGCTGTGCTCCGCTTCCATTGAGTGATGGCCACCAACTTGGATGGCTTTCAAAGAGGATTGGACAAATTCATGGAAGAGGAGGTTATTGAGGGCTGCTAGCCATGACGGCTATGCCCTGCCTCCACTTTCCGAGGCAGTAATACTTATGAATACTAGTTGCTGGAAACCACGGGACTGAAGAGGGCTCTTGTGCTCATGTCCTGAAGCATCCATTTGGCCACTGTGAGAGCAGGATGCTGGACTAGATGGGCCATTGACCTGAGCCTGCAGGGTCTTCTTATATTCTCAATGTGGTCTGGTCAGTGTTTTGGTGAGAGACTGCCCAGGGATGCTATATGAATTTGATGGTGGGAGAAAGCAAGATTTAAATGTGCCACTTTCATAGCAATCATACATTAAGAATCTGGGTGCTTCTAGATCAAATCACAGAGCCATAGAAATGTAGAGTTGGGTGGGACCTCAAGGGTCATCTAATTTAATCCCCAGAAATGGAAGAATCACAGCTAAAGTATTCCTGACAGGTACCCATCCAGCTTCTGTTTAAAAACCTCCACTGAAGGAAAATCCATCACCTTCCAAGGTTGAAG
The DNA here is from genome assembly GCF_963506605.1 of Zootoca vivipara. Lineage (NCBI taxonomy): Eukaryota > Metazoa > Chordata > Lepidosauria > Squamata > Lacertidae > Zootoca > Zootoca vivipara. The sequence continues at coordinate 69,335,611 of NC_083281.1, forward strand.
AGTTTTTCCTAATATTTGGTCAGAATCTCTTTTCTTGTCTTTTGAATCCATTGGTTCAGGTACTGCCCTCTGGAGCGACAGAAAACAAGCTTGCTCCACCTTCCATGTGACAGCCCTTCAGATATTTGGAAATAGCTGTCATCTCACCTTTCAATCTCCTCTTCTCCAAGCTATACATACCGGTTCCTTCAACCACTCACCATAAGGCTTGGTTCCTAGACCCTTGATCATCTTGGTTGCCCTCCTCTGCACACGTTTCAGCTTGCTAATATCCTTGGGTTTTAATCGTGGGGTGGGTGCAGCTGGTGTATACAATTTCTTCGCAACACCCACATGAATTTGGCATGAAAACACCTATCATCATTTCCCCCTCTGTTTAATATGGATTTTTCACTTTTTGAGAAAAATAATTCAGTAAGAAGAAAGAAAGAAAGAAAGAAAGAAAGAAAGAAAGAAAGAAAGAAAGAAAGAAAGAAAGAAAGAAAGAATCCCTATTGCCAGCAACCCATTTGCAATATCTGAATGGTCCATTTACACAATCTTTAGCCCCCTTCTGGAATCGCACCCTTTCCCCCGCACAGCCCGACTGAATTCCTTTATGTCTAGAAAAAACAACAACACAGAAACACGCAGTTTTTATACACGGTGCTGAACGCTTCTGACCTATTTCATTTCACAAAGGTAGAAACCAGCAGGTCTCCCTCCCTCTCCCAGACTCAATCCTATTACTGCTGCTTTTCCTTTTTCTACAACAAGTCAGGGGTGGAAAGTGGTCTAAAGGCCCCATCAGTACAACCATGATTTAACAATATATTTCAGTAGATATAACCAGTAAAGCTCTCAGCTGTTATAAGGCTTAATCCTGACGCATTCGGAAACAAGATAAAAGCTTAAGTATTTCCTCACCTCACGCTTGCACCTCTCAATATGTGTGTGCTGACCTTTTATATTGCTTGAACCAAAGTGCGCTGAGAAAATTCCTCTGCAATTTAGTGATACAAGAGGCTTAGTTCGACTCATCCTTGGGAGTGCATTTAGCGATGCAGTTCTCAGCTTCCAGAAGGCCCGAGAGGGTTGTGTGTGTGTGTTATTTATCTGTAAAGAAAGTGGTGTTTCTTGTTAAGGAATAATAATAATAATAATAATAATAATAATAATAATAATAATGAACCTTAGCATGTTTTTAGAAAAGTCGGTTGAGCCTAGTGTGTGCATTTAGATCAGTTCTCCTAAACTTCTTGACTGAATGATTTTATGAACTCTGAAAACTTGGCCACCTCATTGCTCATCCCTAACTCCAGATATTTTATGGACAAGTTTCAAAAGTACCAGATCTGGGGGGGAGGGGCCAGCACACCATCTTACTAATAGAAGCAGAATGTCATCAGGGCCTGGAACATGCTGTGCTTCTGCCCAACACAGTTTGATTTCAAACTAAGCAAGCAGAAATGGGTCACTCGATGTCACTGTGGTATCAGGTGAATGACAGGCAGGTGTCTTTCCTGTGTCCTGAATCTTCCAAAATTTGTCCAAGAGATCTGGTGTGGTGTGGCCATGATTTCTTAGCCTACCCTACCCTACATGGTATGATAAAAACCATGGACCTAAGTGACTAGATGCAATCACTAAAGCTGGTAAAGAAATGTGCATGTTAAATGTGCTATAATACCTTGGGTTTCTCATTAATGCAACAGTGATTTTCCTGGGCACGTTCACCATCCCTCAGTGTGTTCTGCATTTCCAATCATGATCTTACCCTGCCCTGGCTGATTGCAGTACTGTGAGCTGGAATTGCTATCTTTTAATGAGCTGGGAGTTTTTAGGCGACCCCTATTCCCCTTTTGGTGCTACAGTTCCCTCAGAAGATGTATTGGTTGCTAAACCACTCTGGGAATAATGGTCTCCTAATGGCTTTCACTTTCAGCACCCTTGACCAACTACAGTTCCCAGGATTCTTGGAGGAGGGAACCACCATGGCTGCTGAAAGTGGTATGATACTGCTTAAAATGTTTAGAGCAGGTGGGGTCCTGGAGCTGTCCCTGTTTAAAGTTTTTTTTAGACCAGGAATGGAAAACTTCAGGGCCTGGGACTGAATGTGGCCCTTGTGACCACTATCTGGCCCCTTTGATTCTCTGCAGACCACACTCCTTGCCAGCCTTGCTCCAGCCATTTGCCTAGCTGAAATGTTTCCTTGAACAGGGAAGATATCTCTTACTTGCATGGGGAATTGAGAAGTGTGAGGGTAGGGTTTAGAAACCTCTGGCCTTGCTCACCAATACAACATGGCCCTTAGAAGGCTGTCCATGGAGGAATGTGGCCCCCAGTCCCCACCCCCTGGCCCAGCATTTAGCTGTTGTAACTGAACACAAAGGCAGCCATTACACAGTGTCAGCAAAAACCGTTCCAGGCTCCAGGCTCTTCTCAGAAATCCTCCCTCTGTGCTCAGTCAATGCTGCCACTGAGAATGAGATAATGTGTCTGTGTGGCAAGTAAACACTGAAACCCCACCTGGAACTGAGAGCGCACAAGGTAAAATGAAATTTTCCCACCCCCCTTTCTTCTTCTTTTTTGCAAAAATGAATACAAAACAAATCAAAATCCAATGGGAAAGAGTCGTTGTTTTCTGAAGCCTGAAGGCAGTGGTCAATGGATGTATGGAATGCAATTCAATTAGTTTGGGGGGGGGGTATGATTCTGTTTAATTAGTTTTCCAGGACTTTTTCCCCCCAGTCAGTGAGAACTGGTCAAATGTGGAGAGATAAAAAAGATAAAGGACTTGTTTCGGCATGGATGCTGTAAGCAAGAAACAGCCAAATGAACATCATGCTTGCAAAAATGGAGGAAGATTCATGCCAATGTGTTTCTCCCCCAAGCTTACTGCCTCCGATGTAGAGTATCTCCTGCCAACTTTGGCCAATTAGTTTTCTCAGTTGAAAGGAGCCTGAACATGCAATGGCCTTATGAAGGCCTAGGAATAAATGTTCCCTGGACAGGTGAGATTTAAGCCAGTTAAAATGGCAATTGGAAGTGAAAACCACCACAAAAGACAGGCTGTGACTGGTCTGAGGTTCTATCTTTCTCCTGAGAGGAACAGCGTGGGCTCCCAGAAATAGATACTTTTAGATGTTGACAAAAAACCTCCCTTGCAAGGTTGCAGTGAGGGAGGCTGAGCTTCTGGTTTGCCTGGATGGAGGCTAGAGGGGGATGTGTGAATGTGAAAAAAAATAGTAAAAAGCAAAATTTGTATTTATTACTCTGCTTGCCTTTGCTTCTGGTCCTGTCCATCACTGCCAATTGAACCCTGGAAGGTTGTGTATACTAGGGAATGTGGCCCTGAGGTGATAAAAGGTTCCCCACCCCGCCTTATGGGGTATCACATTCCAAAAGACAGAGAGAGAGAGAGCCCCAGCTATCAGGAGTTTATCATCACTTATCAGGAGACAGATTTTCCTGCACTGCTTTAGCCAGAAATATGGCTAACAAAGGAATGGTCAGCCAGTAGCCGTAACAATGCATTTGCAAATTTGAGTATACAAGGTTGTGCTGCTTAGAGGACACGGAGAGTGTTTGCTGTCTCTCTCTCCAGGTGTAGGCTGACAGCGAAATATAGCAACCTGAATGAAGCATTTGCTTTTCTCCATATTTTGAATTAATCTAAGGGACCATAAATCTTGACAAGTCATGAGCAGAATGACAACGGTTATATTATGGTATCAAAAGTGGAGCTGGCTGGAAAACAATTGCAGCCCATAATTCATTCAGCTGTTGCAGTTGTTTATCACCTCTCGATGGAGGCTGCCTGATCCCCTTAAAATAGGCCAAGCCAGTTCTTGCTTTATGGATAAAATCACGGTGCTCTGTAAGTTACAGTGCTGCAGAGTCCTGGCTACACCGTGGACCTAGAGATCCTTGCCTGTGTTGAGTCAGAGAGAGAGAATGTAGGTCAATTATAGTGGGATCCAGGATTTGGAATGCACACAATGGGTGGCATTGTCCTACTCATAGTAGACCCTTTGTAGTTAATGGGCACGGCTAGCTTAAGTTTGTTGGTTTCAGTGGGTATACTCTGAGTTCGAATTAGTTGGAGACAACCCCATGGAATCCCCTTTCAGAATCAAGGGCTAAATTGGCAGTGGGAAACTTTTTCAACTGAAGGGCCACATTCTCTCCCGGAAAACCTTCTGGGGGCCACACATTAGTAGTGGGAGGGGCAAAAGCAGGCAGAGCAGCAAATGTGGAATGTACCTCTGCTCAGTGGGCAAGATTCTATACACGCTCTATGCTCCATCCATGCAAGGGAAGAGCATTATCAGAGTCCAGCTAGGCAAGTTGCCGGTGAATTTTCATGAATACTTAAAGAAAATTGCAAACTGATGTGAAAATGTGGAGAACTGGACAAATGAGAAACTGAGAGGAACCAAAGCTGGCGACATCACCCGTCCCTAGCTATCAAATGTGTTTTTGGACACTGGCATGGACCTCAAAGCTCTCATGAATGAACAGGGCTCCTCCTGTCATCTTCAGCCTCTCATCACTTCTTCAGCGGATCTGAGCAGAAGGCCTGCAGAGATCATCATAAAGTTGGCCAGTCTTTGCCATGGCTGTCGGTGTGGACAGCCTTGTCAACAATTCCCTTTAAGTACAGTTGAATATATAAACTCAAACTGGCTTTAGACTATGAATTCCCCCCTCCCCATAGTAATCTGTGCCATTTCCCTTGCCTTCATGAAACTTTCATAACATAAAAAACCCCTTTTAAAATATACAGAGAGTGTGAATAGCTTTTCATGTCTAGGGTGGGGGTGGGGGGGGAGAACTTTCCCAGACCTCTTCTGTGGTTTTTCAAATATAAATACAAGAACATATGCAGTGGTGTATCCCTCCCCCACCCCATGGTTTATTCCAGTATATTCCTCTCCCAGAGCTACAATTTCCAGAGTTCCCTGGGAAGAGGGGTTGATTGATTGATTGATTGATTAACCATTCTGGGGATTGTTGATCTGGGAGGCATAGCTGCCAAGTTTTCCCTTTTCTCGCGAGGAAGCCTATTCAGCAAAAGGGAAAATCCCTTTAAAAAAGGGATAACTTGGCAACTATGCTGGGAGGGAAACAGGGAATTATGGTGCTGGAGGAGACTCTTGAGAGTCCCATGGACTGCAAGAAGATCAAACCTATCCATTCTGAAGGAAATCAGCCCTGAGTGCTCACTGGAAGGACAGATCGTGAAGCTGAGGCTCCAATACTTTGGCCACCTCTCATGAGAAAAGAAGACTCCCTGGAAAAGACCCTGATGTTGGGAAAGATTGAGGGCACAAGGAGAAGGGGACGACAGAGGATGAGATGGTTGGTCCGTGTTCTCGAAGCAATGGACATGAGTTTGACCAAACTGCGGGAGGCAGTGGGAAACAGGAGTGCCTGGCGTGCTCTGGTCCATGGGGTCACGAAGAGTTGGACACGACTAAATGACTAAACAACAACAACAACTCTCGGTGCCTTTAGCAGACTCCGGTTCCCAGGATTCTTTGGGGGATGCCATGACTGTTTAAGGTAGGGTGACATTACTTTAAATGTATGGTGCAGGTGGGAATTAAGTAGGGAATGAACTCCTGGCCTGCACCTACTTCCATCATCCGCCTTTCACTCTGTCCTTGCGTGGTTTTGTTTACAGCAGTGTTCCTTACCTGAACTGGGAATTTGGGCTTAACATCAGTTTATTAATAGGGATCTAAAACCAGAGTTTGGTCCTTATTTAAGGTTCTGGTTAGTAAACCAGTATTAATTCAGAACTCCCTGTATTGGAAGCAACAGAGTGCTCTGGTTTTTAACAAATGGGGACTGCAAGAACAAGAGAGGTAGGACCTTGGGGGGGTGCAGAGAGAAAGAAGGGGAGTCAGTGAGAGGTAAGCATCTGAAGGCAGTCCTGTATAGGGAATTTTTAAAATGTTTGATGTTTTACTGTGGTTTTATAATTTGTTGGAAACTGCTGAGAGTGGCTGGGGCAACACAGATGAGTGGGAGAGGGAGGGAGGGAGGGAGGGAGGGAGGGAGGGAGGGAGGGAGGGAGGGAGGGAGAGAGAGAGAGAGAGAGAGAGTTGTTGTTGTTGTTTGCAGTCCTGATGCTTCTTTCCTGCTTGCTAAGGGCCCAGAAAGAGAGAGGGAGAGAGCTCAGTCTGTATATTATTATTATTATTATTATTATTATTATTATTATTATTATTATTATTATTTATTGTTTATACCCCGCCCATCCGGCTGGATTTCCCCAACCACTCTGGGTGGCTCCAAACAGATTAAAAACAGAATAAATTGTATATAGTTGTATATTTCCTTGACATCTGATGGGAGGGCGTTCCACAGGGTGGGCGCCACCACCAAGAAGACCCTCTGCCTGGTTCCCTGTAACCTCACATCTCGCAGTGAAGGAACCGCCAGAAGGCCATTGGAGCTGGACCTCAGTGTTTGGGCTGAATGATGGGGGTGGAGATGCTTCTTCAGTTATACTGGGCCGAGACAATTTAGGGCTTTGAAGGTCAGCACCAACACTTTGAATTGTGCTCGGAAACAGCTGATGTAGGTCTTTCAGGACCGGTGTTATATGGTCTCAGCGGCCGCTCCCAGTCACCAGTGTACCTGCCACATTCTGGATTAGTTGTAGTTACTGGGTCACCTTCAAAGGTAGCCGCACGTAGAGCGCATTGCAGTAGTCTCTCTCTCTCTCTCTCTGTGTGTGTGTGTGTGTGTGTGTGTGTTGTAGACAGGATGAATCTCTCTGCTCTATAAAAAACACGCTAAAATATGCATGCATTTACTATGAGATAAGTGTTTAATGGTGAAAAAATATATAGCCCTACTAGATAAAGCAGTATGCAAAAATAATAATACTGGAACTATGAATCAGTCACTGCTAAATAAATTCCCCGCTTTCTTTTCTAGTTGTGAGGATAATGGGGGCCTTTTCTCTCTCTAAGAATTTAATCTAGCATATTAAATTAAGCGAAATAATCCTCTTGTATGTATAAAAATAATTAGCTTACTCTCCCTCTCTTTTCCTTTAAAGAAGAACATGTAAAGCGGGGGAGGGGGGATTACTTAAAAGATTTTTTTTAAAGCATTTTCCATACCCATATTATTTTTAACAAGCTAAACCATGGTGGATTTAGAACTGTAATTAATGGCAATTATAAAAGCCAAGAGTGCAGACATTGCCGATTTTAATTTTAGACCCCATCTACAGAGTTAGCGCTGCTCCTAACTGACTTCATGGCCATCAGTATTAATTAGCGAGGAAGAATAATTAGATGATAGATTCAAATAATAAAAATTGAATGTACAAAGAGCATTAAAATAAAATAAAAACTACCCTTCCCGCAATGTGACAAATGTATAAAGGACATACACACAAGAGCAGAAGGGCCAAAATTATCAGTTACATTAACTACTCTGTTGATTACAGCCATGAATGAATCTGAAGACATTATCTAGACTTTCCTTATCTTGCTTTCACCTGGAACTTCTTGAAAACGCCATAGTGGCTGCCCTTCTTTAATCACCAGACCGGGGGAGTGGGTATTATTTTCTTCAGAAGTAGGCAAATTTTTAAACTCTCAATATCTTGTTTTCTCCTGATCCAGAGGGTAGGACCCAACCAATGGATACAAATGAAAAGAAAGGACATCCCAACTAAACATTAGGAAGAACTTTCTGGCAGTGGAACAGACTCACTCGGAAGGTGGCAGACTCTCCATCATTGGAGATTTTTAAGCAGAGTTCGGAAGGCCACCTGTCAGGGATTCCGTAGCTGTGATTCCTGTATTGCAGAGGGTTGGACTAGATGATCATTGGGGAGCCCTTCCAGCTCTACAATTCTATGATTCTAATATCTCAATACAATACAGTTGTACCTCTGAAAGTCCGTTTGACTTCCAAAACATTTGGAAACCAAGGCACAGAAACCCGCGTTGGATGTTCAGGTTCCAAAGAATGTTCAAAAACCAGAACGCTCACTTCCGGGTTTGCAACATTCGGGAGCCAAAACATTCGAGTCGCAAGGCGTTCCACTTCTGAGGTACGACTGTACTTGTCCTGTGGGTGGAAGAGCCTGGAATCTAGCTGCTAGGTAGGATCAGCAGGGCAATATGATTTGTTCAAGCCTTAGATGTGTTCCAAAGGGAACCTGGAAAGAGCAATACCTGCCCTGACCATTGTTGTTGTTGTTGCTGTTGTTGGTGTTGTTGTTGTTATTTCTATACTGGAGTTTATGCCCCAACATGAGGGGTGGACTAGTATTATCAATTTCGGTTTCTTCCAGGTTCTCATTTTTCAATTGTAAAGTTCAGTTCTTCACATTTCCACATCAGTTTGCAAATCTCTTTTTAAAGCACTTGTGAAAATTCACCAGCATTTTAGTGTCAGATTTCTCAAAATATACATTTTTTGGTATGCAGTTTTGACTAATGTATGCACATTTTTGCAAAGCAATTTCCCCTAACAATGCATACACATTGTGTATTACTTTCAGTAATGCATTTGTTCTTGTACCCATCTTACACCGCTATGTGCATTTTTTACACATTATTTGGTTGGAGAACTGCATTGCAAAATTCACAGAAGTGCAAATTTCGAAGGATGGCTGTGTGTCAGTTTTCATGCTGTTTCAGAAAGCATGAATTGGGTAAATCCACCTCTAATTGTAAACTGTCACGGTCCGGTCGGCGGGCATCAGGACCAGAGGCAAGATGGTGGTGTAGAAGCAGGAACAGGTGCAGGGCTGAGGGTCCAGCAGCAGGCAGTCGCAGGGTCAAGGAGCAAGGCAGAGGCGAAGGTCTGGGAGTCAAGGAGCAAGGCGTCGGCAAGGCGAAGGTCCAAGGAGCAAGGAGCAAGGCGAAGGCTCAAGGAACAAGAAGCACGGCGAAGGCTCAAGGAACAAGAAGCACGGCGAAGGTCCAAGGAACAAGAAGCAAGGCGAAGGTCCAAGGGTTGAGGATCAAGACGTCGGCAAGGCAAGGGTCCACGGAGCAAGGATCAAGACGTCGGCAAGGCAAGAGTCCACGGAGCAAGGATCAAGACGTCGGCAAGGCAAGGGTCCACGGAGCAAGAATCAAGGCGTCGGCAAGGCAAGGGTCCACGGAGCAAGAATCAAGACGTCGGCAAGGCAAGGGTCCATGGAGCAAGAATCAAGGTGTCGGCAAGGCAAGGGTCCAAGGAGCAAGAGGCCAGATGCAACCAGGCAAGGATAGCGTTGCTGTGGCCAAGAGCTGAAGGGAAATGCTGAGCTTTTATCCCTCCCAGCTCCTGCCACCAGGTGCAGTGAGGTATCAAGTGGCCTCACCTGAGTGACCACTCCTTGCCTCTCCAGCACAAGCTGAGGTCTTCACCTGTGTGGCCACGCCTTGCTTCTCCAGCACAAGCTGAGGCAGGCCCCAGTCCTGCAAAGCACTACAGGCCCCAGAGCCTGACTCCTGCCCATACTCCTGACAGTAAACTGAATCAAATTAATTCCCCGTCCCTACCCAACACATTGTCCCTCTGGGGCATTATAAGAAATTTAAATGGTAGCCCCCTCTAGCCAGGACCGGATTTAGGTTTCATGAGGCCCTAAGCTACTGAAGGTAATGGGGCCCTTTATACCGGTTTGTCCAGCTGTCCTTTGTCAACAACGAATTGTCGCTGTTTTGTGTGTTGAATATATGCTATGTGGTAATTTATGGACCTAATAGATATCTAAAGCCATTTGCACATTACAAAATAGTAATTGTATCAAAGTAATTGTTGAACTGAAATACAATTATGTATGTAGGTTTTGTTTTATTTGTTTTTTATCATTTATTTTGGAAATGTACATCCAGGTTTTTTTCCTTTAATTTTTTTTGGGGGGGCTCTAAGAGAGTGGGGCCCTAAGCTATAGCTTGTTAGGAAGTGGTGGGCTCCAAGGGGTGCCATCTCGGGCACCCGCCCCGCCCCCAAAATGCATGCCCCGCCCATCCGGGAGGCACACCCCACCCCCAGAACGGGCACCAGCCCCGCCCCCAGTGCCGGAGCATGAATCTCCGCCACTGATCCAGACTAATAACTCAGCTCATTGCCAAATAAGTGCACCCAACATATTTCCATAACCATGCACCTTGCTGCTGCATATTTTGCATGAGTATGATCAAGGCTGCCCTGGTCACTTTTGAAACAAAAATAAGGTGTGGCAAGGGAATAGCTCATAAATAACATATGATTTTGCTTTTGAAAAAGAGAACCTCTTCTTTCTTTTTCATCCCCACCCCCCTACACAAACACACGTTTTTCACGAAGCACATATCTGAAAACCAGAAATAATCCTCTCCTCTTCTTCCTTGTAACAATGGAAACAGCTTAGCAAATTTAAATAATTTTATGTCAAATATGCCTGTCTGAGGCTATAATTTGCATGCTGGATTTCCACTCAATGCCATATGAAACAGCCAAGATACCTTATCTCACCCTGAAAGCTGGCATTAGGAGGAACTACTAAAAATATTACATAGACTTTGCATAGCAAAGAGTAGCTGGTGAGCACCCTCTGAAACTGTTTTACACCAAGGTGTTCTAGACATTTTGCTAAGATTTGCACATGATGGAGGGGAAACTCATCTGATCTCTTTGAACGTAACTTTTTTTTAGAACAGCTTTGCGTACAGGTCTTGTCAAAAGATAGAAGGAGTTAAAAAAAAGAAAGAAATTAAACATCCAACACTCCAATGCTAAACCCACATATAAACTTGTAAATTAATCCTGTTGGCTTCGAGGAAACCCCAAGGTTTAATAGATTCAAGAACTAAGTTTTCGTGATGTGTTCTACCCGGGGGACCAAATGCAAATGTTCTTAACATAACAACATTCCTGTGTGTGGAATCCAGGAGGCTCTGGCACGGACATGGTTGATCTAGTGTTCACAGAAAAGCATCTTCAGGAGAAATGAATTTAGCAGGAAGGGAGGCATCAGAGATTCTCCTCCTTAAAATGTTTCTCCAAGTTTTGACATTAGCTGCTTTCATTAATGAAGTGGGATCCATGCACCAGGAATGCTCTGCAATTACTGTATGTTTTATATGAACAGGAGCAAAGCACTGGACATACACAGTTGGCTGAAGCTTTCAGTTCGTTTCCCCAACTCTCCCACACCCCTGTCCTCGATGGCTTCTCCAGGTGACCTATTTATTGAGCATCCATCCTGATTTGCTTGCACAGAGCTTACATAGATGTTAGCTCATATCCAGTTCTTACAGAAAGCTGTTGCAAAATGCTTGTGTTCTGCCTCAATAACTGATTTTATTTGTTTCTAATTTTTATTCCATAAAATTGATGTACTGCTTGGTTGTAAGAAAAACCTCAAAGTGGTTTTACAAAAAGTTAAAACAGAAATGTATTTGGTGAAACCCGTATTCAGGGGTTGTGGACTGTAAGCCAGAGCAAGTAAGATGAGCAATAAAGGAATGGATTGGGGGACGGGATTTGCTCAGCTCTGATTTGGAGTGCAAAACCGATGGTGGAAGCAAGGGGACCCTTCCTTTTCCAAAAGCTGTTTTCCTTTCTTTCTTTCTTTCTTTCTTTCTTTCTTTCTTTCTTTCTTTCTTTCTTTCTTTCTTTCTTTCTTTCTTTCTTTAAAAACACACACCAAACAACACCACATCAATGCTCTGGCACATGTGTTTGCTTGCAATGTGTGCTGCTGTCTCCTGTGGGTTCGTTGTAGGAGGTGCCTCTAATCATTCAGAACAGCCATAAAACTACCCATGAGAAGGAAGAAAAATTAAGAATAAAGTGATTGCTTCATTTTGTTTTAAATGGCTGCAGATTTGTCATTGCATTTGGATTGTTTCCCTATTTGTGATGTAATTGCTTACCGTTGCCCTGACAGGTACCGTATAAATACTGCAATAAATGAATACTAGAAATATGATGCATTTTCAGATGATTGATCCATCTAGCTCAAGGGTGCCCTGCTTGGCACTCCTCTGATCCTTTGAACTACAGTTTTCATCACCCCCAAAAAACTGACCATGCTGGCTAAGACTGATGGGAAACATGTGGAGAGATTCATCGTGGTTATGCCTAATCTAGCTCTGTTTTGGCTTCATTGGCTGGCAGAGGCCTCCCTGGTCTCAGGCAGGAAATCTTTCTGAACTCTACCTGGAGGTGCCAAAGATTGAATCTGGGAACTTCTAGATTAAAGACAAATGCTCTACCACTGAGTTACGACTTCTGCATGGAAAGGAAATACTCTACCTATGGGTTATAGTCTCTCACCTCAGTGCAGGGATAGGGAACCTGCAACTCTCCAAATGTTGCGGGGACAACCCATGGTACGTAAAAAGTAGACACAGGGATGTTTTCTTCCTTTATCATAATTCTAGAACCCAAAACCATCCAATGAAACAGAATATTGGAAGACTGGGGTGGAGGGTAGAAATCTGATTCAGTTTGTGTTTAAAGCTGAATTTATCAAATTTGCACTTTCTGCCTTTAAAAAAGGGAGAACTGAAATTCAGCCATCCTTCAAAATCCGCACATATCCAGATTTCGCCATGCAGTTCTCCAACCAAAGATCATTTACAAAAATGCATTTATTTGGGGAAGGTGTGCATAAAATAGTTGATGTATTATCAATTGTGACACACAAAAGCGCATTATGAGAAAAGTGCATTATGAGAAATTGCTTGCAAAAAAATGGGTGTGTTAGTGAGAACTGCATGCCAAAAATGTGCTTATTAGGAGAATGCCGAATAATTTCCATGAGGATTTTAAAAAAGACATTTGCAAGCTGTTGAAGAAAGGGGAGATCTGGATTTAAGATGGCAGAAATGGGAAAGTGAAAGAACCAAAATTGACAAATGCTTCCATTCACTCAGACAGCTTTAAAGGGGTTTGACAAATTCATAGAGTGCAGGGCTGTCCAAGGCTACTAGCCACATATTGCCTCCACTATGCGAGGCCTCTGAATACCAGATGCTGAGAACCACACACGAGAAGAGTGATGTTGCACTGAGGTCCTGCTTGTCGGTTTCCCAGAGACATCTGGCTGGCCACTGTGAAAAGAGAATGCTGGATGAGACAAGCCTTTGAATGGATCCAACAAGGTTCTTCTTATCTGGAGATGCCAGTTCAATCCTGAGATTGAACCTGTGATCTTCTGCATGCCAAGCAATGTATGATCCCTGAGCTATAGCCCTTTCCCTTAAAGATCATTTTTATTCTGAAACCTTGGCCCTTTGGAAAAGCTCGTATATATTCTAGAGTAACAAGTGCAGCTTTAAAACAACAACTGCTCTGAAGCAGCTTTTTATTTTTTTTATAAAACACACACACACACACACACACACACACACACACAGAGAGAGAGAGAGAGAGAGAGAGAGAGAGAGAGAGAGAGAGAGAGAGAGAGAGAGAGAGAATATTTTTAAATCCAAAGGCAAGAAGCAGTTGTTGGCCCAGGCTACCTTAGGAAAGGAAATTAAGTAGCGCATTGTTATTCTGCCAAATGCAGAATATTGCTTCTTGTTTTTAATTGTCACCTGAACAATGCGGATGCTGGTAAGGAGATTTGGTGCACGTCTAAAGGTTTTAAGCTCTGTGCTGAAGCAAGCAGGGCAGGGGAGGGGGAATCGCTAAATTAATTATCCTCAAATTTGCTGGATCCTGGAAAACATACAAATCGGGATGGCTCTCCAGTTGCCCTATAAATCATGAGTCTGCAGCTACCCTCATCTGGGCCAAAACCAGCCCACCCTAGCCCTGAGAATCTGCAACCTGCAGTGGCAGGTTGTGCTACAACTGAGCCTGTGGGAGAGCTCAGAATAGGGCATTCCTTCACATCTCAAGTTGACAATTCTTGGCACAGAAAGTGCTATTCAGGACAACATCCCCAGTGATGTGTAGCCGCCACAATTGACTCCCAGCATCTGGGAGAAATGGTTTAAGATGATAGTGACACACCCTTACCCATTATCCCTTTTTCCACATAAGGAGTTGTTGTTGCTGCTGCTGTTGCAATAATTTGATTCCATTTATGAATCACAGTGTCTCGATTTAACAATTAAAACATCAACAATAAAACATAATGTATAAAACAATTCATATATAAAAATAATTTCAAAATGCAATACAATTATTCTTATTATTCAAATAATAATAAGGCACAGGAACAGTTTTTTCCCTTGTGCCATCAAATTGTTAAATTTGTAGTTGTGTAGCAGAAGGGGAGGCCAGTTATGGGTGGGGTTTGGCATGTTATTGTATTGTATGTGGAACAATGTTTGTATAAGGTACATTTACATTGCAATGTAGCCGAAGCAAAATTCCAAGTATGTTGGTACTTGGCCAACAAATTATTAATATTATTATTATTATTAATATTATTATTAATATTATTATTATTAAATCAAGTTTCACAATTATCCCCCCCCACACACACACACAGTAAGAATCAACCAGCCTAATATAATTTAAAATCAGCAGATACGCTTAGGACCATTAAATGCCATTTTAATATGGAACAATAGTGACATATTTTAAGTTTTATTTCGATTTATACAGTGCCATCAATGAACATGGCTATTTTCAGAGGGGTTTATTCCAGTAACATTTACTCTGAGTAGACCAATTGAAATTGATGGGCCTAAGTCAGTCATTCCCATTTCTTTCCAATGGTCTGATCCGAGTAATCTCAGCTGAATGCAACTCAGAGTGATCCAAAGTTTGGTGAGGGAACCAAGCCTCTGCCTTAAGGAACTTACGCATTATATTTTGGCAGTGGGGCAACAGAGCCAGAGGAGGAAAAGGAGAGGCAATGATAAACTATAATACGTAAAAGAATTCATAAAGCCCTCTTTGGAGTCACCGCCAGCTATTCTTTTCTGTGTAGCCAACACAAAGAAATGTGAAGAGTATTAATGCCCCCATTTCCCTTTGCGATCAAAATACAATGCATTTTATTTGTTGCGAGCGGGTGTGTGCATCACAATAAAAAGTGCATTACGGAGCTTATAGCAGCCAGTGAAATCTGCTTGGCTTTTCTCCTTCCCCCACCAAAAAAACAAAAAAAAAACCTCTTCATTGTGTTCACACAAACAAGCATGCTGCAAATATGCACTCATAAACTTGGGAAAAGAGGGGAACTCATTCATTCCAAAAGGATTGTAAAATGGAAGCCGCAAAGGCAGGATCCTTTGATAATTAATTCAAAGTATGATGAAAATAGACACAATATTCTTTATGCATTTCAGCGTGGAATAAAAATACCATCTCACCAGCTGACGGCCATGGAACAAAACATACCAGGCATATGATTACAGCACAATGCATAATAAAGCACGTGTTTTGCTGTGCATTTACAAACAATATCACGTTAATATTCCAGCGGATTTCGGCCTCCCCTCTAGCTAATTGCTGCTGTAAATGTGGCTGCTACGAAAAGGTCATGCATATGGGAAAAGGGGGAACCTGAAAGAGAGAAAAAGAGAGAGAAGGAAAAGAATGTTAGGAGCCCTTGACTCTGCATGCAGCTGCCCCATGTGGCAAGTCACCAGAACTGCAAGCCAGAGTATCCTATTGGCCATTGGGCTTTTCCAGGTAAGAAGGGCTTTTAAGGGTTTCCTGTAAGGGCTGGGACTTTGTTGAGTAGCAATGTGCTTTGTGGCACCGTAGCGCTTTGGTCACCAACTTGGTGCCTTCTGGATGGCTGTCCTGACTGGGACTGATGAGAATTGTAGTCCAAAAATGGCCGGTGGTTGCCAGGGTGGAGTAAGCTGGATGAGGGCAACGTTTGAATCAACACTCGCCCAACCAAAGCAAACAGGAGCCCCACGTGAGCGGCTACATTTTACAGAGCCATAGCTCAGGGCATAGTGCATCTGCTTTGCATGCGGAAGGTCCTAGGTTCAGTCCCCAGCATCTCCAGGTTAGAGCTGGGAATGCCTCCCAAAAAAATCTGGAGGCAATACTGAGCTAGATGGACCCCAGTGGTCTTGACTCACTATAAGGTAGATCACTGTATTGGTATTCTGCAATAGCTACAGCTGATACCGTGTTTCTCATATTATAAGTCATGTCTTATATATTTTTTTACTCAAGAAAATAAGCCTATGGCTTATTTTCGGGGGCGTCTTATTTTTTGCCGAGCCCCGACTGAGCGGGAGCCGGCAAAGGCAGCAGTGGCGCTTTGCCGAGCTCCACCGAATCGGGTGAGAACGCTGCTGCCTTTGCCGGCTCGAGCTCCAAGCCGGCGGCGGGCTGCTGCCTTTGCTGGTTTTCGCTCCGTTGGGGGGGGAGCAGGAAGTCGCTCGCAACTTTCCGGATCCCTCCCCGCCGGTCTCCTCCTCCTTCCCGCTGCACCTCCCCTTTCTGGGTTTCTCGGCGGCACCTCCTTCTCCTCTTCCGACGCTGGCTGGTGGCTTTGTGCTGGAATGCCGCGTGCGCAGCTTTCAGGTACCGGTAGACGAGGACGCGGGTCGGGGGTGGGGATGCACGTGTGAACGCCCTGGGTGAAGGGTCGGAGGCTGCAAGGCAGGGGTACGAACGCAATTCTCACCCGATTCGGTGGAGCTCGGCAAAGCGCCGCTGCTGCCTTTGCCGGCTCGAGCTCCAAGCCGGCGGCGGGCTGCTGCCTTTGCCAGCTCCCGCTCAGTCGGGGCTCGGCAAAGCGCGCACTGCTGCCCTTGCTGGGTCCCGCTGGGTCGGGACTTGGCGCGGCGTGCCCTGCCATACCGTACCAGCATGTCTTATTTTCAGGGTATGCCTTATATTTCACCAGGTCTGGAAAATCCTGCCATGCCTTATTTTTTAGGGATGCCTTAAAATATGAGAAACACGGTACTTGAGTGGATGTGTGCTTTGTACTTCCTCTCCCCATAATTCTGGGTCCCACTGAAGATGAGATGGTAGACAGAGCCTCCTATGATGCGGTTGATACCCAGCTCTACCTCTCTTTTAAATCGGAACCAGTGAAGGCAGTGAAGGTCTTGTGTGAGTGTCTGGAGGCGGTTGGAGGATGCATGGCAGCAAACAGATTGAGACTGAATCCTGACAAGACAGAAGTACTTGACAGGGGGTGGGCAGGTGTGGGGAGCTCCCTGGTCCTGAATGGGGTAACTGTGCCTCTGAAGGACCAGGTGCAGAGCCTGGGAATCATTTTGGACTCACAGCTGTCCATGGAGGCATAGGTCAATTCTGTGTCCAGGGCAGCTGTTTACCAGCTCCATCTGGTACGCAGGCTGAAACCCCACCTGCCCTTGGACTGTCTTGCGAGAGTGGTGCATGCTTTGGTTATCTCCCGCTTGGACTACTGCAATGCGCTCTACGTGGGGCTACCTTTGAAGGTAACCCGGAAACTACAACTAATCCAGAATGTGGCAGCTAGACTGGTGACTGGGAGTGACCGCTGAGACCACATAACACCCGTCCTGAAAGACCTACATTGGCTCCCAGTACGTTTCTGGGCACAATTCAAAGTGTTGGTGCTGACCTTTAAAGTCCTAAATGGCCTCAGCCCAGTATACCTGAAGGAGCGTCTCTAACCCCTTCGTTCTGCCCAGACACTGAGGTTCAGTGCCGAGGGCCTTCTGGCGGTTCCCTCACTGCGAGAAGCAATGTTACAGGGAACCAGGCAGAAGGCCTTCTCAGTAGTGGCGCCTGCCCTGTGGAACGCCCTCCCATCAGATGTCAAGGAAATAAACAACTATTGGACTTTTAGAAGACATCTGAAGGCAGCCCTGTTTAGGGAAGCTTTTAACATTTGATGAATCATTGTATTTTAATACAGTGGTACCTCTACTTACGAATAACTCTACTTACGAATGTTTCTACTTACGAATGGAGCTCCGTCCACCATCTTGGATGCGGTTTAGATAGGATTTTTTCTACTTACGAATTTTTAGATAGGGTTGCTTCTACTTACGAATTTTTAGATAGGTTTTTTTCTACTTACGATTTTTTCTCCCAATGCATTCCTATGGGATTCGACTTACAAATTTTTTCTACTTACGAATGTGCGTTTGGAACGCATTAAATTCGTAAGTAGAGATACCGCTGTAATCTGCTGGAGGCTGCCCAGAGTGCCTGGGGAGGCCCGTCAGATGGGCGGGGTATAAATTATTATTATTATTATTATTATTATTATTATTATTATTATGAGACCATAGCGCAAGGGAAGAAGACCTCGCCCTGTTTAGATGAGAGCCAGCAGCATGACAACAGAAAACATGAATCTTATTGCTTCTCTGGAATATCTATCAACTAAAGGATCATGGGTCTAGAGTCGTGGTTCTGAACGTGGGGCACACGCCCCACAGGGGGGCAATATTTGGAAGCTTGTTCAGACCAAGTTAATGGCCTTTTAGGCTTCCTCCACGTGAGGATAATATAAAAAGAATTATATGTCACGGGGGGAGGGGCATCAGGATTTTAGAGATGCTTAGGTGGGGCATGGCCAAAAAAAGGTGGGGAACCACTGATCTAGAAGGAGATTTGCACCCTTTAAAGCACCTGCTGATCATTGATGTTTGCTTGGGCAGTGATGGCAATGAGGGCCAATGATGGCAATGGAGAGCAGGTTTCTGTCACCTCAGTTTGCTTGCTGACAATAACTCTTCCCTCTGGCCCCTGAACACTTGGCAAATTTAAAGTTGATTTCTTTCGACCAAGGGGGAAGAAAAATCTCCAGCTTTGAAGAAGCATGAAAAGTAATGAATCTATTGTTTACACAGCTGGTCGTTAACTGTGATTCATCCTATAGTAGACACCAAATGGTTACTTGGAAATTTTTAGCACATGTGAAAAGATGTGCTAAGATGCAACATTTGACAATTAATTTATCTTTCACTGGGTCCTCTGTAATTGGACAGCCAGCAAGACCCTTGCGACAATGCCCCTCCTACCTTCTCTGCTTTCATCGCAGGCTTACTTCCTAGCTTGGTCTCAAACCCCTCTTTGCATGCATTTTCTATATTTTTATTGTCAATCCAGCTGGCGTAGGCGAGTGAGAAGACTGGTGCAAGCAGTTAGGTCTCGAATTCCACATTACGCTCATCACCAACCCCCATATTCCAAGAGCAGATCAAATTGTGCTAAACTGGCATGTTTACTGGGCCTGATGATTCAGCATTAGATGGTGGAAAAGATCAGATCCTTTTACACTTCAGATCCCTCCCTAACTTGTCAGGAACTGTCCCAGAGCTGTAGATTTGCAGCACTGAGTTCCTGGGACTCCCAAGTTGAAGCATTCCTCAGCTCTGGAGTGATACTGCCTGCCAAAGCTAGGTAGATTGGTGTGAATGTATCTGCTCTCCTACCATCTCCCTAAGGCCCCATCTCCACTATACATTTAAAGCAGTATCATGCCACTTTGTGGCTTCCCCCAAAGGATCCTGGGAACTGTAGTTTCTTAAGGGTGCTGAGAGTTGTTAGGAGACACCCATTCTCCTCCCAAAGCTACGGTTCTTAGAGTTCCCTGGGAAGAGGGATTGGTTGTTAAAGCACTTTGGAGATTGTAGCTCTGGGAGGGGAAGTTGGTTTAGTGGCGGAACCGACCAACTATTTGGGCAATTCAGCTGCTTGCCAGGTTCTTACCTCGACCTTGCTGAATTCCCTCAAGATCATCAATCCCAAACTACTTCTCCATTGGCATAAGAACAAACTGCTGGATCAGGCCAATCTAGTCCAGCATCCTGTTCTCGCAAAAGACAACCTGTGGGAAACCTGTGAGCAGGATTCAAGCAGCAGAGCACTCTCCCCTCCAGTAGTCCCTCACCCCAAATGGTATTCAGGGACATTACTGCCTCTGTGTGTCTCAGTATTACAAAATTTCAGCAGGATATGCAGTAATTGGCATGAAGCAGTGCGACCGCTCTGAAGCTTTTGCTATATTCAAAGTGAGGTGAGGGGTGGAGGGGGGATATATTTACAAGAAAAATAACAAGTAACTGCACATTTGTTTTGTTACGCCTCTATCACACCCCTCCTCAGAGGAGCTTAGGTTGGAAGCTCTTTTCATACTCCTTATTTCCTTTCATGCCCCTACAACAACCCTGTGAGGTAGATCGGTCTGAGAGATAAGGGCTGACCCCTTATCACAACCGAGCAGCCATCTGAAGCTGGACCAGTCTGGTTGGCCAATTTTTTTGTCCACTAGGCCAAACCGGCTCTTGTATACAATCGCTTTATATTACACAATTCAGCTTCTCTTGTCATAAATTGTGGCTGTGAGGGGAAAGGACATGGTTACAGACCAAAGTTCTAGCTTTCTGGGCAATACTAAAGCGCATAAAGTACATTATGTCCCTTTAGCATCACATAAAGCAATGCTAAAGGAACATAAGAGTAGACTCCCTGATTCATTGGTCTTTAGTTATGACCCCAAACTGGGTTGCATCACCATCTGAGTCATTCCCCACAACTCCTTCTTTCTTTTATTAATTTTTCAAAGACAGCATCAGCTGAATTGAGTCCCTGGATTTTTTTCGGCTCTGCTTGTCGTAGTACCTCAGCCCCCACCGCTTGCTTCTTGACCGATTGTGATTCTGATACACTGCTGGATATATTCAACAAACCTCTTGGAAAGTGAGGTAGAAACTCCACAAGACCCATTATCAGCAGGGCCTGCAAACGTGCAAGAGTGCAGCCTGCCCACAAAACTGGTAAGAACCAGTTTAGGGGGACTCTAACACTGCCTGGAGTGAAAAATAACTCCAGATAAGGTGCAAGGAGGGCTCTGCCCATGGCTCAAAACTGGGGAAAGTGTTTCCAAGGACAGAGGTTGTCTGGGAGGTGGTGGGACAATGGGATAGTGAAAGATGGCTGGGGAGAAGAGGAAACAGCCTAAATCACGCTATCTATCTATCTATCTATCATAATGGAAAATTCTCTTTGGACTCAGTCGTGCAATGCATTACTGAATGAAAGCCTGACTAATGGGGAATGTGGTTGGAACCCCCCAAGGGAATTTTCTCCTACACAAGCCCAAGCAGAGGTCCAAGCTTCTCCAGAAGTTTAGGCTGCTGGCTTAGGTTTCCAAGTTGGCCTTTGTTTGCCTAGCTCTCTGTCACTGAGAGTCTGACATATCTGTTCCCACAGTGGCCAAGCAGATGCCTCTGATCTTACAAGCAAGGTATCGGCAGAATAGCATCTTCCCTTAGCTCAGGGGCAGAGCATCTGCTTTGCGTAAACAAAGCCCCCAGGTTCAGTCCCCAACGGCATCTCCAAGTAGGGCTGGGAAAGGCTTCCTTTCTGAAACCCCGAAGAGATGCTGGCAGTTAGTATAGACAACACTGAGCTAGGTGAACCAATGGTCTGAATGCCCTCCTCAGTGAGCAAGATGAGTAACATAGCTTTTGGCAGAAAGTGACCTGCAGTTGAATGGAAGCATTGCTGCTGCATGGGGCAAATGCAGGGCAGAATGGGAAACAGTGGCTTCTTACATCAAGGAACACCAGTGTGAACTGCCAATCCAATCTGGGCAGTGGGAAAACCTGTGACATCTGCATGTGCTCACAATTTGGTATCCTATTGATTTTCCAGCAAGTCTGACTAGTCAATGTGTAATGGAAATCGTAACAAAGTACAAACCTAGCAAAGAGCCACACAGATGTAGAAAAATGCTGCCCCTCTGACTTGTTGTGAAAATAAGACTGTGAGTAATCTGTTTGGACAGCCTTTAGTAATTCTAAATTTCATTCATTAACAGATACCACAGCTTTCTCTTTACTCAGCTCCTCTAGTGTAAGGGCAATGTACAGATGTGGCGCATGGAGGCATAACGCTATCGAGAAGGTAGCTTGCGGACAGATGGTATCCTAGATTTGCAAGAAGGCCTTTGTATAATTAACAGTGGACTCATTACATCGAATAACATTCTGTCCCGTAATGTGCTTTTGTGCAGAAGCCATAGTATACTAAAGCTACTCGATTACAGTACTAAATTCACAAGGGGGAGAAAATGAAGCGACTTCATTGGAGGAACGAAGGGCAAGTCATTCGCTCCAGTTCTTAATTTTGATGCATCCAATTTTATAAATAAGGACACATTTTCTAAGGCTATCATTGCTAATTATGCATTTCCAGAAAGGCATCACATTATGTGGCTGATGAAATGCTAGTACTGACAGTGACTTTGTGGGGGGGCTGGAGACTAAGTTGGCACCCAGCATGCCTCAATAGTATAGGATATTTTAACGCAGCTACATGCTCATATTTCTCGGTAAGCAAGTTCCTCTCACTCAAAGAGTCTGGCTATTTTATATGTATGGACTTGTCCAGCTCAAGTGAAATCAGATGAACATCTTGACCCTTTCTTAACCTTGACCATTAGAGAAGGAACCTGGAAAATCATCAGCTGTTGTTTAAGAAAAGGTCAAGAATGAGCTGCCAAGAAGACTGAACTTCTCTTGCTGCTGGGGATCAAGGCCAATGCGGGAAAATATACTCAGAAACAAGAAGGATGGTAGGTAAGGAGCCAAAAAGCAACAAGAGAAAATGAAAATGCCAAAGTGAGAAATATTGACCGGATCATTTAAGGAGAGAACTTGGGGGCAAGGAGTATAGATATAAAATAATGGAGATGGAAGGGATCTAGGAAGTCAGCTGGTTTAATCCCATATCCAATGCATGTTCTGTAATGCAGGGTGCAATCACAGCATCCTTGGCACATGTGGTCATTCTGCCTCTTCATAAATGTTAAGGTTGTACACAAGCCTCAAGATTCACCTTGTATCTGTATCTGCATATTTTTAAAAATTCTAATCTGAGTTGCTCCTCCCTCCCCCCCCCTCTCTCTCTCATTTGATCTATGTTTCAGGTGCTGAATTGCTCTGCCTAAAGTGAAGCTTTGTGTTTCCCCCATTCACTGTAATGGGGAGTCTGAAAATGACTTTTGGGCCAAAGTGGATGAAATTTACAGGCACAGGAGTCCTTGCAGTGTAGATTCATCCTGTCAAATTGTAGACAAATAGCTTGAAGTGCAAAGGGGGGGGGGGTGAGGCAGGGAGGCAAACAAAGATCAGCTTTCCTCCTTAATTGCTTATGGGGGAAGGGGTGTTCTTTCTTTCTTCCTATAAAATAATTAAGAGGTGGCAAAGTGGTGTGTACTCTTGGGGGTACATCTTTTTAAAAAACCACAGCTTCACATTCACAACAACCTTTCTTTCTGGCAGGTGTTTGTGTCTTCCAAGAGGCCTTTAGGGACTTCCCAAGAGGCCTTAAGATGTGAGAGGCTGTCCAGAATGCTACCTGCAGAGTTCTGAAGAGCTCTGTGATTTAGTTATTTTTAAAGCCGAACAATGTAGGATTTTTTTATTTTAAAAAAAAAAACCTTTAAGCTTTTAACTTTTTATTTAAAAAAATCATTCTGCTGTGCTTTAACAACAACAACAACAACAACAACAACAACAACAACAACAACAACAACAACATCCAGAGAGCTCTTCAGTGTGTTGCAGCCAATATTTTGGAGGACAGCCTCACTTCTTGAAAAGTCCACGGATCTAGAAAAATATAGAGATATACAAGAAAGTATAGAGCTGTAGATCGCACAAGAATAAAGAAGCAGAACAGCATAATATGAAGCCAGAACACACTCAACTCTCCCCAGTGAATTTCAGGGGAAGAATGGTTGCAGCAACCAAGCTCATTGTCTCATTGAAAAGTCCTGATGGGCTTCCAACGAATCCCAGAGTTCCCCAGAACATAGTTTGAAAGCCACCAGTTGACAGTAACATAAGCTTTCACAGAGCATTCCCTGGTTCTGCTGCCTGCTCAAGCAAAGGACACTGCAGCGGGAATATTCAATAGATCTTTCTTTCTGTATCCGGCTTCTGTCTAAATTGATAGAAGTAAAATGTTAGCAGAAAAGAAGCAGGGATCTCCACGGCCATAACACAAATACTCATTTTGCACAGCCAGAAACCTCTGATAACTCGCCTCTTTCGATTTCCACATGTCGAGTTCACCTGCTGAATAATATCACAACCACTGGGTTAATTCTGGTTATCTTAGCTGTCAGTGTCTTCATCAACCACATTCTGGTTTTCTCCTCTTGTCTTCACCCCCGAACAACTGTACCACAGTCGCTGCAGGATGTACGCCTGAGCAACATCAGGAGTAGCAACGGCTCAGTAGAAGTAAAAATGTACATATGTCAAGCTACTCCATTCCCACATTTTAGTGCGGGTAAATTTGCTACACCCTGATTCCCCTGGGAATCATAATATATTTATGATAATGTAAACTGATATTTGCTTGATCCTATGAATTGGATTTGCCAATGTGTGTAGATCAGCCTCTCTCAACCTGGTTCCCTCCAGATACAGTATTTTGGATTACAAATCCCATTATACCCACAATTGGCTGTGCTGGCTGGAGCTAATGAGAGCTGAAGTCCAAAAGATCTGGAGGGCCCCATTCTGGTTACCCCTGCCTTAGGCAGAGACATTTTACCCAGAGATATCCAATGAGCACAGAGCAAAGTCATGGATTTTGAATGCAGATTTTCATCCATCAACATCATCAACATTACAAATAGGATGCTGTTTCATATCCCATCAGATTAATTGTCCATCTACCCCAGCATGTGAAGCAGGAATGCTTCTGAACACCAGTTGCTGGAAGCCACAAGAGGGAAGAGCGCTCTTGTGCTCAGGTCCTCCTTATAGGTTTCCAAGAGGCATCTGGCTGGCACAGAAAAGACACCTTTAGAAGAGTGGCTCTCATAATGTCATTATACAAATCTATGGTGCGACTTCTTTTAGAATACTGTGTACAGTTCTGGTCACCTCACCTCAAAAACGGATATTGTCAAGTTGGAGAAGGTTCAAAAATGGCCAACAAAAATTATGAAGGGGACAGAGCAACTCCCCTGTGAGGAAAGGTGGCAGTATTCGGTATCAGTGTAGAGATGACATGATAGAAGTTTATAAAATTAAGCATGCTGTGGAGAAAGTGGACAAAGGAAGGTCTTTCTCCCTCTCCCATAACTCTAGAACTTGGGGACATCCAACAAAGCTGAGCATTAGAAGACTCAGGACAGGTGAAAGAAAGTACTTTTTCATGCAGTGCATAGTTTAACTATGCACCTTGCTCCTGCAGGAGTCAGTGATCACTTGGCTTGGAAAGAGGATGGAGCTAGGCCTCCAGCAAAGTTGATGGAATGAGCCTTCTGCTTCCCATCTTCCCCACTGATGGAATGGCTGCCCCCAGGTGACAGCTGAGAGGAGAAGAGGCCTGGTGGAGATGCCTTCCCAGATCGCACGCACATGCCGGCTGATTGAACAGTTGGCACATGCTGTCTGATTGCGCCATTTCCGAAGCCATGCTTCACCTGGATGACATCAGTGCTGTAAGATTCCTCTTTAAGGGATTCTCCCCCCCCCAACACACACACACTTTCCTACTCTTGCTGTCTCTGCCGCTACCCCCAGAGACAAGCAGCAGCATTAATTAAGACATTGCCATGCTAATGCTCAGCCACAGGCTTTGCCGTATACTCAAATCCCCAAAATAGACAGTGGTTGCAATAATCCCCATGCATTTACATTGTGAGTGTGTGTGTGAGTGTGTTTCCCCCAAACCGCTCTCGGCCCCACCATCACTCACATTGCATTTATTTAAGGTACATTAAAAATTAAAGGGCAAGAAACCGCAGAAAGGCCACTGGAAACCTCCAAGGCACTCCAGAGGGTTCTGATGCTTTGATAGGGGAACATAAAAAAGAAAAGGCAAGCACACATTACCTGTAGGCCAGAAATCTAAGACATGCAGCCACTGCTGATACTGCAATTTTATGGCTTCAGCCAGAAATCTTATGATGGCAGCTGCATCATAGAATAAGAGCTGGAAGGGACCCTGGGGATCATCTAGTCCAACACCTGCAATGCAAGAATAGGCAGCTGTCCCATACAGGGATTGAACCTGCAACCTTGGCATTATCAGCACCACACTCTAACCAACTGAGCTATCTGGGCTGACTAGTTTAGACTAGTTCAGAGACATCAAGGGCTTGAAAACCAAGCCTTATGAGGAACAGTTGAGGGAGGTGGATTTGTTTAGCCTGGAGAAGAAATGACTGAGAGGAGATATGATAGCCATTTTAAAATACCTAAAGGGCCGTCACATGGAAGATGGAGCAATCTTGTTTTCTGCTGTTCTGGAGGACGGGACCCAATGGAGTCAAACAACAAGAAAGGGGATTCCAACTAAACATTAGAAAGAACTTTCTGACGGTAAGAGCTATTCAGCAGTAGAACAGACAATCTCGGCAGTGGTGGACTCTCCTTCATTAGATATTCTTAAACAGAGGATGGATCGCCACCTGCCAGGGAATATTTAGCTGTGCTTCCTGCATTGCAGGGGGTTGGACTAGATTGCCCTCAGAGTCCCTTAAAGGTAAAGGGTAAAGGAACCTCTGACCATTAGGTCCAGTCACAGACGACTCTGGGGTTGTGGCGCTCATCTCACTTTACTGGCTGAGGGAGCCAGCGTACAGCTTCCGGGTCATGTGGCCAGCATGACTAAGCTGCTTCTGGCAAACCAGAGCAGCGCACGGAAATGTCGTTTACCTTCCCGCCGGAGCGGTCCCTATTTATCTACTTGCACTTTGACATGCTTTCGAGCTGCTAGGTTGGCAGGAGCAGGGAGCGAACAACGGGAGCTCACCCCATCGCGGGGATTCGAACCGCCGACCTTCTGATCGGCAAGCCCTAGGCTCTGTGGTTTAATCCACAGCGCCACCCGCGTCCTAGATTGCCTAGATTGTCCTCAGAGTCCCTTACAGCTCTACAATTCTATGATTCTACAATCCTTCTCGGTCCACAGAGACATCCCCGTCTATTGCCTGCAAACAGCAGAGAGAGGAAGGATGAGGGTTGGGGGGGGGTGTATATTAAAAACAACGGTGAGCCTTTTGAGCTTCCTGCATTGATGACCTTTTACCAGCTTCTTATGGGAATACAAATACCCCCATCACACTGGTTTGGGCTTGACTGGAATTGAAATCCCCCAGAAGGGTGGGGAAGGAGGGTGATGCAATAAAACCTCCCAATTTCATGTTAAACCACTGACATTTTAGAAAGAGGACTAAACTGACACTTGCCAGTCTATTGTTGTGAGCTACACTGAAGCAGAAACTCCTTGGTGAAGGTCGCAGTGCAGGCAGCAAAAATGGGAGTCTTTTAGCAACACCTGGCATGATCTTCTTTTTCTGTCCAAGGGCCACATCACTTCATGAACAAACTCCCAGGGGCCAGAATGCCAGCAGTGGGCAGAGCCAGAGAGAAAAGTGGGCAGATCAACAGACATGAATCTTACCTGGGGACAGTCGCCTGCATTCCTATCACACACAAGACAAAGGTTTCTACACATGCACACACACCTCTCTCCATCCAGGTAAGCAAGAGACATGAACCCACTTCAAAGATACATTCAAGCCATGCCATAGCACTCAAGAAGAAGATCATATGACGCGTGGTTGAAATTATGGAATGAAACACTGAAATTTACTGCATGTACTGCTTTGAAAGAAAATGTAATGAAAATGATGTACAGATGGTACTTAACGCCAGTAAAATTAGCTAAAATGTATAGGATGAGTAGTAAAACAGGCTGGAAATGTAAAGATAAAGATGGTGAATTTTATCATATGTGGTGCACATGCGAGAAAGTAAAGGGATTTTGGGAAATGATATACAATGAGTTGAAAAGTACACCTTTCCCAAAAATGAGTTGAAAGTACACCTTTCCCAAAAAATCTGAAGCTTTTTTATTGGGACTAATGGGAGAGGAAATAGCAAAGAGAGATCAGAGACTATTTATGTATGCTACAACTGCGGCGAGGACTTTATTAGCCCAAAAATGGAAATTACAGGAGATACCAACGATTGAGGAGTGGCAGACGAAAATGATGGACTATGCAGAACTGGCAACATTGACCTGCAGGATCCGAAACCAGGGAGAGACAAAGTTCCAGAAGGAATGGAGTAAATTCATTGACTATATGGAGGAAAACTGCAGAAGTTTAAGGACACCCACAGGACTGAAATAAATCCTACGAACTTAATCTATCCATGATTGTAAAAAGAAACTGCGAGATAAGAGTGAGAAAGAAAGCCGAATGATGGGAGGGAGGCAAGTCACTGCTCAGCAGAGTGAAATGAACTGAGATGGGTGAATATAAGATGAAATGTAATTATTATTATTTGTTTTTTGTTTATTTGGAAAACTTAATAAAAAAAATTTTTTTTAAAGAAGATTATAGAACATTAAATCATAGAGCTACCACGAAGATCATCTAGTACAACCCCCTGTGATGTAGAAATATTTTGCCCAATGTGGAGCTCAAACCCACGGCCCTGAGATTAAGAGTCTCATGTGAGTGGTTGCATACCAAACCATAGCTGCCAACTTTTCCCTTTTCTCACGAGGAAGCCTATTCAGCATAAGGGAAAATCCCTTTAAAAAGGGGATAACTTGGCAGCTATGTACCAAACCCAGGCACTTTTGGAAGAAACTGGTTTTCTGGATCCATTTCAGTTGGGGGTTTAGGCCCAGTTTTGGCACAGAAACTGATTTGGTTGCCCTGTATGATGACCTCTGTCGAGAAAGAGACAAGGGAAACATGTCCCTGTTAATTCTCCTTTACATCTGCAGGTGAGGCAGTGGAAGTGCTGGGCCTCAGTCTTGCCTTGGCAATGAACTGAACGAGAGCCAACCAACTGAAGCTCCCTGAGATCATCTTCTGAGGCCCTTCTTTGTGTGCCCCCTCCTTGAGACGTCCGGAGGGTGGCAACACAAGAACAAGCCTCCTCTGCAGTGGCTCCCCATCTGTGGAATGCTCTCCCCAGGGAAGTTCGCCTGGCGCCTTCATTATACACCTCTAGGCACCAGGAAAAACATTCCTTTTTAATCAGGCCTTTGGTTGATTTGATTGACATCCTATGCCCTTTTAAAATGTGTGTAGGGTTTTTTGCGGGGGGGGGGTTATTGGGTTGTTATTGTTTTTATTTTGATTATGTATTTTGTGATTATGTATTTTGACTTTGTTCTGTGAACCACCCTGAGACCGGATATAGGGTAGTATATAAATTCAATTGTTGATGATAATGATGATGATGATGATGATGATGATGTTCTACCAACTGAGAGCAGGGCATTTTTATATGCTGCTTTCACAAATATATGCATTTCTTATGCAGACTTTATCTAAGTATACACATTTTGGGATAAATGATGTGACTGGAAAACTGAACTGCAAATTCAGAGAACTGAAAATTTTCTGAAAAAGGACGGTTGTGTTCCTGTTTGCGTGTTATTTCAGAAACTGCCAGTAGGGTACAGTGGTTCGAGTGTCAGACTAGGACCTGGGAGACCAGGGTTCAAATCCCCACCTGGCCCTAAAGCTCCCTTGGTGACCTTGAGCCAGTCACTGCCTCTCAGCCTTGCAAGGTTGATGTGTGGTTTGAAAGAGGATGGGGAGAGCCACGTACACCACTTTGAGCTCCTTGGAGAAAAGGTTGGGGGTGTAAATGCAATAATTGAATAAATTGGTAGATTTGCTTTTAAATGCAAACTGAATTGCATTTCCTCCCAATCTCTAACAGGTGCCATTTTGCCTCAGGCAGCGGAATGCCTTGAGCTAACTTCCCAGTTTTCACATGCACCCTGGAATTTTTCTCTGCTCTGATTTTCGAAGGCAAAGGTTTTGGTCTGAAAACTTCCAGTTCAGTCAAGTTCATAACCGAAAGCATACCTTATTCTGCCGGTGCTTGTTAATCTGCCTGCTGACTCTTGCTTGACCGCAGTAACTCCCCTCTTTTTAAACCTGACAGAGCCAGCCTGTTGGCCACAAACCTGCACCTCAGCATTTTCTTGCTTGACAGCCAGGCTCTTGATATTTATGGAGATGCTCTCAAGTAGCTGCGTTCCCCCTGTTGCTCCATGCTTGAAGGGTTATTTTTGCATAGCTGCTAGTCAATACATTCCCCTCTGGTGATATAGTAAGTATAAAGAAGCAAATAACTACAGACGAGTGCCTATAATAACTTGGGTAATGACTACAGGTAGGTAGCCGTGTTGGTCTGGATCGAAGTAAAATAAAAAAATTCCTTCAGTAGCACCTTAAAGACCAACTAAGTTTTTATTTTGGTATGAGCTTTCGTGTGCATGCACACTTCTTCAGATACCCAATTGTCATTGGGTAATGACAATATCTTTGGCTAAAACAAAACAAAAAAAACCCACCTCTAGCCTGGAGCATATTGCTTAACTGCTGCTGTTAAGCAAAGAAGAAGGAGGATTTCCAGGCGCTAAGATCAGACCCACATTTCTGATTAAATTGCTGAGAACAGAAAGGGATGAACTTGATGGGACGTGGGGCATGGAACAGAACGGGCTGGCAACAGCAGGCCAAAATACAAAACAAAACTCTGTCCAAGAGAGAGGTGGTGGAGGGGATTTTATTTTATGGAGCATTCTCTCATAACACTAGAACTCATGGACATTCAGAGAAGGTGAAAGTTGGAAGATCCAAGACAGATGAAAGGAAGTAATCCTTTCACACGGCACATCATTAAACTATGGAACTCACTCCCACAGGAGGCATCAATGGCCACCAACCTGGGTGGCTGTACAAGAGGATCGGATGAATTCATGGAGGAGAGGGCTATCAACAATGAGTTGCCATGATGCTATGCTTTGCCTCCATGGTTGAAGGCAGTATCCTTCTGAACACAAGTTGTGGGAGAGCGCTCTTGTGTTTGGGTCCTACTTCAGAGAGGCCTAGAATCAGTTGGGAGGAACGCTGAGCATCATCCAGCCCAACTCACTGCAGTGCATATGCATATGCAGCTGTCCCTTATGGGAATCGAACCTGTGACCTTGGTGTTATCAGCACCACGCTCTAACCAACAGAACTATCCGTATTTGTGGGTTTCCCCAGGCATCTGGCAAACCACTGTGAGAACAGAATATGGGACTAGGCAGGCCATTGGGGCTGATCCAGCAGACTCTTCTTACGCATGTTCTTACTCGTGCTCACAATTTTATCAGGGTGGTTATAAGTCTATACAATCACACTTTCAATGTTATTTGTGCCTACAAAACAGGCATCCTGCTTCATTTGCAATAGGTGTGCATCCCATGTGTTGCAAGGAATGCAATGAACACCATAGGAGCCAACTTCTAAGAGTCATGGGGGCTTCGGCCCCCACAATAAAATATTTGAGGGGGCTGGGCCCCCACAAAGTTGATGGGCATTCCCATTCAAATGGTGTGTGTGTGAACTGTGACATGTGATCAATTATGCAGGGTGGGGCTTACCTGGGCCCCCTCAATATTTTATTCAAGTCGGCACCCCTGATGAGCACAATAGGCTTCTCCCACTCTTGTTCCCCAGTGACTGACGTTCAGAGGCATAACTGCCCCTCATCCTGGAGACAGCATATACCCATCATGACTATTTATTTATTTAATGGGGATGGGGAACCTATGGCCCTCCAGGTGTTGTTGGATTACAACTCCCATCTGCCGCAGCCAGCAAGGCCAATAGTCAGGGATGATGGGAGTTGTAGTCCAGATTATTATTATTATTATTTATTGAATTTATATACCGCCCTATACCCAGAGGTCTCAGGGCAGTTCACAGAACAAAATCAAAATATAAAACCACAAAATATATAATCAAAATAAAAACAACAACCCAATAACACTCCCCAGTGCATCTGGCAGGCCATAATTTCCTCTTCCCAGGTTTAACAAACATAGTCTGCTTTTCTGTACGTCACCCAAAGTGGTTTATAAACTCTCTTTCTTTCTGTGTATGTGTCTCAATGCAAATAAGAAAAATCAAATATTTAAGCCATTATAAAGAACAGTCCTAAGGGGCGAACACACCAATGGTCTCAGAGCACATGGCCGCCTTCCTTGCAAGATTCTCAAAAAAATAAACCATGGTTGGAACATCCCATTTTGCTACTTGAGGTGGAGTGGGGCTTTGCCCATTGCCACCATGTGCCCTGACACAGGTGGAGAAGCACCACCACTATCAGTGCCAATTTGGGGCACACTAGCACCAATTTCAGGAAAAGGGCAGGGCAGGCAGTGCACCCAGCAAGCTTGGGAAGCTTCTGCCGCCTGAAGCAGTGACCTCACCCTGCCTAATGGCTGGGCCGGCTCTGCAAAGGGCCATAATTTATTCTGAGAGCAGAATTTATATTTGCTGTTGCCAGGGTCAAAATTTATTTACTTAACACTCTGCTTAGCAGGCATCGTGCAGCAATTGCTCTCTCGGAGACACAAAAGCATAATTGAATTCACTTTAACACCACTAGTCTACATCCGTCAACGATTCCGCACAACAGTGCAATCAGAGAAAATTCACAAATCATAGCAAGCACTAATTAATCCAGGAAACCTGAAGAAAAGAAAAGAAAAACCCATTAAAGGCACATCATAAAGCCAGATATTAGGGGCATGCAATTAAGAAAAGACAAAAGGCCTTGACACTAGGTGACAATGGGTAGTATGTGCTCTAACAGACGGCACTGTTGTTACCGTACTGCTCTGCAAAAAAAAGTCCTGGAGTTGTGCTCCCCTGTGCCTCCAGCTTCAAGGAACCTCAGGTTACCACTCTTGCAGCCATACCAGAGCTTCTGGGTCATCTCTGGTGGTTGTTAGGTTAGTGCATGGGTAGACAAACTAAGGCCCGGGGCCCGCATCCGGCCCAATCACCTTCTCAATCCGGCCAGCAGACAGTCCGAGAATCAGCGTGTTTTTACATGAGTAGAATGTGTCCTTTTATTTAAAATGCATCTCTGGGTTATTTGTGGGGCATAGGAATTCATTCTTTTTTTTCTTTTCAAAATATAGTCCGGCCCCCCACAAGGTCTGAGGGACAGTGGACCAGCCCCCTGCTGAAAAAGTTTGCTGGCGCCTGGATTAGGGTCATTGAAGCCCAGCTACCTCCATCCAAGTAGACTTGGGGTATCAGCACCCCACGGAGAACTCTTGCGCCTCTCATAACAAAGGTGGGTCAGTGAGCACTCCCAACTAGAAAACCTGATTCTTTGGGGCAGGTGCGCGAAAGCTTTGGACCTCCAGATGTGGCTCCCATCATGCTCCCTGGCGCTGATCAGAGTTGTAGTGCAGCAACATTTTGGAGTTGCAAATGCGCCCGGCCGCAGCCCTGGTTTTTTTGGGGTGTGAGCACAAGCCCCTCCAGAACAGGTTGAAAGCGCCACTCTCCCGAAGAGATGAGCCACCCGCTCTCAGGCACTTCCCTCTGGGTCTGGACTGAGTTTCCGTGTGTTGGCCCTTATCCAGCCCGTTACTGCAGCCAGGCACTGTTGCAATGGAACATATGGAGAGCATTTACACAAGGCGTAAAGCAGGATTGAGGAGAAAGAACTCACCGCGGGCGCGCACCGTCTCCGCATTATCCCCTTTTGATTCATTCACAATTTGTGGCACTTATTGCCGACTATAAACTCGGAGGTGAAGACATTTTCCTTTTCCCTCCCCTCCTCCCAGAAAAGCATCAGAACTGCAGACTTAAGCAAGTGGTGTGTTAAGTCGACTGCAGCAACATAATAGCTATACAAACTACACAGCCTAAGAACATGTAGCGGAGCGGGGGGCGGGGAGAGAGAGAGAGATCCCTAACATGGAATCTTTGCAGTGTGTAAAAATATTCTTTTGTCTCTCCCTCGGCCAATCTCCTTGCAAAAGCGCCTTTTGCCCCGTCTCGGTGGCTGGGAGGATCTTAGTTAAAGAAACATCACTAACCACTAACTCCCATTGGAGCCCGTTGGGGTCCACTGCACTTTATGAAAAGCACAGGGAATCACATAATGAACAACACAAGCAACAACCGGCAGCATCCCTCCCGCGCTTTCATTTACCTGCCCCAAGGCCAGTGAAATATAAGCTCCGTGCAAGGACGTGCTCAGGGTACCAATGGCTGAGATGCCGAACGTGACATGATGGGGCATAGGGGAACTGCCAGAGGAAAAGCCATCAAGGGCCCGCTCCCTCCGTGCGGAGCAGCCATCCATTGCTGGAGTTAATGAAAACTCCCACGCAGATCCGGCTCCGTGGCATCGTGTGCGCGACTGGTCCTTGTCAGCCGTCCCCCCCCCCCAGGGGGCCAAGCCAGAGGCAGTTCCCCCTGTGCTGGGTTCTGAGGCCCCGGGTCTCCTCGCATGCATCGGGCAGGGGCTGTAAAAGCACCCGAGATCTTTGCTGCCTCTTCTGAATTGCAGCCTGGCTGTTCCTTTCAGGAGTAAGTGAAGGGGGGAGTGACGTGTCAGCAGGCTGAACCTGTGTTGTGCACCTTCTGTGAGCATCACCACCACCACCCCGGACACACACACACACACATGAGCATTGTTTTGTGATAGCTAGGGGGCAACTGTACAGAAGGATCAAGTCTTAAGGCTGCATGGTTTGGAACTTTTTTAGCTTAAGACAGGTTGGTTGGCATCCATCTGTCTCGGGAGAAAATGGAAGAGTGCGTCTTTGGGGGTGAAGTCAAACTGTTGGAAGGTTACAGCATCTCTTGTGGAGAGCGATATGGGAGAGACATGTTTTGTTGCAGCTGGAGCAGATGAAGGTGTCTGTTGTGCTGCCACCGATGCACCATAGCGTTTCTTCTCTCTGCACTCTTCAGAACAGTCCTTCCTCCTCTGGTCACTGCTGTTGATACACAACCTGTCTGTCTCCAGGCACTGGGATCATCTGCAAGGGATTCCCGCATGGTGGGGTTAATGTTGCCAACCTTCATGTCACGTTTGCGGACATCATTGTAACACAGAGTTGGTCTGCCAACAGGCCTGGTGCCTGAAGCCTGTTCCCTTCCCTGCAGAACACATCCTTGGGAATCTCGAAATAGGGAGAGGCAAAATATGCATTCCAGGTGTTTTGGATTATTATCATCATTGTCATTAGCATCCACACCCTTCCTTTTCTCCAAAGAGCTCAAGGTGGCATGCAAGGTTCTCTTCTTCCCCTTTCATTTTTCTCCACAACAACCCTGCAAGGTAGGTTAGAGGTTACGTGGACCTCTACGTGGTTATGTGGTAGGTTAGAGGTTACGTGGGGCCTGATCCACTTTTGAAGCCACCCAGGTTGGTGGCCATCACTGCCTCCTGTGGGAGTGAGTTCCACAGTTTAACTATGTGCTGCTTGTAGACTCAAACAAAAGTACTCTTTCATACAGCATAAGGGGTGCCCAAACTTTTTTCAAAGAGGGCCATTTGATGAAGTGAACATGCATGAGGTCTGACCGAAGTTCTTCAGCTTGAAGTTGTTCAGCTTTTTTTACAATTTTACCCCAGGACATATACTGCCACAGGGGGCGCGCTAAATTAGGCCCCCAAAATGAACTTTGGACATGCCTGGGCCATAAACTAAGGAATTCACTGCTACAAGGGGATCCTGCAAATTCATGGAAGATAAAGCTATCTGTTGCTAATAGTTCGGTGAGGGTCATATTGCCTCCAGAAGCAAAGGCAGTGTGCCTCCGGATATTAGTTGTTGGAGGTCAGATAAAAGACAGCCCTGTTGTGCTCATACCCACCTTGTGAGTCTCCCATATGCATCTGGTTGGCCACTGAGCAGCGAATGCTGGACTAGATGCGTCAAGGGATCTAAATCCAGCAGTGCGCTTCTTATGCTCTTATGTTCACAGTGTTAAGAGACAAAGCACGTTTTGCACACAGAAGGTCCCAAGATTAATCCTCAGCACCTCCAATTTAAAGAGGATATCAGGTACCAGAGCTGCAAAGCAATCCAGAGGCCAACTTCTCTAACAAAACAAAACAAAATAGTAAAATAAACTCAGCAAGTGCACAGGCTTCAGGTTTTAGTTGTTTGTTTGTTTGTTTGTTTGTTTGTTTGTTTGTTTGTTTGTTTGTTTCAGAATTTATAAACTCCCAAGCAGTGTACACAAAACTAAAAAGTTAAAAACTGCAGAAATAAAGTAGAAAACCTTTGGGAAGGTTTTCAAGAAAATAAATTAAAAGGTGGATAATAAGACACTGAAAACCTAGAAATATTGGGTTACATTCAATATTAGTTCTATTCATTGAGTAGACCCACTGAAATAAATGGCCATTACTCGCTTAGGTCCATTAATGTAAATGGGTCTACTCTGAGTAGAACTTAGTTGGATGCTGCCTGCTGCCTTGTTGTTCTCCCGCATCACAATCTGGTGTGGCATGTCTAAGACAAGCAACCACAAGCTGCCAGCCTAAAGTGGCTGAGATCTACAGGACTGTTGTTGTTGTTGCTGCTGTTGTTTACTATTATTAGCATTTATTCACCGCTTGGTCATTAGCATTTCTAAGCAGTGTGCATAAAAAATAAACCATGCAGAAAACGAAGTAATCAAAATTCATCATAAAACCATTGGAAACCCAAACACTGCCTTAAAATGAGAAGAAATTCTTGGACAGGCATCCCCAAACTTTGGCCCTCCAGATGTTTTGGACTACAATTCCCATCTTCCCTGACCACTGGTCCTGTTAGCTAGGGATCATGGGAGTTGTAGGCCAAAACATCTGGAGGGTCACAGTTTGGGGATGCCTGTTCTTGGACATGTACCTGAAGTTCAGCTAGGAAGGCAGCCTGACCAAAACTCAGTAAGGAGAGGGTTCCACAGGTTTCTATGGCTATATTGTCGTAAAGCTCCATTCATGAGGGGTAGTCAGCAAAATGCCATTGGGGTCTGCACCCCCATCATTTTTGCCCCACCCCCAATTTAGAGTTTATGGTCAGGGTGAGCATCAGACAGGCGCCATACATCAGCCACTGCATCAGGTGGCTGTGAGTCGACTGCCTTTTAAATTACCCATCATGCCCCAGCAACAGGATCTCTCTGGGACTCCAGGTGAGGCTTTAAACAGCAGGTGGATTGGCAGGCCCATTGGCCACAGCCATAAACCTGCAGCTAGGAGTGCCCAGCATTGGTGCCAGTGAACACACCAAGGGGTCCTGGGCTCCATCACCAGGAGGTGATGGGTTCTGCAGCTGTGATCCCTGCATAGCAGGGGCTTGGACTAAATGACCCTTTCAACGCTGCAATAGTAATTGTGATAGCACTGCCACTGATTGCTGCTTCTTTAGACGCAGGGATTGCATGTGAAATTGTATGGAGATTTCCAAATACCATTATCAGTGTTTAGAATGCTTCTTCCACTGATGGTGACTCGGACCTATTTGTATGCATGTACAACTGAGTTTTTGCTTTGCTGTATTGCACTTTATGCCTATGTTTATTTATTTGCTTATTTGTTTCTTTCTTTGTTTATTCTAAGCGTTTGTGCCTTGCTTTTCAGTGGAAAAGTCTCCCAGGATGGCTTACATAGAAAACAATCTCTGCCCGCAGGCTTCCAATCTAAAAGGAAAAGGAAAAAAAACACGACACACAAGGGGAAAGGGACGTGGAGGGAAGAGGAAAATCAGAATCAAAACTCAGGCACTGATTTATAAACAGTTGTTCTAATACTGAACAGATGGCATGCAGACATGCCTGATGTTGTTCATGTTTCTGGTTTATTGTTTATGGTCTGTAGACCAAATAAACTGAGACTGACTGATCAGTAGATAGACAGATAGATAGAAGAGAGATCTGCATACATCCCAACCACAATTTGGACCCCCTCAAAGTGATGCACAACATATTTAAAACACATCAGAATTTACCGTAAAATAAAATGTCGCCAGTTAATCATCAATCAAAATAATATAATACTGTGAAATAACAGCATGGAGGGAGCAGAAGGAAGCCTTCAGATACTTGAGGATTAAAGAGTGCTGTCACCAGCCCTGCAGTTCTTGTACTTAAGGACTAGAAACCTGAACAGACCATGAGAAATTATTTTTTGTTTTAAAGCAGCTTATCTCAGTAAATGTGCTCTCACTGGTTAACCCCCCCCCTCGCAATATTTCTCATTGGTCAGTGTATGGAATGCAGGGACTAGAAACCTGAGCAGACAATGTGAAATGCAGTACTAAACAACTTCCAATACAAATCCCTGCTTATTTTTCATCCGTGGAGATGGGGGGGAGGGGTGCACAGAAGGGGGAAAGCGCATTTTGGGGGAGGGGCGAGCTTCACCTGTTGGAATTCCAAGAGCAATTCCATCAAGGCATTTCGCCTTCCCCCTCCCAGTCCTGAAGACCCTTTCTTCTCTGAAGCCCTCCTCGTTTGGAAGTGGTTAGGTTCCGTGGGAATCCGCGCCGCTCAGCCAAGCGCAACCCCCATCCCGAGCTGAGGATGCAGCGCCTTCCCTCCGAGGAACCGGCCATGTGGGCGGTGGGGGGGTGAACTATTGGGGAAGACCTGCCAGGACTCCCCCACA
The DNA here is from genome assembly GCF_963506605.1 of Zootoca vivipara. Classification (NCBI taxonomy): domain Eukaryota; kingdom Metazoa; phylum Chordata; class Lepidosauria; order Squamata; family Lacertidae; genus Zootoca; species Zootoca vivipara. The sequence continues at coordinate 69,373,968 of NC_083281.1, forward strand.
TCCCTCCACCAGGCACCACCTCTCTCCGGGATCGAGTCAGGAGGAAGGCATCAACCTTGTGTTTCTGACACACAGAGACCCTAGCCCAGCTCCCTATACGGAGAATGGGCACCGCACGCTCTAACCGCAACACACACACACACACACACAGCGGTCCTCCACCCCCATCCCAAACCGGAAATCGAACTTGCTCTGAATCAACTAGTCTGTCCCCAGCTCCCCCTCCCCCCTCTGGTCCCCTCCCCCGCCACCACATCTGCCCCTGCATCCAGTCCAGGCACCTGCCGGCTCGCTCTCGCCCCATCGCTCTCGCGCGCCCCTCCTTTTCGACATCACTTCTTCATGGTCTCCATTGCGGACTTTTAGCCGGGAGGGGGCTTTCCCCCCACCACTGTCTATTTGCAAGGGACGCCTCCCCACCACCACCACCACCATTTCTCTCTCTAAGGACTCTGGCTGGCGTGTTGCTTTTTTAAGGGAGGGAGCTCATCATCTCCCTAGATTTTATTTCTTTTAAATCCGAACGCCTCTCCTTTTCGACCAGCGCCGGTCTTCTTCTTCTTCTTCTTCTTCTTCTTCTTCTTCTTCTTCTTCTTCTTCTTCTTCTTCTTCTTCTTCTTCTTCTTCTTCTTCTTCTTCTTCTTCTTCTTCTTCTTCTTCTTCTTCTTCTTCTTCTTCTTCTTCTTCTTCTTCTTCTTCTTCTTCTTCTTCTTCTTCTTCTCGGGTGATTTCCCAACCTCAGAAAGGCTGGAGAGAAGAACCAAGGTAAGAGATTTGGAAAAGTGAGACTTCCACACCAGGGGCTGTGGTGGCTTCCGAGTGGGCTGTGTGTGTGCGCGCAGTCAGAATCGTTTTGCGGCTGGGAGGGAAGAGGGCGAGAGAGAAGGGCTGTTTCCACGCCCTATGGACGCCGCCGGAATGTTAAACGCGGTGCGTGTGCGAGTGTGTGTGTGTGGGATTCGAATCCAGCTCTTGGCTCGGGGACAGCAGCGTCTCACTTCCTGGGCGCTTGGAAGCCCAGCTGCGCGTTTGCGGGGAAGTGGGGACCAGCTGGAGACGGCGCCAGCCTCTGTCTGTCTGTGTAGGATGTGAGTAAATTTCCCTTAAGAAGAAGAAAAACTCGTTGGGAAGGGAACTAGTTTCGGGAAACGATGTGGAGGCGGCTTTCTCCTTCCCTCCCTCCCTCCCTCCACCCTATCTCTGCCACCCCCTCTCTCTCTCTCTCTCTCTCTCTCTCTCTCTCTCTCTCTCTCTCTCTCTCTCTCTCTCTCTCTCTCTCTCTCTCTCTCTCTCTCCGCCACCCTTTCTCTGTCTCTCTCACTCTCGCTCTGCCATCTGCTTCTCTCCCTCCGCCCCAGTCCCCCAGTTTGGGAAATATCGGTCGCGATGAATGAGGGGAAATGCACTTTGGGGGACTCAAGTCTGTCATAGAAGGCGTTCTTCCTCTCCATAGTCAATTACAACCCAGACGCGCAAAGCAGATAGCGGTTGACAACGTGCCTCCCCTGCTTGGGTGACTTGCTCCGTCCTCTGCCTGTCTGCGTGTGTGCAGCTTTAAAATCCAACCATTTGATCTCAGGGAAACACAACTTAATTTTTCCTCTCTCTGTGTCTCTCTCCCCGTCCCTCCCTCCCTCTGTCTCCCGGACTGGTCTCTCTCCCACCGCTGCCTCCACGCCGGAACGTCAGATGGTGAAATTTCCTCTTATAGGTTGAGCAAAGCATCTTGATTTGAGAGGGGGTTAAAAAAAAGAAGAAGAGAAGAAGGAAAAAATATCCAACCCTTCGAATCCTGCGCCTGATTTGGACCCTACACACCACCACAAGGGAGGAGAAGGAAGCTCTTCCTCCTCGCTGTGTCAGGAAAGAGGAAGGAGGGAGGGAAATCCCTTGGAAATAACGACTGGAAGAGCGCGGGGGGGGGGGGGAGACTGGGAATCGCTCTCTCGGCTTCTTCACTCTCCCTTGGAAGAGGAGAGCCCAGATGGGTCTGGGCAGGAAACCTGGGATTGCTTCTTCGTTTAGGGGCTCCAGAAAACGCCGTTCAGACCAAGGAAGTTGAATTGTGGTTGCCGCAGAGTTGTTAGAGGAGGAGGAGGAGGAGGAGGAGGAAGAAGAAGAGGCTTCTGGCTGGTGGGAATTAATAATTACAATCAAACCGGCAGATTTACGCTTTGGCTTCTCAGGATCAATTTCTTCCAACGTCACGACAGCAATTTTTTCCTCTCCGCTGGACCAACTGGCTGTGGATTTTATATGTGCTTCCAAAGAGAGAGAACAGAGAGAAGAGAGAAGTGGGGGAAGGAAAGAAATCGAGCTCGGTGGCTATTTATTTCATTTCATTTTTAAAAGTATCCCTCTTCGTATTTATCCTGTCGCTGGACCAGGCTCTCCAATGCCTTGGCACTGCCATGGGATGTGAAGATCTCTTAGCCTGGTTGTTTTGACCACCCCCTCCGATCCCCTCGCTTTGCCCAGTACTCCAAAGTCCACATATATGAGATGGAAAATCGAGGGCTGCTAGGCTCCCTTTGTTACCTGATGCTCAATGCCCCCTTGCTCTTCATGGTCCAGGGTAAGTCCCAAACTTCTCCCCCCCCCCCGCTTGAATTTTGGTAGCAAAATCAAGGATCTGGTTCTCAGTCTGCAGCAAGTGTCTGTATTTTAACTGCCTTTCACTTCTGTTTCCATAATCTGCGCAGGCAGCTGGCTATAGATGCATAACTGACCTGATGTCTGGAAGCCAAGCAAATTGATATGTGCACCATTATATATTTTTGTGTGTGACAGAGAGATAGATGCTGCACTGTTTGCGTGTTTTGTGGGTTGCTTGTATCAGAAAGAGCTCATGCCGTTGGAAATGCAGGGGTCTGGGGAATGATGCTGAAGAGAAAAGGGTGCAGGCAAGAGAACACAGCCCGGGCTGCAGGACTGAGGGATGCCTGCACTCTTGCTGCAGAGAGGGAGAACCCAGAGCAAAAGGGGGTGGTGAAAACAGTAGAGGGGTACCACCGTGTCCCAGACACACAACCCTTGAAATGTGGTGGTCGCTAGAAAGTGGAGAGGGTGGGAAAATGTATCTCCCTGCAGGCTTTTGTTTTTGCTGGGGGGGGGGATTTATCCGGCAAACTTTTACAGTCTCTCCTCTGACACTTGTCTGATATGGATGGGTGCCCAGACTGCAGTGATCACCAGGGGGTGCCAGAGGGTGGGGGTGGGGGGCATGGCAGCCATCCCTTGTCAACAAGCAAAGAGGGGTGGAGAACCTCGCCCTTTGTGATACACCATAATTGGGGTCTTACAGATGAGTCCATTTCTGGGCACTTGAGGGGATAGAGGGACTCGACAACATGACCTCTGGGTTTCCCCCTCATGGTCCCTGCCACCCTTCAGTTCCATGTAGCGTGGGCTGCTAGTTCAGGAAAGCCAATAAAATCTCCTCCTTCTGCAACGTTTTGCTGTGAATTTTGGACTCTTAGCAGAACAGCTCTGTTGTGTCTTTTTCCACCTCTCCCTGTTTGCCACCCTATCCTTCTCCCCCCCCCTTTTTTATTTTTGGTCTCCAGCTACATTTACAGAAGTTCCTAAAGATGTGACTGTTAGAGAGGGGGATGATATTGAGATGCCTTGTGCTTTCCGGGCCAGCGGATCCACCTCCTACTCCTTGGAAATCCAATGGTGGTATCTTAAGGAACCAGCACGAGAAATTGCTCACGAATTAGCCATCAGTGGCCCCGGCAGCAGAACCAAGGTAATAAATCCTCACAAATAGAGATATATATCCACCCATGCATAGACCATTAATTAGCAAGGTTTGATACAGACCATGGGAGGTAGGAACAGAAACCCAATACGTGGGTTTTTTAAGAGAGAGAGAGAGAGAGAGAAGGAACGAAAGAAAGAAAGAAAGAAAGAAAGAAAGAAAGAAAGAAAGAAAGAAAGAAAGAAAGAAAGAAAGAAAAGGAGTCCAGCACCACGCATCAAGAAAGTGGTATTTCTGGGGTTGCTTCTGCTTATCTCCACCTCTGCCGCATGTAACAGAGTGGATTCAGACAAATAAGTGAGGAATGCAGTCCACTAGGGGGTGTAACATTTGCCACAGAGGGGGCACTAGCAGGGACATTCAGGAATGTGATGGATCCATGGTTGGTTCACAAATGGGACTTGGTGGCTTCAGAATCAAGGGGCCATAGGGAGATAGGATGCTGCCTTTTACAGAGTGAAACCATTGTTTCATCAAGCTCAGTACTGTCTACACTGAAGGGCAGCACCTCTGCAGGGTTCCTCCACAACCTTAAACTGGAGATGCAGGGATCAAACCTCAGACCTTCTGCTTGCAAATAAAAATTTCCACCACTGAGCCTCAGGCCTTCCCCTTCAAGCGGTGGTGCGCCTATGTGAGGGATGGCCAACGATCAAAGCTCACTTGTGGAGCTCGCATGTTACCCACACATGCAGGGTACAGGATTCTTCAGCACATTCAGCTGCTCTGCTGTGAGTTCTCCAGTGACAAGGCGTCAGGAGGTGTACGTGCATGTGTGAACAGGCCTTCAGTGGTGCATTTCCAATGCACCACCCCTAGGTTCATCGGTTTATATATTTTTTATTAAAAAATGGTTGCAGGGTGAGCCACAACCTTTGCATTTTGGTGATGATGCATCATAGCAGCCACATAGGAAGTCGGAACTCAAAAGGGAGAATCAGCCTGTGAGGACATCAACTGGTTGTCTGAATGGGAGGCAAGATGGACTGGGAGCAGAAAGGAGCAGAGCATTTTTGGTTCAGAGCAGGTGGGGAGCAGGTGGGGAGCTTGAGCATGTTTCCTGGGCTGGTGATAATTACAGTGGTTATCTGCAGCATGACAAATGTTGCTGTAGGGTATTTATGATGTACAATTAAAATTAGATGACAAGGACTTTCTCGGCACAGGGAAACGGACACACAAAATGCAAGCTACCTCCATGGGTGAATGTTTGTAAGTCCCCATATCAGTGCTATCTGAGGCCCACTGAATCAAGTTGCAAATCTGCCCTCGATGAAAGATGGGGAAGGGAAGGATATGGGTAGAATTATTATTATTATTATTATTATTATTATTATTATTATTATTATTGGTTGTTGTGAATGGTAATTGTTGGTGAACTTCCCTTTCATTCTTGGCTTAGAGATGAATGCTTGGACTATAAGCCAGTGCAGTGTAGTGGTTAGAGTGTCAGACTAGGACCTGGAAGACCAGGGTTCTAATCCCCACTCAGTCATGAAGTTCCCTGGGTGACCTTGGGCCTGTCACTCAATCACAGATGGGGAGTGGGGGACGATGGACACCGCTTTGAGGTCCTCAGAGGAAAGGTGGGATATCAATGCTATAAGTAAATACTTAAAATATCGCAATGTGGCCTGGGTGTTGTTGTGCCACTGCACCTCTGCTTACCCAGCTATCATTCCACCCCTTGTGCCTCCTTTGACTTTCCCTCTCTCTCTGCTTATATGGACACCGGTGAAGGTTGTTCCATTAGGGCAAAGGGGACATTGTCTTCAGCTGGTTCTCATCTGCCTGCCTTCTCGCTTGCACAAAGGTTCCAGTAGGTGTCACTGACGGTCACCCTTGCCTTGCCTGAAGGCAGGCAGGGAGGGTGGGAACAAAGCTGGAATTAGTTGGTTCTGCCTATCATTGGCTCTGGCGCCACCTACTGTTGGTCTCCCTGTTGTCCACCCCACCAGTCCCAATGAGCACCAGAAACCACTGACCATAATCATAGGAAGGGCTCATGATGGTCCAGGAAACTTTTGCCCAACATGGGCTGCAACCCTCAGATTAAGAGTCTTATGCTCTACTGACTGAGCTATCCCCTGATGAACACTCAGAGTTAAGAGGTAGGAGGCTGATCGGCATCAGAAAAGGCAGGAAATTCATAAGGGGTGCATTGAGTGATTGTGGTGAACTAGACATGGACTGGGAAGACTGTCTCAGATGTGAAGTTCTCCTTGGGCAAGCTGCTAAATCTCAGTCTTACTGTACAGCTTCCTTCCCCAACCTAGTGCCCTCCATATCTTTTGCACTATCACTCCCATCAGCCCCAGCCAGCATGGCCAAATGGCAGGGGTGATGGGAGATGTAGTCTAATGACATCTGCCTCACGGGTTTGTTGAGAGGACAAAATGTGAGGATGACTAGGTAAGCTACCCCAAGACTACGGAGAAATGAAAATGCAATTAATTTAATAGGACTGGGGCCTGATTATGTTAATTTCAGTTCATTAATTGCATGGGAATTAATTTGTTAAATTTGCATATCAAGATAAAAGCAATTGTTCTGAAGGAGAAAGGGTGCTTGCTTTGTTTTCAAGTGATGTACGACTCTCCTTGCAGACGACTTTATCTTAGAAGATGCATCCTCCTCTCATACACAGGAGGGAATGCCTCTTTTAAGGTAGCCCTTGCCACCTGTCATTTGCATAAGTATTTGTGCTGAAAACTTTTTAGTAAAAAAAAATTAAGCAGGGACCTGGTTGATTAGGGCACCACTTTTTCATGGCAAAATTCACGAATCTCTGCTGAGAAGGAATTTCTATTGTGTTCCCATGTAATTGTGCATAGGACTGCAGTCTAAGTTACCCCTCAAAAATTCAACAGTTATTGATTAAATGTTGCAGTCCTTGGAAATTTATTATTATTATTATTATTATTATTATTATTATTATTATTACTATTACTATTACTGTTATTATTATTCATTCTAGTAAGAGTAGAGCTAGTAACAGAATTACTACTGATTTGCCTTTTTCTTTGGTAATCAGGTGCATATAAGATTTGCCAGTCACTGCTAAATCCATAACCTGCTTTACTTAATGGCACGATAAACGGATCACACCAAATAATTAAAGATGAACCAATAGGATTCTGCTGAAACACTGGTGAATGATTGTTATGGTATACCACTTTTTTTTGGGGGGGGGTACATCTAAGATGATGCAAGTGTACACCTAAAGATGTAATGCATGAATATGACTCACATGCTTGCAGAACAGGTGCATTATCTAGGTTCACTTGTGGAAAAAGATGGGTTTAGCTATGGCTCTCTGTTGAGGGCATCCAGTTTTGTCTCCACGTCATGTGTGAAACGCCCCTTATTCCAGCGGCGCTTGGTGCCCATCTGGACTGGTGGGGCAGAAAGCAGGGAGCTTAACAGTAGGTGGCGCCAGAGCCAATGACAGGGAAAGCCGACTAATTTTGGTTTAGTCCCCATCCTTCCACCCCACTGAATTCTGCAATGAGACTTAGGAAGGAGGAAGTTGATGGGCAGGGCCACCTCCTGGACTGGATGTAAGCAAGCAGCCAGGCAGCTGGCAGAGGACAGGCTGATGTTGGTGGTGCAGTTCGTCATTCTGCCCAATGGACCAGCCTCCACTGCCTTATTCTCATTACGGACTCACTGCTCCACTGCTGTCAAGCGAGCATTCCATTTCCCTCTATCTGCCAGCCAAGTAAACAAATCTAGGAGGTGGGTTGTTTGGCACAGGGAACTTTTTCTCTGCCGGTGATTCATAGTTGTTCGCTTTCCTCTTTCTCCTTCCAATCCTCCTCTGGTGGGATGTGACCTGTGCATAGTCCACCCCCCACCCCCCTGGGAGAAGCTGTGGGATAACTCTGCAGCGGAATGATTTATCTTTGCTCTGGCTCGTAATAATTAAAATGTAGAAGAGAACCGGGGGGGGGTGGTGGTCCCATTGCTAAAGCCCACACCGGCATCAGCTAAAACTGTGCAGCCCACCTACTGGGGCTTCAGCTGGTGAATAGGTACTAGCAAAAAAATACCCGTAAGTTATGAGTGCATACCTGCGTGTGCACAAGTGCACACTCGGTTGGAGAGAAGGCTTGCATACAGCAGAGAAGAGCGTAAGGTGACAAATTGCACTCCCGCATGTTGATCCTGTTGGCAAAGGGCAAGGCATCCACTGCAGGAGTGCAGAGCCTTCCTTACGCCCACTACAACTCTGAATCCTTGTAGGAATAAATGACGCACGTTCGCTTAAAGAGGAGAACAGAAAGGGATCGCTCGGAATAACCATTGGAGTGGAAACAAACCTACTCCCCTGCGAAGGAAGGTTGCAGTGTTTGGGTCTTTTTAGTTTAGGGAAAAGGCAAGGAAGAGGTGACATGATGGCAGTTCATAAAATTAGGCATGGCATGGAGAAAGTGGATAGGAAAAGCTTTTCTCCACCTCCTTCACCCAGTGCATAGTTTAACTATGGAACTCATTCCCACAAGAGGCAGTGATGGCCACCACCTTGAATGGCTTTGATAGAAGATTGGACACATTCAAGGAGGAGAGCTATCTGTGGCGACTAAACGTGGAGGCAGTAACCTTTCTGAATAACAGTTGCTGGAAGCCACAGGAGGGGTAAGAACTCTTATGCTCAGGTCCTGCTTGCAGTTTTTCCACAGGCATTTGTCTGTGCTAGATATGCCATTGGCCTCTTTCAGCAGGCTCTTCTTTCTTCTTACACTTTTAGGGAGGGTGTTGCGCTGCTCCCAGTGACTTGCATAAGGAAGACATGCAGTCTCATTCCAGCTGCATCCCAAATTGCAGCCATTTCCTATGAAACCCAGCTGGAGCAGCTGATAACCAAGCCTGTTCTCATTTGTGAAGCCCCATGTAGCCATCTGCATAGCTCCGCCCTGGGCTCTGTTCCTGTGTCACAGTAAAGTCTGGCAGATTATTGGCTTTTACATGCGATCAAGGGGACCTGCAACGAAATGTTGCAGTGGAGAGCCCTGTCAATCAATATTCCAGGCACTCTATTCCATAGAAATACACACAATTCACCACCACCACCACCACCACCAATAAGTCAATCAGCATTTCATGGCCACTGACCATGTTTCATAGACTCATAGAATGGCAGAGTTGGAAGGGACACTAAGGGTTTTGTCTTATGTTTGGTGCCCCCACTGCCCTTAAGGTATTTTCACTCCTGGAAGGGTTTCCTCAAGTCTTCTGATGCCTCCCTCTTGTGCTTGGATGGTGCTATTTTAGGCACAAAAAGAAAGGCACTCACCGCTGGAACATCGGAAATAGATGTAATGATAGAACCAGAGGCAGGAGCTGTAAAACAGAGTTTCTTGTTAGAGTGTCCTTTCCAGGTCACAAAGCTATTGCTGAAAATGTGCTCCTTTTGATTGTATAGCATGACAGCTCTGCTCAAAAGGAGTTGCAAAGCAGGCACTCGCCCAGCAATATTGGCTGGGGTGGCAACAGAGAGGAAAACAAATAGACGAGGTTTACATGTTGCCTTTAACCTCATCATAAAAGACAAACTGGACAATACATGGGAGATCTGAGACAGGGCTCCATCCACCTCATCTCATTTTCTTCTCCCCAAAAAACAACAACATAGGGAAGGGACTGCTTGCATTGCTGGTCTCATCTTCAATCTAACTATCACCATCATCGTTATCTCCTGCTCTTCCTCCCCAAGGAGCCCAGAGCACCAAACACATCCGCAAAAAAACAATACAAATAAAAACATGTTTTAAACATATAAAAAACCCTCTAAAAACAAATTGAAACATCGAAAAACATTCTAAAACAGTAATATACTTTCACAGCTAGTAATTTTAAGGTCACAATGAACAACATCTTTCTGCCACCAAATGCCTAGGTGAAAACAGTTATGTTTGTAAATTCCTCCTGAAAGTTAATAATGGGAAAGACAGATATACCTCACCAGGCAGGGCATTCCAGAAACAGGGAACCACCACTGAGAAGGTCCTGTTGTGGGTCAATGTCAGCAGGCACCACCACTAAGGGCCTCCTTTGTCAACTGTTGAGCCTGAGATGTTTGATAGCTTTTTTCACTTGCAGGGTTGATGCACATTGCACTATACATTTAAGCAATGGCATACCATTTTAAACTGCCATGGCTTCCTCCAAGGAATCCTGGGGACTGTGGTTCATTAAGGGCCCTGAAAGTTGTTAGAAAACCCCTCACAGAGCTGCAATTCCCAGCACCCTTAACAAACGTCACTTCTTAGGATCCTTTGCAGGGAGCCACAACTGTTAAAGTAGCATAAAAGGGCCTTAAATGGATGGTGTGAATGAAGAGGCCCAGCTGAAGTATCCTATTTCTAACAATGACAGAGCTGTTTGCAAACTGCACTCTAGACACCATGTGGAAGATGGAGCAAGCTTGTTTTCTGCTGCTGCAGAGGGCAGGACCCAAACCAGTAGATTCAAGCTACAAGAAAGGAGATTCCGACTAAACATTAGGAAGAAATTTATGATGGTATGAGCTGCTCAACAGTTGAACAGATGACCTCTGAAAGTGGTGACCTCATCTTTAGTGGAGGTTTTTAAGCAGAGGTTGGATGGCCATCTGTCAGGGTTTCTTTAGCTGTGATTCTTCTATTGCAGGAGATTGGATGAGATGACTCTTTGGGTCCCTTCCAACTCTACAATTCTGTGATTCAATATGCTACCGTATTGGGTTCTTGTAATCCATCAACTAAAGCATTCAATGATCCCTGTTGTAGAGCTAGGCTTGACAAGGTGATTTTCTCAGCATGGCAAGCTACCCTTATCAGATCATTTCTCCAGGTTCCCCTACCATCAGTAGTGCAGTGGGCAGCTGCCAGGGGATGGACTTTTTAGTGGTGGCACTCTGGCTTTGAAATCTCTTCCCTAGAAAACCTCACCAGGCACCCATTCTAATGCCTCTCCAGTGCCACGCAAAACCTTTTTTGAAATAATTCCTAGGCCTTTTTAGCTTTTTAACATCAATTGAGGTTTTATTTTGATGTTGCTTTTATAAGTCGCTGCTTGTTTTAATATCAATCCTAACCCCTAAGGAATAGGACTTACTTCTGAGTAGACATGATTAAGACTGTTAATATGACACCGTCAGATACCTTTACCATGCACCTGAAGGTCAGGATAATGGATAGTGGATAATAAGCAACAAGAAAGACTCGTGTGGAAATACAATGGATCAAAATCCACTACCCCAGGCCAGTTCACCAATAAGCTCTCTTTCTTGCTTCTGCCATTGCTATACCACATCGCAAGGTTGCTTTTGGAATTGCAGCTGCTTGCGATCTATATCAGTTAACCGACTTGCGGCCATCCCTGCTCTCAAATGCTGTTATCAAATAGCAAAATGTGATAACTGTTTTACTACCACCCAGTCAAGCCGATTGTCTTTCACCCAGACCACATACGCAGTAAGTTAAGAAGCAATTGAGTGTATCCCCAATCAAGGAAAGGTGGTCTGCCATTAACCCTGTTTGAGGAAGAGTGCTGTCTGCTTAATTGGTGCATGTGAGGTGGGGAGGGGAAAGGAGGATGTGTGCGAGAGAAATACTGTTCCGATGCATCCATTCTCCCTGCTTAATTTCTCCCTCTTTTCTTTTTCAGGTAACAAATAAGGATGCAACAAAGATCAGTGTAAGTGTGTCTCAGTACATTCTGCTTTTCTGTAAGCATCTAGCTGGAGTAGGGGTGCATGCAGAGCATAGCCTGTGCACATAGGAAAAAAACAATCCCTGTCAATTCCAGTTTAAAGAATCTCAGGGAGCAGGGATTGGAAGAGCCCTCCTGTTCCTGAGACCTTGGAGAGGGGATTGCGCATGAGACCTCACAAAGATGGGGCCTTGATTCGTTGTGGTATGCAGCCAAATGTTCTCCTTGTACACGTTCTCCTTGGATGTTCTCCTTGTCCACGTCATGTCAGACCTCCAGAGCAGGGATGGGGAAACTTGTGACCCTCTTTGGACTACAATGCCCATCATTCCCAGCCAGCACCACTCATATTTTCTTTTTAAAAAAATGATGGGAGTTGTGGTCCAACAACATCTGAAGGGCCACAGGTCTGTCCCCCCACTGCACTGGATTAAGGTAGGGGACATCCCCAGCCCTATGTGGAGATGCCAGGGACTGAACATGGGACATCAACACGGAGGACAGATGTTCTACCACTGAGCTATAGCCCTTTCCATGAAAGAAATGCTACAAGGGAGCATTTCTCATGGCAGAACTTGCAAACATATAAACCCCCGGACTGCAGTGTCACACAGTCTAGGACACTGGCTCTCAAACTTTTTTCCCTGGGCCACACTTTCAGAATTAAAATTTGCCTGTGCCACACCAACATGTTTAATTGATAAGAGATGTATTGGAAAACACAACTAGGATTGTCCTCAGTATCACTTGATGCTCTTTTCGCTCGTTTGGAAAAGATATCTACCCATATTCTGCAAATTATATATATATACATAGTATATTACTACATTACATTACACTGAAATGTTTCATTGATTGTCCTTGAAACTTCCTGCCACACTTCCCATCCTACACCCTTTGAGAACCACTGGTCTAGGAACTTTACCACTTCCTTTGACTAAGTACGTACTCTGAATTTAATTCTAAATATATATCTGCACTGCAGTCAATATTCTTACTTCCCCCATCCCAAAGAACCCAGGGTCTGTGGAAGGGGGAGTCATTAATAGGTTTATGCCCTGCCCCATCACCAAGCTACAGTTCCCAGAATTCTTCAGAGGTTGTGACTGTTAAATCAGCACAAAAGACCAAAATTAAGTTCGCTGTATTCATGCATCACACAGTGGGACATCTTGCAGAAGTTGTTTCACCCCTACCCAAATGAGGTGATGCACACACTTTCCCACCTGCTACATTGTTTTTTGGTTTTGGTTTTTAAATTATTTGGACTGATTGCATCTTAAGCTTTGGAGGCAAAGCCATCCTGGCCTGCCTCTATAAAATTTGTTTGTTGCAAATGGGAGGTTGCCTTAGATCTGGAGCACCCACCTGTAATTGGTTTCTCCACGAACTGTTTGTTGGTGTTTGGCACATAGATCAATAGGAAACGGAATCTTTGGGGTTTCTTTGATGAAGCACTTTGGAGCTGAGCTTTATTTAAATAAGGGTCAAGCTCAGGGATCCCTGAGAATAACATGCATCTTTGCAATCCTGGAATTATTTCTGGTGACAAAAAAAAGGAATAATTAAAATATAGAAAGCAGAACCATAGGAGAGAGAGAGAGTGTGTGTGTGTGTGTGTGTGTGTGTGTGTGTGTGTGTGTGTGTGTGTGAGAGAGAGAGAGAGAGAGAGAGAGAGAGAGAGAGAGAGAGAGAGAGAGAGAGAGAGAATATGCACGTCTAAATATGGACAAGATCAGAGGAGAGGGAATTGATAAAGTGTTCCGTGACAGAATTTCAGAGGCAGATGTTGCGGGCTGCATTTCAGACAGGGGAACGGGAGGGGAAATGGGGAAATATATTAGTCCCGATGCATCTATTTTTGGAAGATGATTTGGACTCACTCATGGCAACATGGCTGTGTTCAACTTTGAGGGACCTGGTGCAAGTGCATCTTTTTTCTTTCTCCCCTTTCTCTGGCTGGGATTTTGTGTGCTTTGCAGAGGATTAAATGCAGAAGCTGTTTTTCGTTGTTATTATTATCGGGTGAGGGGTATGAAGGGCTGCAATTATTTTGGGGAATCAGAGATGAAGCATGAATGGCTGGATGCTGTTGGATGCACTTGTTTCTGCAAGAGTACGAGGGCAGGATTAGAGAGAGCCAGCACAGTGAGGTTGCTTTTGGACAGATGATACATTTTAAATGCATTATTGCTGGAAGCAGAGGGGGGAGCAAGGAGGATTAGTGGCTAGCTGTTGACTGCAATGGAGAAATGCATTTAATTAAGGGAAGGAGGAGATGGAATTAGTGGCCAGCATTTGATTTCGGATGAGTGACCCCATGCTTGGAAGTATTCCTTGGTGCAGGGGGCGGATAGAAATGGCCAAAAGCAGTGACTTGCAGCAGTGGAATATTTGATTTTGGGGAGGAAGACAAATTGAATTTTTAAGACAGAGGGAAAGGGCAGGATCGAAAGGCTTTTTTGTTGTTGTTTAATTCCACAGAGCATCTTTGCAAGGAGTTGTCCCTCTAACATTATGTCAGGCATGCTGCCCATACACTGTGTGTATTTTTGACAAAGGGAGAGGACAGGACTCAAGTTCCTTGAGGAGCTGCCTCATGTCCCCTGCAAGTCCAGATCCATGATCCCTCAGGTGTGTGGACCTGCGACGAAAGATGCTCTGCACGTGCTCAGGGACACTCTCATCTAATGTGTTACAATGTAAATTCTGTATTTCTAGGTTCAAGGATGGCAGTCTGGTTAGCTGAGCTAACCTACAAAGCACCCTTTTTGCTTGTAATCTGATTACCTTCAACTTCTTCCTTATGTATCCTAATGGGGCATTAGAATCAACTAGAGTGCTTTTGCAGCCAGTTTCAATATTTTGTCTCCAGGGAGTCAGAGGTAGACTTTTTTTTCCTGCTTACAGCCAATGTGCTTGAAGCCAGATTTCTGGAGTTTTATTGTGCTTTTCACAATAACTTGTTGGTGGTGGTATTACAGTTATAGAGGGGTGGGGGAATGCAATCACAAAAAATAGAGTGGGTCCCAAAAACATACATCTCAGGTGTCAAAAGCAGAGGAATAGGAGGAGATGAAGCAGATATTTATTTCAGAATGCAGATGAGAAACCTGGATTTTAGAGCAAACTATTGCTTTTTTTTCTACAGCAGGGACAAGGGAGCTGTAGACCTCCAGATGTTGCTGGGCTCCATTTCCCATCTGCTCTTGCCAATTGGCAGGGACAGTGGTAGCTGTAGCCCATGGATAGGAAATTGCTTCCAGCCAGAGGTCCAGAACTGGATGTCGCCAGCCCTCCGCAAGCCATTCTGACAGGTCATTGAGATGGGAAGGGTTCAAAGTAGAGGAGAAGCTGGTGATGATTTCATGAGACACGTGCATTTCATGGGAGGCACCACGGCTCATTGGTAGAACAGCTGCTTTCCATGCAGAAGATCTCAAGTTCAATTCCCTGGCATCTCCAGTTATTGAGGTTTTTTTTTATTGTGGGGAAAGGTGAAAGGAATGACTTCTGCCTTAGACCCTGAGCAGCCACTGCCTGCTAGACTAGACAATGATGGGCTAGAGAGAAACAAGGTGCTCTACACCTGCCCTTCCCCTGAAGATCATCATTTGTGATATACAACTTTATAATAGCCAACCAACTAAAAGTAATTACATAGATGGATGTTTCTGGCATTTTCCTGGGAAACATGGACAGCTTTGAGGCTTCCTGCGCACGCAAGAAAAACATGGATGCACATAATCAGACTCGGGTTCAGATTAATTCCCCACTGGTACTGTACCTCCTATGTGCAAAGCAGCTTCAAGTGTGTGTTTGTCCATACAGTGTGACCAGAGACTGGTTTATCTTCAGCGAGCATATTGACCAAATCCTGCACAGCCACCTAATGTACCATTGGCAGATGCTATGTAAACATGAAACATGTAAACACTATGGCACTCGATGTTGTAAAATGCAAAGCCCATCTGTAGTTACTGAAGATAGCTTATTTGTGCAGGGGGGACTTTGTCCCCGATTTTACCTTGTGGACCACCCTGAGATCTTTTGATGAAGGGCAGTATATAAATCTAATAAATAAAAAATATATACTGTATGTCAGAATTGCAGTGTTAAGGCTGCAAATGTACACACACTTACTCAGGATTTGGGGGGGGGGAGGTTGACATACCAGGGGGAAATAGTTGCCCCAAACTCTTAGGTTACAAGCTCTAGTCTAGGCAGTTCTGCATACGTGTATTTAGAAACGAAGTGTGTGGGGGAACATTCCCACAGTGTGCATGTAAATCAGTTATAGCTGGAAATCTAGTATGTGAGCACATTCCATAAGAGAAGATCTGGTGTGTGCCCACAGTTGCTTGTTCGCCATATAGCTGTAAGCTGTGGGTGGCAGAGATTGAGGGTTCATGTGAGCACACCTCTATGGGGAGGAGGGTACTGTATTCTATTAAAATTATACAGCTTTCCTTGTTTGCACCTAACAGGGCACACCTCCTTTACACCCAGGAAAGTTTGCAGCTTCGATCTTGACTCTACAGTGGTGGCGGGGGGGGGGATGAGGGGGGATACCGAAGGCACATAGAATATTTCTAGAGGGGCGAGTTGTCTCCCACATGTTCAGATCTCCAAAAGAAAAATATGTTCCTGGCAGGAGTCCAGCAAGTGGGGAGAGGGAGGGACAAGTGGGAGGCAAGGTCCTTATATACATCGCGGGTCTACTTCGAGCTGTGCGCTGGAACAGACCCCAAGCTCCTTCCTCATCCCGGGAATCCAGTCCTGCTGGACGGCTAAGGCGTCTCTCTTTCGCTCTCTCTCGCTCTCTTTGCAGACGGTGCGCGTCCAGGGCAACGACATCTCCCACCGGCTGCGGCTGTCCGGTGTGCGGCGACAGGACGAGGGCGTGTACGAGTGCCGCGTGTCGGACTACGGCGACGAGGACACTCAGGAGCACAAGGCCCAGGCGCAGCTGCGCGTCCTGGCGCGCTTCTCCCCGCCCGACGTGCAGGCGGCCGAGGCGGTCTCGCACATCCAGAGCAGCGGCCCGCGCAGGAGTAGCCCGCCCGGCCGAGCCACGGCCGAGCCGCGCCTGGGAGACAAGCGCCTCCTGCCGGCGCAGGGCGAAGCCGCAGCCTCTTCTTCTTCCTCGTCAGCAGCCTCCATCCCCGCCGCGGCTTCCTCCTCGTCGTCGTCGTCCTCTTCCTCCTCCAACTCCAGCACCACGACTATCGTGGCGGCGGCGGCGGCAGCAGCAGCAGCAGCGTCGTCGGCCTCGCCTCCGCCGGGCAAAGCCACCATCCTCCGCCAGCAGCACGGATCAGGTAGGTGGAGGCGCAGCGACACCCGACGGGGCGCGGCGGGAAGCGCAGGGATCTTCCTGCGGCGCGGTTGCAGCACCTTATTTGGCAGCCGGCGAATGTGGACCATGTCGAGGCCCTGCCAGAAAGTGAGCCGTCGGGGCACGGCTGGGTGTATGTAGCAGCATCTCCCGGGAAATGGAAATATTGGGTTCCCTTTTCTGTTTGGGAGAAGCCGAGTGCCAGTTTGGAGTCCGCTTTGGGTCTCCTTTTCCAAATGGTTCCTGCTAATCCTTTTAACAAAAGCATATGGTGTGTTTGGAAGAGAAATGCCAAATCCGACCTTGTTCACCTCTTCTTCCTTGGGAAAACATTTCCCGACTATGTCAGGCTAAATTGTCAGAAGTTTTACATGAACGAAAAGATACAAAATGTACACACAGAAGGAGAATTCTGCTGTTGGGACTTAATAATTTTTTCTGAGTTTTTAAAATCTCATTTTGATGTCTCACGTGAATTTAATCACCCACCAACAGAAGGGGGAAATGTGTGTGTGTGTGTGTGTGTGTGTGTGTGTGTGTGATGAAAGCTTTACTACTTACATCTGCAACATTTCTTGGTTTGTGTAACATTTATGAGAATTGAGTCTAATGTAGGCAGAAAATAACTAAATGGATAGAAAATTGTCATTTCCCCAACACATTCATTTTTGCTCGTGGCTATTTAGTATTCTCTGTTTTTTTATTTAATTCCCCCACCACACCATCACCATTTAATATTTTCGTAAGAGTTCAGATATATTTCTGAGCAACTTCTCACAGAATTGTAGAAAAGTAGAGTTGGAAGGGCCCCCAAGGGTAATCTAGTCCACCTCCCTGCAATGCAGGAATAATAGCTAAAGAACCCCTGACAGATGGCCATCGAACCTCTGTCTAAAAAATCCCAATAAAGAAGAGTCCACCACCTTCTGAGGGAGTCTGTTCCGCTGTCAAATAGCTCTTAATGATTCTCAGAACGATTCATGCTCTGAATAGTGCAGTTGAAAAGCTCACACCTTTTCATAGGAACTATTTTTTTACTGCTCAGTACTAGAAAGTGGTTGTAATGCACCACTGAAAATGTGGGCTCCACACAATTTTTGCCTCACTGGGTGCCATTCAATCTACATGATGGGGATAATAGATTTATACTATCTTACGATGTTATTACAATGATTATAGGGATAATTGATGTGAAGTGTTTTCAGTCCTGTAAAGTACACTATTGTCAATTGCAATTTGGTGGAAGCAAACATGCTTTCTCACACAAGCCTTTGTTGACAGTTTTAAAGAGTTCTGTCCCGCTGCAAAAATTAGCACTGGGGAAATGTTTGTAATAGGGATCCTGCTGAGGCCGCCATGACTCTTTCTGTGATATGTTGTGTTTTGTTGCGACACCCGTGCTGGAACTGAACTCCCTTGGCAGTAGGGCCTGTTGATTTCAAAGAAGCTTATTTCCAGGTGTGATTGAGAATGTAAGAATTTGATAGCAATTCCACAAGACTGATTGCTTGTGGGAAAGGTAACAGGCATGAGGAAGTGGGTGCTTAGAGCAGATAGTAAACAAGCTCTGTACATATCAACAAAAGAGAAGATATGTGTGCTTCTGAAGATCAAACTATATCAACTATCCCTTATTTATTGGTCTGCCGCATGAGAGCATATCCTTCCTCAACCTGGTGGTCTCCAGATGTTGTTGAACTACAGCTCCTATAATACCTAGAACATAGGAAGCTTCCTTATCCTTATGAGTCAGACCATTGACCCCTCAAAAAGGTGGCATGCATTTGGGACTTTTTAGTTTAGAGAAGCATGACAGAAGTTTATAAAATGATGCATGGCACAGAGAAAGAGGATGAAGAAAAGTCCCCTCTCCATTCTCTTGTGACACTAGAATGCATGGGCATCTGCCCAATGAAGTTGAACATTGGAACATTGGAATTCAGAAAAGATAAAAGGAAGCATCTTCACACAGCACATGGTTTAACTATGGAATTCTCTCCCACGAGAGACAGTGATGGCCACCAACTTAGATGGATTTCATAGAGGACTAGCTGGCCCAGCCACGCGTTGCTGTGGCTCATCCCTGTGACTGTCCCCACCTTGTTCCAACCCATGACCTATTCTGCCCCCATCTCCCCCCCACCCCCATCTCATCCCTGTGATTGGCCCCACCCTGTCCCAACCCATGACTTATCCCGGCCCCTCGGCCCAATCTGCAAAGCCAAGCTGAGATGCTGTGGAGAGGGAAGGTTTCCTAGCTGCAGTACCAGTGTAGCCATCGCTAGAGGGTGCTGTATTGCAACCTCTCCTGTGCTCCCAGCATCCCTGGCTGTCTGAGTTTTGTGTTCCGAAACAGTGGGTTCTACCTGCTTTACCTGCCATAGGTGTGACATCTATCTACGCAACCTGTATATGGTCACTCGCATATTCACTTGAGACGTTGTGTTCAAATTTGAATGCAATCGGTCAAGTGGTTTCGGAGAAAAGTGGAGACTAACCCACATGCCCAGTTTACATTTTTATATACTGTATATAGATTAGTCAGATTCATGGAGGAAGAGAGGGCTATTGATGGCTACTAGCCATGATTGGTGTGCACTGCTTCCACAGTTGGAGGCAGCAAGGCTTCTGAATACTGGTTGCTGAAAACCACGGGAGGGGAGGGTGCCCTTGTGCTTGAATCCTGCTTGCTGGTTCCCCACTGGCACCTGGTCAGCTCAAGTGAGAAAAGGATGTTGGAGTAGGTGGGCCACTGACCTGATGATGCTCTGCCCCTGAGCTTCAGCCGTTTCCTTGACCATAGGTCATGGCAACTGGAGCTGATAGAAGAGCATTTTGGAGGGTACCTGGTAAAAGTATGTGTGCTCTGAACTAGAAAGTTCCTCCATTATGAATGCTCATAGCCATTCCTTTTCAAGCCTCGGTTTCATCTGTGAAATGGTAACAATAATGCCGAACTTTCCTAAAAAGTGCTGTTGTAAGAAATCCGTGGACATTGGAAAGTTATGACATTAGAACAATAGAACACCGCCTCCATTTTCCAACACTTTTCTCCACTTTTGGAGAGAAAAGGGTTGTTGCACTCAGGTCTTGCTTGTGTGCTTTCCATGAACAAAATGGCAAAATGGACTACTGGCCTGATCCAGAAATGATTTTTGTTATGTTTTTTAAACTCTGAACGATAATATGCTGCATAGTATAGAGCAGGATTCAAGCACAAGAGCACAAGAGCTCCTGCCAACCTACCAGTTCGAAAGCACGTCAAAGTGCAAGTAGATAAATAGGTACCGCTACAGCGGGAAGGTAAACGGCGTTTCTGTGTGCTGCTCTGGTTCTCCAGAAGTGGCTTTGTCATGCTGGCCACATGACCTGGAAGCTGTACGCTAGCTCCCTCGGCCAATAACACGAGATGAGCGCCGCAACCCCAGAGTCGGTCACAACTGGACCTAATGGTCAGGGATGACCATTTTACCTTTTATAGAGCAGAGTGTCCCCCAGATGTTATTGGACTACAACTCTCATCATCTCTGACCTTTGGCCATGCTTACTGGGGCTGATAGGAGTCCAATAATATATGGATGGCACCATGCTGGCTCCCCCACCCCACCCCACCCCCGATTAAGAGTACTGTACTAGACTTCCAAAACAAACTTCCCTTCCCAGGAAAAAAAAAACTTCCAACAAGATGAAAGAGAGTATGTTATAAGTCAACATCACATTTCTTACTGCATTAATTTCAGTGCTTAGCAGAGTTCAGTCCTGGTCTCACTATGTTTAATAGAGACAGATCTGGCATGCTATGCTCAGAGGGTTACAGCTGTACGTTGTCATAAACTGTCACAACAAATTTTCGCCGCGCTTTATTCATGCCTCGGCCACCATTTCCCCTCTACACACAAATATATAGAGCAAGAGGTCATTTCTGTCTGTATCAAGACTGGTTCATGTTGCTGTTTATGATAAATGAGCTGACTCCAGAGAGAGCTGTGAAGGAGTATGTGGTACTTTTTTGCCCCCCCCCCCCGGTTCCTATCAATGAGGCATAGATCCTAGAAGTAGAGTAACTGTCTGCTTGACACAATGAGAACAACCTCTCTTTCCAGGAAGGAAGTGCAGAGAATAATTGTTAGCGGGGTAGAGATGGGGAGACAACGGCTCTCTCTGTGTGTGTAATGGCACACTTTTCTAAATAAGTGTTGGGCAGAACCTCTTGTGATGAAAAAATTGCATCCCTCCCAAGTAAAAGTGTTACTAGCCGCCATTGTGCCTATCGACCTTCAGCACCCCTAACAAACCACAGCTCCCATGATTCTTTGGGAGGAAGCCATGACTGCTTTTATTTTTTTAAGTTTTCTATACAACCCTTCATCATGAGGATCTCAGGGTGGTTTACAATATAAAAACATGAAAATGCATAATATAATAACAAACACAAAGCGTAAACAAAAACATACAATTTAAAATGCCATAGGTGGTTGAATTACTCCAAGGCCTGGGAGAAGAGGAATGTTTTTATCCGGTGCCTAAAGATATGTAACGAAGGCACCAGGTAAGCCTCCCTGGGGAGAGCATTCCACAAGCAAGGAGCCACCACCAAAAAGGCCCGTTCCCGTGTTGCCCCCCTCCAAACCATTTGCGGAGGAGGAACATGAAGAATGGCCTCAGATGATGATGGCACGGTCTGGGTTGGTTCATATGGGTAGAGGCAATATGATACTGCGCTTCACATTTACAGTGCAGATGGGGCCTGAGTCTTCCGACTATCAAAGAGAAAAATCAAGCTTCCTGCACAGCTGATTTATTTAGCCTTGCGTAGACTGCCTGTGGGTTGTGAAGTGCATATGCCCTAATGAAACAGCCAGAACAGATTGTGATGGGCACAAAGCCACGCTAACAGATGGGCACAAACATTTGCAGCTAAAAGAGCATGTCAGATATGTCTGTTAGGGCAAAGATCCCCTGCCCCTGATAATCTGGCCTTATCTTTTTCTATCTGCCGTACTGCTCTACATCTCTGGTGGTTGGACATGTTCGTGAATAGGGGGCACCGTGTTAACAAACCATTTGAAGCCTCTTGCACTGATGATTGGGCAGGAAATGTCGCAGCCAGTTAATGGAGAGGCAATCTTAGATCACAAGAGAATTTAATGGGAAGTGGGAAGGTGTGTGATGGGTGGAGCCCGTCTCAGAATGTGTTCTGAAGGCACAGCTTTGCAGGTCTGGGTTTGGTCAGTGCCTTCATGGGACATCTTCTGGGGAGGAAACCCTATTACGAGGGGATCCCAACAGGCATCAGGAGGATGCTGACAGTGTTCCAGAGCAATATGAAAAGGCAACATCCAGGAAGAGTCAGTTTCAGTCCTCAGCGAGAAGCAGCAGCAGGAGGAGGAGGAGGGGAAAGGGACAAGGAAAGAGAGGCAGGTGAGGGGAGATGGAGGAGGAGGCAAAGAGACAGACAGCGGAGGGATACCTCAAAGGGAAAAGTGCAGGAGGGAAAGAGCAAAAGCGAGAGAGTAAAAAGTGGGAGGCCAGAGGGAGGGAGGGAATGAAGGAGGGAGGGGAAAGAGCCGACAGGGAAATTATTTGTTTATTTATATCCCTTCTCCCCTGGCTGGGACTCAAAAACAGAGGGGTATCCAATGATGCAAAGGGGTAACTAAACTCTAAGAGCAAAGCCTCTTCCAGGAGGTTCTCTGCAAAGAAGAGGCCTTCTGAGGCTCTGAGGACTCCTGGGACAGGAAAACATGGCACCTTCCCTGAGTTCCAAAACGATGGCATGTGAATGGAAGAAACACCTAAGCAAACAACGGGGGAGTTCTAGTGTCAAGTCTGTCCCCGTCAACAGTCTAACCCAGGGCAGTCCACAGGTGGCCCTTGAGACTTTTTCTGGTGGCCCTCAGCAACATTTGACACCTCACCCCACTGGGCTTTGGGAAGGGTCCTAGAGCCCTCCATCCTCCTTCCCAAAGCCTATAGTTAGTGCTTTCCCAGCTTTGGGAAGGGGATGGGAGGGCTTTAGGACCCTGCCAGAGCCTTGTGCCTCCTTCCCAAAGCCCAGTGCCTTGCTTAGCCAGGGGAGGCACCACAAAGGGGTGCGTCAAGTTTTGGCCTCCAGAAAAGATGGAATGAGGGGTGGATGGTTCCTTATAAGCGCACCACCAATGCACTATTATTGCATCATGGACATGTTTGTGGACTGCTGCCCCCCAGGGAGGCTCACCTGGCACCGTCATTAATACATATCTGCAGGAGACAGGGGGGGGGGAAACATTTCTTTTTCACTGGGCCTCTGTGCCTAGTGGAAGTCTCTGTATTGGAGGGTGAAGGGAGTTTCCGAGTCTTGAGTTTTGTGATGTACTAGCAGATGTTTGCGGTACATTTTGTATCCTTGCCTAATTACTGAAGCGTTAATAGCACCTCTGCATTTCCTTGATTTAACCTTTCTGATCCTGAGGTTAATAAAATGTATATTTTTGGCAGACGCTCTGTGAATAATATATTTAAAAGCAGCTGTACAAGAAATAGAAGCTCAAAACTAAAGTCATTAAATGTTTAATGCATTTGCCTAAGATGCATATATGCATCCCAGTTTACTTTGGGATGGAAGGACCTGACAATTTTGGTTGACTCTGCTTCTCCTTTTTCCAATCTTAAATTCGGAATTTCAGATCTCCGCCTTTCTGCAGCATTTGGAAGGTTTTTCTTTTATAAAATCCATCAGCATTTTAGTGAGAATGTCTCCTAGTAAACACATTTTTAGATGCAGTTTTAACTCATGAACACATCTTTGCAAGCCGTTGTTCCTAATACAATGTGTTCTTGCATGTTGTTTTCATAATATCTTCAAAACACACACTTTCCCAGAATATATGTGTGTTTTTCTAAACATTGGTTGGACAACTG
This sequence comes from Zootoca vivipara, assembly GCF_963506605.1. Taxonomy (NCBI): domain Eukaryota; kingdom Metazoa; phylum Chordata; class Lepidosauria; order Squamata; family Lacertidae; genus Zootoca; species Zootoca vivipara. The sequence goes on from NC_083281.1 coordinate 69,397,667, forward strand.
AATTGCAAAATTTGGATAAATGCCAGTTTCAAAGCACTGCTGTGTTTCAGTTTGCATACTGAGAATGTGATTTGGCTTTGCATGTGTACTGAATTGAATTTATTCTCCATCCCTATCTCTGACATCTCCAGTCTTAAAAGGATCAGGTAGGAAGTGATGGGAAATACCCTGAACTTGAGACTCTTAACGAGCTGCTGCCATTCAAAGCAGATAACAGTGAGCTCTAGTCAGTCAAGTTAATTGTGCATAGTCAAAGACCTTTACAAAATACAAAACTTGCAAAGCAACACAAGAATCAGACGAAAATATTGTTATGGAAGCTCATTGGGGAACTGTTAATAGCCGTGCATACCATCCTAGGGGTAACAAAGCATGGGATTAAAATTGATAATACTGTACGTTATAAATATTGATATGGCTAGGGCTATGAGATGGCCGAGGAAAATATTTGGGCCTGGCATAAGGCAACTTCCCATGTTGCTAATATTGCCCTAGTCAATAGACTTTGGATGTGGAACCTGATGCCCTACAGCTGCTATCAGGCTGAGCCAGCATGTGAATGATATGGGATGATTAGTGTTGTAGTCCAACAGTACTGAACTAGACGAGCCAATGGCTCAATATAAGGCAGCTTCCTATGCAGCTTCCTATGATAGGAGGCGCCTGTGTGGTTGCTAGACTCCAATTCCCATCAGTCCCAGCCAACATGACAAATGGTCAGGGATGATGGGAGTTGTAGTCCAGCAGTGTCTGGGAGAAATATCACATTGGCTACCCCTGGTACATACTGTCACTTCACTAACAGACCCTCCAAGTGTCCCTATTTTCCAGGGACAGTTCTGGATTTACAGAAGCCGTCCCTGTTTCTGATTTCATCCCGCAATATATTTTCCTTAGGATGTCCCTATTTTCATCAGAGAAATGCTGGTGAGTATAGAGTTAGTCAACCCCCAAACCAAGGAGATAAGTAACTATACAACCTTTAGAAGACATCTGAAGGCAGCCATGTATAGGGAAGTTTTTTGATGCTTAATGTTTTATTATGTTTTTTTATATGTTGGGAGCCACCCAGAGTGACTGGGGCAGCCCAGTCAGATAGGTGGGTATAAATATGATGGTGATGATGGTGATGATGGTGATGATATAGGACATTCCTCTTTTCATCAGAGAAAAGTTGGAGGGTGTGCACCAACTCTGCCCATTTTAACAACTAAGGGCTACAGCATTGATGTAGAAGAGACCTGGGTCTACTTATTCTAGGTATATTAAATACCACAAAGGATATTTGCCATAATTGAAATCAAGATAGAGTTCTTAAATGTCACTAGGCAAGAAACATGCAAAAGGAACTTCTTATTAAACATGCATCAGTAGAGTTTTTAAAGCCAGGCTTATTAAGGACTCCATTGAATCGTGGTGAGGTCAAGTTAGGGAACAAGGGGTTGTTGTTGTTGTTTTGTAATGGGATGTTGATTAATTCATAGAGTATGAAAAAAGTCCTTAGAGTCCACCAGAGGAAGCATATACGTGGTTGAACTTCCTCATTTGGAAAGTTTGTGATGGTCGAGAGCTATATTGGGCAGTGCTTAATTCTTAAAATGAGGGTTAAGGCATGCCTAGAATGTGGAGTCCCTGCTATGAACACACACTCTTTAAAAATATATATTAAAAAGTCTCCAAGCACCTTAAGGACTAGTAGATTTATTGTGGTGGCTGTTTTCCTAGATTAGAGCTCATTTCGTCTGATGCATGCCTGGAACATTGTTCTCAGGTGGCTGATGTACAGACGGGAATGCAAAAAAGAAGAGTCCCCAAAGGTACACAGAATATCTGTCTCTTAAAGATGAAGTTGGATCTGCATGAGAGCTGGATTTTATCTTTCCCAAAATAGGGGATTGGCCTTTATATGTTTCATCTTTCCAGCAACCCTGGGTGCTCCATGAAACCTGCAAAGGTTGTAGTTTAGGGCTCCTCCAAGCTTACAGAGAGGTTAGACTCTATTCAGTCTTTACTGAGCATCCATCCTGATTTGTTTGTGCAGAGGTCAGTACTGGATTACTGAATAGGTAGACTAAGCATGTTTTTAAGGCACCAGTAAAACAGGAGCACCCAGCTAGAATTGAGGATTTTTTTAAAATTAAAAAACGAAGAAGAATTTGACATTTGATTTTTTTAAAAAAATCATCAAAGTAGTCATCATTTTTCTAATGTTGATGATTACTAAATCATCACTCTTTTTCATGGCTGAAAAGAAAAAACCCTCAGATAACAACAATGTGTCAGGACAGACTTGATTCACTTTCTCTCTTTGTTGAGTCGGCTTCAATGAACTTTTCAAGAATTTTGCAATCAGAAAACTAGAAAGAACCCGTTTTAATTTCCGCATGCATGGTAAATTTGTCTCATTTTTTGAAAAAAATATTTCCATTTTACAGTTTCATGTTGTTCTTACAGTATTTAGAATTATGTATGGAGGGGCACCATCATATTTCCAGTGTTTAGGGCTTCTAAAGGTTTTAATCTGGCCCTGGGAGAGATTATATGACAATGGGCATTCGTCGTAAATTCATCAAGATTTGTTTGTATGGTGATCCATTCATCCCATCCTTTTCAGTTCATTTTCCTAACCACAGAGGTACCATTTTAAAAAAAAATAGATTTGTTGCATTAGGGCAACAGATCCACTTTAATTATCCAAACCTAGATTCCTAACCTGCGCTTGAATTCCCCCTTGCAAAAGCCTGGAGGTAACTAGAGTCTTACTTGAATGCTTGCTGCCTCTTTCCACAGAGGCACCTTGAAAATGGCCTACATTGAAAGCAGTAGTATGCCACTTTAAACAGCCATGGCGTCTCCCAAAGAATCCTGGGAACTGTAGTTTGTTACGGGTTCTGAGAGTTGTTAGGAGACTCCTATTCCTGTCACAGATTGCTATAGCAATCTGTATAGCAATCAAAGAGTAGTTCTGTAAATGGCATAGGGGGGTCTCCTAACAGTTTACAATGGAAACAAATCAAGTTATAAGGCTCCTTTTGTGGGGTGTTTGGAGTAACAGAATAACATTTACGCCTTTAGGGTTTGTCATTATCTGATGGGGCAGGTCTTTCCTCTAACCCAGATGTGTGTGGGATGACTTACAGAGATATAATTATGTGGAGTAGGTGGGAGAGGCACCCTGCAAAAACTTCTCTCCTTTTAAAAAAAATTGGAAGAGACAACCAATATAGTCATTAACTGTGAAAGGTCTGAGAAAAGAGAAAGACTGTTCCTGCTGAGAGTTCAGAAACCCAATATTTGCTTGTAAATACATCCATCAATGCTGTGAGTCTACCCCCAAAAAACAAAGGTTTTGCTAGCGCAGTTGCTTTCATATACAGTGGTGCCTCGACTTACAAATTTAATCCGTTCCGAAGGCACCTTCGTAGGTCGAAAATTCGTAAGTCGAAAAGCGCCATTGGAAACGCAATTTCCCATAGGAATGCATTGGAAACGGAAAAATTCGTAAGTCGAAGCAACCCCATCTAAAAATTCGTGAGTCGAAAAAACCCTATCTAAAACCACTGCAGTTTCCGTTCAGATGTCGAGAAATTCGTAAGCGCGCGGCCATTTGCCCCACTCGTAAGTCGAAAAATTTGGTTGTCAAGTCGTTCGTAAGTCGAGGTACCACTGTACCTATATTAGTCACTGATAGTATGTTAGCAGCTTGGAATCTGAAGCCCCAGGGTCATACTTGTCCATGGCTAACGACAGTAGACAACAGCATCCCCCCTCTAAGGCCTGAAATGCTCTGCCCTCAAGAAAGCTGCCAATTTAGGACACCCTCGCTGCTCTCACCGCCCCAAATCCCTGGGACAACAGGAGCAGCTTCAAGTCCAAGTGGATACCCAAACCAGGAAGTTCAGTCACTATCTGGCAACACAAGTTCTCCAATCATTGAGTCCTATGTGGGAAGCTGACTTCAGAATCATGCACTGGATCATGGCTATGCTGGTGCTCTAGATAGAAAGCAGTGGGGCAACTAAAAAACTGCTAAGGTGATGCTTAGCTGTTGCTAATGCAACATCCCTTCTTTCCCATTTCCTAGTTCTGCTTTGCTGCTTACCCTTAAGATATGGTTTGGATTCCCAACATTTGATCACTCTGGCTGCAGTTGATGGGAGTTGGAGCCCAACAAAGTTTGGAGGGCCACAAGTTTCTCATCCTTGCCTTAGCTGGACAAGTATTTTGAAAACCTTCTCCCCGATCTGCTGGACAGCTCCTTGGTAATACAGCAGTGGTAGGAGGAACCACAACAGTAAATAGTTGTGTTGCAATGCCCCTCCCTCCCCGTGAGAATAAAGACACACAACACATAGATACGGTAGATTTAAATGGGCGAAAAGGCCACAACTTTATTGGTTACGGATGTTGAGCGGTATTGGCTTAGGCATTGGACCCTAACCGTCTATATCCGACACCAACCCGTGTGTTAGACATCCGGGAAGAGTTAACCACCAGTAAGGAGCCCAGTGATGTACATCAACCGGAACTCCTCCTGTGATCACCGTTAGGGGCATGCCTTACGGCCCTAACCTCCCTTGGCTTCGGACCAGACCACGCCCCCAGAATCCTTTAACAGAATACTCCTCCATTTGATGGCGCTACCTGCCCTCCTCAGCTCTAATGCAATTTCTAATGCAATTTCCAATGCCTAACCGACAATCGAGCCTAAAGGGCTCACCGCCAATACCCTCACACCCGCAACCAACACCTTATTTTGAAAACCTTCTCCCCGATCTGCTGGACAACTCCTTGGCAATACAGCAGTGGTAGGAAGAAGCGCAACAGTAAATAGTTGCTTAATAGTGCAGTTGTATATACGCCTTCCCAGGCATTGATGATCCTCTCCTCCATGAATTGGTCCTTTCCTCTTTTAAAGTTGGTGGCCATCACTGCCTCTTGTGGGAGCAAGTTCCATAGTCTATGTGCTATGTAAAGAAGTCCTTCCTTTCATCTGCCATGAATCAACCTTAGTTAAGAATATAAGAAGAGTCTGCTGGATCAGGCCAATGGCCCATCTAGTCCACCATCCTGTTCTCAAAGGAGCCAATCAGATGCCTGTGGGAAGCCTACAAGAGCACCCTGCCTACCTGCGATTCTCAGCCACAAACATACAGAGGCATGATGTCTCTGACACTGGAGGTGGTTACATGCTGGAGTCTTTTTCCTTCTTTCTTTTCTGTGAAGCAAAGCCAACATTTTTATTAACAAGGGCCAAAAAGGTCTGGAAGCAGATAAGAAAAGCACAGAAATTGTGGGTATTTTGAAAGGCCCCGGTTTGTGTTGTTGCTGTTGTTGTCCCCCGCTCCCCACCGTACAAATCTCTGACAGCATTGTATTAGGAGGAAGATGAATTGATTATAGGTTTTTAATTTAAGGAGTGCATCTTGTGGCAAGTGCACAATGCTTGTATGTACCACTGCGCTCCTGCAAGCAAGGCAGGAACAAAGCAACTGTGTGCATCAATATTAAACAGCTCCTGTTGGGTTTTGCATTGGTAAAAGCCAGGGTGTCAGTGAAACGGGGGGTTATTTGTCACAACAGTCCTTAGCAACCGTTATTTTTGCTTTGCTGGGCTGTTACCAACGGGGAGGCAAATTGCTGTCATCGGAGAAGTGGAGCACTTTAGCAGAACAGCGGAATCTGTATCTTGCAAATATGGCTCTGGGCAAGGAAAAGATGTCACCATTCAGTCCGGCAGCAGTTCCGACTTCAAAAGGACAAAGCTTAGTAGGGACAAAATGATGGTTGGGAGGCATGCGATGCGCCAGCGCTTGCTGAACATGCGGAGGTACGAAGGAGACTGGCTGGAAACCTAAAGCCGCATTGAATTCCATGAAGGAAGAGAGGCAGGGCAGAGATCTTCCAGCCACGCAGCCAGCCATGCCCTCCTGAAATGATACTCCATTCCACCTCCTCCCTCAACTGATTTTACATCCCCCACCCCACCCCAAACAGTTGGCATTCCGTAGCAGCTACAAAGCGCACTCTGTCTGTGTATGTCTGTTTTTGAAGTTTTTCCTTCCCCCAATAATAATAATAAAATGTCTCTGTACTTCTGCAGACTCCTGTCTGAAACCATGGGCAGCAGCTATAAGTCAGTGTCGACAATACTGAGATAGATCAGCTAGATCTGACTTGGTCCAAGACAGCTTCCTATGCTCCTAGTTCTATAAAATTGGACATAGTGTCTATAGAGATGTTTTCCTCCACTTCTTGATGATTAGGAGATTCCGGACAGGCAAGGAAGGAACTACTTCTTCACATCATGCGTAGTTAACCTGTGGAATTCACTGCCACAAGACATGCTGATGGCTGCAGACTTAAGGCAGCTTTGTTGTTGTTTAGTCATTCAGTCGTGTCCAACTCTCCGTGACCCCAAGGACCAGAGCACGCCAGGCACTCCTGTCTTCCACTGCCTCCCGCAGTTTGGTCAGACTCATGTTGGTGGCTTTGAGAACACTATTCAACCATCTCGTCCTCTGTCATCCCCTTCTCCTAGTGCCCTCCATCTTTCCCAACATCAGGGTCTTTTTCCAGGGAGTCTTCTCTTCTCATGAGGTGGCCAAAGTATTGGAGCCTCAGCTTCACAATAAAGGCAGCTTTATTTATTATTATTTCACAAAATGCACATACTGTTTGATATTTTTTTTAAGACCTCAAAGCAGTTTACAAAAAGAACAACGCAGCAAAATTGCCAGTTAAAAAAACAGTTCCTTAAAACATCTGCTTCAATCTGCACTTCTAACCATTGAGGCTACCTGGGCCTCCAATGACAAAACTGGATGCAGAAGCACCCACCCCAAATTGCAGACTTGCTCCTTCAGGGAGAGTGCAATCCCATCCAGGTTAGGCAATTGTACCAATTTCTTGGCCATGGGAACTACTGGCCTTGTTTTGCCAGGATTCAAGCTCTGCTTCCTTTTCACCATCTATCTCACTGCTGTATCCAAACACTGATACAGGGACTTCACAGCCTCTCCCAACTCAGGTGTTCTGGAGAAACAGAGCTGAGTGTCAACAGCATAATGATGGCACATTGCCCCCAAATTCCTCAAGCCTGCTCCCAGCTTTCAACAGGCATTATACAAATTTGTGATAAATAAGGCTATCAAATGGTTACTCCAAATGGAGTATGCTTCTGAACAAATACCTGTAGTTCATGAGCAACACTGGGAGAGGGTTATTGCCCTTAGGTCCTGTTTATGGGTTTTCTCGAGGCACCTTTCTGCCCAGTGAGAAACAGGATACTGGCCTAGATAGACCTTTGATCTGATCCAGCTCTTTTCACATTCTCATGACGTATTCTAAGCAATGGAAAGCACTGTACAAATATTAAGCATCATTGCACAACTCATCTAAGAGATCCACACAGGCATACGGAAGAAGCAAATTCAACTCAGTTTGACCCACTGGTCTGCAAAAACTGACCAAGTGTTGAACTATGATGCTAAGCCTAATGTTTTATAGGGTTGTGACCTTTAAAGATTAATTATCTAGCTCTTTGCTGTCCTACTCACAAAACAGATAAGAGATTATTCTCAAAAGACAGGCAAATACCCCTGGGGATTCCACAAGCCATCTGTTGTAAACCAACATTTGCCCTGCATTTTTAAACTTCCGCAGTTTGCATGCAGGAAAAGATTAATATGCATTGAGTGGTTTAACAATTCAACTCCTCTTCCCAAGGGACTCTGAGAACTGTAGCTCAGTGAGTGGAATGGGAAGCCTGTGAACAACTCTCAGCACCCATAACAAACTACAGATCCCAGAATTATTGGGGGGGGGGAGCCAAGACGGATTAAAGTGTGAGGCAGAAACTATCCCACACCCTCCCCCTTTGTATTTTCCAGGAACTGGTATTCAGAGTAGGTCTGAGTGATATATCAACATATCGTCCAAAACCAGTTTAAAGTCCATATCATGATACTGATTTCATAATTTTTGACTTGGCAATTTATTGCAAATTGGGGGTGGGGGTGTTGTGCAAAAATCACAATATGAAAGAAAAAAGAGACGCTAACCAGTTCCTCTTCATAATTCCATCCTTATTTCAGATATTATGATATATTAGTATATTGCAATGTTTAGCTGGTGATATATCACAAAGCTGAAAACCAGATATCACCCAACCCTGCTGTTCACTTCTACATAGTTCCATCCTTATTTCAGACATCGTGATATATTGTGATGTTGAAAACCAGCTTTCGCTCGGTCCTAAATCAGTGTCAAAGTATCTCCTAACAGTCGCTGGAGATTGCACATCCTTGAGAGTTGTGCTTCTAAAAAGCAGCCTGGAATTTTGTGCCATGTCATTGTCATTTCTTTCAGAATGTTGCTTCTATCCAGTGGGCTGGAAGCCATGGCATTTGAACTGGCTTCAAGCTTGTTTAAATAAACTTATAATGCAGATGTGTCAAGCAGATGGGGCAGAGGCCATTGTCTGGTCACAGCAAAGTGCAAAGAAAGCTACAGTCTGGGGTTAGGTCAGCTCTGAAACAGACTGGTTGCAGCAGCTATGCCTGTACTAAATGCTCCTTTTAGGATACTCCAAATGGCAAAGGTTAAAGGTGGTGCATAGGGATATAGGAAGCTGTTTTATACCCAGACCATCGGTACACCTTGCCCAGAGTTGTCTACAATGGCTGGCAGAGGATCTCCAGGGTATCAGGCAGAACCCTACCTGGAGATGCCAGGGATTGAACCTGAGACCTTCTGCACACAGAGCAGGTGCTCTGCCACTGAGCTACATCCTGTCCCATGGCTGATCTAGGTGATCTGTGCTGATTTTTGTCTTCAGTGAACTTGACAGGCATAGGAAATGGTCTTATACCAAGCCAGACCACTGGTCCATCTATTGCCTACACGCTGCCTGGCAGCAGATGCTGTATTGCAGAGCTTTTGACTCTTCCCTAACAGTACCGTTTTTCTAAGAGGGTCTTGATGGAGATGCTTAGTGAACCACTGGATTTGCGGCATCTCCCAGGCCACATAATTTGCAAAGCAAATTCTGCAAATAATTGCTTTTCCATCATCATGAATTCCTTTTTATATTTGTAGCAGATTTTATTGCAGAAGGGTAGCTGGTTAGCAGAGAAGCTGAAATGTTCGGATCCCACTGGTACAAGTGGGACTTAACAGAGCATCCCCATGTATGTTTATTCAGACATAAGCCTCTTTAAGTGCAGCGGGGCTTACTCCCCGAGTGAACATTGGATTGCAGGCACACACAATTTTAAGCTGCAAAGCAATATAGATACTTGCTTGGGGGCAAACCCAAATAATGGCTTGCATCCGCGCCTGATTTGCACCACAGACAGCATTTTTTTATTCCACACTGCATCGTCTGCAATGCAAGTCGGAGGAACTGCTAGTTCCTATGTACAGCTGCCAATCATCAAGAATTGCAGTCACCGAGGGACGTGTGTGCCTGTGTGAAATGGAGTGTAACTTTTCCTGGATCATACTCAGGTTTGATCAGTCTTTCAGGGATGATATATATTTAATGAATAGCACATCTTGGAAATATGTTCAGGTTGTAGTGAAGGGTGGTTGTCTGTTGTTGTTTTTTAAGGGTGTATGATTTGAGCTTCTATCATAATAGCCTTGACATTTTAAGCATCTCAAACTATATTTAGGCTGCAGTTAACTATTGATTTAAGTGGATCTGCTGCACAGTGTCTGGTCATTTAATCTAAGACCTGTGGGGGCTGTTTGCGAATTACCCAGCAGTGAGAGAAAGGCACCGCAGGCACAGAGGCACTCCTTCTACTGTTTTCGTTTTACAGAGCTCGGGCCTGGAACTCTCTCAAAATACATCATGCTGCAGGGAGTTCCATGTGTACTCATGGCATTGCTGGGGGGACAGAAAGCAATTTTGCTCCGAGCCATGTTGGTTGGAGGCTCTGCAAGCTATCACATCCTCTCCTCCGTGAGGTTGTATGATAGCTTCCCAAATTGTGGGGGTGGAATCTGTAGTGCTATGTGTATTTTAAATGTAATTACATGCCACTGTGTGAAGATATTTTCTTTCCAAGTGTAAATCTGCTTAATAAATTAAATTAAATAGCCAGTAGCTTAGACTGCATTTTTTTTTTAAAAAAAAAGAGGGTTGGAAAAACTGAAGGATCAGTGGAACTGACTCCCATAGGAGGCAGTGATGGCCACAAACATAGACGGCTTTAAAAGAAAAGTTGACAATTTCATGGCAGATGAAGCTACTATTGGTTACTAGCTGTGATGGCCATGCTCTACCTCCCCAGTTGGAGCAAGTAATGCTTCTGAATACCAGTTGATGGAAACCACAGGAGGGGTGGGTGCTGTTGTGCTAAAATCCTGCTTGTGGGTTTCCCACAGGCATTTCTCTTTCTACCGTAAGTTCCACTCTCCGCTCTCCACATTTCCTTATCAGCAAATCATGAAAATTCATCTGCATTTTTGTGCACATTCTCCCTATTATGCACTTTTTTGCAAGCTATTTCTGCGGATGCAGTGCATATTTTCGGACATTATTGCCATGTATGTATGGATTCTTATACACACTTCCCCCCCCCCCAAAAAAATACACTTTTTTTGTATACATCACTTGGCTGAAGAAACACATTGCAAAATTTGGAGATCTGTGATCTTGGAAAGAGAGTGACATTTTGGTGCACAGTGTGTGAATTGTGTCATTTCTCATTGAAATGTGAAATGAACCGAGTTTTTCTCCGTCACTAGAAAGGGGAAGGAGCTTCTTCTGATTCCCCTCTTCATCCATCTACACAGCATCAGTATTGTTCTGCTTTAAGGGAGCAGTATATGTGCCTTTGGGACGCAGGTGGTGCTGTGGGTTAAACCACAGAGCCTAGGGCTTGCTGATTAGAAGGTCGTCGGCTCGAATCCCCATGACAGGGTGAGCTCCCATTGCTCAGTTCCTGCTCCTGCCAACCTAGCAGTTCGAAAGCACGTCAAAGTGCAAGTAGATAAATAGGGACCGCTCCGGCGGGAAGGTAAATGGCGTTTCCGTGTGCTGCCCTGGTTCGCCAGAAGCGGCTTTGTCATGCTGGCCACATGACCTGGAAGCTGTACGCAGGCTCCCTTGGCCAATAACGTGAGATGAGTGCGCAACCCCAGAGTCGGTCACGACTGGACCTAATGGTCAGGGGTCCCTTTACCTTTTATAGTGCCTTTACATTGGGTGGTATTTCACTTGTACCAGAAACACAGGCGTGTGAGCTCACCTTTCTCTTTTCAACACACACGGCTAATCCATGGTGATGCACCCCTACACAACTATTTATGCAGAGCTTTTAATTACAATTGCATATGGACAGCGGAGGCCAGCCGTATTCCTGCAAGATGGCTTCTTGGAACGCTCTTTGGGGCTCTCCAAATTGGATTGCACTGAAATCTAATAGCAGGAATGCAGACAGGAGGATGAGTGTTATCGATTGATAGAGGCAGAGAAGAGTGCACCTTTTTGCTTGCTTTTTATCCCTTTTCATCATCTAGGCAATATGATATTTTATTGTTTCGATCCATGCAAGCTGTAATCAACCATAGAATTTATGTTCCAAGTATGCCTTTATTTATTTTCAATTAAATAAGCGTGGGGGGGATAAGATTTCTTTTAAAAGAATATCTTTGAAGCTCTAAACATTGAACAGAGTTCAGCGTCTTCATGCTCACAGTCAGCATGCATTAGTCAACAATATTGACTATGGAGCCAGCCAGGGCCGGCTCTAAGGCAAGCCTGGGTGGCGCAGGCCGCCAGGGGGGACGCTGCACAGCTGTGCCCGCTGCAGCAGCGCTGTGCCCGCCCGCCCGCCACGGTGAGAAACGGGGTGGGGCGCCGGAGCGATTATTGCACCATGGCGCCCAGGCGCCCGATATGCTTAAGACGGCCCTGGAACCAGCCACTGCATCTCAGCATAGATCAGTCCAGAAAGATTTGTAGTGGCTAGAACAGGGGTTGTCAACGTTGTCTCTACTGCCCACTAGTGGGAGTTTCTGGATTCTAGGTGGGCGGTAGGGGGTTCAACGGCACTAGCTGAATCCTCCTTCCATCGAGCTTTCGTGGGCGGTAAGGAAATTTTACCATAAAGAAAGATGCATTAGTGGGAAGTAGGTATAAAAAGGTTGACTACCCCTGGGCTAGACAGAACAATCCAAGCGTTCCCCTTGCCTATATAGACAGTAGGTATGACACCCAACCTGGACAATGAACATGGGATGTGTTGTATTTATGGACATACACTTCTAAAAACGGTCCTTGCATCATTGGTCCATCATCTAACTGGCTACTGTACACTCTCTTTCTGCCACCCTTCCTCCCGCCCCCCGCCCCCCATTTTTCCCTCCTTGCCATCCACCAGAAATGAGCCCAGGGGTCGTCTAAAATGAGCGCAAGATCTGCAAGTAGCCCCTGGGCCACAGGTTGCACACCTCTGCTGTAAATTGCCTGAACTGAAGGCATTCTGTGTGGGGTGGGGTGGGGTGAGCCCGTGGCCCTCCAGATGTTACTGAAGCACAACTCCCATCAGCCCCAGCAGAAATGGCCAAGGATGATGGGAGTTGTAGTTTAACAACACCTGACAGGTCAAAGGTTCCCCGTGCCTGCACTGTGACCACTCAGTGCTTCACCAAAACACTAAAGGTATCAATGATTCTGAACTGCTGCAAAAATTAAACCTTTCTCTTCTTTCTCTCTCTCTCCCTCCCTCCTTCATTTTTCTTCCTCTTGTTCCCTCCTAGGTACTGAGCCAATTTACGTGACGGATCCTTTCCTCTATTCGTTCCTGTTGATGTTCCATAAGCTTGTACACTTATTCTTAGACCACTGATGGACTTCTTTATCTGATAATCCTCAGCCAAATGAGAAGGAAACTATTTAAAACAAAAACAAAAAACACACGGAAAAAGAACCCTCAATGAGAACTAGAATCTTAAAGATGGACAGAAAGAGACTGGAAAAGAAGCATGAACACATTCAACAAGGGGAGGGGTAAAGCATATTTTTGGGACATTACACAAAGGTCAGTCACCTGAAATAATGCATCTAATTTCGAGATTCTATGGTATCAATGCCCTGTTCCACACAAGGTAGCTATTATTTCTCTCCTTTCCAACGTCTTTTTTTCCTAAACCTTTCCTCTGACAATTAATTTTGCACGAACTGTTGAACAGTTGCTTTTATGATGATATGTAAAGACATGGGTGGGCGGGGGGCCAAAGCCCTTCTAAGGAAGGGTCCTATTTTTTAGTAGATTATTGTGGTTAGGATTTTTATTTTTATTATTTTTATTTCCTTTCTCCTCCTCCCTTCCCTCTCCCCTCTTTTTAAATTAAATTATTTCTTTTTGGGGGGAACTATTGATTTTTTAAAAAGGCACATCTTACCATAATGGATATTCACTGTCAATAATATTTATTTTTAAATATAAAAAAGAGAAAGATTGGAAACAAGGTAAGACATTTGTTTATAAACCGTATTGTATATTGCTGAATAACAGTTGAATTAAAAAAAAAAGAGATTTTGAAATAACATTTCTGCATCGAGGTATAAATTTCCACCAAAAAAAACAAGCCATGGAAATTCCAACATTGTGCTGCTAGATTTCTTAGACCAGGGAGGCTTCCTATAGTTTTTTCCTCATGTAAAGACACACACACATTAATACCATTCATCTTTAGGCCTAATGCTCATTCTCCCCTGCTTTCAGCTGGGTCCATAAAGGGAACTGGTTCTTGTTCTGATCCAGATTTAGGGGACTTGTGACCCTCCAGATGTTGTAGAACGACGACTCCAATCAGACCTGGAAACCATGGCCACTGGCCAGGGGTGATGGGAGTTGTAGTCCAGCAACATCTGGAGGGCCAAAGTTTCTAAGCATAGCCAGCAGTTGCCCGCAAGCCGGTTCGCTGGAATCTACCAGTATCTGTCACTGAACAGAAATCCATGGGGCAGGATGAGATGACCCGCTTACTGAAGGACATTGCAAGGCAGTGGAGGAGGTGTAGGTGATGTGAATGATGGAGGGAGCATGACCTCAGCAACCGACACTGGGCTCTGCCAGCCATTCGGCAGCCACACACCTGCACAGTGCTAAGTTCAGAGCCCACCATCCCATGAACCCCTCCGTTTGAGGTGATGGACCTCTCCCGTGGAAAAGTGGGTGTTGGTATGTTCCTATACTCCTGCAACCAAGCGTCTTCTGTGCAGCCCCATCCTGTGTGAGCACATTGCTCCTGCGCAAGCAGCCTTTTCCATTCACTTCAGCTATACTCTGGAAGTGTATACTCAATTCTGGCCAAACTAAGCCTCCCAGAGCAAAATATACCTGCAGAGACGCTGCCCGAGTTAATGCCAAATATATTACTTCTGGTACATATGTGCTAGAACATTGGTGTCCCCAGCTTTGAAGACTCGTCTACCCATGTACTATCTGAAACCCAAGGGGCATCTTGGTTGCCAGATGCGAAATATTTTGGAAATATTTTCAGCTCTCATATGCCACTACTGGGTACAACCGGGGAACCAGTCATCTTCGACTCTGGACCTCTTCCCCGACCAAGGAGGATACAGCTCTGTCTCTGTGGCGCAATGGCTTGGTGTGTCTGGTTGCTAACTAGAAGATGGGTGGTTTGAGCCCACCCAGGGGTGGCTGGAGGCAGGATTCCTGCATTGCAGGGGGCATTGGAATGGATGACGCTCAAGGTCCCTTCCAATTCTATAGTTCATAATTGAGTTGCTGGACCACAACATGCAGATCCAAGTGGCCATCTCATGCAGCTGATTTTTATATGTCAGAATTTGAACTATTGGTGATACGATAGATAGATAGATAGATAGATAGATAGATAGATAGATAGATAGATAGATGATAGATAGATAGATAGATAGACAGATGATAGATAGACAGATGTTAGATAGATGAGAGAGAGAAAGAGAGATGATGATAGATAGATAGATAGATGATAGATAGATGATAGACAGACAGACGATAGATAGATAGATAGATAGATAGATGATAGATAGATAGATAGATAGATGATACCGTATTTTTCGCTCCATAAGACACACTTTTTTCCTCCTAAAAAGTAAGAGCGTCTGTGTGTCTCATGGAACGAATGCATGGTCCCTGGAGCCGAATTGCCCAGGGGCAAAAAGCAGGTCGTGCTTTTTTAAAAAAGAAAAAGAAAGAGCTAAAGGCTAACAAGAGGGAAAGAGAAACCGCTCAGCAGCTGATTGCAAGAGATCGGGAGGGAGATAAGAGAAGCTAGCTCCCTTCCCGGCCCCACCTCCTTGCCTAGGCCTCCATTGTTGTGTTTCCCCAGCTACATGTGACTGGCTGATTAGATTATCTGTCTGGAAACTGTACAATTGGCTCCCTTTCCTTTCCTTTCCTAAAGAAGCTGCAGAACTGTGAGTTGAACTCCATAAAAACAGGATTTTCCCCCTTTGCAAGGTAAGCTGCACAACTGTGAGCTGATCTCAAAAAAATGGAACTTCCACCTTTGCAAAAAAAAAAAAACAACCCTGCACAACTGTGAGCTGATCCCCCCAAAAAGCGGCTTTTCCCCTTTGCAAAAAGACTGCACAACTGTGAGCTGATCCCCCCAAAAAACAGGGCTTTCCCCCTTTCCTCCTCTAAAAATTAGGTGCATCTTTTGGCCAGGTGTGTCTTATGGAGCGAAAAACACGGTAGGTAGGTAGGTAGGTAGGTAGGTAGGTAGGTAGGTAGGTAGGTAGGTGTGCCACTAAGGGGAGGGGCACATCATGTCAACTTTCAGGCACTCCAAACTGACTTGGACTATCTCTTCTGATATTTGCCTGCAGCTGGTGGCTCTTGGCCTTCCAGCAGATAATCTGTCCACTTGCTATTTGATCACTGCATCGTAAGAATATGGCACAGCATCCTGAATATCAGAGCAATGAGGGGGTTTTTTTTATTCCTTTGTCTGGAGCCTCCAGGGAGCTCCAAGCCCCCACCTGAGTGCCATTTCAAGAGGTTGAAAACCCTGAAACAGATGTGAGAGTCCTTGGCAGAATGCACATTTCTCTCTCTAATATACCTCAACAAAGCACTTAATTAAGGAGTTGCTGATGCTGCCACCATACAATGGGCAACATGGCTGATTGTTTCCACAAACAAAGCAATCTGAAGATGGCAGAATAATCTACAGGACCGGTGCTTTAAAAAGATGCCAGCAACCTGCAGTCAAAGCACTGAAAGATTCACACTATGATTAACTGCATCCTCCTCTCTCAGAAGCATAGCGTAGAGCTGGGGAGCTGTTTCAGAGCCACAACTGTTCAGAATCCTCTCTTCAAACTAGTGGTTGCAGAGAGGGAATTTTGAGTAGTGGACTTGGTCGTTGAGCTCAGCGCTTGCAATGAACTAGTTCCATTTCACAAAGTTCACTGAATTAGTTCGCAAATCTTGGAACTGCACCCGCAAGTAGTTCCCGGAATTGATGGGCAAACTGAACATGAATTAAATTTGTTTGATGGTGGAGCATTGAATGATGTCATCTTATTATTAGCTGTTTTATTTATAGCATTTATTTATAGCATCCCACCTTTTCCTCCAAGGATCTCAAGGTGCCATGCATGGGTCTTCCCTTCTGCATTTAATCCCCACAACAACCCTGCGAGGTAGGTTAGGCTAAGAGGCAGTGACTGGCCCAAGGCGAGCTTCATGGCCAAGCGGGGATTTGAACCGTGGTCTTTCCCAGGTCTTAGTGCAACACTTAAACCACTACACCACACTGGCTCTCTTCAACTTCATTCTCTTCCATGTGGTTCTTTTCACTCTTTAGACTATTTGGGCTTTGAAATAAATTAAACTCCTGTTCCACTGAGTGTGCATGTCTGTGTTGATTTCTTAGCCTTCTTAAGTACATTTTATACTTTATCACAGCAGCTTGTGAGATCTGAACTCGGGGGGGGGGAATGCAATTTTGATAAAAGCACACGGTTTTGCAAGCTATTTCTCCCAGCACAGTGCATTTGTATATGTCATTTTCAACAATATCTCAATTCTTGTGCACGTGCTGCTTTAATATAATGCATTTTTATAAATGTTCTATGCATTGGAAAAATTTGGATAGATTCCAGAGGGATGGCTGTGTTCCGTTAATGAACTGTTTCCAGAAGTATGAACTGGATCAAACTGGGTTTAAATGCAAACGGAATCGAATTTCCCATCTGTCCCTGCTGTAGAGGCATGCATTCTTGCCATGCCCTTGCAAACTTGGTAGAAGATTTTGAAGCAAAAAGCTTCTGTCTCCCAAGGCCCCTCTAAATCCAAGCCTGCCCTCTGAAATTCCAGGCTCTGGATAAACACCGATTCAGTCCAAATGAATCACGTGTCTTGAGCTGCCGACATTGTCCTTGACTCCCTGTCTTCCCTCTGCATTTGTTTGTTACATTTTAGTCATACAATCAATTATCTGGGCAAGGGTTTGACATCAATTAAAGGCTTTTGTGTGTGCTGAGAAACTGTATGTAATAACCAAAGGGTATTATTCTTTTTTCTCCCCCATTCCCCCTGCATCATCCTTTAATCACATTAGAAGAATGGGCTGGGGGAGAGCCTGAAGGGAAGAATTAGAAGCAGAGGCGGGGGAGACTTTTTTTAATAAAATAAATAAATAAACGTCGAAATCAATTTTTTTAAAAAAATGAAAGGAACTATCATGGCTCAGTAGCAGAGGACATGCTTTGTGTGTAAAAGGTCCCGTGTTCAATCTTCCTCCTCCCTTGGTATCTCCAGGTAAGGCTGCCTACCTGAAAACTTGGACAGCTGCTGCCAGTCAGTGTTGGGAGAACTGCGCTAGATGGACCAATGGTCTGACTCAACAGGAGGCAGCTTTCCTGTGTCTAAGACGGAAGATCCTTGCTCTGGAACTACGGCAGGGATGAAACATTGCATCAGGTTATTGGGGACATAATTACCTTCCCCCCCAAATGGATTATTCCTTTTCTTTAGGGCTAGCACAGCTGAGGAAAGCAGGTCAGGTGGCATGGTCTTGCATTCTGCTGTACCCCTTTCCCCCCCCCCAACTCACAAAATCAGTCCTCACTCTAAAAAGTTGATCTTCCTTTCATCCATATTGACTTCAACCTTCATTTTTTATTTATCTATTACAGTTTATGTCCTGCCTTTCCTCTAACAAGCTCAGGGTGGTGTGCATGGTTTTCTGCCTTCCCCATTTTTATCCTCACAACAACCCTGTGAGGTAGGCTGGGCTGGGAGATGGCGGCTGGCCATTGAGGTCACCCAGTGAGCTTCATGGCTAAGTGGGGATTTCGATCTTTATCTCTCCCAAGTCCTGGTCCAGGAACCTAACCATCACAAGAGTTTATCCATGTGATGAAAGACCAGAGAGAGTGATGTGAGCCTCTCCAAGTGGTGAAAACATCATTTCTTTCCATACAAGCTTTCGGTGAGGTTAATTCCAGCTTTTACACAGCTCGTCGAGTGTAGCAGTGAATTTCCTGTTTTGGATTAGATTTACTTCTTATCACTTCATAACATTTATATACTATTTGATTGGGGGCGAAGCCCTCCAAGCAATTAACAGAAAAAGAAGATAAAACAATAAAATTACCAATAAGAAGAATTAACAACAATCATTTAAGACTTTTGAAAAGTTAAAAAGAACAATAGAATAAAAGCAGATTAAAACTCGCATCTGCTTCATGTCAAAGTGCAAGTAGATAAATAGGTACCGCCCCGGTGGGAAGGTAAACGGCGTTTCCGTGTGCTGCTCTGGTTCACCAGAAGCAGCTTAGTCATGCTGGCCACATGACCTGGAAGCTGTACGCCGGCTCCTTCAGCCAATAATGTGAGATGAGCGCCGCAACCCCAGAGTCGGTCACGACTGGACCTAATGGTCAGGGGTCCCTTTACCTCTACTTCCTAAACATTTGGGTAGGCTTGTCTAAACAAAAATGTTTTGAGCTGGCACCAAAAAGTGTACAGTGAAGGCGCCCTCGTGATATTAATAGGCAGGGAGTTCCGAAGTGTAGGTGCTGCCACACTTAAAGATCCAGTTATGATCGAGTTCTTATGCAACACTTAAAATAGTGCTAAAGTGGTCAAGTGGGTGCATGTCATAGGCAGAGGAGCTTTGAAATCCCCCCCCCCGTGGTGCTTTGAGAGCCCTACTTCTTTTTTACTGACCATGTTTGCAAAGGACGAGAGTGGCTTTGATCGACAGAGGCCTGGGGCAAGCCTTACTCCTTCAGAAGAAGTCTATGTTCTTTCCAGTGCAGGCTGTCATGGTGAATTAGAAATGGACACTGCCCTAGCTGTACAAGGGCTTTGTGGTTTTGGGGTGGGCATGTGGGTGGGTGTGTATCCTCCACAAACCTAATCTCCTTCAGTTCTGAAACCTTTCAGAATCTAATGATGGGTTAGCTGAACCTTTTGATATGCTACATTAAATCAAAGTGCCATCTGGGTGCTGTGGACGGTTTCTAACTTGTATGGACAGTGTGCATCAAAACAGGTCACAAACTCTGGCTGTGCCACAGCACTGAGCAGCGCAGGGTTAAAGGATGTAGCAGGCCACCCAACAGCCTACATCTTGATGAGAGTGTCTATTTTAAGCACATTGCACCAGTGCTCTGGAATCTACACCCACTTCTTCTAAGCATTCTATGCACAAAGCAATGCCCTCTTCTTAACCAGCAGAGCCCTATGTGGCTTGGGGCATAAGATACTCAGGACAATGACATAGACATCATTTACAAAGTGACAGAAGTGGGTGGGAAGCAACTTCACTGCCCTGCAGTGCACTTACGTGTGTGTGTGTGTGTGTGTGTGTGTGTGTGTGTGTGTGTGTGTGTGTTTTCTGTCCTGGAGAGCTCAGCTGTGGAGAGGGGGAATGGTACCACTGTTTTCTAGCATGTCAAGGAAAAGCCAGTTCTACTGAGCATGCATTGGCTAGCACACATGACATCACCAAATCACTTCCCTCATCCCAGCCTTGCAACTGTTCTTAAAATGTTTGCAAATTGGGAAGTATGAACGTAACGTTGCATGCCACCCCGGTCTCCAAGTCATGAGAGATTCCAGGGGTTCTGTTTCCATGAAATGAAAGTCAGCGGAGACTGTGGTGTCTTTAGAATATATGGTTTTATTAGCAGATACTGTATGTATATAGAACCTGAGTTTAAAATGGAGATGCTCCCAGCCTCAACACCCCAAGAGATCTGTCTTCTCCAATTGGCACCACTTTGGATCCAGCACAGAGCGAGCATGTTGCTTCCTGCTTAGCTCATACACACACTCTGGCTTTTGTTCTCCTACCTAGCAGCTGGGGGGTGGGGGGTGGAGGAAAGGCCCAGCCATTACCCTATATGGCACCATCATTTAGTTGTAACTCTTGCAACCAAGCTCATTCTTTGGGGAAACTGATGAGGACATTGTCTTACAAAAAAAATAATGTTTGACCAGCAACCTCCTCTGTTAGAGGCAAACCCTCACTGGGGATTAGAAGGGACTCAAAATATAATGATAAATTTATGTTAATGCTTAAACAAGTGTGGCACCTCTAGAAGCTGAATGTGTCCTTCCTGGACTCCTCTCAGCTTAAATGTGTGTGTTTGTCTCTGTTTCCTCCCTGTTAGTGGTGAAGTGGGTGACAACTAGAGAGATCTTTTTGGCTTTGGCGTTCTGTCTATGGTAGGGGCAGAGAACCTCTGGCCAGCAGGCTGGATTCAGCTCACACCCTGACCCTGCTCATCCCCATCCTGCCAGCATCAATTGGGAGGTGAGTTTCCATTAGTGCAAATGGGACCTCCCCCATCCCAAGCCTAAACGCCTTGGGGGGGGGGCAGCTGCAGAAGGAAGAGTTAGCCCTCTGCATGCCCTCTTCGAAAACTGGCGGAGGGACACCTTAAGAGGGTAGCAGCTGGATGGGAAAGGGTTAACCTTATCCTCTTTGTCTAATGCCACCACAGCTCCCCAAATCAGCGTTCCCAAATGCTTCGTTTTGGAGC
Organism: Zootoca vivipara; assembly: GCF_963506605.1. Lineage (NCBI taxonomy): Eukaryota > Metazoa > Chordata > Lepidosauria > Squamata > Lacertidae > Zootoca > Zootoca vivipara. The sequence continues at coordinate 69,418,701 of NC_083281.1, forward strand.
ATGCAGGAGTTCTTCCCCTGCACCTTCTCCAGAGGGACCTTAGGAGCCCATCCTCAGTGGCCAACTCGCCTCTTTTCACTCAGATTGACTCCTACCGGTATTAGCATGAAAGGTGAGAAGACATCTTCTCATTGGCTAAGAAGCTCCCCTTTCATGTTAAGTGGGTGGTTCTAGGATGCTGGAGAAAGGTACCCTGCTACTGAAAGAATAACCTACACACACACACACACACACACACACACAATCCTATACCACTGCGCCTCTACTTGCAAGGAATGATTGCAAGAGCAGGGCATGCTCAGCCTGGAAAAGAGAAGATTACAAGAGGAGGGCACAATGGAGTTCTTCAAATATCTGGAGGGTTGTCATGCAGGAGATGGCGCAGACTAGTGGTTAACATGCAAGCTCGTATCCACAGCATCTCAAGGACCCAATATATTTCAGGCTCAACCAGAGGTTCGTCAAGTTCATTTTTCATTATCCCTGAAATTCAGGCAGTTATTATTGCAAGTCCCTCAGTACTTCTATTTAATAAAAAAGGAGCTGAAAAATTTGATGGGATCAAAAATGTTAATGTCTTAATTAATGCTTTTAGCCAAGACAGATTGGTGGAGGGAAACTGTGAGAATATTAATTCAAAAAGTATGATGCAGCACAGTTAAAAAGAAAAAGTAATGGGCAAGCTGCAGTCAATGCCTATAGCATGCTCCTATTCCTGTCCACTCAGAAGCAAGTTTAATTCAGGTAAGTGGATACAGGGCGGCCACCTTAATTTATTTTTATTCATTTACTTAAAATGCCCTTCATCAAAACAGATCCCATGGCCTCATTCAACGGTAATGTGAACAACAGCATTATAGAAAATAAATTAGCTTAAACCTAATGACAATACATTAAAACACTAGCAGCCGTAATAAAAGACAGTGGGTAAAAATTAAAAAGCAGGCTTGAGGGTTTAAGGGGTTTTGTCAGCCAGAAAGGTCAATGGTGAGAACTCATATCCCTTAAGTACTTTTATATCCCACCGATTTCAGTAGGAGAGTTAAACATGCAGTTAACTTCCTCCCATGGAAATCAATAGAGTTCTAACTGTGCACCAGTATGCCTTTTTACTCAGAAGTAAACTCCACTTTGTTCAACGGTGCTTATTCCCAAGTAGGGGTAGGCAAATCTGTCCAATTCATGGCTGGAGAACCTGCAGTCCTCTGGATGTTGTTGGACCACGCAGCTCCCAACAGTCGTCAATTATATCGTTATAACTGCATCATAAACATGAGACACCAGGTGGCCCTGTAGGGCAGTGATCCATCATCAATGGGATTTTGCACTGAGAGCTTTAATGGCGCTTTTTTTCCTATAGCGTTTTTTTTTATCAGTATAGATCTAGCCTGGGTATCTCAATCTCTGATGAAGCTTTGGGAGGGCAATCCTATACCTGCTTACCTAGAAGTAAGCCCTGTGGCAATCAATGGTACTTACTTCTGAGTAGACCTGTGCAAGATTGCACTGTTAAGTATACTTATATGAAAGAAGTAATACTTATATGAAAGTATATTGGTTGCCTGATTCATGAATGCACTGTTTTAGTCAATCAAAAAGATCTGAATCAAACTGGCTAATTAATTGCCTGAAGACCATAGTCTTACTCCCAGTTTTTGCTGAGTTAGCAGAACAATCAGAACATTTGCTGAACATGCAATGCCTTGCTCAGCAGGGGCTGAAGGACCACCCTACCGTCTACTGCAGGGGATGTTATCCTCCTTCTCGCCAACACTTCAGTTCAGGATAATTGAGGCCTGTGGGCAAACGGTACTCAGTAGATTCTGCCCCTGTGTGTTTGTTTGTTTGAAGTCAGCTGAAGGAATAACTATACTGGGCAACGGTTCAGAACAAGCATTGCCTGAGAACAAGCATTGCCTGTTGTGGCTATGCTATTGATCAACCTGTTGGAACAACAGGAGGCCATAAGCACTCTGTGGGGACAAGCAGTGTAGGATTCTGAGGGAATGCCAGCTAACACAAATCAAAGAAGGATGCTGCTTAGCCTTGGATCAAGGTAACATCACATATACTACCAAATTTTGCCAGATTTGTTCCATATTGATAGTTCAGCTTTAGTAACAGTATTTCAACCTGCAGATTTTATTTTATTTCATTTATTTTTACTGGTGCTGACAAAACCAGATGTATCTTTACCTAGCGATGAATCAAATGGGTCCTTTAGAATTAACAGCGCTGCTTACGGGGCTTGTTTATACATGATCACTCATTGCAAAAGGGGTTTCAAAATCCACCCAAAGTTTCCTCCTTGCCTTCTTTATGCATTTATTTAAATCATTCCTATCCTGCATCACATTTGCTGATGAAAATCATGCACACACACTCACAAACCAATACTGCTTCTGTGGGAGGGCAGTTGCTAATCGCAGCTTATTGTTCATGCTGCAGCATCAACAGATCATATTTTTAAATATACCGTGTTTCTCATATTATAAGACATGTCTTATATTTATTTTTTCCTCAAAAAAACACACTATGGCTTATTTTCAAGGGATGTCTTATTGTTTTTCTCCTCCTCCTGCCGCGGCCGGCATTCCTGCTGCTCCTATCACTATGTCTTATTTTCGGGGTATGGCTTATATTCCTTGAATGCTTAAAAATCCTGCTATGGCTTATTTTTTGGGTATGTCTTAAAATATGAGAAACAGGGTATATATATGTATATAAATAAAATCACCTTGCATGTCACATGTCCTACCCTGTTTGGACATCCCTTCATAGCTTCCGTAATTTTATTTTATTTTTAAAGGTACGTGGGATACAGTCATGCATTTAACATAACACGTCATTTGGCCCTGAGAACTTGCAGAGGTGTCAGAGAAAGCAGCCGCGGGCAATAGAGGCCAAGGTTACATACCGATTAGTGGCTTGAAACACAGCAAGGTCAATCTCCCCCCCCCCCTGCTGTATTTCAAGTTACATTGCTGTACACTCCAGAGAAGGGATGGGGATGTCTTCACCCAACATCCTTTACTTAATTTGTTTCCCCAGGCCAAACTCCACTGAAGCTGTCATGTGTGCAATGGCTGTCTGGAGTGTACACACCTCAGCTTAACCATAGCTGCCGTTTCAAAATCGAATGCAAGGCAGTTTGAGGGAAAGCACATCAACCAGCAGTATTGCTCAAGAAACCACAGGATACAGGATGGATTGTGACTAGCATCAAGTGTCCTTGGCTTCAAACACCAGCAGTGGAAACACTCTGGAGCCAGAGTAAGCTGTAATGCACACACAGCCCAAGAGTCTGACTCAGTATAATGCATATATTTATACAGTATAGCCGTGTTGGTAGTGCATGGGGGGGAAATTGGATGGGGGTATGGATTGGGATCTTGGTTCAGTGCCATTGCCCTTCCCTGTCATGCAATGCAATGCTGCATACCTTTACTCAGAAGTAAGTCCTACTAGGCTTGCTCCCAAATAAGTATGCCTAAGACTACAACCTTCAAAGATGGAAACAATCCCAGGATCCCTGGAATGGTAGGCACTGAGATTTAACAGGCTTTCAGTGACTTCATTCATCCTAAAACTCAAACCCTGTTTTTAAAAGATGTGGTTATTATCAGTCTCTTTAGGGTGTCTCATTTTCTTGTGCAACGGCCCAGAGCGTGTGCAGAGGCAAACTTTTGCAAAGAAAACATCCAGCGGTTTTCTGTTTTGCAAAAAGAAGAAGAATAAGAATTTGTCAACACGGTCATAAATGCGCATGGGTGATTCCTGCAAGTTTATGGATCATTACCCAGGGATAATTTAAACCTCGCTGCAGCGGTGTGGTGCCAGGAAGTGTACAGCTCATGCTCACTGCCATGAAAAGGCCATGTGTCTCACACTGCGCGTCTCACTCCATTCGGCGATCGTCTGCTGTTGCTGCTGCCGCCGCCGCCGCCACTGGTGGCATTTGCAGAGCTGGAGACAAAGCAGCCGCCTGATTTGTTGCTTACAATGGAAAAGCCAATTAAATCATGAAACGGGGAGTGCAGGAGCTGTTTACCTGGATGCAGCACAGCGTCTGACAGCCGCAAATGGGAAGAGAGAGCTCAATAAAACTTGGTATTTGAAATTAGTTGGTTCCCTTAAGTAGGCCTGCTGAGATTACATCCTTACACAGCCACTTCCTGCTTATGGGCTAGCTTGAAGGGAAGACGAGGAATATACAGTAATTGGCATAGTGAAGGATGGTGCAGCACAGCAGTTGTAACCCTTTTTAGACACTCAATGCAGACACACACAAACAAACAAACAGGGAGCAGGATCATAGCAGTAGCTTCTCCCCTAGGCCCTAGTATACATGCATTCAATGTGTTGCATGAATAGACTCAGCACACATGCTTGACGTGCCATTGGAAACCTTGCAAAAAGTACGCATGTGTGCAGTTTGTGTAGGGTCTGTTCACACAATCCACTAGGCGGTGCACCCAGTTCACAGGGAGAGTGTATGGCCACAATCCTGAGTTTGCCTTCCCACCACCCACCTACCCTGTTTCTCATATTTTAAGACATACCCATAAAATAAGCCATAGCAGGATTTTTAAGCATTCAAGGAATATAAGCCATACCCTGAAAATAAGACATAGTGATAGGCACAGCAGCAATGCCGGCCGCGGCAGGAGGAGGAGGAAAAAATTAAGACATCCCTTGAAAATAAGCCATAGTGTGTGTTTTTGAGGAAAAAATAAATGTAAGACGTGTCTTATAATATGAGAAACATGGTAAGTAAGTGAGTGAGCAGGTGGACAAGTGGATGCTACTAACAATGTAAATAAGCACAGTGACAAAATCCATAGAATCTTCACCGTCACCATCAGATTTATTAACCATCCTTGAGCATCTTCAGCTGGAGGTGGCATCTCTCCTTTGGAAAAACTCTTTGAGACTTGAGGAGACAAAGGCACGGTCACATTCTGGAGGGACTTAAAAGTTGCAGACATGAATGCTTGGTACAAGAGAGCACAACCTATTGCCCTTACGGAAAAACTGAACCACCAATTAAGATTGGCAAGAGGAACAAAGCACAAAGACACCTTTGCGGGAGAATGGCGGAGCATGGTTTCGCTCACAAATTCTCCAGAAAGCCGCAGGCTTATATTAATTTGTGGGCTGTGTAATAAGAATGTGTTTTACAGGTGTATAGTGTTATAAATAGTGACATATGTACGGAGATACAGGTTTTCGTAATATATTTGGCTGGGGTGGGGTCCTCTGGGGAAATTTAAAGAACTAATTTTTCAAAAGAAGAGGGAGGCATGGCACCTCCTCTCTCCCAGCTCAGCCTATGCCTCCACCACCCACCCATGTCTCTTTCCTACCTTATCAAGCATGAGCCCCTTGCCTTTCAAAATCAATGTCTAATCCTACCCTGTTACAAAGGAGTCAACTCCTGGGGCTGAGGGGGCTTCAGCCCTCCCTATAAAATATTTGAGGGGGCTGGACCCCCCAAAGTTGATGGGCATTGCCGTTCAAATCGTCTGTGTGCACCACATCATTTGATCGATTATACAAGGCAGGGCTTACCTGCCCCCCCCCAAAAAATATTTTATTCAAGTTGGCATCCTTGCTCTGTTAAAAATTCTGCTTTACTGTAAAGGGGTTGGGTGCAAACAAGGCCCAGAAAGTTTGAAAAGAATACTTTGCGCTCATCTCAAAAGGGCCTGATGTAATCACAAAAGTCGCTTAGCAAATGTTTAGGAGGTCTCGAAATGCTTTCAACCCAATATAAACCATGGCACTTCCATGAATGATTCCCACTGGTAAATCATTTACACTGCTCATTCCCACCTAATTGGGGTTCAATGAAGTGGGTAATTCAAATGCTGCAGAGCTTGAGGATCTAAAGAAAGGTTTAACCACCCATACAAAACAGCGAATGGGAGAGAAAAGTAGACCGAGGAACATGGGAAGTTGCTTTATACTGAGTCAGACCCATTGGTCCATCTAGCTCAGTGTTGTCTACAATGACTGGCAGTGACTCTCCAGAGTTTCGGGCAGGAATCTTTTCCAGCCCTGCCCTGAAAATGCTGGGGGTTGAACTTCGGCCAACTTGGTCAAACCTGCCTATAAAAATGTGCTTATTAGGGATATTTCACAGTGAAATGCTGATGAAGCTTCACGAAGTTTTATTATTATAATAATAATAAAATCACGAATTGCAGCAAAAATATGAAGAACTGAATTTAAGAAGGGAAGATAACCAATATTGTCAGATCCTTCGATCTCCAGTTCATGTTGCACTAGATTTTGATGAAAATCTATAATTTTTTATAAATGGTGGGGCAAGGATCCCCTAAACTCCTGAGTGCCAGATCCGCTTCATAATTCCTAGATTTAGTCAGTGTTAGAACTTAACCAATACTTGGAGTATTACAAGAACATGCTAGATGTTGAATTTAGCAGTATCAAAATAAAACCCAGGTCAAACCAGTTTTTCTGTGCTCAGGAGATCGCCTGGCAGAAGTGCCATCATATTGTAGAATAAAAGAAAGGTAATGGGTGATTAACAAAACAGTTACTCTCTGCTGGATGCCCTTCCTGTTAGCAGTGATAAGCAAAAGGCTGCATAGAGGGTCAGACACAATATTTGGGGGCTCTTTGGAATCCAAGGCTGCAGCAATGGGAGGAAAAGGACCCTCTAAGGATGCAAATGCTTAAGCTGTATATACAGTATGTGTAAATAAGCCATATATCATAAAGACAGCACAGGCTCTACTGTGCCTCATTTCCAACTGAAACACAGACCCATAAGTGTCTGGAACCCCTGGAATCTCACACCACTCAGTGATAACAATATTCTCAAGAAAGAAGTGAAAATTACAATATTCATCTCCAAGACCAACTTGCAAACACAGTTCCCACATGTGCTAATTTAAACTTTCCAGAATTAAAGTCAAAAAATTGTGATCTATATCTGCAAGTGCTAATTGCTCGCATATGTATGTATCTGTGAAACCTACGATACTTGGGAAGAGATATCCACTTGGGGTACATGGGGTTTATGGTGCCAAATTATTTCCCATTCATTGAAGAGTGATCTAGTCGTTGGCTATGAGAAAGCCAGAGTAACAATTCACCAACGAATCTGGGATGTAGAACTTCAGCGTCACGTGAGCGAGATGAATAAGCATTCAGCAATCAAAGATAATGGGAGAGGGTTTACCCCAATGGCATATTTGTCAAAATTACAAATACCTAAATATAGACGGTCATTTACCCTCACTAGATTCAACATGCTGCCGTCCACCTTGGTGCAGGGCAGATACATGGGTAAACCATACATGGAAAGAGTCTGCCCCTGCAGCTTGATACAGGTGAAAACCATCTCTCATGTCCTGCTACGATGCCATTTTTACAGGGATATACGCTCGGTTTTTATCACCACTGTTATACAGAAAATTCTAAGTGGGTCCGAACCGCAATGTCTAAAATATTTGATAGAGGACAAGGATCCAGAGATCACGATAAAGGTGGCCAAATTTTGCGCGGTTGCCATAAAACTTAGAGAACAAGCTGTGCTATTATAAAGACTATGGCCTTAGAAGCAAATTTTAGATAATATTGTAGAGACTAAGACTTAAACCATATTTTAACTGCTGCCATAATTGTATTGTCTATCGTTATATTGATTGTTAATTCAAATTTTATTTTATTCTGCCTTGGTTTTGTTTAATATGGCATGTGAGTCTGGTTGGGGACCATAATCAATTCAATTCAATTCAATTGAAGAGTGATGATGGGATGCCATGTCCCCTGCCTCAGGGTCTCAGTGTTGCCCCAAGGAAGACTCAGATTCACACAATGCACAAGCCACCCTGCTCAGCATCCCTTTCTGCACTGACCCAGCCTAAGGACGCGACTCTTTTATCATCATTCCTTATTGATTCCACTGGAGCCTTTTCTGCTCCAGCACCATACAGATGGATACAATGGCAGAAGAGGCCATAGTCCCTTTAAAATGGCAAGCAGATCTCCCTTGAAGGCCAAGCTACTGAAAGGTCAAGTCAAGATTAAGCCAGCAGTGGGAACCTCCATATGTTGCTAAACTACAGCTCCCATCAACCCCAGCAATCATGGCCAATGGCCAGGGACGATGAGAGTTGTAGTTCAGCAATGTCTGGTAAGCCAAAGGTTCCCCACACCTGCCTTTACTCTGAGGCAGCTTTGCAACTTCAGCTAGAACTGGTAGCTGTCCAGGGTCCTGAATTACTTTGCCCTGGAAGAGGCCCTGGTATTCACTACCACTTCCCCTGTGGCCCCCAAGCCCCAGCAACTTTGCTGAGAACTGGCATTTTAAACAGAACATGCATAATGCAGGGAGGTATTGACAACTCGCCTCATTTTTCATTGTCTCAAAGACCACTATGTTTTCTTGTCTAAGACCATACAATGGAAGCCATCTCCTAATTCGTATCAATTGGCAAATCCTTACCAAAAGCCTTCCATTAAATTTCTATCTTCTTGCATTGCAATTAGCCTCGAAGTTGGCTAATAAAATTCTTTTTTTTCTATAATGAATGCACGTTATTGCGAGACTAAATGCCATCATTTCAACCCATCTCATTCTACAGTCTATTTAGCTGCAATAATTAGAATGATTTATAAGGTCAGACCAGTGACTTAAGGGATTAAGTAAATCATCCAGGAATGGAAGAGGCTCCAGCTGCTCTTGAACTTGTGACATCAAGGGACAAAAGCAAAATTGACATCCCAAGTAATGGGCAATTTGTGATAACCAGAAACTGAATGTTGTGGTTCTTGGTAGGGGGGCAGAACTTGCTCCACAATTGCTATTGTCTTTCATACTGTTGTTGTGATTATTCCTTTCTCATTCTTTGCTGTAGCAGTTGAAAGCGAAACAAGCAATTGCTCACAAACCGCAAGTCACATATATTCTACGCAATGCAATTACATCAGACCTAGCTACACTACAAATTTATGCTGGTTTGACACCAGTTTAGCTGCCATGGCCTTGCCACTACACCACTGCTGCCTGCAGAGTTTGGAGGAAGCTCAACTTTTACACTGGGAGATGAGAGCATCTTGTCTGAGGTTTTGTTCCATTGCGTAACATGACTGAGAAAAGGTACTGACAAGCAGACGAGAAGGAAGCCAAGTGCCCTTATGGAGACATTAAAATTTTAAAATGTTTTGCTAGATGCCCTTTGGAGACAATGTTACAGCCTTCCCTCTTGACCTTAACCTGCCTTCATCATATTCAGCTTAAAATGGGAGCACATTTTCCCCTCCCATTGGGGAAATTCAGCTGGAACTAATTCCTTTATTAAATAATATTTTATTTGGGACCATTTGCTCCTGGCACCAGGAGGGAGAGAGGGAGAGGAGAGAATGGCTTCCTGTTATGTCACTTGCAAATCTAGGTCAGACATTCAGAGAGAAGTGTTTAGCAAATGGGCTGTAATCAAATTGAAAGACAAGAGGACATTCTTCCTCAAAGGTGAAGGAGGAAAGAAGGGAAGATGACCTCTCCTTAAATACCAAAACTTTTTGGAAGTACAAAAAGAAAAGAATATAATTGATCCCTTTCACAAAACAAAGGCAAGATTTTCCCCACCCCTACTTCTACTATTTTCAAAGGAGGTAGTGAAGTTTCCAAAATCTGATGACTACAGTTATCTACACCAGGTCCACTTAAGACTAGGCAATTAAAACAGAGGACGTTCCAAACTTTTTTAAAAAAAAATAGAGTGGAGGCTCACAATCCTTTCTCTTTTCTTAAATATTGGTTGCTAGACATTTGAAGTTAGAATGTCTAAATAGAATGTGGAGAGTCATGGCAGAAGCACACTAGATGGAATCTGGAGCATTGGAGGCAGATCAAGGGCAAAAACTGGCTGGCCGATGTATTTTTATTGCTTCTTTTATTTGTAATATATTATGCAATAAAACACAATGTAAGAAACAAAAGAAGCAATGAAATACAATGCATAAATTCAATGTGAATATTTAACATAATGGATGTGCCGCTTCCCACCTTCCAATCCCCAGACACTCCATGGACCACCTGAATGAAGTTCACAGACCACCAGTGGCCCACAGATTCCAGTTCAGGAACCCCTGGAATGGATAACCCCAATGAATTGCCTAATCGTACAAAAGATCAAATTCCATAAGTTGGGACCATCCATTGAAATGAGTACAGTTGTACTTCGGCTCCTGAACGCCTTGGGAGTCAAACATTCCAGCTCCCAAACAATCAAAAACCGGAAGTGAGTGTTCCAGTTTTTGAACATTCTTTTGGAAGCCAAACGTCCAACGGGGCTTCTGCAGCTTCCGATTGGCTGCAGGAGCTTCCTGCAGCCAATCAGAGGCCGTGCTTTGGAAGTCGAACGTTTTGGAAGTCGAACGGACTTCCGGAATGGATTCTGTTCGACTTCCAAGGTATGACTGTATGTCACTTTGTACTCAACGATACCAGTTTTCAAATCTTCACCCTTTGTCTGAAAACACATGCCTGACTGAAAAGTAGCAAAGGGGGCAACCAATATGGGTCCATATTGCAAAAGAACTGGACCTAAGAACATAAGATGAACCTGTTAGATCAAGCCAGTCGTCCATCCGGTCCAGCATTCTGTGCTTCCAGTGACCAACCAGATGTCTGTGGCAAACCTGCCTGTGGAGGACCTGAGCACAAGAGCCCTCCTGTGGTTTCCAGAAACTGGTATTCAGATGCATCTCCAACAGCGAAGGCAGGAAAATAGCCATAGCGGCTAGTAGCCATTGAGAGAACTGGCTGAGAGATTATGCAACTGGCAACCATATGAAATGGTAAGCAGAGGTATATAAAGTTTAATCCATTTGATGAACCCAAAGGCTTATTGGGAGGGGGAGGCTAGAAGAAAATGCTGATGAACCCTATCAACAGCCTTATCTACATTAATCACAGTGGTTGTGGCTGCATCACATTTGGCCTGGGCCAAAGAATGGAAATCAATCACTGCAGAAGCCAGCACAATCCTAGTAAACGTGTCTACTCAAAAGGAAGTTTAATTGAATTCAGCGAGGCTTACTTCCAGGAAACCGGGTCCGAGAGTGCAGCATGGGGCATTGAAAATTGTAAATGTCTGATATTGTCAACCTCTTTCTCTATCAAAACCCACTTCGTTTTTATGTTTTAGAGTAAATATTACAGTCTGCAGCCTCTCACCTTGGACTACTGTCAGGCTTTCCAACTCTGAATTAATAAAAGAGATAAGCCTATAACTGGCACAGTTTGCTGGATCCTTCCCAGCCTTGAGAATTACTGACATAAAATGTAGGGGGGGGGAATGGTTTGATTCTACAACATTAGTAGAAAGGAAGAAAATCAAGTTTAGGCAGGGCATTAGGCAAGTTACCAAATGCCTGGTAGCAACTGACAAGGGAACTGGGCTCCAGGCACAGTTTGCGATGTGCAACCAGCCTTTTGTGAGAAAGTGGAGATGTCTGGTCGCCAGGTTTGGCACCTAACATCTCCATCTGACTGGTGTGGTTGTGAAGCAGCACCAGCCAGCTGGTCTGTGGGGCAGCGCAGCACCACTGTGTGTCTTTTGATGCCGCCCTACAGACCATTTGCTTTGTAATCTTGCACACACAAAGATAAATGGCTAGACTTATCGTTGTGGAGACCATAGACTAGATTTAAGGTGCCATTTGACTCCTAGGTTTTATATCTCCATTTCTCACACTCAGCTCTTGTGCTCGGGTCCTGCTTCTGGATTCCACTGCGAGAATGGGATGCTGTACTAGATGGGCCATTGGCCTAATCCAGAACACTCTTCTTATGTCCTTATGCAGATCACGCTTCAGCTGGTGACCCATAAATTTGGCATAGTAACAGAAAGTGTCAACTTTCAATGGGGTTTATGGGAAGGGCTGTATGTTAGTGGTAGAAAGGTCTGCTTTATATGTAGAAAGTCCCAGGTTTGACCCAAGTCAGGCATTTTATGGTGGTGCTGGGAAAGCTTCCCGGTCATAAATCCTGGAGAGCCATTGCCTGTCAGTGTAGACGATACTGGGCTGGAGGACCAACCATCTGACTCAGCATATTAATTGTTACCAAATACACCAAACTTTTATATGCCTGTTGTCTTTGTCCATGGAGTTTTCTTGGCAGGGATACTGGAGTGGCTTGCCAGTTCCTTCTCCAGGGAAAAGACCCTGATGTTGGGAAAGATTGAGGGCACTAGGAGAAGGGGACGACAGAGGATGAGATGGTTGGACAGTGTTCTCGAAGCTACGAACATGAGTTTGACCAAACTGCGGGAGGCAGTGGAAGACAGGAGTGCCTGGCGTGCTATGGTCCATGGGGTCACGAAGAGTCGGACATGACTAAACGACTAAACAACAACAACACCAAACTTTGGTTTATGAAATTTGGGGATACATCCCTATGGGCTTCTCTTCAATTGTTAAAATGTTACGCGTTTCAAAATATATGCTCACAGTAATCAACAGAGATTTTGTGGCCCAGATTCAGAGCATAGTCTTTTGTGAGGAGAAAAATGTAATTTGTATAAATGACTTTCCCCACTTCCAATTCTTATCTTACCCTGCCCTCTAGTGAAAAGATGCATGGGTTACAGCCTAACTAAAGTCCTGTGGAAGCTGGGGGTTTTGGTAAAGGAAAGATGAGAAATTAGAGTCAGAAATGATTATTGTATTTTTAGAGGACAGTTTATAGGAGTCAAAGAAGTGTGCTGCTATTATTTAGTCCAACTTTCAGATTTAAAGCACTCAGATCCTGAACAATAGAAATGTGATGTGTATCTGGGGTTCTCATGGATTTTTCTCATGAGCTACCAATGTAAGATTTACAGTATTTTTTTTCTTATGAGCTGGAATTATTTTCATTTAGCATCGTGCAGCTTTTACAAATCTGCATACCTGCCCTTATATTGCAAAGTTCCAAAGCATAACAAAAAAATTAATATAGTAAAACCTCTCTATCTTTCTTATCAATCAAATTTGCTCTCAAAACTTACATTTTTGCATTACGTCTTTAGACTATCACCTTCATGTCCATCACTCACTGTACATTTGAGAAGCTGGTTCTGATAAGAGTGGCTGGAGAAACCCAGCCAGATGGGCAGGGTATAAATTTGTTGTTGTCGTTGTTTTTGTTGTCATTGTTGTTGTTGTTGTTGGCGCCACTGCCAGGGGTTTCTGTTGCTTTCCATCTTGCTCAGAATTGCCTTTGAGCCACTCTGGTGTAGTGGACAAGAGCATTGGACCTGGACTTTGATAAACTAGGCATTGTAATCCAATTCAGTTCAACTCGGAGTAGAGTCACTGAAAGGAATACATTATTAAACTTTAAGGCTAATTAGTTGAAAAAGTAACAGAGGGTATCCATAACTTCTAGGTACACACCATCTGGACACATTAACATTGCATGGCCTCAATCTGGAGGATAGTTGCACACTTGCTTCGCTTCAGCTAAGAGCCAGCATGGTGTAGTAGTTACGAGTATTGGACTAGCACCTAGGAGACAAGGGTTCGAATCCCCACTCAACCATATGATGTTCACTGAGTGTGGCCTTGGGCCAGTCACTCACTCTCAGCCTAACATACCTCACAGGGCTGTGTTTTTCCATATGAATACTGGAGGGAGGGAGAGAGAGAGAGAGAGAGAGAGCTGTTTCCTTAATCACAGTAACATACAGACGACTGTAATAAGTAGCTGTCTTATTATAAAAGAATTTCAGAAATAGACTAGAAAGAGAAGTTTCTGAATTGCACCTTATTACCAAACTTAAAACCATGGAGAGACCTGGTCTGAATAGAGACATTGGATTTTTATCTCATTATACATGATAAAGCTTTTTTAGCCATCTGACCCTTTGCTTTTTCCTAAAAGACCAATTGCAGTCATTAACAGTCGTCCACAGGTTTACCACTCCTATCAGCCAATCACCCATTCCCACCACCCTTCTGAGTAATACCCCTCCCCACCCTCTCACTATATATAAGGGTCTGGTGACTTCTGTTTCAGTGTATCTGAAGAAGTGTGCATGCACACAAAAGCTATGACAAACTTATGACAAACCTATGACAAACTTAGTTGGTCTCTAAGGTGCTACTGGAAGGAATTTTTTTATTTTGTTTTGAGTATGGCAGACCAACACGGCTACCAGTATCTTCCTCTTGGAAGTAATAAGAAATAGAAACCTACATGCTCTGGATAAAACATAGTGACCGCCTTGGAACCCTTTCCCTGTACTTCTGCTTTATTTTGCTTTTGGAAATGTTTTTGTGGGTCTTTGGGGGGAAAAGAATGTTGTTTGTTGTTATAAAATGACTCAACCGCAGGTACTTAAACACATTCAAAGTTCTGAAGGGATCACAGTATCATAAAACTGTAGAGTTGGAAGGATCATCTAATACAGGCATAGGCAAACTTGGCCCTCCAGATGTTTTGGGACTACAACTCCCATCATCCCTAGCTAACAGTACCAGTGGTCAGGGATGATGGGAGTTGTAGTCCCAAAACATCTGGAGGGCCAAGTTTGCCTGTGCCTGATCTAGTAGTCTGATTCTCTTCCTCAGCTTCCTGCCCTTCCCTCCATCCCTCCAGAATTTATTTCTCACACAGTAGCAAACCCACAGGGGATCCTATCTTCTGCTTCAGTGGGGAGAGCCATGCAGCCTCTACCAGATTTTCCAACTCTCCCTCTCCCTGCATCGTGTGTGTGTGTGTGTGTGTGTGTGTAAGTGAGCTTTCTTCAGCTTCATGGGGAAAGGGCCCATTCACTTTTTCATCTTTCTATCTGACTGAAGTCCAGGGCTGGATTTAGATGAAGAGATGCCCTAGGCTGTTCCACTTGTGAGGCCCCTCCCCACCCCCCACCCTCACAACAAGAAGAAAATGGAAGTGTGTTATAAACAAAATTGAGTGAAGCCAAGGATTATGACAGGTATTTAAAATTCTACAATTCACAATTTCTCCTCTAAAGGACATAAGACATTATTGTTAAATACCATGGAGATTTTTTTAAATGCATAAAATTAACACTGAAAAACTTTTGCAATAACTGAACTTTGTAATCCTTTTGTGGCCTGGGTAGCCCTGGAACTAGTTCCCATGTCTTGTTCCTCTCTAAGGAATTAAGTTCAGCCTTCATGGCATTTAACCATGGCTCAGCATCCTCTGAGGTTAAACTTTGGACCTCTTGGAAGCTTGAAGGTTCCCAAACCTTCTCTGAGTTACTAACAACAGCTGCATCTGCTATGACTGTTTTAGCAAACTCTTCAGCATACCTTTTGGGTGGTTTACCCTTTGTGCCCTTTCTGCGTACTATACACAAGTCTTCCATGCTAGGCTTCTCCTCTTTAGGAGAATAGTGGGCAGGCCACAGTCTTAACATGAGGAAATGCATCATCATTCATTCAACAATGAATTCTTACCTCGAGCTCACAAAAACAAGAAAATTAAAACGAAGCCGTGAAATTGGCAAAAGAGACCATCTTCCCCCAGGCACCAGTTTAGCTTGGATCGTTGAATTTACAGCCAAGTATTGCCAATGCTGGTTTGACTGTTAATGCCTTAGATGCTTTGCAAATTATGACATAAATCCAGTGAAGGGGCACTCATGTGGCTCCAAAGACCGATAGCGCTTTCTTGATCTTTCGTTCACGAAAATGGTGCCTCGCTTAACGACGGCAGAAATTCGAGGGGTTAAATCAATTTTTTAAAAAAGAGATCTAATTGGCTGTGACAAGTTTCTCCCCCACACATATTGGCAAGTGGTGGGATGGTTTCATTGATGTAATTATAATTCTTTTAGTTTCTACATTTTATTCCACCTTTCCTCCAAGGGCTCAAGGTGGCGTACATGATTCTCCCTCTCCTCACTTTACAGCAACCCTGTGAAGTAGAATTAGGCTGAGTGACAGCAACTGGCCTAAGGTCACCCAGGGAGCCACATGGTTGAATGAGAATTTTAACTCTGGTCTCCCAAGTCTGAGATCCAACCACCATCAAAGCCCAGCAAGAGAGCCCTGTATCCCTATAGATGAGAAGTCACTGTTGGGCTATCACTCTGTATGCCAATCATAAATCAAGCAGTGGTGTAAAGAGCCTGCTGGATCAGGCCAATGGCCCATCTAGTCCACCATCCTGTTCTCACAGTGGCCAACCAGGTGCCTGTGGGAAACCCACAAGCAGGATTTGAGCACAAATGCACCCTTCCCCTCCTGCGGTTTCCAGCAACTGCTATTTGAAAGCATTACTGCCTCCAACATTACAACGCACTTCTCCTCCATGAACTTGCCTTATCTTTTTTTTCAAAAGCCATCCAAGTCGGTGGCCATCATTGCCTCCTGTGGAGTCCCATGGTTTTAAGTATGCAGTGCTTGAAGAATTGTTTTCTTTTCTTTGTCCTGAATCTTCCAACCTTCATCTTCAACGGATAGCCGCGAGTTCCAGTGCTATGAGGAGAGGGAGAAAAAGCTTTTCTCCATCCACGTCCTGCATGCCATGCATAAATTTTATAAACTTCTAGCATCTTATTCGCCTTATCTCTGAACTGAAAAAGTCCCAAATACTGCAACTTTTCCACATAGATTCTTCCTTGCCTGTTGAGGCAGCCATGTGTGTTCCTAAAATAAAGGACCAGTTACATTCTCTGTAGATAAGACTTCCCAGGTTTCATTTGACGCTAAGGTTTTGTTCGCCTGCAAGGATATACAGTACAGTACTGTAAAAGGGGCAGCTGTCTAGGAATGTTGCTTAACCGGGATTGGACAAGAGACCCCATCGAGGAAGCAGATAGAGGAGTCTGGCCTCCTTTTTTGCTCAGGTTTCATTTTGTGAAGAAAGTGAGAGGAAACAACGTAATTGCCACATATATACCATAAGCCTGCCTTTAAAAAAAATCCCTTTAGCAAAAAAGTGCTGCAAATGCATATTTTTCGAAGTTTAAATAATTCAAAACGTCCTGCAGACGCATAATCCGTCATTCTTTTCAGACTGACTTAACGACAGCCCTGCAATGTAGCGCACTGCAGCTTGCTTGTTTACCCCTATTATTTCTGTTTCTACGACTCATCAAGGATCTGCAAAAAGCATAACTGCGCGTGCGTAGATAGAATACTGATCAGAATTTGCTTCTCCTATTTTAGCTCTACACTCGTTCTGAGGGGTGGGGCTAGCGGAGATGCGTCTCTCCTCCTCTAAGCCAACCAGAGGGCGAAGGCAGCGCATGTGCGTTTCATTTTGTGGGCGGAGGAGGAGGAGGAGCGTGTGAGCGGACTGAATCGCCGTCGCCTCTTTCGTTGCGGAGAAGGGTCCGGCCGGCAAGATGGAGAGTAAGTGTGCTTGGATCGACCTCAAACCACTTTGCTCCTTTCCCATCGGCGTGGGGGCGTGTATCTTATCGTTTTGCTCCGGAATTATTAATCCGGAGTGACTCCGGTTCTGGCCTCGCGGTCGTTAACGCTGCCCTATTTTACCCATTTGGGAATTGGGGTGGAGGAGCTACCTTTTCCCCACGCGTTCATCCACACCCGCCCCGTGATGCAGAGTGCTTAAACCCCCATTCTATTTTACTCTGGAACCACTGATCTGGAGTGACCTGAAGTCTGCTTTGTTTTCGTTTTTGCTAGCTTCCCGACGAGCAGGGAGGGAAGCGGGACTAATTTTTGTTACTCTTTCGCCCACCTTCTTTGCGAGTAGCGCAAGCTTGTTGACGCGTGTCTGTTGATCTTGCGAACATGACCTTAAAGCAGCAGATTCCCCCTTAAGGCTCAGGCATGGGGCAAGCTAAACGGGAGAGGAATGGAATTCAAGTACAGTAATCTGAATTCAGGCACAAGCCTCTGTCAATAATACATACATAATTGGGGGTATACTTACAGGGCGCCCCAATAGACCTATGGATCGGGAGGGAGGCCTAAGGTGATTTCTCTCACTTTCATGTACTGTATCTTATTTCCCTTCAGTTATTATCTTTGCAAGTTGCCAAACAGGGACTTGACCATGTTGTTTATCACCATTGTCATTTATTTGTTTGTTTGTTTGTTTGTTTGTTTGCCGCCTTTCAACCATGCTTGCAACATGATTACATAATTGCAAAAATACGAGACAAGTAGTCATAAGCAATGAATAAAAATGTATCAAAATGTGCACAACAAAAGTAACTAAGTCATAATAAGATCCAAAAACTAAAGATCCAAAAAAATGAATGTCAATAACAGCAGAATTAACGTTTCCAGAATTAAATCTCGATCCCAGTGTATAGTACCAAATTACACTCTTGTTTCACTGAATAGCAAATGAATCAAGCTGAGTCCCAGACTCCTGGTCTGGGGAAAAGGAGGGATATAAATAAATAATATAATAAATATGATTACAGTAATAATAATAATAATAATAATAATAATTTCCAACTCCTACTCTTCCAGCATTCCATCACACTAGAATAACTATAGAACCAGAACCCAGCATTGAACTAAGGGGATGCTTGATTCATTTGGGGCTACCAAGAACAAGGGGCCGATTTATGTCCCTGTTGTAAACAATGCTCCAGGGGATACTACTTTCTCCTGTGTGAGTGAATGGCTGCCAACCAGTGTTGGGCTGAGCTAAAATAACCCAAGGAGGAGCAAAGAGGCTGTGATCTCCTTGCTGGGAGCCTGCATGTTCCCACTCACCCATAGTTTGGCTTAGTGTCACCTTTACCCATCAGAAAATGCATCTCCATCAGGGTCTGGGCTATGCTGAAAAGCAGATCTGGAATTTAATATTTCCTCAATGTGAGTCCATGAGTGTGGAGGGTTGTGTGACATAAGATATATATTTTTATTATTTATTGCATTTGTATGCCACCTTTTTCTCCAGGGAGCTTCATGACTGAGTAGGGACTAGAACCCCAATTTCCCACGTCCCAGTCCCACACTCTAACCACTACAGTGGTGCCTCAACTTACAAATTTAATCCGTTCCAAAGGCACCTTCGTAAGTTGAAAAAATTGTAAGTCGAAAAACGCCATTGGAAACACGATTTCCCATAGGAATGCATTGAAAACGGAAAAAAATTGTAAGTTGAAGCAACCCTATCTAAAAATTTGTAAGTCGAAAAATCCCTATCTAAAACCGCCACGGTTTTTTCCCCGGATGTCGAGACATTCGAAAGCGCACGGCCATTACCCCCATTCGTAAGTCGAAAAATTCGGTTTTCGAGTCATTCGTAAGTCGAGGTACCACTGTACACTGGTTTTGGGGGTGTCTTATTTGGAACAGTGTTTTGGACTCCATATGTGAAACGGAAGATGACAAAACGCCCCACGTGTTTAGACCAGTCTGCTCCTGTTTTGAATGCTGCTGCTTGGTTATTGAACATGAAGCCTTCAATGTTTGTGTTTGGAAAGGATGCATGGAAACCTCTCCCTAATCTCTTCCAGGTGTGTTATATCAGCAGCTACCCCAGCAGACAGCCACGCTCCTGAACATACAGGTATTTTCTGTGCGTTGGGGCAAAAAGCATGGGATTTGTATGAAGGCAAGGTGGAAGCAGGACTAGGACCTCTGCTGTGTCAGACTGAGTTGCTAGAAACCACAGAGAGAAGAGGGCTCTTGGGCTCAAATCCTGCTTGTGGGTTTCCCAGAGACATCAGGTTGGCCACTATGAGAACAGGATGCTGGACTAGATGGGCCATTGGTGCGATTCTGGTGTTCATATGTAACAAAATGCTGCAGTATGGAATACTTGTTTTCGGTATTCTGGTCTATCAACCAGAATACTCCGTTCCGCTTCCCCCTCCTGTGAGTCAGAATTCTGTGACCACTGAGCATGTTTCGGTCCTCGTTGGACTGTTTGGCTTCAAACCTGCTGCAAGGGGCAAAGAGAGGAATTCCCCACCCCCAAGCTTGGCAATGCCTCTGTTTGTTCATGGGTGGTGCTGATATAAAAAGATAAGTTAATTAAAATCTAGGTAATAAAAACATTGCAGCACTATTAAAAGCCCTTTTCTTAAAAACAAAAGCTAAAACCAGTCAGTTTGCAAAGGCCTCTTAAGTCTGCAGGACCAGGAGGGAGCCAGTCTAGCTTCTCTCGGGAGGGAGTTCCAAAGGCTGGGAGCAGCCACCAAGAAGGCCCTTCTCCTGTGTCCCCACCAAGCGTGCCTGTGAAGGTGGTGGGGCTGAGAAAAGGGCCTCCCCCAAAGATCTTGGAGCCCAGGCAGATTTCTATGGATAATATGGTCCTTCACATAGCCTATGATTTGTGGAGAAGTTACTTTAGTCTCAGTGAATTCTTTTTCTTCTTCTTTTTGTAGCCTCAAGGGTCAAAGGAAGCCGAGGCCTTTGTGAAAGCCTTCCTAAAGCGCAGCATGCCTCGGAAGAGCGATGAAGACATCCAGGACCACTTAACCCGAAAAGCGGTTGTCCTTGAACACCTGCACAAGAGGAGGAGAAGGCAGAAGAAGAGGAAAGGCAAGGGGTTCTCTGCCAAGCAGAGGAGAGAGATGAAGCTCTTTGACATTAAACCAGAGCACCAGAGGTAGGTACTTCTTCATGAAGGAAATAGTTAAGCTGCGAGTTTCGCTCCCGCAGGAGGCAGCAGTGGCCACCAACCTAGACAGCAGCCTAGCGGTCAGCATCGGTCTCAGCCTGCTGGCTGAAAGCTAGCAAAGAGGAAGTCAGTCTGACCTCTCTCGGGGAGGGAATTCCACATAATGGGGGAGCAGCCACAGAAAAGGCTCTCTCTCTTGGGTCACCACCATGTTTCTGATGTTGATGGGACCGAGAGAAGTTGCACTCCTGAGGATCTTAACACCCAGGCAGATTTGGATATGGATATATGATCTTTCAAGTAGCCTGGGCCCAAGGGACTGATGGAGGTGGGGGAGGGTGGACTCCATCCCAGGACAGAGTCTAACAGTAAGGAAATGTGCTTTGGTCTGTACCATTCTGATTTTGATAGAGGCAATGAGTAAACAGGTTCTTTTCACCATGTTGGTTCATAACCAAGGAAGATAACTTGCCTTTGACATGATAGGCATCACTTTCAAGTCAACCTGTCTGAGCACTCGGGTGGTTCATTCCCCTGCATCTCCAGGTAGGGTTTGGAAAAGAATCCCTGCCTGAAACCCGGGAGAGTTTTTGCCAGTCAGTGTAGACGGCACTGGCATAGATGGACCAATGATCTGACTCGGTGCAGGGCAGCTTCCTAGAGTATTCAAAGCACTAGATTTCTCATTTAAAATAATTCTATAATGGTACTTTGCCACTAGAGGGCAACTTGTGACCCTTTTATTCCAAAAGGTGCCTTGTTTTAAATTTGTGCATGATCACTTTTCTTTTGTTTTTAAGGCTTTCAAACGGCAGAACTGGTGGGTAGGCTCAGCTGTGCTCCGATAGCAATCATCAGATAGCATCACCTTCTGGTGATAGACCCCCCCTATTCCCTACACAGAATTCCCTGGGAAGAAGGATGGGTTTTTAAGCCACTCTGCTAATTGTAGCTCTATGAGGAGACTAGGGGGTCTCCTAGCAACTCTCGGCAGCCTGAACAAACTATGGTTCCTAATATTTTTTTATTTTTTTGGGGGGGGGAGAGAGAGCCATGACTGTTGAGTGGTATAATAAGTGTTTTAAATGTATGATGCAGTTATAACCCAGAAGACAAGCAGCTCAGCATTTCAGGAGCAGAGAATAAGGCTGTCCTTAGTCCAAAAAATTAAATGAACCAAAACTTTCAGCAACACTCAACAGCTGTCATGTTTCAGATCCAATTTAGCTCTGCCTTAAACTTCAATAAAAATGACTCACTATCGAGCCTCATCTAAACTATGGAATTAAAGCAGTGTCACACCACTTTAAACAGTCTGGGCTTCCTGCAAAGAATCACGGGGATCCTGTAGTTCGTTAAGGATATATAGAGGTTAGGAGATTCCTGTTCCCCTCATGGAGCTACAATTCCTAGAATTCCTTCTGAAAAGGGGGCTGGCGGTTAAACAACTCAGATCGTAACTTTCTCTTCAATGTGATCACTGCCCTTGAACAACATTAAAGCCATTGGATGGCCATCTTTTATACCCTTACAGCTGGAGCGCTTTCTGAATAGGAAGGCCCAAACTTCACCCACAGCTTCCCCGTCTTCAGCCTTTACGCTATCCTTTTGTGAGTTGCCTTTTCCCCACTCGTAGTATTCAATCCATGAAATCAGGAGGGAAACCGTTTCTGAAATCTTAAATTGAATAGTTTCCGTTTCGGACGAGAGGGCTATCGATGGCTGCTCACCGTGATGGCTGTGCTCTGCCTCCACAGTCGGAGGAAGCAATGCTTCTGAATACCAGTTGCTAGAAGCCACAGGAGGGGCTCAAGTCCTTGTGCTTGCTGCTTTCCCGCAGGCATCTAGTTGTCCACTGTGAGAACAGGATGCTGGACCAGATAGCTCACTGGGGCCTGATCCAGCCGGGCTCTTCTTGCGTTCTTAGATTTAATAGATGCTTCAGGGCATTGTTGCCAAATGGGGAATTAACAAAGACATTTTTTGACGTCTTCTGCAGGTACGAGATATTTGTGCCATTACATGAGCTGTGGGAGCAGTACATCAGAGAACTCTGTAACGGGCTGAAGCCGGAAGCGTAAGTTCATTAGGCTTAAGTAGTGCTTGGATCACATTTGGAGACTTATATGCACATTTGGAGCATAGCAGTGATCAGGCGCCGTTTCTCAGGAAATCACGGTATGAGGAACCCATGCCTCTCCAGATGTTGTTGGACTCCAACTCCCATCAGCCCCAGCAAACAGCCTGGCTAGTGGTCATGGATGATGCGGGTTCAGTGTTTTCACCACAAGTTCCCCTATCCCTGTGTTAGCCCCAAATGGAATTACTTATTATCATACTTTTTTTTGTTTTATTTGGCAGCACCAAATAAATAAACCTCAAAGCAGTAAGAATAAAGCAATGAAATTATCAGCAAAAACAGTTAAAGATAACTATTTAAAATATTTGGGGGGAAGAAAAGGCTGTGCCGTGTGATTTTTCTCTACATGCATTCTGACTTTTAAGAGCCTGTAGGGGTTATTTTAGGTAAGGTCCAGGACTTATGGGTTGTAGCCAGTGCTAGTCATAACTCTGATCTGCCCCATTGAAATTACAGGGCATGGCTAACATAGATCAATTAATTTCAATAGGGCAACTCTGAGTAAAAGGTCGTTGAATGCAACCCTGTGTTTGTAAGGTAATATATGCATGCAGTTCCTGGTTGCATGGGACAGTGAAGAGGCTGCTGGGGGAGAGATGAATCACACTATTCCTCCTTTATGCCTACCATAGAATGGCGAGGGAAGCTCACTCCTCTGCACCTTGCATGGACATTCAGCCATCTGCCAACCGCTTGCGGGCTAGTGACTCCGAAGGCTTATTTGCAAGGCTGCTTTAAATTGAGTATTTCAGTATTTGAATGGCTTAATGTTTCTTGGCACTGTGATGTTAATATTGTTGCTTTTTTTAATACTTTGAAGAATTATAACATTAATTAGTATATTATATGTTATTTTTATCAGGCAGCCACAGATGATTCAGGCCAAATTGCTGAAAGCTGATCTTCACGGAGCTCTCATTACAGGTATTTGACTTCCAATCCTAAATGCAGGGATGCTTTTAACTCGGACAGTTCTGAAAGTTGAAAGTCAAATGTCACCTACTTAAGCAGATCTCAGTTGACTCTGTGAGTTTTGAATTGATCAGCTGAGCAAGTGATTGATCAATGAAACCTGCATATTTTGCATAAGAGGGATCAACCGCTTCAAAGGAAATTATGTACTTTTTTTGTTTTCAAATGGGCTGCACGTAAGTAAAGCCATACTGGATCAGACCGAGGACTGTATTTAATTGGTGCTCATACCCAAGGGTTTTTGATCCGGTAGAATGTATTCATTGATATGGGGATAAGAATAGGCAGCTTCTGCCTCCTCCCTGCAAACCCACGTGCCTTCGGAAATCTCTTCCAAATGATGATACTTTTATTACTGTCTTCAAAGCTAATTTTTTGTCTTTCTAATCCCTTTAGCGACAGACTCAGTTAACACACACTAGAGATACACTGCAATATTATATTGGAAATGCCTGCTTGCTAAACAAAAATATACAGTGTGGGGGGGGGAGTATTTCATCCCCTGCTAAATTTGCTCGTTTGCCCTCTGACGAAGAAATGACTAGTCTATAATTTTAATGGTAGGTTTATTGTAGCTGTGAGAGACAGAATAACAACAGGAAAAACCCCAGAAGACAAAAGTCAGAGATTGATGTGCATTATAATGAGGGAAATAAGTATTTGATCCCCTATCAACCAGCCAGATGTTAGACTACCTGGTATCTTCACTGTATGTAAGGAACTGAGATTAGAGGCACCTGCTGTAAGGGAGAGGTTTTACCTGTAATCCCAGCTCGTTACAGTACCTGTACAAAAGACACCTGTCGACAGAAGCACTCAATCCAGCAGATTCCAAAGTCGCCACCATGACCAAGACCAAAGAGCTGTCCAAGGATATCAGGGACAAGATTGTAGATCTGCACAAGGCTAGACTGGGCTACAAGACTATTCCCAAAGCAGCTTGGTGAGAAGGTGACAACAGTTGGTGCAATAATTCGCAAATGGAAGAAACACAAAATAACTGTCAACCTCCCTTGGTCTGGGGCTCCATGCAAGATCTAATCTCATGGAGTTGCAGTGATCATGAGAACAGTGATGAAGCAGCCCAGGGCAGCTGGGACCATAGTCACCATGAAAACAGTTGGTAGCAGACTACGACGTGAAGGACTGAGATCTTGCAGAGCCCGCAAGGTTCCCTTGCTTAAGACAGCACATGTACAGGCACGTCTGCAGTTTGCCAGTGCACATCTGAATGACCCAGGGGAGAACTGGGTGAAAGTGCTGTGGACAGATGAGACCAAAATCAATCTCTTTGGCATCAACTTAACTCTACGTGTTTGGAGGAGGAGGAATGCTGCCTATGACCCCAAGAACACCATCCCCACCGTCAAACATGGAGGGGGACATATTATGCTTTGGGGGTGTTTTTCTGCTAAGGAGACAGGGTGAGCACCTCCTTCCCTCAGCCAGGGCATTGAAAATGGGTTGAGGATGGGTAATGGGTATTCCAGCATGACAATGACCCAAAACACACAGCCAAGGCAACAAAGGAGTGGCTCAAGAAGAAGTACATTAAGGTCCTGGAGTGGCCTAGCTAGTCTCCAGACTTTAATCCCATCAAAAATCTGTGGAGGGAGCTGAAGGTCTGAGTAGCTACACATCAGCCTCGAAATTTTACTGGCTTGGAGAGGATCTGCAAAGAGGAGTAGGACAAAATACCTCCTGGGATGTGTGCAAACCTGGTGGCCACCTACAAGAAATACCTGACCTATGTAATTGCCAACAAGGCTTTTGCCACCAAGTACTAAGTCATCTTTTGCAAATGGATCAAATACTTATTTCCCTCATTATAATGCACATCAGTCTCTGACTTTTGTCTTCTGGATTTCTGGGGTTTTTCCTGTTGTTATTCTGTCTCTCACAGCTACAATAAACCTACCATTAAAATTATGGACTAGTCATTTCTTTGTCAGAGGGCAAACGGGCAAATTTAGCAGGGGATCAAATACCTTTTCCCCCTCACTGTATAGGCTGCCCAATTAATTGGGGGCAACCATGTGGTCAGTCTGTGTCCTGGTTCCAGCAAAACAATCTTGGAATGATAAGTCATGTGCCTCCTCTCAGATGCCAAGCTTTTGCACTTTTACCCTGCCTCGTCAAACCACAGTTCCTTGTGATGTCAAAACTGGGAAGCTGTGGTTTCTATGCTACTTAAACATCATGATTGGAAGCCAGATCAATTACCCCTTGTTGGTGCAAATCCGCTGAGTGTGGTAAATAAATAGACACTGAAATCAGCTGGATGACCCTTGTCAATTACACAAGCAGTTGCATTCTGTACTGTAAGGGGAAGCACAGAGGCAGGTAGAGTATTGCAATAAGTGTAATGCTAAAACTGATTGTTCAGCCCTAATAATCTGCTTTTCTTTGCTATAGTGACTAAATCGAAATGTCCCTCCTATGTCGGCATCACGGGCATTGTCCTGCAGGAAATGAAACACGTTTTCAAAATTATCACAAGAGAAGACAAGGTGAAAGGTACCGGATCCTCCTTACTGTAACTTGCTTTGTTCATGGTCCCTTCAAATTGCACAATGAATCACGGCTCCTACTTCACTAATGGCCATTTGTCTCATTTCACCCTGGAAGGGTCTTGGTTAATTGCTGCATAGTTGAGATTTTGGTTTGGTTTTTTTTTTTCTTCAAAAAAGTGAAATTGGTAAATCACAATTAAGATCTGTTTTCAGAGTATGCTGTACTGTACTTTAAAGGTAAAGGGACCCCTGACCATTAGGTCCAGTCGTGGACGACTCTGGGGTTGCGGCACTCACCTCGCTTTACTGGCCGAGGGAGCCGGCATACAGCTTCCGGGTCATGTGGCCAGCATGACTAAGCCGCTTCTGGCAAACCAGAGCAGTGCACGGAAACGCCGTTTACCTTCCCACCGGAGCGGTACCTATTTATCTACTTGCACTTTGACGTGCTTTCGAACTGCTAGGTTGGCAGGAGCTGGGACCAAGCAATGGGAGCTCACCCCGTCGCAGGGATTCGAACCACTAACCTTCTGATCGGGAAGCCCTAGGCTCTGTGGTTTAACCCACAACGCCACCTTTTTAATGAGGCCTTTGGCTTTAAACTATCCATGTCTCTCCCTGTCCTCTGCTGCTTATGTCTAAGTCTTGATTTGTAGGCCCCCTCAAAACAGGGGTCTGCCCCCCTCATTGTGAGTTAAGCACCCCGTACAATGTGGTGAACTGCAGTGGTTTTCAATCATTGTGCCGTGGCACCCTGGGATGCCTTGAATGACGATCAGAGGTGCTGCGGGCAACACTGGCCTCTGTCACTTTCTTTCCCACCCTCCACTGATGTCCTCTCACACCTCTGCATCCCAAAGGCTTGCACAGCTAATAATAATAATAATAATAATAATAATAATAATACTTTATTATTTATACTCCGCCCATCTGGCTGGGTTCCCCCAGCCACTCTGGGAGGCTTCCAACAAAATATTAAAATACAAGAATCCATCAAACATTAAAAGCTTCCTGAAACAGGGCTGCCTTAAGATGCCTTCTAAAGGTCTGGTATTTGTTGTTCTCTTTGACCTCTGGTGGGAGGGTGTTCCACAGAGTGGGTGCCACTACTGAAAAGGCCCTCTGCCTGGTTCCCTGTAACTTGGCTTCTCGTAGCGAGGGAACCGTAGCTTCTGGGTCACATTCAAAGGTAGCCCCACATAGAGTGCATTGCAGGAGTAGAGCATAACTAGAGCATGCACCACTCTGGCGAGACAGTCTGCAGGCAGGTAGGGTCTCAGCCTGCGTACCAGATGGAGCTGATAGACAGCTGCCCTGGACACAGAATTGACCTGTGCCTCCATGGACAGCTGTGAGTCCGAAATGACTCCCAGGCTGCGCATCTGGTCCTTCAGGGGCACAGTTACCCCATTCAGGACCAGGGAGTCCTCCACACCTGCCCAAAGGACTCCCAAAGAGAGGGTAGAGAAGAAGAGGCAGAGGGGACATTCCACAAGGGAGGGTGTTTGAAAAGTGGTGAGAGGCTGCCAGCTCTGCAGGCAATACTGGGCTCCTGAGACCCACAGGGGTGCCGCAGAAAGAATGTAGTTGGTCAAGGGAGTCGTGGACTCGAGGAAAAGGTGAGATCTAAATGCAGTAAATAAATAAAGAAGGTGATAAATCAATAGTACCACATAAGGCTCTGCATTTGCACAGCGGGCCCCTGACGCCTGTCATCTTCTTGGCTTCCCTTTCCAGTCATCCCAAAGCTCAACAACGTCTTCAGCCTAGAGATCGATGGCTTCATCTCCTACATCTACGGAAGCAAGATTCAGTTCCGAGCCAGCGAGCGTTCTGCAAAGAAGTTCAAAGGAAGAGGAACAATTGACCTGTGAACCTTCTTTCTTTCTTTCTGGAAATGGGAGCCGCTGATGTGTTGTTTCCAAGGGATGGGGAGACTATTCCTAGCAGTTTGTGCATCCTGAGACTTGAGTGTATGTGAAGGGACAACCCTTGTTGTTTTAAACAAGAGGATTTGAGAAATGCATCCGCATAAATGAATGCTCCCGCTATGTTTCGAACACCTGTTTCTATCCTTTGTACATACTTTGTGTTTTATCGATGTTATTAAACCTGTTAAATAAATAAAATCATTTCCACTAAGCCCCAGGATCTAATCTGATAGTTTGTTTACAGCAAAGTAAACCTTCCATAACCTCCCATAAGATTATGCATTTTGCAGTAGCAAAGTGAGTCCTGGTTTGCATATCCTTGTAACTATCCCAAGGATGACTCAATATATCTTTGCAGTAGGAAAGAACACATTTGCAGCAAGCATTTTCTTTTCTTTCTTAAATATATTATTTTCAAATTTTTTGTTACAATTTTTCACATATTAATGCTTTTCCCAAAATGTCAGATACAGTATGAACTTCCTCCCACCGCCATTCTGAATTCCAATTTTCTCCCCTTATTTTCTTGCATCTCATTTTTATTTTCAAACTCATATCCTCTTATTTGCCTTGATTTCCAATGTTAACATGTAACATGATATAACATATAAATGTTATATCAAACCTAAAAGGTAAAGGTAAACGGACCCCTGACGATTAGGTCCAGTCGTCACCGACTCTGGGGTTGCACGCTCATCTCGCATTATTGGCCGATGGAGCTGGCGTATAGCTTCCAGGTCATGTGGCCAGCATGACAAAGCCGCTTCTGGCAAACCAGAGCAGCACATGGAAACGCCGTTTACCTTCCCGCCGGAGTGGTCCCTATTTATCTACTTGCACTTTGACGTGCTTTCGAACTGCTAGGTTGGCAGGAGCTGGGACCAAGCAACGGGAGCTCACCCCGTCACAGGGATTCGAACCGCCGACCTTCTGATCAGCAAGCCCTAGGCTCAGTGGTTTAACCCACAGCGCCACCTGGGTCCCTAGCGTTTTAATGTAATTACAATGGTCTTTTAAATAGTCCAAACATTTTTTCCATTCTTGCTCAAACTTTTCCTCGTCCTGGTCTCTGATCTTCACAGTCATCTTTGCCATTTCAGCATAGTCTATCATTTTAGTTATCCATTCTTCTTTTGTTGATTCCTTCTCTTCTTTCCATTTCTGGGCAAATAACGTTCTTGCTGCTATTGTTGCGTACATAAATAATCTCTTTAGATCCCTTGGTATTCCATCACCTGTTAGTCCAAGCAAAAAGGCTTCTAGTTTTTTAACAAAAGTTATTTTAAACATTTTTAAAAATTCATTACTATATATCATTTCCCAGAAGTCTCTTGCTTTTCTACAGGACCACAACATATGATAAAAAGTACCTTCCTTTTCCTTGCACTTGCAACACACATACAGCAAGCATTTTCGGCTAGGAAGGCGATGGGTCAGTGCTGCTTGGCAGAGGGCTGGTTTTCTATGTATGCCAAAGGAAAAACTGGCAAAGGTTTGTCCACCAAGTCTAGAAGTTCCCAAAGTGGGTGGTACCATCTGAGGGTGGGTGCTAAGAGGCATGGGGCTGCAGGGGGGGTACTTGAGGTGTAAATGACTATCGGATTTGGAAAAACTGGTATCACTGGACTGAGTCTGTCAATTATAATTTTTTTTAATTAATTAAGCAAAATAGTTTTAACTGGATTTCTAATAAACATGCAATTCATTGTTGCTGTTTTGAATTTTGAATCTTCAGCCCCACCCTAAAAAACCTGTCATTTTTACCATGAGTACAGTTTTTTTTCTCTTGTGGTGCAGACTTCCACAGGCAAAAGTCCACATCACCAGGAAGTGCTTCTAGTCCACAAGAAGTCGATGAGCCTTTAATAGGCCACAAGTCTTCATTTTTGTCTTTGATGCGAACAACTAGGAAGGGAACACCTCTAGAATGTATGTTCAGGCTTTTATTTTTCTTCCTTTCTAGGTAGGGGTTATTTCCACTTGTGCAGTTTCCCAAAGGGAGGAAACGAGCTTTCAAAAGTGGTTTTTGTGGGGGAATTGGGGTGGGGAAATTGGGGGTGCCCGCTTCTCCCGTATTCTGGCCTGTTGCTTTAACTGTGCTTTGAAAATTATATGCTTTAACAGTCTTCTCGCTTTAATGCTCAAGATTCAAAAGATTTGGGAACAATTGCATTCCTTTGTCTCCTTCTCTTTGTAAGAAAGTTTGGCGGGGGGGGGGAATGTTCTAAGTACTGGGGCGGTGTGCAAAATTGTATGAATTATTTTGATTGTCCTGGGTTTTTGAATGATGACTTGGAAAGGAACGGTATTGTTTGCGTGCTTCCCCCCCCCCAAAAAAGGGCTCTTTTTCTTCACTGTTTAATAGGCAGGTGTTTACTGCTGAACATACCAACAACTATTCTCTCCCACTGTTGTTGTTTTAAAAAAAGATTATGTAAATGCAGCCCATCTTTCTAAGGCTCCAGCACCTCCCCCGCGCTTCTTGGGGCATTCTGCTGAACCATGTAAACTCTTCAAATTGAGATGGAAAATAACTCTTTTGATGCTCCCGAGAAGCAATACCCGGTCCCGGGCTTTGTAATGCAAAGTTTCTCCCATTGTTTTCTCTTTGTGGCGAGGAGGAGGAGGGGAGTGGCCTTCCAACGGAGCGCAATTCTCCAGAGGTAAATGTGTGCTGCAAAGATTAACTATACCGAATTTTTCTTTAAAAAAAAAAAAAAGACGGGAGGCACATTGACATTGAAATGAAAGAGAATAGCAGGGCATTCAGTGGGATGGGATTATGAATAAGGACAAGCCTGAGCACACAATTTATTTGCAACAGGGAAGGGCCATGCATAAAACATGGATCTTCGGAGCGTCATCCCTTAAAATAGTTTTGAGCTTCTGTGTGTGTCCTAAAGCAGGATCAGGGGGACTTTTGGGGAGCCCAGGGGCTGCATTCCCTCTGCCAATTCTATTCTTGCAGCTGCACCTGGGAGCCAGCTCTTGCACATAACACTAAAAAACTATGGTTTGGCATTCCGTCCAAATTGGGTAAAGGTAAAGGTACCCCTGACCATTAGGTCCAGTCACAGACGACTCTGGGGTTGCAGCGCTCATCTCACTTTACTGGCCGAGGGAGCTGGCGTACAGCTTCCAGGTCATGTGGCCAGCATGACTAAGCCGCTTCTGGTGAACCAGGGCAGCACACAGAAACGCCATTTACCTTCCCGCCGGAGTGGTACCTATTTATCTACTTGCACTTTGACGTGCTTTTGAACTGCTAGGATGGCAGGA
This sequence comes from Zootoca vivipara, assembly GCF_963506605.1. Classification (NCBI taxonomy): domain Eukaryota; kingdom Metazoa; phylum Chordata; class Lepidosauria; order Squamata; family Lacertidae; genus Zootoca; species Zootoca vivipara. The sequence goes on from NC_083281.1 coordinate 69,450,093, forward strand.
GCTGGGACCAAACAATGGGAGCTCACCCCGTCGCAGGGATTCGAACCGCCGACCTTACGATCGGCAAGCCCTAGGCTCAGTGGTTAGACCACAGCGCCACCCGCATCCCTATCTCCAAATCGGGTAAAATAGCCCAAATGAGAGGTGAGATTTGACCCAGATCTCTGTGCTGCGTCCACCAATTCAATGACTGGCAGCCCAGGATTCAAACACCATCTCAACCACAAATCCTCTAAGTGGCCATGAAAAGGTCAGTGCCTTTTCCTCCAATCCTATGCAGCTATGTGAGCAGTGATTTGTGCTGCTGCTGCTGCTGCTGCTGAGTGCAGCATTTGGGACTTTTTAGTAAATTAATAATACAACTATGCACGGCATGGAGAAAGTGGGCAGAGAAAAGTTCCTCTCATACTGCCGGAACTCGTGGGCACCCAATGAAGTTGAATGTTAGAAGAATGGGAATAGATAAAATGCAGTACTTCACACACACAGTGCATGGCTAAACTATGGAACTCTCTGCCACAGGAGGCAGTGATGGCTACCAACTTGGATGGTTTTAAGAGAGGATTGGGCAAATTCATGGAGGTGAGGGCTATTGATGGCTACTATGCTTTGCCTTCGCAGGTGGGGGCTGCAATGCTTCTGAATACCAGTCGCTGGAAACCACAGAAAGGGAGCCGGTTCTTGTCCTTGGATCCTGCTTGCTGGCTTCCCAGAGGCATCTGGGTGGCCACTGGAGGAACAGGGTGCTGCACTAGGTGGTCTGATCCAGCAGGTTTTCCTGCTGGAGGTTCTTTTGTTCTCAGAGTGATCCTGTGCAGCATAGCTGACCCTACGAGGCTGATCTGAAGCAGCTGCCTCCAGCAACAGATTTCGGATGTCTTTGAAAGGTGGCAAAATGATCCATTATTTCCATGTCAAATGCGTGCGGGTGGGCTTGCATAAACTGCTAAAATGTCTTCTCCCTGCTTTCTAAAGAGGAAAAGGGAGGAGTCGGAGCTGGATTGAAAATTAAGCTAAGTGCTTATTTATTATTTTTTGGAGGAGATTTGCAGCCAAATGGCAGGGATGCTTGTAAATCTGCAACAAGGGCACAGCCTGCCATTTAAAGCTCTGAATTTTCGAGTATGCAAACACAGAAAAGGATAAAAGGATAAGACTGGTCTGCTGGCTGCTGGTGTCACTATGGGATGCAATTCTGCATTAGAGAGCTGCTTCCCTGCTGTTGGTATTGGGGTGCAGGAAATTTCTAAGGCAAAAGGTCATAGGTTCCCCCAAATGCAGCCAATTGCCTTCCCCTCCTTCTCAGCCTTTTCTGCCTGGACCGTTGAAGCAGTTTGATAATAACAGGTGGGCTCACTTGCTCAAGGAAATCTGGAATATTATTAGGAACATAAACAGCTGTCTTACACCAAGTCAGACCACTGGCCCTTGTAGCTCAGTACTGTCTACACTGACTGGCAGCAGCTCTCCAGGGTTTCAGGAAGGGAGTCTCTCCCAGCAGTACCTGGCTATGCCACTGTGGACTGAACCTGTGACTTTCTGCATGCCAAGCAGGTGCTCTACCACTGAGCTACAGCCCTTACAATCCGTTGCATATTTAAATGCTTCTTTTTCTTTTATCCCGGTCCCACTTTCTCCACCTCATTTATGTTGCCCTATTTTGAGATAGGGTGGCCAGAAATGCACCCTCTCTACTTCAGATATGGGTTGCAGGCCTGGCCCTATTGTTAGGTAGAGCAAGGAGATGGCCTCAGTCTCTGGATGCTGCAGATAGGCTTGCAAGTGCAGATAGGCTTGCCAGGTCAGGAGCATCCCAGACCCTGAAATTTCAGAGCCTGAACCCAAGACCTAGTAGGGACCCCTGGTGATGGAACGGGAGCGTCCCTCAGTGATGTCACAGGGCAGGCCCTGGAGATGGAGGTTAATTGGGAGAGAGGAATGAAAGAAGGCAGACTCCCCACCCTCAAGTGTCTATGCTATAATTTGCAGCCAGCTTCTGCCAGACTGAAAGATTGCAAGCTGCATATCCAATCTTTTTAATGGCTAATAATAATAATAGATACTCTCACCAACCTGGAGATTCAAGCCCTCCACCTGTCACCTGGAAGGAGCCAGGCAAACCTGGAGACTTCAGGTGAAAACTGGAGGTCTAGTTGCAGAGGATGAGGAAGATGCTCCGCTACCATTGGTGAAGTAGGATTCAACTACCACCTTCCGTATGTGGCATGGGGAAGGTGTCAACTAGTCTTGTCGGTACCCCTCAAATTTACCCAATGGCATTTGTAATTTTAGTTTTGATCCCCATCTTAATTTCCTAAGTATCGGACCTGTTATGACTCCAATATCTCTTTCCAAAGTTGCTCACAGCCACTTTTTCTGTGTGAAGTTAAGGGTTGTGGTGTTCCTTCTTTTTCGCCCCAACATGCACAATTCTCTCCCCCCCCCCAACATGGCACAAAAGTTCCCCTTCGAACAGTGGCTTGATTCTAATTTACCTCATTCCTTGATGTAACATCTAATTAGGACATCTGTTAAATGCCTATCATATTAATTTAATAGGGGGAGGCTAATAGAACTTTATTGGCACAGTCCAGTTAATTAACATTATGGGCCTTTAATGGACGTCTTAAATCGACATCGTTAGCAAAGATGCTACACAAATTAAAGTGAGCCCTAACTGTGTTTCATTGGACTGTGAAGGACACACAAGCTGTTGTGTGTGTGCACACAACTCAATTCATTATCAACAGTCACTCTTCTTTAAATATATACCTATCCTTTCAAATGAGTCACCCGGGTTGCTAAATTTCTGTCACTTTATACCCTTCCAAGGGTTCCGGTTTTCCAAGGGCAGTCCAGGAATTACGAAAGCCATCCTGGCTTCTGATTTGACCCTGAAATGTCCCTATTTCCCCTCCCAGTGCTGTCATCACCGAGCTCAGGGAGGAAGATGAGCTGGCGCTTGTCCTAAAAATCCTGTCTAAACCGCATCCAAGATGGCGGATGGAGCTCCGTTCGTAAGTAGAAACATTCGTAAGTAGAGTTATTCGTAAGTAGAGGTACCACTGTATTTGGACTCCAGTCCGTGAAACCTCTGATAATTGTTAGTCTTTAAAATGCCCACCCAAAGACCCTCTGTTATTGTTTTCCTGGAGTAAACTAGCCATGCAGAAGTGCATCCCATCCTACAAACTCAACACATGGAATCATAGACTTGTAGAATTGGAAAGGACTCCAAGGTTCATCTCTAGTCCAATCCCCGGCAATGCATAATGGACACATAACAAAGTGTCCACTGGCCTGGGCACAGGGCATCTTTGGAAACACCTTTGCTTGTATGAATTCAGCTAAGTTTCTATGAGTCTAACAAGCAAGGGTCATGTAGCTCTGTGTCCCATCTTTTGCATGATAGACTGACAGATGGTGCATGTAACCTGGAGCATTCTCTGTTGTTGTTTAGATCGATTTCCTGCCTTCTCTTTTTCAGCAGAAAAACACAAGAAATGTGTCAAAGCAGGCCTCCCACTTCTCAAGGAGAATGTCTGGTTGCAGTTTAAGTTAGGTTCTTGGCTCTTTATTAATAAACAACTTTCATTCTTTGCTGTTTTGGGGGAATTGTGGTTCCTTACTTTGTGGCTACCTTCTGTTATGGTTTTTTTATCTTTATTGTGCTTTTCCTTGGGCAGAGATGTCTTTGGAAAGGCAGCTGATAAACTTTAAAAACAGATTTTTAATTATCTACCCGTCTGAGGGGGTGAAACCATGAGAACAGGATGCTGAACTTGATGAGCCATTGGCCTGATCCAGCAGGCTCTTCTTGTGTTCTTCCTTTTCTTCCTGCTTTGGGGAAGATAACCATTCGGCTTTGTGTGGCAGGCTCGAGATATAGACGATTCCCCTTGTAAAGTGATCAGAAATGAGACTTCCCTTTGGCTAGCTTGCAGCCCCCACCACCAGGCACACCGGCAGCCTAAAAGATTATTTCAAAATTATGGGCTTGGAACGGTTCGGCTGGGTGGCTGGGACTGCTCATGAAAGAATTCCAGTGATGTAGCAGCTCTTGAACACCCCATTAGGTGGCTGCCTAATTAATGTAAATGATCGTTATATCTCACTCACCAAGGATTATTTTACTCCAAGGGAAATCTACTTGCTGCCACAGTGGCCATTTGAGGGGTTTTTATAGGAACTCTTGCATTATGGCTACCCATTCAGTAAAAGGTAAGTAGCCATCCTAAATAATGGAGATGGAAGGCTTAATTGGCTGAATAACAGATTCGGCTGTATTTTATTCCAGGAATTAGAGCTTTATTGCAACCCTATGATAATGAGGGGGGAAGAGCCATTGGCAAATGGAAGGCTTCCGAGATCCAAGCCCGTGAGGAAGGCAAGAGGAAGATTTCAGTGTTTCGCTTCAAAAGTCGCTACAGTCTGACTCCCTCTCCCGTTTCGTAAGAACTTGCATGAAAGTGGCCTCCCAATTTTTCTCACAGGCTCATATAAATTCAGCACAAACAGTTGGGCCTGGTGAGCATTTAAGGTACCCAACCCTAATCTGCGGGTTGCCATCTGATTGGATTTTATTCTGATCCTGATTGGATTTCAGGATGTATTTTAATTGATTGTCTGATTTTATGTTAATGTGTTGTACATTTTATGTTAGCCGCTCTGAGCACGGTTTTGGCCGGGGAGGGCGGGGTATAAATTATTATTATTATTATTATTATTATTATTATTATTATTATTGGTAAGGTGAGGGGGGATGCCACACACTTGTAAATTAAGAGCACCCCCTGAAAAGCCAGTTTTTCAAAGAGCTACCAGAGGAAGACCACATGACGATATGACAGCCATCTTCAAAAATCTGAAGGGATGTCACATAGAAGATGGAGCAAGCTTGTTTTCTGCTGCTCCAGAGGAGAGGAGCCAAACCAATAAATTCAAATTACAAGAAAGGAGAGAGGGGGAAAGTACAAAAAAATACAATAGGAAAGAAAGCTATAATACATTGAGTATAATCAGTTATATAGAGATATACAGTTGTACCTTGGATCCCGAACGCCTTGCAAGTCGAACGCTGCAAACCCGGAAGTGAGTCTTCTGGTTTGCAAACGTTCTTTGGAACCCGAATGTCCGACGAGGCTTCCGCAGCTTCCGATTGGCTGCAAGAGCTTCCTGCAGCCAATCGGAAACCGCACTTTGGTTTCCAAACGTTTTGGAAGTTGATCGGACTTCCGGAACGGATTCTGTTCGACTTCCAAGGTAGGACTTTATAAATAATATTATTGTCCTAATACTGTACATATATGATTATTAGTAACCTACTATATTCTGTTTGAACTCATTCCAAATGTCAATACATTTATCCAAACCAAGTCCACGTCTATAAGCAATACATTCGTATGTTGCAAGTGTTGTCATGTCATCAATCCAGTGATTAAAGGGGATCTTTATTCTTTCATTTCATCACAGTCAGGGCTCACAGAATCCATTCTCGCTGTCCAGTTCTCAGCTTCCATACAGTAAGTATATAATTCAAAATAATATTTTCCTCTGAATTTTTTTAGCTTTTTCTGCACAGTCATATTCATATAATCCAGCACTTTCCCCAAAAAAACTTGGTGAGTATAGGGCACTGTAAGAACACATGCTTCAAAGAGACACTGTCTTTATTACATCTCCAGCAGTTTTAAAGCATAGGATGTAAACCAATCTATCAGGGATTCTTCAGCAGCATTTCCTGCATTGCGGGGGGGGGGTGTCTTGAACTAGATGACTGTTGGGGGTCTCTTCCAACTCTATGATTCTATGACTTGCTTAGTGGTTATAGGACAGGCTTGCATGGAGAAAAGCAAATAAAAAGTGCTAAATGGATTGTGGCAACACACAGTTGGATTCCTACCACAAGGTGGCACAGCTTACCCACAAAGTCATGCTTTTCTTCCAATAATAATAATAATAATCCAGTAATTCTGGAGCAATATTACAAAGCAATTTTACGTGCCATTGAACAAGTCAGCCAAATATGTCTAGGAGAAACTATGACAATAAAGTGGGGGAGGGGGCACATACACACTATATCTGCTAAAAACACACCTCTTTACCATGTCCTTTGACACCTGTGATGTTTTAGGACCCATCTTATTTTTGTGATCGTCGGTTGTTTTGAACTGTTTTTAAAATTGTGGTTGTAACTGCCTTTGGGACCTTAGAGTGAAGGGCATGTTGATAATGTAAATCTTATTCTTATTCTTATTAATATACTCTTGACACTTCTGAGTATTATCTGCCACCCGTGCCAGAATCCCTAAAACACCTTGAATCAAATCTCCATCCATTTACTGGGGAGAAATCTGTGAATACCACCTCAGGTCTTCCCAGTTACAGTGGTACCTCTGTTTACAAACACAATTGGTTCCGGAAGTCTGTACTTAACCCGAAGCGTACTTAAGCTGAAGCGAACTTTCCCATTGAAAGTAATGGAAAGTGGATTAATCCGTTCCAGACGGTCCATGGAGTACTTAAACTGAAAATATTCAAACCGAGGCGTACTTAAACCGAGGTATGACTGTATAACCATTATAGGCTGTGTATGCACCGTGCCTTTAAAGCACATTAAAAACACATCCTTTCCCTCAAGGAGTTCTGGGCAGTTTTAGTTTACCCTTCACAATGTTACAATTTCTGGCAACCCTGAACAAACTACAGTGCCCAAGATTCTTTGAGAGGGGAAATGTGTTATGAATGTACTTCAAAAGGGTGTGTCCACAGTTTATGTCACATCAGCTTTTATCACAAATAATGGGTTCCCTGCCAACTTTTAACGTCATTCTCAAACCTGCTTAACCCTGCCTAAAAGTAGAGAAGGTTTAGCTGAGTTTACCACCTTTTTCTCCATGGGGCTCAAGGAAGCTGACATGGTTCTCCCCCTCCTCATTTCATCCCTGCAAAAACCTTGTGAGGGAGGTTAGGCTGAGAGGCAGTGACTGGCCCCCAAGGTCACCCAGTGAGCTTCATGGCTGAGCGGGGGATTTGAACCCGGGTCTCCCAGGTCCTAGTGTGACACTCTAACCCAGGCACCCCCAAACTTCGGCCCTCCAGATGTTTTGGACTACAATTCCCATCATCCCTGACCACTGGTCCTGTTAGCTAGGGATCATGGGAGTTGTAGGCCAAAAGATCTGGAGGGCCGCAGTTTGGGGGTGCCTGCTCTAACCCCTGCACCACCACGGACTCACAGTTACTCTGCACTCGGCCCATATTCCACCTCTACAATTCCATGGTTCTATCTATAACAAGGAGCCACATTGCTGTGTCTCTTCCCTCTGCTAACTCCATTCCTTTCGAACACAAAAGCTACTTAGCTGTTGTGCTGTGAATCCTTTTTAGTTATAAGCTATAAGACAACTCTTGGGAGGGCCATCTAATCTTAACTCCAGGGAGTCATCATCCGATCGCAATCTGGGGGTGATTTGAAGCAGCTCATCTGAAGCAAATGCCTTCCTACCCTTCTCTGGGAGTGGTTTTTATTGCATGACGGGAGTAGCCCATTGAGCCTTATTGCTTAATTAAAAACAAATTCCCAGGCAATTCCCCCCCCTCCCTCCGTTTCTATACAACGCTAGCAGTGTGGAGCTCGCCTAAGCCCATCCATTAACGGATGGTAAGTGCAAATTTACTAGGAGAGCTGCAAGCCCATTTCTTTACCACTTGGGGTTAAATGGAAAACCGTTTCCTATAATCTGCCCGCTGCTGTGCACCAAGAGGAATAAATAGGGGAAAGAGAGATTCATTGTTTAGCGATTGGGCTTGGCTGGCTTGCAGAGAGTCTGTGCAGTATGGTCGCATCTTGTGCCGGGGTTACGTTCCAGGGGTGTCACATATACACAAAACCGTGTTTACTCAAATCTCCCCATTGGAACTGCTCCTACATGAGCAATCTTGCCTTCTGGAGCCAGCACTCCAAATGGGTCTTGCCCCACAAGGAAGGCAGAGCGCTTTTCAACTCTCCAGGCTCTGGGAGGCCACCTGAGATCTTGGAAGCCTGGTAAGGAAAGCAGAAAGCTTAAAATCTCTTTCTGCACCAGGAAAACCTGGTGCTTTCAAGCTCTCTGCCTTGCATACAATTAATTTGTGGGATTTCAACTGGCTGCCTTTGAACTGTATGCAAGTTAATGTCAGGGAGTCAGCCAGCAATAAAAATCACATGGAGTACATGAAGTTAATTCTTTATTAGAAGAAACAATGCCTGCTCAGGGGAGCCAGACCTAATGAGCACAGAGGATCTTCTCACTAGGTCTTGCCCCAATAAGGCAGTTGTGGAGGCTGCCCCCACCTTCCCGCAGCTGCCTAAATCTCCCCCTCCTCTGGGTCTTCCCAAAGCAACCTGAGACTCTGCTGACATACTTCTCTCTGCTCTTCCCTCTTCATACCTCTTCTGGTCCTGGGAGACCAGGGGGAGGGGAGCTTGTTACAGCAGGATTGGGAGGACAGCCTAGCTTCTTCAGCAGCTTGACTCATCTCTGCCTCTTGGCCACCCTCCTCTCCTGCTTCTGCACTTCTCTCTGCCACAGGCTCCCCCTGCTCACTAAACCCTGGACTCAACTACATTGGCAAAGAAAAAGCACTTGATGTGCATTGTATGTGCATTATAACACTGTGACACAAGATGGCGCTATGGAGTTCCATTTTTGCCAACCCGATTGCCCATACAAAGTTTACAACACGTTTAACTGAAACACTTCTTTGATGTGTCTAGATCAGGCATCCCCATTGTGATGTAGTGGTTAAGAGCGGTAGACTCATAATCTGGTGAACCGGGTTTGAGTCTCCACTCCTCCACATGCACCACATGCTGGGTGACCTTGCACTAGTCACACTTCTCTGAAGTCTCTCAGCCTCACTCACCTCACAGAGTGTTTGTTGTGGGGGAGGAAGGGAAAGGAGAATGTTAGCCGCTTTGAGACTCCTTTGGGTAGTGATAAAGCGGGATATCAAATCCAAACTCTTCTTCTTACTCTTCTTCGGCCCTCCAGATGTTTTGGACTACAATTCCCATCTTCCCCAACCACTTGTCCTGTTAGCTAGGGATCATGGGAGTTGTAGGCCAAAACATCTGGAGGGCCGCAGTTTGGGGATGCCTGGTCTAGGTCCAGTCCCTATTACCTCTTCAGCTTCCAACACCTCTTCCTCCCAAGTTTCTCCCTCTTCTCTTTCTGACCTCTCATTGTCCCCTGCCTGGGACCTTGGAGAGCCATTACTGATCAGAGCAGACAAGATTGGGGTTGATGAAGCAGTAGATGACCTGGTAGAAAACAGCTTCCTATGCCCCATCATCTTTCATGGCAGCCTCTCCTTCGCAGGCCTAAAGGTGCTGTATTTTTTATTCCATCTAGCTCTTTTATGTACCTCTGTGAGGAATCTGTCTATCACGGTGCACACATTTACAACTTTTTAAATTAACTGATTATTATCATGCACTTGTCCTCTGCAATATTTTTTCACTTCTAATATTTGAAGTAGCTAATCTACCTAAGTTTTAGTGTTTGAAATACCTAATCATTCATCACGATTTCCCGTGTTATAATAAAAGAACACACAGTGAATACAAGATTGCTGTTTAAATAAAAAGGGAGCTAGGGAAGAATGAGAATTGAAAAGAGGAGCATGCACAGATTTTTCTTCTCCAGTAAAGTCAGAAAACACAGAGGAACTTCAGCTTCCAGGCATGGGAAAATAAACGGATCAAAAAGAACATTGTCAGAAGCGAAGCAATGTTGAATATTGCTTCCAAACTTGCAAATTACTGAGATAATGTCAAGTGTTCAAATTCAAAAGATGAATCATAAAAAAAATTGAAAAATTCAGCACTACCATAAAAAGGTAATATGATACTGCTGTCTTTGATTGGCAGGGAAGAAGGCCAGCTGTCATGTGACAAAGGACTTTTTAGACTCTGCCTGCCAAAGAGTTATGTATTACTCGATACTTTAAAACCCTTTCCATGTCATAAGATAGTACTTTAAAATGCTGCATTTCATTCTCAGAATGTATAGCAAAATGAAACTTAGCATTATGACACTCTAACAGTCATGGCTTCCATCAAATATTCCTGGAGATTGTAGTTTAGCAAGACTGCTGAGAATCATCATTCTCTCTTATTATTTCTATTGTAAACATCCATGTTTATATTTATACAAAAGCAGTATACGAATGGGGAACATGTGGCAGTCCTGAAATTATTTGACTCTGGTTTTCTATAGCTCCAGTTAGCAGGGCCAACAAAGAATGTGATTTCGGAATAACCCACACCAGACAAACCCACACCAGATTGCCCATTACACAAAATCAGAGGCCACAAAACCAGAAGACTGTGCCAAGAATTATAGACACACGCCAGCAGTCAGGATAACTGCTTCAAAACACAGGGAGAGCTACCATGTTATTAGTTCCAAAGAACACTAAAGCCTAGAAACATTTCAATTTAAAAGGCAACCCCCATCAGTTGCCATGAAGCATGTAACACAAGAACTATTGTGATCCAAAAGAGCGGGTGGAGACAAACGTCCTTTAATAAAAAGACTTGGTATGAGTCTTTTCTCCCAAAGGGCAAATCTGGTTTTGACCACCTTTCTAATAAATTTAATAGGCTTATTTGCCAGAAATCAAACAGTGCTTCAGTAGCTGGTCTTGCAACTTCTTCCCCATGCTTGGGAGATATTGGTTTTAATAATAATAATAATAATAATAATAATAATAATAATAATAATAATAATAATTTATTGAATTGAAAGTTTGCCCACTGCCTACCTTTTAAAGATGATTGAAAGCTAGATAATATATTAGATAGATAGATGAGAGAGAGATGAGAGAGAGAGAAATGATAGATTAGATAGATAGATAGATAGATAGATAGATAGATAGATAGATGAGAGATAGATGATAGATAGATAGATAGATAGATAGATAGATAGATAGATAGATAGATAGATAGATAGATAGATAGATGAATGATAGATGATAGATGATAGATGATAGATAGATTATATATAGATACCCAGGTGACTGCTGGGTGGGGTGGGGGAGTAGGTTTGTGCCTTCATAAGCACTAGCCAGTCATAGGAATACAGAAAGTTGCCTCATTCTGAGTCAGACTCTAGGGTCCATCTAGCTCAGTATTGTCTACACGGACTGGCAGAAGCTCTCTAGCTTTCAGGTAGGGGACATCCCAGCCCTACCTGGAGATGCTGACGATTGTACATGGGACCTTCTGAATGCAAAGGAAATGCCCTTGCTTCCCCACCAGCATCTGTGTGCACATTTTTATTTTTTTTTATTTTTTTGCAGAATTGGTCTTCTCTTGTTCCTGGAGAGAAGCTGATTTGTTACCACAAAATACTCCCTCCCACAGCAATCCGATCACTCAAAATGTGTGTGTTTTACTACATCCGACAATCTGTTGTTGTTGTTGTTGTTGTTGTTGTTGTTGTTGTTGTTGTTTAGTCGTTTAGTCGTGTCCGGCTCTTCATGACCCCATGGACCATAGCACGCCAGGCACTCCTGTCTTGCACTGCCTTCCACAGTTTGGTCAAACTCATGTTCGTAGCTTCGAGAACACTGTCCAACCATCTTGTCCTCTGTCGTCCCCTTCTCCTAGTGCCCTCAATCTTTCCAACATCAGGGTCTTTTCCAAGGATTCTTCTCTTCTCATGAGGTGGCCAAAGTATCGGAGCCTCAGCTTCACGATCTGTCCTTCCAGTGAGCGCTCAGGGCTGATTTCCTTCAGAATGGATAGGTTTGATTTTCTTGCAGTCTATGGGACTCTCAAGAGTCTCCTCCAGCACCATAATTCAAAAGCATCAATTCTTCGGCGATCAGCCTTCTTTATGGTCCAGCTATCACTTCCATACATCACTACTGGGGAAACCATAGCTTTAACTATACAGACCTTTGTAGGCAAGGTGATGTCTCTGCTTTTTAAGTTGCTGTCTAGGTTTGTCATTGCTTTTCTCCCAAGTAGCAGGCGTCTTTTAATTTCGTGACTGCTGTCACCATCTGCAGTGATCAAGGAGCCCAAGAAAGTAAAATTTCTCACTGCCTCCGACAATCTACAGCCCTCCAAATGCTATAATGCTGATCTCTGACCCATAGCTGCCAAGTTTTCCCTTTTCTCACGAGGAAGCCTATTCAGCATAAGGGGAAATCCCTTTAAAAAAGGGATAACTTGGCAGCTATGCATTGCTGGTTGGGGTGGATGGGCTTCCCAGCCATCTCTGCTCCAAATACACAGCTGTTGACCGGGAAGTTGGTTTGGGCCAAATTCTTCCCAGGCCCGAACACTGCACTGGCTCTAAGACACCATCTGCTCCCAGGTGCCCTTCCCACTCCCTATCTATTTCCACCCTTCCTAGATTCCTTCCCAGGGAGGATATGTCAGCATCTGTTACTCTCCAAGTAGGGTCTGACAAAGGTACTGGTACTATTATTTCCCTTGATCTGGACATCAACAGAAGTATAGTGTCCAGATCAAGGGTAGTAATAGCATCATTCTATTCTGCCTTTGCCAGACCATACCTGGAGTCCTGTGTACAGTTCTGGGCACTGCAATTTAAGGGCATTGACAAGCTGGAATGTGTACAATCGAGGGTGAACAAAATGTTCAAGGTTCTGGAAACCAAGCCTTATGAGGAACAGTTGAGGGAGCTGGGTATGTTCAGGTATGTTTAACCAGAAGAAGAGATGACTGAGGCGAGATATGATAGCCATCTTCAAACATCTAAAGGGCTGTCACATGGAAGATGGAGCAAGCTTATTTTCTCCTGCTCTGGAGGGTAGGACCCAAACCAATGGCTTCAAGTTACAAGAAAAGAGATTTCAACCAAACATTAGAAAGAATTTACTGAAGTTAAGAGCTGTTTGACAGTGGAATGGATTCCCTTGGAAGGACTCTCTTTCACTGGAAGTTTTTAAACAGAGCTTGGGTGGCCATATCAGCCATGGATGCTTTAGTTGTGACTCCTGCATTGCAGGGGGTTGGACTAGATGACCCTTGGTGTGCCTTTCAACTCTAAAATTCTATGATTCTCCGTTACTAGCAGAATGCACCGCACCGCCATGCACCGCACCGCCGCTTTAAGTCACCCTTGTTCTTTTTTCTTTTTTCTTCCTTCCCCTGTTTTCTTCTCTTTTTCTCTCTCGCTCTCTTTTTCACCCGCCCAGCCAAACTCACCAGGCTCTGGCTGCGCCCTCTGATTGGCCGCCGTTATTTTCGGGGGCGTGGCTACGCGTGGAATGCTGAGACTGAGCGTCCCAGAACCGGACGGTCCTGCTTCGGAGGCGGCCTGTTGATTGGCTCGTGACACTTACGGAAAGCGGGGAGAATGGAATGTTGGGGACTCTGAGCGTTCCAGAGATACTTTGCTGTTATTGTTGTTGTTTCATCCATTTTTTTACGCAGCCGCGGATGCAAAAAGGGAAAGAAAGAAGAAAGTAGGGTGAGTTTTTACAGGCGCAAGTCTGTACTCGCCTACTCAGAAGTAGGTTCCATTAAATTCAATGGGACTTGCTTCCAGGGAAGGGTAGCGTTGCAGCCTCAACCTAGAGCCTTCTGCGGGGGCCCTTCTGGATTAAAAAGGAGGGAAATCTTTGGAATTGCACTTTCTCCTGCGACAGGATCCCTTGAAGGCGGATTCCCAGGCGTCGCTTGGCGGGATCGACGGACCCGGCGACCCGGTTGGGACAGGAAACAAGAAAAGTCACGAGGAGGTACATTCATGTCTTTTGGCTCGACCGCGCTCTCCGCCTTGCACGGCCGTAGGCGAGAGAGAAACGCTGCATGGGGGTGGGGTCTGTGCGAAGGGTCTGTGTACAGTACTGTAGCGTCTTTCTACGGGGCTTGGAATTCACCGATCCTTTAAAGTTTCACATACTTTGCAAAACTGTTGCGGTGCCGGCGCCGGACCTGAGAGCGAAGAGCCAGTGCGCTGTTGTAATCTGAAAGGGTTTTTTAAAATGCTATTTCCAAATTCCGCCCGTGGGAGCGGCTTTCAGACTTCCATCACGCCAACTCTCTGTATCCGCTGGCAGCCGAAATATACATAAAGTGATGCTTTTCTTCATTCAAGAATGTACTTGAAATGGACCTAAATGCTACTGCAGATCTCTTCGGCATGCCTCATGGGAAGTGATTTATAAGTGAAATTAATATTATTATCATCAATAATGATGATGATGATGATGCTTACTTTGTTTTTAAATTATTTATTTCGTTATTTAAGTGTGATGGCAGGGACAGCTGCCAGATTATAGAAAGGGGATGTGGTTCTGTAAGGCAGGGTGGTGTGTGTGTGTGTGTGTGTGTGTGTGTGTGTGTGTGGAGAACCTGTGACTTTCCAGATGTTGATGGACTCCACCTCCCATGAGCTCCATCCAGCCTGGCCAAAGGTCACGGTTGATGGGAGTGGTAGTCCCAGCAGCAACATATGGAAGCTTCCACAGCCCAGCTCTTAGGTCTGGGTGTGTATTTAGTGGTGATACAGGAATCCTTCAAAGCATGTAGCTGGTGCGTTAAGAAATAGTGAAACCAAGAAGTGCTCCTGTCAATGTTGAAACAACCAGGTGACTGTCAAATGTGAGTCAACAGCAGGAGGCTCTGAAAAGGAGGCGAGGTGAGTGAAACAGTGGAGGATCTTGACGCAACTCTACATTATTTGCTGTCACTGTAGCATGACAGTAACTCCCTCTCTGTTGGTGTCATAGAGAGGACTGATAAGGAACTTCTAAACAGGGCCTGCTTGACCTAGTTTCTCATTCTGTAGCGTTCCTGGGTCTTGACCCGGAGGTGGCACCTCTACCTATAACCATGCATTTCAAGCTGGCTGCTGACCCTGTCCCCCCTCCTTCCTATATTGCAGTGGTGGCCAACTTCCAAGAGACTGCGATCTACTCACAGACAACTGGGAGTGATCTACCTCCTTTTTGGGTGGTTCAGGTCAAAGTTGTTGAGCTTTTCTTAGGAAGGAGGAAGGCCCATGTTGGGGGGTTCATGTAAAAGTTGTTGAGCTTCTTTAGGGAAGAGGAAAGCAACATTGAACTTTTTTTTAGGAAGGAAAGCCCTGTTTTGGGTGGTTCAGGTCATTTTAGGGGTGCAGGGCAAAGATGTTGAGCTTTTTTAGGGGAGCCAAAGTTTTTTAGCTTCTTTGGGGGGAGCCACTGATCTACCACAGACCTCCAGTGATCTACTGGTAGATCACAATCTACCTGTTGGACATGCCTGCATATCACCCTTTTCCCCAGCCTACTAAAGCACGGGGGACTTCACCGTCACACACCCCTACCCCACAAATGAAATTGGAGGCAGGCAAATGATAGGAACCACAATGGCTTTAAAAGAGGATTGGGCAAAGTTGGAAAAAGTTCAGAAAAGGGCAGCCAAAATGATCAAGTGGATGGAGGAAGTTTCCTATGAAGGCAGCGTTTGGGACTTTTCAGCTTAAGAGCAAAGGCATCCAAGAGGCAGCATGATAGAATTTTATAAAATTATAAAATTATGCATGGCATGGAAAATTATGCATGGCATGGAAGCCACAGGAGGGGAGAGAGTTAATGTGCTCAAATCCTGCTTGCTAGTTTCCCACAGGCGTCTGGTTGGCCACTGGGAGAACAGGACGCTGGACTAGATGGGCCATTGGCATGAACCAGAAGGCTCTTCTGATGTTCTTATGGACCCTTTTTCCTCTTCCCCATCTTCTTTTCTCCAGGCTAAACCAACCCTAGCAGAGTTGAGGGGGGAACAGAGGAGGATGGAGGGAGCATAATAACCAGAGCCTTCTGTTGCTGCTGAAGGCTCCTTCATGAAAATGAAGGTTTATTGTGTTTCTCGTGGACTTGAGAGCCCACTTTGTCAGGTGTGTTTTGCTTTCCTTGGCATAGTGCTGGAGGAAGAATGGTACTGAACGCTGGCCAAATTGGCCAGGAAATGGAAAGCTTAGTCTGCAGAGATCAAAGTAAAGATAAGCACAGCCATACAGCCAGTTGATGCTCTGGTCTCTGTCTCTGCTCATGTGGGAGTGAGTCAGTGCTCTTTTTTTAAAACAAAAAAACAATTAGCCACCAATCAGGGTTTTCGGAACAACTGCAGCATTGGACACAGAAGGATCTCACTAGGAAAGTGGCTCCAGAGGGTTTGGGCCACAGACAGAGAAGGTTTTGTGCCACACTCCCAGCCTCTAACATCTGTGCAGTCGTGAGGCAGGAGGTCTGGAGACAGCCTGCTCCCATTTGCTGTAAGCAGATAGGCACCAGTAGAGTAACTGTGGGGGCTTTGCAACCACCTTGTCAGCCTCACCCTCCCAAGCATGACTCTGTTTCAATCCTGTGCAACTCCCAATTAGTTTCTTCTGAAACTAATGGCATCCCAGGCAATAGTTTACTCTCCCCAAAAGTGGCCAACATCAGGTGCTATTAGTCATTGTCTCAACTGCCGCACAAGAAATGTTTGTGTCAGGGCTTCTCTTCTTGAGTCACCAGATCCCTATAAACCAATGCCAGGCCTCTCTTTCTTTGGAAGTATACAAGTGAGACCTGCAATAAAATGTTGCAGCACGGAGTACGCTCTGTTCAGCGTACAAACCATCTCCATTCCCTGTCTTCCTCTCCTCCAACAGTCAAGGCAGCGTTTCATGGCCATTGAGCATGCTCAGTTGGAATGGCGTATCCTAAAATATAGGAAGCTGCCTTATACTGAATCAGACCATTGAACCATCTAGATCAGGCATCCCCAAACTGCGGCCCTCCAGATGTTTTGGCCTACAACTCCCATGATCCCTAGCTAACAGGACCAGTGGTCGGGGAAGATGGGAATTGTAGTCCAAAACATCTGGAGGGCCGAAGTTTGGGGGTGCCTGATCTAGCTCAGTACTGTCTGCACTGATAGGCAGCAGTTTCAGGCAGGGAACTTGCACTGCCTGGAGTTGCCAGGGATTGAACCTGGGACCTTCTGCATTCAAAGCATATGCTCTGCCACTGAGCTGTGGCCCTTCCCTAACATTACTGGGATGAACACTAGGAGACTGTGCACCTTCTCATGTCCTAAGAGTAACAGCTCTCAGTGGGAACAATGCTCCCAATTTTGCTAAAACGACCAAATATTTTGTGTTCAGTTCTTGCAACAGGAAGGTATGCTTTACTCTTCAAGCATTTCAAAAGTTTTTGTTCCATGTGACAGGATAGCGGCCCAGGGAAGCAAAGTTGTTTGAACCCCCCCCCCCAAAAATTTGAAATCCATGTAACAAGGCTGCACACTTACTTTGGGATATGCCCCATTGTGTTCAGAAGGGTTACCTTTAAGTCAGCATGCAATGGAGTTGTACTATTAAAGTGCTTAACTTTGGCAGCAGGGGGTTCAAGATGTGCTCTGCAGCAGTTAAGACCCATGACTAAGCCATATTACCAACTAAGTAGACCCACTGAAATTAGCCATGTCCATTCACTTCAATGGTCCTACTCTGAGTAGGGCTAGCCGTGGATACCATCCCCAGTTTTTCCGTGTGTGTGTGCGTGTGTTAACTAAGGTTCTTGGAGCTTTAAATCACAGCTGCAGCCTTGGCAAAAGACTGTGCCTATCACCTAATCTAATGCCTGCAAATGATTGCTAAAAACCAGTGCTAAGGAGCTAAACTTGCTCTCTGAACTGGTCAGCTGCCTGCTCTGAAAATTTGCTGAGTCACAATATTCTTTTGCTTCAGAGTTCAGATTCTTCTCATTCCGATCTTGTTCTTTTCTGCATCTGCATAATTTCCCAGCCTTGTTGAATTTGTTCCAGGTTTTTTCCTTTCTTTCTTTGAAACTGGCAATGGGGTTGTTTTGTGGAGACCAACAACCTCTCCACATTTTGCTGTTATCCGTGAACTTACCCTGCTGCCTTTCCTGGATGAATCACTTCAGTTCTACCTTTCACCCAGTTCTTTCCCCTAGAAATTGCACAATGTAGGACAGTCATGAATTTATTGGGTGCCTCCCAGTGGATTCCTTAAGCAGGATCACTTCTGTCGCTGCAGGCTTTGAGATCAAATCACTTCTGAAGAGCTCTGCAGTGGTTTCATTTTCATGTTATATTACACCTGTGTCACCCGTGAAACTATTTGGCTATTATGGCTTCTGAAGAACCCTAGGAGCTATAGATGTTATTATTATTGTCATCTATATGTATTTGCCCCTTTTTACAAAAATAAAAGCCTTCAAGTGACTTAACAGCAGGATTTTTTTAAAAAAAACAAAAAACAAAAAACAATGCATTATAGAAGACACCAAAAATGTTCATCTGATATAATATTAAAGAAAGCCCTTCCCATACCCACCTAAATATGAGCCCTGCTGCAGGGGCCAGCTTAGCAAAGGCCAAAAGTCAATAAAAAGTGCCTAGTGCCTAAACACTGATAATGACGGTGAGGTTTTTTCCTGTGGAGAGTGTTCCACAGATATAGGGGGCCACCACTGAAAAGATCCCCTCTGTTGTGGATTAAGCCGGGAGAATTACAGATAACTAAACCCAGGGGCTTTTAGTGGGGGAAGTCAAAGGGATTAACTTTCCTTCATAATCTCTTCGAAACAGGGCCCTGTCTTGGGTTCTTTTACTGAATCGACTTGGCACTCCGGCTCTATATAAAACAACCCTTTGGACACTTTTAGAATAGGACTGATATTTACGGATATTGTTAGTTGATATCTTTTGTGTTTTTACTACCGTGTATTCTAAGTTGCAACACTTGTTTCAAGCTACATATACTCTAGTGAATTTGAAGCTAATTTCTTGTTTGTATTTATTTGTTGTGTTCAAGACTGCTAGTCTTACCAGAATACATACCTTATTTGACTGTAACTCGCAAGTAGGATTTATTCCTACTAAGAGCATTTCCAAGCACAATTCAAAGTGTTGGTGCTGACTTTTAAAGCCCTAAACCAGGGGTCCCCAAACTAAGGCCCGGGGGCCGGATGCGGCCCAATCGCCTTCTATATCCTGCCCGCGGATGGTCCGGAAATAACCATGTTTTTACATGAGTAGAATGTGTCCTTTTATTTAAAACTAGTGGAATTCAGCCCGTTTAAAAACGGGCGCTAGAACGCTGCTCTCGTGCATCGCCGGCATGGGACGGAGCTTCGGAGGTCTCCGAAGCCCCGTCTCATGCGGGAGGTGCGCGGCGAGGCGGTGGGGGGGGAGAGAAGCACTTCTCCCAACCCCCCCGCCGCCGCCGCCGCCTCGCCGCGCACCTCCCGCATGAGACGGGGCTTCGGAGACCTTCTCCGAAACTCCGTCCCATGCCGGCGCTGCATGCCGAGGCGGCGGGGGGGGGAGGAGCGCTTCTCCCCCCTCCGCCTCGCCGCGCACCTCCCGCATGAGATGGGGCTTCGGAGACCTTCTCCGAAACTCCGTCCCATGCCGGCGCTGCGTGCCGAGGCGGCGGGGTGGGGAGGAGCGCTTCTCCTCCCCCCCGCCACCTCGCCGCGCACCTCCCGCATGAGACGGGGCTTCGGAGAAGGTCTCCGAAGCCCCGTCCCATGCCGGCGCTGCATGGCGAGGCGGCGGGGGGAGGAGCACTTCTCTCCCCCCCCCCCCGCCGCCTCGCCGCGCACCTCCAGCATGAGACGGGGCTTCGGAGAAGGTCTCCGAAGCCCCGTCCCATGCCAGCGCTGTGTGCCGAGGCGGCGGGGGTGAGGAGCGCTTCTCCTCCCCCCCCCGCCGCCTCGCCGCGCACCTCCTGCATGAGACGGGGCTCCTGAGAAGGTTTCCGAAGCTCCGTCCCATGCGAGCGCAGAGAGGGAGGGAAGTCTGCGGCCCCGCCGCTCCTCTCACGGGCCAGGGAGCGTTGTGAG
This sequence comes from Zootoca vivipara, assembly GCF_963506605.1. Taxonomy (NCBI): domain Eukaryota; kingdom Metazoa; phylum Chordata; class Lepidosauria; order Squamata; family Lacertidae; genus Zootoca; species Zootoca vivipara. Next base: position 69,469,962 of record NC_083281.1, read on the forward strand.
GAGGAGGCGGCGGCGGACAAAGATGGTGGCATCAGGCTCTGGGGACGTGGCTGCGGGAGCTGGACCGGGCTCCTCAAAGGCGCCCTTCCTCCCCCCCCCATTCACCTCCGCCGGCCTCCACACTTGCTTCCCGACGCGCTGTCTGGCTGGGAACGGCAGTTGGAGGAGACAGAGGGGTGGGGGGAGGGCGCGCGTGTGTGCGTTCTAAGTCTCTGGTCCAATCCCTGTGTCCCTAGGGCCCATGCACAGTAGCCCAGGGACACACGGAAAAACTTGGACGCAGGGACACTTGCACTTTATTATATAGGATGCATCTGAAGGCAGCCCTGTTTAGGGAAGTTTTTAATGACTGATGTTTTAATGTATTTTAAATCTTCCGTTGGAAGCCGCCCAGAGTGGCTGGGGAAACCCAGCCAGATGGGCGGGGTAGAAATAATAGATTATCATCATCATCAAGTGGGTGCATTACTCCTCATACATTTATACTCCAAGAAGTTCAGGGTAGCATACACAGTTCTTTCCATTTCATCCTCTGCGAGGTAGGGTAGGCTGAGAGAGAGAGAGAGAGAGAGAGAGAGAGACTGATTGGCCCACTGTCACCCAATGGGGCTTCATGCCTGAATGGGGTTGAGAGTTTGAAGCCTGGTCTCATAGAGCCGTAGAAATGTAGAGCTGGAAGGAACCCCAAGGATTGTTTAGCAGTCCCACCTCCTGCAATGCAGGAATCGCAACGAAGGCATCCATGGCAGCTTTCGCTTAAAAGCCTCTCCTGAAGAAGAGAGTCTACCACCTTACTAGTCTCCCAGGTTCTAGCCCAGCACTCTAGCCTCTACTCCACAAAACACGAGAGGAGAGCTGTTGCTATATAAGCTTTCCAAACACTAGCTAGCTGGCTGGGGCCAGTGGATTAGGTGGCTCCTTGGCCTCACCCAACAGGGCTGCTCTTTACGTTTGTGGGGGAAAAGGCTGGTTTTGATGGAACAGAGAAAGAGGGAGGTGGCTGTGGCACCTCATTGCTACCCTGGTGTGGAGTTCCAGGTGGCTTAGAGCTTTCGTGCTAAGGGCCCTTTTGCTTTTCATCCTTGGTCTGCACCAAGGGGTACAATTAATGCCGCCCTGTTGCAAAGCTCGGGGACGTTTTTGCATTGCAAGACACAAGTCCACAGAAGAGTCCTGTGAAACTAATCAGCCCCTCGAATTCTGTGATGAAAGGTTACTAGAGGCCTCCTGCCAAGAGCTCTCATGAAAACAACCTCTCGCTAATAGCTATGAAAGGTTGGCTCCAACAGTCCTTTTTATATATATAATTGGAGTTTGCCGTTCTCAGCTGTGTGTTCCCACTTCAAATGGGCACCGAGATCAGAGGTACTGTAGTTTTTAGCTTTCTTTCCTTTTCATTCTTCTCCCTCCCCTCCTGTTCTGTAGTGTGCAAAAGTCATTATGTTCATAATAGCAGAAGCAAAACGACTCCGTGGTGGCATTTAGTTTTGTCTTTTAAATATAAAACGATCACGCTGGCTGATGGTGGGGCAGTCGGTCCTTCACTATTATGAACTGATCCTCAAAGCAACACAGCAGTGCATTTGTTTCTTTTCTTTAAAAAAAAATGCTGAGGAAGCTTCCAAGGTCCTTAAGCTGAACGGCTCTTATGCACACTTATAAATATCTGCTTTTTCTAATCACCTACAGTGAGCACAAAATTGCCTCCAGGCGAAAAGGCATTTTTTGTGTGAAATAAAAGCGGTTCTTAATCATAGAATTGTAGAGGAGGAGGAGTTTGGATTTGATATCCCGCTTTATCACTACCCAAAGGAGTCTCAAAGCAGCTAACATTCTCCTTTCCCTTCCTCCCCCGCAACAAACACTCTGTGAGGTGAGTGGGGCTGAGAGACTTCAAAGAATTGTGACTAGCCCAAGGTCACCCAGCAGCTGCATGTGCAGGAGCGGGGAATCGAACCCGGTTCACCAGATTATGAGCCCACCGCTCTTAACCACTACACCACACTGGCTCTAGAGTGGGAAGGGACCCGGAGGGATCTGCATCTGATGCCCCATGGCATCAAGGATTCCTTCTTGCAGGCTGTTGGGGAAATAAAACATGGCTGTAGTCGTGTGTGGGCTAGTAACTTTTGTAGGCTTAAGAACAAATGGATGGATCATCTCTTTAAAAATAAAATAAAATAAACTTTATTGAAATTCAAATCAAAACAAACAAATCTTGCAAATCATAGAAATTATCATATAACCAAACTTACAAATGAAAATATAAATAAAATCTAATACAGAAATCCACTAGACTTTTCTGTCTATTCCCTTTACTCAATCTGAATTATATAAAACAAATAATACAATAAATAAACATAACAAATGAAACAAACAAACAAAATTATCCTCTCCTTCCATAAAACTTCCACTTATCATCGAATTAGCTAAGTTTTTAACTAGTTACTGCTTCCCTTACCATGATATACTTCCCTAATGCTTTCTCTTGCAGTTGTAATCTTTGCAAAGAGTACAGGACGTTAGAAATAAATCCAGGATTTTAGTGTAGGGCACTGTTTCTTCATGTAATCCCCCAATTTTTCCCCAACTTTGATCAAAATTCTGTTTGCTACAACCTCTGATTGAATCAGTTAATTTCGCTAGATCTAAATAGCTAAATAATTTCCCCTGCCACTCACTAATTTTTGGTATTTCTTGTCTTTTCCAATATGTGGCGGTCAGTATTCTTGCAGCTGCGGTTGCATAGAGAAATATTTTTTCATCTTGCTTATTTATTCCTTCATCTAACATTCATCGCTTCTCGGCCTTTTGACTAAGATCAAGTGTAGCCTGATGGATCATCTCGTCCAGCATCCTGTTCTCACAGTGGCCAACCAGATGCCTGTGGGGAAATCCGCAGGGAGGATTCAAGCGCAAGAGCACAATCCCCTCTGGCTGTTTTCTGGAAACTGGTATTCAGAAGCAGTGCTGCTGCTTCCAGCTGTGGAGGCGGAGCATAGTCATCCTGGCTAGTAGCCATCGATAGCCCTCTCCTCCTCCATAAGTTTGTCAAATCCTCTTTTAAAGCCATCCAAGATGGCAGCCATCGCCTCCTCCTGTGGGAGGGAGTTCCACAGTTCATGTCGGGCACCCCCAAACTTCGGCCCTCCAGATGTTTTGGACTACAATTCCCATCATTCCTGACCACTGGTCCTGTTAGCTAGGGATCATGGGAGTTGTAGGCCAAAACATCTGGAGGGCCGCAGTTTGGGGATGCCTGGTTTATGTGCTAGGCTTGTCTGCTGCTGTTGCATAAGAGGTATGCAATAAACTTTCTTTGGAATAAATTGGCAGGTGGGTATAGGTCATATGGTTCTTGGGAAGCAATTATTTCCGCAGGTGAAATTAGATTGAGATTGACGGGGTCGCCTTCTCCTATAGCACATGCATTGGCTCATGAGCACTGGGGAGCATTTCAGGGGGGAGTTGACTTTCTCTCTCTCCCTGTAGCAGGGGTGGGGGACCTGTGGCTGTTCAGGCTGGACAGCTCCCATCATATCTGACCATTGGCCATTTGGGCTGGGGATGATGGGAGTTGAAGTGTCTCCTCTTGCTTGCCTTTTCTCCAAACTTGGGTCTCCAGCTGTTGTTGAACTACAACTCCCATCATCCCTAGCTAGCAGGACCAGTGGTCAGGGATGGTGGGAACTGTAGTCCAGCTGGAGACCCAAATTGGGGGAACTCTGCTCTAAACAAAAAACCTTTCCTCTTAGGGGAGCTACTCCCACTCCTTTGATCCCTTTGGTCTCAGATTCAGCAGTCACAGCTTCTGTTTTCCTTCCTTGCTTCCAGGTGACCTTTCAAGATGGTAGACCATCTGGCCAACACTGAGATCAACAGCCAACGCATTGCGACTGTGGAGAGCTGCTTTGGAGCATCCGGCCAGCCGTTGGCCATACCTGGAAGGGTCCTCTTGGGCGAAGGGATTTTGACCAAAGAATGCCGGAAGAAAGCCAAACCGCGGATCTTCTTCCTGTTCAACGACATCCTTGTGTATGGAAGCATTGTGATCAACAGGAGGAAGTACAGCTCCCAGCACATCATACCGCTTGACGAAGTCACCCTGGAGACTTTGCCGGATACCCTGCAGATGAAGAACCGCTGGATGATCAAGACGGCCAAGAAGTCCTTCGTCGTTTCCGCCGCCTCCCTGACCGAGAGGAAAGAATGGATCAGCCACCTGGAGGAATGCATCCGCCACTTGCTGTCCAAGATGGGCCAGCAGCCCCCCACGGAACACGCCGCCCCCTGGATCCCGGACAAGGCCACCGACATCTGCATGCGCTGCACGCAAACCAAGTTCTCCGCTCTCACGCGCAGGCACCACTGTCGGAAGTGTGGCTTTGTGGTATGCGGAGACTGCTCTCGGCAAAGGTTCCTGATGCCCCGGCTGTCCCCGAAGCCTTTAAGGGTGTGCAACCTTTGCTACAAACAGCTGGTGGCAGCGCAAAAGGAGAGCGAGGACCAGCCGAAGATAGTCCATTCTCCTCTGGCTGGCTATGAGCCTTCCAGTGGAGATGACAGCGACAGGTCCGACGAGGACAGAGTGGAACAGTGGTCAGCGGAGGCAGAGTTTTACACATCCCACACAGCTTGGTCATCTTTCCATAGCTGACCCCTGCATGGTCTTGTTAATTTCAGGGGCCGCATGCTTATTTCCAAGGAGTACAGGGAACACACACTTTCCAAAGTGCACTTTTCAGAGGAGTGGCTTTCATCATGTCTTTTGGTGCCATGGGTTTTCCTCCTCTGTGGTTAAGGAAGAAGATAACTGAATCAAACTAAAATATGCAAGAGCCTGCTTGTTTCCTCTAAGGCAGGCATCCCCAAACTGCGGCCCTCCAGATGTTTTGGCCTACAATTCCCATGATCCCTAGCTAACAGGACCAGTGGTCAGGGATGATGGGAATTGTAGTCCAAAACATCCGTAGGGCCGAAGTTTGGGGATGCCTGCTCTAAGGCCTGGCCTGCACTATATATTTGAAGCAGTATCATTCCGCTTCAAGTAGTCATGGCTATGGGGGAGGGCTGTAGCTCAGCGGTAGAGCATCTGCCTTGCGTGCTGAAGGTCCCCAGGTTTAATCCCCAGTAGCATCTCCATCTAGGGCTAGGAGAGACTCCTGTCTGACACTCTGGGAAGCCACTGCCAGTCAGTGGAGACCATTCTGAACTAGGTGGGCCAGTGATCTGATTCAGGAAGCTTCTTATGCTTCCCTTCATGAATCCTGGGAGCTGTCATTTGTTATGTGTGCCGAGAGTTGTGAGGAGACCCCTTATTCCACCCACAGAGCTACAGTTTCCAGAACAATCCGTTCCTCTTCCCAGGGAACCCTGGGAATTCTAGAGGTCTCCTCTCTGCACCCTTAACAAATCACTGTTCCTAGGATTCTTTGTGGAAAGCCATGACCTTTAAAGTGGTATGATACTGCTTTAAATGTATAGTGCAGATGGGGTCTAACAGTGAGTTGTTTTTATTGGCATTTGAGGCAGAGCTGAATTAGACCCCAAACACATCAGGTGTTGAGCATTGCTGAAAGTTTTGGTCCCTTTGATAGATTTTCTGGGGCTCCTGCATAGCTGCCAAGTTCTCCCTTTTTTTAAGGGAAATTCCCTTATGCTGAATAGGCTTCCTCGCGAGAAAAGGGAAAACTTGGCAGCTATGGGCTCCTGAAGTGTTGACTTTCAGCTTGGGCATCTTGCAGGCTTGTACATCAGAACAGCACCCACCCCAACTTGAAGTCTCTGTCTTTCTTACACCCAGGAGTCAAATTTTGGATCCATAAATCATAAGTTATGAAATCCAGAGGAAGATCCCCTTCACAGTTTTTAAGCTGACAGCACCATGCAGAAATTAATCAAGGGCTTATAATATGATTGTATATAAAAAATCTAGTCATTTTGGGGAGGTATTCACAGAAGGATGCAGTTTTTTGGATCTGCTTGATGCAGAAGGAGGGTAGAACCTTCTTGAGCATTTGGAAATGAAGGTTTTCGGAGCAGCTTTCTCATGTAAGCAGATGGCTTCTTAACAGTGGTATTGTATCACGAGTGCTGGCTTGTATATATACAGTGGTTCCTCGACTTACGAATGACTCGAAAACCGAATTTTTCAACTTACGAGTGGGGCAAATGGCCGCACGCTTACGAATGTCTCGACATCCGAACGGAAACTGCGCCGGTTTTAGATAGGGTTTTTTCAACTTACAAATTTTTAGATGGGGTTGCTTCAACTTACGAATTTTTCCGTTTCCAATGCATTCCTATGGGAAATCGTGTTTCCAATGGCGCTTTTCGGCTTACAAATTTTTCAACCTACGAAGGTGCCTTTGGAACGGATTAAATTCGTAAGTTGAGGCACCACTGTATACTAAGTTTGGCTTTGCTTCCTGGCCCCAAATTTTTTTATTACTGTTGTTTTTATTATTCAAAACAACAAGAGGAAGTGCTTTGTTTGTGGGATGCAGAGGCCTTTTGCAACCAACTGTCATGTTCTCCACATGCAGAAAATCATACAAATAACTGAAAACACTATATATGTGAAACGCTAAAAATAGTTTGCAGACAAAAGGTGGTGGTGTGGCTTTTCCTGGAGGTGGGGGAAGGACCCGGTTGTTTCCGCCTGCAAAGTTTTTTTAAGACTCTGCACTTAACAGTTGCCCCCACCTGCTGCAACACCAGTCATTGACAGCAGAAAAGCCTTGTTAACATTAATCTAAAAGAAAATAACTCATTCCTTACTCCCGTAGAATTTAGGTTAACTCTTTTCTGTCTGCGACCGTTAGACAGCAGCAACTTGGTTGCCACAACAAATGTTATATTGGACCTTAATGACAACCACAGTGTTGTTAGCCTGTTCAGTTACCTTGTCTTTTATACTCTTCAGGGTTTTTTGGAGCAAATATGTTGACTGGCATTTTTATACTTACCGTTTCCTAATCTGTGGGTTTTTGTTTTCATTGGTCAATGTGTTTACTTCAGAGCTGTTGGCCAACAAGCTTTTTAAGTTAATTAACCAGGCTTTTCTCTCTCCCTTTAATGGATGCACAGAGTTCTAATTTAATACTACACTGCCTTGATGCAATTTTCAGGTCTCTTCTTGAAGATTAGTGCATGCTGGTGGAAAATAACACAAAAATGCTAGGGCCCCGTTTGACTGTCATGGCATGCTGTATGGTGCAGTGGTTAGAGTGACGGACTAAAACCTGGGAGATGCCGGGGTTCAAATCCTCACTTGGCCATGAAGCTCACTTGGTGACCTACCTCACAGGGTTGTTGTGGGGATTAAATGAGGAACCATGTATGCCAACTTGAGCTCCTTGCAGAAAAAGATGGGATGAAAATGCAATGAATTAAAAATTGCCGCAGAGGGCAAATGTGGCAGCCTAGTCATACTTGCTCAGATGAGATCAGTTTTGTCCACTCCAGGAGAAATCTCCAGATGTTGCTGGACTACAAATAATTTCTAGTTATTGTCTACGATGACTTGGACTGATGGGAGTTGCAGTACAGCTACATCTGGAAGGCAGAGGACATGCTCAGCCTAACCTGAAGATGCTGGGAATTGAACCAAGGACCTTCTGTGTGTGTAAAGCAGATGCTCTGTATCAGGGCTTGAGAACCAGATCTGGCCAGTGGACCAGACTGTTCTCTCCCCTACCCTTGCACACCAGGTCTGAAAGGTGGATGTAGAGCAGGCATCCCCAGACTTCGGCCCTCCAGATGTTTTGGACTACAATTCCCATTATCCCTGACCACTGGTCCTGTTAGCTAGGGATCATGGGAGTTGTAGGCCAAAACATCTGGAGGGCCGCAGTTTGGGGGTGCCTGATGTAGAGGATCCCTTGTGATCACGATGACGTCAGGTGGCCCTTTTCACCAGCCCCTTCCGAAGGGCTAGGCTGTGCAGCGCCTTCAAGGGGGCTTCTCAAGATCTGACAACCAGCTGATCGTTGGGTCTTCAGGTGACCCTTTCAAGGCGCCATCTTTCCCAGAGCTTTGCATGGGGCTCAACCAATCAACTGATAGCCGGTGCCTGAAAATCCCCTTTTGACTGAGGAGGGCATGGGCTTGGCTGAAACTGCCTTGTTGGCCAACTGGAGAGGTCTGGTGGGCTGAAATAGGTTCGCGAGCCGGAGGTTCCCCACCCTGCTCTGTTGCTCACCTGCCCATGCCGTGGGGTCTCTTGTAACATCTGCCTTCGCATAGATGGCTTTCCAGTTCGGTAGCAAAGCCCGTGCTGTGCCTGCAATGGTTTTTGGTCTGAACTGAACCGAAGGCCACCTACTGAAAGCTATTTGGAACTAACACCCTATTTTCCATATGTGCCTAAATCCATTACTGGAGTGTGGTGGAGGCTTTTTGCCTTTATAATCTGCTTGCATTAGGATATGCACACTGTTTAATGGAGCGTGTAATCTTCAAGGACTAATGGCAGGAAGCCACAGTCATGGCTACTTTGTCACTTAAAAAGAAAAACCGTCCAGAATGAGTAGCTGACCATGTGATTTCAAATGCCATCCAGCCTGCTGTGAACTGAATGGGCTCTCCGGGTGCTAGGTGGATGTTTCCAAGTTGCAAAGAAAGAGCTGGAAAAGTGAAGATTAATGAGAAGGAGCTTGGCCTGCTTTCCCCTGCCTCCATGGAGTTCATTCTTTTCCGACTGACTACATTCCCCCAAGTCCTGTGTCAGCTGAAATAGTACCTTGCCTGCCCTCGCCCATGGAAAGCAGCATAGAAATTGGCCAGCAAAAGCCATAACCGAAACAGATGTTTCTGGTTTTAAGGAGCATTTAAAAAGAAGAAGAAAAAACGTTCTTTGTCTTGTTTTCCTCCCTCATCTGGATCAAATAAATAGCAGTAACAATGGTGTGTTTATGGAGTGTTGTTCCCATGATGCTTTGCAAGGCATTGTACTTAAGCTAAGTGAAGGATATAGACAGCTGGAAGCTGGTTGTTTGAATCTAGGCCCCATTCTAGGCTATGTTCCCAAGAACTCTCACACAAACCGGCCATGTTCTCCACAGAGGAGACACAAAGGCCACATTCGCACCATACATATAATGTGCTATGATGCCACACTCTTCTCTCAAAGAGTTCTGGGAGCTGTGGTTTGCTCAGGGTGTTGGGGTAGTTGTTGGGAGACCCCTGTTCCCCTCCCAGAACTCTCCATGAAGAGGGACTAATGGTTAAACCACTCTGGGAATTGGAGGTCTGTGAGGCGACAACTCTCTGCTAATCTTAACTAAATTTCATTTATAAAAATATTTGTATACTGCTGCATCGTGTGTGTGTGTGTGTGTGTGTGTGTGTACACACACATACGGCAGCGGTATGTATATATGCAGTTTACAGCAGTAAAACAACACAATAAAAACCATATTTAAAAAGTTAAACACAGACATCAGGGAACCATTGTGGAAGGATGTATTCCACCTACATAGGCCTGGTGGAACAGAAAAGTTTTCAGCAGGTGTTTAAAAATTGCCACAGAAGGTGCCTGCTAAATCTCTAATGGCAAAGATTCCAGGTGACTCTTTGTCCACAGTGAACGAGGATTGTATTCACTGCACACCCTCCCCCCAGCTTGCTTTTTAGCTTGTGTTCTGGTGAGCTGCAAGTGAAGAACGCTGGGCTGAGCTGTGTGTAGGGTAGATTTTGGTGTGTTGCTGAGGGAATTTTTGCTGATTCTGCTCCGAAAAACACACGACACTTTTGCATTCTTGCTACCACAGTAGACGCTTCTGCATTCTAGTCCTTGGTTGCCTTCCATTATAGAAGTCTAGAAAGCCATAGAAAACAGAAGGTGTTCCTACTTGCAGTTGGTACAACAGCTACAACCATTTCTGGATCGGGAAAGCTTGGCCACAGTGGTTCCTGCGCTGGTTGCTTCAAGACTGGATTTCTGTAGTGCGCTCAGTATGGGGCTCCCCTTGCACTTGGTCCAGAAGCTGTGAGGTAGGTTAGGCTGAGAGACTGAGACTGAGACTGGCCCAAGTCCACCCAGTCAACCTCATGGCTGATTGGGGGATTTGAACCCTGGTCTCCTGTGTCCTAGTCTGACACTAACCTACTAAACCGCACTGGCAACATTTTCTGAATGTTGCAATTAAATGGCTTTGATAACACATGAGGCTGCCTGTATTAGGTACTAGGTGCTCGGCAATAACCTTTCCCTCACAATGCTCTACTGCTTTGCCGTAAGGGTCCCGCTGCACAAAAATTGTGGTTGGCTTTTGCAGCATGAAGATCAGGAGGGGCGGCTTGGCAGAGACATCTCCTTATTACTCATCTCACCTGCTTACACGCACGTTCAAAGGAAGCCGCAGGAAAATGGCCAGAGAAAAGAATGAAACAAAGATGGTATTGTGGTTTGTAGGGGGTGGGGCAGCATTAAAAATATGTTTCAGTCAAAAAGTGTTTCCTGTTAAATGCTGATTGAAAGTAGTTTGTTAAGGGTGGTGAGAATTGTTAGGAGGCCCCTAACAGAGCTACAATTCCCAGAGTGGTTTAATAGTCAATCCCTCTTCTAAGGGAACTCTGGAGGCGGGTGGCTCTGTGGTTTAGACCACAGATTAGGGCTTGCCGATCAGAAGGTCTGTGGTTCGAATCCCCGCAACGGTGTGAGCTCCTGTTGCTTGGTCCCAGCTCCTGCCAACCTAGCAGTTCGAAAGCACGTCAAAGTGCAAGTAGATAAATAGGTACCGCTACAGCGGGAAGGTAAACAGCATTTCCATGCGCTGCTCTGGTTCACCAGAAGAGGCTTAGTCATGCTGGCCACATGACCCGGAAGCTGTACGCCGGCTCCCTCGGCCAGTAAAGCGAGATGAGCACTGCAACCCCAGAGCTGTCCGCTACTGGACTTAACGGTCAGGGGTCCCTTTACCTTTACTTAACAACTCTCAACACCCACCACAAACTACAGTTCCCATCATTACTTGGGAGGAGCCATGGCTGTTTAAAGTGGCATCATGGTGCGAATGTAGACCTAATCTCTGTTGAAAGCGTGTTTGACACCAAGGGACCTGCAACCATAAATGGTTAGATCAGTTGGTCCTCTATAACACTGTGGACAACCAATAAGATGCCTCCGAATGAGCTCAGTGAACGAGCTGGGATATAGAGGCTCAGATGATCTTTACGGCATCCTGGACACAAGTTGTTCAGGGCTTTGTATATCAACGCAACATCGGGGGGACAGGGAATCGCCTTGCAGATACTGTTGGACATCCATCATTCATGACTCTTGGCTTTCCTGGCTGGGATTGGTGTGACCTGGATGCTTCCAACATCTGGCGGCAGGGCCAGTCCAAACATGAAAAGGGAGTGAAGCAGCCTGCCTCGGGCAGCAGAATCCCATGGGCAGTGCCCCAAAGGGTACCTCGCCCACTCCTGCTACCGCTGCCAAGGTTGCGCTGTGGTAGCTTCTATCAAGATCTCGCACAATTTTGCAGAACTCTGAGTGTCAGCAGCGGCAGGGACGATGAAATAACAAACTTGTCCGCAATATCTTTGCTTGCTTTTTATTTTTGAATATACGCTATACACCCCTCTTGCCACCATTACTCTGCACCTCACACTACACCAACGTATGAAACATTTGGGTAACTTAAATACAGTTTTCAAAATAATCAATTACCCAATCACATCGCTCCATTCAGTGCAGCAAGTAAACTCCACCTCCAATTATTCAAATTATCAAAAGCTCGCAGGTGTGCTATCATTCAGATCAGGGCCACAAACACACATCTCTGCGTAGCACCATTGACCACATCAATCTTAAAGAAAAACTTAACAACCTCTAGTGGGATATTGCAGAGCTTTCACAAGACCTCACTGAGCTCTGCACAATCTCACAAGGTCTCACTGAAAGCTGTGTGATCCTGGTAAGTGAGGCTTGGCAAGGGGGCAGGATTTTCCCATTTCACCTCTGGCGAAATGAGAGTCACAGATTCTTCATCCCTGGTAGACATGAAGGGGGGGGGGAGAGTAGAGATGCCTTCCAACAGGAAGCCACTTCATAAACATAGAACTGCTTGACTCTGGAAACTCAACCTTGAAATGCATTTACTTATCAAAACCAGACTGGAGTAAACTCTGGGATTTTTTTCCCCCTGAAGTGGTGAGACATGACTGTTCTTCAAAGCTAGGAAAGTAACAAGGCAGTTTTGTTTGAGAGAGAGAGAGAGCTGAGTGCAGTTTCAGAACTATGCTTTGTTGTATGCTTCCCAGTGACAGTGTTGGAGGCGCTCCAGCCGCAAATGACAGGAAAACGAGGCTCCCTTGCCTACGGAGCGATGAAACCCAAAGCTTCGGCCTTCCAAAGTCAACAGAAAGATATTGCCGAAGAAAAACAGCCACTGTAAGAGCAGCAGAAGCTAAAGCTCCGCAGCAGGAGATTAGATGCTTTGACAAGTGGTTACTGTAAAATCATTGTATTGCAAGATTTTGCAGAACTTCACACTTTCCCAAATTTGCCAACATTTGTGATTACTTCAAAATGGATTTAAAAATAAAAATGAGGGCAGGGAGCTTTTGATCTTCCTTAAACATCTGTGCCCAGATATGTCTTCCATGTATAGGTTCACATATGCAGACAATTTGCTATAGGCTCTGTTGGGTGCTATGATCAGAGCAGGGGGCCCTCTTGGTAGTTACTCCACCCTCACTAGGCTCAAGGGTGTGAGTGGTAGCTCCCTAAGCTGTGAAATTCCTTCAACACAGGTGTGTTGGGCAGCTTCACTATACAAGTTTCATCACATGAAGGCATTATGTCTTTACCCTGGCCTTTGGCATTTGAGATTTATAATTTTAGGACTCGCCCTATTGTGATCATCATTTGTTTTAAAATGTTTTTAATGCTGTGATTTATCCCATTGCAGTAAAACCTTAGGGTGGAGGATGGCTAAATAATAATAATGATAATAATAATTCTCTCATCTCATGCACATAGTAAAGGTAAAGGGACCCCTGACCATTAGGTCCAGTCGTGACCGACTCTGGTGTTGTGGTGCTCATCTCGCATTACTGGCCGAGGGAGCTGGTGTAGAGCTTCCAGGTCATGTGGCAAGCATGACAAAGCCGCTTCTGGCGAACCAGAGCGGCACACGGAAACGTTGTTTACCTTCCCGCTGTAGCAATACCTATTTATCTACTTGCACTTTGACATGCTTTCGAACTGCTAGTACATGCACATAGTAGCCATTACATAAAAATTGAACAAATGCAACATTAGGCTTCATGAGTAGGACCACAGTTTCCATCCAAGTGGTGGGAAGTAATAGCTCCGCTTTGTTCTTCAGCATCATGTCCAGTTATAGGTCCTGCTCTTTTAAGAAGGATAGAGATAAACTGGAACATGTTTAGGTAGGGGGTATGGAAAACAAGCTGTGGGAGAAGAGGTTGAAAGGACTGGGTTGATTTAGCCTAGATAAAAGAAGATGGGGGAGAGATAGGAATAGGGGTCTATAAGAACATCAGAACCACCTGCTGGATCAGGCCAATGGCCCATCTAATCCAGCACCATAGTCTCACTTGGACCAACCAGATGCCTGTGGGAAACCAGCAAGCAGGATTCAAGCTCATGAGCACTTTCCTGGGTTTTCTGGCAACTGGTATTCAGGAGCTATTGCTGTATCTGACTGTGGGGGCAGAGCATAGCGATTGTGGCTAGTAACCATTGATAGTCCTCTCTCTCCTCCACGAGTCTCCTAACCACCTTCAGCACCCTTAAGAAACTACACTTCCCAGGATCCTTTGGGGGGGAATGCATGGCTGTTTAAAGCATAATACTGCTTGAAATGCATGGTGTGGATGTGGGCTGTGTCACACAAGCTCTTGTACCTGTGCAGAGACAGCATGTGCCTTTGTTTGGTGTGAACACCACCCAAGTTTCAAATGGAAACCAGAAGTAAGGGCTGCATTTTACTGTTGGCTTCTTCTTCAGCCCATGATCTCCCTGTCTCTCTTTGAGCAACAGAGTGTTTCACTGTGGCAATTAACCACAGTGAAGTGAAAGAAAGCTGCTTTCTGCAGCCTGGCTGTGGTGAAATTATTTTGAGCCTCCCAGTGGCTTTGGAATCCCACAGTTCTCTCTTGCAAAGTTTAGGATGAATTAAAATTTTATCTTTCCCGAGTTTTTTTAAAAAAATCAGCTCTCATAAATCACACTTAATTGGGGGGGGTATTAACAGAGAGAGTTAACGGCAATTAAGCGATGAAATGTGTGTATTCTGGCTTGGAAATGTGGAGAAACACATTGATTTTTATGATCTCTTGAAATGCAGAGATGAAAGCTTCCTTCCTGATTAAAGACAAAATAGATTCAAGCTGCCAAAGCAAAGTCCACTTCCTCTCTCCTCCCTACAATTTTGGATTCTTACATTCCTGATAGTAGAAGCTTGATGAAGGCAAAAGCTTTCAGTAAGCCTAAGGAAGGGAACTGCCATGGATGAAGGCACTCTACCTCAGAATACCAAGTCATGCAGACACACAGATGATGCCCATAGTATTTGCATCCTGCTTGCAAGCTTTCCAATAGCATTTAGACTCCCTCTGAAGCTGGTGGACTCTCCATCACTGGAGGTCTTTAAGCGAAGGTTGGATGGTCATCTGTCAGGGGTCTCTTCTAGCCCAATAGTTGTATGATTCTATGATTCATCCTTCAACAGGCTTCCTTCCCACTGCTTGATAAGCCTGAGAGCAATGTGAGAGGAGTAGAGAGAAGGGATTTCTGCTGGAACAGAAGCAAGCAGCAGCAGCAGTCACTCTATCCATCTGCCTGCTAAAGTTCGGCTTGACTCCGTCATACTCAAAGCACCAGCAGGTTAATAACTGTCACTGGAACAGATGGTTTCTCAGTAGAAATGTGCACCTCTCCACCACCCGCGACATACACACAGTTCTTCAGCTGTTTGCTAGAACTGCTGGCACAGCGTATCTTGGGTTTCCAAGGCAACACCTGTGTTTTTGGCACTTGGCACTGACATTATGCAGCTGATAAGAGGCACCGTCTTAAGAGCCTCAAGGCAGACTGCTGGGGTGGCAGGTGGCTGCTCTTACACTCTGCTTCCCAACACACACACACACACAGCCTTAAATCCCAACAAATTATGCTGGTGGGATTATGGGGAAAGGGTAAGAAGTACAATGCAGCTTATACAGCAATGCAACTACAGGGCCAAGACACCACAGAATGCTGGGTCCACATTTTCACACACACATTTGTAGTTGAAGTTATTCTTGTTGTTTTCCTTCTTTATTGTAATTTTGTCCCACCCACCTTTTCCTCCAAAAGGCATGCATGGTTCTTCCCCTTCTCATTTAATCCCCACAACAACCCTGTCAGGTTGGTTAAGTCAAGAGGCGGTGACTGGTCCAAGGTCACCCAGTGAGCTTCATGGCCGACCTGGTCTCCCAGGTCCAAGTCACACATTACAGTGGCTCCTCGGGTTACAGACATTTCAGGTTGCAGACTCCGCTAACCCAGAAATAGTACCTCGGGTTAAGAACTTTGCTTCAGGATGAGAACAGAAATTGTGCCGCAGAAGCGGAAGGCCCCATTTGCTAAGTGCCACCTTAGGTTAAGAACAGTTTCAGGTTAAGAACGGACCTCCAGAACAAATTAAGTTCTTAACCCAAGGTACCACTGTATAACCCCTCCCATCAAGGTTGCTTATACAATATTTACGTAAAGCGTACGATTTCCTGGAAACTGCAGTTTGTTCAGGGTGCTGGGAAGTGCAACTTCATGAGCGGTAAACCACAGTTCCCAGATTTATTTGGGGAAAACCATATGCTTTAAAAATGTATGTTGCGTACACAGCCAAAATATAAGACGGGAGACACCTGGATTGCCAGTAATACATGTGAAAAGGTTCTAGGGGTCTTAGTAAACCAAAAGCTAAACAGGAATCACAGACTCCTAGAATTGTAGAGCTGGATGGGACCCCAAGGGTCATCTGGTCCAGGGCTGTCTTGAGCAGATCTGGTGCCCTGGCGCCGTGGTGCGCTGGATCCCTCCGGCGCCCCCACCCTGCCCCGTTTCCCAGCGTGGCGGGCGCAGCGCGGCACCCCCTGGTGGCCTGGCGCCCTGCGCCACCCAGCCTGGCTGTTGGGCCGGCCCTGATCTGGTCCAACCTCTTGCAGTGCCCCTTCCAATCTGCAACCAGACCAGACCCTGCTAAAAAAAAGCTAATGCTATTCTAGGCTGCATCAACAGAAGTGTAATGTCCAGATCAAGGGAAGTAATAGTACAACTCTAATTCTGGGCGCCACAATTTAAGGAGGATATTGACAAGCTGGAACGTGTGCAGAGAAGGATGAGCAAGATTATAAAGTGTCTGGAAACCAAGCCTGATGAGGAACAGTTTAGGGAGTTGGCCATGTTCAGCTTGGAGTAGGGGAGGCTGAGAGGAGATATGGTAGCCATTTTCAAATATGAGAAGGGCTGTCACAGTGTCACATGGAACAAGCTTGTTTTCTCCAGCTCTGGGGGGTAAGACTCAAAGCAATGGCTTCAAGTTACAAGAAAGGAGATTCTGACTAAGCATTGGGGAGAACCTTTGGACAGTAAGAGCTGTTTGATGGTGGAATGGATTCTTCAGAAGGTGGTGGACTCTCCTTCATTGTAGGTTTTAAAGCAGAGATTGGATGGTCATCTGCCATGGATGCTTTACTTGATATTCCTGCATTGCAGGGAGTTGGACTTGTTCCCACCCATCCCAGGGAGTGCTCCCTTTTGTCTTTGTCCTCACTTCCCAAATTGTTGATTTATGTGTGCTCATTTTGCACAAACTGAGCATGTGCAGGAGTCAGCAGAACTGTGTGTGCACAGTAACACACACCCAGGAATTCCCAATTTAATACAAGCTTGCATGGGCACTCTTGTGTTCGATCCTAAAATGGCACACATTTCCCATTCCAAAACAGGAAAGTACTTTGATCAGCAGTATCTGAATGAATAGAGTACAGCCAGCCAGCCAACCAATTTCCTAGACATAGATATGAAACATTTGCATTGTGAATAAACTGAAGCATCTGTTCCACATGTGCAGGCTATCGCTTTTTCGATTGCAGTAGTGCCGGCCCTACCATTAGAAAGAGTAAGGTAGCTGCCTCGGGCCAGGCAGCAGTGGTCAAATGCTTATGAAAAGAACTCCATGTGGCCTGCCATACACTGCCTAAGATGCCATCAGGTGCATTGGAAGATGCTGTCCCATCCACTGATATCTGGATGACCACATGTTCCCCATCCCTGGACTTGAAGAGTCAGACAAAACATCCTGTATAAAATCAATGAGTTCTGCTCTCGCAGAGAGCATTCGAGAGAGACTGGCTTTTCTCATTTGTGAAAATGTCCATGGGCTGTATTGAGTGTTCTCTGACCACTAGTTCAAGGGCTCTTGCACCAATGGGCAGCTGAATTTTAATGTTGGAAACAGAAGAATCCCACTCAACAGGTTATGTAATCTACCGTGTTTCTCCGAAAATAAGACACCGTCTTATATTTTTCCTTTAAAAAACCCACATTATGGATTATTTTCAGGGGATGTCTTATTTTTTGCCTCCTCCTCCTGCCGCAGCCGGCAATGCTGCTGCACCTATCACTATGTCTTATTTTCGGGGTATGGCTTATACTCCTTGAATGCTTAAAAATCCTGCTACGGCTTATTTTATGGCTACGTCTTATTTTCGGAGAAACAGGGTATTGCACAAAAAATTACCAACTTTTGCATGCTCTTGCACAGAGCATTCTGCTGGTGCAACACATCTCGCCTGCTTAGTAACTTCAACTTGACGCTACATTGGATACAAATTTGGATGACAATTTTCTGCCTGGAAGAAACTTTCTCTGTGTCCATTGTGCAGAAGCCAGCTACAATTAAACTAGCAACTGAATCTTCAAACTGGTGGGTTCTTGGTTGGTTGGTTGGTTGGTTGGTTGTTTTGCAGGTGTGTTCTGTCTGTAACCCAACATTGCCACAGAAATAGTGCATTAGTGGTGGGTTTGTACTGGTGCTGTGCAAAACTCTCTGCGCCCTTAACAAATGGTTCCTAATTACTCTTAAAGTGGTATTGTAGCCCTTTAATTGTGTCGTGTCTGCAAAGCCTAGGACTTGCTCCAAACATCCACAGTACAGTTGGTGGGATCTTCTGGACCTTCCTTGTTGCTCTTCACAGACTGCTGCTCTTGTGGTTTTTACTTTCCATACTTGATTGTAGCTCCAAACTCCTTGGTGATGTAGTTTGTCACCACCATGAGCAATTTCTCTTGAAGAGATGAGTTTCCCATGACCAGTGCTGTGAGCTGTGCCACATCCATCCATTCCAGGTTCCTAACAATGGCCCGGACATCTTCATAAAGCCGTTGTTGCTCTATTGGAGGAAGTTCCAGAATAATCTGAGGGACGGGCTTAAATTGTCCACTGGCCATTGAGGCTGCGATCAAGGCACCAAGTGCCCCACCTAGAAAAGCAACACAGAGAGGTGTTTTAAGCCACCCTGCTCTCAAAGCCTCTATCTAGAAAGCCTTTTTGCAGATTCAATCGTTCTGCTGCATTCATTCTCTCACACACCCCTTATCTTCTGTTGTGGGGATAGATTAGAGCTCATAAACTTGAAAACCCGGGTAGTAGGCCCACTGTATTTACTGAACATGTGTTAGCCATGTCCTTTTACTACAAATATGGTTCTGCTGAGTAGGTTAGCATTTGATATGACCTAAGTAATGAACCAGCTCTTGGGGGCTGCTTTTGGAAAAGAGAAATCCCTCAGAGTAAGGAAAGTTAGAAGTAAGCTAGAGCAGGGAGTTGGAAGAAGAAGAAGAAGAAGAAGAAGAAGAAGAAGAAGAAGAAGAAGAAGAAGAAGAAGAAGAAGAAGAAGAAGAAGAAGAAGAGGAAGAAGAAGAGGAGTAGTAGTAGTAGTAGTTTGGATTTGATATCCTGCTTTATCCCTACCCGAAGGAGTCTCAAAGCGGCTAACAATCTCCTTTCCCTTCCTCCCCCACAACAAACACTCTGTGAGGTGGGTGGGGCTGAGAGACTTCAGAGAAGTGTGACTAGCCCAAGGTCACCCAGCAGCTGCATGTGGAGGAGCGGAGACGGGAACCCAGTTCACCAGATTATGAGACTACCACTCTTAACCACTATACCACACTGGAGGACACCATGGGGTGGCATTTGGGAGGTGTAGACATTTTGCCCATTGACAGCTGTAAGGCGGGAAGGGAACAGGATGGAAGATAGAGGAAAAATAGCTCACTGGATTGAGAGGATTTCTGGTTCTGGTCACATCCATCCCAAACTGCAATTTAGTGTTAGTTCAATGTGTTTGTTCACCTCCACCACCTCAAAAAATCCACTCTCGATGTACTTGAACATAATGCTTCGCCAAACCGTAGTCTGCCACAAACATGCTGTCTCCCAAGGAGCAGAGTCCTTTTAGCTCTGCGCGGCCCAACAGGTAAGCCAGCCAGGATTATGATTTAGTGAAGCTGCCTTAGAGTGATACCCTCAGTACTGCTTCCATTGATTAGCAGCGGCTCTCCAGGGTTTCAGGCAGAAGTCTCTCCTAGTCCTACTCTGAAGATGCTGGCAGTGGAACCTGGGACCTTCTGCTTGCCAGGCAGGTGCTCCCTCCACTGAGCCACAGCCTTTTGCCTTCCTTTCACCAACGGGTGTTTCCATATTCACTAATGTTTTAGTTAAATGGCAAGATCATTTTGCACTGAGGGTTCCCTTTCATAAGGGACCATGTACTCACCCACTGCAAGGCCAACTGCTCCACCCAACAAGCCTCCAGTGAACGCGCCGAAACCTGCCATAAGTGCTCCTCGTCCCGAATGTTTGATGGCTGCCTTCATTCCCCGCACTTCAGATAGTCGGCACAGAAGTTGAATCACATCATTCACATGAATCGGCATTGTTTAGACCTTGAACGTCTTTTTTTAAAAAAATGTACAATGGTCACAAGACATGCATGCGCAAGTCAACAACTTGTTTTAAAATTATACAGATGAAAAACACACACATAGTGCGCTGGGCAGCTGCTTTCCACTTTGAGTCAGGCCACTGGTCCATATAACTCAGGGTTGCCTACACTGATTGGCAGTACAGTAACTCTTCTGGATTTCAGGCAGGGAGTTTTCTCATCCACACCTGGAGATGCAGGAGACTGAACCTGGAACCTTCTCCTTGCAAGGCAAATGTTCTACCACTGAGCCGCTTCCCCTCCCAGCTTCCCACAATATCTTAAGCTTGACAAGCCTCATGATTCATCTGTTGGTTTTGAACTGCAATGCTTTGGGCAAACCTTTTTGGGTCTTAGTTGCTGTACTTTTCTCATATGCAGCCAGAGAGCAAGGATCTACTCCCCATTTTTATTGGAATGCAAGAAGATACAGTGGAGCCTCGGATGTTGAACTCGGATGTACTCTATTCCGTTCAACTTACAAAACGTTTGACAAGCAAGGCACAGTGGGCGGGCGGCAATTTCAGTGGAGAAAATTGAGAAATGCGCCTCAGAAGCCAATCGACTTCCACGGTGCGTTCGAAAATGGAAGCAATTACTTCCGGGTTTTCGGCGTTCAGAAACCGAAACATTTGGCTTCCAAGACGCTCGAAAACTGGGGTTCCACCGTACAAGGTTGCAATCAACAATCTTCTTCCACAGCTGCAAATAAGTTTGGTCTTGTTTTATGACCCATATTTTAGGCCTTCTGGCACCCCCATACTTCCATTTAATTTATTGTTATCTTACAATACATTTCTGTGTGCGCTTAATAACCTCATTTATTATTCTTTTTGTTATTATTATTTGAACCTATTAATAGTTGTTGTTGTTTTTACAAAACATAACTCAGAGTCACTTGGATTCATACATTAAAACAAATATGAAACTAAAACAGTAAAAACAAAAGGCAAAAATGCATTCATATTTTTTTTAATGTAAATGTCAAGACCAAGGGGCCACAGACAATTAAAAACAAAGGTGTGGCAGAAAAATAAACGTTTGGTGTGTTTTTTTTAATTCATTGCGGCTGACACCCAAGTGCAAGCACAACTGCAACCTTCATGATTCAGTAATAGAATAAGGTGTAATACAAACCCTATGGGTGGTATTCAGTGTTAGCCCTACTCAGAGTTGACCCACTGAAATGACTGAGCATAAGTTAATCATGCATATTAACTTCAAAGGCTCTGTTCTGAGTAGAATTAGCACTGAATGCCATCCACAGAAACTTGAAAAAGGAATATAATCTGTAAAGTGAAATGTTGCATTGCAACTAAATTAAAAAAACAAACAAACACCCTACTCCTCTCCTCTCTTTTTTTGTATCTCAATGAATAACAAATCCTACCCTGTTTCATTTAACAGAATGCCCAGTAAAGGAAATTCAGGCAGAAAACTAGGGCAGCGGCGCATGCAGCATATAAGGGAGTAAGTCTCATTGAAGTCAGTGGGCCTTACTTCTGAACAAACACGTTAATAAAGGAAACTCAATTAAAAATAGTTTAAGAGATTTTACAATATCACTCACACAACAGCTTCTCTCCTAGAGGAACCTCTTCGGATAGAATAAGAGAGCCAAATGGACCTCTTCAAGAGATAGTTCTTCTGGTTCAGGAAGCAGGCAAATTAATAAATGAAAGTAAGCAACTTTGACTAAAACCTGACTTTCAGTTTAACAAAAAAACCCACTGCTCACAGTTTATTGCTAATCCAATCAAGCCTCAGACACGCCTCCTTTAATCAATTGGCTCCCTCTCTGCTCCTGTGTCTCACACAAACTTGTCAGTTTTAACTTCAAGGATCTCAGTAGCCAAGTCTGGTATCTCTCATCCTGAATGTCCACATAAATGTCACCTTTGCTCCTTTAGCTTCACCACACCCTTGAGTACAAAGGTTCTCCTCTTCTCAAATAATGCCTGGAATTCTCTCCCAGAATACCCAAGCCACCCCCCTCCCGTGCTATCAAATTCTTCTTCAAACCCACCTGGTCCAAGGAACCTTTTGGTTATCCTCCTAATCCTGGAGTCCTGTGTCCTCTTCTGGGCACCACAAGTTAAGAAGGATATTGATAAGCTGGAATGTGTGCTGAGAAGGTGGAGCAAGATGATAAAGGCCTGGAAGCCTGGAACGGTTGAGGGAATTGGGTGAGCTTAGCCTGGAGAGGAAGAGGCTAAGAGGTGATAAGATTGGCATTGTTGACCAGATTCCAGGACGCCGGGCTCAAGGTAAAGAGAGAGAAGTGCAAAATCGCTGTTCCGGAGGTGGAGTTCCTGGGCTACCGTGTCAATGCCTCCGGTCTCCACCCAACGGAATCCAAGATCCGGGCCATCCAGCAGGCACCAATTCCGAAAAACCAAGACAGAGTTGCAGGTGTTCCTGGGGCTGCTGAACTTCTACAATATGTTCTTGCCCCACAAGGCAACTCTAGCTGAGCCCCTCCATTGACTACTCAGCACAAAGACGCCATGGCCCTGGGGTCATCACGAAACAACGGCCTTCAATGCAGTCAAGGCTCTTCTCTCATCGGACAGTGTGCTAGTGCAATACAGTGAAGCCAGGCCGCTGATCCTCGCCTGCGATGCCTCACCTTTTGGAATCAGCGCCATACTGAGTCACCATTTTACGGACGGAAGTGAAGCACCACTTGCCTACTTCTCCCGGATGCTGGCACCAGCCAAGCAGAATTACAGTCAGCTGGACAAGGAGGCACAGGAACTTGTGGCAGGAGTAAAGAGGTTCCACGAGTATCTCTACGGCAGAACCTTCGAACTCGTCACTGACCACAAGCCGCTCCTGGGCCTCCTTGCCGGGGATAGGCCAACTCCACCGGTCCTGTCGCCACGTATGCTGAGATGGGCTGTATTCCTAGCAGCGTACCATTACCAGCTCGTGCATCGCCCTGGAAAGGCACTGGGCCACGCTGATGCCCTCAGTCGCTGCCCCCTTCCAGCATTTGTGGAAGATCCGGCTCCGGCTTCTTCTCTCCTTCTTATTGAGGACCTCCCAGAAGTGCCAGTATCAGACGCCGATGTGGCCTCTGCATCTACCCAGGACCGCACCCTCAGACGTGTGCTCAACTGGGTGTGGAGGGGGTGGCCAGAAGGGCCCTTCGCAGCGGAGTTCCAGCCTTTTGCGTCCTGGCAGCATGAACTCTCGGTTCATCACAGCTGTTTACTGTCGGGAGACCGAGTTGTGGTTCCCCAAAGGCTCCGACAACGCGTCCTCGAGGCCCTGCACATCGGACACCCAGGAATTGTCCGAATGAAGGCGTTGGCTCGGTGCTACATATGGTGGCCTAACATGGACAAGGCCATCACCACTTGGGTCGCCACCTGTCAGCCATGCCAGGAATCGAGACCGGCACCACCAGCAGCGAAAGGACATACCTGGGAGACGCCCAAGACACCCTGGTCAAGGGTGCACATCAACACCCCCCTCACAATCTATGGACTGGGAACTTAGCCAAGCCGCGTCAGAGGTTCAGCCGGACTCTCCAGAGGTTCGGACCTTTGCTGAACCTGACCGGCCGCAGAGTCTACTCGGGGAGGGTCCCACAAAAGTAGCAGAGCCAGGTGACTTGGGCTCACCACCACCTTCGGCCGCACCGTGGTTTCAGCAGGCAGCGGGCAACCCCCTGGACTCGAATACTGGCCCTCGGCGATCCAACCAGGTCACCAAGCGGCCAGCCTATCTAAAGGACTACGTTCCCTAAAAGATTAAGACTGGTAACTGTAACCACTATGCATTGTACCCAAGGGGAACCACTACAAATATTATTGGAACCACCATGCTCTTAACTAATGCCTCAGCCATCTTCAAATATCTAAAGGGATGTCACTTAGAAGAAGATGGAGCAATCTTGTGGGGTGGTTTCTAGCTGGGATAGTTGAATTTGCATTTCCTCCCATCTAACCCTGTGAGTAGACAAGGGTTAAGAGAAGTAGGTGTCTGGACCAGGGGTGAAGGGAGGTGGGGAATGGGCCTTCCATGCAAGCGCTGGCAGGGAGTGGGAGGTGTGGAGGTGGCTGAAGGTATCCATGGAGGGGGGGGAGCTAGTTACATCAAAGCACTTGCTTCCCCTGTTTGCCCAGCATATATCAGAAACTGTGAATGTTGACCAAGCAAATCCCTGGTCTAATGGTCTGTCCAAAATAAAGCATCTATCATAACATTTCCGAGCACAATTTTAAGTATTGGTGCTGACCTTTAAAGCCCTAAACAGCCTCGGCCCAGTACACCTGAAGGAGCGGCACCACCCCCATCATTCTGCCCAGACACTGAGGTCCAGCGCCAAGGGCCTTCTGGTGGTTCCCTCACTGCGAGAAGCAAAGCTACAGGGAACCAGGCAGAGGGCCTTCTCAGTAGTGGCGCCCACCCTGTGGAATGCCCTCCCATCAGATGTTAAACAGATAAACAACTACCTGACATTTAGAAAACATCTGAAGGCAGCCCTGTTTAGGGAAGTTTTTAATGTGTGACATTTTAATGTATTTTAATCTTTGTTGGGGAAACCCAGCCGGATGGGCGTGGTGCAAATAATAAATTATTATTATTATTATTATTATTATCATCATCATCATCATCATAAATATATAGAGTTGGAAGGGGCCTCAATCATCATCTAGTCCAACTCCCTACAAAGCAGAAATCACAGCTAAAGCATCCCTGATAGAGGATCATCCAAGCTCCAGTGAAGGAGAGTCTACCACCTTCCTAGGTAGTCTGCCCTACTGTCGAACAACTCTTACTGTTAGAAAGTTATTCCTAACATTCTGTGGGAATCTCTTTTCTTGTCATTTGAATCCATTGGTTTGGGTCCTAGCCTCCAGAGCAAGAGAAAACAAGCTCGCTCTATCTTCCATATGGCAGTCCTTTAGACAGGGCCGGCTCTAGGGGTAGTCTGGATGGGTGTCAGCCTGGTAGGGGGGCGCTGCACAGCGGAGTCACGTGGAAACCGTGCTGTGGGCTCGGCCCGCCCGCCCACCAGCTGTGGCAAGAAACGGAGCGGGGCGGGGGCGCCGGAGCGATCTCCGCACCACGGCGCCCGACGTGCTTGAGACGGCCCTGCCTTTAGATACTTGAAGATGGCTATCACATCTCCTATCGGTCTCCTCTAAATCCATGCTAAACACCCCCAACTCCCTCAACCATTCCTCATAAGGCTTGGTTGCCAGACCCTTGAGCATCTTGATCGCCGTCCTCTGCACGTGTTCCAGCTAATGCCCGCATGATTTGATTGTCAATGAGAAGGACAACCTGGCATGTGTAACTGAGACCTGGGCAGATGTGCTGAGAAACGCCATGGGCAGATGTGCTGAGAAAGGTGTCTTCCTTGGACGTACCGAAAGGTCTCACCAAGGAGCTCAAAGTGGTGTACATGGTTCTCCCCTTCCTCGTTTAATCCACACAACCCGCCCCCCTACCCCGTGAGGTAAGATTAGGTGAAGAATGGCAGTGACTGGCCAAAGGTCAACTTCATGGCTGAGCGATTTGAACCCTGGTCTCTGCCAGAT
This sequence comes from Zootoca vivipara, assembly GCF_963506605.1. Lineage (NCBI taxonomy): Eukaryota > Metazoa > Chordata > Lepidosauria > Squamata > Lacertidae > Zootoca > Zootoca vivipara. Next base: position 69,495,524 of record NC_083281.1, read on the forward strand.
CCTAGTCCAGCACTCTATTCCACTACAACAGGGGTGGCCAAGTCCAGGGCCGTCTTGAGCAGATCGCGCGCCCTGGTGCTGAGGGGCGGAGATCGCTCTGCCGCCCGCCCCGCCCTCGCAGGGCGCAATTGGTTTCCGCGCGGCGCCCTCCTTACCAGGCCGGCGCCCAGCTTACCAGCCCCCCGCCATGGTGCACTGCGCCACCGGGGGTCTATGTAGAGCCGGCCCTGGCCAAGTCCCAGGAGACTGCGATCTAGTCACAGAGTTAAAGACTGGCAGTGATCTACCCCCATTTGGGGGGTTTTGGTCAAACTTGTTGAGCTTCTCTCTCTTTTTTTTTGATTTAAAAAACAAGTTTATTGATCAGTTTAAAATTTTACATAAAGCATAAATGCACATATGGTAACGGTACAACACAAATACATCAAATCTTATAGATCATAACCATTGCCCATACCTATGCGAATAAAAAAACCCTTCCCCCCCTCCCACCCTCCCTGCTCCCACCCCTCTCCACTCTTCTTTCCAACCATCTTCCCTACCATCTTCTCTCCCTCCCACCTGTTACCCTCGTTCATTTTTTCATATTATACATTATACATACCAATTATATATAACAACTCTAAAGCCTGGAGAGAGAATTCGATAGAAGTCATTAAAAACTGAAAATGTTGAAAGAAAAACAAAGGGTTTGTGTAGTTTTTTTTCCCTTTCTTATACTTTCCTTTCTTATTCTCCTTCCTGCCAATTTCTAATGTATTTTTAAACTTATGCGAACGTACTAAACCCAATATATTTCTCTGTTATACACATCTAATACGTTCATTTTTCTTCATACATCAAAACCTTGCGTATACCTTTTATTTTTCTTTCCCCCCTTCTTTTTTTTAATCAATTATTACCAAATCCAGTGCACCTTTAGTGTATTTTTGAATATATAATTTATATTTTATCCAATTTTCTGAGAAATTTTTTTGCGATTTGCCTTTCAGGTTATTAGTTAATAGGGCCATTTCTGCCAGTTCCTGTAGCTTACTTTGCCAATCCATCAAGGTAGGGGCTTCAGTCTCCTTCCAATTTTTCGCAATCAATAGCCTTGCAGCTGCAGTAGCATATAAAAAAAGTTCTTTCATGGCAGTTGGAATCTCGCTTCCAACCATGCTTAATAGAAACGCTTCCAGCTTCTTTGCAAAGGTTGTTCCTAACATTTTCTTAATTTCCTCATAAATTTGGTTCGAGAATATTTTAATTTTTTGGCAAGTCCACCACATATGGAAAAAATCGCCCTTACTTACCCCACACCTCCAGCAGGCGCTTGATGCGTTTTTATATATTTTTGATAATCTGTAGGGGGTCAAATACCACCGATGCTGGACTTTGTACATATTTTCTCTAATTGTGTAACTCGCCGTGAAATTCATATTGACCTTCCATAATTGTTCCCAATCTACAAGCATGATGGTTCGCCCAATATCTTGTGCCCACTTTATCATATTATTTTTCACGGCTTCCTCCATTACATGGTATTCAAGGAGTAATTTATACATTTTTGATATAATTTTGTTATTGTTATTTATTAAATTAATTTCTAATTTCGATGGATCTTTCTCAAATCCTAATTTCTTATCTTTTATAAACATATCATGAATTTGATGGTACTCCAGCCATGTTGTAAAGTATTTTTTAACTTCTTCGTATTTCTTAATTGTTATTTGTCCATCTTTTTCTATTAATATATTGTTATATGTTGTCCAGCATCTGTTCATATTCCTTTTCTTAACCGTTGTTGCTTCTATTGGGGATATCCATTTTGGAGTTTTTGGTTCCAAATATTTTCTATATTTCCCCCATGTTTTTAATAACGGGTATCTTATGTGATTGTTGAATGCTGTGTGGGCCTTGCATATCTCATAATTCAGATAGGCGTGCCACCCAAATCGGGTGTCATGCCCTTCTAGATCTAAAAGTTCTGAATTGTTCAATGTAAACCATTCTTTTAACCATACAAAGCACGCCGCCTCAAAATATGTTTTTAGATCGGGGAGACCGAACCCCCCTCTTTCTTTATTGTCAATTAATATTTTATGCTTTACCCTGGGCCTTTTCCCTGACCAAATGAATTTTGACAGTTCTTTTTGCCAATTGTCTAAAAATTCTAATTTTCGTATAATTGGGATTGTTTGAAATAAGAAGAGTAATTTTGGTAATATATTTGATTGTTGAAATACGCCCCAGAAAGGATAGATGAAATCTATTCCACAGTTCTAAGTCCTTTTTTATTTCCCCCCAAATTTTTCGATAATTATCTTCAAATAAATTTAGATTTTTTGGAGTAATCCAGATCCCCAGATATTTTATTTTCGAATGTATTTTTAAATTTGTTGCTTTTTCTATGTTCAATTGTTCTGGAATGCAAATTAAAATGCAAATTCCATTAAAATGAAAACAAACTCGAATTTTTCCCTCATCCCTACTCGGGGGTCTTGCAAACAGTTCTTAAAATGCAATCACACCAAAGCTCACGAAGAGCAGATTTATTTGAATTCAGCAGCTAAGGAGGGGTGGAAACAGAGACTCTGTTTTTTCTATGTTCTTGGCACACTGTTTCAAAAAGGCACATTGCAACTCTGAACTTTTCTTCTTTTAATCAAGAGCAGTGGGGAAATGGAAGAAAACAAGCATATAAGGATAAAAATGGGAGACAAAAGGCTCCCCGCACCGATGGATCTAGAGCTGTGTACGCCGATGGATCTAGAGCTGTGTACACACTGTACATTTAAAGGACACCACTTTCTCCCAAAATAATAGTGGGAACTGTAGTTCACTCTTCGCAGAGCTATAATTCCCCAGCAACCTTTTAAAAGCCACAGTACCCAGGATTATTTTGGGGAAAGTCAAATGCTTTAAATGCTTGGTGCCTGCTTAGCCTAGGACCTGCACCACACATCCCCAGTGAGGCTGGTGGGATGTTCATCTGGCACCCACTTCTGAATGCACACACATTGGTTTCGTCAAGGTTTCGTTTTGTCAAACTTGATTTCGGCTTTGAGTTCATTGGCGAGATAGTCCATCACCACCCCAACCAGTTGCTCTTGTATGGCTACATCCTCCATGACCAGGTTCATGAGCTGCGCCACGTTCGGCCACTCCATGTCCCGGTCCCGGATGACGCGTAAGGCTATCTTGTACAGTTGCTGCTGCTTCTCAGGAGGCATTTCCTGAATAATCTGGCGGACGGGCTTAAATTGTCCAGCTGTCATCTGTTTGCCGAGCAAGCCACCAACTGTAGCCCCTAGAAAAGCCGCACAGAGAGAAGTATTGTTTTGTAAGCCATCCTGCTTTGAAAGCTTTGTAGCCCAATCCAGAAAATCTTTTGCAGATTCAAGAGTTCTGGTACATCTGTGCATGAATAATAATAATAATAATAATAATAATAATAATAATAATAATAATACCCCACCCATCTGGCTGGGTTGCCCCAGCTGCACATGCACAGGTACACACAACACACTCCCCTTTGTCTTCTGGTATAGGTGAAGATCAGAGCCCAGAGGATCCTGCCTTGGAATGTTTCATTTCATACAAGGATTCTGTCCTGGTTCCCAGTTGCTGAGGAACAAGGACTTGAAGGAGGAGCCTTCCAATAGGCTTTAATGTTTAGATCACCACAATATACATGCAAATCACTAGCTTAAGGTAATGCAGGGCGCCTTCTGGATGGTGCCTTCTGGATCCAGATGGTGCCTTCTGGATCTAGGTGATCATAAGTGTGCTACACCATCTGAACACCCCTCTCTGGAGAGGCAGGCCCCTCCCAGTGTCCAATGGCACTGGGGTTGGGGGTGCAACAGGCATTGTGGAAGTGTCAAAGAGAGGACCTGACAGCTGTAGAGAGGCAAGTGGTGACAGAGGAGGTGGGGCAAGAGATCAGGTTGAAGGAGCACCTCTCCCCTCCCCAGGATCCTCACTCCCAGGCTGCCCCAATTCCAGCAGGGACCTACACATCCCACTGGAGCCCTCCCCCAGGTCACAGAAACATAGAATTGAAGAGTTGGAAGGGACCCAGGGGTCATCTACTCCAACCCCCTGCAATTCAGGAATAACAGCTCTCTGGTCCTCTGCAAACTATCCATTTGCAAAGTCCGTTCCTTGAAAGTGAAGGAGACATTAGCATATTTAACACTGATCTCCTTGAGGTACCCCAAACTGGATTCTCTCCTACTGACTCTTAAGAGTTAACCCCTCATTTCAAAAAAAGAAATTAGCAAGATTTATATATACCGCTTAATTAGAAGAAGAAAAGAATCTCTAAGTGGTCTACATGACTAGGACTCTACTGTAGCAATGGCTAACAGAAGGGGATGAGTGGAGGCTGGCCCGTTAGGGAGAATGGGGCACTGCCCCACCAGCACCTTTCTTTCAACCAGTCCTGGAATGGCTCTACATTTCATTGTCTGTGACTCCACCGGCTGTTGATTGCCTTGCATTCTGCTCTAGATGTTGCACATGGGACGTCTCTGCACATGGAACGCCTGGCAAGTGCTCAACCACTGAGCTACAGCTTTCGCTCTGTAGAACCTCAGAAGGAGAGACATTGCACCAAAGGTTCCTTGGCCCTAGCGTAGCATATTGTCCAAACCCAGAATCATGGTGGCACACTCTCCTTCCGAACCATGGGGAGCTACAGATTGTAGTTAAGGAAGAGAGAGATGAACCATGATCCTGGGTTTGGACAACACACTGAGCAGGGCTTAGCTGCCAAGCTAAAAGGACCAGGGAGAAACCAAGCAGCACTCTCAGTAGGTCATCATATGGGCTCACTGTGATGTGTGAACCAGGTCTTTGACTGCCATTAATCCTGGGTGATGGTCCATGAAAGGAGTCAAGACATTTCTCCTCTGGCTGTGAAATGGGAGGTGCCACCACTGGCTTTGGGAGAGGATGCAGCTTAAGGAGAGCCCTGGAGTTGGTAGCCAACACTGTCTCCTGTGGAAGTGAGTTCCATAGTTAAATCATGCACTTAATGAAGAAATGCTTTCTTTTGGTAAGGAGGTACTGGACAGGAACACAGGAAACTGCCATGGGTCCATCTTGCTCAGTATCATCTTCTACACTGGCAGCAGCTCTCCAGGGCTTCAGACAGCCCTAACTGGAGTTTCCAGGGATTGAACCAAGAACCTTCTGCCTGCAAGGCAGATGTTCTACCACTGAGCCATGGCCCGTCCCCAGCGCTAAGCATAAAATGTATGCCTCCATACCCATTCACTACCGCTTTAATTAAATTTTGCGCTGAGGTTGCAATGCGGTTCATAAGGATGCACATACTTACCTACTGCAATACCAACTGGTCCGCCCATCATGCCCCCAAAAAGGGCCCCCAAACCTGCTGTAAGGGAAACTCGTTTGGGTTGCTTGTTGACAACCTTCATTCCCCACACTTCAGACAGTCGGCTCAGAAGCTGCATCATCTCCTGCTCGGTAAGCGAAGACATGTCTGGCTTATACCTTGAAAGCAGAAAGGAAGATCCCCTTTAATGAGCATGCCCACAAGATGCTGCCATATACTGAGTCAGGCCATTTGGCCCATCTAGGCATGACTGGAAATAGTACCAGTATATGGCAGAATAGGGCTCCTAATGGAAGCAACTCTGCAGTTTCAGGCAGGGGGCCTCTCCCAGCCCTGCTTGGAGATGCTGGGAGCTGGATCTGGATGTTCTGCATGCAAAGCAAGCCCTCTAAAATGAGAGCCTTTTTCTTCTAGACACCCCACAGTATCTGCTGCTGAACAAGTCTCATGGCTCTTCCCTTGGTTTTGAACCGCATTGCTTGGGATAAATATAGCTGGTCATATTTGCCATGCTTTTCTCTCTCACAACCACAGACCTAGAAATCTGCTTCTTGCATTGTACTCAACTAAATCCTACTTGGAGAAGGCCCACTGAAATTCATGAATGAAGTGAGGCATGTCTATTAACTTCAATGATTCTCCTCTGAGCAGGACAAGCACTGAATACCACCCCTTGTTTTGACTTGCATACAAAACCCAACATTGCAGACAATAACCCATTTATACTGGTGCCAAAAAAGGTGTGTATTGCCTTATGGTCCTCATATTTTCGAGGCTTCTCACACCCCATGCCTCCATTCAATTTACAATCTTACAACACACTGCAATTGAGCTCATGGGGGCTTACGCCCAACTGCAGGCAAGACTGCAACCTTTGCAATTTAGTAAGAGAATTAGTTGTCAGGGTATGGGCGTGTCTTTATTTGCTATAATCAAGAACACTAAAAAAGAAATATAATATGAAAGTGTTGGTGCTGACCTTTAAAGCCCTAAACGGCCTCGGTCCAGTATACCTGAAGGAGTGTCTCCACCCCCATCGTTCTGCCCGGACACTGAGGTCCAGGGCCGAGGGCCTTCTGACGGTTCCCTCACTACGAGAAGCCAAGTTACAGGGAACCAGGCAGAGGGCCTTCTCGGTAGTGGCACCCGCCCTGTTGAACGCCCTCCCATCAGATGTTAAAGAGAACAACAATTACCAGACCTTTAGAAGGCACCTCAAGGCAGCCCTGTTTAGGGAAGCTGTTAATGTTTGATGGATTTCTGTATTTTAATATTTTGTTGGAAGCTGCCCAGAGTGGCTGGGGGAACCCGGCCAGATGGGTGGTGTATAAATAATAAATTATTATTATTATTATAAACTAAGCCAAGCAAATCTCTCTTCCCTCTTTGTGTCTCAATAAATAACAAATCCTATCTTGTTTCCTTTAACAGAAAGCCCAATAAAGAGGTTAATGTCAATAGCTAAGATAGCAGCACATTTACAGGGATGAAACCCTCAATGAAGTCAGAGGGCCTCACTTTCAAGTAAATGTGTTTAGGAAACATCAAAGTAATATTAATAGCTTAAGAGGGTTACAATATCACTTACCCAATTGCCTGACTCCTAAAGAAAACTTCTTTGGCTACAATGTTTCTACAAACTGGACCACTTCAGAGGAGATGGTTCTTCTAATTCAGGATGCAAAGGAGGAAATGAACCTGAGCAGCTTTGTAGAACACCCCCCCCCCTTTTCAGTTTTTTCAAAAACAGGTGCTCCTCTTTGCTGACCTAATCAAGGTTAGGCCTGAGCAGCTTTGTAGAAAACCCCGCCTCCTTAAATTAAACCCTGCATTGGCTTCTTGGCTGTTCCTGTATCCAGCACAAAGTCTTCAGCCTTACCTTGGAGCCACTCAGTCCTCAGCCATGCTGCTATTAGCTCCCCCACTTCCAATATCTTCATTGGTCTCTAGAGTCTTACATTTGCTCCTTAGACTTCACCAGGCTCCTCAGCCCAGAGGTTTCTTCCGTCCTCAAGCAATCCCACCAGCCCTCTTTTGCTGATTTGGAATTATCTTGCAGAAGACCTTGATGGTGCCACCCATTTCCCACTTGCCTAATCAAATACTTCCTCAGACTGACCTGACCTATGGAGCCTTTTGCTTAACTGCCCAATGTCCATCCTTCTGGTGTGATTAATCATACCCATTATTTTGTTTTGTTTTGTGTTTAATCGAAACTGTAACACAGGAATGATCTCCCCGCTCTCCATATGCAATTCAAAATAAAAACAATAAACAAAACAATTTATACAGCGTATTCTGTTTTTTCTGCATATATAGATAAGAAGGGGGAAAGAAACAAAGTTTGTATAACTCATAAGAACAAAGTTTTAATAATAAAACATCAATTTATTACTAAGTTTGACAGGATCTGCTTTCCTCTCATTATTTCCATCTATGTGGACAGGATGGTCGCTGGTACAGCTGGGGATAAGTAATAAAAAGAGAACAGGAAAATCTAGTGACGTGTAAGTAGGTGTAATAAAGTTCTGATCTTTCTCAATGACTACTCTGATGCTTCCCCCCTTTGTAATATATTCCAAATTCTTTCAGAACTTTTTTTTTGTATGGGGGCGGGGAGCCCCTGCTTTGCTAGTGCACTGAGCACATGCTTGATCTGTCTGTTGGGTAATCCAGCACCACTTATTCCAGCCAGACCACCGGTCCATCTAGCTCAGTATTGCCTAAATTAGGTGGTTTTCTCTCCCCCCCTCTCCCCAGTCCATTACAAACTAAGTGGGATGTCTCAGCCTTGTGATTTTGCATCAGCCACTCAGGTAATTGCAGGCCCAGGTTATCAGTGGTCAAAACATTTCATCTTATGAATAGGCTGGTGAAATAGGGTGTTTCGAAAGAAGGACCTGCTATATGTGTTAGAATTAGAAAGGCTTACAGTGTAATCGTAAAGCATGTTTGCTCAGAAGTAGGGATGGGTGAATATGTCAGCTTTTCTCTGTTTCTTGCTTTTACCACCTTGAATTCAGTTGAATTCACATTTCCACATCAGTTTGCAAGAATAACCCCCCCCCCAAAAAACCCCTCATCAGCAACTGAGTGTGTTTCTCCAAAACATACGTTTTTTAGCATGCAATTTTGCCTAGCACAACATATATCAGGGTGTTATTTCCACTAATTGTTAAAACACACTTTACCCCCAGTGTAAGCATGTTTGTACACATTACTTGGGTAGAGAACTGCACTGGAAAATTCAGAGAAGTGTGAATGTCAAATGATGGCGGCATTTCTTGTTCTGGGAAAAGTGTGAATGAAGCAACTTCACCTTTCAAAGCAAACTGAATTGAATTTCTTCCCCCCACTCTCTACTCAGAAATTCCAGTGTTTTCAGTGGGACTTACTACCAGGTAAATGAACCCAGAATTCCAGCTGTACTTAAAGGAGCCGCTGCAACCACCAGCAGCTTGATGCTGACTGCATGTTGGTGGAGCCATTATCCAGAAGTGTGATGTTAAAAACAATTGACTCAACGTGTTGCTTTGATCCTCTGCCAAATATGGCCACCACAAATAGACAAGGAAAGGACCTAAATCCAGTCTAATCCTATGCACTGGATGTGTGCTTGTTGACTCAACGATGGAAGGATGACTGCCACTCCCTGGCTGTCCTGCCATGCCCCATACCCCAACTGTCCATTAGCTGGGGATAAAGTACAGTGGTACCTCGCAAGATGAATGCCCTGCAAGATGAATTTTTCGCAAGACGAATGTGTCTTGCGATCTGATGGTGACTCGCAAGACGAATTCGTTTTGCGAAAAATTCGTCTTGCGGATCACGGTTTCCCATAGGAATGCATTGAAATTTAATTAATGCGTTCCTATGGGCAAAAAAAGAAATTTCAATGCATTCCTATGGGAAACCGCGATTCGCAAGACGAATTTTTCACAAAACGAATTGACTCGCGGAACGAATTAAATTTGTCTTGCGAGGCACCACTGTAATGCCATTGCAAACCCAGTCTGCTCAGAACTCAATCCGAGCACCTGGCTCCAGGTTTAGGAGGGCCTTTGGAAAAGGCACCCTCCATGATGACAAGATTCCCTGTCTGAAACCCCAGAGAGCTGTAAACAATACTGAGCTAGATGAACTAACAGTCTGACTCAGTGTAAAGCAGCTTTCTATGTTCCTATGCAATTAGAATTGAAAGTGAGGCTGTGCACACTCTACCCAAATTTTGAGCCAGGACAGACTCAAACAGACCTGTATCACACATGGCTTTTAATTGGGGTTTTTTCCCCCTCCAAAGGCAGGCGAATCAGCTGTCATGCAAACACACGCTATATAATAGTTTTTTTAAAAAAAACCTGAACTACCTCTGAGTTTCAGTGTGATAATTTATTTATTTCCAACACACACACAAAACTACAGATAATGATACATTATTGGCTCTGTAGCTTGCGGCTTCAAAGAAGGCACCTTGAGGCTTCAAAGCTTTATTTTTCTCCAACAGCAAAAGGAAACATGATTAATTTTTAAAGTAGCAAAAGTCCCTAATGGCACAGTTCTAGGATTCCTGGGTGACTGCACCAGGGGCCATGCAGTATTTCAGACCTTCACCTTGGATAAAGTTGATAGAGAGGAGGAGAGGGCTGTCAATGGCTACTACTAGCCACAATTCCAGTTGCTGGAAACCACAGGAGGGGAGAGAAGGCTCTTGTGGTCAGGTCCTGCTTGTGGGTTTTCCTCCTGAGGCATCTGCATCTGGTTGGGAGGAGGGGAATAGGCCTTCCATGCAAGTGATGGCAGGGAGTGGGAGGTATGGAGGTGGCTGAAGGTATCCATGGGGGGGGGGGAGAGAGCTAGTTACATCAAAGCACTTGCTTCCCCTGTTTGCCCACCATATATCAGAAACTGTGAATGTTGACCAAGCAAATCGCTGGTGTAATGGTCTGTCCAGAATAAAGCATCTATCATGATGTTTCCGAGCACAATTCAAAGTGTTGGTGCTGACCTTTAAAGCCCTAAATGGCCTCGGCCCAGTATACCTGAAGGAGCGTCGCCACCCCCATCGTTCTGCCCGGACACTGAGGTCCAGTACCGAGGGCCTTCTGGCGGTTCCCTCACTGCGAGAAGCAAAGCTACAGGGAACCAGGCAGAGGGCCTTCTCAGTAGTGGCGCCAACCCTGTGGAATGCCCTCCCATCAGATGTCAAAGAGATAAACAACTACCTGACATTTAGAAAACATCTGAAGGCAGTCCTGTTTAGGGAAGTTTTTAATGTGTGACATTTTAATGTATTTTAATCTTTGTTGGAAGCCGCCCAGAGTGGCTGGGGAAACCCAGCTAGATGGGCGTGGTACAAATAAATTATTATTATCATCATCATCATCATAAAAATAGAGAGTTGGAAGGGGCCTCAATCATCATCTAGTCCAACTCCCTACAAAGCAGAAATCACAGCTAAAGCATCCCTGGTAGAGGATCATCCAAGCTCCAGTGAAGGAGAATCTACCACCTTCCTAGGTAGTCTGTCCTACTGTCAAACAACTCTTACTGTTAGAAAGTTATTCCTAACATTCCGTGGGAATCTCTTTTCTTGTCATTTGAATCCATTGGTTTGGGTCGAAGCCTCCAGAGCAAGAGAAAACAAGCTCGCTCTATCTTCCATATGGCAGTCCTTTAGACAGGGCCGGCTCTAAGGGTAGTCTGGGTGGCGTGGGGCGCCAGGGCCGTGTGGAAACCATGCTGCGTGCTGTGCCCGCCCATCCACCAGCTGCGGCAAGGAACGGAGCGGGGCGGGGGCACCAGAGCGATCTCTGCGCCACGGAGCCAGGGCACCCGACGTGCTTGAGACGGCCCTGCCTTTAGATATTTGAAGATGGCTATAGATATTTGAAGATCTCCTATCGGTCTCCTCTAAATCCATGCTAAACACCCCCAACTCCCTCAACCATTCCTCATAAGGCTTGGTTGCCAGACCCTAGAGCATCTTGATCGCCGTCCTCTGCACGTGTTCCAGCTAATGCCCGCATGATTTGATTGTCAATGAGGAGGACAACCTGGCATGTGTAACTGAGACCTGGGCAGGTGTGCTGAGAAACGCCATGCCAAAGCTCTGGAGTTGATGCAAGGTGTCTTCCTTGGACGTACCGAAAGGTCTCACCAAGGAGCTCAAAGTGGTGTACATGGTTCTCCCCTTCCTCGTTTAATCCACACAACCCGCCCCCCTACCCCGTGAGGTGAGATTAGGTGAAGAATGGCAGTGACTGGCCAAAGGTCAACTTCATGGCTGAGCGATTTGAACCCTGGTCTCTGCCAGATCCTAGCCCAGCACTCTATTCCACTACAACAGGGGTGGCCAAGTCCCAGGAGACTGCGATCTAGTCACAGAGTTAACGACTGGCAGTTATCTACCCCCATTTTGGGGGTTCAGGTCAAAGTTTTTGAGCTTTTTTTTAGGAAGGAAAGCCCTGTTATGGGGGGTTCAGGTCAAACTTGTTGAGCTCCTTTTAGGGAGGAGGGAAGGCCCGTTTGGGGGGGGGGCAAAATGTTGAGCTTTTTTAGGGGAGCCAAAGTTGTTCAGCTTCTTTGGGGAGAGCCACTGATCTACCTGTTGGATGTGTCTGCACTACATCACTCTGGCATACATGCAATGCCTGCACTAAATCCTGGAAGGCTCTGCTTTCCCTTCAGCCCATATTGGACTTCAGTCATACCACCTTATACATAAGTTAATGGAAAAGGGGCACTCTCTTATCTCTCTGCTTTAACATTTTCATAAGTCTTGCCTTTGCTCCTCTAGCTTCACCCCACTCCTCAGTTCAATTGTTTCATCTCTCCTCAACCACTTCCTAGAAGTCTCTCCTTGAAATCTCCCACCTACTGCTTTATCAAATTCTTCCTCAAAGCCACCTTGGTCCATGAAGCATTTGGCTTCACCTCCAAATCCTCATCCCGATGTTGTGAGTTTTGTGGCTGAGTGCGAAAATCAGACCCTGGTTTCTCCCAAGTCCTAGCCCTGCACTCTGTCCACTACATCTCTCTGACATATGTGTGATGCCAAAGGGAGCTTTGCTCCCGTGCAAACAACAGTTTCACAGGAGCCATGATGACCACAGCAGGGAAGAAAAGGGTTAATACCCCTCCTCTGCACCAGCAGCAGCAATTGTTGGCTTCGTACCCCCACCCCCCAACCCAGTGACTGCAATTTGCATGCAACATGCAGATTTAAAAATAATAACAATGATGCTGACACTTTTATCACCATGTCTACTTTGGTTCAGAGACAAATGACCATAGCTCATCTCCCTAAGGGTTCTCTGCTCTGGTTGAAAGCAGCTTTCAGAAGTGTTTTGTAGCCTAAATAACCGGACCCTTGTACCTGGAGATGAGAGCAATCAAACACTGGAGCTACAGGCACTCCCCCAGCCTACAGCCAGACCCATATTTACATCACAGGAGGCTATCCAATGTGCCTTGCCTGCATTTGCAAGCATTTTAGTGTGGATTTCCTCTAATAAATATTTTGCTATGCAATTTTGACTAAAATATGCATTTTTGCATACATTGGCTGGCTGGCTAGAGAACTTCATCACAAAATTTTGAGAAGCTCACATATTAGTTCTGGAATGCAAATTAAAATGCAAATTCCATTAAAATGAAAACAAACTCGAATTTTTCCCTCATCCCTACTCGGGGGTCTTGCAAACAGTTCTTAAAATGCAATCACACCAAAGCTCACGAAGAGCAGATTTATTTGAATTCAGCAGCTAAGGAGGGGTGGAAACAGAGACTCTGTTTTTTCTATGTTCTTGGCACACTGTTTCAAAAAGGCACATTGCAACTCTGAACTTTTCTTCTTTTAATCAAGAGTAGTGGGGAAATGGAAGAAAACAAGCATATAAGGATAAAAATGGGAGACAAAAGGCTCCCCGCACCGATGGATCTAGAGCTGTGTACGCTGATGGATCTAGAGCTGTGTACACACTGTACATTTAAAGGACACCACTTTCTCCCAAAATAATAGTGGGAACTGTAGTTCACTCTTCGCAGAGCTATAATTCCCCAGCAACCTTTTAAAAGCCACAGTACCCAGGATTATTTTGGGGAAAGTCAAATGCTTTAAATGCTTGGTGCCTGCTTAGTCTAGGACCTGCACCACACATCCCCAGTGAGGCTGGTGGGATGTTCATCTGGCACCCGCTTCTGAATGCACACACATTGGTTTCATCAAGGTTTCGTTTTGTCAAACTTGATTTCGGCTTTGAGTTCATTGGCGAGATAGTCCATCACCACCCCAACCAGTTGCTCTTGTATGGCTACATCCTCCATGACCAGGTTCATGAGCTGCGCCACGTTCGGCCACTCCATGTCCCGGTCCCGGATGACGCGTAAGGCTATCTTGTACAGTTGCTGCTGCTTCTCAGGAGGCATTTCCTGAATAATCTGGCGGACGGGCTTAAATTGTCCAGCTGTCATCTGTTTGCTGAGCAAGCCACCAACTGTAGCCCCTAGAAAAGCCGCACAGAGAGAAGTATTGTTTTGTAAGCCATCCTGCTTTGAAAGCTTTGTAGCCCAATCCAGAAAATCTTTTGCAGATTCAAGAGTTCTGGTACATCTGTGCATGAATAATAATAATAATAATAATAATAATAATAATAATAATAATAATAATACCCCGCCCATCTGGCTGGGTTGCCCCAGCTGCACATGCACAGGTACACACAACACACACCCCTTTGTCTTCTGGTATAGGTGAAGATCAGAGCCCAGAGGATCCTGCCTTGGAATGTTTCATTTCATACAAGGATTCTGTCCTGGTTCCCAGTTGCTGAGGAACAAGGACTTGAAGGAGGAGCCTTCCAATAGGCTTTAATGTTTAGATCACCACAATATACATGCAAATCGCTAGCTTAAGGTAATGCAGGGCAATACACATAATTAATTCTGCATGCAGCTACAACAAGGGCAGGTGATCTGCCTCACAAAGCTTTGAATGTTGCTCTGATACTGACACACGCCCTTGCTATCCTGTATTTGGAATGAGGCAGGCTCAGCTTAGAGTAGCAAGTGTTTCTGCAATCTCTCACTACACCCATTAGGTGGATTAATCTATTCCAGGCATAGGCAAACTCTGGCCCTCCAGGTGTTTGGGACTACAATTCCCATCATCCCTGACCACTGGTCCTGTTAGCTAGGGATGATGGGAATTGTAGTCCCAAACATCTGGAGGGCCGGAGTTCGCCTGTGCCTGACCTATTCTTTCCTCTTTTGGTGAGATGGAGATGGAGAAGGAGATGGAGATGGAGCCTTCTGGATCTAGGTGATCATAAGTGGGCTACACCATCTGAACACCCCTCTCTGGAGAGGCAGGCCCCTCCCAGTGTCCAATGTTAAGGAAGAGAGAGATGAACCATGATCCTGGGTTCGGACAACACACTGAGCAGGGCTTAGCTGCCAAGCTAAAAGGACCAGGGAGAAACCAAGCAGCACTCTCAGTAGGTCATCGTTTGGGCTCACTGTGATGTGTGAACCAGGTCTTTGACTGCCATTAATCCTGGGTGATTGTCCATGAAAGGAGTCAAGACTCCTTCCTGGACAGGAACACAGGAAACTGCCATGGGTCCATCTTGCTCAGTATCATCTTCTACACTGATTGGCAGCAGCTCTCCAGGGCTTCGGACAGCCCTAACTGCAGTTTCCAGGGATTGAATCAAGAACCTTCTGCCTGCAAGGCAGATGTTCTACCACTGAGCCATGGCCCTTCCCCAGCGCTAAGCATAAAATGTATGCCTCCATACCCATTCACTACCGCTTTAATTAAATAGACAAGACAATTGTGCGCTGAGGTTTCCGGTTCATAAGGAAGCACATACTTACCTACTGCAATGCCAACTGGTCCGCCCCCTAAAAGGCCCCCGAAAAAGGCCCCCAAACCTGCCATAAGGGAAACTCGTTTGGGTTGCTTGGTGGCAACCTTCATTCCCCACACTTCAGATAGTCGGCTCAGAAGCTGCATCATCTCCTGCTCGGTAAGCGAAGACATGTCTGGCTTATACCTTGAAAGCAGAAAGGAAGATCCCCTTTAATGAGCATGCCCACAAGATGCTGCCATATACTGAGTCAGGCCATTTGGCCCATCTAGGCATGACTGGAAATAGTACCAGTATATGGCAGAATAGGGCTCCTAATGGAAGCAACTCTGCAGTTTCAGGCAGGGGGCCTCTCCCAGCCCTGCTTGGAGATGCTGGGAGCTGAATCTGGGACGTTCTGCATGCAAAGCAAGCCCTCTAAAATGAGAGCCTTTTTCTTCTAGAGGGCCTCACTTCCAAGTAAATGTGTTTAGGAAACATCAAAGCTTAAGAGGGTTACAATATCACTTACCCAATTGCCTGACTCCTAAAGAAAACTTCTTTGGCTACAATGTTTCCACAAACTGGACCACTTCAGAGGAGATGGTTCTTCTAATTCAGGATGCAAAGGAGGAAATGAACCTGAGCAGCTTTGTAGAACACCCCCCCCTTTTCAGTTTTTTCAAAAACAGGTGCTCCTCTTTGCTGACCTAATCAAGGTTAGGCCTGAGCAGCTTTGTAGAAAACCCCGCCTCCTTAAATTAAACCCTGCATTGGCTTCTTGGCTGTTCCTGTATCCAGCACAAAGTCTTCAGCCTTACCTTGGAGCCACTCAGTCCTCAGCCATGCTGCTATTAGCTCCCCCACTTCCAATATCTTCATTGGTCTCTAGAGTCTTACATTTGCTCCTTAGACTTCACCAGGCTCCTCAGCCCAGAGGTTTCTTCCATCCTCAAGCAATCCCACCAGCCCTCTTTTGCTGATTTGGAATTATCTTGCAGAAGACCTTGATGGTGCCACCCATTTCCCACTTGCCTAATCAAATACTTCCTCAGACTCACCTGAACCAGAACTTTTTTTTGTATGGGGGCGGGGAGCCCCTGCTTTGCTAGTGCACTGAGCACATGCTTGATCTGTCTGTTGGGTAATCCAGCACCACTTATTCCAGCCAGACCACCGGTCCCTCTAGCTCAGTATTGCCTAAATTAGGTGGTTCTCCCTCCTCCCCCAGTCCATTACAAACTAAGTGGGATGTCTTAGCCTTGTGATTTTGCATCAGCCACTCAGGTAATTGCAGGCCCAGGTTATCAGTGGTCAAAACATTTCATCTTATGAATAGGCTGGTGAAATAGGGCGTTTCGAAAGAAGGACCTGCTATATGTGTTAGAATTAGAAAGGCTTACAGTGTAATCCTAAAGCATGTTTGCTCAGAAGTAGGGATGGGTGAATATGTCAGTTTTTCTCTGTTTCTTGCTTTTACCACCTTGAATACAGTTGAATTCACATTTCCACATCAGTTTGCAAAAATAAAGCCCCCCCCCCAAAAAACCCTCATCAGCAACTGAGTGTGTTTCTCCAAAACATACGTTTTTTAGCATGCAGTTTTGCCTAGCACAACATATATCAGGGTGTTATTTTCACTAATTGTTAAAACACACTTTATCCCCAGTGTAAGCATGTTTGTACACATTACTTGGGTAGAGAACTGCACTGGAAAATTCAGAGAAGTGTGAATGTCAAATGATGGCGGCATTTCTGTTCACATCTTGTTCTGGGAAAAGTGTGAATGAAGCAACTTCACCTTTCAAAGCAAACTGTTGCTTTGATCCTCTGCCAAATATGGCCACCGCAAATAGACAAGGAAAGGACCTGAATCCAGTCTAATCCTATGCACTGGATGTGTGCTTGTTGACTCAACGATGGGAGGATGACTGCCACTCCCTGGCTGTACTGCCATGCCCCATACCCCAACTGTCCATTAGCTGGGAATAAAGTACAGTGGTACCTCGCAAGACGAATGCCCTGCAAGACGAATTATTCGCAAGACGAATGTGTCTTGCGATCTGATGGTGACTCGCAAGACAAATTCGTTTTGCGAAAAATTCGTCTTGCGGATCGCGGTTTCCCATAGGAATGCATTGAAATTTAATTAATGCGTTCCTATGGGCAAAAAAAGAAATTTCAATGCATTCCTATGGGAAACTGTGATTTGCAAGGCGAATTTTTCGCAAAGCGAATTGACTCGCGGAACGAATTAAATTTGTCTTGCGAGGCACCACTGTAATTCTATTGCAAACCCAGTCTGCTCATCACTCAATCCGAGCACCTGGCTCCAGGTTTAGGAGGGCCTTTGGAAAAGGCACCCTCCATGATGACAAGATTCCCTGTCTGAAACCCCAGAGAGCTGTAAACAATAGTGAGCTAGATGAACTAATAGTCTGACTCAGTGTAAGTCAGCTTTCTATGTTCCTATGCAATTAGAATTGAAAGTGAGGCTGTGCACACTCGACCCAAATTTTGAGCCAGGACAGACTCAAACAGACCTGTATCACACGTGGCTTTTAATTGGGGTTTTTTCCCCCTCCAAAGGCAGGCGAATCAGCTGTCATGCAAACACACGCTATATACTAGTTTTTTAAAAAAAACCTGAACTACCTCTGAGTTTCAGTGTGATAATTTATTTATTTCCAACACACACAAAAAACTACAGCTAATGATACATTATTGGCTCTGTAGCTTGCGGCTTCAAAGAAGGCACCTTGAGGCTTCAAAGCTTTATTTTTCTCCAACAGCAAAAGGAAACATGATTAATTTTTAAAGTAGCAAAAGTCCCTAATGGCACAGTTCTAGGATTCCTGGGTGACTGCACCAGGGGCCATGCAGTATTTCAGACCTTCACCTTGGATAAAGTTGATAGAGAGGAGGAGAGAGCTGTTAATGGCTACTACTAGCCACAATTCCAGTTGCTGGAAACCACAGGAGGGGAGAGAAGGCTCTTGTGGTCAGGTCCTGCTTGTGGGTTTTCCTCCTGAGGCATCTGGTTGGCAACTGTGAGAGCAGGACACAGGACTAGATGGGCTGCTGGCCTGATCCAGCAGGCTCTTCTTATGTTCTTTGAGAAGTTTTTTCTGTTTCTCATATACTAGAACCAGGGAACCATCCAATAAAGTCGAACATATACTTACTGGATCACCTTATCCCATTCCCATTCCGTGTTTGCAAGAACTTTATTATTTAGCATGGCAGCGCACCTAACTCGATCTCAGGACGCAAGGGAGAAACATGCTAAGAGGAAGGCACGCTTGGCAAATCCACACCATGATCAACTCCCACCTGGAAACCAATGTCCCCACTGTGGAAGGGCATGTGGATCCAGAATTGGCCCCCACAGTCACTTACGGACCCATTGTTAAATCGTGCTTATGGAAGACAATCTTACTCGGCTACGAGTGATCGCCAAAGAAGAAGAAGATGATACTTCAGAACTCCCTGCCTCTTGATATCAAGCAGGCGTCTTCGCTGTACTCTTTTCCGTGCCTGCTTAAATAATAATAATTCATTTAGACGACCCTAGCCAGATGCTTAGAAAGCAGAAGTGAATATTAGTATTTTGCTATTTTAACTTTATGCTTTAAAAGTATTGTTGTAATTTTTACTTGATTTTAAAAAATCTTTTTGTAAACCCCTTTGAGGTTTTACAATCTAGCGGTGTATAAATTTTATGAAATAAATACATGAACATTGGAAGATTCAGGGTAGACAAAAGAAAATGGCTTTTTTTCCCGTCTTCCTTCCAGATAGCAACAAGTTAATCTGTGGAACTCACTTCCATGAGATGTAGCAATGACCATTAGACAAATTAATGGAGGGCTATCAATAGCTACTAATCACAGTGGCAGTGAGTAGCACCTTGAGCATCAATGTGAGATGCTGATGAAGAACAGGTAGCCATCCCTATATATGTTGTTGTGGGTTTAGGGTGGGGTGGGGTCACTGTGGATGATGCCCTGAGCCAGGGGCATACCCAGGATCAAAACTAGGGGTGGGAGGGGTGGGGCCACAAAGTGGGAATGTGGGCTAGGCTACGGAGCCCAGGTGAAACTGACTCCGTCACGCTCTCTGGTTCCCCGCTGTGCTTGGCCTTGCTGGAGGGCGCGACGGGGAGCTGGAGGGAGGGCGCGGCGCGGTGGGTGGGAACGCCGAACTCGCACTCCGCCAGGCTGTGCTCCGCCTCCGCCCACCAGCCCCGCCGGGAGCACCGCTCTCGCCCACGGCTGTGCCGGCCCTGCCCCCCCCGCCCCACGCTGGGTATGCCCATGCACTGAGCCCCTTCCAGTTCTTGGGATCCCTTAACTGAGTGGGTTGAAGCTTGTCAAACCTTTTCCAAGTCTACAATACAGTGGTACCTCTACTTACGAATAACTCTACTTACGAATGCTTCTACTTACGAATAGAGTTCCATCCGCCATCTTGGATGCGGTTTTTATAGGGTTGCTTCTACTTACGATTTTTTTCTCCCAATGCATTCCTATGTGATTCAACTTACAATTTTTTTCGACATACAAATGTGCATTCGGAACGCATTAAATTCGTAAGTAGAGGTACCACTGTATTAAGCTTGGCCAGCTAGTTAAGCACCACCATTAGCATTACAAAAGAAGGTGCTCTGTGTCATAGAACAAATGACTGTTGCCAGTTCCCCCCCCCCCCCCCATGTGTGAGTGTGCCTGTGGATTTGGACGTCTGGGGATGTCTCTGATGCACGCAGCTCACATGGTAAAGTGTTTCATTGCGCAGTGTGAACGGCCTCTCCCATAATAACAGTGAGCTTCATTCAAGCCAACAAAATTCTGTTGTGAGCTCCATTTAACCAGAGACATCTAAACCAGGACGATCCCCTTGTCAGCATTATTCAGTTAGGACGCCAGATAGATCAGCACTACACCTACACACACACACACAAGCAGCTACCGCAGGGCAGGACTGCTGCAAGCACTGGCTGATCCTAGTAGTCACAAGTGGTCAACTTCCAGTGAACATACATGTGGCTCTCACGAGTCAACATGAGGCCTGAAATGGACGTATCCACAGCAGCCAGAGCGATGATAATGATGTAGAAAGGCAGAGGCTCATCAAACCATTGGAAACACTATTCTGAGATTGGTTTGAGGAACAGAGGATAAGAGTGTCACAATCTCCAGTTGCAACGGGAAAAGTCATCGATCCAAACAGATTTAAGATATTCCCCACGTTACCCCCCAAAAAAGGGGTGGTGGGTGGTGGGGAGAGGTCTGTTTAACCACACTCAATTTCACATCAGACCCTAGTTTTCATACTTGATTTCACCTCTAAGCTCGTTGGTGATGTAGCTCGTCAGCATGCAGAGCAGCTGGTCTTGGATGGCTCTGTTGCCCATGACCAGGGCTATGAGCTGCGCTGTATCGGTCCAGTCTAAATTCCCAATGATGGCGTAGGCGTTGTCATACAGCCGCTGCTGCTCCGCGGGAGGCAGTTCCAGGATGATCTGAGGGATGGGCTGAAACTGCCCAGAGGTCATCCAGGCACCAAGCAAGCCCCCAACAGCACCCCCTAGGAAAGCAGCACAGAAATGAATTTTAAGCCACACATTGCTCACCAATGCCAAACACCCCCATGTGGCAAATCATGTGCAGACGCACAGAATCTAGGGTGGAAACCTCCTGATGGGGATGAAGGCTTTAGGGTGTTTTGTTTCACATATTGTGTCAGGGGTTCTTGCGACTACTCTAGAGTAATGACGCTCCGCATGCTTGTCTTTAAACAGTTTTTATTAGTGCAGTCTATTTACAGTGAGACAGGTGTGTAAAACCTCCAACGATGCAGAATCCGGCACTGCCCCCCCCCCCCACGTGATCTTCTCCAACATAGGAGTCTCGGGACAGTGAATCTCCTCCCTTTCTTTCTCCTGCGTAATTCCGGAACCGGAGGAAAGGGTCTACGCTCCATGCCAGGCATCCCCAAACTGCGGCCCTCCAGATGTTTTGGCCTACAACTCCCATGATCCCTAGCTAACAGGACCAATGGTCAGGGATGATGGGAATTGTAGTCCAAAACATCTGGAGGGCCGAAGTTTGGGGATGCCTGCTCCATGCTTTCCTTTTCTCCCTTCTCACCCTCTCTTTCCTCCCTCCTGTGTAGCCGGGGCTCTCCCATGCTGCTGGAGCCCTGGCCCTCTCTCTCCACTTCCTGACTGGCCTCCTCAGAGCCCTCACTTCCATCACTGCTTGGGGAGGAGCTACTTCTGATGCAAGGGGGAGGTTCTCTGTACTTTCTCCCCCTTACATCCTGGTTGCTGTTGCATTTTGGTGGTATATTATTAAGGTTGGGAGTCATCCCCATTGACCTTGATAGGCCTTATTTTCGAGTACGGTAGACATGGTTAGGGTTGTGCTATGGATTTATTGTTGCTACCCCATCTTGCAGGGCTGGTTTTTTGTTTCCCGTTTTTGAGCAAAATCAGGATATTAACATTCTAATTTGCTTGTTCCCCAAAGTGGGCAGTACCATGCCCTCCCCCAGGAATTGGTAAGAGGCAAGTGCAGGGCAGGGCTGGAAGAGTAAAAGACTATCAGACTTGGAAGAGCTGGTATCGCTGGACCAAAGGCATGAACTTTGTTGAATTAACCAAAAACAATTAGTTTCAATTGGATTTTGAATAAATGTGCAATTCCTTGTTGCTGTTTTGAATTTTATAGTGCCATGCAAACCACCATGGAGCCATGTTGGGTTACGGGGCCGGAAAAAGTTTGGTAACTGCTAGCTCTAAAGAAGAACAGCAAGGTAGTTTCGACAGACCCTCTGCTAGAAAGAGAGCCTGACTTACCGACGGCTATCCCAGGTGGGCCTCCCACCAGGCCTCCCAAGAAAGCAGTTGCCCCAGCCACGATCGCTCCTCGCCCCGAATGCTTGAAGGCCGCCCTCATTCTCCGCTCTTCAGACACATGGCATAGGAGCTGCATGACGTCATTCAGGCTGACAGGCATCTTGCGTAGCTCACACCTTGAAAGCATACGGAAAGGTACAACACCTTAACAGAAATGCGAGAGAACCTGACTCAGGCTCAAGGGTCGCATCCCACCACGAGCAACTTTCTTCTGGGCGGGGGTGCACCCCAATGGTGGGTGGGGTGTAGTGGACGTGACTCAGACCTCTGTACAGCAGGCAGCAGGCAACTGTGAAAAAAGTATACCCATGCTTCCATCCAAGCAAGCAAAGAGGCGCTGTCGTATATTTAAAAAAATACGCACACACAAAAACAGACATCAATTAACCAGTGTGAAAGGATGTTTTCTTAATTGCCACGCTTGCTGGGGCTAATGGGAGCTATAGTTCTGCGATATCTGGAGGGCCAAAGGTTTCCTATACTCAATGTAGGAGGTCCACCACACCTCTAATTAAAAGCAATCCTGGGTAACAAAGCTGACTATTATTATTATTATTATTATTATTATTATTATTATTATTATTATTATATTTTGCCTTTTCCGCAAATAGGGACCCAAGGCACCTTACAGAGAAAAATGGAAATACACAAGTAAGATAGAAAAGATAATCATTAATAGTAATTAAACATCAAGACAATCAATATACTATCAAAACAAACATCTATTAAAAATACAGGCAACAATAAAAACATAACAGCACCAGACCTTTCTAAAAACAGTCAGCTCCTAAAGGCCTGTTGCAATAAATCCACCTTCACCTGGCAGTGAAAGGGCAACAAGGAGAGAGCCAGTCTAACATCTTTAGGAAGGGAGTCCCAAAGTCTGGGAGCAGCCACCAAGAAGGCCCTCTGCCACGTCCTCTCTCATCCCTGCTGAAGACCTCAGAGAGAGATTATCTGTCGGAAGAGCAACAGTTTGGACAAAACACTTGGCCATGGTTGAGTTGTCCCACAGATGTTCAGACAAACCATGGCTAGTGTCTCCCAGATTTGCCTTGCTTCCCAGCTACTCTTGCCTTGTGCCTTTTTGTTTTGGGGTAGGGTGGGGTGGTCAAACGAATCACAATAAAGGAAAGCCCCTAGGTTTACGTGCATTACCGAACCACAGTTATAACAAACCAAGGTTCCTAAGTCAACAACAAACCATGGCTCCAGATCACCATTTGTTAGCAGTAAAGAAACCATCATCTTCACATATAACATCACACCATGATTTAGTGTTGTGGGGAAACCAGGCCAGCGTATACAGCACTGGGGTAGGTAAACCAATGGTCTGCGAGACCAAGCAGATTTACTTGCAAGCAAGTCAATGGGCTTTACTTCCTGGGGGGGAAGCTTCATTGTCATCTCAAGTCTCCAGCTCTCATGACTGCAGAAGCGGTAGTGGTAGGGGAACTAAAAATTCTCAGAATCAGAGTTCTGATCTGTTCCTGCTTTTGCAGACAGAGCATACATTTCATGGTTTCATCATTCTCATTGCAATCCAAAAACTCCCAGCTTGCAAAAAACAAACAAACCCCTTAGACTTCGTGGGATTGATGCCCTTACATAAAAAGATTGCTGCACGGGCATGATGCATAATAACGCACAGAAGTGATCTCACCCCCAAACCACAGGAGACTACTGCGATTCGAAGATCTGCTCTGAAACCCAGCCACACCTACGGTCCTTCATAGCGGATTCAGATTCCTTTGATTTTTGCAGGGATCAAGAGCCCACCAGTTGCCTGCATATTGCGGGGTTTCCCCCCTAGTTTGATAGAAACCGCTCTGGCTTCCTTCTTATTCGCCCCGCCAGAGATTTTGCATGAGCCACGCTGCCTGTCAAAACTACCATGCCCGGGGCTTCTGTCGTTCAGCCCCCGTCCTCCCCTTCCAAATGGCAGGCAAGGATCTTTCTTTGCATTACGAGAAATCTCGGCTTTAACAAGTCCCTCCCTGCATTTCTGTCCACAGCCTCCAGCAGCGGACAGACAACTGGCCACGCACTGTTAGCTACGGTCTTTCTGTTGTCATCAGCGGGGCCAAAACAAGAGAAATCCGTAGTGCCTAGCCGTGATTTTCATACAAACAGATCTGATCGTTTAGAATCGCTGCGCGCTTCATGCGAAGGAGGGTCCTAGTCGACGCAAGCTGCTAGTCCGCAAGCCTAAACTCTCACTTACCTGACAGGAAGCCCTTTTAACCAGCCTGGAAAGGCTTGCCCTGGAAACCCGTTAGTCCTTGAGAATGTGCTTTAATTTTTGGACTACAATTCCCAGCACGCACGGCCGTGAGCGAGGGGTGACGGGAAATGTAGTCGGCGCCTTTGCAAAGCGGCCTCGGAGGGGATGGGGAGCCCCTTCCGTCCAGCCCCGGGAGGCAAACGGGGCGCTTTCCTCGAGTCTCTCCGGCCCCACCCCCTTTGCAAACTCCTGCTCTCCGCCCCGGGGCCATGCAATTCGTTCCCGGATCCGGAAGCTTTCCTCCCTCGGCCCGGGGCTGCGCGCACAACTCCGCCTCGACTTAGCCGGGTCGCCGAGGTCGCTCCCGCCCAGCCGCAGGTTCCGTGGGGGCATCACAGAGGGCGGATCTGGGCCTCGCTTTGCGTCCCGCACAGCCGCGGTTCCAGCCGAGCTTGCTCAAGTTTCCGGAATGTAGGCGGATCTGGGGCACGGAAGTTCCAGCTGCAAACTATATGGCTCGCGTGTCTTTCCCCCGCGCCGCTGTCAGAGCTCCTGTGCTTGCAACAGCTGTCTTTTAACATAATAGGCAGGCGTTCTGCAGGAGGAGAGCTTTGCGGCTGCGCCTCCTGACTCCCCGTGTGCCAAAGGCGCCGGAGCTCTGCCGGAAGAAGCGGGAAGCTTTTGCGGAGAAAGATATTAAATCTGTCCGCTTTCCACGCGCGCCTCCTTCCTCGTTTTTCCTTGGAAATGCTTAGGGTGGACGTCTCCCCCGCCCCTGGAAAATAATAATACTTTATTATAGATAGGCTATTTATTCAATAAGTATATTAGCTTTAAATATTAAAAATGTTAAGTATATTAACACACACATATAAGTGTTGTTGTTTTTAATGCCTTGCCCACCCTTTATCAGCAAACCCAGGGGGAATTCGCGACAATTTAAAATCCAATATGAATAAACGTGTTTCCATTTGTTTTCATCCTTTAAAAGCGTCTCTCCTCCTGCCTTCCCAAGCAACTCGAATTTCATGCTAAACTCTCTCTGCTTAGGCTTATATATCATAGTAAGTACTGTATCTAGCAACCTTCCACATGCATGATCTCATTGATCCTTAAAACGGCCCTGCTAGGTACGCACACATTACCATTGTTGTTATATCACAAGGATCAGGAGCTGCTGAGAGACAAGGGTTTCATAGAATCAGAGAGTTGTTGGAAGGGACCTTGAGTCCAACTCCTGCTGCTTAAATGCAGAATCTATTATGTGACCTGGAGTCTGCTGGCCTGATGCCCCCCTGCAGATGTACAGTAGTTGGGTCACTTCGCATACAAAAAACCAAGGATGTTGATGAATTTTGTTGGGGAGGGGATCAGAACAGCAGGAGGTGAAAGGTTGCCTCTGAAGTTGCTTTTATTGTATTGCATAAACAGCCCCATCTGGCGGTTGCATTAAAATTTAGCCCTGTAACATGCCCAGCAGTGTTTAGCTAGTGGAAACTCTCTTAAGGACACTTGAAGATCAGTCTGCATGTGGTCATGGGAGGCTTGTATCTCCAAATACAGCTGTCCTCCAGTAACAACGAGGATGTGATGGAAAGTACAGGCAATGGACAGGAGTATTCCTTCCTCTTGGTGCTCTTACACTTCACTGTCCCCGAGTCAAGCTCACCTTGGGCATCAGAGCATCACTAGGGCATCACCCACAGTGTTGTTTAATGACCATAGGATATTTCCCGTGCCTTCATTGTCCATATGATGCTCTCCTCCAAAAAGCTGCCTTCCTACACTTTCTACCTCCGCAGTCCATATTGTTGGGGTAGTATCCCTGATATAAGAAAACCTGGATTGCGGGAGGTGGGGAGCGTAGCAAGGAGGAGAGCATCAGATGAACCACAGAGAATGAATGGAGGTACAGGAAGCTCCCTAGTCACATTAAGTGGCATTATGGATGAGCTCTGGAAGAGTGATGGGGGGATAGATGGCAGGTGAGAAAAGCACATGCTTGTGAACCTCTTTTGTGCTTTAGGTTGCATCCACTGCCTGCCCATCCTGGTTTATGCTTGCCTGGGGCATTTGAAGGCACAAGTATCCCATCATATACTGTATATGAATTTCAGGATTTTTATCCCCCCCCCTTTCTAACTTACCAGTATACATTGCTGCCTTACTGAAGTTTTTAATTATTTTTGTATAGATATTTATCACTTTTAACTTTATTGTATTTTACGTTGTAAGCCACCTGCATATATTTTATGAATGTGTGGCTCATAAATATTCAAATAAACAAAAAAAAATTAAAACAAATTGGCTACATACACATTAGTGACTTAAACCATCACAAGGTTGTCTGACCTTCCCAGCTGCTTTTCAATTCATATTTGCACATCACAGGAGGTGTGGGGATATCTTCATCTTATGTGCATTACCTGTTTGGTTTATGTGTGACTGCAGCTTCCCCCTGCAACAACCCCTCCTATTCATTAAACTGTCATCTGCACATGTGCAATGGCTGTCTCACCTGCCAGTGTGGTGTAGTGGTTAAGAGCGGTAGACTCGTAATCTGGGGAACCGGGTTCGCGTCTCCGCTCCTCCACATGCAGCTGCTGGGTGACCTTGGGCTAGTCACACTTCTCTGAAGTCTCTCAGCCCCACCCACCTCACAGGGTGTCTGTTGTGGGGGAGGAGGGGAAAGGAGATTGTTAGCCGCTTTGAGACTCCTTCGGGTAGTGATAAAGCGGAATATCAAATCCAAACTCTTCTTCTTCTCACATGTGTCTTGCTCAGCTTAATTTAAGGTTAACAGATTTTTTTCCAAAGAATCCGGGGGCACTTTTTTTTTAAAAAAAGAGAGAGAAATATATATATATATTTTTAAAAATTAAGAAGTAATATCTTCTCTTCTGTGGTCTCCTCTGTCATGTGGCCTTCCTCTGGGCCCCGGCCTTATTTTATCTGCTGTGGAGTAGGCTTGGGTCGGGCCTGGGGACGGCCACATGGCCTTGCCCTCTCGGTGCTCTCCTACCTCTCTTCCTCAGTAGCAGTGGCGGCAGCAGTGCGGCAAGGTCGGGGCTCCCCTCTTTTTTTTCCTTCCTCTTTCTCTCTCTTCCTTCTCCTTCTCCTCCTTCTCCCTGCATCAGCTTTGGGGTTTTTA
The DNA here is from genome assembly GCF_963506605.1 of Zootoca vivipara. Taxonomy (NCBI): domain Eukaryota; kingdom Metazoa; phylum Chordata; class Lepidosauria; order Squamata; family Lacertidae; genus Zootoca; species Zootoca vivipara. The sequence continues at coordinate 69,523,013 of NC_083281.1, forward strand.
CTGGCCCTGGAGCGCTGCTGGGCAGTTGGCCAGGTGGCCGGGCGCAATCACTCCCAGCTCAATTTGGATCATGGGGGTGGGTCAGCGGTAGAGCCTCGGTGGCATGGTGCGCCAGGGCGCCGGGCCGGCAGGCAGGGCGCTGCGCGGCGAAGGCGCGCGGAAACCATGCTGCGCCCTGCGAGGGCGGGGGTGCCGGAGCGATCTCCGCCCCTCAGCGCCAGGGCGCTGACCTGCTCGAGACTGCCCTGGCGCCAGGCGTCCCCGGTTCCCCCTTGGCAGTGGTGGTAGCAGTGGCCCGGAGCCAGCCTGGTAGTGCAGTTCACTCTGGCTGGCTTCAGGAGCTGCTCGCTGCTGTGGCGCCTGCCATTTTGCCTCGCTGGAAGTCCTCATATGATGTGTCTTTGTGCCGTTGAACCAATCATGCAACATTCATTTCCTACTAATAAATCTACAATACTTAAAATATAAATCTAGGGACATTAAATGAAATCCGGGGACATTCTGGGGACGGATTTTGTCCAGGGACAGATTTGTAAATCTGGGGGTTGTCCCCAGGAAACGGGGACATCTGGTAACTATAGCTTAACTGTACAGTGAGTATGGCTTGTGTTTTTCAATTGGAGGAAGACTGGTTTCCCAAGAAACTGCAGGATAGATATGGACTGTGTCTAATGGCATGTGTACTAGGCTTCAATCGCCAGCAGTGGGAGCACACTGGCACCAAAGCGAATGGTAACAGCCCTCAAGTGCAGTTGAAGAACCTGCCCCATTTCTTGTGTTGACGTGAGATTCAGTTCCCTCCCCTTTTTTTACATGGAACAGGCAGCAAAATGTTGGGCCTGCCAAGTGCAGCAGAATTTTGGTATACAGCCATTGGAGACTGGCTCATTAGGGCAAATGGGGCACTGCCCCACCAACCACACTGTCTTCAGCCAGCCCCCACCCAGCCTGCCTGCTTACTTCCAATCAGTCCAGTGGGGGTGGCACTGCCTGTCGCCTTCCTCATCTCAGTGTTCCCCTTGTGGAGCTCAGCAGGGAGAAGGCAGATGGGACAGTGTCAGAATGAGTTGGCTCTGCTGGTCACTGGCTCTGGCGCCCTCTACTGTCAGTCTCCCTGCCTCCTGCCCTACCAATCCCAGCGTGTAGGTAGGATATCACATTTTGCATGATTTCCCCATGAAAAACTCCCTGCGTGCAGAACTTCAGAGAGCAGCTCGTCTCAGATCCTTTGCTATGGTTAAGCCATCCATCAACAACCCCCACTCCACCAGAGTTATTTCAGCTTTTTCTCACAGATTTTGCTTTCCCAACCATGATCGCCTCTGCAAACTCTCTCGCTTTTATACCAAGCCTGCCTTTCGAACAGAATTCCCAAACGTGGTATTTAACATCGGACAAATTGCCTACCAAGCCTGCAGTGCTGCCATGGGCCTCCTTTACTATCTCTCAAACGGTAGATGTCTCCCTTTGCTTGTAGCTGTGTGATCTGCCTTGCCTGTGCGCTAGGCAAACATCGCCAGCCAGTATTAATTTTCCTTTCCCATGCTAACATTCCCATCATGCTTTGTAGAGAAATCCACAGGGGAGAGCAGATAACGTTGAGTACAAGCACAGAGAACAGAGCACCATGAAAGCAACAAATTATAAACTCAACCAGAGAGATTTTTATTATTATTATTTGCTGTCTCACTCTGCCCCTTCTTCCCCATCAGTAGGATCACAGGCCTGGTACTTTAGTCAAAGCCTGCATCTTTGCCAGCAGGTTCAAGAGAGGCATCTGTGAGCACTTAGTGATTCCTTTCAAGAGGAGATTCTCATGACAGCAGCAGCAACCAAACAGATTACAGGGGACAAACAGCAGGAGAGAAAAGCCGCTTCACAATAATGCGGCGGAAGACAATGGGGTCGCCGTTCCGGTAGCAAAGCAGTGCAAGGGAGGGGATTGCAGTGAAAAGGGAGCCTGGAACTTGTGCACCTTGGGGGGCTGCGAAATTTGGCAGGACGCGTGTTCCTCTTGCTTGTTGCTCTACCAGTCAAACAATGAGGCCAAACCCCACATGTGTACACTGGCGTGTGTGTGTGTGTATATATATATATATATATATATATATATATATATATATATATACAAAAAATAAATAAATCTGCTACCTAATCACACTGCATGCAAAATCAGGAGAACAAAAGGAGTCTGTGATGCTTCTCTTACCAGTGGGGAGATAATTAAGGATGAATGAAATATTGTTCTGTGGATTTGAAACGAAATTGTTCTTAGGAACAATTCTGTTTGTTTTGTTCGGGGTGAAGTTTCTTCCCCCGCCGCCCCCGCCCCCCTTAGGGTTGTCTGCCTATGTGGAGGGGAAGAATTGCATGGCATTTAAATAAATACCCGACACGATGGCAAACTTTATTTGCATAAACACACAAAACAGGTCCTTCCATTATGATTGCAGGAAAGATTTTTGTCTCTGTCCCAATTCAAAATATTGCAGTCAGTCACTGGAATAGGAAGGAAGGAAGGATGCATTGGGGATATCTTACGGGACCACTCAGCACCGTCTCAGCACCAATCCCTGCCTGGGCACTGAGGCTTTATCATTTGGGGTTTTTTCCTGCTGTTGCCTCTCCCCCCCCCCCCCCGCCCTGCATCCAGCCAGTCCATGAGTTAGGCTGCAAGCACAGAAGCAATGAAGTGGTAAGGAGGCCACTTTGCCTCACCTGTTACCCTCTAAATTCCCAAACAACCACTTTGAAAATGTACCTAAACATTCCATACTTTTTTAAAAAACATGAGTTAATATGGATATGACAACTGTGACTATTATTATGTGACCTTTCAGGCCTGTTTTGCTGTTTATGGTAGGGTGGGCCCACAAACTGACATTTTGGCTTCCCCTTTCCTTGCAGCATCTGATGATGAGATGAATGCAGCTGCGCTGCAACAATTTTACAGCTCTTACAATGCCCACCCTCCCTTTTTAAAAATGGAAATCAAACACACTTCCCCAAGGTACTCAAAGGAATTTTGCCAGCTCACAATAACTCTTGAGTGTGTCAGCTTCTGTGAGGCACATTAAACCACCTGGTTCTGTTTTCTAATTTCTTGGTATCACTAGGGTGTGCTATAGCTCATGAAATCTCACAGAGGTAGCCGTTCTTAATGAGCCATTTTTTTGCCACCTTACCCTGTGCTTTAAATTAGGGGGAATCAACTTCAGTGAAAAAATACCTACATCTGACGCAACGCGTTTTATCAGGAAAAGGAGGAATCTGTATTTATGAGTCTACACAGCATTCGTTTTAGAGTTTTCTAAAATTAAAGCAATTATATATAGCTATAGCAAAGTTCAAAGCACTTTACATTATTCTTCCTAGTGCTTCCCCCCCAAAAAATGTTTAGGGGTACTCTCATTTTCCTACTCATATTAAAATACTGTCCCTCAATGAGGCCAAACTTAGATTCACAAAATGTTTAGGGGTATGAGTACCCGTGTCCCCCCCCCCCGAAAACCCCCACTGATTCTTCCTCTCAAAGGCCTTTGACTCTGAAAGAACAGTACAGTAGCTTACCTAAGGCCTAGTTCTGACTGAGGGGTATAAGATTATAATTATTATTTACTATGATATATATGTCCCATTCCAAGGAACTCAAAGTGGTACAAATGCTCCTTTTATCCTCTCAACAGCCCTGTGAGGTAGGATAGGCTGAGAGACAGTGGCTAGTGAGCTTTGTGGCTGAGTGGGGATTCGAACCCTGGTTTCCCAGGTCCTAGTCCAGCACTCCAACAGGACTACTGCAGCTTTGAACCCATATGCTCTTCCACAGGTTTTCCTCTCTCTTTAAAGCATTCTTTATGCCCATTTAAACGATTCATCAATTACAAACTTTTCTTCAGTTGGGTGGCAGCCCTACTCTACACATACCCAAGTTCTCTTCTCACAAAGAACAAATTTCTGGACTTAATATTCGTGGGAGAAAGCATGGAAACCTGCGGACAGTGATGCTAAAACCAAGAGCAAAAGTGTCAAGGGATTATGGGAAAGGAAGAGAACGGCTCCACACCGTCCCCGAGCACAATATTTTTAGCTCGCCGCTTGATTGCTCTGGTATTGTTCTTCCTTGTTCTGTTTTTATTAAGACGCTGCCTTTCAATCTTAATTTATTGGAAAGCTAAAGATGTTTTCTAAAAATAACTTCGGAGCTGCTAAAAAATTCAGCCTTTCACTTGCAAGTTTCTGCCAGCTGGGCCTGTCTTGCTTTAGAACTGACACCCTTGAGATTTACAAATAGGATTTAAGAAGAAAGGCCGGGGGGGGGGATGAGATGGCTTGTGAGCATGACAAACATACATATATATCCCTAAACAAAAAACAACCACACATACGACTTCAATTTATAAAAATATTGTGCAGAACCCTCTTTGCGAAAGACAATTCTTTTAATTGTTTCACTGCCGATTATATTTCCCTAACATTTTCTTTGACTGGGTAAAGGGAAGGGGGGGAGGCGGGGAGAGGCATGTCACAGAATTATAGTTGATTTCAGACTACCCGTATTAGGCTTTACATTAATATGGTTTTGCGTATTCCAGCAGACCTTTTCCTTGTTCTGTTAGAGTGGAACCTCGGTTTTCGAGCGTCTCGGAAGTCAAATGTTTCGGTTTTCGAATGCCTAAAACCCGGAAGTAACTGCTTCTGTTTTCGAATGCTTTTCGCAAGTCGAAGGTGCCACAAGGCTTCCGTATCAAGTTTTCCCTAAGTAAATGCTTCCGCAACTGCATGCTTTGGTTTTCAAATGTTTCGGAAGCCGAACGGTCTTCCAGAATGGGTTACGTTTGAAAACCGAGATCCCACTGTATACGAATGAAGAAGCAGGGCTTAATTTGAGCCCAGGCTTAATTCTGCAGGCACAGTAACACAGAAAAGCTTCCTGACGCCGAAGCAGGTCATTGGTTTCTCTAGCCAAGGATTGTCTGCAGCAGTGGCAGTTGACCTGTGGACCTCCAAAGATGTTTACTGGACTACAGTTCCCATCATTCCTGACCGTAGGCTGCACTGGTTGGGGCTGATGGGAACTGGGGGTCCAACATTGTCCGGTGGCCCACAGGTTCCCCATCCTGGGTGTAACACTGATAACTGCTCTCCAAGGATTCAGGCAGGAGTCTCAGTCCTACATGGAAATATGAAAGATTGAATTGGAGATCTTTTGCAGCCAAGTGGGAGCTTCAAGGCCTTCTCCTTAGCCTGAATCTAACCACTGTTTTCAAACCTGCACTGGTGCGTTTAGGTTTCTTAAGATTTCCAGAGCAATGCTGAGTACAGTGCTACTCGCAGCAACATAAAGGAAGCGGAAGAGGAAGAAAGCTGTCCAATAAATCTAGCAGTGATGCAGCAACCATGAAAAAATTGGTTCTCTCCCTCCACCCACCTCTGATTACTGGGCAATGGTTCAAGTATGAGTCGGCCCTTGGAGAGAACAGCCTTACACCTCTTGGTGCATTTCCTGGATATAACACTAGTACTTCTGCCCCAGTTTTTAACATTCCTGTCGCGTCATGGAACTCTGGGTTTCTGATCGATATACCATGTTGCACTAAGTTTCATTCAAGCCAGTGTTCGTGGTGTGATGCAAAACCGGACAATGTTGGACGTGTCACCACCCTTTCCTCACAATTCTCCCGGCAATTCACCCATGAAAATGTCAGGAAAGAACTGTACGCCGGAAAACAGCCCCAGGTTTCATCTCACGGCGTGATCCACAAAAACAGCAATAAATAAATAAAACAGGGGAAAGCTCCCACGATTTTCTAAGTTAATGGGGTTGCAGTAGGATTTTTTCCTGGAAGCAATTAACATGAAAATGAGCACTAAAACATCAGCTGGATTCCACTAGATTTCCACAAGTGGCTTTTATGTCGTGTGAAAGATCACATTTTAAAAAATGGAAATTATCAGGCAAGGAAAAGTTGGGGAAATGGAACAAAGTGATCTCTGAATTCAGCCATATTCTCTTCAGCTTCCCTTCTTGCTACTTGTTAAGCCACTTAATTTCTCAGAAATCTGCTGTAGAGACAATGAAGGTCCCCTGAACACCAGTTAAGTACAGGCGAGTAATGAGAATAAATCATAACCACATACCAATTTCCACCACTCTTAGATGGAGTTAGACCTTCGTACATAAATATCCGCTGCAGAAATAAATCAGAGACATTAGCAAGAGCCGTGCCATATGAAGAAGCAGCAGAAGTCTTAACAGTTATCAGGCCAGTTAACAGAATAAACCTATTAAATAAATAAATTTGCTCTCCACCAATTTATGTCACCGCTGTACTTAAAAGTGAAACCTTTTAAATGAACAGATTTACTGTGTATGGAGGTCTCCACTGGGCCTGGGTAATTACACAAAGGCAAGGCGTTACTTTTTTAAAGTGGATGAATGGGCTGATACTTTTTTGATTTACTGCTGGAAACAGAAAAATGGTAATGGCATGAAATAAGCTTTTGCAAAACCCTTTTGGCAGACGGAAAACGTTTGATTTACCTAGGGCATCCATCAGGTTCTGTATTTTAGATCAAAGCAGATAGATGGCAAGGGAAATGAGTATTATTTTGCATGTGGGGTGGAGAGGCATGTGTGTTACTGCTTCTCTTGCTTCCTGACTGCTTCCTAGACAACAGACACAAATGTGAATCAAGGGAGAGCAGCAGCAAAGTGGGAGGCAGACCCTTGACCACTGCATCCACCATAGTTGTCATCATCATCATCTTTTTTTTTAATTATAATGCAATGTAGCAGGTTGAAAGCTCTAGTTTTCAGTGCAAATATCAGCCACCAACAAGAAGCCTCATGCATTCAAGAGTTTTCTGGGTGCACACCTGGTGATGACTTTACGGCGACTCTGTAAACTGCTTAGGGGCAAGACTACTGTAGCTAAGCAGTATATAAATGGTTTAAATCAATAAACACAAGTATCAGTGATGGATGGGAGGAAAACACCCACACACCTTCTATTTGTCTTTGTGTAGCAATATTTTTGCATTTCTACAGATCTAGAAGCAAAACCCCTTGAGATATGGAGGCATGCGGATTTCTGTACTGTACCAGACAGATTTATGTAGTCGAACATACGGATGTCCTTTGACCTGCTTAAAAATAAACATGACCTACCAAATTGTCCTTTTTACGGGTATTTATGGCAGGGGCACTTTGTAAACTTAAGAACTAACTTCCCCCAAAGGAAATCTGCACTCTCAGACCTTGATAAACTGTTGAAAATGCAAAGTGCTACAAAGTGCCGTAGTTTCTCTCTCCAGCAGCACCAATCTCCAGCAACATACGAATCTTTTACAGGCTGCATTATCTTTAAAGTCAGGTCTTACTAGAAATAGTTATCTGTTGCTTCCAATTAAAAGAAGTTAACCAGCAATATACTGGCAAAAAACTGCATTCTGCATCTGGAAATCCTAAATGGCAATACACAAACTACAGGACAAATGCAGGCTGCCCCTTCTGTCATGTTATTGCAGCTCAGAAACCTGCAGTCCTGAAACTTTCATCTCTTAGGTTTCTAGTCCTCATGACTAATGTGGCAATAAGGTTTAAGAAACTAAGGACAGTATGCTTCAAAAGGCCAAGATAACCAAGCAGTAAATATTAAGAACCCCACATCTCAGTGCTGTTGTCTTAGGAGAACAGGGGTCATGCTGAATACAAGGATCTAGCCTCTGCGTAATGCAAAGGGTGACATCACCACCATAATTCCTTACCTGAGTCCCCCAGATTCAAGCAAGCTGCGCTGTTAGAGATCCTGCACAGCTCAACAGAAAAGCAATTTCAGAATGAAAGGACTAAAATAAAATAATGCAATTCTTGTAGGAGTGTGAGTAAATAAGTAAATTCTGATACATGGAAACGTCCAATTGTGGATGATTGGAACAAGAAGACTCCTCATTTCTACTACAGCTTTGCCTTCAGGTGCAGATATGCCTAAGGCTGTATAGGAATGAATGAATGAAAATAAATAAAAAGAATAAAAAATTGTCCAGTAGCACCTTAGAGACCAACTAAGCTTGTTCTGGGTACTGTAACTTTTATGTGCATGCACACTTCTTCAGATACACAGTTACCTGGGCACAAATTCCATTAAACTCAACAGAATTGATACAAAATAAAGGATTGTGCAGTAAAGTCTGCATTGCAAAGCAGAGTGAGATCTTTAAAAATCCTGTTGCAACAGGTTTCCACTCACAAGTGACAACAGGGACGACGACAGCAACAACAAACAACAACTAGCTCCCAACAAAAATGAGTAAAAACACAATATGACATCAAACACTAAAGACTTCCCTGAACAGGGACTATCCTGTTACCATTTTCAGAGACTGGACAATGAAATGTAGTCTTTAGTCCAGCTATGGAAGCCCCCTCCTGGATAAAAAAAAGAACAAGATTTCAGACACTGGCTACAATTGGTTTGGAATAAGGAATCTGGGGGTCCCTTTAACCACACGTTCAGGACTGGGGACTCCTCAGTCAGCAAAAACCTGTGGTTCTGACCCTTTTTTGTGCCCTCCTTTACCTGGTCCTTCCTCTTTACAGTCTAAGCCTATATTGCTCTTGATAGAAACTGCATTAACTTTGCAAGCCTGAAATCTCTGCATAAGGACAGATCCTACCAGACAAGAGGCAGCTATCTGACATTTTTAAAAGGGCAAATCGAAAGCAATCAACACCCAACAAAATGCTGCTGCGTAGGCTGGAGTGATAGCTTAGGATACTATAACGAACCTGGCAAGTGCTGTAGTGTTTTAATGTAAATTAACACAAGATAATCTCTTTGCATATTTAAGCGATGCACTTCAAATTAATTAATACATATTTAAGAGATGTCTCCTTGAACAGCTGTTATTTACTTCCAGAGTTTCCTCCACATTAACATGGCTTGCTTTGTTCTCCTCCAAAGTTATTCATGCTTCTTATGGTTACTTTGAGAACCCGCATGGTGTAAAATTGAGCATTCCTTTTCTCCCAAAGAGATGAGCTGCTCTGATAACTTAATATTTTAACATTAAACATTCAAGCAATTTTCCAAAACAGAAAGGTCAAATCCTACTTACAGCATCTGCTTGCAACAGACAAGCAGATGCTTAACGCTACTACACAAATACTTGCAGCGGTGAACATGATAAAGGGGAGGCAATCAATCTTCCCCTGTGGATTTTAAAATCAGATTTACTTTGATGCTAGCCCACTAAATCCCAGAGTTAGTTCCTTTTTTTTTGGTGCCTCATAATTTAAGGCCAATTTATGGGCTTTTCTGCAGCTCCTAAAGTGCTTGGACTTGGTACGTGGAGCTGCAGTAATTAAACAGAGATGCCATGAAGCTTTTGATGCATGTTCTAAATACTGTGCACATTCAGGAAATGGATGTGGGTCCCCCCCCCCCCCCAAGGTGCATTGCATTCTTCCTCTTTGCAGCTCATTGGGACATAGTTGCAGCATGCGAATGCTTCTTGTTTTTTCTACAGAACAGATCTGTGTAAAAAAAATCATACTCTTAAATTTGCATATTTATTCATCCAGTCATTCATTGCATTTATATACCATCTTTCTGCCAAGGTGATTTTTATAATTTTAAAGGACTAAAACAAATGATGTTGAAGAAAATAATAATTTCATAAAACTGTATCATTTTGATAGTTCCATTTTCTTTTGAGCCTATGGCCTAGCTAAACCGAAAAGGCCTGTGCCTAAACTTTCATAGTACAGAACTGTATGTAGTGAATGTTCACTCCAAAACACTGAAAATAATAAACTTTTAGAATCTATGGTAGCCATTGTATGCATGAAAAGAGAATCGGCTAGGCATGGCAACTGTGATTAATCTTGAACTGTTTCACAGGTAGGTGAAATGCGATATTGGGAGACATTTAATGAATAGGAAAATTAGTCAAAGTCTTAAGAAAGAAAGACATTGATAAATGGTAATATGGAATCTCATGATATTATGATGAAGGCTGTTCTGGAGAGCTAAATAGTTTTGACTGGTTCATGATGGTGACATTGGGGACTCATCTACACAGCTGCAAATAATCGTTTTATAAAGAGCAATATACAAAAGTGACACTAGATGGTGACTGTGAGCTATGCAAAATTCAATGTATTTTTCAAAACGTTTTTTTAAAAAAGCTTTGTCACAGCATTTTTTAAAATGTCTGTGTAGATTCCACCTTGGTTGGAACTGCAAAGGCTGATGTGATCCTTTTATTGTTGAATAAGTGTCATGTGCATAATCTGGAAGTGTGTAAGAAACATTGCTTTGGATGTGGTTCTGTGCTACTCACTCCCCCCCCCCCAGGTTGTCCCTATGAGCATTTGTATTTCCTCAGGTAGTGGAAGCCCCCAAGGCAGTGCTCCACTGGTGGAGAAGCGGTGCTGGCATTGGCGCTGATTTATGGCAAGATCTTGCTGAAATCTCATGAGATCTCATGGAGTGCGAGACCTCACGAGAGCTTTCACCATAAATTGGTGCTGGTGCTGCTTGTCTGCCAACAGCGGAGGCGGCAGGCAGCGCAGTGGCAGGCGACATGGCAGAGCTGAGTGGCAATTTCCATTTCCCCTTAAGTGGCAAAACGGGCCCCGTGCCCAGGCGCAAATGAAGCATGAACGGTACCCGGAGCGGGGCAAACCGACCATACGGTGCATACACGGCGCTGCTACGTATGGCGCATGCGTGCACCGTCCATACGGCAGCAGGATTGATTGCGTGCGGCGGCAGCCGCCGCCACCCGTATGGGTGGTTTGCTGACGGCGCTGCAAACATCTGCGTGGCCCTGCTCGCTTCCTCTGTCTCACATGCCCAGCCCTTTGTCCCGCTCCATCAGAAGAGTCAGGCATTGGGTGTGCAAGAGAGGGAGAACCGGGTAGGTCACTCTCTCTTTCCCTCTCTCTGCCCACATGCACCTCCCCCACCCCACTCTGCCCAAGACAGTGGCAGTGACTCTGAGGCGGTGGCGGTTAGAGCAAAAGCAGACGCGGATGGTGTGCCTCGGGGAGGCGGTGGCCTTTGCTACTGCTGCTGCCCCACCATCCTTGCTGTGGGGGTGAAGAGGCAGCAGCGGAGGGTGTAGCCACGAGCGGAGGATCCTTTGTACATGGCTGCGGCAGCGCGATGGCACCCCCGTGGGGTGCCCTCTTGTCACCCTGCCAGAGATGGTGCTGGAGCGATGCACTCCCTCCGTCCCCCCTTTCCTACGCCACTGCACATACCTTCAGACTTGTGCCCTGGGATTGCAAGGAGTTTGTCCTTCAGACATTGAAATGCCCATCGAGCTCAAGGCAGCATATAAATTTAATACATTAATACATAAGCAAAACAACTGAATAAGTAAATCTGTGTCAAGTTGATCCTTTGTCCACTGTCACTTATCACGAAGCCTCAAGGAACATACCAGATACTGCCCTTATTGTAGAATGGCCCATCTTGAAAACACTCTGAAAGACTGAGCTTAGACATGCATGCATTTATTAACACAAGGCCTGCCATATCTAGTGTTGAGCTGTGATGTGAAACAGCAACCATACAGGGAGGAAAAATATATATGGGACAACATCTCAAGCACACTTTTCACCAAAGGCAGTCCACAAATTATTATTTAGCATCTTATTTATTTATTTATTTATTTATTAAAGTATATACTGCCAATGCGCCAAGATGGCTTCCAAGCAGTTTACAAGTATAAACTCAATTATAAAATCCGTAAGCAATTAAAACTCACAATAAACGGATCCAATCAAAGCAACAAAAGCTTCCATGATTTAAAAAGGCAAGAAAACAAGCCAGTTAAAATTTCTAATAATTAGAACAAAAACCACACAATTAGATCTCAAGTTCAGGGGAATATCTGCCTAAACAGGTGTGCTCTTCAAGAGCCGGCAGAATGCCAATAAAGATGGGGCCTCTCGCATTTCAACAGGGAGGTCATTCTACAAGACTGGTGCTATCAGTGATAAAGCCCACCTCAGCGCTGCACATTCAGCAGAGTCATCAAGTGATGAACAATTTAGGTGCACTTCGTATGTTGCAGCTGCAGTATGGGCACAATGCTGGGACCCTGGCACAGTTGGTAGTAATTACTGCAAATAACTAGCAATGGTTAAGATGCTGGGCTTCCACACGAGCAGTTTTGTCTGGACACAGCTCCAACGGCACCAGCAATGATTACACCAGCAATGATTACACTTTGAATTAAAGGAGCGAATTGAGTAATCTTATTTTTTTTTCCTTGTTAACTTGCATCACTGCAGTAACACATTATAGCTTCACCTTCCCAGTAATGAATGAATGTGACTTCTAGCAAGTCAGTATTTGTAAAAAGAAACACACACACACACAAACCCACCTCACAACTATCACCACTCCTAAACAGTCATTATCGGTGTCTCTTAATGCAGTTTCTAAATGGCTTCCTAGAATTGTGTTTATAACACTTGAAAAACATTATGCTGTTTTATTAGTTGATGTCTTGGGTTCTGATTGCAGGGAAATCTAAATGTGTGCCTTTGAAGCTAGTGTTGATTTCATTAGGGGGAAAATGTAGCATGACAAAGGAAACATTTGGACTGATTTGGGGCAGCAGGGGTGGGTGGAAGATGGGGAGAGACTTCAGATTTAGAACTTCTTACTGATCTTCCTGCTCTTACAGCAAAGGTGGCTAACTTGTGGCCCTCAAGATATTGTTAGACTCTCCCACCAGCCCTAAGCCAGCACAGTCAATGGTCAGGAATGATGGGATTTGGAGTCCAACACAGGATCCCTAGAACAAGGTAACCGGTGCTTCAAAAAATTCCGCAACAGATTAACGAACTGGCCCCAAATTAACAAAACGAATTTCAATAGGAACAAATGTAGAGTTCTACGCTCAGGCAGGAATAACCAGCTGCACAAATATAAGATGGGGGACACCTGGCCTATATGTAAAGCATATAGGGGGACTTAGTAGAACACAAGCTTAACATGAGCTAACAGCGTGATGCAGCAACAAAAATAGCTAATGCTATTCTAGGCTGCATTAACAGAATTATAGTGTCCAGATCAAGGAAAGTAATAGTCCCACTCTATTCTGCTATGGTCAGATCACACCTGGAGTACTGTGTCCTGTTCTGGCCACAATTTAAGAAACATATTGACAAGCTGGAAGCTGTACAGGGTGACCAAGATGATCAAGGGCCTGCCAACCAAGCCTTATGAGGACCAGTTGAGGGAGTTGGGTATGTTTAGCCTGGATAAGAGGTGAAAGAGGAAATATCATAAGCATCTTCAAATATCTAAAGGGCTATCACATGGAAGATGGAGCAAGCTTGTTTTCCCCTGCTCCAGAGGGTAGGACCCAAACCAAAGGCTTCAAGTTACAAGATAAGGTGCTGGGACGCACTGCGGCTTAAGGGCTGTGTATGATTACTGTAGGATCCAACAATGTCACACTCTCAGTTCAGCAGCGTAATCCATAAACCGCTTCACACGATCCGGGTCAATGTTATTTGCCCAATAGCTTTCTTTCTTGAAATAGGAACCAACGATCAAGGCATTTGCACCCAAGTAGTTCTTCAAGTTTTCCAGAGTCACTCCAGATCCAACCAGCACTGGAATCTTCACAGCACATCCAACTTCTGGAGAAAAGTAGGGAAATTGATTAAAAAATCCCTATAAATGAAGGCAATATTTTAAGTGTGTATTTCAATTCACAACTTCACGTAATTCTAAGGTTTAAGGGACATGGGTCCAGTTCAAATGTATTTATCAGGGGTCAGCAACCTTTTTCAGTCGTGGGCTGGTCCACTGTCCCCCAGACCATGAGGTGGGGCTGGACTATATTTTGAAAAAAATGTATGAATGAATTCCTATGCCCCACAAATAACCCAGAGAGGCATTTTAAATAAAAGCACACATTCTACTCATGTAAAAACACCAGGGAGGCCCCACAAATAACCCAGAGATGCATTTTAAATAAAAGGACACATTCTACTCATGTAAAAACATGCTTATTCCCGGACCGTCCGCAGGCTGGATTGAGAAGGCGATTGGCCAAATCCGGCCCCCGGGCCTTAGGTTGCCTACCCCTAGGTATTTATCATACATCTTCTTAAGAAATGCACGAGGCTTTTGCCCACATGCTCCATCCTGCTGCCATTCTATCCTTCCTCGGACCTTTGGAGCAATCAATCACAATTGCCTATCACTTCCAAACCAAATAAAAAAATTCCTTCCAGCAGCACCTTAAAGACCAACTAAGTTTTTATTTTGGTAGGAGCTTTCGTGTGCATGCAGACTTCTTCAGATACCTTCTTCAGATTCTTCAGGTATCTGAAGAAGTGTGCATCCACATGAAAGCTCATACCAAAATAAAAACTTAGTTGGTCTTTAAGGTGCTGCTGGAAGGAATTTTTTCATTTTGTTTCGACTACGTCAGACCAACACGGCTACCTACCTGTAACTTCCAAACCACTAAACTATGGTTCTCAGGACAAACAAAAACGAAAACCAAACCAACTTCACTCAGTGGTTTAAGGTTCTGACTTGTTGGTTTCCTGACCACTATGTTGTGATTAACCCAGAAAATCTTCATATGGCCATCGTCTCCTGTAACGCCCAAATTGGGGAATGGGAAGCACAAGAACAGGGTATGTAGCAGGCACAGTTTATTAAGCAGAATGTGTGCATTCAAACCAGGACATAGAAGAGCGTTCTAAGGAAAGTCCTTCTCTATTATGAACCCAGAACACAAGGAATAAAGCACTAGGGGGAGCTTTGAATGAACGCCTATCCACCACCCATGACTCACGATGTCCTCACTTCAGCTGCTCTGACAGCAAACAACATATGTTTTCTCTAGGCATAAATACCAGGAGGCGCTAGGGATTTTGGCCTTCCTTCGTCAACAGCAAAAACTTTGCTGAAGTTGGTCTCAAGTAGCCCAGTGAGGAAGGGATCCAGTCCAAGGGCCAGACACAGAAGAGGCTAACCCTCCATAGGCCCCATTGACTGGATGGCACAGCTGTCCACCTAGCATGCCAAGGGATGCAAAGCTCAAGCTTCTTCCTCGGCATACTCTGATTGAATCCAAGCTATGGCTGCAAAGAAAGAATCTGGAGTACACTCTAAAGCAGGCACCCCCAAACTTCGGCCCTCCAGATGTTTTGGACTACAATTCCCATCTTCCCCGACCACTGGTCCTGTTAGCTAGGGATCATGGGAGTTGTAGGCCAAAACATCTGGAGGGCCGCAGTTTGGGGATGCCTGCTCTAAAGTCTGCTCCAATTTATTCCTTTGCAGCCAAGTGGTTGTCTTTTTAAGGCACCTTTTTCTGTTCCCATGCAGGACGGCAGAAAAGTGTGCCAAATAAAAACAATAACATCAAATTGGGAGCATACATACGAGTCTTTCAGTGCAGCCTCAGGGTGAACTTGCCTGCACCCAATGTCATATGATGTCAAGCATGCGAAAGATGGCTGTAGTCCGCTCAAAACAGCCAGGGAGACCAACCTACAAAGCCTGGTGGACCTAATTAAGCCCATGGACTAAAGATTATGCCTCACTCCTATGAGCGTCTGCAGCAGAGCTAAGAGTCCCTCTGCACTCTGCCTCTTGCTCAGGCATAGGCAAACTTGGTCTTCCAGATGTTTTTGAGACTACAATTCCCATCATCCCTGACCGCTGGTCCTCTTAGCTAGGGATGATGGGAGTTTTCGGCCCAAAACATCTGGAGGGCTGAGTTTGCCTAGGCCTGCTCTTGGTGGTCTGCTCCATTACTTCTGCCTTTCCCTATTCCTGGGCTGACCTGTTACTGTAAGTGTTAACATTCCTCTTTATACCAAGATGTATTCAGTAACCACTGCACCATATGAAATGCTGTCATTAAACTGCCATGTAGCACACTGTATTTTTTTTTTAAAATTGCTCCAGTAATTCGAAAGAGCCGGCAAACACAGCAACAAGGCATACAACTCCCACTTCCTATGACCAACATAAAAAAAAAAGGAGAAGCATAGCAGTGCTGGAAGCAAATGTGATATAATCTCACTTTCCTCCCTTTTCAGTTCAGCTTTCAAAGAGACAAGTGATCAGATCAAAACACAAATTGGCTTAAGCTGTCAATGGGTTTATTTTGTAATATGATGAAAGGAATCCAATTGTGTCTACACTTAAGCAGCAGCAGGGTTCCAGTGGCACAGGCAGGCTCAATTTGCTGTCATAGATCTCCATTAGAAGATAGACAAGCACTCTCTCTCTCTCTCACACACACACACACATCTTGTTTGCTTTGTTTCACCATGCAGCTATGCTATCTACCTGTGAGGCCACAAATGCCACTCAGGAGCAATTACAGGAAAGAATCCACACCCCATGTAGGTGTGTAGGTGTGTCGCAGAAACCTCCAATGTATTGTTTTCTTGGAATCACAGAATTGTAGAGTTGGAAGGGATCCCAAGGGTCATCTAGTCCAACCCTTTGCAACGCATGAATCCTGTTCCCAGTTGTTCTTGGGCGGGCTCAAAATACTAGCCTTCTGGCCAACAGCCCGACGCATTGATCCATTGCACCACCTGGGTCACTCCCTTCCATTATCCCCATTCAAAAGAGAAGGTAAAAAAAACTGTCAGCGTTGATTATATTCTGTGCTTGAAAAATCTGAACTCCACACCAAGGAAATAACAACAACAACAACAACAGCAATCCCCCTATTTGAAGAAATCATGCCCGTTAGATGTATTGCAGATGACATTCCTTGAATGATACCCTGCAGCATTTCACAGAATTTTAACACTTTAGATGGTAAAAGGCAACTAGGTTAAGAAAGTAGATAGTAAGTTGGCCAAGACTACATTTCTGTAGCTACTGCGAGTCCAAAAAAACCTTTGGTTTTGGAGATATCAGGCTATTTTGCATCACTTTTAACAGTCATGGCTTCCACCAAAGGGTCCTGGTGACTGTAGTTTGGCATCCCCAAACTTGGCCCTCAAGATGTTTTGGGACTACAACTCCCATAATTCCTAGCTAACAGGACCAGTGGTCAGGGGTGATGGGAGTTGTAGTCCCAAAACATCTGGCGGGCCGAGTTTGGGGATGCCTGTTGTAACACAAAGTTTCAGTCCTCAGGATTCTCCGTGGTGGTTAAAATGGCATAACAGTTACTTAAATGTATGGTGTAGATCAGGCATCCCCAAACTTCGGCCCTCCAGATGTTTTAGACTACAATTCCCATCCTCCCTGACCACTGGTCCTCTTAGCTAGGGATAATGGGAGTTGTAGGCCAAAACATCTGGAGGGCCGCAGTTTGGGGATGCCTGGTGTAGATATAAACTTATTAAAGCAGAAAGTGGCTTAAACTGAAGCTGAGAAGATTTGAGCTATATAGAAGGAAGAATGCGGCAGAACACTGGAGCACTAGAACGTATTGCCTAAAGTGGTGGCAGTATGACTCGGAACACCATCTGCTGGGAATCAACCGCACGTGAGCACAACACTATCACCCTCACGCACAGCTTGGGCATCTGGTTGGCCACTGTGAGAACAGGATGCTGGACCAGATGGGCCATTAGCATGATCCAGAAGGCGCTTCTGATGTTGTTGTTTTCAAATCAGTGGGAGTCTTGAAGAGCAGATTGGATAAATGGCTGGATTAGTTTGGCTGGATCTTGCCCTTGGTGGCAAAGTTGGCTAGACAGCCTTCCTAAAGGAACAAGTGCCCATTTCAGAAGACCGGAGACCTTTGACAAAGAGAACGATATATAGGACTCTTCCTTATTTCAAGAGGTTGTCATTGCTGACTCGTGAATCAATGAACTAATTGGGGATCAAAACAGACTATTTTGCCTATTTGAAGTAAGGACATCAGGGCTAGCATCTTTGCTCCCAAACCTATCAGGCACTTTTTGCTCCAGCTGCTTTCTAACAGGACATACATCAAGCATTTGGAACCAGCTAGCAAAATCAAACTCCCTCTGGTGTCCAGTCACTATTATTTACACCCCACTCTGTCAGATGTTGTTCTTCCTGCTGGAATGTCAGACCTAAGCGCAACCTCCGATTTCTTGCCATGTTACGAGTTATGTTTTTTTTATTTACCTTCATTAGAGATAACCTTTTAAGAAAGGTTATGAAGAATGTCATCATTCATGAGCAACAGCTATCAAAAAGCAAGACTTTCCGTCTTTTTCTTTTTTTTAATTAAGAGAAATGAGAAATATGTATGTACATATCCACTTTCCTGGCTACCGGCTTAACACGACAGCTACTTATACCTGACGGGAACTGAAACATTTGCCACAACTGGCAAGAGAAAGGATACTACTGGTAACATACACCCTTTACATTGGAGAAAATGAGGTCCATTGCATTATACTGTATAAGAGCTAAAACAATGGACACACGTCATGTGTGAAACAAACAAATCTGCACGCACTGATTAAAAAAAAAACAATACAGTGTATGTAAGCAAGCAATACACCCACAGAACATTCGGTTTTCCAGGGTTCATCTGAGTTCAGAATCTAGCAAGGGAAACTCTCTCTCTCTATCAATAGTGAATCTGTATACTTCATGTGCCATTGCAGGCTTTTTGGTGGCTGATCCCAGATTTTGGGACTCCCTTCCTAGAGAAGCTAGACTGGCTGCCTTCATCTTGTTCTTCCACTGACAGGTAAAGATTTTTTTATTCCAACAGGCCTTTCGAAACCAACTTTTCTTCTTTTTCATCATCATCATCATCTTCTTCCTCCTCCTCCTCCTCCAGGAAAGGGCTTTTAATAGCACTGTGATGTTTTTATTCTTTTCATTATCTGTATTTTAATAGATTTTTTTACAACGCTTTAATTCCATTGTAAAGGTAAAGGTAAAGGGACCCCTGAGCATTAGGTCCAGTCGTGACCGACTCTGGGGTTGCGGCGCTCATCTCGCATTATTGGCCGAGGGAGCCGGCGTATAGCTTCCAGGTCATGTGGCCAGCATGA
Organism: Zootoca vivipara; assembly: GCF_963506605.1. Taxonomy (NCBI): domain Eukaryota; kingdom Metazoa; phylum Chordata; class Lepidosauria; order Squamata; family Lacertidae; genus Zootoca; species Zootoca vivipara. Next base: position 69,542,022 of record NC_083281.1, read on the forward strand.
CAAAGCCGCTTCTGGCAAACCAGAGCAGCACATGGAAACGCCGTTTACCTTCCCGCTATAGCGGTTCCTATTTATCTACTTGCATTTTGATGTGCTTTCGAACTGCTAGGTTGGCAGGAGCTGGGACCAAGCAATGGGAGCTCACCCCGTCGCAGGGATTCGAACCACCGACCTTCTGATCAGCAAGCCCTAGGCTCAGTGGTTTAGCCCACAGTGCCACATTGTACTGTAGTTTAATTACTTTTTAATGATGCTCTTTCGTGTGCCTTTTCAGCTTTTTGTATTTTGTGTGCTCTGTTTTATCTGTAAGCTGCCTTGAGTCTGTGGGAAAGGCAGGATATAAGTAAATACAATAAATTTAATCGTCATAATCATACTACCTTCCAGTTCTTTGGGATCTGCCTCCAATCCAGTGGCAGCTCCAGTCAATATGACCCCGTCAGCCAGAAAGAATTCAGCAGCCATAGCCGTCTCTGCTACACTGACGTCAGCTGTCAGAGCGTGAGAACTGTCAACAACAGAAACCCAACCTGTTTACTTTTGGCAGCCATACTTGTAGTTGCTGAAGCTTTCCTCCCCTACCACGAAGTGGAGGGCCAGCTTTCCAGAACCATCATAATGTAATAAATCAGGCATCCCCAAACTGCGGCCCTCCAGATGCTTTGGCCTACAACTCCCATGATCCCTAGCTAAGAGGACCAGTGGTCAGGGATGATGGGAATTGTAGTCCAAAACATCTGGAGGGCCAAAGTTTGGGGATGCCTGTAATAAATCAAGGTAGTGAGCAAATCACTCATCAAGTGACATTCCACACTCACATCAGTGTAGCTGGTGTTCAGACATTCAATCTCTCCAGCTGCAATTCTATAGCAAATATTTTTAGTCCACACATTCCCAGATTATATCCCAGAATGCTTAAGGACTTAAGAAGAGCCTGCTGGACCAAGCATTAATTTTTAATGCAAGTTGCATTAGGGTCACTCTGTGAGAAATACAATTATTCAACAAATAACAAATGTAATTACTATTGTTAACCATAATAGCAGCCCATCTAGTCCAGCATCGTGGGAAGCCTGAAAACACAACCTGATCACTGGGCATCCCTCTGAGTGGCAAAATCTCCTAAATTCTCACTACTTTAAAAGGCTAAGTTGGGAGTGAGATTATTTGCAGTTGCAGTAAGAGAGCCACTGGTCTATTGGTGGAAGACTCGGTTGTTAAACTTGGGGCTTCTGTCACTTGTGAGTGGTAACCATACAAATTAAATGCAAGCAAAAGCCGACTCACTGGCAGCACATGATTGGCAAGTATAGGTTTCAAACACATTTTGGCGTGAGCCCTAATTACCTGTGTTTCTTTTTAACGTCAGCAAAAAACTGAATGTGTTCTGCTCCAATTTGCTTCCGGTATCTTAGCAAGTTGCCAGCACAGGCATTCAGAATCCCTTCATCTGCCACGTGAGAAAAAACAAAGCCTTCCGCTCGAATGAAGTCAAGACCTGCAAATGACAAGAATACTGTGATAAAGCTGACTGAGGGCCAGGCAGGAACTGTAAATCACAGTCACTTACCAGATGTATCCCAGCACGAAATGGGATACATTACGAAAGGTCAGTGGTCCATTAGCACACGGAGTGTGTACACAGAAGATCCAAAATTAAATCACCGCTCGGCTGTGATGTTTGCTAGGTGACCGTTTGCAAGTCACTGTGTCTTGGAACACTGATGCCCTGATTTGATCCCCCATTACAATTCATTGATTTGTTAAGTCATCAAGCACAGTACTTTGGGAAAAGCAAGAAGGTCTCTTCATCAAGGGGCTGTGCATCTTGGGTCTTCTGGGATGGACCCCTGTTCCCTTAAGAGCAGGGTGGTCAACATCAGGTCTAGGGCCAAAATGAATGGAGGGCACAGAGGGGTGTAAAGGTAAAAAATTACATCTCTTGCTCTACCAACTTTTGCCTTTGGCCCTACCAAATAAGCGACACTGGTATGTGGTCTCTGAAAGGTGATCTAGAAGGAAATGTGGCCCTTGCGCTGGAAAGGGTTCCCCACTCAGTCAATTCTGCCTCCCAGAACTAGATGCGATTGAATTAATCCAACCATTTAGCCAATGCACTCCTCTAACCGTGTGTCTTAAGGATAATATGAGTGCTAGTTTTGCAGCTCTGTTTCTGCATCTAGAAAAGACAATTCCATCACCAGTCACTATGATGCCAGGTTCTCCCTTAAAGTCATGGATTTTGCCCTGAAATCTAAGGAACTATTTTATACAAGAATCAAAACTATTGGTTGCTTTGCCCAGTACCATCCAAGCTGACTGGCAGTGCCCCTCCAAGGTTTCAGGCAAATGACTTTCCCCAGTCTTGTTACCAGATCTTTAACTGAACAAAAAATCTGGGACTTTCTACACCAGGCATAGGCAAACTTGGCCCTCCAGATGTTTTGAGACTACAGTTCCTATCATCCCTGACCATTGGTCCTGTTAGCTAGGGATGATGGGAGTTGTAGTCCCAAAACATCTGGAGGGCCAAGTTTGCCTAGGCCTGTTCTACACACACACACACACGGCTTTACCTGTCCAGAGAAAAGCAACAATGCTGCAATAAGTTACAAGAACCAGAAGGGGTTGATGAAGGCAACCTGTTGTTCCCTCACTGGTTTCCTTCTTGAGTAACAACTTGCTACTTCCTTCCTGCTTCTTCTTCGGTGTTAGACGTTTGGTTGTTGTCATTAACCTCATGACTCTGTGATGGCCACATGTAAGCTTGTAAATGAAAATGGCTTTGCTTGCCTTAGGCTTCCTTAGTTCTTTCAGCCCATATCTATTTCTGCACTCCACTGCAATATATAGACAGAACTCCTACAATACCACTAAAGAAATAGAAATTCTGGCTTCTGGGGATCAAATCCATGATTATTATTTTTTTGGAAATTATTAGCAGCACGCTCCAGTCAGGTGTGCAGAATTGTAGCAGGGAAGCTAGGAGGACACAGAAAGCAAAGGACCAGTGTTTAACTTTCATGTAATGAATGCTAATTATTACATCAGATACTAAAAAATACAATGAGGTCTCAGGTGGGGTCAATCTAACCCAGACTTGCGGACTGAGTGTTCCCAAATGTTATCAAGAGGATGGAAAAATGATAGCTGCAGTGTAGGCAGTGCCTGTATCTTTATCACCGCCATAAATGTTCCAGAGACCCAATAATATGCATCATTCTGTGCAGCCTCAAACAGATGTAGTTAATTAAATCAGAATCTACGCACAGGAAATTAGGCACTACTGAAGAACACATGGTACACCTGTTAATAATGAAGCAGTTGTGAACAAAGCTTGGCGAGCCGTTTCAGACATGGGAAAACTCTTGCCATTCCCCCTCAGAAAGGAGGAATAATCAAGATGGCATGCAGCTTTGGCTAAGACAATGACATAAATTGCTTTTTGGTGTTAAAAAAGAAAGAAAGATGTTCCGCTGTAAAGCAATGCCTCAAATAAAAAAAACCCAGAAAATAATGCTGATCTCTTTAGCAGAGATGTAAGGATAACTTTGTAGGTGGGGATAAGAGTCAGGGCCTTTTCTGTGCTGGCCTCCAAACTGTGGAACTCGTTCTGCCTAGGGGTACATTTGTCCCACCACTGCAAACCTGAGGCCATTAAAACTAAAAAACCATATATTTGGGGCTTTTGTTCTTGGAGATCTATATGACAACAGATAGCTTCATGATTGCAGGATTTTTATACAGTAGTACCTCGGGTTACAAACACGATCCGTTCCGGATCGCGGTTCATAACCCGAAAAGGTCGCAAACCGAGTGCGCCGCTTCTGCGCATGCGCAGGACACGCACGCGCCGAAAACACTTCCGGGTTTGCGGAGTTCGTAACCCGAAGTGTTCGCAACCCGAGCGGGTCGTAAACCGAGGTACGACTGTATTGTTGTTTTATTTAATTAATTGGCCTTTTTAAAAATGATTGCTAATGCTGCTGTTTTGGTGTGTGTGTGTGTGTGTGTGTGTTGTGTTACTACACTATGAAAACTGCCCTGAGTGGCCTAAGTCCCAAAAGGCAGCCTTTAAGTAACTGTATAAATGAAGAAAATAAACATTGATCCCTCAAAGTGGATGCTGGCTCTTAGATGTTAATTTTGTTTGAAGTATCCATTCTTATTTCTTCACAGTATCCTTATGCCCTATTTTTCTTCCATCAACCTCCTTCAGATCAGCTTTTGCACAGATTTTATTTTATTATTTTTTTAGGAGCAGGGGTACAATGTATTTGTATGGCTAAGGTCACCATCAACAGCCCTAGAAGAATCCAAAAGTTGAGAATGTGCGTGTAATCTAGAAACACTCTGTATTGCTTTTAAATGTTCATGATGTTTTTACATAGCTCTGACCTTTTAAGAGGGCTGCATATAAATAATTTTAAAAATAAAAAAATAAAAGCATTTGAAGACTAGATGCAGCCATGGAAACGCACTGGGAGTCTGTTTCGCACCAAACAAAAGCACCAAACTACACTACTGGTTTTACATCGAACCTTCAGTACAGCAATAAAGATGGGCTTTGCTCTCCACTTAAAACAGCCTTTAAACTGGCAGTTTTGCATACAGGAACAAAAATTAAATTATAGTTCAGTAAAGATCTAGTTACAAAAAAATTGTCATCTTAAAAAATATAAAAGCCTTGGGCAAAGATGACACCGTGACGGAAACCAGAGTGCACAGAAACGCTGTTTACCTTCCCACTGGAGTGGTACCTATTTATCTACTTGCACTGGCATGCTTTCGAACTGCTACGGTAGGTTGGCAGGAGCTGGGACAGAGCAATGGGAGTTCACCCCGTCGCGGGGATTCGAACCGCCAACCTTCCGATCGGCAAACCCAAGAGGTTCAGTGATTTAGAATAAACAAAGTGTTTATTCACTGCATTTCAGTCTAAATGCAGAAGGAGAAACATATGAAGCTGCTTACACTGAGTCTGACCACTAACTCGTTAGAATTGCCAAAACTGACTAGCAGTGGCTCTCCAGGACTTCTCCTTTGCAAGCCCTGTTTGGAGGTGCTGGCAATAGACCCCAGGACCTTCTACATGCAAAGCACTGATCTACAGGGGACATGCCACCACGGGTGACACCACAGTGGGTATGTCTCCTGTGGGTTGGCAGGAAAGGCCGTAACTCGTAGATCTGCATTATGCCACTATTTGGGTAAATCATCCAAACCAGCGTTACTGACTGATTTCTGTATATTTGTCACGGCCTCAGCCCCTACCTAGGACTGCTTGCAAATACAGTGTTGGGCTCCTGTGGAGAAGAAGCCAGCCCTCAGAATGCACACTCCCCTCAACTTCAATGCAAATTCCACTCTTTCTTCCTTGTCATCTTTAACCATGGTTTCGTGTTGCATCCACAACCAATGCTACCCAGTCAACTCGAACCAGCTGACTTGTAAACCTTAGTTGCTTACAAACCCTGGTTAAGAAGGGTGCCTTTTAAAGTATTATCCATGCCTAACATCAATGCAGATATAACCAGGGCCGTCTTAAGCCCATCCAGTGCCCTGGCGCCAAGGTCCCTCCTGCGCCCCCCCCTCCAGAGCCCCTCCAAGGACCCGGGAGTGCCAAGTGGACCGCGGCAGCAGCGGGAGGCCACCTCCGAGGACTCCATGCTGCGCCTCCTTCTCGTTTCCCCAGCGCTGGGTTCCGCTCAGTCAAGCTTCGCCACCAGCGCGCGCACCGTGGGACCAGTAAGAGCTGCTTGGGCGCTGTGCGCGCGCTGGTGGCAAAGCTCGACTGAGCGGAACCCAGCGCTGGGGATACGAGAAGGAGGCACAGTGCGGAGTCCTTGGAGAAGGAGAGAGACGCGGCGCAGCCTCTCATCTCGTGGAGCGCAGTCCTGGCCAGATCGTCGGAACCCTGCGCTCACTTGGCGCCCTTCCAGCGCCCGGCGCCATGGTTCTCCACGCCACTAGCCTCTATGGCTAGGACGGGCCTGGATATAATGAATATAAGGAAAGGGGATAGGTCTTTTTGCCAGAATCGAAATGTATGGCCCCAAAGCTGGCCCCTGATTAGCAAACCATGGCTTTCAGGGAACAGCAATACATTTGCACTGGGCCTTAGTGACTGTGCTAAATTGAGTTTGTGGTAAACTGTGTGAAGAGAACTGATAATTATGTTTGTCAGCTTATGCATGCCTAACAGCTGCCAGAGCCTATCCATGCTTACTCAGAGGTAAGTCCCTTGGGTTCAGTTGTATTTACTTCTAGCTAAATATGCATAGAATCAAGATCCAAGGGTGATGTGAATTGCTAGAAATCGGTATATAATTCTAAGTTCTAGGAAACTATTCTGAATGAAGTTGAAAAGGTAATTCAGTGGCCAATTTAATTCAATATAAATGAAGATTAGAGTGTAATGCCAAAGCAGAAAAGGGGCAAAATCATTCCAAGTAGCCTTTTCTAAAATCACAGGAAGAATGTGAAAGAGAGAGGAGAAGAAATAGTTAAAATTATTGAGTGCACCTGAATATGAAGACATATCTGCTCTCTAATCAATTCTGCATATTGACTGAAGATCCTAGTGGTTTAAGTAAACCAAAGCATTCATCTGCAACAGTGAAGTAGGGGGAAAATGGCATTATCGTTTTTTGAAAATAAAATGCAATATGTAAAAGTAGTGCCAATCTAGGAAACAGATGTTAGATATAATAGACTATTCATCTGTCACAGTTTGCATCAAGATACATTAAAGGGATTGTATAAAAGTACCGTTAATGTATGTTTTTAGCATTAATCACCTATCATTCTTGAATCAGACATATAATAAATGAAATGCTAAAACTTTTAAATGAGCATTCCAGCAGGCAAAAACAAGGCTGCATTAGAGCAATTTGTATTATTAATGCTCGTGCCATAAACAAAACTGACTTTTTGCTTAAATATAATTTCTGTGCTTTTGTCTGAAACTTACTCATAAACCAAGTTATAGTATGCCCACAATGATTCTTACTGTACACACTACTTAAGTACAACATTTGCTAAGTGCTTAAGTGTGCAGGTTTCCATCATCTCCGCAACAGGCCTGTGAATGGAGGCAGCTAGCGTTCGAAACTCCCATTGTTCTAGGCGCGTTGTGCGACAGGGAATTTCATTAGCACGAGCAGTTCCTGAGCTCTGGGCGCAGTTTAAAATTCAGATTAAAACTGCAGAGTGGAAGGAAAGGAGGACCTTTTTCTGCTTCCCCACTTCCAGCTACTTTCTGAAGATGGGAGAAGAGAACCTCTTAAGAATATTAGGGGGGTGGGCAGGGGAAGGACTAGACCATGTGGAAAATGAACATAATATTTTAGCTGAAGTTCGTTCATTTTCAGGTTTGTATTCTTGTTATAAAAAAGCATGCCTAGACATTTCATTGTTGTGCCCGTAACCTAGGTTTAAGGTGCCATTTACCTCCTAGCTTTCACCTCTCAGTTTCTAATACTGGAGGCGGCCGCTACTGTTCCCATTTCAGAGGAAGGTGACCAAAGGTGAGCTTTAAGAACACCTAATGGTTGCATAGATGAGCTAAAATTTGAATCCAAAACCTAGGATGGGCACTAGCCATTGGCCTACAGTTAATCTCCTTAAATTCAGGTTAATTTAATTTATTCTTAAGTGAATTTCATTAATTCAACAGAGGTATAATAGTTCATTACAGTAGATTACCGTGATATCCTGAGGTGTAACTGGAATTAGATGAGCAATGATAATGATTTAAATTAATCCCTTATACCATTTTATAGAACTAAATGGAAGGAAGCCATCGATGGATATTTATCACGAAGAAGCATAAAGCAGGTGTTAATACGGTTATGGGGAAAAAGAACTTATAATGTGCTTTGCTCTACAGCACAGAAAATATCCGCTGGCAAAATCAAAGAGAATATCCCACCCGAACAACACAGTTTCCTACCATCGCCTAACCATGGTTAGCTGCAGTTTACAAAGAGGGTAGAAGCCAATTTGCACCCCCTGGTCAAAGCTAACCAAGCTTAGCATCAACACTGGTGCGTGCATAATGCCATACCTTTGTTAGCTCTGAAAAAGTGTGTGTGTGTGTGTGTGAGAGAGAGAGAGAGAGAGAGAGAGAGCAAGTCATGTGTGAGAAGGAAGGAGGTTTGTGAAAATGAGAACATTATGCCTGCTCAGGGCTTGTGAGTAGGACACACATACTTGAGGGGTGTACAGCCTAAACCTCACCCTCTTGGATTTGAAAAAGTTGGTAGGTAAGCTAATACCAGTTGAGAATGGGAGAAGGTACACCCAGGGCCGTCCTTCCCATTTGGCTTAGTGGCGCAGTGCGCCAGGGCGCCTCCCCATCAGGGGCGCTGGGCTGGGGTGCCCAGCAGCCCCGCGCGCTGCTCATGTTCGGGGAGGCGGGAGTAGCGCCCGAAAGGGCTCATTTCGGTGCACTGTTCCTGGAATGTCCCCTCGCAACAGCAGGCTTGCTAGCCGCCGTTCCAACAGCACCTAGCAAGCCCGCGCAGGTGAGGGGATGTGGCGGGAGCAGCGCCCGAAAGGACTCCTTTCGGTGTCCTGTTCCCGCCAAACCCCCTCGCAACAGCAGGCTTGCTAGCCACCGTTCCAACAGCGCCTAGCAAGCGGGGGGAGGCCAGAGGGATTTTGCACCACACTGGATACCCTTAAGATGGCCCTGGGTACACCACTAAAAAGAGGTTTGCCTCAAGTGATTTATTTTACGAAGAATATCCAGTGTGTTCAACCACTGGTCTTCCTCGTGGGCAAAGGGTAAGAATACTTGGATGTGTCCAACATGTCAATCACGATCTACTGGTCGATCCCTGTGAGGCTTTGGTAGATGGCGGTCGATCGCCAGTCCCCTTCCGGCCCCGGCCCCTCTCTATTGTTGCAGAAGGGAAGTCTGAGGGGAAGCCTGAGTTTTGAAACGGAGGCTTTTATGTTGTCAGCAATCAGAAGGCTAGTGGCTGCCTCTGTTCCTTCCCCCAATAGTGTGCTTTCCCCTCCCTAAAAAAAAAATCTCAACAACTTTGAGCTGAACCCCTAAAAAACAGGGCCTTTCCCCTCCCTAAAAAAAGAACTCAACAACTTTGAGCTGAACGGGGATCGATCACTGCCAGATTTTAAATTTTAAAGTAGATCGCAGTGTCTCTGGAGTTGGCCACCCCTGCTCTATAGGAAGGCACATGAAATCCTTTATGCAGAGGAAGACTCAGAAGTACTACTGAATTCAATGGGTCATACTTCCAGGTAAATGGGTTAGGAATGCCGCTTTAGACATCCTGTATAAAATGAAGCGGTACTACTAGTGCCCTTTGCCATCAGCTTGATGTCCACTTTTTCCTTCACTCCGCAGGTATACCCCCACCCACCTCCTGACTGTGGAAATACCACACTGCTGTGGGAATAAAGCAGTCATGGTGGCTTTGCAGAAAAGTGTGATGAGCTGGAGCAAGCACGTGAGAGCCTGTGTGGTGTAGTGGTCAGGATGTCGGGCTAGGACCTGGGAGACCAGGGTTCAAATCCCCACTCAGCTTTGAAGCTCACTGGGTGACCCTGGAGTCTGGACTAGTCACTGTGTCTCAGCCTGGCCTACCTCACTGTTGCTGGGGATTAAATGAGGAGAGGCGAGAAAAGACGTACACCACCTTCAGTTCGTTGGGGGGGGGGGGAAGGTGGGATATAAATGCAATTAGACCGGACAATATACATAAAATCTGGTAAGCAGCCTGTGTTTAGGTCTCAGAATGCCAAAACAAAAAGCAATCCCAAGTCACTTCACTTACCAGCAGCAAGAGCGATGGCTACAGCCTCTTGGTTTGCAGCACTTAGGATCTGAACACCCACTGGGAGACGGGGGCACGTCTGTTTCACAGTGGCACAAATGACTGCCATGGCTGCAGTGATTTCTGCACCAACACCAACTGTGTACGGCCGATCATGCATATTTTCTACAATCAAACCATCCTGTTGGAATTAATATAGAGCTATTAAAAATCAGAAGAGCTGCTCAGAAATAAACAAGAGGGATCTGTGTGCAGTGGATAAACTGGCAGATAACGCACAAGGAATTTCACTGCAGTCATGCACAGCAGCGCAGAAACTGCCTTCTTAGCACAGAATCTGGAGCCTTATACAGTATTCTAGGACTTCTCGGTTTCCACTGCCAGAAAAGTGCTTATGTTGCAGGAGAAAAGACTGGTGAGCTTTTATTAAATCTGCAAGCCACAACCTTTGTTTGAGCCAAATTCCGTCTTTGTCATATCCTTCTAATAAAATTAGCTAAGGGAGCCATCACAAGAGGTAAGGTAGCTGGGACCCCTCCTATGCCCCTCCCCCCAGTAATTCATACAGGAATAAGGAGGAATACTACTTTAACAATGTCAATAAAAATTCCCAGTATATGTAGCCAAGCTCATTAAACAGAGTTTTAGGGGCCCCTTGCAGATAATAGCAGCAAACAAACTAAGGTGTAAAAAAAAAACCCTGCTCACCTTCAAATACTTCTGCAGAAGATAACTTTGAGAATGACTCTGCTTGTACAAACCCCCCCCCCGCTAAATGCTGACCCAACAGCATGATTTTTGTAAAACAATCATTTAAAATTAACATTGCGCTCAATTACAGTATATATCCCTTTCATTTTTTTAAATATAAACTTTATTTCTCTTTAAACATATTACAAAAAAGGGGGGAAAAGAAAGGTTTTTAAATAGAGCTACATTAAAAAGTAACTCATATCAATCATAGATACAAAAATAACTCAAACAAATCATAAATACAATACAGTCACTCATCCAAAATTAAGATACAAATGAAAGCCAGGGATACCTACTAGATACTACAGTATATATCCCTTTCAAATGAATCTGAAGTGCAAAAGCCATTAAATTGTGACTTTCATTTTCTAGGTGCAAAGCAATTTAAAGTGAAAGCCTTCGCAGATGATTTGGTTTTAACATTGGAAAATCCAAAGGAAAGTGTTGCAGAAGCTATAGAAGTAATGGAGAAATTTGGTCAATTGGCAGGATTCAAATTAAATAGACAAAAAACCAAGGTTATGGCAATGAATATGACGAAAGAAGAAAAACAGGAATTACAGTTAAAACATGGACTCGACGTGGCTAAAAAGGTAAAATATTTGGGAATATGGATGACAGCAAAGAATATTAATCTTTACAGTGATAATTACGAACAAGTATGGAAGGAAATAAAGAAAGACCTGGAAAGATGGACTAATATGAAAATGTCATTCTTAGGAAGAATTGCAACAATAAAGATGAATGTATTACCTAAGATGTTATTCCTATTTCAAACTATACCTGTGGTTAAAGGTACGAGGCAATTCCAAGAGTGGCAAAAGATTTTATCAAGATTTGTCTGGCAGGGGAGAAAACCTAGAATAAAACATAAGATTTTGGTAGATAAGAAAGAAAGAGGTGGATTCGCCCTGCCAGACTTGAGACTTTATTATGAAGCGTCCTGTATCTGTTGGATAAAAGAATGGATAACTCTAGAGAATACGGACTTGTTAGATTTGGAAGGTTTTAACAATAGATTTGGATGGCATGCATATTTATGTTATGACAAAAAGAAATCACATACCGGGTTTACGAATCATGTGATAAGAAGATCTCTGTACGAGGTGTGGGAAAGAAATAAAAGGCTGTTAGAGACTAAAACACCCTGGTGGGTCTCACCAGCAGAGGTATTAACAGTTAAGAAAGTAAATATGGAAAAGAGGCGGGCCACGTATGAGGAAATCTTGACGAAAACTGAAAAAGGATGGAGTTTAAAACCTTTTGAGGACATTAAAGGAGTGTTAACAGGATGGATAGAATACCATCAAATAAATGATGTGCTTAAAGAAGATAGAAAAATAGGTTTTGAGGATAAAAGATCCAAATTTCAAATAGAAGTGCTAGAAGGCAAAACAAAGCTTTTGGCAAAGATGTATGATCTGTTGTTGGAGTGGTATACAAAAGATGAGTTGACAAAAGAAGTGATGATTAAATGGGCAAAAGATTTGGGGCATAATATTGAATATGATGCGTGGTTGAAATTATGGAATCAAACTTTAAGATTTACAGCATGTACTGCCTTGAAAGAAAATGTATATAAGATGATGTACAGATGGTATTTAACTCCAGTTAAGTTAGCTAAAATGTATAGAATGGGTGATAAAAGTTGCTGGAAATGTAAAGAGAAAGATGGTGAATTTTATCATATGTGGTGGACATGCGAAAAAGTTAAAAGATTTTGGGAAAGTTTATATAATGAATTGAAAAAGATGTTTAGATATACCTTTCCAAAAAAACCAGAAGCATTTTTGTTAGGAATAATAGGAGGAGAGATTAGAAAAGAAGATCAAACACTGTTTATGTATGCAACAACCGCGGCTAGGACTTTGTTAGCCCAAAAATGGAAATTACAGGAATTACCTACAATTGTGGAGTGGCAGATAAAAATGATGGACTATGCTGAACATGCTAGATTGACATGCAAGATTCGTGACCAGGGGGAGACAAGGTTTCAAAAGGACTGGAGTAAATATGTGGACTATATGGAGAAAAACTGTAGATCATTAAAAACTCTTGCAGGACTAAAATAAACCTTACGAATTGACCAATATGTTAAAAAAGGAACTGCAAAAAAAAGGAATTAACAAGAAACCTGCATGAAGGGAGGGGGGGAAGTCATAGCTCGGCGGAGCAAGGTAAAAGATGTGAATATAAGATTTTGTATAAAAGATTGGTTTTGTTAATTTGTTGAATTTGGAAAATTGGAATAAAATGTATTTAAAAAAAAAATTGTGACTTTCATTTTCACCAAGTCAAGCCTTAATTTTCCCAAGAGAACAGGGAGCATTGGCTGCAATAATCGAGGGATCTGATAACCAAAAGGAATTAAATGAAGACAGTAGAGATGCTTATTAAGAAGAGCTGGTGGATCTGTTTTTTGACCTGTTTTTCTACTGAGAGATTAAGAAAAGAAGCAAGTCACTATTTTCTCAGCCAAACCAAACTCAGGCCTCTTGTGAGGATTAATGGGGTTAGGGGTGGAAATACCATGCAATGCACCCCAAGTTCATGATGTCATCAGGGCGGTCATTCAATACTATTTGTGCATGTGAAAGCTTTGAGGCAGTTCTAATGCTTCACTTCCAACCAGTACCTATCCCGTAACTTCATACCACAAATTCAAATCATACTTTTGTTCCAGTTTTGTTGTGCTGTCACCCCTCCAAACAGCAAAAAACTAGGTAGCATTGAGGAAGCATCACATAACAACCAATAACGCAGAAGAAACCGGCCACAAATTCACTCTTGATTGCGTCAAGAATATGCTGCAGAAGGGGTTCCTAGTCTTTTTACAGGGGCAAGCTTTTTACAGGGACTTCCTTAGGGAGGAAGTCAACACCACTCTTCTGATCTTCCACATTTCAGCTTGCCCCATGGAAAGATCTCTCCTCTCCTCCCCTTGTGTGTTGTTCTGTTGGTTCTCCAGTCCTCCAGAATCAATTGGGGAGCATGGCAGGAGGGAGGTGATATTGCACTAGCAAGACTTGTTCTGGCTTCCATTAGTGCAACTACTTAATAGAACCTGCCCCATAGAGAATCACACTTCCCCCAAAACAGCCAAATAAGTACTGAGCATGTTCAGTAGTCAGAATTCTAGTATAAGGGTGTTGGGGGGGGGGAGAGATTTGCTTGTCTCTTTACCATTCATAATTTTTGTTTAAAAATTTAGAAGAGAATGGAAGATACTTAGGAGAAAAGGCATCATCAAAATCTAGAAGGTGCAGCCTCTACACTGACGTTTTACAAAAGGCCACATGTGAGGCAAGAAGTTCAGTGATCTGGTAAAAGCAATTATGTTGGTATATTTCCCGTCCTCTGTAAAAATGAAAGCAGAACATGGCAAAATTGAGAGGGTTCTAAACTCCTTGGAATCTGTCACTGCATATAATCTTGTCATGGCAATTTTGATTGCGTTTGGCAAAACAAGCATATCGCAGCTACAATTTTTCAGCACAGATGGCATCATGTCTGAGCATTCACTTGTTTTCATTAATATGCTCCAACATTATAAATCTTCCATATTTATTATGTTCTTTTAAAAAAGCACTAATGCATCAAACAAGCCACCTTCTATATAGAAAAAACCTTGCAGATCTGCTTTCATCAGTCATGTCTGCATACCACTTTGAGACAGGAAGATGTACTTGTAATCCTCTCTTTTCTACTCCACTGTTTCAGCAAAAATTTTTTTAAGGGGCTAGGGAAGAGTTATAGCTACAAGAAAGGCGGCAATGGATAGAACAATCACATTAGCATAGATCCCCTCAAATCAGTGGTAATACATGAGCGTTAAAATGCTATGGTCCATACAGTAATGGTATGGTAAAATCCAAACTGCACAGTAAGTAAAAAATTGCATTGGCAAGCCAGCTTTTGAATCCTCCAGAACTTTTCAACAGAAAGGCTGTTAAAACAAACAAGGGAGCAAAGAAAAGGATGGAGTGGTGTTGCTGCTCCCCAGATCTACAACTTATAATGATAACATTATGGAATGCAGACGTTTTGCAGACATAATTGGATTCACATCTCAAGGTCCAAGAAATAGTTGCACCCAGGCTACTGAGAAAAATTAAAACGTCTTGGAGTGGGGTGGGGAGAATCCATTTTTAAACTATGCACTATGTGAAGAAGTAACTCCCTTTGTCTGTTCTGAGACTTCCAACATTCAGCTTCACTGGATGACCTCAGCCTGTAGTATTAAGAGGAAGGGAGAAAAACTTCTCTAGGATTCCTTCCCCCATATCATGCATAATTTGATACACCTCTCTCATGTCCCCACACTTACTCTCCTCTTTTTCTAAACTAAAAAGCCCCCAAATAGGGAGGTTGTTCAGCATCATGATCAATTGGGTCACCCTCTTCTGAATCTGCTTCTGCTCTAGCAATATTGTTTTTGAGGTTTTGCCACCAGCGCTGTGCACAGTACTCGAAGTAAGCCACTCTATATGTAAGCTAGAACTGTATTATAACTGTATATATAACCCTTTCTCCACCTGTACTTCAAGGCATAGCTGTCAAGTTTTCCCTTTTCTCGCGAGGAAGCCTATTCAGCATAAGGGAATTTCCCTTTAAAAAAGGGAGAACTTGACAGCTATGCTTCAAGGCCACATGTAAATCTGCTGCATCTTTGACTTATCCTACATTTCCCCCATCCTTCCTTATATGCCATTTCTATCACTCACCTGTCCCAAAAATCTTTCCTGTGACATACCGGTATCTTCATCAACTCTTATCAATACACCCATCAAACTTTCTCCCATTTTTTTGGCATTCGTTCCTTTTGTCTTTTGACAGACTAAATTTAGACCTCTCGCTTGATTCTAGCTGTAAAGAGGTGCGACTTTATGAAGCCCTACAGAATGCTTACTGTAAAAATAAAAAATAAACCAATCTATTCTAATTAAAAAAAAAGAAATCAGTTGAGAAATAACACCAGAACCAAAACTATGGTTCATTTAAGTTCTGCTCGAAGGCTGGTTACTAGGGCATCACATCACCACCATGCCAGGAATTTATATATTCACTGCAGGCAGGTTGATGGAGAAGTGTGAAGCAGCACGGGAATACAGGGTGCAATGGAATGTGTAAAGCATACCCTGACCTTTTCAAAGGACATGCACCCCGTTAAAAATCTGCTGACCTATGGAAATTACTGCAACACCTAAGGACCAATGGAAATTCATTGGTACCTGACTGTTGTTGCCTCTGGCTCAAAGTGGCCTTTCAGGTCTTGCCTTCTAAATACACACAACAAAAAGACTGCTTTCCATCGACAGATGTATCACAGTGAAGTTGTGGTTGGGCAACAGTACAATACGTACAGACAAGTGCAAGCTGCATTTGCTGTATTGCCTTTTTATAAGTTAGGCTACGCTGCTCTGGAAAAGCCTTAACTACAACAGCCAGGAAGTGAGCACCAGAATGATAAAAAGACGATGGCTTGAACATATATGATATGTATGTAATAAACACATGCAGAGATGTAGAGAGTGCCTGACCATTGGTCCATTGAGCTCACTTTGTTGTGGGCCCTCCTTTTGTACCTGCTTCATCTTAAACTCCTTGATACCATGAGGAAAAGGGCGTGGCAGACTGTAACCAACTTGAAAACACAGTGCTGTGTAATTTTTGTATAATGCTACATTTTTTTCTGTATGTTTTTATTATTGTCTAGTTTCATTGCTCCCCACTCTGGGAAATATTGAATGAAGAGTGCATTATAAGTACTCAAAATAAATAAAAAAGCAACAAAAGAATGAAATTGGAACCTAAATATATATTTTAAAATGTGCACTCCAGTTAAATTGATGGATTGCTATTTCAGACTCTTTACAAAACATGATTTTTTGTTTGAATTTCAAATACACCATCACCACTTATTATCTCGATCCAGAATTAACTAGGAAGTTTCAATAAACAAAAGAGAAAGGAAGAGATAGCTCTTACAACTCCTGCAGCCCTGTAAATCTCAGCTTCCTGACAGGCTTCTTCAATGATCTGAGGCAATGGCAAGGTATTCCTTGGGGTTCCTGCAAATATAAAGTTGTCACCACACACACACAAATACATACACACACACTAACTTTTGATGCCGTCAAGGTTATAGCTATTCTATACTTTGGTAAGTGACAAATTAACCTCCCTTGTCGTAAAATCAACCAGTGACAAGAACAAATCTCACATATTGCTCACCAGCCCTTCCAGAATCCCCTTGTAATGCTTTCTTACAAATGAATACCATTTAAGTACCGTAACTGAAAAAGTGAACAATAAGGCACTTATATAAATGGCAGGACTTCATATGGACTGTAACAGGTAATAAAAAATAATAATAATAATAATAATAATAATAATAATATAGGATTTGTTCAGATACCATAATAAAATACGGTTACAGGAACGGGCCACAGTGATGCTGCCTTCCTCTTCTGAAAAGATCATAAGTTTTAGCTCCAATTTTTTAATTAACTTCAGCTCATATTACATCCAAACTCAGAAGAATTGTGGTTGATCTTAACTATGGTTTACTGAAAAAAGCCAACTTCAGACCTTGCTATAGGAAGCTGGCTTATTTCAACAGACCACAGTTAAGATGTACCACAGTTTAGGGTTACTAAACTGTGTTTAATTAAAAATGGAAGCAAATACCTCTGATCTTCTCACCGCCATCATGCCTATGAAGGTAAGGTCCAAAGCCTGTTCTTGTAATGAAGCTATAGAAAGGTTCACTAAACTTAAAAGTCAGGCAAAGTATCCTAGTTTTGTATATTCCTTTATATTAGTGTCTGGATAATTTAACAAGATACTGTCTTGGGAACAAGTCCTACATAGCCTTGGGCTAACCCAGTAAAATGCAAAGGTCCGTATAGTTAAAGCTACGGTATGGTTTTCCCAGTAGTGATGTATGGAAGTGAGAGCTGGACCATAAAGAAGGCTGATCGCCGAAGAATTGATGCTTTTGAATTATGGTGCAGGAGGAGACTCTTGAGAGTCCCATGGACTGCAAGAAGATCAAACCTATCCATTCTGAAGGAAATCAGCCCTGAGTGCTCATTGGAAGGACAGATCGTGAAGCTGAGGCTCCAATACTTTGGCCACCTCATGAGAAGAGAAGACTCCCTGGAAAAGACCCTGATGCTGGGAAAGATGGAGGGCACTAGGAGAAGGGGACGAGTCGACGACAGAGGACGAGATGGTTGGACATGAGTTGGAAGCTACCAAACTGCGGGAGGCAGTGGAAGACAGGAGTGCCTGGCTTGCTATGGTCCATGGGGTCACGAAGAGTCGGACACAACTAAATGACTAAACAACAACAATATATGATTTTCTGAGAGCAACATTTTAAGGAGTATAAAATCCATAAACACATTTCATTTGGATAACTGAACTAAGCATCAGTTAGCCATGCTTTCCTTTTACATAGTCCAAGGTACCTGGCAGTGCCTGGCATTTTTTGAAGCGCAGAACATCTTTGCCATAATAAATTTTCCCCTAGCACCTGTTAATATTCTCTCCTACCCTGTTGCTTCAAATAACAATTAAAAAAATGAGGCATTCACCTGGCAGCGCTTTCACATGGACCATCCCAATGATGACTGATCGCAATCGCCCGAAAAGCTGCAAAAACTTCATCATCTAGAGAGATGGAAAGATCCTCATAAGCATATGACTAATTGGTTTCTTTAATCAAGTAACAGGCCCCAGAAGCAACATCTTGCAAATGAGAACAGTCTGCTTTTGTTTCTTTACTTTCTTTCAAGATATTCACAACCTTCTTAACTCTGTGGGCCCTCATTTTATACAGAATAGGAATTTTATCTATAGGATATCTTACCAGGTTTTCCATCACTTGGCCAGTCCTGTTTTCTAACAGCCGCATCAGTCAATTTACACATATTTAAAACTACTTAACAGAAAAAGTAAGTTGTAATGATGGATAATTTCTTTATAATGTCCTCCGCCAGTGGGAGACATGGGAAGCAGGGCTCATTTCATCAGCTTTACTGGAGGCCCAGTTCCATCAGACACCTCCTACTCCTGAACAATGCAAGCTGGTCATCACAAGAACAGTTTTAAAAACTGGTTCTGAAGTTTGACTCCCCACCCTCCTCTTCCCTCCCAGTCCCTTTCCCCATGTGTGTCCTGCTTTTGTAAACTGTTACTGTTTGCAGGAACTGCTTTCCTTTAATTGACTGTATGTAAGCCACTCCGGGAGCCTTTTTAGCAGCAGAGTGGAGTACAAATGATCTAAACAGAAAATACAAACTTATGCCAAGGCTCCATTGTGTCTGCTAGAACAGTTGTTTTCAACCAGTGTGCAGTGGCACCCCTGGGGTGCTTTAAATGATGGTCAGGGGTGCTGTGGGCAACACTGACCTCTGTCCCTCCTTCCTCTGATGCCCTCTGCCATTTCAGCCTCCCAAAGACTTGCACAGCTGTTTGTTACAGCAACACTGGCTACAAGCTCTGGCTGGTCAGGTGTTGCTGGTTGCCAGTAGCTGAGGTAGCCTTGAAGTAAGCAAACAAGCAAGCAAGCGGGTGAGGGAGCCCAGCCAACTAGTCCACCAGCCCTTGCTCTCTGGAATGGACAGACAAGTCCCTGGCCCCTGTAGGGCAGTGTGAGGAGGCACCTCTCAATGAGAGCGGAGAGGAGGCTGACAGAACGCTCCACAAGAAAGGGCAAGGGGCTGCCAGTTCTGCAGGAAAGGGTGACATAACTGGGCTCCTGAGCCCCACGGGGGTGCCGCAGAAAGAATGCAGTTGGTCAAGGGAGCCATGGACTCAAAAAGGTTGAAATCTTCTGCTCTAGGGAAACCTTATTCATTGATCTCAGACATGTGTTGTAATCACTGCTACCAGCAGAAGGCACTCTGCACATGATCAGATGCGTTTCCCCCGGGGAGACTCATTCTCCGAGTCCTAAAAAAAGTGTTAGAAAGCAATAGAAATACTTAACAAACTGAGGTCCCTTGCAAAAGCCCGGGCCCCGGGTTTGTATGCTTGTTTGTTTTTTACATATTAAAAGCAACTCATTGCACGATCTCCCAAAGAAAGCTCAACAACTTATTGTGCGGTCTCCCCCAAAAAGATCCTGGGGGGGGCATTTAAAAAAATCCTGTTGATCTTTCCTCTCAATATCCCCACTTCCTACTCAATTGGTAATCAGCCGCACTCTGTTTATGCTCAGAAGCACCGAGATACTGGGAAGTCGGAGGGAAGAAGGGGGTGGGGAGTAGCCGACCGTATAGAGAGGCGTTTCCTCGCGCTCTTCCCGCTCCCAGACGAGGAAGGAAGCGACCGCCCGCTTCTCCTTCCTGCTCAGCAGCAGCAGCAGCGCCGTCTCCTCGCAGAAGCCCCGCCCCGGCCACGCCCACCCGCAAACCCCGCCCCCGGGACCCCCACAAGCCAACCTGGGCCGGGGCCTCACGCTCACCTGGAGGCCCCCCCCCCGCGGAGGCGCCTCCACCTGCCCGGGCCTGGCCTTAGCCTTATCCTTAGCCTGACTCCAGTGCGGAGGGGAATGAGGCAAGCCGGAGGCATCGTCGTCGCCGCGGCGGCCCTGAGGCGGCTGAAATGCCCGCGCTCGGGGCCTGGGCCCGCCCTGTGCGCGCAGAGAAAAGGCCGCGCTGGCCTGACACGGGAGCTGGCGCGCCGTGAGGAGGCGAGAGGACGGCGGCAGCAGCAGCTAGGAGGAGCCCGCCTTCCTGTGTCCCGCCGGCCCGCCCACGAATCCGCCAGCCACACTGCCAGCGCCGGCCGGCCGGCCGACCTCTGCTCTTGGTAAAATGGGGGGGGAGGCCCCCTCACCCTTGCTCACAGTTGGGGGATCCGCATTCAGAGGGGTTTCCCAGGCATTTCTCCAGGGGCACTGGTGGGGGTGGGGGGGTGAAATGACAGCCTATCCTACCCTCGGGTACCCCGAAACGAGGCGAGAGGGGTGCATTTTCTCTCCATTCTTACACTTTCTTTGTTTTGGGGTGTTTTTTGGGGGGGGGTTAACCCCGTTATAAATATGTGGTGGTGGGAATTAGCGTGCTGCCTTGTATGTAGGTGGTGATTTTGTTTATATTATTTTGGATTTATTGGTTTGGGGGGGGGGTATTGAGAGGTGGCTGGGTCAAGTTTTCCCTTAATTGCTTTCACATGGAGTAACTTGGATGGGTGCAGTTAATAAGGTGTTAAGAGGGATAGCCCCTTTTTCCTAACCTGGTGCCTCTTTTTCTGGGTGAAAAGACACACACACTTCCCAACGAAGCTTATCAAAATGTGGGTTTGCATGAAATTTCTTAATCCCCCAGATGTGCAACTGTTTTATCTCCATGCTGTTGCTGCAGAAGGCGGCTTTGGGCCTGCAACATTTTTTGGAAGCTTTTCTGTTCCTTTTTAGTGTTTGAGTTGCATATCAATGTTTTTTTCTCTCTTGCCTTTCTAAGCCTTTATCAATCCTAAATTTTCATTCTTTCTTCCAATACATTTTCCTCCATCTTACCTTTTTTCTTTAAAAGTAAGCCACACTAACAACTGAGATATTTATCTGAACTGAAAGCTTTTGCAGATTCATCACTGCAGTTCTCTCTTTTCCCCCCAGGGTTGAAGTCTTGATCTCTCCAGGCCACCATGCCCAAATCCAGGTGAGTTTTATGCACCTGTGTAGTCTAGGGGTTCCCAAACTGCAGTCCATGGATCACTTCGTTTAGGTGGTCCTTGGCATGTCTGTTAAAATGCAGTTTAAAATCACGCAGCATCTAGCTCACTGATTTACAGTTGCTATAACAGGCAGAAAAAAATAAGGTCTGCCAAGGCCACCAACAATTTCCAAGTGGTCTGGGGAATGAAAATAGTTTGGGAACCACTGCTCTAACCTTTAGCAAGGCCTGCAAATCCTGTTTCAGGAGGAACTTGTAAGCCTGGAACTCCCTATAGCAAATACAAAAGAAACTCTCAACACCATGTATGAACAAGCATGTTGACAAGTGGGTGAAAGGGTGCACTCACATAAATTTTTTCTTCAGTGAAAACATGTTTTTATAATGTATGGCATGATAGGACTGAATCTTCCACTCTCTGCAGTGATCGCAAGGACAAGAACACTCCCACTGAAGATGAAGATCCCACCGACTTCACTGTTCGAACCCGCAAGAGAAAAGCTGATGTCGCCACAGTAAGTGCCTGTATTTGTAGGGGAACAACTCCAGTCATCGAAGAGTACTGCCCAAATCAGATCATGTAACTAGCAACTGTATCCATTTGAAAGAAAAAAGAACGTTATGACTCACACTCACCCAAAACCTTTTTCATGACATTATCTACTCTTGAAGATAGGATTAGCATACTGGTCAGTTGATTGCCTATTTCAGTTTGATTAAATAGTCTGTAAAGCAAAGAATGGCATGGTAAGTCCCAGGCAAGGTTAGGAGCAAAGGAAGCTGCCTTATCCTGAAGCTGATTTGCTTGCCACAGTAAGCCAAGCTATGGCTTACAAAGCCCACACAAACAGGCATGTTCTCAAAGAAGAGTCCTTTTTACTGCTGCACCACACTGCTAAGCCAAGGTTTCATTTAGCATGTTTTCCTGAGTGGGGACTTGTGGTCACACTCTCTCCTTACTAGCCACACACTGTAGCTAAAGATTGATTGTAGTCTTACTAAGCCATAGCTTCATTGACCATGTTACACGAACCAGGTCTGTGTCAGACTACTGGTCCATTTAGCTCAGTGGCTTTCTGTTTAGACAGAACATGTTCCCAGGTCTACCTGGAGATGTCAGGATTGAACCTGCATGAAATGCATGTACTCTATCTACTACACATAGCTGCCAAGTTCTCCCTTTTTTTAAGGGAAATTCCCTTATGCTGAATAGGCTTCCTCGCGAGAAAAGGGAAAACTTGGCAGCTATGTTACTACAGAACATATATTCTCCTACAGGCCACGTGCTAATAACAGCAGGTATCTCTGAACAGGTACACAAATAGCTGTTTGGGGCAAGGGCCGCTGCCCAGTACCACCTATGGCTCCATCTTTCTGGCTGCAAGAACCAGGAAGTACCCTCTCCACATCAAGTCATCTGCTCTGAGAAGAATTGAACACTAGTTTGGAAACTTAGTAACTTCTAAAAAGTTAACTTCCTTGTTTCATAATGGTGGTTATTTTTATTTTATTTTATTGTAGCTAGCAAAAGTACCAAGCACAGTACCAAGCACCCCCCCCCCCCCAATAAGTAAAATAGTTGCAATGTGCACGGTGGAAACTGCAAATTCCTTCAGGTTTTTCCATTTGCACTTAGGTTTAACCTTGGCTAAATGCAAAAGGCAAAACATAATTATGTAGACATGTGCTAGCTGGTAGATTTTGGTGGATTCTATCTTCCCAGAATAGATGGTAGTACATTTGTGCTCATGTAACCATATCCAAAATGAGTAGTGGAACCCATGTGAACAGCCATCACATATGTAAAGCCTGTATTTTAACTTCCTTGTTACGATAGCTAATGTTCATGAACTGTTTTAAGACTATAGCATAGGGCAGCGTTTCTCAACTGCTGTTCCGCGGCACACTAGTGTGCCGCGAGACGCTGGCTGGTGTGCGGCGACGTGCGGCGACGAGAAGGGCGATTTGCATTGTCACGTGCCTGGCGGCCGCCAATAATCAACACTGGCCCACCGGAAAGCAATATTTCTCCTCCTCTTTCCCAAAGCTCAGTGCAAACGAGCCTGGCGGCCGCCAATACACAACACTAACCCGCCGGAAAGCAATATTTGGCAAGTGTTTCTTACAGTCATAATTATAATATAGGGCGGCACAGAGTTAAATTTTTTAACTTTTTTAATGGTGGTGTGCCTCGTGATTTTTTTCACGGAACAAGTGTGCCGTGGCCCAAAAAAGGTTGAGAAACACTGGCATAGGGAGACCTCAGCTGAATCAGGCCAAAAGCCCATCTAGTCACTGTTCTCACAGTGGCCAACCAGATGCCTGTGGAAAGCTCACAAGCAGGGCCGGAGTCATATACCGGTAATCCCAGAGCCACTTCTCCCTGCCCCCCCCCTTACTGCAGACTGGTAAACCTCACTTCATTCTTTTCCATGTAGTTTTTACAGGATCCAGATGAAGAAGTTGCCAGAACAGAAATGACCAAGAAGAAACAGAATGAGAGTCAGGTAATTACTTGGGCTTTGGACTATTATTCAGTGATACTGTTTAAATTGGTATAGCTCTGTTGGGTCCTAAAGCATTAAGCCAGGCATGGAGAACCTGTGGACCTCCAGCTCTTGCTGGGCTTCCATCAAACCTGACCACTGGCCATGCTGGCTGAGGCATGATGGGAGTTTGAGTCCAGCAACATCTGGATGGTCACAGGTTCCCCATCCCTGCATCACACCTATGAGTCTTAGAGGATATGATAAGTTCCAACTTTCTCTAGTTCCCAGGCCCAGAGGCATACTGTATATTCCTGTGTATAAGACTACTTTTTAACCCAGGAAAATCTTCTCAAAAGTTGGGGGTCGTCTTATACGCCGGGTCGTATTTCTTATACGGCGAGCGTATCCCAAACTCTATATTTTAACTGGAAAAGTTGGGGGTCGTCTTATACGCTGGAATATACGGTATTTGTTGTTATTTGTCCCATGTACCTGTGGTAGGATAAAATAGGGACTGTGATGTTAGCTGGAGTTGTTTGTAGTTCTCACTTTTCAGGGTTTCAGCTTCTGCCCAGAGCCTGTAGATTCTGCATTTTTGAGCAGAGAGAGGTGGGAGATGCTGCCTACATCTGATGCATATTCACTTGAACACTAAGGCATCATGCCATGAATAGGGTGCCTTTTCACACACTGCAAATACAATATTTTAGACTATGTTTTTCCCAGTAATATGTTTAACCAAATTGAAATAAACACAATGGGTTACATTCAACTAAATCCTAACCAGAGGAAACCCTTGAAATTAATTAACCTAAGTGTGTAATGCCCATTAACTTCAGTGGATCCACTCTGAGTAGGAGTTGAATATCACCCATTGTCCAGACTTTTCTACTGGAAGAGGACAGGCTGTTGCCAAGTAAATGTAACCCAGTAGAACCCAGTAGGTGTCATGTCCTTATCTTTAAGCTGTGAAATGTTGGGAGGGTGTGATAAATTGCAATGTAGTGACCAAGTGTTTTGAGTTGCGGTATGGATGTCTTAGCTTTACCTATGAATGTACGAATTGCTCTTATTCAAGCCACAATCTTAATTAGAAGGTTTGAGACAAAATTTGTTAATTCTCATATATATACAGTGGTACCTCGGTTTATGAACACAATTGGTTCCGGAAGTCTGTTCATAAACTGAAGCAAACTTTCCCATTGAAAGTAATGGAAAATGGATTAATCTGTTCCAGACAGTCTGCGGAGTACTTAAACTGAAGCATTCATAAACTGAAGCAAACTTTCCCATTGAAAGTAATGGAAAGTGGATTAATCAGTTCCAGACGGGTCCGCGAAGTACTCAACCTGAAGCGTACTTAACCCGAAGCATGGGTGTAATTGGTTCCGGAAGTCTGTTCATAAACTGAAGCGTTCATAAACTGAAGCGAACTTTCCCATTGAAAGTAATGGAAAGTGAATTAATCCGTTCCAGATGGGTCTGCGGCGTTCGTAAACCGAAAATTCATAAACCGAGGTGTTCATAAACAGAGGTTCCACTGTATCACATATATTTTCCAAACTCCACATAACATCTTATCTTATTCAACATTTTTTGGACTTCCATCAACTACGTCTAGTGATTTTCAATCTTCTCACTTAGCCCTGCATTTCATTTTTCACTATTACTTTGATTTCCATAACTACTAGTCCTTTTCCTAAGTTTTATCTGCAATATTTCATATAGTCTTCCTTAAAAAAAACTTCTTGCAGTCCTACTAGCATATTCAATTGCTTAATATTGATTTTCAGATAGTTCGTATATTTACTCCAATCGTCTAGGAACCTGTGATCCTGCCGGTTTCAAATTCTTCCTGTCATTTTGTCTAATTCTGCATAGTCCATTAATTTCATCTGCCATTCTTCTTTTGTCGGTAATTCTCCTTGCTTCCATTTCTGTGCCAGTAATAAATACTCTTGCTGCCGTGATTGTGTATAAAAACAATTTGCTATCTTGTCTACTAATGTCCTTACCAATAATACCAAGTAAAAATGCTTCTGTTTTTTTATAAATGTATATTTCAACATCTTTTTCATCTCATAATATATCATTTCCCAGAAGCTTTTAACTTTTTTACATTCCCACCACAGATGATAAAAGGTTCCCTCTTTTTCCTTGCATTTACAACATTTATTACATGTTTTATACATTTTAGCTAATTTCACTGGTGTAATATACCATCTGTACATCATTTTCATCACATTTTCTTTCAAAGCATTACATGCTGTAAATTTCATTCCTCCTTTCCACGCAAAACCCCCTCCCCCTCCCCGAAAAGCTGGATTCTCCCCTAAGAGCTGAATCCCGCTTGCTCACGGCTTCCTGATGAAATGGAAGTCTCAAAATTTGTGAATTCTCACATCACCAGAGGCCCTGGACTTCCAGATTTGTCAGTGAGCAGTAGGGTCCCTTGAAAAGGAAACCAAAAATATTTGGGCTTTGCATCTTTTTTAGAAAAAGTCCCACTTTTCATTTCCATGTCTTTGCTATGCACAGATACATAGGACTATGAAGAGCTCCATTTTTGTTCAAATGAGCCTGCATAATATTTGTGTACAGAGATGAAATTGGCTAGAGCTGAAAAGAATGCATCAGCTTCCTTTGTCTATTGTGACAGTTTTCAGGGTGGTAGTTAAACTGTGGAAAGAGTGATCAGGAAATGCTGCTGTGTTTTGTTTTTTGCTTTTTTTTTTGTCCACAGGCTAATCCAAAATGTGGTATACCTTCCCAATTAAGGCAGCTGGAGATCTAGAGGCTAATGCTACCATAGCAGATGGGCTTTGTTTGCTATGGATTCTGCTTCCTACAAAACTATTCCAGTTGTCGGTCAATCTGTTCAGCATTCACTTTCTGGACCTTTCCCCATGAGGAGGGAGTTTCCTTCCCTTTTGTCATCATAGGGGAGATACAATATTAAGTATTCAGGTTTTACCACACTGTCTAGTCTTTTTTTTTTTCATTTTGCAGAGGTGAGATCCGTCAACTGACCTGGCAAAGTTTTGATGGAAATAAGTGACCAGCTTGTTTCTTAAGATTTCTTACATACTAAATTTAAGTGTACAGTACAAATTAAACCATGCATATTCCTAAAAGAAGATGGTTGAGAAAACACGGTGTCTAATTACCAGTAGGTCCACTACTCAGAACTAGGTCATGGCTCCTACATGAGCGCTTTTGTAGTTGCTAACCCAATTATGCCACATAACAATAGGGCTGTGTGAAAAATCGCCATATTGTTGAATGTAAACAAAGAACTGGAAACCGCTTCTTTCTTGTCTCACACTCACCCCAGCCAGTGGGGAAAGATGGGGAAGAGATATTATTTTCTGGTGGTGTTTATGTTGTTGCTTCCCCCTAAATAACTTTCCTCTATATAAAAAGGAAGGTTATTTATTCATTTAAAGGAGACTGGTGGGATGAGAAGCCTTCAGGGTGGATAATGGAGAGAAGATTTAGCTGGTTGCCTTATGCTGAAATGGGAGGTTGGATACTATGTGAGATTGGTGGGGAGGGTGTTTTTCGGTAAGCAGGGCAAGCATGTCTACTCACAAGCAAGCCCTACTAAATTCAAAGGCCCTCCACCATCATACGGAGCTCCGCCAAGGCCTTCGGCTGCTGCTGGGAAGCGCGGCACACCCTCCACCGCCACGAGGAGGCACGGCAAGGCCCTCTGCTGCGGGGAAGCTCAGCACACCCTCTGCCACTGCAGGGAAGTACGGTGGGACTCTCTCCCACCATGGGGAGGTGCGGCAAAGCTCTTTGCTGCTGTGGGGAAGTGCCGCACACCCTCCACTGCCATGGAGAGGTATGGCAGGACCTTCTGCCACTGCGGGGAGGCGCAAGGCCCTCTGGTGCTGCAGGAAAGCGAGCACATCCTCTGCAGGAGGTATGGCGGGACCCTCTGCCGCTTGGGGAGGTGTGGCAAGGCCGTCTGCTGCTATGGGGAAGCGCAGTGCAGCCTCCGCTACCATGGAGAGATACGGCAGGACCCTCTGCCGCTGCAGGAAGGTGCAGCTAAGCCCTCTGCTACTACAGATATATATTGAGATATTGTGATACTTAGCTGGTGAGATATTGTGATTTTGAAAACCAGATCTCTCCCAGCCCTACATCACAGTGTGTTTAATAGCCCTTAGATATGTCATTCCATGTGGTGTTGCCTTGCATCATGTACAACTGCAATATTCTGCCTACACTTGCAGAATATTTTAGATATTGTGGAGATTGTAGGAATAATTTACATTAACTGTTTTACCTACCCCTTTTCTTTTCAATAGTGTGTAGAAGAAAGCTCAGACAGCTGCATGGTTACATTTCCAAAGCAAAAATGTGCATAAAATGCATTGGCCTTGCAGCTCTTGCTCAGCAATAATGCTGCTAGCACGGCATCTGTTGCTATATGGAGAAAGTGCTTTGCTGTAACAATATTATGTTCTGGCTATCTTGAAGGCTTATGAAACCATCATCTGATAGCTCAACAGCTGCTCTGTAGTCTATGGTGTGACATTCATAGAATTATAGAGCTGGAAAAGACCCTGAGCGTTGTCTAGTTCAACCCTCTACAGCAGGCATGTCAAACCTGCGGCCCTCCAGATGTTTTGGACTACAATTCCCATCTTCCCCAACCACTGGTCCTGCTAGCTAGGGATCATGGGAGTTGTAGGCTAAAACATCTGGAGGGCCGCAGGTTTGACATGCTTGCTCTACAGTGTAGGAATCTCAACTAAAGCACCCATGACAGATGGCCATACAAACTCTGCTTTAAAACCTTCAAGGAAGGAGACTACACCACCTTCAGAGGAAGTCCGTTCCACTGTTGAGCAGCTCTTACCATCAAAAAGTTCTTCCTGATGCTTAGTCATAACCTCCTTTCTTGTAACTTGAAGCTATTGACTTGGGTCCTAACCTTTGGAGCAGGAGAAAACAGTCTTGTTCCATCTTCCATATGACAGCCCTTCATATATTTGAAGATGGCTATCATATCTTCCCCCAGTCATCTCTTCTTCAGGCTAAACATACCCCACTCCCTCAACCATTCCTTGTAAGGCTTGGGTTTCCAGAACCTTGATCATCTTGGTCACCCTTCTCTGCACACCTATCTTGTCAATATCCTTAACTTGTGGCACCAAGAACTAGACACAGTTCCATAAGTTACTACTTGGTATGAATTGGTTTCTGTCACTAATGGGAATGGATCTTGTATCAACACCATATACCCAGCTATTGGAAAAACAAGAGAAGCTTTAAAAAAAAAGGAAACCCAGTGAATTATGAACTAAAATATGCTTGACTGTTCCATTGACTGCATGGACTGTCTTGCGATATTTCACTGTCTATATCAGGCTTCCCCAAACTTCGGCCCTCCAGAGGTTTTGGACTACAATTCCCATCTTCCCCGACCACTGGTCCTGTTAGCTAGGGATCATGGGAGTTGTAGGCCAAAACATCTGGAGGGCCGCAGTTTGGGGATGCCTGGTCTATATCATGCATAGAAGAAGCACTGTCAGTCCCACTTACAGTTTGCAGAGTTCATTGGTAGTTTCAGCCTAACATAAGGCTAGACCTTTTAATTGCAACACAACTCCCTTTTTACATTAAGAAAGGGCGGTTATATTGTCCAGTTGGCAGAAGCAGATTTTTTTCAGCATGTGCTTCTCGAGACGATTGTATCATAGCTAAAAATGCTCACTATTTCTCAAACTAGCCCTGTTCCTTTTAACTCATACACAGGTAGCTTGATTAAAAAGCAGCTTGTGATAAATTGTGATATGTTAGTTGAAATCAGCTGGAGAAAGAGCTGTAATTTTGTTCCCTTCAACATGCTTTTTCACCTGCTGAATACCAGTTATCTTGTTTTGTCACCATACCCTTACCTGGTGATGGTGCTTTTTGTAGAAGTGATGTGTTGCTTTCCATGTTGCACCTTCATTTGAGTTGATAAAAACTCTTCTTGCTTTCCAAAGCTGGAAAAAACCAAAGAGCAGCACCTTGTGTGCTATGATTGCTGCAGAACTAGCCATTTTGTTTCTTTGGCATTTGTTGTGTTGTGAGACCTGGTACTTTCAGAATAAGGAAAGAGTGTGTGCGTCTCCCATCCCAATCAGGACAAAGAATAATTTAGATCTGACTTGCGGAAATGGACAATGTTTAAAATGGATGTTGGCCCTAACAAGTAACATGCACTTACCTGTGCCTTTCTTGTCAAAAGGCTTTGAGACAGTGAGATCTGCACCCACAAGGTGTCGCTTATGTTGTACTTTTGTAGTGGATTAGGTTTTGGATGTGAATCCAGATTCTAGGTTGCTAAATGACTTCTAAGCATTAGGCATCTAGCCTTGTTCCAAGCTGCCTTCTAGGTTTGTTGCTTCCTACCAGCCATAGGTCCACTGTAACTTCAGTATAGATGATTTAGGGGCATAAATGTTAAACAAACATGTTGAGGAGAAGAAAGCAAAACAAGGAGCAAGAGGAGGAAAGCAGCACAACTTTCTGGAGGAATTTACAGATGGTCAGATTACAGATGGAACTTTTGCTGAATATAGTTCCATTCTGCTTCATCTGACATCCTTTGGGTTTTTCCTTGAAAACTAATTGATACATATAGAGTCCAGAAACATGGTCTCGTAAAGATGTTGGTTTCATGTTGAGTCACCATTTATGCTCACCCCAGTGGTAACTTTCAGTGATCTAGTTATAACATATCAGCAGTTTTGAGCTGCTTCTCATGTAAACCCTTGCGCATGCAATTTTCACTCTGATTAAATAGAGAGCTGTGGTTTTTAAAGGTGTTATAGAAGAGGCCACTGTTCAGAAAAGTTAAGTTGTGTGCAATTGTAAAAGAATTCTGAAGCTTAGAAATAACTTTTGGGGTGAAGTGTTCTGGTGTGTTGCTAATGCTGCCCTTCATACCCTTTATATATCCTATTTGCAAAATATCTGCAACATCAGTTATCAGCTTGAAGATTTCATATACTGCTGGCAGTTTGTATTCCTTCCCTTGTACATAGCTAACATACCGTACTTCAGTTTCTCCTTGGTGCGCTAGTTTCACATGAGTATAATTTCCCAAAGCATACAATTCCAGAATGCGAGAAATGCTATGTGTGCCAATTTGCGTTTGGCATCTGAAGTTTTCTGTTCAGATTAGTTGTATTGTAATCCCGAAACAGCTAAATTCATTTTTAGTTTTTCTTGTGCATGCATAGTGGGGGTAACAACCTCCCCCCCCCTTTTAAAGCAGCCAGCATTGTTTTTCTTTTTGTGTTCATTACCACAGGAACTCAGAGAAAACAGGGTAACTGTTTGGGACTTCCATCTGTTTCCTCCCCACCTGAAGTCCTAATCCCTCTGTTTCTTGATTTCTACTATCAAGGATATTGCCATCAGGTGGAAAATAAACAGATGGGATTCTGAAACTGAAAGCCTGTTTTCCTTCAAGCAGAATATTTTTTGTGCCTGGCAGAGCAAGTGCAGTGTCACAAGTGCTCTTTTAAAAAGACCGCTTGCTGAGTTGGTGACCATTTGTCTCTTCTCTTGAAGCAACAATAGCTTTTTTTCAGAGGGGAACATATGAAAGGTAAATTGCAATATATTTGAGCGCAGTGACTAAAAACACTTGCCTTTTAACTCTTCCTGAATTTGTTGGGAGGACTAATCAACTGTTCAATGAACTTTATAACTGTGAAATTTAATGGCTCTCCCTTTTTATTTTTTCTTCAATAGCCGTTTTCAAACTATGATGTGTGCGCACATCCCCATATGCTGATCCCAACACCAGAGAAAGATGATGAGCTGGGAAGCCCAAAGTTCTCTCCTTTCATGCACCAAAGCCTTGCTTCATCTAGAGATTCGCCATTGCCTGTTTTGGGGTAATTTTTCCTAATTTCATGGCCTCCTGTTCCATTCTTGCCTGTTATACTTGGTTTTCACATTTCCTCTTGTTCTTTCTCTCTCCCCTGCAGCTGGGCAAATAGGGATGAAGTGTGGAAAAGCATGATAAGAAAAGAACAGGCATATGTGAGGGATAAACTATATCTGCAAAGGCATCCACTCTTGCAACCTAAAATGCGGGTGATTCTTCTAGACTGGCTAATGGAGGTGAGACTGTCTTCTTATGCTAACATTTGAAACAATGAACACATCGATGTGGGATTGTTACCATAGTCTGTCTGGAGTTTCCTTGGGAGCAAAGGGTATTTTGGAAATTAGACTGATAGTAGGGGAACTTCTTCCTTGAGTAGCTCCTAGTTCTATTCCCAGCATAGAGCTGGTTCAGAATGGACTAGAGTTCCAGGTGAGGAATATCAAGAGTTGCTAATAGGGAAGGAAGGTGGCGGGGAGAGTTCAGAGATGGGCATGCACACAACAGCTTCAAAAAGGCGCACTGATAAAAGTGGCAGCTAGGAAGGTTGTTCTCAAAAGCATTGGGATTTTTAGAAAACTAAAGCACTAAGGTGCTTCCTGCTTTTTTATATATATAAAAAAAGTTTCATGGGAAACAAAAGTGGACACAAGTGTTGGGACACTTCATAGCTAAGCAGATAGCAGTTGGGTAGCCAGAACAGTGCCCAGGGCTCTCAGTATTGTCAGTCAGTGTGTGCATTTGGGCGTGGTAGGGATTGGCTCTCAAGCAGGATATGATAAGCCATTTTCATGCCCATACAAGTCCTAGGATGCTCATTTCCATTTCAGTGGATGGATTCTGAGGGTAGGTCCTGGCCCCTACAATCATGCCTCAGTTTCTTGGAGCTGTTTTGCCTTGTGCAACAGCCATAGGCAAGGCAAAAATAATTCCCCTTCACAAATCATTAATTGACTTTCCTTGTCATAGCCTGGAAGTCCAGCAGTTGTTCTTTACAGGAAAACAAATACTCTCTCTGCAAAGACAGTAACACTTAAGGAAAACATTCTTCAAGTTTCAGCAAATTTTTCTTCATTGTAGGCTTTATTCTTCGGTGAAGAAACAAATGTTTACTGCACTTTGGTTCACTTCTATGTTTCTCTGCAAAATGTTAGAGAGGGGCAACGAGGGGAAATATTTCCAGTCCTTATGCCATCTTTTTATTGTGGCAAACTTTGCTGTATCCTTTCTTCCCTCTAATAGGTGTTTTTCTGCATTTTTTGCATTTATCAGTGCAGGGAGACTTTATTTATTTTTGCTGGTGCCACAGGGGCTTCCTTTCAGTTTTCATGTCATGGGCATTCAGCATGTATTCATATTGTTCTGCGTCAGACCAATGCCTCCAAACAAAGGCCCCAGGGTGCTCCAGATCCTAGGAAAACTTCATTATGTTCTGCTAGCAAGTAGTTCATTCCATTTGCAGTTGCAGCTGGCCGAGTGCAAAGTGAGGTGGCTGCTGAAGTAAGGTTCAACTTCCAGTTAGGTTGGGTTTTGTACTTTTTTGCAGGGTGGGGAGCAGCATGTAGTCCTTTGCTTGGGGCAGCAAAATGTATTGAATCAGCTCTGCTTGTAGTACAAAAAATGAGCATATTTTGGGGCAGCAAAGCATAGCTATGCCATAAACTAAATCAGCTCATCTTTACGAAACACTATACAGTTGTACCTTTGTTCTCGAACAGAATCCATTCCGGAATTCCATTTGACACCCAAAACGTTCGGAAACCAAGGCATGGCTTCCAATTGACTGCAGGAAGCTCCTGCAGCCAGTTGCAAGCCATGTCGGATATTCGGCTTCAAAAAATAGTTTGCAAAACGTTCAGGAGCCAAAATGTCTCGGAACTAAGTTGTTCGAAAGCCAAGGTACAGCTGTAGTTCCACTGAGCTTCACATTAAGAAGGTCCCTGGTTCATCATGGAGTTATGCAGCTTAGAAGCAGAATGACACCCTTCTGTCTCCTGCAGGTTTGCGAAGTCTACAAGCTTCATAGAGAGACATTTTATTTGGCACAGGATTTTTTCGATCGGTTCATGGCAACTCAACAGAACATTGTAAAGACACTTCTGCAACTTATTGGAATTTCATCCTTATTCATAGCCGCAAAGCTTGAGGTAAAACAATTCTTGCCCTGCAAACCTAAATGCATTTTCTGTGGTGCAATCTCCACTTAACATGGTGAGACTTGCTTTCAAGTAAATATCATAAGATCACACTCTTAAAGTAGAAGAAGCTGGATGTCTATCCTTTTGTGAGCCATCTTTTGATGGAATGCAATCTGGGATTGAAATGGTTTGGGCTTTGTTGTTCTGCTTCTACAATACTATTTTTATATAAAATATAATCTTTTAAACTTGGAGGAATTATTAGTAGTTTGCAGATGTTGGAGTACTATTCCCATCATCCTTGGTGATGTTGGCTGGGGCTGATGGAAGTTGGAGCACAAAACCTTCTGGTTGAAACAGCTGGGGAAAGCTGCCTTAAGAAGTTAACACGTCTGTTTTAAACCATGGGTTACTTTAGTAACAATCCATGTTATCAGAAGTACATTCTGCCTCCTTCTACAGTGGTACCTCGGTTTATGAACACAATTGGTTCCGGAAGTCTGTTCATAAACTGAAGCGTTCATAAACTGAAGCGAACTTTCCCATTGAAAGTAATGGAAAGTGGATTAATCCGTTCCAGATGGTCCGCGGAGTAACCGTTCATAAACTGAAGCGAACTTTTCCATTGAAAGTAATGGAAAGTGGATTAATCCGTTCCAGACGGGTCCGCAAAGTACTTAAACTGAAGCGTTCATAAACTGAAACATGGGTGTAATTGGTTCCGGAAGTCTGTTCATAAACTGAAGCGTTCATAAACTGAAGCGAACTTTCCCATTAAAAGTAATGGAAAGTGAATTAATCCGTTCCAGATAGCTCCGCGGCGTTCATAAACCGAAAATTCATAAACCGAGGTGTTCATAAACCGAGGTTCCACTGTAGTCCAGTTCTAACCTCTGGTCTAAATCCTACAGTGAAATGCCACATTTAAACATTTTTACTCTTCCAAGAATTATTTACGTTTCATGGTACTTGTAGGTTGCCTCTCTGCCTGAAAGCACCCAAGCACACATTTCAAAGTAAAAGGCTCTGTCACCTGCCGTCTTGGCCATTTTGATTGAAGAGGCTATGATCCTTGATGGATCTTGTGCTCTTAACAGCAGCCATAAAGTTGCTATTACATTTGCTGCTGGGCCTAATTGATCTGAGCTCAGGAAGTATCCCTGTACATCAGAACAGTGCTGCTACCCCGAAAATTAGGCATTGATAGCTGTCAGTGTCTGGAACATCTGGCTTTTGCCATTTACCACAGTTGACAATGCATTGATGTCCTGTATTCCATGTTTCAGGAAATCTATCCTCCAAAGTTGCAGCAGTTTGCATATGTTACAGATGGGGCTTGTACTGAAGAAGAAATTCTTAGTATGGAACTCATCATTATGAAGGTAAATGTGATTGTGTGTGTGTGTGTGTGTGTGTGTGTGTGTGTTTGGAATGGATTGTAGGGAAAATTGCATTCTGCTTTTTTAAAATTCGCATCCTCTGTACCTTTTCCCAAGCCACTCAGTGCAATCAGCCATGGTGAAAAGGCAGCACTTTTTGTTGCCAAAAGCATGTTAGTTAATCAGTGGTATGTCTGTCTTTCAGTTCTTTATCTCCCATTATCAGTGATTCTTTTATAGCTGTGTAGATAGAAATCTCCTGTCCATTTTGAGACATCTGAAACAGCTTGGCTCAGCATGAAAGACTGCTGGTGGATTTTGACAAAGAGTAGTACATTTTGTAAGTCCATGGTGGAAGTGACCCAAATTCCATCCGTATACTAATTCTGTAACTTGCAATATGTTCTTGTTAGTACTTGGTAACAAGTAGGTGTGAGTGCAACCTCAGGGTAATGCATGGGATTCCTTTCTCTTTCCAACCCAGCCCTCTCTTTAATCATTGCAACAGCCCTGTGTAAGGTTAAGCCAAGAGTGACTGGCACAAAGTCACCTGGGGAAGTTCATAGTTGAGTAGGGATTTTAACTCCAGTCGCCTTGGTCAAAGACCCTGTCCGCTACATCACACTGGCTCTCGTATTTATTTTTTCATAAGTGTGTACAGTGGTACCTCGGTTTACGAACTTAATCCGTTCTGGAAGTCCGTTCTTAAACCAAAACCTTTCTTAAACTGAGGCGCGCTTTCCCTAATGAAGCCTCCGCCGCCAGTGCCCTTCCAGTGTTCGAATTCTGTTCTTAGACCAAGGTAAAGTTCGCAAACTGGGACACTACTTCCGGTTTTGCGGAGTTCGTAAATCGAATCGTTCGTAAACAGGACTGTTCTTAAACTGAGGTACCACTGTATATGAATGTGCAGTGTGGCAGCAGGATTGCATTTGCCACATGTGCATTCTGGATTAGGCCAAAGGTCCAGTATTCTCACACTGGTCATCAGGTGCCTGCCTATAGGAAGCCCGCAAGCAGGACTCAAGTGCAACAAATACCCTGTGGGTGCTAAGGAAACTCACTTTACCTCCTGACGTGCATGCTCTCTTCTAGGCACTCAATTGGAATCTGAGTCCCCTCACGGTTGTGTCCTGGCTAAACATATACATGCAGGTCGCTTATCTAAATGAAATCTGTGAAATGCTGCTACCGCAATACCCGCAGGAGATATTTGTGCAGATAGCTGAGGTAAGGACGAATTCTGCCCTTAAATGTTTCACCCGCCACTTTCGTTAGAAACATTTCCTTTCAAGCTCTCTGTCCTCTCTCTCCAGCTTTTGGATCTCTGTGTGCTGGATGTTGGCTGTTTGGACTACTCCTATGGCGCTTTAGCTGCTTCTGCATTATATCACTTCTCCTCTTGTGAGCTGATGCAGAAGGTTTCAGGTAAGCTGCGTTTTAATGAAAGGAAAGAAATCCGGCGGTTCTAAGTCAAGCAGAGGCATGACTTTCAAAGGCGGGTGTCTTCTTGATTTTGTAGGTTATCAATTATGTGAAATACAGGACTGTGTGAAGTGGATGGTTCCCTTTGCTGTGGCCATCAAGGAGGTGGGGAGCTCACCGCTCAAACACTTCAGAGGCGTTCCTTCGGAAGATTTGCACAATATACAGATGCACATTAACACCTTTAACTTGCTGGTAAGTGTTCTCATAGATACATCTTAGTAGCCGAAGGTCTCCTTGCTTGTAGAGCATGAGAATAAAAGGTGGAATGTATGTGTGTGAGAGAGAAGGTTGTATTCAGTGAAATTAATAGACCCAAGTTAGTCCTGGCCATTAATTTCACTGGGTCTAACTCAGTGTTTCTCAACCTTTTTTGGGCCACGGCACACTTGTTCTATGAAAAAAAATCCCGCGGCACACCAACTCTGTGCCACCCTATATTTAGTTTAGTTTGGAGGGGAGACGTAAAGCATGCCACTGAAGAACTGTGCGGTAGCCAGGCAGACCCACCAGGCGCAGAGCCTGCGGAGTGAGCGGGGACACGTCATAAGCAGCCTGGGGGTGGCTCTCCTCAGGCCGCCCGGCCCAAAACCGGGCCTACAAGCCTGGTCCGCCGCCCGCCTGCCTACCCGCCCTCGCTCGCTCGCGCCTCCCGCCTAGCCACCCGCCAGGCTCCTTCGCAAGCGGTACCTGCTGCCCAGGCGGGTGTTGCCGCCTCCGCCGCCGCGCCGCTCGGCCTCCCGTCAGAAAGGCGACATCTCTCTCCCTCTGTCGCACCCGCCGCAGCGGTTGGGGAAGGCCGGCGAACGTGCGCACCTCCTCGGGCGGGCTCTCTGCGCCGGGCCTGCTCAGTCGCCGGTCGCGCTCTCGCAGCCTCTCCGTCGTCATCCTCTTCCTCCCCCCCACCCGCAATCACTCACCGGCAGGCTGGAAGCGAGCGGTGTGTGTGTGGGGGAGGAGGGAGGGGGAAGGCTGACCTCTCGCGAGAACAAATCACAGCCGTCGCGGGAATTTTCAAATTCTTGAGCTCTTGCTGTTGTTTCTTTTAAATTACGGCACGCACAGACCCCAGGCGGGCAGACAGCTGCCGCCGCCTCCCTCCCAGCCGCCCCAGGCAGCCGCCGCCGCTCTGGCCCGGCGAAGGGAAGCCCTGCGCAGCCTTCCCCGCCTGCCTCCTCCTCCCCAGGCGGTGGCGGCGGCGCCCTCTCTGGCCTCCGGCTGGATGCCGACTCTAAATTTTGCCGCGTCGTGCGGCGACGATAAGGGCGATTTGCATTGTCACGTGCTTCCTTTCCGGCGGGTCAATGCAAATCGCCCTTCTCATCGCGGCACACAAGCCAGCGTCTCGTGGCACAGTAGTGTGCCGCGGAACACCGGTTGAGAAACGCTGGTCTAACTTATGAGTAAAAGTTAGTTGAATGCAACACTAAATGTTCAGAAACTCCCTCAAAAGTGTTAAATGCAAGGGGACAGCAGTGTGGTATGGTGGGTACCTTCCCAACCCCTGGCCCTCAAGCATATACAGCTGGGCTGTGATGAAGTGAGTCCTGGAAAGTCTCATCACTTCATCTCTCACTGTTTGTCTACATCAAGTGTGGGGAACCTTTAGCCCCTCTTGGTGAACTACAGCTGCCAACATTCCTGGCCATTGGCCATGCTTGCTAGGGCAGATAGGAGCTGCTGTTCAGCAATATCTGGAGGGCCAAAGGTCCCCCACTCCTGGTCTAAAGTGTTGGACTTAAACCTGAGAGACCGACTTTGATAACAGACTTGATCTGTGTGATTTAGTGAGTAGATCAGGAGAGCATATTTAAAATTTAATTCCATTTTTGAATCTCTCTGAATCGTCTCAAAGCGATAAGCAGTAACATCAACAATAAAAACAATTTAATATATAAAAACCATTCAGAGCCAGTGCAGATGCAGGAAGCTTTGCAATCCTGTCCCATTAGCCTATAACTTAGAACCTAGTGACTTGCCTTTCCGATTAATGGGAAAGGGTTGTAAAGCACTCTTGCCAGTTTTGCAACTTAAATCGCATTCCCGATGCAGCAAATAATGTTTGAGCTGTAGCAATGGGGAGTAATATTCCCTCATTGTAATGTTGAATTCTTAAGCCTGCTCACGTACAGATTTGACTTTTCATAACTAACTAGCTGGCCCGGCCACACGTTGCTGTGGCTCAGTCTGTTAAATGGACCCTCAGTGTCCCCCTTCAGACTCCCCTCACCTTCAGAGTCCCCCTTCATTTTGTTGAAATGTTTTACGCATGTTCTGTTTACACAGGCTCATCTCTGTGACTCCCCCCACCCTGTCCCGACCCATGAGCTATCCCATCCTCTCCTCCCCCCCGCCCCCGGTTCATCCCTGTGGTTGTCCCCACCCAGTCCCGGCCATGACCTATCCCACCCCCTCCTCCCCCCATCCCCCACCCAGGCGAGCCCCCACCTCCACTTGGCCCAGTCTGGAAAGCTGAGTCGAGATGCTGTGGAGAGGAAAGCTTTCCTAGGTGCAGTACCAGTGTCTTGCAACCTCTCCTGTGCTTTAGCATTCACTTTCGTCTGAGTTGTGAGTTCTGGAACACGTGGTTTTGGGGTTTTTACCTGGCCCAGGTGAAACATCTGTCTATGCAAATGGTATGGGGTCACTCGCATATTCGCTTGGGACGTTGTGTCAAAATTTGAACGCAATTGGTCAACCGGTTTCGGAGAAAAGTGGAAACACACCCACATGGCTGGTTTACATTTTTATATGTATAGATTCTCAGTTTTGTGCTGGAATGCCCACCACATATGATATAGATGTATGTTTTGGCACTCTTCATTTTAAAACATGGTCACACACCAAAGGATTGGGGTCCTTCTCATGTATTTTAAAGTTGTAAGTACACAAACGCATAGACTACGTCTCTGTGTCCGGATGCAGCTTTCTGTATATTTTCCTCTCTTGAGTATGTGTCATGAGTTTGCTCTTGAAACCTAAAAAGAACACAGGCATTCTGGACACATGAATGAGCAGTCGATCATTCACTCTCGGCGTTTTTCTTTCCTAGGACAAAGTTCAAGAAAAACAAGCTGCATTGGCTGAGAAGAAGAGGAGTTCTTCTCTACCCCTGGGTGTCCTCACCCCACCTCAGAGCAGTAAGAAATTGTCTCCGACACCCAAACAGCTGTAACTTTTTCACAAGCTGCTCAACCTGAAGACCTCTTGGCCAAAACGCCTTTATGAGTCTTGATTCTTTACTGTGAGATGCTGCCAATGACTTACCCAAATGTCTTATGTATTCTAAAGAGGAAAGTCTTCACTTTTCTATGATGGAGGAAACCTGCATTATTTTTATTGGACACTTTGATTTTTAAATGAACTGATGGGGTACGCCAGCCACCCAAAACAACAAGCGTTTGCTTGGATTGCTGCTAAGGAGGGCGATACTCGTTGTGCTGACTCGAAAAGGGGGTGGGAAGAGAAAAAGGGGTTCTGCCTTCTGCACTTCTGGGGTGTTAACCATACTTTGGTTTTTGCTAGCTGTGGATGGCAAGCTCCTTCTAGGACCTTCCTGGTTTACAACTTGATCCTTTTTTAACAAAACACTTTGTATAAATGGTCTTATGCGTCTTAATTTTTAAATAAAATGCTATCAGCTGCGTCCTATGCAGTCTTGGTTTTATATGTCATAACTCTGCAAGGTGAAAGACAGCTAAAACTCTTATTTCCAATTACAGTTGCCGTACAGAATTCAGGAAGGCTGTAGGTTTCTCCCATTCACAGCTAAATAGCAGCTCCAGGGGAGGGAAATGTTTGGATCAGGGCTGTGATGGAGAATTGGACTCTTTCCCCCCCCCCACTTCCCCCATCCATATTGGTTGGGGGCCTGGCCTATGTTTTTTTAATCTCAGATATCTTTTGGCAATCAGTGTTCTGGAGATGCCCTGGAGGTTATGATGCAGAAAACATGTGTTTTCCTAATTCAGACAGCTTTTTGAAACAGTAGAAGGTCTATCCTGTTTGTGTCTTACAAATATCAGACTTTCAGAAGGCGGCTGTAAATTGGACAGTAACAGAATGAGTGTAAATATCAACTTTGATGGTGTAAAGCTGACAGTTTGATTGTTTTGTTACAGATTAGTAGCAGCTATGCATTCAAAAGTCTGGTCTTGTATTATCATTGGATTCATATCTGATTAGATTCAAATCTATTAGGCTGTAGTGCAGAAGATGCTGCCACAATTGACAGTGGGCAGGGGGAGGTATTTACACATCCCTAATTTAACTCAAATGACCCCAAGGCATTAAATTACTTCTTGGTGCTCCAGAAACAGGCCACTCGCCCTTCAAAATTTTATTGGACAATAATATTTATTTATGTCATAAAATGTATACTGATTCATTGTAAAAAGACAAAACAAAAGTGCTTGGCAAAGAGAATAATATCATAACGTTATCGTTTAAAACAACTATTTAAAACAATGGGTCAGTTGTGTCTGGCTGTTAACCCGAAGGTTGGTAGTTTGAGCCCACCCAGGGACAGCTGTGGGCAAGGCCTTGGACTAGATAACCCATGGGGTCCTTTCAAACTCTATGATTCTATGGAAAACTGATTTAATATTTGATTTGGTATCTTCCTCTCCAAAGAAGGCAGCCTCATAGCCCCAACCAGCACCCTAGTCTGAGCACAGTTCCTACTATTCTTCACTTAATATGCAGGAGTAGAATTCCCACCATGGGTGTGGCCAGGATTTATTGGAAGGGGCAGGCTTTATGTTGAGGGTGGGGCAAAGCAGATTTATCTGCAAAGCAATTGGTCAGTTGGTTACTTTTTTCTCTTTTTTTTACTTTATTGCGCGGGGGCGGGGGCAGCTGCACCCTCCTAGCTACATCCATGCTTCCCACAGGGTAAATGTGAGAAAAGCACCTCTAACCACCTCTCCCCACAAAGAACTTCTACAGCCTGGCTTGATTTGGCAGAGTAGAAAAGATGCTGGTGGCAGGCAGTTGTGAAAGCAGGGGCTGTAGCTTGCACCATGAGAGAGAGATGAAAGCAAACGAGCCACACCAACTCTTGCTTTTTCCTTCTCGCCGCCGCCACCACCAAGTGAATCCTCTCCCCTCCAATCTCCACTAAACCTTTTGGACTTTTAACAGGCCTGGCCTAAAAATACCCAACACTGGGTAGGGCAGGACGCCACCTAGGCATGGTGTGAATGAAGAAGTCCTCCAACCAAACTTTAGTAAGCCAACAAGTTTAATTGGTTTTTGATTTACAAATAATTTTCAGATGGCAAATAAAAATAAGTGAGAGAGAGAAGCGAGTCCAGCTATGCCTATTTTGGCCAGTTGCCATTGCCAAAGCCAGTACTTTCCAGTTTGCACATCAGCTCACAATTTGTGTCCTTCCATCCGAATAGTTTATAGGGCCAGACCTTCCCTAATACAACCACATCATGTATCTTTAAACTATTTTCTTTGCGGTGGAGTGAGTAGTAAGGTGTGTCCTTGAGGGGTGCTTTGTTCTAGCCCTTTCACTGCCATCTTTGTGGCGGTTCAGTCCTGAACTTACATTTCTACTTGGCACGCTATGAGGATTGTAGGCTGAGGCTCAGTTGCTTTTCTCAGCCGAAGCAGCTGGAGCCTCTAAAATGTGTGTGAGAAGGCTGGCATAAAACTAAGTATAGCCTTGGCTGGGAATTAGATATTCACTCACCGCCACACTGGTGGCAGCCAAAGCACTTCTACGTCTTCAAAAATGGAGAGGCGGCAACAGCTGCACTCTGCAAGGTTTGCAGAACGATCCGTGGCTTGGCTATAAAAGTTTAGGTAATGCGGATGTTTTCATGCCTCTCCTGGCACGGGTGTTTTAATCCTGGAAGGATCGCCTACTGAACCTGTAAACTTTGCAGAAATTGGTTAAAAATCTTTATATTTCTTATTAACCTTTTTCCAAACACCGCAGCGAGAAAATAGAAAGTTGGCATGTAAAAATGGCTGAGTCTTACATTACTGGCATTATTAAGAAAAGGTACACAAGAACCACCTTTGCTTGGCTACACGTGAAGGTGCAAACCTTGTATACTAGGAATTTAGAGAACTGGAATGTCCCTTAAGAGTGGGCTGACTTCAGCCTTACACTTGTGGCCTCCCTCAGCCCTCCAGCATGACCATGAAGAGGAATTTGGAAGCTTTGGGTTCTGTCTGTAATAACCACAGGCAAACCATGGTTAATCTTAACTGGTTAGTGGGAACAATAATATAAAAAGGGCCGTGACTGATCAGACCAAATGCCCACTTCATCCAGCATCCTTCTCGCAGTGATGCCTTGCTTAGATGCCTATGGGAAGCCCCAAACTCCCCCCCCCCCACTTAAGATTCCCTACAACTGGTAACCATGGGCATGCTGCCTCTAGCAAATGAAGGGGGGCAGTGTGGACGCCATTTTTTTGTTTTGCCTTGAGCAGCATAATGTATTGGGCTGGCCCTGGATTCTGGATTGAGAAAAACGACAAACTTTTGTGCTACAAATGGGTCGGTGCATATGCAGCCTGCGTTGCATGGCTGGGGGGGGGGCGGGGCCGTCCCCTTCAGCAAGCCGCTTTCCTGCACACATTGTGCCAGGTTTAATTAAACTCAGTTGCTTACTGTGGATTAGTTCACCTTAACCCCATTTCTGAGCTGCTCTAATCCCCGAGCAAGTCATTCTTAACCTCAAGTCAAAATAGCAGCGTGTAAATTTAACATGCAGATCAGCTCCTGTGTTCAACACCTTTACGTTCAATGATTCTATAACTCAAAAGAGTAAATTTCTTATACAGTCATACCTCGGTTGAAGTATGCCTTGGTTTGAGTATTTTCAGTTTAAGTACTCCGCGGACCTGTCTGGAACGGATTAATCCACTTTCCATTACTTTCAATGGGAAAGTTCGCTTCAGGTTAAGTACGCTTCAGGTTAAGTACAGACTTCAGGAACCAATTGTGTTTGTAAACCGAGGTAACACTGTATAAGCTAAGTTGAAATGGAAGAGGGGGAGAAGGATGCATACACCACCTTGAGCTCCTTGGAGGAAAAGAAGTGGGATATAAAATTAATAAATTAAATCCAACATATCGAAGTAGTTCCCAAATAGTAGTGCTGGCAGAATGAAAGTGACAGTAGGGAAAGTATCCTCGATGACTGCAGGCTATCGGTTTATTTCTCATTTAAGAATTAAACTGCTTTCCGTAGCAGTGTACAACAAATAACAGCCATGGGGAAAAGGAAGTGCAACGTCCTTGAATTCTGTGGTTTTACATATGAAGACACAATAACGATATCTGTTCCTTAGTAGGTATTAAGATTAGATAAATACAACCTCAGATGAACAATAACACATAACATATTACCCTGTGTCATGATTTATTCAACAGAAATAAAGGCGAAATGGAAAAGCCAAGTGTGAAAAGCTAAGTACACCTTATGATTCAATAGCTTGTAGAACCACATGAAGTAATTGTTTTCTGTAGGACTTTCTCTGCCTCACGTTGTTGTGGAGGAATTTTGGCCCGTTCTTCTTTGCAGCATCGCTTCAGTTCATTGAGGTTTGCTGGCATTTATTTAGGCATAGCTCTCTTAAGGTCCCACACAGCGATTCAATTGGGTTGCGGTCTGGATTTTGACTGGGCCATTGGAACACCTTAATTATGTTCTTTTTCAGTCATTCTGTTGTAGATTTGCTGGTGCGCTTGGGATCCTTCTCCTGTTGCATGTCCCAATTTCAGCCACGTTTCAGCTGTTGGGCAGATGACCACACATTTGACTGTAGAATACTTCCTTATACTGAGGAGTTAATGGTCGACTCAATGACT
Source organism: Zootoca vivipara (assembly GCF_963506605.1). NCBI lineage: Eukaryota > Metazoa > Chordata > Lepidosauria > Squamata > Lacertidae > Zootoca > Zootoca vivipara. The sequence goes on from NC_083281.1 coordinate 69,586,499, forward strand.
GCAAGGTTCCCAGGTCCTGTGGCTGCAAAACAGGCCCAAATCATCACCCCTCCACCACCGTGCTTGACAGTTGGTATGAGGAACTTGCGCTGATATGCTGTGTATTTTTTGGTTTATGCTAAACGCCGTGCTGTGCATTATGGCCAGACATCTCCACTTGGGTCTCATCTGTCCAAAGGACCTGGTTCCAGAAGTATTGTGGTTTGTTCAGATGCAACTTTGCAAACCAAAGCCATGCTGCCAAGTTCTGTTTAGAGAGACCAGGCTTTCTCCTTGACACCCTTCCAAACAAACCATACTTGCTCAGTCTTTTTCTAATTGTACTGTCATGAACATTTGACATGCAGAGCTTGAGATGTAAAACTTGGTGTACCTGAGCATCGCACAGTTTGACCTTGGGGCGAATTTGCTGGGGTGTCCACTCCTGGAAAGATTGGCAACTGTCTTGAGTGTTTTCCACTTTTGAATAACCTTTCTCACTGTAGAATGATGGACTTAAAATTGGTTGGAGATCGCCTTAGAACCCTTCCCAGTTTCATTGGCAAGCACACTTGCTGATGATCAATTAAGCAAGGGCAATTGATTAGCAGCTCCTGCCTGCTACTTAGCCTCCTATTTCCTATGGAATCAGTAAGAATCTACTTAGTTTTTCACACACAATTTCTCCATCTTGGCTTTATTTCTGTTAAATAAATCATGACACGGTGTAATATGTAATGGTGTAATATGTAATGTGTTGTTGTTCATCTGAGGTCCTATCTACCTATTCTTAAGACCTGCTAAGGAACAGGTGATTGCCATTATGTCCTGATATGTAAAACCACAGAATTCACAGAGGGTGCGCTTTCTTTCCTCACATGACTGTAGATCTATCTATCATGGATATGTATATTCAGTACACAGCAATTAAAAGCAAGTATTGGAAACATAAAGCACAAATCCAGTATAGGTTATGAACTGCCTGAGTTTTCAATAGCTGCCTAAAAAGCATGGATGCTGGTTCCTTGTCTAATTTCAATTGGAAACTAAATTGGTTTATTTAATTATTGCATTTGTAGCCCACCTTTTCTCCAAGGAGCTCAAGCTGGTGCAAAGGGTTTTCCCCACACCTCATGCAAGCCATAGAGAGGAACTGCTCTCAATTTTGGGGAGACCCATTGCTCAGTTTTTACCCTCAACCAAATATGATCTAAATTTCCTGCACCACCCCCTAAATGCATTGCTTTTGCCTTTGCTTTCTTTATACTCTTATTGACATATTTAAAATGACAGTAAATAACAATAATAATAATAATAATAATAATAATAATAATAATAATAATAATAATATATTAATAATTTATACCCTGCCCATCTGGCTGGGTCTCCCCAGCCACTCTGGGCAGCTTCCAACAGAAAAATGAAATAAAATAATCTATTAAACATTAAAAGCCTCCCTAAACAGGGCTGCCTTCAGATGTCTTCTAAAAATCTGGTAGCTGTTTTCCTCTTTGACATCTGATGGGAGAGCGTTCCACAGGGCGGGCGCCACCACCGAGAAGACCCTCTGCCTGGTTCCCTGCAACTTGGCTTCTCGCAGCGAGGGAACCGCCAGAAGGCCCTCGGCCCTAGACCTCAGTGTCTGGGCAGAACGATGGGGGTGGAGACGCTCCTTCAGGTATACTGGACCGAGGCCGTTTAGGGCTTTAAAGGTCAGCACCAACACTTTGAACTGTGCTCGGAAACGTACTGGGAGCCAATGTAGATCTTTCAAGACTGGTGTTATGTGGTCTCGGCGGCCGCTCCCAGTCACCAGTCTAGCTGCCGCATTCTGGAGTAGTTGTAGTTTCCGGGTCACCTTCAAAGGTAGCCCCACATAGAATGCATTGCAGTAGTCCAAGCGGGAGATAACTAGAGCATGCACCACTCTGGCGAGACAGTCTGCGGGCAGGTAGGGTCTCAGCTTGCGTACCAGATGGAGCCGGTAGACAGCTGTCCTGGACACAGAATTGACCTGCGCCTCCATGGACAGCTGTGAGTCCAAAATGACTCCCAGGCTGCGCACCTGGTCCTTCAGGGGCACAGTTACCCCATTCAGGACCAGGGAGTCCTCCACACCTGCCCACCTCCTGTCCCCCACAAACAGTACTTCTGTCTTGTCAGGATTCAACTGCAGTAAACCTGCCCTCCTATCCATTTGGCTGGGTTGATGCAATCCACTACTTCCCTAGCCAATGGACATAGCTTCCCACGAAACGCAGCTAACCTTTCACAGAACTACAGTTCCTGGCGCCCTTAACAAACTACAGTTCCCATGATTCTTTGGTGGGGGGAGTCAAATGCCTCAAATGTACAGCATGCCTTCCACCTGCCAGGGGTCTGATTTCCTTCTGCTTCTTCCTCCCACTAAATCAAAAGCTGCCGCAAACTTTATAGCTTCTTGCCATACATTCAGGAAGATTTTGCTAAAATATTTCTTGTTTTCTCAAGTTTACATCTCCGCAGCTTTCACGGTTGCTATGAGGCAGCCTGCCTGAGAGATGAAAATAAATCTGTGTCATTTCATTTATTTCTCTCTCTCTCTCTCTCCCCACCCCTTATGTGTGAAGTTCATTTCCGCTTATTTCTCCCGTACATACACACATATGCACAATTATGCAGGCTTAGTAAAATACTTACACTCTTTGTCTAATGCTCTCTCTGTGAAAGGATGCATATGCACAGACCTCGCTGTTCTCGAAATACCATATGCTTGGGTCTGTCAGCTTAAAATACCCCAGCAAAGAGATGCTTTAATGCAGCCAATAAACTTCCCCTCTACCTCCACCGATCTCTCAAGGTTAATTAATCTCTTTTCAAATCCCTATCTGCAGAGAAAGTGGTCCCTTTGGCATCACTCAACTGGAAGAACCTGCGTAAGGTGATGAAACAGTCAAAACGCGAGATTTAAAAGACTCGAGGAATCTGTACAACTTCTGATTTTTTTCTAATTAAGTCCATTTCTCTCCTACCTTTCAGCAGCTCAAGGTAGATTGCATAGTTCTCCCCTCCTGGTTTTATCCTCACAACGACCCTGTAAGGTAGGTTAGGATTGCCAGCCATCATGTGGGATCCTTGCTATTTCGGTTGCTGCTGTTCACCGCATCACCTCTTTTCTGTTCAAAACCTCCTTTCTGCCATGCATGAAGATTTGGCGATATTGGGGGGGGGGGAAGCTTGCAACATGTACCAGGATGATCTGAATAATGATTCAGAATACCAGTTGCTGAAAACCAGAAGAGGGGGAGAACTCTCTTGTGTTTGGAGTCCTGCTTGTGCGATTCCCACAGGCACCTGTTTTGCTACTGTGAAAATAGGATACTGAACTAGATGGGCCACTGGCCTGACCCAGAAGATCTGCTATCCGGGATGAGAGTGGGACCGGCCCAAGTCCACTCCCAACTTCAGGCTCCCGAGTCCCCACTGAAGAAGGTATGCTCAACATGTGGATCGGAACAATGGCACATCTAGTCTAGCATCCTGTTCTCCCAACGGCCACACAGGTGCCTGTGGGAAACCAGCAAGCAGGACCTGAACACAAGAGAACTTTCTCTTCCTGTGGTTTCCAGCAACTGGTATTCAGAAGCTTTGCTCCTTCCAGCTGTGGAGACAGAGCAGGGCCATGATGGTTAGCAGCCATTGACAGCCTCCTCCTCCGTGAATTTGTCTAACAGGCATCCCCAAACTGTGGCCCTCCAGATGTTTTGGCCTACAACTCCCATGACCCCTAGCTAACAGGACCAGTGGTCAGGCATGATGGGAATTGTAGTGCAAAACATCTGGAGGGCCAAAGTTTGGGGATGCCAGGTCTAACCCTCTTTTAAAGCCCTCTAGGTCGGTGGCCATAACTGCCTCCTGTGGGAGAGAGTTGTATAGTTTAACTTCACACTGTGTGAATCATAGAACTGTAGAGTTGGAAAGCACCATGAGGGTCATCTAGTCCAACTGCCTGCAATGCAGGAATATACAGCTGTCCCAAACAGGGATCGAACTTGCACCCTTGGCATTCTCAGCACCATGCTCTAACCAACTGAGCTACCCAGGTGATGACCCAAACCGACTGAGCTAAGTGCTTTCCAACATTCATTACCCTCATCGTTCATCCCGGACACTGAGATCCAGCACAGAGGTCCCCACACTGCGAGAAGTGAAGCTTCAGGGAACCAGGCAGAGAGCCTTCTCGGTGGTGGCACCTAGCCTGCGGAATGCCCTCCCATCAGATGTTACGGAGATGTCTAACATTTAGGAAACTTCTGAAGGCAGCTCTGTATAGGGAAGCTTTTTAAGCTTCAATCTTTTACTGTGTATATATACCGTATACTGAAAGTCACCCAGAGTGGCTGCAAGAAGGGCAGGGTACAAATAAATCATCATTATCATCATCATCATAATTGAATGTCCACGAATTCTAGTGTTACAGGAGGAGGAGAAAAATTCTCGGTCCACTTTCTCCACCCCACACATAATTTTATAAACTTTTATCACATCTCAAATTCCTCACATTTTCTCTAATGTTTAACTAAGAAGTCCCCATCACTGTAACCTTTCTCCATAGGGGAGTCTCTCCAACACCTTGGATCATTTTGCTTGCCTTTTTCTGAACCTTTTCCAAGTCTACAATACAGTGGTACCTCTACTTACGAATAACTCAATTACGAATGTTTCTACTTACGAATGGAGCTCCGTCCGCCATCTTGGATGTGGTTTAGATAGGATTTTTTCTACTTACGAATTTTTAGATAGGGTTGCTTCAACGTACGAATTTTTTTCTCCCAATGCATTCCTATGGGATTCGACTTACAATTTTTTTTGACTTACGAATGTGAGTTCGGAACGCATTAAATTAGTAAGTAGAGGTACCACTGTATCCTTTTTTTTGAGGTGAGGTGACCAGAATTGCACACAATATATTCCAAAAGTTTAGCCGTGTACACAGCGGGGTTAGAAAGTTTGCCACATAACTTCCAGAGCGACGAGGGGGCCATGAATTCATCCTGCCTGCATCCTCTCTCAGTCTCTTTCTCTCCCCAGCCTGGAGAGGAGAAAGGCCTGCCTCCGCCAGAGAAACATTAACATTTTCAGTTAATAGGAACTAGCTGTACCGCGACGGAGTCTGAATCCAGCTTTGCTTACTTATTAATGAAGCTGCAAAGTGGCTACACTTTAGACTTCACTTAGCTGAGGGGAGCCTTCGAGCACCAATTTGACTTCTATTAAATGACTAATGGCTATTGAGACATAATGTCCTCGCAGCAGATATCACATCCTATTTAGTATTTAATGTTTAAATATTTAATTAATTAAACACTGCCAAATATTTAATTAAATGCCATTGGAGCCATCCCGGCTCTTCCAGCACGCATTATGCAAAAAAACGGGGGGGGGGAGTGAGGTGAGGACAGAAGGGGAGGAAGGGAAAAAAGGGGGGGACACATTAATTTCTCCCATCCCTACACCTTCAGTACTAACAACGGATTCTTCTTCTTTTTTGGCCAGGTGGGCAGCTGAAATTGTGGCAGCGACAATAAAATCTGTGGGAAAAGGCAACTCAGCCACAACTATGCTGCGCAGCTAGTGCAGGATGCTGCAGTACGATTGCTCGTCAGCATATGACACACATGCTCAGAGATCTGCACTGCCTGCCAGTTCGCTACCAGGCCAAGTACAAGGTGTTGCTAAAAGCGACGACCAGTCCATGTGGGGTTTCCATTCCCAGCTCCCGCACATTTCAGGGGAACATTCTCGCCCCCTGCCCTGTTACGGCCCCCATCCTTCCCTCTTCCGGGTCCAAAAGGACCCACATGTCAGCGATTGTGCATCATTTGGACATACACCACCTATATTATAGTACATAAATCCCTTAACATCTTGGGATTCTTACCTACAAGATCCACTCAGCCACTTGGACCTGCAGAACCGGCACAGAATGAAAAGCAACGGTGCTATTGTGAAATGTTGAATTAGTGGTGGGGAGACCAAGGTTCACACACCACATGTTTAAAGCACAGTTAAACCACCCATGCCTCCGAGAGTCCTGGAATTGCAGTTTGCCCCACATGGAACTACGATACCCTTAACAAACTACAGTTCCCAGGATTTTCAGTGAGTGTGTGTGTTCTAAATGTACACCCCAATCTCCAAGTGGCAAGAGACTCCAGGGGTTCCAGGTGCTTATCCAGGTTCAATTTCCTTGGAATGAAGGTCAGTGGAGACTGTGGTGTCTTGAGGATATATGGTTTTACTTACACATATGAAGTCAGTTTTCGTTCCAGAGAGACCTGAGGTATGTTTGAAGCTTCTCAAGGGTACCAGGAACTGCTGGATCTCTGAACACCTGCCCCATGTGGTGAGCCACTGAACTGCAGTTGATAACTTCTCCCTTCGAGCTTCTTTTGACCAATCTGGTTTTACTGAGCTCTGTATTTGGTCTTTAGTCCTTACTCCTGAATTGTGTTCCAGTTCTGACTTACCTACTCTTCGGCCCTGATTGAAGGCTGGACTTGTGTCATTTCAATTTGTTGCCTACAACCCAACCCAGCCCTGAAAGAAGGTTTTCTACCTCTATGTGCACAATTGGCAAGAAAGCTAAACACAACCACTTTTGACTTCTCACATATAAGGGGACTGGTAAATAGGAAGCTGGAAGGCAAAGTCGAGAGGGTCCAGAACAGGAAGCAGAGAAATAAAAAAATTCCTTCAGTAGCACCTTAAAGACCAACTAAGTTTTTATTTTGGTATGAGCTTTCGTGTGCATGCACACTTCTTCAGTGGTGGAAGCAGAGAGTAAGAATAAGGGGACAGTTTTCACACAGGAGGGATGTAAGAAGTGGCTCCTATAAGAATTGATATTGATACCTGTACTTTTAGTCTTGCTCATGAATTACCCAGGGTTCAGAGTGGGCAATGAGGTGGCCAGTTTTACTGATGACACCCAACTCTTCCGAATGGTTAAAACCAGTGCTATTTTCTAGAAAAAGAGGTGCTAGAACTCACCATGAATGCCTCCCTTGTTCTCTTAGAATGGCAATGGTGTCCACCTGAGAGGTGCCAGAACTGAGTTCCGTCTGAAAAAAAGCCCCGGTTAAAACAAAACAAAACAAAACAAAACAAAAAAGGTTGTGAGGATGATTCTCAAGGGTCTGGAAATCTAGCCTTATAAGGAATGGTTGAGGGAGTTGCATATGTTCAGACTGGAGAAGAAAAGACCAAGAGGTGACATGATAGCCATCCTCAAATATCTGAAAGGCTATATTTGAGCATTCAATGAACCTGAATGTTGGGAAGGTTCAGGACAGGCAAAAGAAAGTGGTTCTTCATACAGCATGCAAGTAAACAATGGAACTCACTCCCACAGGAGGCAGTGATGGCCACCAACTTGGATGACTTTAAACAGGATTTTTTTTTACAAATTCCTGGAAGATAAAAGCTCCCAGGGGCTACTAGCTATTATGCTATGCTCTGCCTCCAGTGTCCAAGGCTGGATGTCTCTAAATATGAGGTTTTGGGAATGGCAGGTGGGCAGTGCGCAGTTGCAATCGTGTCCTGTTTGGGGGCTTCCCACAGGCATTTTGGTTGACCATGGTGAGAACACGATGCTGGATTAGACAGGCCTTTGATCTGGGCTCCTTTTTTGTAGGTGTGGAGATTGGTAATAAGGAACAAACTTCCCAGAAAACCTTCTTTCCCACCAGAGATGGCTTCAGGTTTTGGGGTCCCTTGGTAAAGATGCTCTCAGGGAAGACCTGTTCTTTGTAAAGTTGCATGTTGCTGAAACTAAGTGACACATGAGGGTCATCTAATTTGAGCGTTGCCAAATGGGTATTTGAGGCTCTAAACTAGACCCACAGAAAGTCAGGAGGAATTGAAGCTTCACCTTTATTTAGTTTTTATTTTATTTTATTTGGTGGGAACACTTTGAAAACTGGCATCTTGTGATGCTGAACTTGAACATCATTCCACTACAAAAGATTGTTTTGAAATGCTTTTTCAGAATCCACAGAAAAATACATTTGTCAAGTGGCACGCTCCCTTCAGTGTAAACTTGGTGTGCTCTTAACAGCATAAGAAAACAGGTTTTAAAAGCTGCAGTCCTTCTTTAAAAGGCACCAGGTACCTATTGATGACTCAGAAAGGATATTTCAAAGATTCTACTGCCATCTTGTGGACAAGCATATATCTTCCTTTAATTTGGGCCACGTGCTTAGAGCCTAAGGGTCAAACCGCATTACAGTACTTGTCCTCGGGACAGGCCAGCTAGTTTTTCATTTGCGCTTAAAATATGATGGAATGGTTTTTCTGCAAACGCAGGATGCAATTTTGCATGTCATCTGAATGCTTGCTGAATTGGGCAGAGCAGGAGTGTGCAAAGGCACAGACTTAGCTGATTACTAAGAGCTGGTGGGAGTAACAAGTTCTCTCGCATCCATCACCAGAGGCTGAAGTTGCCTCCATGGCACCGCGTGCCTCTTACCAGCTTCAGCCGCTTTGCCACAGCTGCGGCCACTCCTGGACAGAGGCATTCTGGCCAGAGTCCTCCGTGCTCTGCTGGTAACCTCCTGATTGGATGGGTGCAATACTTTACATGCTGGACTGCCTTCAAAGATGGTCCGGAAGTATCAGCTGGTCCAGAATATGGCTGCCAAGATTTTGGCTGGCACAGCTTATTTGGATCATATATTGCCCATGTTCAGGGAAAAGAAATCCACAAGCTGCCTGTTTGCTTCCGAGTCCAACTCAAAGTGCTAATACACAAATGAATACCTTCTCCTATACAATCCTGCATGCATCCACATAATGATAACAACATCAGAATGTTTCAGCCCTCCTGGTCTCATGCCTAGCTCCACTGAGTGCTGCTAAGGAAGAATTGTCCTATCCTTCAAAATATAGGAGCTACAAGAAAGTGGATCAGCCTGACTTTAGTACTCAGTGATGGCCTGGGAAATTGCTGTGATACCACAGTTAACTCTTCCAACATTCAGGTTCATTGGATGTCCACGAGTTCTAGTGCTAAGAGAGAGGGAGAAACAACTTTTCTTTATCCACTTTCACCATTGTTCCTACCCACAAACCAGTATCTGTGAAATTGGCTACCCAGAGCACTGAAGACCTCTCCGTTCACTTGAGCTCATCTCCTTGAGGTAGCTCCAATTTCTTGGTGATATGAATGGCCATTGCTCGCTATTTCAGCAATGATAACCAGCATTTGAACTGCAATAAATGAGGCCAATCAACATTACTTTTGTCTCATTACTTCGAGAGCTTACACATAAATTTCCTCTTATCCCTTTCCCCCTTTGGTCTGGAATTAGCCATGGCATTCAGTGTCTGCTATTATACCCAGGTCTTCTCAACTGGAGATCAAACGGTTTGATCTCTGCTGGGTTCAGCAAATTGACTGGCAAACAGGTTCTGCTTGCTTTGGTTTAGGAAAATCTAGGGTTTTTTTTCCCTTTCATATCCAGCTCTCTCAGTTTCCCCCGCTGTACTTCATGCGGTAAAGGTTTGACATCGATACCACATCGAAGAGAGTTAAATGGCAACATCCGTATCAAGCCACTAATATCTCCCTCTTAGCTCTGCTATATTTTTATTTAGATGGCAAAAATGAGAGAGGATTCCAAAGGGTCCTGGGGTTGTTTTACTGCAACCCAATGATACATGAGCCGCTGCCCTGTAGGAAAGTAAAAATCAGAGCCTACCGTAATATGGTGTTTAAAAAGTGGGTGGCTGCATTTGGATATCACAGACCATTGGTACATCTAGCTATCTTTCGACTATGCTGATCAGCAGCAGCTCTAGGAGTTCATTTATCTATTATTATTGTTGTTTCATAAAAATTATACATAGCTTGACTGTAAAAAACAACAACCCAGCAACACTAAACGTGGTTTACAAAAAAGGTAAAACAATAAGAAAAGTCAAAAACAATAATTTTAAGACTTTCAAAAAGTTAACATAGCAAAAGAATAAAAACACATTGAAACTCGCACCAACTTTCTAAAGGCTTGTCTAAACAAAAAGAAAAATGGAAGGCTCTTTGCTGATGTCAATGGGCAGGGAGTTCCAAAGTGTAGGTGCTGCCACACTAAAAGATATGGAATTGGTTTAATGTGGCATCTTGTATCAGTGCCAGTTCCACAGATTGAGGCGGTCAAGTAGGCCTATGTGGGGTAAGGCTATCTCATAGTTTATGAAGCATGTTATGTGTGGAGGGGAGGTGTCAATTAAGCCACTGATAATTGGAGGGTCAAAGGAAATAATGTTATATGATCTATGCTTTTACCAGACGCATTTAAGAAGTGCCAAATGATCATATGAAATGGCACTGAGACTCCCTTGGTGGGTGCTGTCTATAAGGGCCACTGAACAGCGCAGAGGGGAACCTATATTTTTGGGAAGAAAAGAATTATGAGCGCTTTTCCATCTGATTCCAGCTCCTCCGAGGAAATCACCCCGAGGTGAATGTTTGGGTCAAAGTTAAATACAGCTGCTTGGGGAGTTTGTGAGTATGAAAACAGACTAATTTGGGGCATATGTCATTTTTATGGCCCTAATTTCCTGTATTACATGCAGAAATGGTCCATAAATGGCACAGAAGAATTTAGTAAACTGAATCCTAAAGAACCTTTTTTTTTTTAATTTGCAAAACTGGGTCTTTCTTTATGAAAGTATCACAAAGAAAGTCTTGACATCTCCATATTTGCAAGATCCTTTCCCTTTGAGTTCTTTGTGTTGCAAATCCTTATCCTAAACATTCTTAGGTCTTCTATTGTTAAGATCAGGGTTTTTTAAATCTACTCTGCTTTTTAAGAAGCTGTCAGTCTTCTACTATTAATGTTTGGCATCTTTATTTATTCTTATGCTTCTAACATACAAAAATGCAAAGGTTGTATATTATAATATCACCCTGCTGAAATATTTCCCTAAACTAACCCTGTTTTTATTTCTTTCTAAGATTTCTTTTTTAAAAAAACAAAGGCCCAAAGGAGAGTTACAATCATGAAAAATAATGCTTTAAAAACGGATGAAACCATTACAATGATAAGATGTGTCCAACTCTTTCAAATTAAACAGAACAGCAAAAGAGGTGGGTCCCACAAAACAAACTTGTCAGAGGCTGGGGTAAAGAGGTGCAAAAGCTGTACAATAAAGATAAGTGGACACACCTCAGTGGGGAGGGAATTTAGGGACTGCCACAGAGACCACCCTCCCTTGGGCCTCTGTCTCCCAAGAGAGTCTCCTGTGCAGATCTTTAACAACGAGGTGTTAGCACTCAGTTAAGTAAGGAGTCCAGAGAGAAAAGTCTTGATAATGCAGAAAAGGAGAAGGTAAGAGAAAATCTGGATTGTGGGAGGGGAAAGTGTGGGAAGGCAATGATGCAGAGGAGAAAGTTGTGATGGAGAACTAATGGAGGGACAGGAAGCATGCTCTCCAAGGAACAGTGTGGATGAGCTGTGGGGTGCTAACCCCTGGTGGAACCCCCCCTCCCCTGGAGTGTGACATCTAGGCTCAGGCTCTGGTATCTCTTGCCAAAAGGATCAGACCTTTCTCTCCCTCGGGGCCTGGAGAGCTTTATCTGGGAGGTTTGAGCATCGTCCGTATACTCTAAGGTGGATAAAAGCTTTATCATAGCCAGATGCTGTTCATGGCTTGAGGTCTGGATTTTATTCCATGAGAAATTATATCTCTTGCAACTGAAGCGCTGATGTAGGGCGGGTGGTCTCTGAGCCAGATGGTTTTGTCCCAAATTTTCCAGATTTATGGATCTCTCTTGGTGTCATGAAGAAAATGGCAAGTTGCAATGCTTGTGGAAGGGTTTTCCTTGAACAGGTATATATGAAAATTATATATACATATACATATACATATACATATACATATACATATACATATATATATGTATATATAATTTTCATATATTTTCATATATTTTCATATAATTTTCATATAATTTTCATATATTTTTCAGATATTGTATTGTATATATATATGTACAATATCTTCATATCCTAGATTGTATATGTTATCAGTGTATGAACATTCTTGGAGATGAGAGAAATGTTCCAATTTCTATCGTTCCAAAGAAGTTTATACGGTTTTCTAGAATTACCCGGCATCCTGCCTCCTCCCTTTTGAGTTTAGTGCTCCCTTTTCTTTTTCCTGTTCTGATTTCATCTTTTACTAGGAATTTCATTCATTCTGCCCAGGATCCATGGAGGAACTTTAGACACACTCAAAAGCTCATACACGTTCTAATAGAATGGATTTAAACCAGTGGTTCCCAAACTTTTTGGGGCCACCACCCACTTGGTTCCATAAGCGCATCCCTGGTGCCCCCTACCCTATAAAAAAACCGATATTCAGAACAATGGTTAGCACAACCCACTAAGGAAGGTAACAACACAATACAATTCAAAACAGTAACAATGAATTGCACATTTATTCAAAATTAAATTAAAACCATTCAGTTTAATTAATTCAACAAAATGGATGAACGTGATCCAGTGATGCCAGTCATTTACACCTCCAGCGCCCCCGGCTTCCCCCTTGCCCCATAGCCCCACCCTGAGTAAATCTCCCAGCCCTGAAAGGGGGCACCACCACCCACTTTGGGAACAACTGGTTTAAACTAAGAGCACCCCACACACAAACCTTGTGCCTGGCTATACTATAAACTGCTTTTGAAACCTTCCATTACAAAAGCACTTTGACAGTGTGGTGTTGTGGTTAAAGTGTTGGGCTAAGTTGTTGTTGTTGTTTAGTCGTTTAGTCGTGTCCAACTCTTCGTGACCCCATGGACCATAGCACGCCAGGCACTCCTGTCTTGCACTGCCTCCTGAAGTTTGGTCAGACTCATGTTCGTAGCTTCGAGAACACTGTCCAACCATCTCGTCCTCTGTCGTCCCTTTCTCCTTGTGCCCTCCATCTTTCCCAACATCACGGTCTTTTCCAGGGAGTCTTTTCTTCTCATGGGCTAAGTTACTGTGGTCCAAAGTAGGCATTGGGTGGAATTCAGTTCTTTAGTTCCCTGCATTTTAATTTTTTTAAAAAACCCTTTGTACAGTAGGCGAATGTCTACACACATTCTCACACACCTCTCTGTCTTCAGTCTAGACAAGCAAGGGACACTATCAGAGTTCAGAAACACAGCCCAGCAAGGCAAAACTAGCTGGGGTGTGAAGCAGGGGCACTGAAGGGTGTGCCCTGGGGGAGAGTATTTGGCTGTACAGTAGTATTTAATCCCTGGTCCTGAGGTTCCCCACCACTGCCTTAGCAGAAGGATAGCATAGAAATGAAATAATTCAGCCTGAGGTTTGTAGCTGAGGGAGTCTGCTGTTTGAGGAACACAAGTCCAAAGCCCCCTTGGGAAATATGGAATTACTTGCTTTGTTCTTTGGATCCTGACCTTATCTTCTAACTAACTGGAGACTTTATTCTTGCAGAAATATTTATTTATGCCATTTTTAATCATACTCTGCAATAAGATGAGTTGCCTCATTTCCTCACCCCCTTCTCCACTCTTTGAAAGAAAACCGGCAGGCAGTGATTCTTGTTCTCTTCTCTGAAACCTTACCTGAACCCATGGGCTGACTCCAATGAAAAGCATCAAGGTTGTGTGAAGTGGTGCAAATGTTATATCAGATTTGTTCGCTCTTCGGTGGCTCATTCAAACACGCTGCAGTTATCAAGGGAAAATGTGTGTGTGTGTGTGTGAACCGTCCCTCAGGCATTGGATTCTGAAGTTCATCTGAGCTCAGCTTTGGGATTCAGGGTGGATGGGTGGGTGGATTTTATTGCTAAATCATCCAGCTCAAGCTGGTTCACATAGGACTCCTCATGGCCTCCCCTCCAGGCACTGGCTAGGTCCAGACCTGCTTAGCTTCAAGAAGCTTGCTGCTTTTTCTACCTTCTATCCTAAGATACAAAAGCTAATGGACTATGAAAGTTTCACAGCTCGGTTTTTGAAAATGTTCAGATGGTGCAACTCTGATTCAAATCAATGTAGGATTTTGGGATGAACAGCATCTCTGTCCATCGTTCAAAGAATTAGTTTAGGAAAAAAAGCCCCCAATAGGGGAGTTGCAATAGCCCTTAGATCACTCTGGTTGTCCTTTCTGAACCTTTTCCAGCTCTGCAACATTCTGTTTGCGATGAGCAGACCAAAACTGTCCACAACTGGCTCCAATGAAAAAGCAGTCGCCTGGATGCAGATAATGGTGAGTAGAGGAAATTCAGTCGTGGATGCTGCTCTGCAAAGCCTCACTCAAGAGTTCATGTACTTCAGTAATAGGATAGAGGATGATAATCGTTCTCATACTTCCCATTTGGGTTTATATTTCCTTTCCTTGGATAGCTCTCTAGGATAAGATGCAAAACAGTCTTTCCATAAGATTTCAGATCTGTTCCACATACCAAAACAGCCACACATTTGAATTCAACCCATTTAATTGAAGTGGAACTTAGGTCCCATTGAAATCAATGTGACAAATTAATCATGACTTAACTCAGTGACCTTATATTCAAAAGGTCTCAGGCTCAAACAACAGCATCTCCAGGTAGGGCTGGGAACCCTGGAGCGTTACTGCCGGTCAGTGTTGACAATACATGGCTAGATACGCCAATGGTTTGACTTGGCAGAAGACAACTTCCAATGTTACTAAGTTCCATTGATTTCACAGAATCATGGAATCAAGAGTATTCTAGAGTTGGAAGGGATCCCAAGGGTCATCTAGTCCAACCCCCTGCAATGCAGGAATCTCAACTAAAGCATCCATGACAGCATAGGAACCAGATCCAGTTAACTTAGTCTGGGTCCAACCCATTGCATTGCAGATGACACATAGGGTAGTATAAAAGTTCTGTTGATGGTGATTAATCTGTGTTTGCTCTTTGGCGCATGATACAACTCATGAGTTATGAGTGTACATATAATTAACTAGCTCTACATGTGCTTTGGGACACTTTATCATCTCATCACTTGCTCTGTGATGGGGCCCTGACATTAATTAAAACAGGTTCCAGGGCTTAGCCCTGCCTCAAATTAAGCCCACTATGTTGGATAGTTTTGAAAAACCAAGGCCTGAGTGGCTTGCTAATTAACACATTTCCCCTCCCAGCTTATGCACTGAGTACAGTTGGTCAAGCCATCTGGACCCGCTGCTTTTCCTCTATTCATCTTCTATCTAAAAGGCAATAGATTTCAAACGCACAGGTACGTCACATGCCATCTTTACAATGACTGCTTCCAACGCCCATTAAGACCACTGCTCCGAGCAGGAATGGACAGCACAATATTAGTATTGCAGCAATATCGTCATCCTATTACAGTTATAACTTCTAATGATGCATAGGGAAAAGATTCAAATGAAGCAAAGTTCAGCCATGTGAAATCACATCTGACCATGATGTCTGGGCCTCGGATTAATTATGGAGAAGTCAACACATCAAGTTAAAAGGGCTATAAGACACAACCTGATTCAAATAATAGAATCATAGAATTGTAGAGTTGGAAGGGACCCAAAGGGTCATCTAGCTCAATCCCCTGCAATGTATGTTTAGGAGGAGAGAGGATGCTCTAGGGCAGGTCCACAGGTGAGTGGTAGAGCATCTGCTTTGCATGCATAAGGTTCCTGGTTCAACCCCTTGTGTCTCCAGGTAGGGATGGGAAAGACTTCTGTTTGAAATACCGGAAAACTGCCAGTCAGTGTAGACAATATTGGGCTAGATTGAACAAAGATCTGACTCTGTATGCAGCAGCTTCTTTTGTTTTAGTTCCTGTGCTTACTTCTGAGTAGTGGCACCCTAGTGAAGGAATGCTCTCCCCAAAGAAGCTTGCCTGACACCTGCATTCAGCACCAGGTGAAGGCATTTCTATTCTCCCAGACTTTTTAAAAACAATGGTTATTTTGGGTGGTGTCCAATGCTACGCCTACTCAGAGAAGGTCTTCTTGAAGTAAATGGGCATGACTAACTTAAGGTCAGTTATTTCATCAGGTCTATTCCAAATAGGACCTTGTAGTTGGCTGCAAGCCTTTTGTGCTAGTTTACACAAACACACACACACTGATGCAGACTTTCGGAGCTGCTTTTAATGTTCTTGATCTTACACTGCTTTCGCATGAATTATAGCAATGCAAGTTTCTTTTATTGATTGTTTTTAGTTTTGACTGCATTTGTATTGCATTTAATTTTATATCTGTGAAATACCCAGAGGCATGGTTCATTGGGCAGGATATAAATGCCAAGAACAAATGAACACTTGAAACAGGTTATAAGGGGTTCAAATAAGTTTGACTTTCCTTTCCCTCTGCATCGGTGTCATGTGTGGAGCTGCTATTATGGGCTGGTTAGAGGTTTGCAGGGAGCCCTTGGACTCCCCTCTGTTAAGATCTCTTACTCGCGAGTAGGATCCTGGCAGAGACACATGTCCGATTGGCATGTTCTCTCCCTCCTGGTAGATTGTTTGGGAGCTTCAAAAGCTTTCTCCAGCCCGAACATCACAGTGACTGATGCCAACTGACATCAGCACACTTACAGATCCACAGAGTTTGCACAATTGTGTAACAGAACTCAGTAGCACAGCATTTGGCTAATCTACTTTTATTTACATATAAACACACACAGAGCACTGCAACATGGCTCCCTCTCTCTCTAGCAACAGACAGCAAAAAGAAAGAACAAAGGACAACAGTCCCACTTCAGGAAACAGAGTAACACAAACATCCTGTCTCCGTCATGTTCCGCTCTGTGGAATGAAAACATATACCATCATGTCATAGACAACAATCCCATGACTGCAGCATGGGGAATGCATCTCCAACACCCTCCCTGTGTGCACTCATCTCCTCTTCCTCCTCCCTGATGCATATTCCTAGAGTGGGGAACCTTAGGACCAAAGGCTGGTTGTGGCCCCCAGGAGGTATGACATGCCCCATACCTCATTGCATCTTCCTTGACTGCTTTTGCAATGTGTCTTGAATTCTGCTGATGACATTTGCTTATCTGGATGGAAGGGTAAAGGGCTGTGTGAGAGGGTGCAGAAATGAGCCTACCAGCATCCTCCTCCCGCCATTCAATCATCCAGCTGTTGAGAATAAACACCTGTAATAAATCAACACCTGCAATAAATCACCTGAACCGGGGGGGGGGGCAATAGAAATGTAGCCTCTTCTTCCGTCACTGATTCCTTCCACTTGTTGCCATGTAGAGTGTGTTTGTTCAGGCCCCCCTCCCTTCTTGTCCAGCTATTCTTTCTCTGTATGTCTTGGTCTTGGACCTTCCTCTTGTTAACCTCATGACTCCATGATACCAACATGTAAGCTTGTGCTCAGAATAGCTTTGTTTCCCAGGAGTAAAAAACCTTAAGTTTCCTTATTCCAACAACCAGCCATTTTGCCAGACTATTTATTCCTGCACACACACAAAACTTAATGCCTGCAAAGCTGCCTACCATTTTGGTCAATGCTAGGATGAGACGAGAGCTTCTGATTCCTTGTTGGGTAAGCAGACCTTAGGAGACTTGCTGTCCTGGAACAATCAACCTCACCAGGACATGGTGATATTAGGACTGTTTCTATACCAATAATTACACACCACAATGTACCAGGCAGGAATCCTGCCCAATCAACCCTCCCTTCCCACCCTCATGGCATTCTAAAATTTGGATGGGATACAGACAGGGTGCAAACCCAATTGTCTGTAGGACTTGCAAAAACAATCATGTGACCCTCTTTCCATCTGCATGTTAATGCCTGTGTTTTTTTTAGAGTCTCGCTTAAGTTCTCGACGTACACTTCTATTCAGAGGCTCATGCTGTACTCTGGGTTTAATATACTATTTGCTTAATGGCCCATTGACATAATCATTTGATATAGATCCTAGTCATACCACATTACCAGGTTGTGATATATTAATATAGCTACATATTAATGTTGGATGGGAAACCTATTACATCATTATCCATGAGCAATTAGTTGCTATCTGTCGCAGGTATACACATCTAGAGCTAAGTCATTAGGGGCCCTGCATTTTCAAAGTGCTGGACACTCACAGTTAAGATTGAAATCAACTGGAAATCTTGCCAGATCTATCGCTGATGTGTGTGTGTGCGTTCACAAAAAAGGATATGCCATAATTTCCTACAACTGGAGGCAAGAGGAGTGCAATTTCTCTAGAATAGTGAGAAAAAAGATGGGCTGTGTCCAATGTTAGTCCACTCGAAGTAGATCCATGGAAATTAATGCACACAACTAGCAGCTGAATACTTTTTTGTTTTGTTCCAACAGGTTTTTCCAGCTAGATAAATGGCTCTTTACCATGAGCGTCCTCTTGTTAGGATTTTCATCTTCTTTTAAATGTATTTGTTGTTTTAATTGTCCTATGTGTCAATCACCTTGATAAAGTGTTTTAAAATGTGATTAATATATTAATTATAGTAATGATAACTTAGGTCCATTAATTCCAATATATCTACTCTGGCTAGGACCTGGCTGGAGACAATCAACATAGCTTAAAGAACCATTTTGAGCTGCACTTCTTGCTGACCAAAATTGGTCCAGCTTGGCTGAAAGGTCTAATTTTGTGCATGTATTTTCATCAGAAGCTAGATAGTGTTGGACAGAATAGGTTTACAAGGCTAACTGTGCAGGAGGGACAATGGATCACTCTGGATTTCTTTTAGAGTGTATAGCATACACCCAGTGTATGCTATACACTCTAAAACAGGCATCCCCAAACTTCGGCCCTCCAGATGTTTTGGACTACAATCCCCATCTTCCCCGACCACTGGTCCTGTTAGCTAGGGATCATGGGAGTTGTAGGCCAAAACATCTGGAGGGCCGCAGTTTGGGGATGCCTGCTCTAAAACTAATATCATGCAACTATGATATTACTGAGTAGAAGATGAGCCCTGGGTTCATTTGGGTTGAGGTGATCCAAGGTGGTTTGGGCACTGCAGCTGACCACTGATCACTTTGTATTGTTTCAACAGTGAGTCAAATGTAAAATATAGATCTACCAAAAAACAAACAAAAACGGTTGGGTAGTATGTCATGAAAGCAGCAAAAACAGAATCCAACCACATGAAAAATATTAGCGTTTGCTAATAAAACACCTTTAGAAGAAGAAGAAAACAATTTGGAAAATTGAACGATTGCTTCCATGTGTGTGCATACAAATATAGATGTACAGTGCATAAACCTACCAAAAATAATGATCCAATTCTCAAGTTGTGCAAAAAAGAAATGCCAGCTATCATATCTGAGCGACAGTGCTCATCAGCCAAAAATACTTCCCAGATTTTGGAAAGACCTTTCACTAAACATTGGATAGCTCCACTTTGGCCAGATGTAGGCCATGTGCTAAATTACTCTTTATTACTGGAACGTATTTTGGGTTCAGGGCTACATAACTTTGGAAGCAACACGTTTGCCAAAGCTATGGGATTCGCTGTCACAGCTCAGCACGTTTCATTTCTAGCTTTTCACAGCTTTTAAACAACTGTTTTATATTTATTTGGACCTGATTTTATTGGGTTGTGATAATTATTTTTGCTGTTCGGTAGTTTCTTAACTTTATTATGTCAATACTTGCTTAGATTTTAACCGACCAATTTTTAATGAATTGTTAGAAGCTCTGGAAACCTTTATGGGTTGAAGCATAGAAAAAGAATGTACAAAAGATAATAAACAGTTTTGCTAAAAAATGATATTGTTATGCATTCTGTTTTATATGCGGTGAGATTTCAGGGATCCCTCAGCAAAAGCAATTTTTGGGTAGTGCAACCAGTTGGGCTACACTGGGTGCCACAACAATGATTTAGAATGGAGTGTGAGAGGCAGGAGACCCACCAAATTTTTGTCCACTACTGCCTTCAGAGTTCTGAAGGAACCTCCTAGCTGTGACCTTTTATAAGACTCGGCTGCAGCTCCCATCTGTTTCCATTTCTGCAGACACTGACCACATTCTTACATAATTGTAAGCTAGACTTGGCAGCTCATCATAATGTATCGGGAATGAGTTGTGTACTTGTGCACACTACAATATTACTCTCACTTAGTTCTTCCCCTGACCACAAGCTTATCATGGTTCATCCTCTGTAACAAGTCAACCACAAACCATGACTACAAGTTGGCGAGCAATCATGATTTGTTAGGGAGCCACAACTCCTGGTTTGAAGGTAACACAATCACCAAGGATGCCTGGTTTGTTTATCACATACATGCTAGGCAACAAGTGATACACGAGCTGATGTCAAAGAGGACCATACTTGTGAGGAGACTGTGATTCCCGAGGAGTCTTCCCCTTATCCTGCGTTTTTGGGGGGCCTGGCTTTGCTGACTTTTCAACATTTCAACGTTTCCCTGAATACATGGGAACCACTTGACCTTGAGCAAACCCAGCCACAAACTGCAGAGCTGATCATGTGGGGCATCTCCCAGAGGAATGGGCACCTAGGAAGCACACAAGAAATCAGCCTCACCCACATGGATCACCCTCGCCCCCAGGTCTAGTTGGGTCCTATGTGCCACTAACAGCTGGGCTCTTCCAGCTGTGGCATGATGCAACTTCAATGACTCAACCATGTGGATGAAGCTGATTGCATGTGTTCACCAGGTCCCCATTCTATATGATCAGCCCTGACTAGGTGGCCCATGGTGTTGGCTCACAGACGAGTGCTTCCCATGTGGTCAGGAGAACGTTCAAATGTCATCAGAGCTGGGCCAAAAAAAGAGGCAAGGGGAAAAGGAAGAGCAATTTTTGTCGGCTCCAGGCATAGATGAAAAACCTTTGTCTCTTCCGCTTGAACTTAAGACAACTGGCAGCCATATGTGTAAGCAAACAAAAGTTTTACTACTTTGCTCTTACAGAGATCACTCTCAGATCTTTATTTCTCTGCCAGTTGGCTATGGAATGAAGAAGAACAATAGATTCAAGATAAAGCTATTTGCATTTGTGATGAACGCAAGGACTATCTACCTTGCATTATCCTAAAAAAAAGAAAGAAAAGAAAAATTAAACCACATTTTTAATTAACTGATAAACTATTAATCAAATTTTTGCAATGTTAGGTGACACATTATTCATTTAGATAGAATGACTGTGAACTTAACTAATCAAATCTGATTTGCTCACATATGCTTGATTGAAATACATTTTAACTAGTATATACAAAGAGAAAATCTTGGATTTCTTACCTAATCTTCAGAGTATACTGCTGAGTTAATAAGGGCAGTATTTTTTTTTAGACAAGACCACCATTTCTTAATCTGCATATCAAAATCAAGAGCAACTTAATTGCAAAACACATATTCCTGAAATCTAATCATTATACTGCTTTAGGGTATTTTATTGAAGCATGTTAAATTATGGACAGAATATTAATGATGAAGCTAATCAAACCCAATTAGTCACTTCTAACAATAGTCACATAAATATACAAGTCAGGTACTGAAGTACCGTAGGTAAGGTTTTAATTTTTTTATATCAAATTCATGCAGTATTTATGAATTACATACTTGTTATTTTTAATCTAAAAATCTAGGACAGGTCATTTCAAAGAAAATGAACAGGGCTAAAAGTCAAGTGAATCTCTTTCATAAGATTTGTATTGGTGCTATTGGTTTTTCAATGTATATATACTATGTTTGCTGCAATGCTGCACATATGGAGAAATTATGTGAGCGGAAATACTGGAATGAAAAATTTCATGTAGGAATTGCATTCAGAATATATCGAAATGCTGATTCTGCAACAGAAGATCATTGCAGTGCAGATATAGTCATGTGTTTGCCTCTGAACATACCTGTGTAAGAATTTTGGTTTTACTGCAGAATCAGACCAAAAGCCTATATAGTTCAGTATGCTGTTCTGACAGTGGCCAGCTGAATGCCTATGAAGGACCCAAGTGCAACAGCACTCTCTGCACTTGCGATTCCAAGCAGCTGGAATTCAGACCCATCATGGACTTGCAGCTATTGATCACTGTATTCTCCATATATTTGTCTAATCTGCTTTCAAAGGAACAAGAATGCAGTAAACTGCCTGCTGAACTTCATTAACTGTTTTGATTTTAATGTACTCTTTACCCCCAACAGATGCATGTCTGTATGCATTGCTTGGCTGCAAAACTTGGAGAAGTGTGAATTATGAAGGGGGTGTGCTTCAGTTAATGCATTGGTTTGGAAAGTACAAATTCAGTAGGGTGGCCTTCAAGGGTGAACTGCATCTCTTCCCAAACATCCCTACCTTTCAGCGGCTGATCACGAAGCAGAAACAATCCTAAGACAATAGTTGAAAACAACAGAACGAAGATGGTGGTGTTTGGTGTGTATATAGCAGTGTTGTGAGAAATAAATAGTCCGGTGGGAAGAAATTAGTGAAGAAAGAACAGGTTGCCTTTTTGTCTACCTTCCCCCCCAGTAGTTGAGGTAGCTTTTTGCAAGCATCGTCACTTTACTTCCAACAACAACAAAACCCCACGGCAGATACAGACTCCACAAGGAAGCAACTGGATACAAAGTAAGTTCACACATGGCTCAAACACCAGCTGATACACGCAAGACAGTAACCTTGCTTGGGTGTTATTCCTGAACAGGCTACCCCATAGGGCCATGAACACAAGCCCTGCTCCTAGCCTGCTCCTTTCCACATTGAATAGGAATGTCATGTATTCTCCTGAACATGGTTACTAGCCTCCCTGTGATCAGAAACCCCAATATTGCCGGATTCCTGGCTGCACAAAGGTTCACAACATGCTAAGGATCCCCCTTTAGACCTTTCCGCTCACCATGGGTGAAGCAGCTACATGTGGGGATGTTGGGGAGGAAAGAGACATGTGTGTTCATTCCTACACCATGAATTGAGATACTACATGTAGGAATAATGTCTTGCTGCTAGCTGCAAAGCAAGACATTGTGAGGCCAGATGGCAGCCCATAATTTACGGTATCCTGCAATTTGGGTGCCGTGTACAAAAAGTCCCCAATACTCAACTGTCCACGTGAGTGCATGGGCAGCACCTGTCAGACCCATCCTCTCTGCAGTTGAGGTTGGGGTGTGGTGAAAACTTAGTAACCTTAGGGTAAGGCTGGGGGATACGTGGCCCTCCCGGCATTATTGGACTCCCATCACCCCTAACAAGCATGACTAATGGTCAGGGATGATAGGAGTCGGAGTCCAACAGCACCGGGAAGACCAAAAGTTCCCCAGCCCTGCCTTAAGGACAGGTGTACTAGTAGCACAGACCAGCAGGTGCACCTAACCTCACCTGGAAGCTTTGGTTGGGACATCGCCTGACCTGCTCTGGCTTGTGGTGCAAGAAGACTACATTGATTTGATTCTCCACAATTCTTTCTTCTGGCCAGAGTCGGGCAGGCCAACATCCTTCAGATCCCAGGTCAATCTGATTTTGGAACATAGGAAGCAATCTTATATCGAGTCACACCATTGGTCCACCTAGCTCAGTACTGTCTGCACTGACTGGCAGCGGGCCTCCAGGATTTCAGGAAGTTCTCCCATCCCTACCTGGATATGAACCTGGGACCTTCTGTTTGAAAGGCAAATGCTCTACCACTGAGCTATGGCACTTCCCCCATTTTGCTGTCTGGATGCACAAAGTCTACTAAATGTACATTCAAATGTATTGTTACAGTATCATGAGAATGTAAGAAGAGCTTGCTGGAGCAGGCCAATGGCCCATCAAGTCCACCATCCTGTTCTCAGAGGGCCACAGTGGCTGTCCCCCATCCAAGTCCACTGAACTGCCTTCAGGAAGGGGTTGTTTGGGTTTTCTTTTGCATGATTTTGCCATGTAAGCTAGTAATGTTGCAAAATCCTTTTTGTGGTGTGTATGTACATGGTTCCCACTTTAGAATTTATAAAAGATTGAAAGGATTTGTGCTCTTAAACTATGTCTTAGGCGGTTTTTAAAAAATGTATATCTACCACCCACTGGATCTGCTTTAGTATTGGCATAAAGAATAACAGAGTCTGTGGTTTCTCTCAATTTGTTTCACAGCCTCACTACAGTTCCTGTTTTTAATAAAGATTAATGCAATGCTCAGTAGCATTTGGAAGTTGACTGGGAAGAATTAAACAAAACTGGTGGGGAGTCAGTAAATAGGAGATGCCTTGGGCATGAGAATACGGTTTGTTAGAACTGAACAGATGGTAAGGAACAATACAAAAGGTGAAGGAAATAAAAGGAGTAGTGGGCACTAAGGGAAATAGATTGGATTTTAGCTGTTAAAAGCACTGAGTTTGTTAATGAATATATTATATCAAAATGAATAGGGAAAATAAATACAAAGGGCTTGTGTCATTGTGAGGAGTGAAACAAAACGTGAAAATAAAAGGATAGGTAAGGACTTTAAAAATAAACAGGGTAACAACGAAACATTAGCAGTGAAGCTGCTTATTTTTCATGCTTGCCTGAAGGCAAGGAAATTGGTAATGTTCCATTGTTCCCTCTTGTGGGTGAGGTACTAGAGTGAAGTCACTGAAGTCCCAGGCAAACGCGTTGGTTTACCTTATTTATTGAGGACATCTTGTTCTAGCTTGCCTTTAAAGTGAAGTCACAACCATCTGAATTTGGAACCTTGTGTCATGTTTTGCAAATAGATTGCAGCCAGATGCAGCTGATTAGATCACAAAATTCCTCCTTTTTGAAGCAGAGGAAAGGAAAGGAGGAGGCTTGTGGAGTGCAGCTGAAAATTTGGGCTATGTGGATGTACAAGAAATTTGTACGTCTTGATCACAAGCTTAGGAGTGATAGAACACTGGCTCAATCTAGCTCAACTGCAGGTGCTCAGAGGAGAACATACAGATAAAGGGAAGGCCCTTTTTTATATCTGCAGGCGTGGTAGTGGATGTGATTGATGTCTGGCCTCAGGGACTGTATAAGTGCCAATAAACTGAAGTTTAATCCTTGTAAGATTGAGGCGCTGTTCCCTAGACTAATTGGATGTGGTATGGCCTGCTCTAAGGGACCCAGGTGGCGCTGTGGTTAAACCACTGAGCCTAGGGCTTGCTGATCAGAAGGTTGGCGGTTCGAATCCCTGTGATGGGGTGAGCTCCCGTTGCTTGGTCCCAGCTCCTGCCAACCTAGCAGTTCGAAAGCACGTCAAAATGCAAGTAGATAAATAGGAACCGCTACAGCGGGAAGGTAAATGGCGTTTCCATGTGCTGCTCTGGTTTGCCAGAAGCGGCTTTGTCATGCTGGCCACATGACCTGGAAGCTATACGCCGGCTCCCTCGGCCAATAATGCGAGATGAGCGCGCAACCCCAGAGTCGGTCACGACTGGACCTAATGGTCAGGGGTCCCTTTACCTTTACCTTTATGGCCTGCTCTAGGTAAGGTTACACTCCCTCTGAAGGAGCGGGTACAAAGCTTGGGGTTACTTCTGGATCCATTACTGTTGCTTACATAAGAATATAAGAGCCTACTAGATCAGACCAATAGAGCATCTAGTCCAGCACCCTGTTCTCATATGAACCAGCCCAGATCCTGTACTTGTCATCTGAACCTTTTTTGTGTGCCTCCTCTGAATAGCGTGGAGGGTGGTCACATAAGAGCAGGCCTTCTAAGTGGTGGCTCCTTGTTTGTGAAATGCTCTCGCCAGACACTCATGCCCACCACCAAACCTATTTGTTCTTAGGTACCTGGCAAAACATTTTTATTCACTAAGGTAGGCATCCCCAAACTTCGGCCCTCCAGATGTTTTGGACTACAATTCCCATCTTCCCCGACCACTGGTCCTGTTAGCTAGGGATCATGGGAGTTGTAGGCCAAAACATCTGGAGGGCCGCAGTTTGGGGATGCCTGCACTAAGGGCTTTAGACCTTAATTTTCTCCTTATCTTTTACTGGGGTTCTGTTGGATCTGCTCTTTTATATATGTAATTGGTGAGCATTTGAGGGTTGTTTTTCCTAGTTTCTAGAAGTCAATTTGAATCCACCTTTCTGAAAAAAGC
Source organism: Zootoca vivipara (assembly GCF_963506605.1). Taxonomy (NCBI): domain Eukaryota; kingdom Metazoa; phylum Chordata; class Lepidosauria; order Squamata; family Lacertidae; genus Zootoca; species Zootoca vivipara. The sequence continues at coordinate 69,612,490 of NC_083281.1, forward strand.
AGCTAATAAATAGAACAGTAATGTGACTATTCAGACTCTGAGCCTTATTTTTTATTTATTTTATTATAGATCATGGCTTCCATCCAGGGATCTTGAGACAGTATAAACTATATTGTCTAGCTGTTTCCTCACCTGGCAGTAATTACTAAACCAGATCTGCTTAGCTTCAGGAAGGTTGCTGCTTCATGTACTTTCATACTATGCCATAGCTGCCAAGTTTTCCCTTTTCTCGCGAGGAAGCCTATTCAGCATAAGGGAAAATCCCTTAAAATAAGGGATAACTTGGCAGCTATGTACTATGCTCTTAGAAGAATGAGACATTTCTTATCATCTCATCCAGTAACCAGGTGGACCTATTCTCCATAAATAGATCAGTACTTTGGAAAATTCCGGACTGGGAAGCAGTTTAGAAAGGAAGGAATTTAGTTACAGCATGTGAGGGCCCTATGGAACCCATTTACTTGTGAATAATTCTGCAAGACTTCACACAATCATGACTTTCTCACAACTTCAACTGTTCCCCAAGGTCTCTTCTAACAGGAAATGTAAAGCGTGCAAGCCCCATTCTTTCCAGTTCCCTTTGATCTGCTTTCCTCTGGTCTGAAGACAAAAGCAAGGCACTAAGAAGTATTGTGTTTTGTCTCTGCTGCACCTGGTAAAAGCTCAAACTGTTGTCTTCCTGACCTAGGATACGCAAACACTTTCACAAAGTTCTTCTGAAAAATAGCAAGTCCTCAAGCTGCTGTGCTGGTGCAGCTGCATGGTTCAGAGCTGACATCTCAGGCAAAAATTTCATGGAGAGATGCAACACTGAAAGCTTATTACATTGATTAGACATTTGTCTTCTTCTTCTTCTTCTTTGGTGATCACTCGTAGCCGAGTAAGATTGTCTTACATAAACACGGTTTTAACAATGAGTCCGTAAGTGACTGTGGAGGCCAATTCTGGATCCACACGTCCTTCCACAGTGGGGGCATTGGTTTCTGGGTGGGAGTTGATCACGGTGTGGATTTGCCAAGCGTGCCTTCCTCTTAGCATGTTTCTCCCTTGTGTCCTGAGATCGAGTGTCTTCAAAGCCCATGACACCTTTGGTAAAGGCTGGGAATAGTAAAGTGTGTACATGGGTGTGTGTATACTGGGCAAGCTGCTCAACTTTAAATCCATCCAGCTAACTTAGAGACAATGGAAGCCCAAAGCCTTGACATTGACATAATCTGCAGCAAATGCTTGCAGGTTGGAATATACAACTCTGATACCATGACATCTTACCTTTAAACGGTTATATGCAATGCTACCTCTACACAGAGGAGGCTTTATTTGGCTACAACAACTCAATGCTCCAAACTGCCTAAGGCACTGCAAAATAGATATACAGTATTCCTCACCTGAAGCACCTTTTGACCACAGAGAGCTGCAGCAGTCTGGCTTAAATAAAAAAAATATATGTTACCCCCAAGCATATTTAGTAATAACTAGCAATATTATTGATTGATTCTGACAATTTATATACCACTTATTTGAAAGTACCTCTAAGCAGTGTACAATATTTTTTTTAAAAAAACCACATCCAGTTAAAGTTAATTAAAAAGTTTAATGTCACTTAAACTGCAGACTGAAATAAATAGGTCGTCATTAGGTGCCAGCGATTTTCCCCATAGCTTGGAATGGACTTTTCTGATCTCAATGGAAAGGGAGTTACACAAAGCAGGACCCTCAATGTTGAATGCAGGATGGCTCCTGATGGATATGCATACAACCTATGGGGAAAATCGCTGACCTCAGTGATTGGGAAGGGATATAACTATATAGGCATCCAGGGTCCAAGTTAAGGGCCTTATTAACACAAGAACCTTGAACCTGGCCATGTAGCCAATGCAAGCTTTTAAGCACTGCAGTTATGTGCTAGCGATGATCTGTCATCATCAACAGCCATAGTATTTTGCACTAGCTGCAGCCTCTGGACTAGGCCTGAGGGCAGCCCCAAATTGAGTGCGTAAGAGAAAGATCAGTAATAATAGCAAAGTTCCTCCTAACCAAAGTTCAAGATTAACATGCTTTGTAGATGTAGAAGTGTTTTGATCTTACCCCAGCATGATCTGCAATGGCTGGGTTCAGAATTAACTGCAACCTTGGTCAGGCTTTATAGATTTTTTTATGTATCACAACAATAGTTTTGATGTTTAGAATAGCCTTGCAGCTGTTCCATCAACATTCTATGCCAAAAAAGGACAGAGAGAAAAAAGAGGAATTATAAGATATTGAGGTGAAGTTGATCATGACCAGCCATATTCACCAATACCCATGTCCTGGGCTTGATTCATCTCTTGGGTTTCCACTTGGCATTCCATAAGCATTCAGTTCTAGTTCAAATGTTGGTTTGTTTTTTGTTTTTTAAAAAACACAGCTTTGAAGTCTTTGATATGGTGACAGCTGGAATTGCATCTTTCCATCCTCTAAAAGTGGACTAAAGGTTATTTTCTTAGCAAACCTGCATGAGAATCTCAGCACACACCTAGCCTTCATCTTCTAAACCTAGGAATCCCAATAACAAAATGCACCTGCAGAGTCTGTGCTTGTAGGATGCTAAAATTGTTCTCATTGAGAAACTCAAGACCTGACTTTTGATTCGAATTAACTCTCAACAGGTGACATAATCTGATATCACTGTGAGTGAACTCCTAGGGGCCGAGGTTCCTTTGTCTCTCCCCCCAAAAAAAATATTTGAGGAGGCCACCCCCCAGTTGATGAGCATTGCCATTCAAATGGTGTGTGTGTGCCACATCATGTGAACAATTATGTGGGGTGAGGCCTACCCCCCCATATTTTATTCAAGTGGTATCCCTGATTCTGGGTGAGGCTACAATGAACCTACAGTGAAGTCTGGAAGAAGCACGTTGGCCAGCAAAGTGGACCAGGTAGCAAGAGTGAGTGATCAACAAGACAAGACAGTAGCAACATAACACCCCAGCTCTCCAATATATCCAGGCTCTTGCCCCAAGTGCTATGAATCATTGCCCTCAAGTGTCCACAGAACAAAAAATAAACACAGGAGAGGGTGGCAATAAGTCTACAATAAATTGCAGGTGTAGTGACTGCGTTGTGACTTTGTTTTTAAAAACTGTCTCTCCCAGAAGAATCATGGAACTATACGAGACGTGTAGTTCTACCTTAAGTAAAAAAGAGTCAGAACCCATTAGGTATGTATCTGGTTAGCTTTGGAAGTTTAAAATTGACAAGTTCAAAAGTTTACCTCCTTAATACAGAAAACATGGGGAAAGTCCACTAAAGTGACACTAATCTTATCTAAGCCAGAAGATTTTCTCCCACATGAGACTGAATGCAGAAAAGCTGGAATTTCCAGGTGATGCTAATCAGACCCAGCAGAGAAGCAACTAGAAAGCATACAAATTAGCCCTCCAGTTTCCACAATGACAGCAAATAAGAAATGGATTCAGTAAAGCATCCATGTGATATGGGAACTGAGGAACATGCTACTGGTGTGATATGTTACTTTTTTCGTTTTAGCCCCGAATCTCAATTCAAAGGTAAAATTTAAACGTTTTCTTCAGATTTTGAAATCTGATTCCCAGGAATATACTGATCAGCTGGTGACAACCAGCTACTCTCCTCTTTCTTCTGCTGACTTGCCACTAATTATGTTGTTGAGCTGGGGGAATGAAAATACTTTGGCATGCTTTGTGTTACTCCTGAAGCCTCATTGTTTCTGCTTTGTGTGAGATTTTCTTAGCAAAGGAGGAATAAGAAGCTAAAATTAAGTCCCGTCCTTAATCTTCTTTATTTTAGACCAAGCATATCCCATCCCTACATGCTTCCCATGTAAGAATTTCACGGGTTAAACTAAGTACACACTGAATTTTTGCCTAAAGTGATGTATCATATTATTCTAGGGAAGTGTCTGCCTGACATGGTTAGAATATTTTTCCTGTGGCAGATTAAATGTAGACAGTTCAGTAACCACCCCACAGTTCGGTTTGTATATTAACGGCAATATAGTCAGTACTCTGACAAATGACGTACATTGTGAAATGTTGCCAATTGCCGGCATTGAACTAGACTGCAAATGCAGTGTATTTGAGTCACTAAAGCAAAGATTAGTGGCATACCCACTGGTGAAAAGTTGTATAAATTGACACAACTGGAGCCATTTGTGTGCTTTCTCACCAAATTTAACAGATGCAAAATGGTGCTTGTTGACATAAATTTACTGCACCGTGTCTCATTTGTTTACTTCATGCTGCTTTGTGCTCTATCATGGCAGCAGAGTCAATTTTAGGGGGGGGGGTGCTTCAATGTTCTGTCTTTTGGCTTTCCCAACAGTTTGTGAAACAAACAGGCATTTTGTAAAGCTTTCAGTATCCATAGCATCTGAATGCCACATATTAGCAAGTCCCTGATTATAAGGCTGATTACTTAATTAGGATGTTTCTAATGTTCAAGAAGTGAAGTAAGAGCGTCAAAAGGAAGTTATTTAGTAAGAAGAGCATAAAAAATAATACGATTTACATAAAAGATCAGAAAGTAAAACTGGAAACTTCTTGCTGGGTGTGCTGAGAATTATGCAAGAGTTGTATTCAATGCAAAGTTACTGTAATAATTCCATTCTGTGGAAGAGTGAGGATGCATATATCTAAGGCTCATATTCTTAAATGTACTACTGATCTAAGGATAGGGAAGATATTTGATTCAGTTCACATTAAAAGGCAAATCAGCCAAATTCGCACTTTCAAAACTAATATGAGAACCCACATCCGAATATTGTGATGTAGTTCTCTAGCCAAAAAATGTTCACAAAAATGCATCCATTAGGAGAACATGTTCATAAAAATGAGAATATTAGTGAAAATATCACACAAGAATACACCATATTATGGAAAAATACTTGAAAAAATGTGTAAGAGACATTCACACTAAAACGTTGACAGATTTTTCAGGAGGGGAAAAATATGGAGAAATGGATATAGGAAAAATAAGAAACTGAAAGAACCAAAACTGATTGATTCTACCATCCCTATCTAAGGGGTATGTGAACCTTAACAAAGATTCACCCAATTTCATAGAATTGTACTGTTGGATTCATTTCAATTGGACTGAAAATGAGGCCTGTTTTAGGTAACCATAATGGTTGTGACAATAAGCTTTTTATATGTTTCAGAGCTTAGTGACAAGAGTAGTGAAATGTCAAGTGTTTTTGTTTTTTTTAATAAAAAAATACAATACTTCCTCACAATAAATATCCAATTAAGGAGTAACCTGGTAGGTCAGGGGTGGGGAACCTTTGGCCCTACAGGTGTCACTGGAGTACAACTCCCATCATTGATGGCCATACTCTCTGGGGCTGACGGGAGTTATAGTCCAAAAGCATTTAGAGGGACACAGGTTCCCCACCCCTGTGGTAGGTGATGGAGCAAGCAGTGCTGCAAGAAGGACCTCTGTTCTATTCATCAGGAATACATGGTGAAAATGACACCACCTCCTGGGGCCAAACTAGACAGGATGTTAAATGTATGCATGAATGTAATGTGTCTAATCTTAATAATAATAATAATAATAATAATAATAATAATAATAATAATAAATTTTATTTATACCCCGCCCTCCCCAGTCAAAACCGGGCTCAGGGCGGCTAACACCAATTAAATTACAATAAAACATAAAAAGCAATTAATTAAAATACAGATTAAAATACAATATTAAAATTTAAAATGCAGCCTCATTTTAAGTAGTCCATAAATCCAAACCATGAGGGAGGAAAAACACAGGGGCCAGACTAAGTCCAGCCCAAAGGCCAGGCGAACAGCTCTGTCTTGCAGGCCCTGTGGAAAGATGACAAATCCCGCAGGGCCCTGGTCTCCTGTGAAAGAGCGTTCCACCAAGTTGGGGCCAATACTGAAAAGGCCCTGGCCCTAGTAGAGGCCAATCTAGCCACCTTATGGCTCGGGATCTCCAGAATATTGTTGTTTGTGGACCTTAAGGTCCTCTGCGGGGCATACCAGGAGAGGCGGTCCCGTAGGTACGAGGGTCCCAAGCTGCATAGGGCTTTAAAGGTCAAAACCAGCACCAGCTGGTAAAGCACTGGATGAATGTGATCCTGCGGCCGGGACCCCGTAAGGAGCCTCACCGCGGCATTCTGCACACGCTGGAGTTTCTGGGTCAGCTTCAAGGGCAGCCCTGCGTAGAGCGAGCTACAATTGATCCCCCTGCTTTTAGGTGAGCCCTGAAAAACTTGTTTGGGGTAAGTTCTGACCACAAATTTTAATTTAAGAGCTTGAAGGAACATTGCTTTGTACCTACACTTCATAATTCTAGAATAACAATTCATCCTGTATAATTATTGTTTTTAAAATCTGGATTTTACAGACACCATGGTTTCCACTCTAACCCAATGCTTTGTTATTACAGTGGTAAGCAACGTGCTTACTCCTTGCCTAAAAAGCATCTTCTATAACAGATACCTTTCCCCTAATCAAATCATGGTTACTCACTTGATGGAGGAAGGCACCACACCTGCTCAGAGGAGCATGTGTCTGTTATCACCGTGTATATGCCACATCTAAGACATGTCACTTGCAAAACAGATTCTGGGACGAAGCCATGGCTGAAACAACAATCTGATGGCATTGTAAATGCTCTCAAATATTTGTAGGATAGAGAAATGAAACAATGTATAGATATCTAAAATGTAGCCGGTGCAATCAACTTTTGGGAGCCCAAGGGCACATCTGCAAATCAGAGCAACTGTTGCAGGCACCACACACACACACACAGTGCTGAAATACAAATTACAGCCTATTCTATTTCCTGCAAGAGAATGTTTTTAAGCACTTTGAGGGCGAAAGGAGGGGACCCTGTCGGAGCTAGGTAAGGCATCTGCGGGCATTTGCAACCCCTACAATATGGATTCAACATATGTAGTCTTTCATTTCTTGGTATATGTGTGCTTTTCTTTCCCTAGTCCTTTTGTGAAGATTTACAAGTCTAGCCTACCCCGTTAGGGAAATGATTTCTTCCTCTCTAGGGAATGGATAAAAAGCAAAGAGCAAGTCTTGCTCAATTTGAATGATAACCAAGGCAGCAAAAATCTAATAGCTCAATGTTTTGCCAGTGGAGAAAAACTCTTCCCGGTGATTGGCTTGCAATGATTATTCTTACAACACACTTGCAAGAGTGTGTATTTCTTTGCATTTTGCCACATGTTTTAAATATTTTGGTTCAAATTATGTTAACAATTATTCCATGATAAGACTCAGATTTTGAAGTCACAAACTTCACTATTTTAGAGCTAGATAGCCATTGTATTTTGACACAGGCTCTTGGATTATTGGATTTACTTCTAAGTAGTTAAAAACCATAGACCTCAATGAGATTCATTCCCAGGGTTGAATTTAAGTAAGTTCTACTCAGACTACAACTATTGAAATTAATGAACCCAAGTTAGTCATTAAGCAATTTTAATGGGCCCACACTGAGTAGGAATTTTGTCTCATATTTCAGGTTCTACAAATGCCAGAACTGTTGGGTGGCAATCCTACTCAGAAGTAAACCCTACTGAATCTAAGGGGGCCTACTCCCAGCAGGTGAGACAAGGCCCAAAGCCTTCATCTTTCTTAAGCAAGCACTTCTTGCTTCATCTTACTTCGGAGCAGATATGGGTAGGATTGTGCTGCAATAAGCATTAAAACTCCATATACATGGGTGCAGCCTAAGAATTGTATGTTTTGTATTTTTGTGGTTTTATACACGTAACCCATTTACGTGCATTCCATAGGTGCGTGAATGACGGCACACATATGCATCATGCCAAACCCAGAAGTGACCCAAAAACTTCACAAAAAATTGTGGAATGGGTGTTTGCAGGCTTTTTCAATGGTGTTTCAATTATATGTGATTACACTTAAATGTGCAGTGCCTTGGAACACAATCCCCCACATCAATGGGTTGTTGCCTGCCTGTACTGCAAACTGCCCTGTGACCCTCAGAAGGAGGGTGCTATATAAATTTAATAAATAAAAAGCAGCGACCCTAATCCTACCTACTCATAAATAAATCCCATTGATCCCAAGAGGACTTACACCCAGCAGGTCAGTGGAATGAGGCCTGAAGCCAACCTCTTTCTCAAGAAGTATCACTCAGATCACCTCTTGGGTAGCCCCAGGTAGGGCTTGTGCTGCAACACACATAGAAAGCTCCAACTAAGTCCTATTGTGAGCAAGCACTTCTTACCGCAGCTTACCTCTTGAGAAGCTGCAGTCGAAACTGCATGTGCATGGGAGCAGCCTCAGAAGCTACTGTAGGCTACTTTTGTAAGCCAAGAAAACCCTCAATTAAAACAATTTTAAAAAGATGTCATGTTTAAATTAGATCAAAAGAATGGATTTCTGGACCAAAGCTCACAATTTGAAAAAGAACTCTTACAAAATAGGGATAAACCTTTGTCTAAAATGTTTAATTTTCTACTAGAATGGGAAGCAAAAGACAAATTTGTTAAAGCCTCAATGACACAGTGGGCAATAGATATAGGACACAATAGCCTATAGATCTCAACCTCTAGGAGAAACTCTGGAAAATTTATAGCATGCTATTCATTGAAAGAATTATCTGAAAATGATTAATAGATGGTACTTAACTCTAAATAGGTTGGCTAGGATTTAAAAAACAGAATCAGGTATGTGTTGGAAGTGTAAAGAAGCAGAGGGAACTTTTTTTTACATGGAATGGACATGTAAAAAGGTAAAAGTGTATTGGGAAATGATTTATAATGAATTGAAAAAAATGTTTAAAACTACTTTCTGAAAAAACTAGAGTCCTTTTTGTTGGATATAACTAATTCCTAGGTGTCAGAAAAGGTTGTTTATGTATGCAACAACTGTGGCCCATGTGTTGTTAGTCCAAAAAATGGAAAGTGAGCAAGGTCCTTCCAACTAAAGAGGATTGGCAACTTAAGCTGACAAAATATGCAGAACTTGCAGACTTTATAAAGTAAGAGATCAAGAAGAACATGCATTTAAAGAAGACTGGAAAACATTTATTGAATATATGGAAAATAACTGCAGCTGAAAACACTAGCAGCGTTAAGATAAATTCAACAGAGTAAATAAGTTTTGATGGATGTAAAAGTGGAAAACTTTGATTTGAATGGTTAGTAAAATATGAATATATAAAATGAACCATGGAAAGAGAAGAAGGGAAGTCACTGGATACTTTAAAAAGTTTGTAAGATGCTTCTTTGGAAATATCAAATTGAAAATTTGATAAATTATACATGCCCCCCCCATATATATATGAGATGTCAGTCCTATTGAAGCCAAAGGCACTTATTTCCCTCAGGTAAGCGGGTTTAGGACAGCAGCCTTCAAGGTAAGGCAGCCAGGCCTGATCCTCCGGCGCGTCCGAGAGAAGCTGAGAGGGAAACTGGCGGCGGCGGCGGCTCCTCCTCCCGCCGCTGCCTCCTCCCCTTTCCTCGCCTCCTCCCGGCGGCGGCGGCTACCCAGAGCGCTGCACAGCCACTGCCAGGCAAGCGCGAGGAACGGGCCTCAACCGCCGCTTCCTCCTCCTCCTCCTCTTTCTCCTCCTGCGGGCCCGAGTCCACCAGAGCCTGCGGGCGAGGGCGACTCTCCACCCCCGGCGGCGCGGCTACAGCACCCACTACTCCTACTTACCCCTGGGCCCCGGCTGAGGAAGCGGTGCCAGCGCGGCCCAGCATGCGAGTGTGAGATGTTTCGCCCGTTGTCGTCGGCAGCAGCAGCAGCGGCTCCTGACTGGGCCCAGGCGGCTTTGGCGGGCCCCGCGCGGCGGATGCGACTCCGGAGCCGGCGCTTCGCCCTCCACAAACATTTCTATAGGACTCATTCGCCTTGCTGAGGAGAATATATATCTCTCAATATATATTCTCAATATATATATATAGAGGAGAGAGAGAGACACATACGCAGGACCAAAAACAAAAACCCCTCCCCTCTTAAGAGAGAGAAGTAAGAGGCAGGCAGAGGCCTAAAGCCTCCCAAGCGGCCGTTAGTTTTCGCCCCCATCAAGGCTCCCCGCCCCCCGCTCACGCCACCGACACTCACACCCCCGGGGCCCCGTTAGGTCCATGGAGGCGGCCGGCCGAGCCCCGCCGCTCAGCGCCGCCCAGCTGGGCCGCCTGCGGGACGAGCATGGAAAGGTAAACTGGGGGCGGGGAAGGTGGGCCTGGGGAGGGGGCGAGGGACGAACGGCGCCCTCCTGGTGGGGAGCCGCGTGGCTGTGAGGTGGTGGGCAAGGGGGTGTTTCTGACGCCAGGCCTGGTCGGGGGCGCCTCGTGATGTATGGGTGGGGGTAGGTTGGGGGGTGGCGGCGTTGCTGCTGATATTGGGGAGGGGGCCGTGGCCAGCGAGGGTCGGCTGGCAGGGGAGCGGAAGGGGACCCCGTCAGGGGGTGTGTCAGGCACGCTGCTTGTGTCATGGCAGCGCCATGTGGAGGGTTTGTTTTGCAGAGGGTTTCCTTTCCACTTCCCCATGTATATGTGTATAATGGACTTTCCTGTATGTGTGTGTGAGAGCGAGATAGCTTTAAACAGTGCAATTATTGGTAACCCAATTATTGGTAACCCCCCCCCAAAAAAACCCTCCATAGTGTGATTTGACAGTGCAATTTTAACCTTTCCTACTTGGAAATAAGTTCATCTGGGTGGTGCTCAGTGATGGTTCTACCTGTACTTGGATTAGAACCCCTGAAAGTAATGTGGTTATTGCTATTTTAATATGTATTTATTTGTATATTTTAATTTATATCCCACCTCTTTCTTGAAAGTGGCATACATAATTCTCCCCGCTCCTCATTTAATCCCAACAACCACCACCCTGTAAGGTAGGTTAGGCTGAGAGGCAGTGACTGACTCCCAAGGTCACCCAGCTGAGTCAGGGATTTGAGCTCTGGTCTCTCACAGGTCCTTGTTAGACACTGCATTATCGCTTGTCTCTCCAAGTCAGAATTCAAGGCAACTTTCAACGTTCAAAAACAACGTTATCAAATACAAAGTGATAAGCAAGCTCACTAAAAAAAAAAGCTAGTAAAAAACAATAGATAAAATATACCACAACACATTTAAAACCAGTAATTAAAGTACAGTTTGCCTTGATCAGCAGCCCAGTGATCAGCGTTGTCCACACTTTAGTTTTTGAAGGCCTGTCTGAATAAGGTCTTAGCCTGCTGCTGAGACGGATAGCAAAGAAGGAGCCAATCTAACAGCTTTTGGGAGGGAATCTGGGAGTAGCCTCGGAAAATACTGTCTCATGACACCACCAAAAGTTATGTCATATCCATTAATTCCAATGGGTCTATTCTGAGTAGAACTCACATTGGATACAAATCACGGTGCTTCAGGTGGGGCTTATGTCCAGGCAACTGTGCATGGAGTTGTAGGCTAAAATGCAAAACTTTACTGTTGAACTTCAGAGGACTGGCTTCTTAGGCCAGAGTTGTAGATAAGCCTACAAAAGTTTTTGGCCTGCAATAAAACTTTTTTTAAGAAAAGCCTGCAGAGGAATAGTAGTGTTTGGTTTCTGTGCTGGGTGCACTCACTTGGCCTGCATTCAGTTCAGTTCTTGACTGCAACTACCAGAGCTGAAATAGTGCTGCATACTAAAAAGAAAAAAGACATCGAAGCATACTATTTAGCCCAGGCACCCCCAAACTGTGGCCCTCCAGATGTTTTGGCCTACAACTCCCATGATCCCTAGCTAACAGGACCAGTGGTCAGGGATAATGGGAATTGTAGTCCAAAACATCTGGAGGGCCGAAGTTTGGGGATGCCTGGTTTAGCCTCTTGAAAGTTGCAATGACACACTTATTTGGAAGCGAGTCCACAGAAATTGGTAAAACTTACTTCCAAGTATGTGGTTTGTTTATGAGAGTTGAGCATGTTTAGTAGCTACAGAACTTTTGAGTGTCAGTTTGGAAAGAGTTACAGATAGGTAGCCGTGTTGGTCTGAGTCGAAGCAAAATAGAAAAAAAATCCTTCAGTAGCACCTTAAAGACCAACTAAGTTTTTATTTTGGTATGAGCTTTCGTGTGCATGGTATCTGAAGAAGTGTGCATGCACACAAAAGCTCATACCAAAATAAAAACTTAGTTGGTCTTTAAGGTGCTACTGAAGGATTTTTTTCTAGTTTGGAAAGAGAAACACAGAGGGGGCCACAGAATGGATTAGGGCAGTGGTTTTCAATCAGTTTGCTGTGGCACCCTGGGGCAACACTGGCTTAATTTCTTTCCTTCCCTCCCTCCTCTGATACCCTCTCGTGTCTCTGCCTCCCAAAGGCTTGCACAGCTGTTTGTTACAGCAGCCCTGGCTACAAGCTCTGTGGGTGAATGGTGCTTCTGGAGCTGGCCAGGGGGTGCTTCCCAGGTCTCTCTGGGGCAGTGTGAGAAGGCACCTCTCTTTGGGGCGGGGGTGGCAGCTCAGAGACCAGGGGTGGCATCTGCGGCTGCCCAGAGGAATCCCAAGGAGAGGGAAGAGGAGAGGTGACTGAGGGAACACTCTGAGGGTGTTCAAGAAAGGGTGAGGGGCTGCCAGCTCTGCAGGCAAGGGGTGACATAACTAGGTTCCTGAGCCCTACACGGGTGCCGCAGAAAGAATGTAGTTGTTCAAGGCAGCCGGGGACTCAGAAAGGTTGAAAACCTCTGACTTAGGGTATTCTGTAGGAGTGACATGGCTGACGGACTGGAACCCTGAACAGGAGTGTTCCTGTTTGAAAGTAAGGATACACAGCAATATATTGTTGCCTATCCCACATGTTACTCTAGGAGTAAAACAGAGCTGGATGATTTACTGTTTTACTCTAGGAGTAAAACAGAGCTGGACGTGGGTGGTACTGTGGGTTATACCACTGAGCCTAGGGCTTGCCGATCAGAATGTCGACGGTTCGAATCCCCGCGATGGGGTGAGCTCCCTTTGTCGGTCCCAGTTCCTACCAACCTAGCAGTTCGAAAGCACCTCAAAGTGCAAGTAGATAAATAGGTACCGCTACAGCGGGAAGGTAAACGGTGTTTCTGTGTGCTGCTCTGGTTCGCCAGAAGTGGCTTTGTCATGCTGGCCACGTGACCTGGAAGCTATACGCCAGCTCCTTCGGCCAATAACGTGAGATGAGTGCTGCAACCCCAGAGTCAGTCACGACTGGACCTAATGGTCAGGGGTCCCTTTACCTTTACCCCACATGTTACTCTAGGAGTAAAACAGCTGGATGATGGGGATAAACTGACCAATGGTTGTCTTCAGGCTGGACAGAGTGGAAGTCCTGTGCTTATTCTGGCTATCAGGAAATTGCTGTGAGGGTATGATAGGACAACCACATGGGGAACAAGGCAGAAAAAACACACCACTTTACTTTGGAAAGACATTACCATGGTTCATACGTTCAATGGGAGAAGTTGCTGGTACAGTGTGGCGGTGAAGTGGTGCAAGCAGCTTCACTCCTTTGCACAACCTTGACTGTGTACTGAACCATCCACATGATCATCAGTCATGTGCAGGCTTGGTTCATATAATCTTTTCTCCTTTTTCTGCAGAAAGTGTGGTTTACACTGGAAACTAATTGTGTTGTAGAGGAATAGGACTTGGCTCTGCCATCATAGGGTCAGTTAGTGTGGGAGAATGTAGCAGAAATAATAGAAAAAGCAGCATTTGCAGATGGCTTAGTAGTGTCTCCTGTTGCAGTGCTATTACATTCTATTTTCCTGCCCACAACCTCTAGTGAGGTGAGCAGAATACATTAGTTATCCATCCCTATGAGATACTTTTAAGACACTTTGGATGGGGTGAAAATGTGTGACTTTTTTGGTTTAGGTTTTGTATTGCACTGAGAACTTTGGGAAATTTTTACATTTTATTTGTCTTGCAAGAGGATAGATTCTTTTTCCCAGCATTGTACAAGTAAGGATGAAGAGAGCCCCCTTTGCTATGTTTAATCATAGAGATCTGATATAGTTGGGGTTATTTTGTTCTGTTACAGTTTAAAATGTTAGCATCAACAATATTAAACAATATTAAGCTATAGTTGTGGTGGCATCACAATGCTCAAAATGGCTACCTACATGATACAGCTGTTAATTAGACAAGAGTAGCAAGAATCCGAGAGAGCTTAGAAGAGGGTTTAACATGGTTTCCACTGGCATATCCATTGACAATCCAGCACCTGACTCCAGGGGTCACTTTTCCATCTGCTCTGTGTGAGAAGCCAACTCCCAAGTGATACGTAATGCCCTCACTTCTTGGCGAGGTGCATGTGCCTTTGGCTTGCTACAGGAAGTGGCAGCAATGCCAAAGAGCTTGGGGAAGTCTTTAACCTTCTGTTCTCTCTGTGTCACTTTTAGCTGTCCCACCATCAAGATGGGTTAATAGCTATGTATTGAGTTGTATAATCTTTTATAAGCTGCTTTGGGGATTAATTTATATTGAAAGACAAGGTATAAATCTTTTAAAATAGATAAAGGGGGGAAACAAAAGGATTCAGCAGCTTTTTCTAATAAGAAAACCCTCCAGTACCTGAAAAAGAAATCTGTCCTGTGTTCATGGGAAGGTTCATTTATTTATCATGACCCCTTGACATTAAGTTATAGGCATAAATGGTCTAACTTCTCACTGGAGTTCTATCCAAACTAAAAATCACTAATATGCTATTTTTGTGCTTTATTTCTTTTAAATCAAATAACTTCAGAATCACTTAAGGAAAGGTTCCCCATATGCTTACTGCTGTACCATCTGGGCTGTTTTCAGGTCATTACAATCTGTTGTGTAAATAAGTTCCATAATATGTAGCAAACATGCACAGTTTTCTACAAAATGTTGAGTCCGTATATAGAGGCATAGAGTCAAATTAAATTTGATCCAAAACTCAAGAGTGAACCTACCGCATCCTACCCCACCCCTGAAAGTGATGCCTCTTAATCATTTCATGACTTGAAAGTATGAATGGATTTCAGTAAAAAGCAGAATGCCTGAGGTGCTGTCAGTAGAACTGGATATCACACGGCTCTTCTTCACACATACAAACTACTAACTTTGGTTGCTGCAAAAATCAAGTGATTAACACGCATGTGAGACACCATTCTTTGAAAAGAAACCAGAGGGAGCAAAAATAAAAGTAGATTATTGGTTCAGAAGAAGAGTTCCACTAAAATTAACTGCTGTGGTGTTACTCTTAACTCAAATGAACTATGGTCTTAGGGATACTTTTGTAACTTGTTAAGGCTAGTAGGCAGTCTGCATATGGAAGGATTGCTGCTTTGTAATGTAGCAGATTGCAGACTGGACAGCAGTTTTATGCATGCATATACAGTGTGAATTCCCCACCCACCATGGCAGCTTTCCCAGCCTGGTTCCCTTCGGATGTTTTGGACTACAGTTTCCACCAGCACAGCCACTGGGGAAGCTGGTATGTTATTTGTCCCTTCTAACAGAATGGGACTGATTCCAGTCTTAGGATGGGTTGCAATGTCTTACTGTTGAGCTTGTGGTGTTCAGCAGCATCAAATGTTTATTAAAAGGACTGCTTACTTATTGGAAATATCTGGTGATAATTTGTAGAGAGGTTAGTTAGGTAAAGGTAAGGTAAAGGGACCCTTGACCATTAGGTCCAGCCGTGACAGACTCTGGGGTTGCGGCGCTCATCTCGTGTTATTGGCCGAGGGAGCTGGCGTACAGCTTCCAGGTCATGTTGCCAGTATGACAAAGCCGCTTCTAGCGAACCAGAGCAGCAACGGGAGCTCACCCCGTCGTGGGGATTTGAACTGCCAATTTCTGATCGGCAAGCCCTAGGCTCTGGTTTAACCCACAGCACCACCCGCGTCCCTAATAGTTAGGTACAACTGTTCTATTTAATTTTCACTGTTTAGCTCAGAGACAGAAATACATTATCAGAGAACATCTAGTTATGACATTTACCTGAGAGTACTTGTGCTTTTAAAAAGTTTCTTATGTTTTTGCAGAGAGAAACTTGGGAGAATAGTTTCTTGGAACATCAAGTTCACTTGTTTGCATATGAAAAATATAAGGTCAAGGACATGGACCTGTGAATCTTCATATTTGTTAAACTACTGGTAACTTACACATACTGCATTTTTCCAAGATTGTCCATTGAGGAAAAGGCTGTTTTATATGTCAGAAAGCTGTTCTTTGTCATCAATATGTGTAGCTATACATTTTTCAGTGCTTTTTTAAAAAGGGATTTTTAAAGGGATTAAAATAAATAGGAGAATTTCACAAAATATATTAGTTTTCTTCATGATTTTGAATCTTTCACAGCCCAGTACTTAAGTCTATGTACTGAAGTAAGAGCTGCAGACTCACTTCATATATAAAATAAACCAATTTGCCATTGCCCTTGAGACTGGTTTGGAAGCTGCAGCCTGGTTGCTGTTGTGCATTGGGGAACTGATAACATATAACACCTGTGTTGAGAGAGCTGCCTGTACATTGTTAGAATATAAACCCCTAAACAACCTGGAGCCTATGCACATAAAGGGCTGCCTTAGTCTCTATGCACTTCCCTGATCTTTGTGATATGCTACCAAGGAACATCTGGAGGTGCCTGGCATGTCAGACCATCCTCAAGAAGAGCGTGTCAATTTAGTGTTGTAGCACTAGGGTTAGGGAACTCTACCCAGTGCAATCAAATCTGGCACCAGCTGTAATTTGTTTTAGGCATGAACTTCAGACTTCATTATTTCAGCAAGTCGCCTTATGAAAATGATTTACTGTTTTTATGCCCTTGTTTGTACATAGTGTAGATATATTTTATCCCTTTGCTATTTGGAAATGAATGAATAATAACAACAGTTACAAAAACAAGCTGTGGTAAGCTTTGAACTCACTCGGTCAGTCCCCCTCCTGTGCATGTCAGGGTAATAGACTGATCGTTTTCACTTTACATTTTGAGTAAACTGCACCTTCAATTTACATCCAAATGAGATAAACTGTGGTGTATCCTATTGTTTACACAGATAAGGATCCAATTGTACTTTCAGATACTAGTTTGTAAGCTAACCATAGGCCCAGTTTAGCATAATGTCCAAACTGCAGTTCAGCATTATGTGTGTTAGCTGGCCTGGACTCACCTGCTCCCTCTCTGGCAGGCTGTGAGGAAGAGATCAGAAGCATTTGCTTTTAAACTAACAAGAGTCTCCATTATGTCTGAACTCATGGAACTTTGGTTAGTATAAAGTTTAAACTATGGTTGGTGAACAAACCAAGATTATAAATCATTCTTAAACCTTTTCATTTCAGCTGACTATAATTAGGAAATCTAGTTAGTTTAAAAGCAGAAGTGAAAGCTGATCCTTCCAGCTGCACTAGGAGGACAGAATGCATAAATCCAAGACTTGTATTGGTTCAAATGCAGAATGCTGTAGTTTAGTGTTATGTCCAAAAATTATCTTAGCTTAACTCACAGTTTGCAGAGTTCAGACATGATGGAAAACTGCAGTTTATTCAAAAAAAGTGGACAGTAGTCTCCCCTTCTTCAGGACATATGGCAGAGGTAGCAATGCAGTGTCCACCAGATGTTGTTGAAGTATAACGTACATCAGGCCTTAGGAAAAGTTGTTGTCAGAGTTATAGAGTTAGTTAGATCAAACTTTCGAGAAAGTCATTAAAGTTGCAATTCTTTTAGCTCTTTCTAGGGAAATTGGTTCCATTATACACACTGGGGTTTATTTTTGAGCAAATATGCTTGGTTTGACCTGCATATCTTAGTTTCTCAGAATTTTTTTTTGCAGACTGTATAAATGCTGTGATAATGTTGGTTCAGTTTCATGTTTTAAACTCTTTATTTTGAACCAAAACATTGATTTACAGCTTTTCTAGTTGCTCCAAGCAGCATACTAACATTTCAAAAATAAAATACAGATTGAGCAAACAAAGCAAACTGAACATTCAGAAATACATTAGGGGGTTGAATATATGATACACATCTTCTCACCAAATCCAGGGTTGAAATTCACCATGAATGTATTTATCATTTCAGAATTTACACAGAAATAGCCCTATTTCTAGGATAGTGTTGCCTGCAATGTGGTAAACAATTTCCAAATTTCAACTGCATACCTTCTTCTTCTTTGGCAATCACTCATAACCAAGTAAGATTATCTTCTATGAACGTGGTCTTAACAGTGAGTCCATAAGTGACTGTGGAGGCTAATTCTGAATCCATACACCCTTCCACAATGGGGTCATAAGTTTTCGGAAAGGAGTTGATCATGGTAAGGGTTTGCCAAACATGCCTTCCTATTAGCATGTTTCTCCCTTTAATCTTGAGTTCGAGCGTCTTCAAAGTCCATAACACCTTTGGTAAAGGCTTTTCTCCAATTGGAGCGCTCGCAGGCCAGTGTTTCCCAATTGTCGGTGTTTATACTACATTTTTAAAGATTTGCCTTGAGAGAGTCTTTAAACCTCTTTTGTTGACCACCAGCATTACACTTTCCATTTTTAAGTTCAGAATAGAGTGGTTGCTTTGGAAGACGATCATCGGGCATCCGAACAACATGACCAGTCCAACAAAGTTGATGTTGAAGAATCATTGCTTCGACACTGGTGATATTTGCTTCTTCCAGTACACTGGCATTGGTTTGCCTGTCTTCCCAAGTGATGTGTAATTTTTTTCCAGACGCACTGTTGATGGAATTTTTCGAGGAGTTGGAGATGGCATTTTAAAGTTGTCCATGTTTCACAAGCATACAGGAAGGTCGGTAGTACAATAGCTTTGTAAACAAGCATTTTGGTTTCCCTGTGAATGTCCTGAACTTCAAAGACAGAGCTCAGGCGATGTTGGATTTCGGCATCAATGTTGGTCCTTGTGGAAATATAACTGCCCAAGTAGGAGAAGTGATCAACACTTTCCAGTGTTACACCATTGAGTTGGATTTGTGGTGTTGCAGAGGGGTTGCTTTGTGCTTGTTGGTACAGCACTTTGGTGTTTTGGATGTTGAGTGATAGACCAAGCTTTTCATAAGCTTCTGTGAATATATTTAGGATGATTTGGAGGTCATCCTCTGAGTGTGCACCCCTAAAATCTATTGATGTTTTGTCTACCCTTTTTTGTTTCAGCCAATGTTAAAAACATCCCGTGTATTTTTTTAAGCAGCAGCTGATCCAGGGAAGCAGATCAAAGTGCTCCTCTCCTGACACATGGCTTCGTTTGGGACATTCTACTATCCTAAGATAACATTGCCAATGTATGTTTAAGAAAGTTCCTATGAAGGTTGATTATGGCTTCTAATTGTGTTGATTCGAGAAAAGTCCAGCACAGGGAATATAGTTCTTTAAAAAATGATGCATAGTTCTTTTTTAAATGAAACATATGCGTGTGAGTCAGTGTTAGAAACTGAGATATGAAAGCTAGGAGCTAAATGACACCTTAAACCTAGGTTATGGGCGCAACAACAGAATGTCTAGGTGCACTTTTTTAAAACAAGAATACAAACCTGAAAATGAATGAACTTCAGCTAAAATATTATGTTCATTTTCACATGGTCTAGTCCTTCCCCTGTCTACCCCCCCTAATATTCTTAAGAGGGTTTTCAGAGAGTAGCTGAAAGTGGGGAGGCAGAAAAAGGTCCACATTGCCTTCCACTCTGCAGTTTTAAACTGAAATCTTAGGTGCAGTACTGCACCCAGAGCTCAGAAACTGCTTGTGGTAATGAAATTCTGAATTGCAAAATGCACCTAGAACAATGGGAGTTTCAAACACTGGTGTGAGTTCCCACTTGTGTAGAAAAGATAAAATAAAAAGTTGATTTCATTGTTAAAGTAGAAATTGAATAGCCTTTCAGTCTTGTCTTGACCGCATCCAATTCTATGTTCTCTTGGATTAATTTCAAATTTAAAGTTGAGATTCTGCCTACAGTTACTTGGGAGTATATCCCATTGAATTCAGTGAATAATAGAACTTGATAAATTCCAACTCTAACTTCCAAAGCTGCAAGTTATAAAATGATACATTTTTCATTTCCCCCTGAAAGTATAATTGGTGTGGTTTATTCCACCCCACCCACCTTGCTTTCGTTATGTGGAAAGTTTGAATCTGAAGAACTGAAACTGCATTAAAGCATGGGCAGTTGGATGATAAATTGTGGTTGTTTCACGGAACTTGGGCAATTGCTTACATATATTGGTGGTGATTCACATGATGGTGCCCCCTTGTGGCCCCTAAACAGCATTAATATAGATAAAAAGAGAATTATATGTTTAAAACTCTAGGTGCAGTTGCTGTATGGACAAGAAAATTGTTCTGAATCAACACCTGAAGGAACAATTATATTTCATTATATTATTTGTTGGCCCAGAGAAGAAATGCTTATCTGGCTTTGTTTCATTTGCACATTCAAATGCATATCAACATGTATTCTGTTTTTAATAGTATGGCTGGTTGTCAGGGCTTATGGGAGTTGTAGTCCAAAAAAATCTGGAAGGCACCACAGTGGCTACCTCTGGTTTAGTGCTGGATAATGCTAGGTTTGCTGTGTGTGTAGTTAATACCGTATTTACTTGAATGTAATGCATACTTTTTTTGGCCAAATTACATCACAGAAATTAGGGTGCACATTAGATTTGATGGCACATTTACATTTGTCAGCAAATACTTTTTTGGTTTCAAGGTTTTGAAAATTTAGGTGTGCATTAGATTTGATGACACATTAGATTTGCGTAAATACGGTAATCTGCATTTTATTTAGATGTCAGTATTAATCTCATATGTTTCCTAGCACATGCAACGGTACCTTGATTCTCAAACTTAATCTGTTCCGGAAGTCCGTTCCAAAACTTAAGCGTTCCAAAACCAAGGTGCACTTTCCCATAGAAAGTAATGCCAAACATATTAATTCATTTCAGACTTTTAAAAACAACCCCTAAAACAGCAATTTAACATGAAATTTGCTATCTAACAAGACCATTGATCCATAAAATGAAAACAATAATCAATGTTCTGCACTGTACTATAAAATAAATAAGACAGTATTGTAGATGATAAAAATTAAAATTACATTTTTTTCTTACCTGCACTGATGATAGTCATAAAACGAAAAACAAGCCACAGTCACAAAAATGGAAAAAGCCATGCAAACAAAAACACAAAAACCAGCAAAAACAAAAGCACCAAATATCACCTCAGAACACTGCAATCAGAAACGGAAGGCTTAAATAACATTGGGGGGGGGGACTCAAACGAGCGGCGCAAGGGCAGAAGCGGGAGGAAAAAGGCTTAATTACTATGTGGGGGACTCAAATGAGCTGCACAACAGTAAAAACGGAAGCTCGGGAGCACATTTGGCTTCTGGGGCAAAGTTCAAAAACACCTACTTCTGGGTTTGCAGCGTTCGGGTTCCGAGTTGTTCAGGAACTAAGCTGTTCAAAAACCGAGGTACCACTGTATATCATTTATACCGGTACTAGAGGAGACATAAGTCAGGTTCTGTTGCAAACAATGCTTGAGCATTAACTACTATTTCTGAATAGCTAATTGATCTTGTACCATTAGGTAAAACTATGGTTTGAAAACCATGGTTTGCATTACATCAGGCATCCCCAAACTTCGGCCCTCCAGATGTTTTGGACTACAATTCCCATCATCCCTGACCACTGGTCCTGTTAGCTAGGGATCATGGGAGTTGTAGGCCAAAACATCCGGAGGGCCGCAGTTTGGGGATGCCTGCATTACATCATTCTCAAGCAGGCTGTCCTACAAGCAAAGGATTTGACGTTGGGCACTGTGAGGGACAAGGGATACAGGGAAGTCCCTCCCATCTTAAGTTCCAGCCCATCACCAAGCGCTGGAGAGAGTAAGGAGAGCTCTGCCTCCAGCGGAGAGTCAGGAAGTGGTGTCCGAGGCTCAGGCAGGGTTGTGGAGCCCATGCCTCAGGTGGGACAGGAAGTTGGACGCACGGGGGGGGGGAGGCCAATCCCCCCAACTCCCGAATTGCGACGCAAACGTAGGGGGAAGAGGTTGGGTCTGCCAAAGTTGTGGTGCTGGAAGAAAACGCGCCAATCGCCATTCGGGAGTTCTGACACCTCACCTTAAGGATGCATTTTTATTGCTCTGAACACTGTAAATAATCAGCACTTAATAAAAGCCTTAAAAGACCATGCTGGAGTCGTTACTCTAGAGTAGCCATACCAGGCCCTCTGACAGCAACTCCCGAATCTTTTTTTGGCTACTTTGGAGTGCAGCGATGAGCGCTCAAGAGGCTGAGCATTGGAGGCTGGAGGCCGAAGCAGCGAAGCAGGAGCTACAGAACCTCACAGCGCACGCACAGCAGCAATTGCATGCCGCTCAGGAGGAAGCGCGAGGGGCGCAGGAGGAGCTGAACAAGCTGGTGGACCAGGTGAGGACAAAAGAGGAGACTGAGAAACAGCTAAGGGTGATGGTATTAGACCTGCAGAAAAAGTTGGAAGAGGAGAAAGCCGCTAGAGGTGGGGGGGCACCCCAGCCGCAGCTAGTCCAAGTGAGAAGGGGACAGAGCCTAGTCACCAAGTTCAGCGGAGACCCGAGGGAGTACCTCGGATTCGAGACTGAAATAAATTATGCGCTGGAATTGCATGCAGCAGAATTCCCAGATGACGCGCACAGAGTCTACTTTATCATAGAGCATTTGACGGGGGCCGCCCGGGAATGGGTAAGACCGCTCATCGCGCAAAAAAATCCTTGCATGAAGAACGCAACTTTATTTCTAGAAGCTTTAAAATTAATGTACGCTAGCGACAGTGAAATGGAGGCCACTAAACAGGAGCTTCATGACCTAACACAAGGAAAATCGACAGTTAGAGACTACTGGGCGAAATTCACCATGCTGGTGCACAAACTGGGGTGGGATCTGAACAGTGAGCCAGTGAAATCAGCCTTCTACCTGGGTTTGCATGCAGACGTTAAGGATGAGCTGGCAAGAGGTCCTAGACCGCAGACTATGGATCAGCTCAGCAAAGCGGCGCTAGCGGTGGGGGTGAGACAGGAATCCAGATGGTATGACAAACAAGCGACGCGCGCAACAAAACCTTGGTTCCCACGCTCTCAGGACAGACCACATCACCAAACCCCACCCCAGGGACCGCCCCCAGACCCGCCCAGACCAAGCCCAGAGCCGGAACCGATGGAGATCGGGGGAGCGCGCGCGCGGGCTTTTCAAACCCCGGCGGCGCCAAGACGCAAGGAGGGAAGAGGCGGGAATTGCTTTCTCTGCAACTCCCCCCGGCATCGCGTCAGAGACTGCCCTCATCGCAGAGAGTGGCAAGGAAAGGCGGGAACGGTTGTACCTTCCCCCACTGACGTAGCACCACAGCAGGGAAACGAGACAGCCTGGCTGCAGGAGACAAGGGGCAGCAGCCAGGCACAGTCAGCAGTGAACAGCCCCAGCCCGCCCACCCGCACAGAGAGGAGCAGAGCCAGCCCACCCCTCCCAGAGCAGGAGTGGTTCTAGAAGTCACGCTGACGCTCCCAAATGGCTATCCCCTGACAGTCCTCGCCTTAATTGACAGTGGTGCCTCAGCCAACTTCTTCTCGAGAAACTTTGCAGAAGAGCACCAGATCCAACTTCTGCAGCTGGATTTTCCCCTGCATGTGGCCACCATTGATGGCAGAGAGTTGCTGGGAGGGGCCATCACTCATCAAACCCCCCCCCCATGAGAATGACAGTGGGAAGGCACTCAGAGACACTGGCTTTCAACGTCACGACCATCTCAGACCCCCCCATCGTTTTGGGAATGAGCTGGCTGGCGCGCCACGACCCCTCCATAAGTTGGCACCAGAGATGCATCACGTTTGGGTCGGACTTTTGTCTGGAACATTGCATGCAGCACCAACCAGGGGAGGGGCCTCCGATAGCCACGGTGGCCACCATGCACGTCAAAGGGGGTGAGGCGATACCCAAGCCGTACTGGGACCTGCAGGAGGTCTTCAGCGAAGCGGAGTCCGACCACCTACCTCCACACAGGCCTTTTGACTGCCAGATCAACCTGGTGCCTGGGGCAACGATACCCCCAGCCAAGCTGTACGCCATGTCAGACCATGAACTGGAGGATCTGCGCGCTTTCATCGACAAGAACCTCAAGCGGGGGTTCATCAGAGAAAGCAAGGCAGCAGGGGGCAGCCCGGTCTTCTGGGTGGACAAGAAAGACACGCAACAGCGCCGTCTGGTGGTGGATTTTAGACGGCTGAATTCAGTGACAGAGCCAGTGGCTTTCCCCATGCCCAGAGTGGATGATCTCCTGACAGCGGCACGCAGGGGCAAGATTTTCACCAAGCTAGACCTAAGAGGGGCGTACAACTTGATCAGGATCCGGGAGGGCGATGAATGGAAAACCACGATGTTCACGCCTCTGGGCTCTTTTGAATATCTGGTGATGCCCTTCGGGTTGCAAGGGGGCTCAGCCTGCTTCCAGGCCTTCATGCACCACGTCCTGGGGTCCCTCCTCTTCAAGAACTGCTTGGTCTTTCTGGATGACATCCTTATCTATTCCAATGACCCAGTGCAGCATGTGAAGGATGTCAGGGAGGTGTTGCAGCGCCTGAAGGACAACCACCTGTATGTGAAGCTGGAGAAGTGCAAGTTTCACACCAAGGAGGTAGACTTCCTGGGCTACAAGCTGTCAGACAAGGGGCTGGCAATGGACAAGGACAAGGTGCAGACCATCCTGGACTGGCACAGCCCCAGGACGCGCAAAGATGCCCAACGCCTACTAGGCTTCGCTAACTTCTACAGGAAGTTCATCAAGAACTTCTCTCGTGTCACGGCTCCCATCACCGACTGCCTGAGAGGCAAGCAGAAGTTCAGGTGGACACCAGAGGCACAAGCAGCGTTCGAAAGCCTCAAGAGGGTATTCGCTTCAGACCAGCACCTGTTCCACGTGGTGCAGGATGCGCCCCTACGCCTGGAGACAGATGCTTCTGATAAAGCTGTGGGAGCGATTCTGTTGCAACTGGACGCCAACAGAGAGTGGAGACCCTGTGCCTTCTTCTCCAGGAAGCTGACCCAGCCTGAACGCAACTACACAGTGTTTGATAGGGAACTTCTCGCGATCCACGCTGCGTTCCAGCACTGGCGACACTTCCTGGTGGGCGCCAAGCACCCCATCCAGGTGTGCACAGACCACAAGAACCTGGAGTTCTGGAGAACGGCCAGGGTGCTCAACCAGCGGCAGATACGGTGGGCAGAGTTCTTCTCGAACTTCAACTTCTCCATCCACTACATCCCGGGGGAGCAGAACGTCAGGGCGGATGCCCTCTCCCGCAAGCCAGAGTACATGGAGGAGGAGTTGCCACCAGCACCCAGGCACGTTTTCCCCCCATCTGCATGGTCATGCGGTGCAGCAGTGGTGAGCGAGGCAGAACTCGCAGCACTGACGGCAGCGGATGAATTTGCCACCCGCATCTTCAGAGACCTGAGAGGGGGGAGGGAGCAGGCCAAAGACTTTGAGGAAAGGAGGGGTTTGCTTTTTTACAGGGGAGCCCTGTACCTCCCGACCAAACAGCTGAGAGGTAAGGTTCTCAAGCAGATGCACGACAACCCAACGGCGGGTCATTTCGGAAGGGACAAAACCACTCACCTAGTCATGAGACACTTCTGGTCGCCAGGGGTGCGGGAGGATGTTCGGGATTATGTCAGGGGATGTGACACCTGCCAGCGAGCAAAGGTGGTCAGAGCGCCACCAGCAGGTTTGCTGGAGCCATTAGCCACACCGCACAGGCCGTGGGAAGTAGTGTCCATGGACTTCATCACAGACCTGCCGTCGTCCAGGGGCAAGACCGCAGTGTTGGTGGTGGTGGACCTCATGTCCAAAATGTGCCACTTTATACCGTGTGCCAGGGCGGTCTCGGCAGAAGAGACGGCCAAACTGTTTGTGGACCACGTATTCCGACTGCATGGATTGCCTTTAAGGGTTATTTCGGATCGTGGCCGCCAATTTGTTTCCAGGTTCTGGCGACGGCTCATGAACCTCCTGCAGGTGGAGGTCAGCTTGTCGACGGCTCGGCACCCGCAGACCAATGGACAGGCGGAGCGGGTCAACGCCATTCTGCAGCAGTACCTGAGATGTTACGTCAGCCAGAGGCAAACGGACTGGGTGGATCGCCTGCCACTGGCAGAATTTGCCTACAACAATGCGGTGCACGTCTCCACAGGGGTGTCGCCCTTTAAGGCCAACTACGGGCGCGACCTCAGATCTTTCCCGGAGAGGGAGGGGGAGGAGGAGGAAGAGGGCCCACAGGCCGAGGATTGGGCAGAGGACCTGGAGACGGTGCACCAGCAGCTCAGAGAACACTTGGAGAGGGCCAAGGAAGCGTACAAGAAGGGGGCAGATCGCCATAGGCGGCCGGGAGAGGTCATCAGGGTGGGGGACAAGGTTTGGTTATCCTCGGAAGGTCTTCCCACCAGGGGTCGATGCAGAAAGTTAGCACCCAGGAGGCTGGGCCCCTTCACGGTCACGCAACAGGTCAACCCGGTAGCCTTCAGGCTAGCACTGCCGGAGGACATGAGAGTGCACCCAGTGTTTCATAGATCACTGCTGTCGCCGTACAGGGAAAGTACCAGGTTCAGGGACAGCGATCAACCTCCAGAGGGAGGGGGGGAGGCGGGAAACGCCCGACAGCTCAATGAGGCAACTGAGATTTTAGACTCAAGGAGAGGGGTGAGAGGACTGGAGTACCTGATAGCATGGGAGGACACTCCGCCATCCCACAATGAGTGGATACCGGCCACGGAAGTACCTGAGGAATTTTTAGTGGAAGAATTCCACGCCCTGTTCCCCCACAGGCCCAAGCCCTGGCACATGGAAAGGGAGGGAGAGGGGGAGGAGCAGGAGGAAGGGATAGCAGGCAGCAGCTCCCCATGGAGATGGGAAGCGGAATTTGAGGACACGGAAGAAGAGGTGTGGGTTTCACCGAGGTCAACGACGTCAGAGGCAGGAGAGGACTGGCAGAACATTTTTACTCCCACCAGCTCTGATGCCACTGACTTCTTGGGATTTCCGTCTTCTCAGGGGGAAGGAGAGAGATCGCAGGATTGGGGGGAAATTTTCACACCCACAGGCTCGGATGCCACTGACTTCTTGGGATTTCACTCGTCCCCAGCAAGCAGAGAGCCACTAGGGAGGAGGAGAGAGGAGCCTGGGAGGGGGGTGGATGTGAGGGACAAGGGATACAGGGAAGTCCCTCCCATCTTAAGTTCCAGCCCATCACCAAGCGCTGGAGAGAGTAAGGAGAGCTCTGCCTCCAGCGGAGAGTCAGGAAGTGGTGTCCGAGGCTCAGGCAGGGTTGTGGAGCCCATGCCTCAGGTGGGACAGGAAGTTGGACGCACGGGGGGGGGGAGGCCAATCCCCCCAACTCCCGAATTGCGACGCAAACGTAGGGGGAAGAGGTTGGGTCTGCCAAAGTTGTGGTGCTGGAAGAAAACGCGCCAATCGCCATTCGGGAGTTCTGACACCTCACCTTAAGGATGCATTTTTATTGCTCTGAACACTGTAAATAATCAGCACTTAATAAAAGCCTTAAAAGACCATGCTGGAGTCGTTACTCTAGAGTAGCCATACCAGGCCCTCTGACAGGCACCAAACTGAACTTTCACCTGCAAAACAAGCTGTTAAACTAGTTGAGATTTATTTAGGACTCAATCACAAATTTCATTTGAAGTTATGGTTAGGTATTTTATGATCATGCACACATGATAATTGGAGGTCACCAATTGTCTCAGGAGTTCTAAATGTTTTTCTATACCCACCCTACCAAATAACCCCGGCTATGTGTATAACACTTAGCCGTTTAAGTACGTATGTCACAGACCAGGCTGGACTGTCGGGTACTGACTCTTGGATTCATGTTCCTCCTTCTGAGACAATCTGTGCTTGAATCCGCAGGAAAAGGTAGAATTAAAAAATCAAATAAATCGCTTCATACATTTCAGCAAGTGTGGCTTCATGAGCCATTTTAAGGGAGGGAGGAACCCTGCCAGTCAGAATATAATTAATTATTGTGTCCATGCTACCATGATAGCTGATGGGTTGAGTAGAAATGTAGCTGCCATTTTCTTTGATGGTAGCTGCTCCCTACTTTTTGTACTTTACCCATTGCTTTTTAATTTGCTCTTTAGGTACGTACTTGAGAGTGATACGGTAGTAGTGATAGTGCTAAGGCACTAAATGTGCTCAAAGCTGCAGTCCTATGAACACTTATCTAGGAGTAGGCCCTATTGAATTCAGTGGGGTATGCATCACAGAAAATGTGTATGTAATTGGACTGCACTGTGTATAAATGACAAGCAAGCCTGAAACAGCCCCCCTTTTTTTGCACGGAGAGGCATATATTACAAGTGGGACCTGCAAGAAAATATTGCAATGCAGAGTGCTGCTGTTCAGGATGCTAGCCAGTTGTGCTCTTTTCCTGAATACTCCATTCTTCCCCCCCACCCCCCAGCCAGTGTTCCATTGCCACTAAACAGGCTTAGTTTTTACTGTTTTGGGGATATTCTCTCCCATTCATTAGGGGAGTAGCCCTCTAGGTGTTGGACTCCCATCAGCAAGGCTGGTACTTGCATGAAGCAGAGTGAAGCAATGTGCGTCAGACTGCAGATCCACTCTCTGCCCCACACCCACAGATACACTGTTTCCAGCTCCACCATGGCGTTGCCCATGCCATCACATGCAAGCACTGCTAACGCTGTGTCCTTACTACTGTCACTGTGTCATGGTGGCAGCATGAGGTGCAGTCACTGGCAAGGGTGGAGTTAAGGAGGCAGGGCTGGCAACAGTGAGGGGACAGTGATGAGGGCAGGGTGGTGGCAGAGCAGCAGTTATGTGTGTGGGAGGGATTTGGAGCAGCAAAGTATCCCAGGCTTTCCCTACCCATCAGCCTCACCCATGATCAATGGTTAGCATCCTCTGGAAGGCCACTGGTTTCCCAACCCTGCATCAGTCTTCCTTCCCCACCCCTTTAAAGATTTTTTTTGGACTTTTACCAACCTTGGGGTTTGGATGGTTCTGCTTTAGCTATGTAAGGTTCCATGCTTGGTGAATGATTTCACTATTAGTATAGAGGATAATCTTGCTTTAGCCTCTGTCTGCAATTTGTGTTTTCTACCAGGAAGTTGGATCTGCAGAGTTTCAACATAGTTGCTGAATCACGTGCCTTCAAGCTGCTTTACCAGTATCCCCCCCCACATCTGTTCAAGTGATACTGAATTAGTTTATTAATTTATTGAATGTGGTCATTTGGGAAAGGCTATAGATCAGGGTCCCCAAACTAAGGCCCGGGGGCCGGATGCGGCCCAATCGCCTTCTAAATCTGGCCCGCAGATGGTCCAGGAATCAGCATGTTTTTACATGAGTAGAATGTGTCCTTTTATTTAAAATGCATCTCTGGGTTATTTGTGGGGCCTGCCTGGTGTTTTCACATGAGTAGAATGTGTCTTTTTATTTAAAATGCATCTCTGGGTTATTTGTGGGGCATAGGAATTCGTTCATATTTTTTTTCAAAATATAGTCCGGTCCCCCACAAGGTCTGAGGGACAGTGGACCAGCCCACTGCTGAAAAAGTTTGCTGACTCCTGCTATAGATCATGTACTTTGCATGCAAAAGACCCATGGTTCGATCCTGGTACCTGGGAAGGAGTCCTGTCTGGAGAGCCATCACCAATCACTATGTCACTGACCTAGATGAACCATTCTTCTGTCTTGGTAGAAAGACAACCTCCTATGTGTCAGTAATTCGGCCGTCCCGGGGGCCAGCTGTTAGACTGGTCCCACAGGCCAAAAATGCGATTGCTCTCACAAACGTGATGAACAACACACAAGTCAGTAAATAAGGCTTAACTGCTTTATTTACATATAAACAATTTGGGAGCTCTACATCATGGCTCCCTCTCTCTGGCATCACAGCCAGTAAAGAGAAAGAAGAAAGAGACAACAGTCCCACGTAGTACAGCAAGATAAACATCGTGTCTACGTCACTTCCACTCTGTGGAAATGAAAACACATACAGTCATATGATACACAATAACCCTATGACTGCAGATGGTTGAATGAATCTCCTAACACTATGATGGGGCTGGAGCATATTTTTCTTCTTAATCTGCTCTTCCATACCCCTTTATGGGAAATATCAAAAGGAAGAATATGAAATTTAAAATAGATTGGTGTTATTGATTTTTGTCCTAAGGGGCTAAGGGTTGATGAAAACAGCATATGTCCATGTGCTTTTCTACTGATGGTCCATTTTTTCTTCCAAGGAAAAAAAAGACTAAAAAAAACAGCAAAAAAAGCATATGCTTCCAATTTACATATTTACTAATTAAAAAAAGCTTCCTGGAAACATTAAGCAGACTATCTTGAGTAACCTTTAACATTGTAGCTAATGGATATCGCCTGGAAATTTTCATAGAAGGTCTTCTAAATAATGTAAATGATTATGAATATGTAACTAGTTAATATGCAGCTACGAAAGGATTATCATGTAGAGGTTAATGAACACGCTGCACTTCACGGTTTGTGGGGCTTTTGCTTTTGTGCCTTTAGCTCACTTCATGCTTGGAAAGTCATGCATTGGGAATGGAAAGCTTCCTGTTTCCCTTTCTGGAAATGGGGCACTTGAGCTGGAACTTTCTTAAAAGGTTTCATAAACATTTTTAGTGTTGTTCAATGCCAATTTCCCAAACCTTTTCATTATACAGCCCATAACAGTAGTAGTACCGGTAGTAATGGCAGTACTTATGTAGCATATTATTCACATACGTTAGTCTAGTAATCCTTATTACAGTCCTGTAAGGTAGGCCAGTGTTAGTACCCCCACAATGCCGAGAAATCGGCCAGTTCATTCATACTGTGAATATACTTTGAGTTTCATAAATTCATAGAATGGTAGAGTTTGAAGGAACCCTGAGGGTTATCTAGTCCAACCCCCTGCAATGCAGGAATCATACCTGACAGATGGCCATCCAACGTCTGTTTAAAATCCTCCTAGGAAGGAGAGTCCACCACCTCTTCTGAGAGTCTCTTCCATTGTCAAAGAAGCTCATACTGTCAGAAAGTTCTTCCTGATACTTAGTTGGAATCACCACTGTAGCAAGAAAAGCCACTCTAGCATTAAAGCATTAGTGTGTGCTCCCATGTGGCCGAGCTGAGTCAATGCAGTGGGAGGAAGAGGAGGAGCAGGCGGGGTAGGGAGGAAGGGCCACAGCTCACTAGCAGAGTTTCCATCCCGCATGCAGAATGTCCCAGGCTCAATCCCTAATGGCATCTCCAGGTGAGGCTTGGGAGAGATGCCTGCCTGAATCCCTGCAGAGCCACTGCCAGTCAGTGGCATCAGTATTTCTCAAACCTGAGTTTGTATGCTACCTACTTTCTGATTTCTTCATGCACGTTGATTCTGTCCCTTACTTCCTGATTCTGAATTTAGTTTGCTGTAAGTGTTGTTCACCCTAGTCCCGTCCCCCCCAATCAAAATCTGAAACCACAATTTGTGCACTAGCTATGGCAAACTATGGTTTGTGGTAACCATTTACGTAGTTTGCGTAGTTTGGATGTTGTGGTTGACTATATGGAAGAAGTTATGGTGAATCACTAAGAGAGACAGAGGAGGAAATGCATACGGTAAACCTATAATCCATTTACAGGGTGTCTGAAATGGAGTCAGTGGCTTGCAACTGAGGCAAAATTTGAACCAGCAACCTCCTAGATCTAGATTGTGGTTTATTATCTTGGCAACAATGCTAGACCAACCAATGAGCTACAACAGCTCTTATCTGAGGACATTAAATTCTTATTTTGATTTATTCTGCTGGAAGTAATGAATAGTTGCCTCATTCTTTTCCAAAAAAACTATTAAGGAACTCTGATTTTAGAAGGGGGAAATTAAATACAGTAGAACACATCTATGTCAGCTACATTTGTTTTAAGATATGCAATTTTTATAGTGTATGGCATAGAATAGGATGATTCTTTCTGTCTCTTCATGTGCAAAAATGACAAGTTTACAACAAATGGATGGGATTTTATGAAAGTAATATTGCTTTACATTTTTAAGTGGATTGTGCAAGCTTCACTCAGGCTGAGTCTACAATCTACCTTGGAGTATCTGAATATAAGCCAAATCTTCATAGTTTTGCCAAGCCCCATCAGTCCCCTCTTTACAAAGAAACCATCTGCACCTGTGCTTTCATGGAACATTGAAGATAAAACATAATTATTCTGGCAAATGTTCCCAGTAGTTGCTTTCACATGTTAGCTTGTTTGTGGGTACATGAGAAACAAATATTTGTAAAAATGATTTGTGAAACCCTATATCCAGATTGGAAATAAGTATGAGTTACTTTATTAAGTTCCTTCTACATGCAGAGTTTTCACAATCCTCAGAGTAAAATTGGTATACATTTACTTCTGATCATACAGTCTGTGGTCCATAGAGCTATTTGCATACTGTATATGCAAACCCTTCTGCTCCCTAGCTGGGGCACTCTATATTTCCTCTACTGAACATACCTTCTTTTTACTGGTTTGGATTCTGGAGCATTTCTTACCTTATGAAGAAGCATTTTGGGAGTGGAGGTACAAGAACTACGGTGGAAAGAAGGAGATTCAGAGTGCTGAAGAGTCCCTATCCATGTTCAGAAGTGTCACCTGCAGTTCCTAACAATTAGACAATAGTTGAGGGAGCTATTCTGAACCTGTAACTTCCCTCTGGGTGAGAATACAGTGGAACCTCTGTTTTCGAACGTAATATGTTCCGGAATACCGCTCGACTTCCGAAACGTTCAAAAACTGAAAGCAGAATCCTCAATTCAATAGGGAAACTCAAAACGGAAACCGCATTGGATGCTCGGGTTCTGAAAAACGTTAGAAAACCAGAACATTTACTTTTGGGTTTTTGGCATTCGGGAACTGAAACGTTCGAAAACAGAGCTTTGACTGTAGCAGTTTGGGAGATGGGGAAAATTATTTTTGTGGGGGCTGCAGTGCTGGGGGAAAGAGTAAAGCCCCTTGCTTACATGTTGTGGTCCCATTCCTGATTGCGTCTTTAGATGCATGCACACATTTTAAGGGGCCAAAGACCTTTCAGCGCAACTGATTACCTATTGTTTCCCATGTGTTGCATATACAGTAGTCTTACCAACTTCCTTCAAAGTTGTATTTATGTTGTGTAGATAGCTCATTTCCCATGAGCTCATGGTATAATATTTTGTACTTGAGAAAGTGCTGCTGTCACCATTATGCGAGACAGGCATTTATTAGATTGGGGTAGTCAATGTGGTATCCTCCAAATGTTATGGGCTACAACTCCCATCATCCCTGACCATTGGCCTTGCTGGCTGGACATTGTTGTCCAAAACATCTGGAGGTTACTACATTGGCAACCCCTGTACATGTATTAGATAATGAGTCACTGACCAACAAGCATCATAACTCCGTCTCCTGTGTTCACATTGTTTTGTAAACTATTCAGAGGCAGTGCAGCTTTACACTGTTAACCATTTAAGTATGGCTTCGTGTGTGCATTTAGCTTGATGAATACCAGAAACGCCCTTCTCTCCTTCCACAAATGTGTCCCACTATCTTGAGAACAACTGGAACAGCCCTTATATATACATTATACCTCCAAGATACAATAAAGGGAATGGTAAAACCCTCTCCTCCCATACCTTCTATATGTGAATAGATTCCTTTGTCACTATGAGGGAGTTTTGAACTCGGGTATTGTCATTACTATTATTATTTATTATTAGTGTTCAAAGCCCAGAATGTGTTTATCAGATTTGAATGCTTTAAAATGTTGGTAGTGTAAATAGTGGGATCTAAAACTTTCATGTGTTTTGTGATATTTTTTTATTGTTTAAATAGTGACAAGAACCTGGTCTTCTAATGTATTTTGGATTAAATAATATTCCTCTTTCCAGAAGTCTGTAAATTGATGGATGTTATAATATTCACTTTTGTGTATGTGTATATATTATGTTTCTGAAATTGTAATCAAAGTTCAAATTGTTTTTTTTATATGATTAATCAGATGTTTATTGCACCAGGGTGAAACTGAAGGTCAGATTACAGTTTAGAGTTGTATTAATGAAGAAAAATGTTTTTATGGGTGATTCTGTTTTAAACAAACAGCAAACATGCACTCCTCTTATAAATTATATTTGCTTTATTCTGCAAAGCATGTAACATTGAAAACAGATGTGTAGATAGTACAAAATATTAGTTTTATCTTGTATCATGTGTCATCTCGTTGTTATGGAGCATGCATTGTATCAAAATATGAGTTGGGGAAGGTGTAATTTATTCTATGGTTATCAGTTTGGATTAGAGCATTGTGATAAAGTGGGCTGCTTAAGAACGAATGTTCCCGCGCCTTTGCGCTGACAAATAAAAATGTATAGTGAGACGCCACCAGATCTGTAAAGCGTCTGCTCTAGTTTCTGAAACATTGAGTTTGCAGCTGTGTGCTTGGCCTTGTTTTTTCATGAGCAGTTATCTGTTTTAATGACAGGTGGTCACTAGCTGCCAAGAAAAAATTCAGCACTGGTAAGTGAAAAATGTTTGCTTGCATGCCTATAATACCAATAAAATACTCTACGTGTGTCTTTAGAAAAGTGCAATGCGTATAGTCTTTGGAAAATTGACCAAATTCAAATAATGCTATATTTTGGTACATAATTTTGATCTTGTCCTGGTTATTGAAATGCACCCTTTGCATTTCTGTGATGCTCTATTGCACTATATAGTCATACTTTAAATCTGCATGTCTGTTTAAACAGACACACACTAATTCCCCCTTTCCCCACCCAGAGTAATCATATAGAAAGGCTTAAGTCTATAAATCCACAAAGCACAACTATATATTTTTGTTTCTGTTCCAAGAAAGCTAAAGTGGCAGTAAAGTGCAGTGTGGTTGGGCACTGAAATAGACTTGGGAAGTATCCAAAACGTGTGTATAAGAAGAACTTTGAAAAATCAGGTCTGCAATTTATAAAGGGGTCTATTGGCTTCAAGATAGATAATGGCCTTTTCCCATTTTATCCAATTGCAATGAAAATATATTCGTTTAAAGCCTTAGGTAAACGTGAGACTTCAGAGAGATTATTATCCCTTAAAATATTATCCCTGGCTTGTCTTTGTTGCTCATTTAATGTGATGCTTTTTTAGTTAATAGGAACCATCTTGGGTAAATGAAAGTTTCATATGAGTATCTGACAGGAAAAGGTATATTTAATGGTGAATGATTTTGTATGAGTTATAGAGAGATAACACTTGATCTTAACAGATACCAAATTATGCTACATCCATGCTGCGTTTACCAGGATTTTACGGAGAGAACAACAGGAGCCTTCTTGATTATTGTCTGCAGGGTTATTGCAAAATCACAGCAACTGCCCCTTTTAGTGGAGAGATTAAACTTTTGGTTATACACCATCAAGCATATAATATTTTAAATTTATTTTAAGAGGCTTTTCTTCATGCCCAAAAGACCTCTGAGCAAATAATTTATAGTTCGTGTGTGTAATAAAATGTTTGGGTTTTAAAAAATAGTTTAAATGCACATAAGTTGCAAGCCATGGATAAGACGAATGGGGAAAGAGGGGAATCAAGACCATCTTTACACCTCATCATCTTAAATTGTGACCATTGGTTTGTAGAAAATGGTCTAAAACTATTGTGCTTTGCTAATGTTTAAAATTCAGAAACCGCATTAATTTCCAATAAGATGGAAATAATAATAATAATAAATTTTATTTATACCGTGCCCTCCCCAGCCAAGACCGGGCTCAGGGTGGCTAACATCAGGTATAAAAAACAATTGATTAAAATACAACTTAAAAAGAGGATTAAAATACAACTTAAATGCAGCCTCATTTCAGTGGAAGCCCAGAGTCAAAAACTGTTTGTGGGGAGAAAACATCAAATCTTCACCAAGGCCAACTATCCAGTCTGGTCCTACGTGGGCCAGAAGAAAAAAAAAAGCCAGGGAAGTCCCCAAATAGGGGTTCCATCACAGAAGGAAAAGGAAAGGGGGGGAGGGGGACCAGGCTGATTCCAAGCCAAAGGCCAGGCGGAACAACTCTGTCTTACAGGCCCTGCAGAAAGAAATTGGATCCCGCAGGGCCCTGGTCTCATGAGTCAGAGCTTTCTACTAGGCCAGAGCCAGTGTTGAAACGATTGAGGCTAATCTGACTTCCTTAGGGCCTGGGACCTCTAGAGTGTCGCTATTTATGGACCTTAAGGTCCTCTCCTCTGCGGGGCATACCAGGAGAGGCGGTCCCGTAGGTACGAGGGTCCTAGGCCACAAAGGGCTTTAATGGTCAAAACCAGCATCTTAAACCTATAGTGGTTTATAGTGGTGCCCAGTATAAAAAGATTTCTGCTTGAGAATCTGAAAGATTCACGTCCATTCAGAATTGACAGGGCTGAGCTAGATGGACCAATAGTGTGGCCTTCCATAAGGCAGCTTCATCTGCTCCTTTCTAAAATTGGGTGCTTATCTGAATGTGCACCCCTATGCTGCGCCAACTGGTTCTGCACAGCTGCATGAAATGAGTTATATAGGATGAAAGTCTTGCCATGCAGGGAGTGGAATTGCCAGTGTAAAGTGGCAAGGCAGGGGCATCACCATGGTTGCTTGGGCGAAGGAGATGTCCCTTGTCTCCATCTCTCACTCAAAGCAGTAGTGGATCATGGCAATAGTGGATGCAAACAGGCAACCAAAACGCATAAGAAAGTGGAAGGTAGATGTTTTGCAAATATTTTGACATACACAGCCAGAAACATTCTCAGGATAAAATATCACTATAAAATATTTTGAAAAGCATTTCAAAACAACAATTTAAAAGGTCCCTACATATTCCTCTATGGCAGTGATGGCCAAACTTGGCCCTACACCTGTTTTGGAACTACAGGTACCATCATCCCCGACCACTGGTCCTGTTAGCTAGGGATGATGGGAGTTGTAATCCCAAAACAGCTGGAGGGCCAAGTTTGGCCATCACTGCTCTATGGTAATCACTGACTCTATGCTCACACATGCAGGCATAGCGCTGTTACTGTGAATCTTGTGCAACGCTCCCGTCCCTTTCAGATATTCAGTTCTAAGTTTTGTAATAAAGTTTTACAGATGGAGTGCCACAGATCTGATTTCCTGGGAATGTCTGTTTCTGTGTTGTATTAGTTAAGCCCTTATCATGATCTGCCTGTTTCTTCCCTCAGACTAGTAACCTAGGTGGTCAGTTTATTTATTTTATTTGTTTGAAATATTTATAAGTAGGGAAGTACGAGTGTAGAGTAAGGAATCTATTGACCTGATAGGCACTGTGCCCAGCACCCATCCACAAAGGTAAATGGTTTTCACTGAATGGGCTAAGCATCTTCTTTTACTACAGTTGTTCTCTTACTGCCTTACAGACTGTGTTGTGATCATGCCAGGCAAAGAGAACAGTTGCACAAAATGAAGACCTTTTATGTTCTTCCCTGCACAAACCCCTTTAAAATTCGTTTGTAATTCTATTGATTTAAACATCAAACCTCCAAAACAGTCAGATATGCTATCCTTAAGAAATGAGTCCCAAATCACAAATGACAAGTCTCGCTGTCTCTCGAGATATATATACATCTACTCAGAAGTAAGTCCTATTGAATTCAGTAGGGTTTACGCCCAGGTAAATGGATATAGGATTGCAGCCCAATAGAACTTGGTCTTACGCTATCATATTTTAGCTATCTTCTAGGAATCATTTTCCCTCCGTGGGCAATGTGCATTTGTGGTATTGTTTACATTATTTTCACGCACCTATTTTACAATAGGGAATTTAGTAATGCCTTGAAAGTATTTGCAGCAGGGTCCATTTTTGCATTCTCTGAACCATGGCAATTTCTCTCTCTGCTTTTATATTCAAACCCCAACTGAAAAGTTATTAGCAAACTTGTGTACCTTGTTCTTAAAGTTTGTTGGGATTGAAAGTAACATGGTTTCAATTCTGCCAACAGGAAGAAGGTGGAGAGTGACTATGAAGCTCTTCAGGAACGACTTGGCACATTGCCTGACAAACTCTCTTATGATATCATGGTAGGTACTATTTACCAGTTCAGTGGAATTATAGGCAACCTTGTTTATTATGGTCCACTGCAGATAGCGTTGCACAAACTACTAACCAGCAGTTGTCCTGTGGTTTGTACACTGCTTTTTTCCTTCTCCTTTGCACACTCTTTCCCTTTCCATAGGCAGCCCTGGTACAATGCAACCATGGTTAGGGTTTGCAGACAATGGTTTAAGCTAGTGATGTATAATGTTAACACTGGTGCAGACATATCATTGCACTACACTTAGCTCCAAGAAGGATTCAATTAGCCCATGAAATGCTTGTGACCATCTAAAGGTTGTTAGATTTGGAACATCATATCTGTGCTAGAGCTATTTGCACTTGCTTTGGATTGGCTCTGACTGACCACTCCAACCCTTGCAAAGGTGGGGGACCAATTAGGTAAGGCATTGTTCAGTTGGTGAAGAACTGTGACAGGGAATACCTTCCCTAATGAGGTGTGTCAGTCTCCAGTCTCCCTCCCTATTAACTTTTAGAAGAAATTTGAAAGCATTCCTGTCTACACAGACATTTGATGGTTGAAAGTTCTGTCCCCGTTCACCCTGAAATTATTAATTTGGGAGTATGTGATTGCTTTTAAGAGTCTTTAAACTTTTTTAAAAAAGGTTTTAAAGTATTTTAAAGAAGTTTAATGGAATTGTTTTAGTATTGACATGTGTGCTGCCCTGGGTTCCTTTTGTGGAAGGTGCAGGATTTGTTTAATAAATAAATAAATACAGTAATGAAGGTATTGTAGTTAGCAATGATTGATTATAGACAGTGTTTAAATGTATGTTTTCCTATTCCTGTCTTGTTTCTTGAAATCTATAATAAATTATAATCTCCAAATTTTTGACAGACATACTAAGACAAAATCAAACACGTTTGATAGAGCCTGTTTATTTTATTGAAACCTATAATTAAAACTGCAATACACACTAATTTCCTGTGAGGTGGAGAAGCAAGAAAGCAATCGTATTTCCTGAGTTTTAAATTGTGGGTATTGATTTGTATAAAAAGCTAGTTTTTGTTTCATGGAAACCAAAAGAGATATTTTCTTGTTCCTTCCATTCCTAGGATATCTCAGTTGGACTTTTACTCTCGTTGGGATCTGTATGCTTTTAAATTTGGGCTAATTGTCAAAGATTTCAAATTCAGTATTTCAGTGTATTCACAGAACTTAAGATGTTAGTAATGAAACATAACATTCTCTACCTTTAGGATTCTAACTAAAATGCTAATGGATGGAACATTAGAAGATAATGTCAGTTTCATGACTCGGCAATGTGCACACATCACGTGTCCTTAATTTATTTCCTGGTTTTATGGTGAAACTCATCTGGGAACATAAAAGCATGCTATATTTAAATAATAATAATGACAATAATAACAATATGAGCTCTTGTACTTGTGTTGCATTAAAGAAGCTTCCATGGAGAGACTTTTGTTCTGGTTTGCTACAAAATTAGCTGAAACAGAGACCTGCTTGCTTGATAATATAAAACGAACTGAAGTTATTATGGCCCTAAGAGTCCCCCCCCCCCCACCACACACCGATTGCTTGGTCAGTTTCAGTATTGTCCTGTAAGATTTAAGAGTGATTGGTAGGACCCAGACCAATCCTTGCTGTTAAAGGCCAACCATCCCCTGACTCTTGACTTGCTCTTGTCATCCACCTTCCAAGAGAGCAGTACATTGGATGTTGGTAGATCTGCATTAAACGGTTTGCTCATATGAATCCATTTAAAAGTTAATTTTATGTCCAGTTTCTGAGAAACCAGTGTCTCTTCTAGGTGCCAGCTTTCTCGCGTGGAAAAGGTTGTTGGCTAAGTAGATGCTCCTGTAACTTCAAACATGCCTGGCTATGTTTTACTTCCACTGTTGGAGATAACATGATTCTGAATGCCAGTTTTTGGGAATCACAATTATGGAGAGTGCTATTGCACTCAGCTCCTGCTTTCGGGCTTCCCATGGGCATCTGTGAGAACAGAACTAAATGGGCAGTTGGCCTGATCCAGCAGGCTCTTATGTCTGAACATGATTGCCTCCCTAGACCTGACTTTGTAAGTTTGAGCAGACTCTACATTTGTGGTGCAGTTGATCTGTGGATCTTTGTGCCAAATGATGTGAGGGTAGCTAATCATAAAACATGGATAGAAAAATAATTAGACATTCATGAAAGCTAGGGATTAATTAACACTGTCATTGATTAATTAAAATCTTACATTATACCATGACTGCCAATTGGTATCCTGAAGCTTTAAGACTGCCAGCAAGCTCTCGTACTAGCCATTGATGAGATATAGGACTGGATGTTTCTCACTATTGCACAAGGTAGACTTCCTTTCATCTTCTTTACCATTGCTTTGTTCCTCTGACAGGTACCTTTTGGTCCCCTTGCTTTCATGCCAGGAAGACTGGTTCACACTAATGAGATCACAGTTCTTCTTGGAGACAACTGGTTTGCAAAATGTTCAGCAAAGCAGGCCAGCAGTCTAGTGGAGCACAGAAAAAAACGTAAGTATCTTACTAAGATCGTGAAAATCTCTCATGTTGAGGTGTGGTTCAAAAAAGGTCTAAATGAAAAGTTTAAAAAGGAGTGCTTTATTGTACTAACACATAACAAATTAAAATAAAAACTTCAGCTTTGCAAATTACTGCATAATCGAACTTCAGAGTGCGCAGATCAGAATGTACTTGTGACGCAATGCTTAAAATGAAATCATGAAATGGCAATACTGATTGCATTAACATATAGTACCGTAATACTTCTCAACTGTAAATTACAGTAGGCAGCCTTCAATACAAATATTGGCATAGTCATAGAATTGTAGAATTGGAAGCGACCCCAAGGGTAATCTATTCCAATCCCCCGCAATGCAGGAATCACAGTTAAAGAATCCCTGACAGATGGCCATCCAAGCTATGCTTAAAAATCTCAAGTGAAGAAGAGTCCACCACCTTTCGAGGTAGTCCATTCCATTGTCAAACAGCTTTTACCGTCAGAAAGTTAATCTTCTTTCTGGTAATTTGAATCCCTTGGTTTGGTTGCTCCCCTCTGGAGCAGCAGAAAGCGAGCTTGCTCCATCTTCTATGTGACAGTGCTTCAGATATTTGAAGATAGCTCTCGTGTCACCTCTCAGTCCTCTCTTCTCCAGGCTAAACATATTCACCGCCATCAACCATTTCCAGACCCTTTATCACCTTGGTCTCCTTTCTCTGCACAAAATTGACTGGCGTATAATGAAGGATAATAAAATAGGATTTTTATATTGCCTGTTTTCATTCATTATTTATTATACTGTACTGCTTCTGTATCTTACGTAAGGTTGGGGGTATTCTAGATTGTTTTAATTTTTGTAGGACATCTTGGTTCTCCTCTTAAAGAAAAGCTGCATTGAAATGTATTTTTTTTTAAATGCACCCATAAATAAAATTATTCCAGGCAGATAAAAGTTTGATCTCTTCATCCTGAATTTGATCCTTTGTCTCTCAAAGAATTGTTCATTGTTAACATTCTCTTCTTTTAAGAAGCAGTCTATAGACTATAAGAATTATGAGGCTTTATAATGGTTTTATAACAGTATTAAGGGCACAACCTATACTGAAAGCATCACCAGCTAACAGAAAAACAGAATTTGTGAAAGCCCTGCTGTGCTGGCAGAACTTGAGATGTACCACTACCATGAATGATACATAGGCTGAACAGCTAAAATGGGATGGAATTATAGGTAGAACGTGGATGGTACAAGGATGGAACATTTTCATTGTATCCTGTTTATCTTCAATCTTATCGTCAGATGTCCAGAATGCTGCAGACATTAACATTCCCTTGCAATCAGATCTGCATAGCTGCTGCTTAGCTACCTAACCAGCTTTAAGGTTCTGCTACTTCCATATAGGGGACACGGGTGGCGCTGTGGGTTAAACCACAGAGCCTAGGGCTTGCCGCTCAGTAGGTCGGTGGTTCGAATCCCCGCGACAGGGTGAGCTCCCATTGCTCGGTCCCAGCTCCTGCCAACCTAGCAGTTCGAAAGCACGTCAAAGTGCAAGTAGATAAATAGGTACCGCTACAGTGGGAAGGTAAATGGCGTTTCTGTGTGCTGCTCTGGTTTGCCAAAGCAGCTTTGTCATGCTGGCCACATGACCTGGAAGCTGTACGCTGGCTCCCTCAGCCAATAGAGCGAGATGAGCGCCGCAACTCCAGAGTCGGTCATGACTGGACCGATTGGTCAGGGGTCCTTTTACCTTTATACTTTTTCATTGGCCGCATCAATGTTGTGAAATGTTCTCTGTGCTAAAAGGTACTTCAGTATTGGCATTCAGCCAGTTCTTGAAGACACACCTCTTTAGATAAGCATCCGCTGATCTGAGCGTCTTTCTTTTATTGCTGTTTCAACTGGTCCTAATTCTTGTGCTGTTCTAATTGGCCTGTTTTATTGTACATTTTAACTGTGGGTGTTTATTTTAATGTTTTGATGGAATTCTTTTATTGTGTTTTTAAATTGAATGTTTCTATTTTTGTTATCATTTTATATTTGTAA
This sequence comes from Zootoca vivipara, assembly GCF_963506605.1. Classification (NCBI taxonomy): domain Eukaryota; kingdom Metazoa; phylum Chordata; class Lepidosauria; order Squamata; family Lacertidae; genus Zootoca; species Zootoca vivipara. Next base: position 69,655,116 of record NC_083281.1, read on the forward strand.
ACTGCTTAGAAGCCTCTGTGGCAATTATAAAAATTTATACCAATAATAATAGTTTATACCAGCCCTGGTGCAAATAGTCTGGGAGGACAAATGGGAAAAAGCCATCCTGCTTCCTGGCCTCAACATTTCATAGGATATGCATAGGATTCATAGGATAACGCAGCACCCACCATTATATAAACCCCACAAAGGGACGTGACTGCACAGATGATAAGGCATGAGCATGGAGCTATGTCTCTTTGACTCCATGTTGTATGCATTTGGAGCTCCAAGGGTCATTTCTGATGGGAAACTATGCAGAAAACATACTTCACACCAAACAGCTGGCCTCAGAACACAGAGGGAAACTTAAGCACATTGCCATTGCAAAAGATGTGTGTGTGTCAGGATGAAGCACAGCACACAGGTAAGAAAGGGACCATGTCTTGCTCCCTTTGACATGTTTGAAAAAGCATCTTCTGAACTTTCCCCTCTAACATTCTCCCCTCCCCCAGCAACAGTGGGAAGTTAGTGCCCCCACACCAGGGGAGTCACTTGGTGACACACACAGGTAAGCTCTCTGTTCGTACAGGCCAGGTGATCCAGTCCACCCATTACCACTGTTGGTCAAACAGTTGTTAACACCTTTGCTGTGCAGGCTCACAGCCCTGGTGTATGGAGCTGAACCCAATGTCCTCTAAAACCCATGGGGAGGAAGGAAACAGACATCAACACTCTCTGACTTTCTACTTTGTAGACAAAAAAACTACTGCCTATCCAGGTTCAGGGACTATGTGCTTCAGCTGCTGTTTCTCAGTACTCTCTTTCCTGCTTCACTCTCCATAGACCTCTCTCCATGTCCCATTCTGTGCTGACCACGAGGGAGTCATCCCACCTAAGACCAGCAGCAGTGACCAAAATGCTCCCAGCTCCATGAGATCATTAGCCCACTTGCTCTAGACCCTTACAAACCCTGTGACACAGAGTTGCACAATTGGTTAAAGAGTCCCCAGCATGGGGTTGGTGCTATCAAAAACACTGTACTTGCTGTACTGCTGTCTATCAAGCCCTTATCCAAGGTACACATCTTGTTGGAGTGACTAGCCAACAATCCCACACATGTTGTCTTTTCCTTTCAGGAGATTCTCCATCCCAGATGCTCTCTAGTAAATGCTTTGATATTGCCACATGTGGTGTTGCTTTGTTGCTAGGGAGTGGTCGGTAAGCCCCCGGTATGGAAGTGGAGTATTTCCGGGCATCCCCAAACTGCGGCCCTCCAGATGTTTTGGCCTACAACTCCCATGATCCCTAGCTAACAGGACCAGTGGCCAGGGATGATGGGAATTGTAGTCCAAAACATCTGGAGGGCCGAAGTTTGGGGATGCCTGGTTTAGACAACACTGGGGAGGGAAGCCTAGTAATAGATTTGGTGACAGCGGCCCCTCTGCTGTCTGATAACTCAGGTTCCCTTGACTGTGAGGGGGCAGTCTAGGGTGAGAATTTGGGGGGACTGGTTGGTAGTGTAAGAGCCACCTGAATGACATGCTGATAGCAGGTGATGCTGGGGTGAGAGTTGTAAAAGCAATATACATCAATGCTGTATGTTTCCTGGAGGGTAAGGGTGAGGCATTTACAGGTCTGCTGATTTGATACGGTATTAGTTATAGATGCACCTGAACTCTGTCTTGTTTGAATGTCCTGAATTGTAAGCTTATACAATTGTAAGTGAACGAGCAGGGCAGGAACTGTTTGACCTGCCGGAAGGCTTTCTGGAAGCATCTGTTTGACCACTGTGTGAATCAGGATTCTAGGCTACGTGGACAGCAGGGCTCTTTGTATGTTCTTAACTGCCCACCTCCACTTGCCCATCTCTCAGGTAATGGAACTTGTCATTTATTGTAATGTGTGAAAGTTGGCTCACCTTTGGGTAAAACTTGCTTGCATTTCATTAAAAAGAAAACTCCAAAAGTCATATAAGCCTGGATGATGATGATGATGATGATGATTGAATGAATTAGTCCATTGCAAATGAAAAGAAACATATTATCAGAAAGCTTTTTAAAAGTGTATGCATTACTGCATGCATATATGCCCCCCCCACGTGTGTGTGTGTGTGTGTGTGTGTGTGTGTGTGTGTGTGTGTGTGTGTGGATATGAGAGAGAGAGAGAAACTATTTCTAAAGGCACAAATAAGTCATCCTTAGTCCATTCAGAAACATGTAAACTCTCCATAATATCCAAAAAGGAATATTTGTTCCTTTGATTCTTGACACAGAGTGAAGCTCTGTTATAAAGCCTGATCAGAACAGAAGGGTGCTAGCAAATAATATTTCAAAGCTACGAATCATACTTGCAAATCGTATTTGTTCTCAGTATCTAATTATAATCTATTAGGTAAATACTGCTTTTAATATTCCTCAAATGTATACTGAAGACCCCCAACAAAAGCTTTGTTAAAACCCAGATAAAGTTACTTAGGTGCCAAATCCTCCTACACAATCCCTTAAAAGCAAGAAAATAACAAGTTGCATTAAAGGAAACTTCTTTACTGTGCCTTAACACCCACATGTCAAATTAACAGCTCTTGCTGATGACTTAGTACCTCCACGACGTGTTGCCCTCCACCTCCAACATATTAGGGTAAACAATGCTCTCATTACATTTTTTCCAACTCTCACTGAAGACCACAATTGGATCTCCAGCCAAAAGCTGCATTAGCATGGTTTTACGCTATACATTGTGCCTTGACGATGTGTGTGGTGAGTTCTCTTTTGTGCAGTATAATGGCATGACTGAGGACGGTTTATTCTCAAAATACCAGTTGCATAAGAAAATTATAAAATAGAGAGAAGCTATAAGATATTCACACTAAATATTTTTGATGGAGGAAATTCATACATTTCAAGTTTTTCCTCCAACACTCTGTAATGTCTCTTTAATTCACTTTGCAGATAGGTCTTCTATATTCAGAAGGAAAGAATCAAGCAAGCAAAAGCAGTTCAGTTTTCTTAAACAATTTCTGTATCAGACTTGACTATTGCAGTTATTAACTAATTGAGATCTGATATGGGTGCTATTTATTTATTTAAGGAATTTACACCCTGTTTTTCAAGGGATAGGCAATGTTTCATGCCCATGAAAAACCTTTATCGTGATGGACTAATCAAAAGACTTGAGTTTTAATTCCGCAGATTGAAAATTATAGGCCGACTATGTTTTGGCTATTGATCAAAGTCAAGTGGTATAACAATTTTAGATTATTGTCTTCTTCTTTACAGTTTTTCATTACTCTTCCAAGCACTATGCTCACCTTGTCAGGCCGCTGAACTGAATCTGATTCCAAACAATATAACTAGACAGTGCTCTGGACTCTTTCACAGAGTCTGTATATTAGCAGAATCAGGTTCAGCTTGCAAATGAGTTTAAGAGAACCAGTGACTAGCTACTGTCTTACAACCGTTATCAAATAACAGTTCCTTCTTAATAGATATGTATGTGTGAAGCCAAATGTTTGTAATACAGAACTCATGCAGTGGGACTGAACATGTTGGGTTGGGCTTTAGGGCCCTGTGAATCAGGCAGGCCATGTGAAGCAGGAACACAGTTGGGTTGACTGGGTTGCCATATTAAAATCCATCAGGGTTGTGGATATTTCAGCACTGTGAAGTGATCTCTGATGCTTGATGTATACATGAGTTCAGTAGAAGCCTAGAGACTGTAACACATTTCTTTTGTCATTGCTTTCATAATTCATTAGTAACCTTAAACAAAAAGGCATCGGTGTCCTGCCAATACTGCAGTTTTTCTGCTATGTGAAACTAATTAATTAATTAAACTAATTGATTTTTAAGCATTGTTTCTCATCTGTGAGGCTGAGCTGCTTGTTTTCTTTGCTGGATTTCCAAAACATTGCAGAGCCAACAGAATCTACCTGAAAGCCAGGCCACTGTTCCCCAAGATTAGCAAAGGTGACAAAATCAGACGGCGATCTTCAATGTTAAAAAAGATTTTACGTAGTTTGAACATCAGTATCAGAAAAGGAAAGCACTTTGAAGACTCGCTCACTGGCTCTTGGACTTGCTTTATTCACTGCTAGGATGTGGAACCTGTGGCCTACCAGTTGCTGAGCTAAATTCTCACCATCTCTGGCCATTGGCTATGCTGGGTGTGGCTTCTGGGAGTTGTAGTCCATCAACACCTGAAGGGCCACAGGTCCCCCAACTTTGATTTCATAGATACTTTCTTTTTCATAGATAATAGAGTAATGTAAAAAATACAGAAAGGTCCTGTAAATACAAGCAGTTACAGATTCTCTTAGCATCACTGTTAGAATTTTGGCATTCTTGATCTCCTCCTCAAATGGCAGCTGCTGGGACTCCCAGCTCAAATGGAGGCCATAGCAGTGTGGGAGCAATTATCTATTTTTTGACTCTCACTCCACTAGTGGAGCTGCTATTTGTCTCTTGGGAGGTGAGGATGGCATACAAGTACCCTGCCATACAGTACCTGTGTTCCCCCCTCTGCCCCACCCACCTACATACAGCAAATAGCAGCTCAGATTGAGCCGTGATTGAAAAGAATTAACCCCATTCCCTGTGCTCTGACCCCATCTGAATTGAAGGCCACTCCATGAATGCCTCTGCCCTTTTAAATAAGCCCCTGGATCTACTGATGGCATATTTTATGCATGATTGTCCAGTTACAAGTTGACTTAAATGCCATTCTGCACATAGAAAGAGACAACAGTCCTAAAATTATAGACTGTACCACTTCAGATGGGAGTGTGAAAAGTGGGAGTCATCTTTTGTTTTATGCTCTCCCACATGCTGTAGTGCACGTGGAAATATTCAGAAATATGACATACTCACCCCACTGCAGTCAAAAGTAGTACAGTCCTGAATTGTACCATTTAATTCTTCCTACTGTACAGTAACTTCAGTCCCACATAGATTTGTATTTGCATTAGTGTTTTTCAGAGCAAACAAACATACACAAAGGTGCAGGATCAGGCAACTACGATTGTAGTTCTGTTACATTGTAACATAGGACAAAAATATTTTGTTTCAGGCAGCTTTGGTTGTGACGCCCCAATTCTTAAAATGTGAATGAAATCTAAACAGTACTTGCTATCTTGAACCTGTGCACATGGACAAGTGATTATGGTACAGTGGTGCCTCGCAAGACGAAAGTAATTCGTTCCGTGAGTTGCTGCGTCTTGTGATAATTTCGTCTTGCGAAGCATGGTTTGCTGCGGCAAAAACAAACAAACAAAAACACAAAAAAAACCCCCGTCTTGCGAAGCATGGCCATAGAAAACTTCGTCTTGCGAGTCACCAAAAACATCGCAAAACGCTTTCGTCTTGCGAGTTTTTCGTTGCGCGACGCATTCGTCTTGCGAGGTACCACTGTAATCTGCTGCTGTTTGCATGAGACTGGGCATTTCTGCCATTATGGCCTCTCCATCTTTGGCATCCTAAATAGTTGCTCTTCAAACGTTTTTCGGTATTTTTTTCTCGGAGTTAAAATGTGTAGCCTTGTTAAATACAAAGAGAAATTTGAATAAATACCTTGGCTTCTTTACATGTTCTGACAGCCTGTAACAATTCCTGACTCTTGACGTACTATAAACAGACATATTTGGTAAGCTAAACGTTTCAGAATTTGCTTTCTGTTTACCTTAAATCACTAATATCAAGGGGTGCTGTATTCAGGTGGTGTCTTTGCTAGTTTTATATTTTACTTGACAAAGTTTTGTGAAACTGATTTCCATATTCCTTTTTTAAATGAGATGTTGGTTTCCCAAAGAATAGTACCCCTGTTCTTTATAACTGCTTCTTAACCTTGACAAACAGACATGCAGAGTAATCTTTTAGGGTTGAATTGTTTCAAGCATTGATTTTGCATATAACTTGAAGGGCATGTTTTCACATGCTTTTGGTTTGCCAGACAACTGGTATAGACATGTTTTGGTATGAGGGGATAATGGTGGTTAAATACATCCGCTAAGATGTCTCTGTGAAGTATTGTGTCTGGATTACGCCATTTTTCTCCGTAAGCGGCTCCATGGATTGTGTTCAAATGAGTAGTTAAGAATCAGCAACCTCTACTTAATTAATCAAACAGATAATTTATCTTTTTATAAAGATTAGTCTAGCCGGGTTTTAAGTAATTGCTGACTTGTGCAGCCATTATCTCCAAGATTAGGAGTCTCTGCTAATAGCAGTTTATGTCTTTAAGAAAAAAGTTTCAAGATTTAATTTTTGGGTTTGGACATACCTAGTGGGGTTCTTTACTTTACCACTCATCACAGGCCCATCTACCATGCTACAAACTGGTTTTAAGCTTCACTAATATTACATAAGCAGTTTCTGATACAAGTAGTGTAACTGGGGGGGGGGCAGACTTTTAAAGCCATGCTGGGCATTTAGAAGTACCGCATTTTTCGGCTTCCGGATTCAGCGCCAGCGTCGATCGGCGGGGTTTCGTCTCGTCTCCGAGACGGCCCGTCTCTGCTAGGAGTGGGGAGGGCAGCGAGAGCAACGCTGCGCCCCTTAGAACCTCGGGAAGGGCGTCCCGAGGGCAATTTGCTCGGCACAGACCCAATCCGGACTCCCCAACTCTTCGGTTAGCTCTAATAAGAGCTCCGGAGCGAGGAGGGTAGAAGTCGCGGGGGCCATTTTGAGCGGCAACGTTATTCTAGCAGGGAGAAGCTTCAAGCCGAAGGCGGAGAGCGCTGGATTCTTCCGAAAATAAAACGATTGGAAAAGACTGTAAGTAACCTCACGATTTGGATTATAAAACAATTTGGTCTGGGAGAGAGGGGAGAAAAGAGGAAGCCACCCCCCCCCACGGCAACAAAGAGACAGTAAATAGAAACCCGAAGCCATAAACAGAAGATTTGTAATTCAAAAGGATCCCTCAAAGGCATCAAAGAGAATATCCCCTTTGATGCAGGGTGAAAAGGGGAGAGAGACTGTGGTTTATGACTGCCCTGCAGCAATGAGGTAAAGCCTAAGAAAAACCTTTCTTTCCCTCGGGAGCCGGCAGCCTAGGCAATTCAGTGAGTTGATCAGGATTTATAAGTCAATTTTTACTTCACTTTGTATTTCTGGACTTTGTGGAATTTCTTTTTTGGCTTAAGTGCTTGTGAAATGTGAGTTCGAACTTTATTGTTAACAAGACTTGAAGAATGCAGCCAGCTTGTTAAAATGGAGTCGAGAAAATAAACTGTGATCATATTCCACCCCACGTGATAAGTTTTGACCTTGGCAGGACTGAAATATGTCAACAAAAAAGTGTTCCCCTGAGTTCCAGCGGTCTGTTTTGACCTTAATGTGGGAAACAAGAATAGAGTTATGTCAAG